>NC_139344.1:68736471-70144720 GCF_055883805.1 Amblyomma maculatum | reverse complement strand
AGCGTGAAGCACATATTGGCGATAGATATGCCCCAGCAGCTGTCATTGGGTACTTTTGTTGGCTGTTAAAGGGGCACTGCACTGAACTTCATGGACCGTATATTCTTTGCGGATATTGCAAGCTGCTTCCCAACGTGAGCGCTTACTCGACTACGTAAATGAGGAGCAGATTTAGAGCAATGACATACTTAATGATATTTTATATTTTCTGTTCACTTCATACTTCGCTGCAATACCCACGATTGTCTAGAATCCAAATCGTGTTATCTGCACCCATGTATGGGCATTGATACTCTCATCTGGAGCCGCCGTAAATTATGACTTCGCTTTAGAGCGTGAAGCACATATTGGCGATAGATATGCCCCAGCAGCTGTCATTGGGTACTTTTGTTGGCTGTTAAAGGGGCACTGCACTAAACTTCATGGACCGTATATTCTTTGCGGATATTGCAAGCTGCTTCTCAACGTGAGCGCTTACTCGACTACGTAAATGAGGAGCAGATTTAGAGCAATGACATACTTAATGATATTTTCTATTTTCTGTTCACTTCATACTTCGCTGCAATACCCACGATTGTCTAGAATCCAAATCGTGTCATCTGCACCCTTGTATGGGCATTGATACTCTCATCTGGAGCCGCCGTAAATTATGACTTCGCTTTAAAGCGTGAAGCACATATTGGCGATAGATATGCCCCAGCAGCTGTCATTGGGTACTTTTGTTGCCTGTTAAAGGGGCACTGCACTGAACTTCATGGACCGTATATTCTTTGCGGATATTGCAAGCTGCTTCCCAACGTGAGCGCTTACTCGACTACGTAAATGAGGAGCAGATTTAGAGCAATGACATACTTAATGATATTTTCTATTTTCTGTTCACTTCATACTTCGCTGCAATACCCACGATTGTCTAGAATCCAAATCGTGTCATCTGCACCCTTGTATGGGCATTGATACTGTCATCTGGAGCCGCCGTAAATTATGACTTCGCTTTAAAGCGTGAAGCACATATTGGCGATAGATATGCCCCAGCAGCTGTCATTGGGTACTTTTGTTGGCTGTTAAAGGGGCACTGCACTAAACTTCATGGACCGTATATTCTTTGCGGATATTGCAAGCTGCTTCTCAACGTGAGCGCTTACTCGACTACGTAAATGAGGAGCAGATTTAGAGCAATGACATACTTAATGATATTTTCTATTTTCTGTTCACTTCATACTTCGCTGCAATACCCACGATTGTCTAGAATCCAAATCGTGTCATCTGCACCCTTGTATGGGCATTGATACTCTCATCTGGAGCCGCCGTAAATTATGACTTCGCTTTAAAGCGTGAAGCACATATTGGCGATAGATATGCCCCAGCAGCTGTCATTGGGTACTTTTGTTGCCTGTTAAAGGGGCACTGCACTGAACTTCATGGACCGTATATTCTTTGCGGATATTGCAAGCTGCTTCCCAACGTGAGCGCTTACTCGACTACGTAAATGAGGAGCAGATTTAGAGCAATGACATACTTAATGATATTTTCTATTTTCTGTTCACTTCATACTTCGCTGCAATACCCACGATTGTCTAGAATCCAAATCGTGTCATCTGCACCCTTGTATGGGCATTGATACTGTCATCTGGAGCCGCCGTAAATTATGACTTCGCTTTAAAGCGTGAAGCACATATTGGCGATAGATATGCCCAGCAGCTGTCATTGGGTACTTTTGTTGGCTGTTAAATGGGCACTGCACTGATCTTTATGGACCGTATATTCTTTGGGGATATTGCAAGCTGCTTCCCAACGTGAGCGCTTACTCGACTACGTAAATGAGGAGCAGATTTAGAGCAATGACATACTTAATGATATTTTCTATTTTCTGTTCACTTCATACTTCGCTGCAATACCCACGATTGTCTAGAATCCAAATCGTGTCATCTACACCCTTGTATGGGCATTGATACTGTCATCTGGAGCCGCCGTAAATTATGACTTCGCTTTAAAGCGTGAAGCACATATTGGCGATAGATATGCCCCAGCAGCTGTCATTGGGTACTTTTGTTGGCTGTTAAACGGGCACTGCACTGACCTTTATGGACCGTATATTCTTTGGGGATATTGCAAGCTGCTTCCCAACGTGAGCGCTTACTCGACGTAAATGAGGAGCAGATTTAGAGCAATGACATACTTAATGATATTTTCTATTTTCTGTTCACTTCATACTTCGCTGCAATACCCACGATTGTCTAGAATCCAAATCGTGACATCTGCACCCTTGTATAGGCATTGATACTGTCATCTGTAGCCGCGGTAAATTATAACTTCGCTTTAAAGCGTGAAGCACATATTGGCGATAGATATGCCCCAGCAGCGGACATTGGGTACTTTTGTTTGCTGTTAAATGGGCACTGCACTGATCTTTATGGACCGTATATTCTTTGGGGATATTGCAAGCTGCTTCCCAACGTGAGCGCTTACTCGACTATGTAAATGAGGAGCAGATTTAGAGCAATGACATACTTAATGATATTTTCTATTTTCTGTTCACTTCATACTTCGCTGCAATACCCACGATTGTCTAGAATCCAAATCGTGTCATCTAACCCTTGTATGGGCATTGATACTGTCATCTGGAGCCGCCGTAAATTATGACTTCGCTTTAAAGCGTGAAGCACATATTGGCGATAGATATGCCCCAGCAGCGGTCATTGGGTACTTTTGTTGGCTGTTAAATGGGCACTGCACTGATCTTTATGGACCGTATATTCTTTGGGGATATTGCAAGCTGCTTCCCAACGTGAGCGCTTACTCGACTACGTAAATGAGGAGCAGATTCAGAGCAATGACATACTCAATGATATTTTCTATTTTCTGTTCACTTCATACTTTGCTGCAATACCCACGATTGTCTAGAATCCAAATCGTGTCATCTACACCCTTGTATGGGCATTGATACTGTCATCTGGAGCCGCCGTAAATTATAACTTCGCTTTAAAGCTTGAAGCACATATTGGCGATAGATATGCCCCAGCAGCGGTCATTGGGTACTTTTGTTGGCTGTTAAATGGGCACTGCACTGATCTTTATGGACCGTATATTCTTTGGGGATATTGCAAGCTGCTTCCCAACGTGAGCGCTTACTCGACTACGTAAATGAGGAGCAGATTTAGAGCAATGACATACTTAATGATATTTTCTATTTTCTGTTCACTTTATACTTCGCTGCAATACCCACGATTGTCTAGAATCCAAATCGTGTCATCTGCACCCTTGTATGGGCATTGATACTCTCATCTGGAGCCGCCGTAAATTATCACTTCGCTTTAAAGCGTGAAGCACATATTGGCGATAGATATGCCCCAGCAGCTGTCATTGGGTACTTTTGTTGGCTGTTAAAGGGGCACTGCACTGAACTTCATGGACCGTATATTCTTTGCGGATACTGCAAGCTGCTTCCCAACGTGAGCGCTTACTCGACTATGTAAATGAGGAGCAGATTTAGAGCAATGACATACTTAATGATATTTTCTATTTTCTGTTCACTTTATACTTCGCTGCAATACCCACGATTGTCTAGAATCCAAATCGTGTCATCTGCACCCTTGTATGGGCATTGATACTCTCATCTGGAGCCGCCGTAAATTATCACTTCGCTTTAAAGCGTGAAGCACATATTGGCGATAGATATGCCCCAGCAGCTGTCATTGGGTACTTTTGTTGGCTGTTAAAGGGGCACTGCACTGAACTTCATGGACCGTATATTCTTTGCGGATATTGCAAGCTGCTTCCCAACGTGAGCGCTTACTCGACTATGTAAATGAGGAGCAGATTTAGAGCAATGACATACTTAATGATATTTTCTATTTTCTGTTCACTTCATACTTCGCTGCAATACCCACGATTGTCTAGAATCCAAATCGTGTCATCTGCACCCTTGTATGGGCATTGATACTCTCATCTGGAGCCGCCGTAAATTATGACTTCGCTTTAAAGCGTGAAGCACATATTGGCGATAGATATGCCCCAGCAGCTGTCATTGGGTACTTTTGTTGGCTGTTAAAGGGGCACTGCACTGAACTTCATGGACCGTATATTCTTTGCGGATATTGCAAGCTGCTTCCCAACGTGAGCGCTTACTCGACTACGTAAATGAGGAGCAGATTTAGAGCAATGACATACTTAATGATATTTTATATTTTCTGTTCACTTCATACTTCGCTGCAATACCCACGATTGTCTACAATCCAAATCGTGTCATCTGCACCCTTGTATGGGCATTGATACTCTCATCTGGAGCCGCCGTAAATTATGACTTCGCTTTAGAGCGTGAAGCACATATTGGCGATAGATATGCCCCAGCAGCTGTCATTGGGTACTTTTGTTGGCTGTTAAAGGGGCACTGCACTAAACTTCATGGACCGTATATTCTTTGCGGATATTGCAAGCTGCTTCTCAACGTGAGCGCTTACTCGACTACGTAAATGAGGAGCAGATTTAGAGCAATGACATGCCTAATGATATTTTATATTTTCTGTTCACTTCATACTTCGCTGCAATACCCACGATTGTCTAGAATCCAAATCGTGTCATCTGCACCCTTGTATGGGCATTGATACTCTCATCTGGAGCCGCCGTAAATTATGACTTCGCTTTAAAGCGTGAAGCACATATTGGCGATAGATATGCCCCAGCAGCTGTCATTGGGTACTTTTGTTGGCTGTTAAAGGGGCACTGCACTGAACTTCATGGACCGTATATTCTTTGCGGATATTGCAAGCTGCTTCCCAACGTGAGCGCTTACTCGACTACGTAAATGAGGAGCAGATTTAGAGCAATGACATACTTAATGATATTTTATATTTTCTGTTCACTTCATACTTCGCTGCAATACCCACGATTGTCTAGAATCCAAATCGTGTCATCTGCACCCATGTATGGGCATTGATACTCTCATCTGGAGCCGCCGTAAATTATGACTTCGCTTTAGAGCGTGAAGCACATATTGGCGATCGATATGCCCCAGCAGCTGTCATTGGGTACTTTTGTTGGCTGTTAAAGGGGCACTGCACTAAACTTCATGGACCGTATATTCTTTGCGGATATTGCAAGCTGCTTCTCAACGTGAGCGCTTACTCGACTACGTAAATGAGGAGCAGATTTAGAGCAATGACATACTTAATGATATTTTCTATTTTCTGTTCACTTCATACTTCGCTGCAATACCCACGATTGTCTAGAATCCAAATCGTGTCATCTGCACCCTTGTATGGGCATTGATACTCTCATCTGGAGCCGCCGTAAATTATGACTTCGCTTTAAAGCGTGAAGCACATATTGGCGATAGATATGCCCCAGCAGCTGTCATTGGGTACTTTTGTTGCCTGTTAAAGGGGCACTGCACTGAACTTCATGGACCGTATATTCTTTGCGGATATTGCAAGCTGCTTCCCAACGTGAGCGCTTACTCGACTACGTAAATGAGGAGCAGATTTAGAGCAGTGACATACTTAATGATATTTTCTATTTTCTGTTCACTTCATACTTCGCTGCAATACCCACGATTGTCTAGAATCCAAATCGTGTCATCTGCACCCTTGTATGGGCATTGATACTGTCATCTGGAGCCGCCGTAAATTATGACTTCGCTTTAAAGCGTGAAGCACATATTGGCGATAGATATGCCCAGCAGCTGTCATTGGGTACTTTTGTTGGCTGTTAAATGGGCACTGCACTGATCTTTATGGACCGTATATTCTTTGGGGATATTGCAAGCTGCTTCCCAACGTGAGCGCTTACTCGACTACGTAAATGAGGAGCAGATTTAGAGCAATGACATACTTAATGATATTTTCTATTTTCTGTTCACTTCATACTTCGCTGCAATACCCACGATTGTCTAGAATCCAAATCGTGTCATCTACACCCTTGTATGGGCATTGATACTGTCATCTGGAGCCGCCGTAAATTATGACTTCGCTTTAAAGCGTGAAGCACATATTGGCGATAGATATGCCCCAGCAGCTGTCATTGGGTACTTTTGTTGGCTGTTAAACGGGCACTGCACTGACCTTTATGGACCGTATATTCTTTGGGGATATTGCAAGCTGCTTCCCAACGTGAGCGCTTACTCGACGTAAATGAGGAGCAGATTTAGAGCAATGACATACTTAATGATATTTTCTATTTTCTGTTCACTTCATACTTCGCTGCAATACCCACGATTGTCTAGAATCCAAATCGTGACATCTGCACCCTTGTATAGGCATTGATACTGTCATCTGTAGCCGCGGTAAATTATAACTTCGCTTTAAAGCGTGAAGCACATATTGGCGATAGATATGCCCCAGCAGCGGTCATTGGGTACTTTTGTTTGCTGTTAAATGGGCACTGCACTGATCTTTATGGACCGTATATTCTTTGGGGATATTGCAAGCTGCTTCCCAACGTGAGCGCTTACTCGACTATGTAAATGAGGAGCAGATTTAGAGCAATGACATACTTAATGATATTTTCTATTTTCTGTTCACTTCATACTTCGCTGCAATACCCACGATTGTCTAGAATCCAAATCGTGTCATCTACACCCTTGTATGGGCATTGATACTGTCATCTGGAGCCGCCGTAAATTATGACTTCGCTTTAAAGCGTGAAGCACATATTGGCGATAGATATGCCCCAGCAGCGGTCATTGGGTACTTTTGTTGGCTGTTAAATGGGCACTGCACTGATCTTTATGGACCGTATATTCTTTGGGGATATCGCAAGCTGCTTCCCAACGTGAGCGCTTACTCGACTACGTAAATGAGGAGCAGATTTAGAGCAATGACATACTCAATGATATTTTCTATTTTCTGTTCACTTCATACTTTGCTGCAATACCCACGATTGTCTAGAATCCAAATCGTGTCATCTACACCCTTGTATGGGCACTGATACTGTCATCTGGAGCCGCCGTAAATTATAACTTCGCTTTAAAGCTTGAAGCACATATTGGCGATAGATATGCCCCAGCAGCGGTCATTGGGTACTTTTGTTGGCTGTTAAATGGGCACTGCACTGATCTTTATGGACCGTATATTCTTTGGGGATATTGCAAGCTGCTTCCCAACGTGAGCGCTTACTCGACTACGTAAATGAGGAGCAGATTTAGAGCAATGACATACTTAATGATATTTTCTATTTTCAGTTCACTTCATACTTCGCTGCAATACCCACGACTGTCTAGAATCCAAATCGTGTCATCTACACCCTTGTATGGGCATTGATACTGTCATCTGGAGCCGCCGTAAATTATGATTTCGCTTTAAAGCGTGAAGCACATATTGGCGATAGATATGCCCCAGAAGCGGTCATTGGGTACTTTTGTTTGCTGTTAAATAGGCACTGCACTGACCTTTCTGGACCGTATATTCTTTGGGGATATTGCAAGCTGCTTCCCAACGTGAGCGCTTACTCGACTACGTAAATGAGGAGCAGATTTAGAGCAATGACATACTTAATGATATTTTCTATTTTCAGTTCACTTCATACTTCGCTGCAATACCCACGATTGTCTAGAATCGAAATCGTGTCATCTGCACCCTTGTATAGGCATTGATACTGTCATCTGGAGCCGCCGTAAATTATGACTTCGCTTTAAAGCGTGAAGCACATATTGGCGATAGATATGCCCCAGCAGCTGTCATTGGGTACTTTTGTTGGCTGTTAAAGGGGCACTGCACTGAACTTCATGGACCGTATATTCTTTGCGGATACTGCAAGCTGCTTCCCAACGTGAGCGCTTACTCGACTATGTAAATGAGGAGCAGATTTAGAGCAATGACATACTTAATGATATTTTCTATTTTCTGTTCACTTTATACTTCGCTGCAATACCCACGATTGTCTAGAATCCAAATCGTGTCATCTGCACCCTTGTATGGGCATTGATACTCTCATCTGGAGTCGCCGTAAATTATCACTTCGCTTTAAAGCGTGAAGCACATATTGGCGATAGATATGCCCCAGCAGCTGTCATTGGGTACTTTTGTTGGCTGTTAAAGGGGCACTGCACTGAACTTCATGGACCGTATATTCTTTGCGGATATTGCAAGCTGCTTCCCAACGTGAGCGCTTACTCGACTATGTAAATGAGGAGCAGATTTAGAGCAATGACATACTTAATGATATTTTCTATTTTCTGTTCACTTCATACTTCGCTGCAATACCCACGATTGTCTAGAATCCAAATCGTGTCATCTGCACCCTTGTATGGGCATTGATACTCTCATCTGGAGCCGCCGTAAATTATGACTTCGCTTTAAAGCGTGAAGCACATATTGGCGATAGATATGCCCCAGCAGCTGTCATTGGGTACTTTTGTTGGCTGTTAAAGGGGCACTGCACTGAACTTCATGGACCGTATATTCTTTGCGGATATTGCAAGCTGCTTCCCAACGTGAGCGCTTACTCGACTACGTAAATGAGGAGCAGATTTAGAGCAATGACATACTTAATGATATTTTATATTTTCTGTTCACTTCATACTTCGCTGCAATACCCACGATTGTCTACAATCCAAATCGTGTCATCTGCACCCTTGTATGGGCATTGATACTCTCATCTGGAGCCGCCGTAAATTATGACTTCGCTTTAGAGCGTGAAGCACATATTGGCGATAGATATGCCCCAGCAGATGTCATTGGGTACTTTTGTTGGCTGTTAAAGGGGCACTGCACTAAACTTCATGGACCGTATATTCTTTGCGGATATTGCAAGCTGCTTCTCAACGTGAGCGCTTACTCGACTACGTAAATGAGGAGCAGATTTAGAGCAATGACATACTTAATGATATTTTCTATTTTCTGTTCAATTCATACTTCGCTGCAATACCCACGATTGTCTAGAATCCAAATCGTGTCATCTGCACCCTTGTATGGGCATTGATACTGTCATCTGGAGCCGCCGTAAATTATGACTTCGCTTTAAAGCGTGAAGCACATATTGGCGATAGATATGCCCCAGCAGCTGTCATTGGGTACTTTTGTTGGCTGTTAAACGGGCACTGCACTGACCTTTATGGACCGTATATTCTTTGGGGATTTTGCAAGCTGCTTCCCAACGTGAGCGCTTACTCGACGTAAATGAGGAGCAGATTTAGAGCAATGACATACTTAATGATATTTTCTATTTTCTGTTCACTTCATACTTCGCTGCAATACCCACGATTGTCTAGAATCCAAATCGTGTCATCTACACCCTTGTATGGGCATTGATACTGTCATCTGGAGCCGCCGTAAATTATGACTTCGCTTTAAAGCGTGAAGCACATATTGGCGATAGATATGCCCCAGCAGCGGTCATTGGGTACTTTTGTTGGCTGTTAAATGGGCACTGCACTGATCTTTATGGACCGTATATTCTTTGGGGATATTGCAAGCTGCTTCCCAACGTGAGCGCTTACTCGACTACGTAAATGAGGAGCAGATTTAAAGCAATGACATACTCAATGATATTTTCTATTTTCTGTTCACTTCATACTTTGCTGCAATACCCACGATTGTCTAGAATCCAAATCGTGTCATCTACACCCTTGTATGGGCATTGATACTGTCATCTGGAGCCGCCGTAAATTATAACTTCGCTTTAAAGCGTGAAGCACATATTGGCGATAGATATGCCCCAGCAGCGGTCATTGGGTACTTTTGTTGGCTGTTAAATGGGCACTGCACTGATCTTTATGGACCGTATATTCTTTGGGGATATTGCAAGCTGCTTCCCAACGTGAGCGCTTACTCGACTACGTAAATGAGGAGCAGATTTAGAGCAATGACATACTTAATGATATTTTCTATTTTCTGTTCACTTCATACTTCGCTGCAATACCCACGACTGTCTAGAATCCAAATCGTGTCATCTACACCCTTGTATGGGCATTGATACTGTCATCTGGAGCCGCCGTAAATTATGACTTCGCTTTAAAGCGTGAAGCACATATTGGCGATAGATATGCCCCAGAAGCGGTCATTGGGTACTTTTGTTTGCTGTTAAATGGGCACTGCACTGACCTTTCTGGACCGTATATTCTTTGGGGATATTGCAAGCTGCTTCCCAACGTGAGCGCTTACTCGACTACGTAAATGAGGAGCAGATTTAGAGCAATGACATACTTAATGATATTTTCGATTTTCTGTTCACTTCATACTTCGCTGCAATACCCACGATTGTCTAGAATCCAAATCGTGTCATCTGCACCCTTGTATAGGCATTGATACTGTCATCTGGAGCCGCCGTAAATTATGACTTCGCTTTAAAGCGTGAAGCACATATTGGCGATAGATATGCCCCAGCAGCTGTCATTGGGTACTTTTGTTGGCTGTTAAAGGGGCACTGCACTGAACTTCATGGACCGTATATTCTTTGCGGATACTGCAAGCTGCTTCCCAACGTGAGCGCTTACTCGACTATGTAAATGAGGAGCAGATTTAGAGCAATGACATACTTAATGATATTTTCTATTTTCTGTTCACTTTATACTTCGCTGCAATACCCACGATTGTCTAGAATCCAAATCGTGTCATCTGCACCCTTGTATGGGCATTGATACTCTCATCTGGAGCCGCCGTAAATTATCACTTCGCTTTAAAGCGTGAAGCACATATTGGCGATAGATATGCCCCAGCAGCTGTCATTGGGTACTTTTGTTGGCTGTTAAAGGGGCACTGCACTGAACTTCATGGACCGTATATTCTTTGCGGATATTGCAAGCTGCTTCCCAACGTGAGCGCTTACTCGACTATGTAAATGAGGAGCAGATTTAGAGCAATGACATACTTAATGATATTTTCTATTTTCTGTTCACTTCATACTTCGCTGCAATACCCACGATTGTCTAGAATCCAAATCGTGTCATCTGCACCCTTGTATAGGCATTGATACTGTCATCTGTAGCCGCGGTAAATTATGACTTCGCTTTAAAGCGTGAAGCACATATTGGCGATAGATATGCCCCAGCAGCTGTTATTGGGTACTTTTGTTGGCTGTTAAAGGAGCACTGCACTAAACTTCATGGACCGTATATTCTTTGCGGATATTGCAAGCTGCTTCTTAACGTGAGCGCTTACTCGACTACGTAAATGAGGAGCAGATTTAGAGCAATGACATACTTAATGATATTTTCTATTTTCTGTTCACTTCATACTTCGCTGCAATACCCACGATTGTCTAGAATCCAAATCGTGTCATCTGCACCCTTGTATGGGCATTGATACTCTCATCTGGAGCCGCCGTAAATTATGACTTCGCTTTAAAGCGTGAAGCACATATTGGCGATAGATATGCCCCAGCAGCTGTCATTGGGTACTTTTGTTGGCTGTTAAAGGAGCACTGCACTGAACTTCATGGACCGTATATTCTTTGCGGATATTGCAAGCCGCTTCCCAACGTGAGCGCTTACTCGACTACGTAAATGAGGAGCAGATTTAGAGCAATGACATACTTAATGATATTTTCTCTTTTCTGTTCACTTCATACTTCGCTGCAATACCCACGATTGTCTAGAATCCAAATCGTGTCATCTGCACCCTTGTATGGGCATTGATACTCTCATCTGGAGCCGCCGTAAATTATGACTTCGCTTTAAAGCGTGAAGCACATATTGGCGATAGATATGCCCCAGCAGCTGTCATTGGGTACTTTTGTTGGCTGTTAAAGGGGCACTGCACTGAACTTCATGGACCGTATATTCTTTGCGGATATTGCAAGCTGCTTCCCAACGTGAGCGCTTACTCGACTACGTAAATGAGGAGCAGATTTAGAGCAATGACATACTTAATGATATTTTCTATTTTCTGTTCACTTCGTACTTCGCTGCAATGCCCACGATTGTCTAGAATCCAAATCGTGTCATCTGCACCCTTGTATGGGCATTGATACCGTCATCTGGAGCCGCCGTAAATTATGACTTCGCTTTAAAGCGTGAAGCACATATTGGCGATAAATATGCCCCAGCAGCTGTCATTGGGTGCTTTTGTTGGCTGTTAAAGGGGCACTGCACTGAACTTCATGGACCGTATATTCTTTGCGGATATTGCAAGCTGCTTCCCAACGTGAGCGCTTACTCGACTACGTAAATGAGGAGCAGATTTAGAGCAATGACATACTTAATGATATTTTCTCTTTTCTGTTCACTTCATACTTCGCTGCAATACCCACGATTGTCTAGAATCCAAATCGTGTCATCTGCACCCTTGTATAGGCATTGATACTGTCATCTGGAGCCGCCGTAAATTATGACGTCGCTTTAAAGCGTGAAGCGCATATTGGCGATAGATATGCCCCAGCAGCTGTCATTGGGTACTTTCGTTGGCTGTTAAAGGGGCACAGCACTGAACTTCATGGACCGTATATTCTTTGCGGATATTGCAAGCTGCTTCCCAACGTGAGCGCTTACTCGACTACGTAAATGAGGAGCAGATTTAGAGCAATGACATGCCTAATGATATTTTATATTTTCTGTTCACTTCATACTTCGCTGCAATACCCACGATTGTCTACAATCCAAATCGTGTCATCTGCACCCTTGTATGGGCATTGATACTCTCATCTGGAGCCGCCGTAAATTATGACTTCGCTTTAGAGCGTGAAGCACATATTGGCGATAGATATGCCCCAGCAGCTGTCATTGGGTACTTTTGTTGGCTGTTAAAGGGGCACTGCACTAAACTTCATGGACCGTATATTCTTTGCGGATATTGCAAGCTGCTTCTCAACGTGAGCGCTTACTCGACTACGTAAATGAGGAGCAGATTTAGAGCAATGACATACTTAATGATATTTTCTATTTTCTGTTCACTTCATACTTCGCTGCAATACCCACGATTGTCTAGAATCCAAATCGTGTCATCTGCACCCTTGTATGGGCATTGATACTGTCATCTGGAGCCGCCGTAAATTATGACTTCGCTTTAAAGCGTGAAGCACATATTGGCGATAGATATGCCCCAGCAGCTGTCATTGGGTACTTTTGTTGGCTGTTAAACGGGCACTGCACTGACCTTTATGGACCGTATATTCTTTGGGGATATTGCAAGCTGCTTCCCAACGTGAGCGCTTACTCGACGTAAATGAGGAGCAGATTTAGAGCAATGACATACTTAATGATATTTTCTATTTTCTGTTCACTTCATACTTCGCTGCAATACCCACGATTGTCTAGAATCCAAATCGTGACATCTGCACCCTTGTATAGGCATTGATACTGTCATCTGTAGCCGCGGTAAATCATAACTTCGCTTTAAAGCGTGAAGCACATATTGGCGATAGATATGCCCCAGCAGCGGTCATTGGGTACTTTTGTTTGCTGTTAAATGGGCACTGCACTGATCTTTATGGACCGTATATTCTTTGGGGATATTGCAAGCTGCTTCCCAACGTGAGCGCTTACTCGACTATGTAAATGAGGAGCAGATTTAGAGCAATGACATACTTAATGATATTTTCTATTTGCTGTTCACTTCATACTTCGCTGCAATACCCACGATTGTCTAGAATCCAAATCGTGTCATCTACACCCTTGTATGGGCATTGATACTGTCATCTGGAGCCGCCGTAAATTATGACTTCGCTTTAAAGCGTGAAGCACATATTGGCGATAGATATGCCCCAGCAGCGGTCATTGGGTACTTTTGTTGGCTGTTAAATGGGCACTGCACTGATCTTTATGGACCGTATATTCTTTGGGGATATTGCAAGCTGCTTCCCAACGTGAGCGCTTACTCGACTACGTAAATGAGGAGCAGATTTAAAGCAATGACATACTCAATGATATTTTCTATTTTCTGTTCACTTCATACTTTGCTGCAATACCCACGATTGTCTAGAATCCAAATCGTGTCATCTACACCCTTGTATGGGCATTGATACTGTCATCTGGAGCCGCCGTAAATTATAACTTCGCTTTAAAGCGTGAAGCACATATTGGCGATAGATATGCCCCAGCAGCGGTCATTGGGTACTTTTGTTGGCTGTTAAATGGGCACTGCACTGATCTTTATGGACCGTATATTCTTTGGGGATATTGCAAGCTGCTTCCCAACGTGAGCGCTTACTCGACTACGTAAATAAGGAGCAGATTTAGAGCAATGACATACTTAATGATATTTTCTATTTTCTGTTCACTTCATACTTCGCTGCAATACCCACGACTGTCTAGAATCCAAATCGTGTCATCTACACCCTTGTATGGGCATTGATACTGTCATCTGGAGCCGCCGTAAATTATGACTTCGCTTTAAAGCGTGAAGCACATATTGGCGATAGATATGCCCCAGAAGCGGTCATTGGGTACTTTTGTTTGCTGTTAAATGGGCACTGCACTGACCTTTCTGGACCGTATATTCTTTGGGGATATTGCAAGCTGCTTCCCAACGTGAGCGCTTACTCGACTACGTAAATGAGGAGCAGATTTAGAGCAATGACATACTTAATGATATTTTCGATTTTCTGTTCACTTCATACTTCGCTGCAATACCCACGATTGTCTAGAATCCAAATCGTGTCATCTGCACCCTTGTATAGGCATTGATACTGTCATCTGGAGCCGCCGTAAATTATGACTTCGCTTTAAAGCGTGAAGCACATATTGGCGATAGATATGCCCCAGCAGCTGTCATTGGGTACTTTTGTTGGCTGTTAAAGGAGCACTGCACTAAACTTCATGGACCGTATATTCTTTGCGGATATTGCAAGCTGCTTCTTAACGTGAGCGCTTACTCGACTACGTAAATGAGGAGCAGATTTAGAGCAATGACATACTTAATGATATTTTCTATTTTCTGTTCACTTCATACTTCGCTGCAATACCCACGATTGTCTAGAATCCAAATCGTGTCATCTGCACCCTTGTATGGGCATTGATACTCTCATCTGGAGCCGCCGTAAATTATGACTTCGCTTTAAAGCGTGAAGCACATATTGGCGATAGATATGCCCCAGCAGCTGTCATTGGGTACTTTTGTTGGCTGTTAAAGGAGCACTGCACTGAACTTCATGGACCGTATATTCTTTGCGGATATTGCAAGCCGCTTCCCAACGTGAGCGCTTACTCGACTACGTAAATGAAGAGCAGATTTAGAGCAATGACATACTTAATGATATTTTCTATTTTCTGTTCACTTCATACTTCGCTGCAATACCCACGATTGTCTAGAATCCAAATCGTGTCATCTGCACCCTTGTATGGGCATTGATACTCTCATCTGGAGCCGCCGTAAGTTATGACTTTGCTTTAAAGCGTGAAGCACATATTGGCGATAGATATGCCCCAGCAGCTGTCATTGGGTACTTTTGTTGGCTGTTAAATGGGCACTGCACTGATCTTTATGGACCGTATATTCTTTGGGGATATTGCAAGCTGCTTCCCAACATGAGCGCTTACTCGACTACGTAAATGAGGAGCAGATTTAGAGCAATGACATACTTAATGATATTTTCTCTTTTCTGTTCACTTCATACTTCGCTGCAATACCCACGATTGTCTAGAATCCAAATCGTGTCATCTGCACCCTTGTATGGGCATTGATACTCTCATCTGGAGCCGCCGTAAATTATGACTTCGCTTTAAAGCGTGAAGCACATATTGGCGATAGATATGCCCCAGCAGCTGTCATTGGGTACTTTTGTTGGCTGTTAAAGGGGCACTGCACTGAACTTCATGGACCGTATATTCTTTGCGGATATTGCAAGCTGCTTCCCAACGTGAGCGCTTACTCGACTACGTAAATGAGGAGCAGATTTAGAGCAATGACATACTTAATGATATTTTCTATTTTCTGTTCACTTCATACTTTGCTGCAATGCCCACGATTGTCTAGAATCCAAATCGTGTCATCTGCACCCTTGTATGGGCATTGATACCGTCATCTGGAGCCGCCGTAAATTATGACTTCGCTTTAAAGCGTGAAGCACATATTGGCGATAAATATGCCCCAGCAGCTGTCATTGGGTGCTTTTGTTGGCTGTTAAAGGGGCACTGCACTGAACTTCATGGACCGTATATTCTTTGCGGATATTGCAAGCTGCTTCCCAACGTGAGCGCTTACTCGACTACGTAAATGAGGAGCAGATTTAGAGCAATGACATACTTAATAATATTTTCTATTTTCTGTTCACTTCATACTTCGCTGCAATACCCACGATTGTCTAGAATCCAAATCGTGTCATCTGCACCCTTGTATAGGCATTGATACTGTCATCTGGAGCCGCCGTAAATTATGACTTCGCTTTAAAGCGTGAAGCGCATATTGGCGATAGATATGCCCCAGCAGCTGTCATTGGGTACTTTCGTTGGCTGTTAAAGGGGCACAGCACTGAACTTCATGGACCGTATATTCTTTGCGGATACTGCAAGCTGCTTCCCAACGTGAGCGCTTACTCGACTATGTAAATGAGGAGCAGATTTAGAGCAATGACATACTTAATGATATTTTCTATTTTCTGTTCACTTTATACTTCGCTGCAATACCCACGATTGTCTAGAATCCAAATCGTGTCATCTGCACCCTTGTATGGGCATTGATACTCTCATCTGGAGCCGCCGTAAATTATCACTTCGCTTTAAAGCGTGAAGCACATATTGGCGATAGATATGCCCCAGCAGCTGTCATTGGGTACTTTTGTTGGCTGTTAAAGGGGCACTGCACTGAACTTCATGGACCGTATATTCTTTGCGGATACTGCAAGCTGCTTCCCAACGTGAGCGCTTACTCGACTATGTAAATGAGGAGCAGATTTAGAGCAATGACATACTTAATGATATTTTCTATTTTCTGTTCACTTTATACTTCGCTGCAATACCCACGATTGTCTAGAATCCAAATCGTGTCATCTGCACCCATGTATGGGCATTGATACTCTCATCTGGAGCCGCCGTAAATTATGACTTCGCTTTAGAGCGTGAAGCACATATTGGCGATAGATATGCCCCAGCAGCTGTCATTGGGTACTTTTGTTGGCTGTTAAAGCGGCACTGCACTAAACTTCATGGACCGTATATTCTTTGCGGATATTGCAAGCTGCTTCTCAACGTGAGCGCTTACTCGACTACGTAAATGAGGAGCAGATTTAGAGCAATGACATACTTAATGATATTTTCTATTTTCTGTTCACTTCATACTTCGCTGCAAATAGGCATTGATACTGTCATCTGTAGCCGCGGTAAATTATAACTTCGCTTTAAAGCGTGAAGCACATATTGGCGATAGATATGCCCCAGCAGCGGTCATTGGGTACTTTTGTTTGCTGTTAAATGGGCACTGCACTGATCTTTATGGACCGTATATTCTTTGGGGATATTGCAAGCTGCTTCCCAACGTGAGCGCTTACTCGACTATGTAAATGAGGAGCAGATTTAGAGCAATCACATACTTAATGATATTTTCTATTTTCTGTTCACTTCATACTTCGCTGCAATACCCACGATTGTCTAGAATCCAAATCGTGTCATCTGCACCCTTGTATGGGCATTGATACTCTCATCTGGAGCCGCCGTAAATTATGACTTCGCTATAAAGCGTGAAGCACATATTGGCGATAGATATGCCCCAGCAGCTGTCATTGGGTACTTTTGTTGGCTGTTAAAGGAGCACTGCACTGAACTTCATGGACCGTATATTCTTTGCGGATATTGCAAGCCGCTTCCCAACGTGAGCGCTTACTCGACTACGTAAATGAAGAGCAGATTTAGAGCAATGACATACTTAATGATATTTTCTATTTTCTGTTCACTTCATACTTCGCTGCAATACCCACGATTGTCTAGAATCCAAATCGTGTCATCTGCACCCTTGTATGGGCATTGATACTCTCATCTGGAGCCGCCGTAAGTTATGACTTTGCTTTAAAGCGTGAAGCACATATTGGCGATAGATATGCCCCAGCAGCTGTCATTGGGTACTTTTGTTGGCTGTTAAATGGGCACTGCACTGATCTTTATGGACAGTATATTCTTTGGGGATATTGCAAGCTGCTTCCCAACATGAGCGCTTACTCGACTACGTAAATGAGGAGCAGATTTAGAGCAATGACATACTTAATGATATTTTCTCTTTTCTGTTCACTTCATACTTCGCTGCAATACCCACGATTGTCTAGAATCCAAATCGTGTCATCTGCACCCTTGTATGGGCATTGATACTCTCATCTGGAGCCGCCGTAAATTATGACTTCGCTTTAAAGCGTGAAGCACATATTGGCGATAGATATGCCCCAGCAGCTGTCATTGGGTACTTTTGTTGGCTGTTAAATGGGCACTGCACTGATCTTTATGGACCGTATATTCTTTGGGGATATTGCAAGCTGCTTCCCAACGTGAGCGCTTACTCGACTACGTAAATGAGGAGCAGATTTAGAGCAATGACATACTTAATGATATTTTCTATTTTCTGTTCACTTCATACTTCGCTGCAATACCCACGATTGTCTAGAATCCAAATCGTGTCATCTACACCCTTGTATGGGCATTGATACTGTCATCTGGAGCCGCCGTAAATTATGACTTCGCTTTAAAGCGTGAAGCACATATTGGCGATAGATATTCCCCAGCAGCTGTTATTGGGTACCTTTGTTGGCTGTTAAAGGAGCACTGCACCAAACTTCATGGACCGTATATTCTTTGCGGATATTGCAAGCTGCTTCTCAACGTGAGCGCTTACTCGACTACGTAAATGAGGAGCAGATTTAGAGCAATGACATACTTAATGATATTTTCTATTTTCTGTTCACTTCATACTTCGCTGCAATACCCACGATTGTCTAGAATCCAAATCGTGTTATCTGCACCCTTGTATGGGCATTGATACTCTCATCTGGAGCCGCCGTAAATTATGACTTCGCTTTAAAGCGTGAAGCACATATTGGCGATAGATATGCCCCAGCAGCTGTCATTGGGTACTTTTGTTGGCTGTTAAAGGGGCACTGCACTGAACTTCATGGACCGTATATTCTTTGCGGATATTGCAAGCTGCTTCCCAACGTGAGCGCTTACTCGACTACGTAAATGAGGAGCAGATTTAGAGCAATGACATACTTAATGATATTTTCTATTTTCTGTTCACTTCATACTTCGCTGCAATGCCCACGATTGTCTAGAATCCAAATCGTGTCATCTGCACCCTTGTATGGGCATTGATACCGTCATCTGGAGCCGCCGTAAATTATGACTTCGCTTTAAAGCGTGAAGCACATATTGGCGATAAATATGCCCCAGCAGCTGTCATTGGGTGCTTTTGTTGGCTGTTAAAGGGGCACTGCACTGAACTTCATGGACCGTATATTCTTTGCGGATATTGCAAGCTGCTTCCCAACGTGAGCGCTTACTCGACTACGTAAATGAGGAGCAGATTTAGAGCAATGACATACTTAATGATATTTTCTATTTTCTGTTCACTTCATACTTCGCTGCAATACCCACGATTGTCTAGAATCCAAATCGTGTCATCTGCACCCTTGTATAGGCATTGATACTGTCATCTGGAGCCGCCGTAAATTATGACTTCGCTTTAAAGCGTGAAGCGCATATTGGCGATAGATATGCCCCAGCAGCTGTCATTGGGTACTTTCGTTGGCTGTTAAAGGGGCACAGCACTGAACTTCATGGACCGTATATTCTTTGCGGATACTGCAAGCTGCTTCCCAACGTGAGCGCTTACTCGACTATGTAAATGAGGAGCAGATTTAGAGCAATGACATACTTAATGATATTTTCTATTTTCTGTTCACTTTATACTTCGCTGCAATACCCACGATTGTCTAGAATCCAAATCGTGTCATCTGCACCCTTGTATGGGCATTGATACTCTCATCTGGAGCCGCCCTAAATTATCACTTCGCTTTAAAGCGTGAAGCACATATTGGCGATAGATATGCCCCAGCAGCTGTCATTGGGTACTTTTGTTGGCTGTTAAAGGGGCACTGCACTGAACTTCATGGACCGTATATTCTTTGCGGATACTGCAAGCTGCTTCCCAACGTGAGCGCTTACTCGACTATGTAAATGAGGAGCAGATTTAGAGCAATGACATACTTAATGATATTTTCTATTTTCTGTTCACTTTATACTTCGCTGCAATACCCACGATTGTCTAGAATCCAAATCGTGTCATCTGCACCCATGTATGGGCATTGATACTCTCATCTGGAGCCGCCGTAAATTATGACTTCGCTTTAGAGCGTGAAGCACATATTGGCGATAGATATGCCCCAGCAGCTGTCATTGGGTACTTTTGTTGGCTGTTAAAGCGGCACTGCACTAAACTTCATGGACCGTATATTCTTTGCGGATATTGCAAGCTGCTTCTCAACGTGAGCGCTTACTCGACTACGTAAATGAGGAGCAGATTTAGAGCAATGACATACCTAATGATATTTTCTATTTTCTGTTCACTTCATACTTCGCTGCAATACCCACGATTGTCTAGAATCCAAATCGTGTCATCTACACCCTTGTGTGGGCATTGATACTGTCATCTGGAGCCGCCGTAAATTATGACTTCGCTTTAAAGCGTGAAGCACATATTGGCGATAGATATGCCCCAGCAGCTGTTATTGGGTACTTTTGTTGGCTGTTAAAGGAGCACTGCACCAAACTTCATGGACCGTATATTCTTTGCGGATATTACAAGCTGCTTCTCAACGAGAGCGCTTACTCGACTACGTAAATGAGGAGCAGATTTAGAGCAATGACATACTTAATGATATTTTCTCTTTTCTGTTCACTTCATACTTCGCTGCAATACCCACGATTGTCTAGAATCCAAATCGTGTCATCTGCACCCTTGTATGGGCATTGATACTCTCATCTGGAGCCGCCGTAAATTATGACTTCGCTTTAAAGCGTGAAGCACATATTGGCGATAGATATGCCCCAGCAGCTGTCATTGGGTACTTTTGTTGGCTGTTAAACGGGCACTGCACTGACCTTTATGGACCGTATATTCTTTGGGGATATTGCAAGTTGCTTCCCAACGTGAGCGCTTACTCGACTACGTAAATGAGGAGCAGATTTAGAGCAATGACATACTTAATGATATTTTCTATTTTCTGTTCACTTAATACTTCGCTGCAAATAGGCATTGATACTGTCATCTGTAGCCGCGGTAAATTATAACTTCGCTTTAAAGCGTGAAGCACATATTGGCGATAGATATGCCCCAGCAGCGGTCATTGGGTACTTTTGTTTGCTGTTAAATGGGCACTGCACTGATCTTTATGGACCGTATATTCTTTGGGGATATTGCAAGCTGCTTCCCAACGTGAGCGCTTACTCGACTATGTAAATGAGGAGCAGATTTAGAGCAATCACATACTTAATGATATTTTCTATTTTCTGTTCACTTCATACTTCGCTGCAATACCCACGATTGTCTAGAATCCAAATCGTGTCATCTACACCCTTGTATGGGCATTGATACTGTCATCTGGAGCCGCCGTAAATTATGACTTCGCTTTAAAGCGTGAAGCACATATTGGCGATAGATATGCCCCAGCAGCTGTCATTGGGTACTTTTGTTGGCTGTTAAATGGGCACTGCACTGATCTTTATGGACCGTATATTCTTTGGGGATATTGCAAGCTGCTTCCCAACATGAGCGCTTACTCGACTACGTAAATGAGGAGCAGATTTAGAGCAATTACATACTTAATGATATTTTCTCTTTTCTGTTCACTTCATACTTCGCTGCAATACCCACGATTGTCTAGAATCCAAATCGTGTCATCTGCACCCTTGTATGGGCATTGATACTCTCATCTGGAGCCGCCCTAAATTATGACTTCGCTTTAAAGCGTGAAGCACATATTGGCGATAGATATGCCCCAGCAGCTGTCATTGGGTACTTTTCTTGGCTGTTAAATGGGCACTGCACTGATCTTTATGGACCGTATATTCTTTGGGGATATTGCAAGCTGCTTCCCAACGTGAGCGCTTACTCGACTACGCAAATGAGGAGCAGATTTAGAGCAATGACATACTTAATGATATTTTCTATTTTCTGTTCACTTCATACTTCGCTGCAATACCCACGATTGTCTAGAATCCAAATCGTGTCATCTACACCCTTGTGTGGGCATTGATACTGTCATCTGGAGCCGCCGTAAATTATGACTTCGCTTTAAAGCGTGAAGCACATATTGGCGATAGATATGCCCCAGCAGCTGTTATTGGGTACTTTTGTTGGCTGTTAAAGGAGCACTGCACCAAACTTCATGGACCGTATATTCTTTGCGGATATTACAAGCTGCTTCTCAACGAGAGCGCTTACTCGACTACGTAAATGAGGAGCAGATTTAGAGCAATGACATACTTAATGATATTTTCTATTTTCTGTTCACTTCATACTTCGCTGCAATACCCACGATTGTCTAGAATCCAAATCGTGTTATCTGCACCCTTGTATGGGCATTGATACTCTCATCTGGAGCCGCCGTAAATTATGACTTCGCTTTAAAGCGTGAAGCACATATTGGCGATAGATATGCCCCAGCAGCTGTTATTGGGTACTTTTGTTGGCTGTTAAAGGAGCACTGCACTAAACTTCATGGACCGTATATTCTTTGCGGATATTGCAAGCTGCTTCTCAACGTGAGCGCTTACTCGACTACGTAAATGAGGAGCAGATTTAGAGCAATGACATACTTAATGATATTTTCTATTTTCTGTTCACTTCATACTTCGCTGCAATACCCACGATTGTCTAGAATCCAAATCGTGTCATCTGCACCCTTGTATGGGCATTGATACTGTCATCTGGAGCCGCCGTAAATTATCACTTCGCTTTAAAGCGTGAAGCACATATTGGCGATAGATATGCGCCAGCAGCTGTCATTGGGTACTTTTGTTGGCTGTTAAATGGGCACTGCACTGATCTTTATGGACCGTATATTCTTTGGGGATATTGCAAGCTGCTTCCCAACGTGAGCGCTTACTCGACTACGTAAATGAGGAGCAGATTTAGAGCAATGACATACTTAATGATATTTTCTATTTTCTGTTCACTTCATACTTCGCTGCAATACCCACGATTGTCTAGAATCCAAATCGTGTCATCTACACCCTTGTATGGGCATTGATACTGTCATCTGGAGCCGCCGTAAATTATGACTTCGCTCTAAAGCGTGAAGCACATATTGGCGATAGATATGCCCCAGCAGCTGTCATTGGGTACTTTTGTTGGCTGTTAAACGGGCACTGCACTGACCTTTATGGACCGTATATTCTTTGGGGATATTGCAAGTTGCTTCCCAACGTGAGCGCTTACTCGACTACGTAAATGAGGAGCAGATTTAGAGCAATGACATACTTAATGATATTTTCTATTTTCTGTTCACTTAATACTTCGCTGCAAATAGGCACTGATACTGTCATCTGTAGCCGCGGTAAATTATAACTTCGCTTTAAAGCGTGAAGCACATATTGGCGATAGATATGCCCCAGCAGCGGTCATTGGGTACTTTTGTTTGCTGTTAAATGGGCACTGCACTGATCTTTATGGACCGTATATTCTTTGGGGATATTGCAAGCTGCTTCCCAACGTGAGCGCTTACTCGACTATGTAAATGAGGAGCAGATTTAGAGCAATCACATACTTAATGATATTTTCTATTTTCTGTTCACTTCATACTTCGCTGCAATACCCACGATTGTCTAGAATCCAAATCGTGTCATCTACACCCTTGTATGGGCATTGATACTGTCATCTGGAGCCGCCGTAAATTATGACTTCGCTTTAAAGCGTGAAGCACATATTGGCGATAGATATGCCCCAGCAGCGGTCATTGGGTACTTTTGTTGGCTGTTAAATGGGCACTGCACTGATCTTTATGGACAGTATATTCTTTGGGGATATTGCAAGCTGCTTCCCAACGTGAGCGCTTACTCGACTACGTAAATGAGGAGCAGATTTAGAGCAATGACATACTCAATGATATTTTCTATTTTCTGTTCACTTCATACTTCGCTGCAATACCCACGATTGTCTAGAATCCAAATCGTGTCATCTACACCCTTGTATGGGCATTGATACTGTCATCTGGAGCCGCCGTAAATTATAACTTCGCTTTAAAGCGTGAAGCACATATTGGCGATAGATATGCCCCAGCAGCGGTCATTGGGTACTTTTGTTGGCTGTTAAATGGGCACTGCACTGATCTTTATGGACCGTATATTCTTTGGGGATATTGCAAGCTGCTTCCCAACGTGAGCGCTTACTCGACTACGTAAATGAGGAGCAGATTTAGAGCAATGACATACTTAATGATATTTTCTATTTTCTGTTCACTTCATACTTCGCTGCAATACCCACGATTGTCTAGAATCCAAATCGTGTCATCTACACCCTTGTATGGGCATTGATACTGTCATCTGGAGCCGCCGTAAATTATGACTTCGCTTTAAAGCGTGAAGCACACATTGGCGATAGATATGCCCCAGCAGCGGTCATTGGGTACTTTTGTTGGCTGTTAAAGGAGCACTGCACTGTACTTCATGGACCGTATATTCTTTGCGGATATTGCAAGCCGCTTCCCAACGTGAGCGCTTACTCGACTACGTAAATGCGGAGCAGATTTAGAGCAATGACATACTTAATGATATTTTCTATTTTCTGTTCACTTCATACTTCGCTGCAATACCCACGATTGTCTAGAATCCAAATCGTGTCATCTGCACCCTTGTATGGGCATTGATACTCTCATCTGGAGCCGCCGTAAATTATGACTTCGCTTTAAAGCGTGAAGCACACATTGGCGATAGATATGCCCCAGCAGCGGTCATTGGGTACTTTTGTTGGCTGTTAAAGGAGCACTGCACTGAACTTCATGGACCGTATATTCTTTGCGGATATTGCAAGCTGCTTCTCAACGTGAGCGCTTACTCGACTACGTAAATGAGGAGCAGATTTAGAGCAATGACATACTTAATGATATTTTCTATTTTCTGTTCACTTCATACTTCGCTGCGATACCCACGATTGTCTAGAATCCAAATCGTGTCATCTGCACCCTTGTATGGGCATTGATACTGTCATCTGGAGCCGCCGTAAATTATGACTTCGCTTTAAAGCGTGAAGCACATATTGGCGATAGATATGCCCCAGCAGCTGTCATTGGGTACTTTTGTTGGCTGTTAAATGGGCACTGCACTGATCTTTATGGACCGTATATTCTTTGGGGATATTGCAAGCTGCTTCCCAACGTGAGCGCTTACTCGACTACGTAAATGAGGAGCAGATTTAGAGCAATGACATACTTAATGATATTTTCTATTTTCTGTTCACTTCATACTTCGCTGCAATACCCACGATTGTCTAGAATCCAAATCGTGTCATCTACACCCTTGTATGGGCATTGATACTGTCATCTGGAGCCGCCGTAAATTATGACTTCGCTCTAAAGCGTGAAGCACATATTGGCGATAGATATGCCCCAGCAGCTGTCATTGGGTACTTTTGTTGGCTGTTAAACGGGCACTGCACTGACCTTTATGGACCGTATATTCTTTGGGGATATTGCAAGTTGCTTCCCAACGTGAGCGCTTACTCGACTACGTAAATGAGGAGCAGATTTAGAGCAATGACATACTTAATGATATTTTCTATTTTCTGTTCACTTAATACTTCGCTGCAAATAGGCATTGATACTGTCATCTGTAGCCGCGGTAAATTATAACTTCGCTTTAAAGCGTGAAGCACATATTGGCGATAGATATGCCCCAGCAGCGGTCATTGGGTACTTTTGTTTGCTGTTAAATGGGCACTGCACTGATCTTTATGGACCGTATATTCTTTGGGGATATTGCAAGCTGCTTCCCAACGTGAGCGCTTACTCGACTATGTAAATGAGGAGCAGATTTAGAGCAATCACATACTTAATGATATTTTCTATTTTCTGTTCACTTCATACTTCGCTGCAATACCCACGATTGTCTAGAATCCAAATCGTGTCATCTACACCCTTGTATGGGCATTGATACTGTCATCTGGAGCCGCCGTAAATTATGACTTCGCTTTAAAGCGTGAAGGACATATTGGCGATAGATATGCCCCAGCAGCGGTCATTGGGTACTTTTGTTGGCTGTTAAATGGGCACTGCACTGATCTTTATGGACAGTATATTCTTTGGGGATATTGCAAGCTGCTTCCCAACGTGAGCGCTTACTCGACTACCTAAATGAGGAGCAGATTTAGAGCAATGACATACTCAATGATATTTTCTATTTTCTGTTCACTTCATACTTCGCTGCAATACCCACGATTGTCTAGAATCCAAATCGTGTCATCTACACCCTTGTATGGGCATTGATGCTGTCATCTGGAGCCGCCGTAAATTATAACTTCGCTTTAAAGCGTGAAGCACATATTGGCGATAGATATGCCCCAGCAGCGGTCATTGGGTACTTTTGTTGGCTGTTAAATGGGCACTGCACTGATCTTTATGGACCGTATATTCTTTGGGGATATTGCAAGCTGCTTCCCAACGTGAGCGCTTACTCGACTACGTAAATGAGGAGCAGATTTAGAGCAATGACATACTTAATGATATTTTCTATTTTCTGTTCACTTCATACTTCGCTGCAATACCCACGATTGTCTAGAATCCAAATCGTGTCATCTACACCCTTGTATGGGCATTGATACTGTCATCTGGAGCCGCCGTAAATTATGACTTCGCTTTAAAGCGTGAAGCACACATTGGCGATAGATATGCCCCAGCAGCGGTCATTGGGTACTTTTGTTGGCTGTTAAAGGAGCACTGCACTGTACTTCATGGACCGTATATTCTTTGCGGATATTGCAAGCCGCTTCCCAACGTGAGCGCTTACTCGACTACGTAAATGCGGAGCAGATTTAGAGCAATGACATACTTAATGATATTTTCTATTTTCTGTTCACTTCATACTTCGCTGCAATACCCACGATTGTCTAGAATCCAAATCGTGTCATCTGCACCCTTGTATGGGCATTGATACTCTCATCTGGAGCCGCCGTAAATTATGACTTCGCTTTAAAGCGTGAAGCACACATTGGCGATAGATATGCCCCAGCAGCGGTCATTGGGTACTTTTGTTGGCTGTTAAAGGAGCACTGCACTGAACTTCATGGACCGTATATTCTTTGCGGATATTGCAAGCTGCTTCTCAACGTGAGCGCTTACTCGACTACGTAAATGAGGAGCAGATTTAGAGCAATGACATACTTAATGATATTTTCTATTTTCTGTTCACTTCATACTTCGCTGCAATACCCACGATTGTCTAGAATCCAAATCGTGTCATCTGCACCCTTGTATGGGCATTGATACTGTCATCTGGAGCCGCCGTAAATTATGACTTCGCTTTAAAGCGTGAAGCACATATTGGCGATAGATATGCCCCAGCAGCTGTCATTGGGTACTTTTGTTGGCTGTTAAATGGGCACTGCACTGATCTTTATGGACCGTATATTCTTTGGGGATATTGCAAGCTGCTTCCCAACGTGAGCGCTTACTCGACTACGTAAATGAGGAGCAGATTTAGAGCAATGACATACTTAATGATATTTTCTATTTTCTGTTCACTTCATACTTCGCTGCAATACCCACGATTGTCTAGAATCCAAATCGTGTCATCTACACCCTTGTATGGGCATTGATACTGTCATCTGGAGCCGCCGTAAATTATGACTTCGCTCTAAAGCGTGAAGCACATATTGGCGATAGATATGCCCCAGCAGCTGTCATTGGGTACTTTTGTTGGCTGTTAAACGGGCACTGCACTGACCTTTATGGACCGTATATTCTTTGGGGATATTGCAAGTTGCTTCCCAACGTGAGCGCTTACTCGACTACGTAAATGAGGAGCAGATTTAGAGCAATGACATACTTAATGATATTTTCTATTTTCTGTTCACTTCATACTTCGCTGCAAATAGGCATTGATACTGTCATCTGTAGCCGCGGTAAATTATAACTTCGCTTTAAAGCGTGAAGCACATATTGGCGATAGATATGCCCCAGCAGCGGTCATTGGGTACTTTTGTTTGCTGTTAAATGGGCACTGCACTGATCTTTATGGACCGTATATTCTTTGGGGATATTGCAAGCTGCTTCCCAACCTGAGCGCTTACTCGACTATGTAAATGAGGAGCAGATTTAGAGCAATCACATACTTAATGATATTTTCTATTTTCTGTTCACTTCATACTTCGCTGCAATACCCACGATTGTCTAGAATCCAAATCGTGTCATCTACACCCTTGTATGGGCATTGATACTGTCATCTGGAGCCGCCGTAAATTATGACTTCGCTTTAAAGCGTGAAGCACATATTGGCGATAGATATGCCCCAGCAGCGGTCATTGGGTACTTTTGTTGGCTGTTAAATGGGCACTGCACTGATCTTTATGGACAGTATATTCTTTGGGGATATTGCAAGCTGCTTCCCAACGTGAGCGCTTACTCGACTACGTAAATGACGAGCAGATTTAGAGCAATGACATACTCAATGATATTTTCTATTTTCTGTTCACTTCATACTTCGCTGCAATACCCACGATTGTCTAGAATCCAAATCGTGTCATCTACACCCTTGTATGGGCATTGATACTGTCATCTGGAGCCGCCGTAAATTATAACTTCGCTTTAAAGCGTGAAGCACATATTGGCGATAGATATGCCCCAGCAGCGGTCATTGGGTACTTTTGTTGGCTGTTAAATGGGCACTGCACTGATCTTTATGGACCGTATATTCTTTGGGGATATTGCAAGCTGCTTCCCAACGTGAGCGCTTACTCGACTACGTAAATGAGGAGCAGATTTAGAGCAATGACATACTTAATGATATTTTCTATTTTCTGTTCACTTCATACTTCGCTGCAATACCCACGATTGTCTAGAATCCAAATCGTGTCATCTACACCCTTGTATGGGCATTGATACTGTCATCTGGAGCCGCCGTAAATTCTGACTTCACTTTAAAGCGTGAAGCACACATTGGCGATAGATATGCCCCAGCAGCGGTCATTGGGTACTTTTGTTGGCTGTTAAAGGAGCACTGCACTGAACTTCATGGACCGTATATTCTTTGCGGATATTGCAAGCCGCTTCCCAACGTGAGCGCTTACTCGACTACGTAAATGAGGAGCAGATTTAGAGCAATGACATACTAAATGATATTTTCTATTTTCTGTTCACTTCATACTTCGCTGCAATACCCACGATTGTCTAGAATCCAAATCGTGTCATCTGCACCCTTGTATGGGCATTGATACTCTCATCTGGAGCCGCCGTAAGTTATGATTTTGCTTTAAAGCGTGAAGCACATATTGGCGATAGGTATGCCCCAGCAGCTGTCATTGGGTACTTTTGTTGGCTGTTAAATGGGCACTGCACTGATCTTTATGGACAGTATATTCTTTGGGGATACTGCAAGCTGCTTCCCAACGTGAGCGCTTACTCGACTACGTAAATGAGGAGCAGATTTAGAGCAATGACATACCTAATGATATTTTCTATTTTCTGTTCACTTCATACTTCGCTGCAATACCCACGATTTTCTAGAATCCAAATCGTGTCATCTGAACCCTTGTATGGGCATTGATACTGTCATCTGGAGCCGCCGTAAATTATGACTTCGCTTTAAAGCGTGAAGCACATATTGGCGATAGATATGCCCAGCAGCTGTCATTGGGTACTTTTGTTGGCTGTTAAATGGGCACTGCACTGATCTTTATGGACAGTATATTCTTTGGGGATATTGCAAGCTGCTTCCCAACGTGAGCGCTTACTCGACTACGTAAATGAGGAGCAGATTTAGAGCAATGACATACTTAATGATATTTTCTATTTTCTGTTCACTTCATACTTCGCTGCAATACCCACGATTGTCTAGAATCCAAATCGTGTCATCTACACCCTTGTATGGGCATTGATACTGTCATCTGGAGCCGCCGTAAATTATGACTTCGCTTTAAAGCGTGAAGCACATATTGGCGATAGATATGCCCCAGCAGCTGTTATTGGGTACTTTTGTTGGCTGTTAAAGGCGCACTGCACCAAACTTCATGGACCGTATATTCTTTGCGGATATTGCAAGCTGCTTCTCAACGTGAGCGCTTACTCGACTACGTAAATGAGGAGCAGATTTAGAGCAATGACATACCTAATGATATTTTCTATTTTCTGTTCACTTCATACTTCGCTGCAATACCCACGATTTTCTAGAATCCAAATCGTGTCATCTGAACCCTTGTATGGGCATTGATACTGTCATCTGGAGCCGCCGTAAATTATGACTTCGCTTTAAAGCGTGAAGCACATATTGGCGATAGATATGCCCAGCAGCTGTCATTGGGTACTTTTGTTGGCTGTTAAATGGGCACTGCACTGATCTTTATGGACAGTATATTCTTTGGGGATATTGCAAGCTGCTTCCCAACGTGAGCGCTTACTCGACTACGTAAATGAGGAGCAGATTTAGAGCAATGACATACTTAATGATATTTTCTATTTTCTGTTCACTTCATACTTCCCTGCAATACCCACGATTGTCTAGAATCCAAATCGTGTCATCTGCACCCTTGTATGGGCATTGATACTGTCATCTGGAGCCGCCGTAAATCATGACTTCGCTTTAAAGCGTGAAGCACATATTGGCGATAGATATGCCCCAGCAGCTGTCATTGGGTACTTTTGTTGGCTGTAAAATGGGCACTGCACTGATCTTTATGGACCGTATATTCTTTGGGGATATTGCAAGCTGCTTCCCAACGTGAGCGCTTACTCGACTACGTAAATGAGGAGCAGATTTAGAGCAATGACATACTTAATGATATTTTCTATTTTCTGTTCACTTCATACTTCGCTGCAATACCCACGATTGTCTAGAATCCAAATCGTGTCATCTACACCCTTGTATGGGCATTGATACTGTCATCTGGAGCCGCCGTAAATTATGACTTCGCTTTAAAGCGTGAAGCACATATTGGCGATAGATATGCCCCAGCAGCGGTCATTGGGTACTTTTGTTGGCTGTTAAATGGGCACTGCACTGATCTTTATGGACAGTATATTCTTTGGGGATATTGCAAGCTGCTTCCCAACGTGAGCGCTTACTCGACTACGTAAATGAGGAGCAGATTTAGAGCAATGACATACTCAATGATATTTTCTATTTTCTGTTCACTTCATACTTCGCTGCAATACCCACGATTGTCTAGAATCCAAATCGTGTCATCTACACCATTGTATGGGCATTGATACTGTCATCTGGAGCCGCCGTAAATTATACCTTCGCTTTAAAGCGTGAAGCACATATTGGCGATAGATATGCCCCAGCAGCGGTCATTGGGTACTTTTGTTGGCTGTTAAATGGGCACTGCACTGATCTTTATGGACCGTATATTCTTTGGGGATATTGCAAGCTGCTTCCCAACGTGAGCGCTTACTCGACTACGTAAATGAGGAGCAGATTTAGAGCAATGACATACTTTATGATATTTTCTATTTTCTGTTCACTTCATACTTCGCTGCAATACCCACGATTGTCTAGAATCCAAATCGTGTCATCTACACCCTTGTATGGGCATTGATACTGTCATCTGGAGCCGCCGTAAATTATGACTTCGCTTTAAAACGTGAAGCACACATTGGCGATAGATATGCCCCAGCAGCGGTCATTGGGTACTTTTGTTGGCTGTTAAAGGGGCACTGCACTGAACTTCATGGACCGTATATTCTTTGCGGATACTGCAAGCTGCTTCCCAACGTGTGCGCTTACTCGACTATGTAAATGAGGAGCAGATTTAGAGCAATGACATACTTAATGATATTTTCTATTTTCTGTTCACTTTATACTTCGCTGCAATACCCACGATTGTCTAGAATCCAAATCGTGTCATCTGCACCCTTGTATGGGCATTGATACTCTCATCTGGAGCCGCCGTAAATTATCACTTCGCTTTAAAGCGTGAAGCACATATTGGCGATAGATATGCCCCAGCAGCTGTCATTGGGTACTTTTGTTGGCTGTTAAAGGGGCACTGCACTGAACTTCATGGACCGTATATTCTTTGCGGATATTGCAAGCTGCTTCTCAACGTGAGCGCTTACTCGACTACGTAAATGAGGAGCAGATTTAGAGCAATGACATACTTAATGATATTTTCTATTTTCTGTTCACTTCATACTTCGCTGCAATACCCACGATTGTCTAGAATCCAAATCGTGTCATCTGCACCCTTGTATGGGCATTGATACTCTCATCTGGAGCCGCCGTAAGTTATGACTTTGCTTTAAAGTGTGAAGCACATATTGGCGATAGGTATGCCCCAGCAGCTGTCATTGGGTACTTTTGTTGGCTGTTAAATGGGCACTGCACTGATCTTTATGGACAGTATATTCTTTGGGGATACTGCAAGCTGCTTCCCAACGTGAGCGCTTACTCGACTACGTAAATGAGGAGCAGATTTAGAGCAATGACATACCTAATGATATTTTCTATTTTCTGTTCACTTCATACTTCGCTGCAATACCCACGATTTTCTAGAATCCAAATCGTGTCATCTGAACCCTTGTATGGGCATTGATACTGTCATCTGGAGCCGCCGTAAATTATGACTTCGCTTTAAAGCGTGAAGCACATATTGGCGATAGATATGCCCAGCAGCTGTCATTGGGTACTTTTGTTGGCTGTTAAATGGGCACTGCACTGATCTTTATGGACAGTATATTCTTTGGGGATATTGCAAGCTGCTTCCCAACGTGAGCGCTTACTCGACTACGTAAATGAGGAGCAGATTTAGAGCAATGACATACTTAATGATATTTTCTATTTTCTGTTCACTTCATACTTCGCTGCAATACCCACGATTGTCTAGAATCCAAATCGTGTCATCTACACCCTTGTATGGGCATTGATACTGTCATCTGGAGCCGCCGTAAATTATGACTTCGCTTTAAAGCGTGAAGCACATATTGGCGATAGATATGCCCCAGCAGCTGTTATTGGGTACTTTTGTTGGCTGTTAAAGGCGCACTGCACCAAACTTCATGGACCGTATATTCTTTGCGGATATTGCAAGCTGCTTCTCAACGTGAGCGCTTACTCGACTACGTAAATGAGGAGCAGATTTAGAGCAATGACATACCTAATGATATTTTCTATTTTCTGTTCACTTCATACTTCGCTGCAATACCCACGATTTTCTAGAATCCAAATCGTGTCATCTGAACCCTTGTATGGGCATTGATACTGTCATCTGGAGCCGCCGTAAATTATGACTTCGCTTTAAAGCGTGAAGCACATATTGGCGATAGATATGCCCAGCAGCTGTCATTGGGTACTTTTGTTGGCTGTTAAATGGGCACTGCACTGATCTTTATGGACAGTATATTCTTTGGGGATATTGCAAGCTGCTTCCCAACGTGAGCGCTTACTCGACTACGTAAATGAGGAGCAGATTTAGAGCAATGACATACTTAATGATATTTTCTATTTTCTGTTCACTTCATACTTCCCTGCAATACCCACGATTGTCTAGAATCCAAATCGTGTCATCTGCACCCTTGTATGGGCATTGATACTGTCATCTGGAGCCGCCGTAAATCATGACTTCGCTTTAAAGCGTGAAGCACATATTGGCGATAGATATGCCCCAGCAGCTGTCATTGGGTACTTTTGTTGGCTGTAAAATGGGCACTGCACTGATCTTTATGGACCGTATATTCTTTGGGGATATTGCAAGCTGCTTCCCAACGTGAGCGCTTACTCGACTACGTAAATGAGGAGCAGATTTAGAGCAATGACATACTTAATGATATTTTCTATTTTCTGTTCACTTCATACTTCGCTGCAATACCCACGATTGTCTAGAATCCAAATCGTGTCATCTACACCCTTGTATGGGCATTGATACTGTCATCTGGAGCCGCCGTAAATTATGACTTCGCTTTAAAGCGTGAAGCACATATTGGCGATAGATATGCCCCAGCAGCGGTCATTGGGTACTTTTGTTGGCTGTTAAATGGGCACTGCACTGATCTTTATGGACAGTATATTCTTTGGGGATATTGCAAGCTGCTTCCCAACGTGAGCGCTTACTCGACTACGTAAATGAGGAGCAGATTTAGAGCAATGACATACTCAATGATATTTTCTATTTTCTGTTCACTTCATACTTCGCTGCAATACCCACGATTGTCTAGAATCCAAATCGTGTCATCTACACCATTGTATGGGCATTGATACTGTCATCTGGAGCCGCCGTAAATTATACCTTCGCTTTAAAGCGTGAAGCACATATTGGCGATAGATATGCCCCAGCAGCGGTCATTGGGTACTTTTGTTGGCTGTTAAATGGGCACTGCACTGATCTTTATGGACCGTATATTCTTTGGGGATATTGCAAGCTGCTTCCCAACGTGAGCGCTTACTCGACTACGTAAATGAGGAGCAGATTTAGAGCAATGACATACTTTATGATATTTTCTATTTTCTGTTCACTTCATACTTCGCTGCAATACCCACGATTGTCTAGAATCCAAATCGTGTCATCTACACCCTTGTATGGGCATTGATACTGTCATCTGGAGCCGCCGTAAATTATGACTTCGCTTTAAAACGTGAAGCACACATTGGCGATAGATATGCCCCAGCAGCGGTCATTGGGTACTTTTGTTGGCTGTTAAAGGGGCACTGCACTGAACTTCATGGACCGTATATTCTTTGCGGATACTGCAAGCTGCTTCCCAACGTGTGCGCTTACTCGACTATGTAAATGAGGAGCAGATTTAGAGCAATGACATACTTAATGATATTTTCTATTTTCTGTTCACTTTATACTTCGCTGCAATACCCACGATTGTCTAGAATCCAAATCGTGTCATCTGCACCCTTGTATGGGCATTGATACTCTCATCTGGAGCCGCCGTAAATTATCACTTCGCTTTAAAGCGTGAAGCACATATTGGCGATAGATATGCCCCAGCAGCTGTCATTGGGTACTTTTGTTGGCTGTTAAAGGGGCACTGCACTGAACTTCATGGACCGTATATTCTTTGCGGATATTGCAAGCTGCTTCTCAACGTGAGCGCTTACTCGACTACGTAAATGAGGAGCAGATTTAGAGCAATGACATACTTAATGATATTTTCTATTTTCTGTTCACTTCATACTTCGCTGCAATACCCACGATTGTCTAGAATCCAAATCGTGTCATCTGCACCCTTGTATGGGCATTGATACTCTCATCTGGAGCCGCCGTAAGTTATGACTTTGCTTTAAAGTGTGAAGCACATATTGGCGATAGGTATGCCCCAGCAGCTGTCATTGGGTACTTTTGTTGGCTGTTAAATGGGCACTGCACTGATCTTTATGGACAGTATATTCTTTGGGGATACTGCAAGCTGCTTCCCAACGTGAGCGCTTACTCGACTACGTAAATGAGGAGCAGATTTAGAGCAATGACATACCTAATGATATTTTCTATTTTCTGTTCACTTCATACTTCGCTGCAATACCCACGATTTTCTAGAATCCAAATCGTGTCATCTGAACCCTTGTATGGGCATTGATACTGTCATCTGGAGCCGCCGTAAATTATGACTTCGCTTTAAAGCGTGAAGCACATATTGGCGATAGATATGCCCAGCAGCTGTCATTGGGTACTTTTGTTGGCTGTTAAATGGGCACTGCACTGATCTTTATGGACAGTATATTCTTTGGGGATATTGCAAGCTGCTTCCCAACGTGAGCGCTTACTCGACTACGTAAATGAGGAGCAGATTTAGAGCAATGACATACTTAATGATATTTTCTATTTTCTGTTCACTTCATACTTCGCTGCAATACCCACGATTGTCTAGAATCCAAATCGTGTCATCTACACCCTTGTATGGGCATTGATACTGTCATCTGGAGCCGCCGTAAATTATGACTTCGCTTTAAAGCGTGAAGCACATATTGGCGATAGATATGCCCCAGCAGCTGTTATTGGGTACTTTTGTTGGCTGTTAAAGGCGCACTGCACCAAACTTCATGGACCGTATATTCTTTGCGGATATTGCAAGCTGCTTCTCAACGTGAGCGCTTACTCGACTACGTAAATGAGGAGCAGATTTAGAGCAATGACATACCTAATGATATTTTCTATTTTCTGTTCACTTCATACTTCGCTGCAATACCCACGATTTTCTAGAATCCAAATCGTGTCATCTGAACCCTTGTATGGGCATTGATACTGTCATCTGGAGCCGCCGTAAATTATGACTTCGCTTTAAAGCGTGAAGCACATATTGGCGATAGATATGCCCAGCAGCTGTCATTGGGTACTTTTGTTGGCTGTTAAATGGGCACTGCACTGATCTTTATGGACAGTATATTCTTTGGGGATATTGCAAGCTGCTTCCCAACGTGAGCGCTTACTCGACTACGTAAATGAGGAGCAGATTTAGAGCAATGACATACTTAATGATATTTTCTATTTTCTGTTCACTTCATACTTCCCTGCAATACCCACGATTGTCTAGAATCCAAATCGTGTCATCTGCACCCTTGTATGGGCATTGATACTGTCATCTGGAGCCGCCGTAAATCATGACTTCGCTTTAAAGCGTGAAGCACATATTGGCGATAGATATGCCCCAGCAGCTGTCATTGGGTACTTTTGTTGGCTGTAAAATGGGCACTGCACTGATCTTTATGGACCGTATATTCTTTGGGGATATTGCAAGCTGCTTCCCAACGTGAGCGCTTACTCGACTACGTAAATGAGGAGCAGATTTAGAGCAATGACATACTTAATGATATTTTCTATTTTCTGTTCACTTCATACTTCGCTGCAATACCCACGATTGTCTAGAATCCAAATCGTGTCATCTACACCCTTGTATGGGCATTGATACTGTCATCTGGAGCCGCCGTAAATTATGACTTCGCTTTAAAGCGTGAAGCACATATTGGCGATAGATATGCCCCAGCAGCGGTCATTGGGTACTTTTGTTGGCTGTTAAATGGGCACTGCACTGATCTTTATGGACAGTATATTCTTTGGGGATATTGCAAGCTGCTTCCCAACGTGAGCGCTTACTCGACTACGTAAATGAGGAGCAGATTTAGAGCAATGACATACTCAATGATATTTTCTATTTTCTGTTCACTTCATACTTCGCTGCAATACCCACGATTGTCTAGAATCCAAATCGTGTCATCTACACCATTGTATGGGCATTGATACTGTCATCTGGAGCCGCCGTAAATTATACCTTCGCTTTAAAGCGTGAAGCACATATTGGCGATAGATATGCCCCAGCAGCGGTCATTGGGTACTTTTGTTGGCTGTTAAATGGGCACTGCACTGATCTTTATGGACCGTATATTCTTTGGGGATATTGCAAGCTGCTTCCCAACGTGAGCGCTTACTCGACTACGTAAATGAGGAGCAGATTTAGAGCAATGACATACTTTATGATATTTTCTATTTTCTGTTCACTTCATACTTCGCTGCAATACCCACGATTGTCAAGAATCCAAATCGTGTCATCTACACCCTTGTATGGGCATTGATACTGTCATCTGGAGCCGCCGTAAATTATGACTTCGCTTTAAAACGTGAAGCACACATTGGCGATAGATATGCCCCAGCAGCGGTCATTGGGTACTTTTGTTGGCTGTTAAAGGGGCACTGCACTGAACTTCATGGACCGTATATTCTTTGCGGATACTGCAAGCTGCTTCCCAACGTGTGCGCTTACTCGACTATGTAAATGAGGAGCAGATTTAGAGCAATGACATACTTAATGATATTTTCTATTTTCTGTTCACTTTATACTTCGCTGCAATACCCACGATTGTCTAGAATCCAAATCGTGTCATCTGCACCCTTGTATGGGCATTGATACTCTCATCTGGAGCCGCCGTAAATTATCACTTCGCTTTAAAGCGTGAAGCACATATTGGCGATAGATATGCCCCAGCAGCTGTCATTGGGTACTTTTGTTGGCTGTTAAAGGGGCACTGCACTGAACTTCATGGACCGTATATTCTTTGCGGATATTGCAAGCTGCTTCTCAACGTGAGCGCTTACTCGACTACGTAAATGAGGAGCAGATTTAGAGCAATGACATACTTAATGATATTTTCTATTTTCTGTTCACTTCATACTTCGCTGCAATACCCACGATTGTCTAGAATCCAAATCGTGTCATCTGCACCCTTGTATGGGCATTGATACTCTCATCTGGAGCCGCCGTAAGTTATGACTTTGCTTTAAAGTGTGAAGCACATATTGGCGATAGGTATGCCCCAGCAGCTGTCATTGGGTACTTTTGTTGGCTGTTAAATGGGCACTGCACTGATCTTTATGGACCGTATATTCTTTGGGGATATTGCAAGCTGCTTCCCAACATGAGCGCTTACTCGACTACGTAAATGAGAAGCAGATTTAGAGCAATGGCATACTTAATGATATTTTCTATTTTCTGTTCACTTCATACTTCGCTGCAATACCCACGATTGTCTAGAATCCAAATCGTGTCATCTGCACCCTTGTATGGGCATTGATACTCTCATCTGGAGCCGGCGTAAATTATGACTTCGCTTTAAAGCGTGAAGCACATATTGGCGATAGATATGCCCCAGCAGCTGTCATTGGGTACTTTTGATGGCTGTTAAATGGGCACTGCACTGATCTTTATGGACCGTATATTCTTTGGGGATATTGCAAGCTGCTTCCCAACGTGAGCGCTCACTCGACTACGTAAATGAGGAGCAGATTCAGAGCAATGACATACCTAATGATATTTTCTATTTTCTGTTCACTTCATACTTCGCTGCAATACCCACGATTGTCTAGAATCCAAATCGTGTCATCTGCACCCTTGTATAGGCATTGATACTGTCATCTGGAGCCGCCGTAAATTATGACTTCGCTTTAAAGCGTGAAGCACATATTGGCGATAGATATGCCCCAGCAGCTGTCATTTTGTACTTTTGTTGGCTGTTAAAGGAGCGCTGCACTAAACTTCATGGACCGTATATTCTTTGCGGATATTGCAAGCTGCTTCTCAACGTGAGCGCTTACTCGACTACGTAAATGAGGAGCAGATTTAGAGCAATGACATACTTAATGATATTTTCTATTTTCTGTTCACTTCATACTTCGCTGCAATACCCACGATTGTCTAGAATCCAAATCGTGTCATCTGCACCCTTGTATGGGCATTGATACTCTCATCTGGAGCCGCCGTAAGTTATGACTTTGCTTTAAAGCGTGAAGCACATATTGGCGATAGATATGCCCCAGCAGCTGTCATTGGGTACTTTTGTTGGCTGTTAAATGGGCACTGCACTGATCTTTATGGACCGTATATTCTTTGGGGATATTGCAAGCTGCTTTCCAACGTGAGCGCTTACTCGACTACGTAAATGAGGAGCAGATTTAGACCAATGACATACTTAATGATATTTTCTATTTTCTGTTCACTTCATACTTCGCTGCAATACCCACGATTGTCTAGAATCCTAATCGTGTCTTCTGCACCCTTGTATGGGCATTGATACTGTCATCTGGAGCCGCCGTAAATTATGACTTCGCTTTAAAGCGTGAAGAACATATTGGCGATAGATATGCCCCAGCAGCTGTCATTGGGTACATTTGTTGGCTGTTAAAGGCGCACTGCACTGAACTTCATGGACCGTATATTCTTTGCGGATATTGCAAGCTGCTTCCCAACGTGAGCGCTTACTCGACTATTTAAATGAGGAGCAGATTGAGAGCAATGACATACTTAATGATATTTTCTATTTTATGTTCACTTCATACTTCGCTGCAATACCCACGATTGTCTAGAATCCAAATCGTGTCATCTGCACTCTTGTATAGGCATTGATACTGTCATCTGTAGCCGCGGTAAATTATGACTTCGCTTTAAAGCGTGAAGCACATATTGGCGATAGATATGCCCCAGCAGCTGTCATTGGGTACTTTTGTTGGCTGTTAAATGGGCACTGCACTGATCTTTATGGACCGTATATTCTTTGGGGATATTGCAAGCTGCTTCCCAACGTGAGCGCTTACTCTACTACGTAAATGAGGAGCAGATTTAGAGCAATGACATACCTAATGATATTTTCTATTTTCTGTTCACTTCATACTTCGGCGCAATACCCACGATTGTCTAGAATCCAAATCGTGTCATCTACACCCTTGTATGGGCATTGATACTGTCATCTGGAGCCGCCGTAAATTATAACTTCGCTTTAACGCGTGAAGCACATATTGGCGATAGATATGCCCCAGCAGCGGTCATTGGGTACTTTTGTTGGCTGTTAAATGGGCACTGCACTGATCTTTATGGACTGTATATTCTTTGGGGATATTGCAAGCTGCTTCCCAACGTGAGCGCTTACTCGACTACGTAAATGAGGAGCAGATTTAGAGCAATGACATACTTAATGATATTTTCTATTTTCTGTTCACTTCATACTTCGCTGCAATACCCACGACTGTCTAGAATCCAAATCGTGTCATCTACACCATTGTATGGGCATTGATACTGTCATCTGGAGCCGCCGTAAATTATGACTTCGCTTTAAAGCGTGAACCACATATTGGCGATAGATATGCCCCAGAAGCGGTCATTGGGTACTTTTGTTTGCTGTTAAATGGGCACTGCACTGACCTTTATGGACCGTATATTCTTTGGGGATATTGCAAGCTGCTTCCCAACGTGAGCGCTTACTCGACTACGTAAATGAGGAGCAGATTTAGAGCGATGACATACTTAATGATATTTTCTATTTTCTGTTCACTTCATACTTCGCTGCAATACCCACGATTGTCTAGAATCCAAATCGTGTCATCTGCACCCTTGTATAGGCATTGATACTGTCATCTGGAGCCGCCGTAAATTATGACTTCGCTTTAAAGTGTGAAGCACATATTGGCGATAGATATGCCCCAGCAGCTGTCATTGGGTACTTTTGTTGGCTGTTAAAGGGGCACTGCACTGAACTTCATGGACCGTATATTCTTTGCGGATACTGCAAGCTGCTTCCCAACGTGAGCGCTTACTCGACTATGTAAATGAGGAGCAGATTTAGAGCAATGACATACTTAATGATATTTTCTATTTTCTGTTCACTTTATACTTCGCTGCAATACCCACGATTGTCTAGAATTCAAATCGTGTCATCTGCACCCTTGTATGGGCATTGATACTCTCATCTGGAGCCGCCGTAAATTATCACTTCGCTTTGAAGCGTGAAGCACATATTGGCGATAGATATGCCCCAGCAGCTGTCATTGGGTACTTTTGTTGGCTGTTAAAGGGGCACTGCACTGAACTTCATGGACCGTATATTCTTTGCGGATATTGCAAGCTGCTTCCCAACGTGAGCGCTTACTCGACTATGTAAATGAGGAGCAGATTTAGAGCAATGACATACTTAATGATATTTTCTATTTTCTGTTCACTTCATACTTCGCTGCAATACCCACGATTGTCTAGAATCCAAATCGTGTCATCTGCACCCTTGTATAGGCATTGATACTGTCATCTGTAGCCGCGGTAAATTATGACTTCGCTTTAAAGCGTGAAGCACATATTGGCGATAGATATGCCCCAGCAGCTGTCATTGGGTACTTTTGTTGGCTGTTAAAGGAGCGCTGCACTAAACTTCATGGACCGTATATTCTTTGCGGATATTGCAAGCTGCTTCTCAACGTGAGCGCTTACTCGACTACGTAAATGAGGAGCAGATTTAGAACAATGACATACTTAATGATATTTTCTATTTTCTGTTCACTTCATACTTCGCTGCAATACCCACGATTGTCTAGAATCGAAATCGTGTCATCTGCACCCTTGTATAGGCATTGATACTGTCATCTGGAGCCGCCGTAAATTATGACTTCGCTTTAAAGTGTGAAGCACATATTGGCGATAGATATGCCCCAGCAGCTGTCATTGTGTACTTTTGTTGGCTCTTAAAGGGGCACTGCACTGAACTTCATGGACCGTATATTCTTTGCGGATACTGCAAGCTGCTTCCCAACGTGAGCGCTTACTCGACTATGTAAATGAGGAGCAGATTTAGAGCAATGACATACTTAATGATATTTTCTATTTTCTGTTCACTTTATACTTCGCTGCAATACCCACGATTGTCTAGAATTCAAATCGTGTCATCTGCACCCTTGTATGGGCATTGATACTCTCATCTGGAGCCGCCGTAAATTATCACTTCGCTTTAAAGCGTGAAGCACATATTGGCGATAGATATGCCCCAGCAGCTGTCATTGGGTACTTTTGTTGGCTGTTAAAGGGGCACTGCACTGAACTTCATGGACCGTATATTCTTTGCGGATATTGCAAGCTGCTTCCCAACGTGAGCGCTTACTCGACTATGTAAATGAGGAGCAGATTTAGAGCAATGACATACTTAATGATATTTTCTATTTTCTGTTCACTTCATACTTCGCTGCAATACCCACGATTGTCTAGAATCCAAATCGTGTCATCTGCACCCTTGTATAGGCATTGATACTGTCATCTGTAGCCGCGGTAAATTATGACTTCGCTTTAAAGCGTGAAGCACATATTGGCGATAGATATGCCCCAGCAGCTGTCATTGGGTACTTTTGTTGGCTGTTAAAGGAGCGCTGCACTAAACTTCATGGACCGTATATTCTTTGCGGATATTGCAAGCTGCTTCTCAACGTGAGCGCTTACTCGACTACGTAAATGAGGAGCAGATTTAGAGCAATGACATACTTAATGATATTTTCTATTTTCTGTTCACTTCATACTTCGCTGCAATACCCACGATTGTCTAGAATCCAAATCGTGTCATCTGCACCCTTGTATGGGCATTGATACTGTCATCTGGAGCCGCCGTAAATTATGACTTCGCTTTAAAGCGTGAAGCACATATTGCCGATAGATATGCCCCAGCAGCTGTCATTGGGTACATTTGTTGGCTCTTAAATGGGCACTGCACTGATCTTTATGGACCGTATATTCTTTGGGGATATTGCAAGCTGCTTCCCAACGTGAGCGCTTACTCGACTACGTAAATGAGGAGCAGATTTAGAGCAATGACATACTTAATGATATTTTCTATTTTCTGTTCACTTCATACTTCGCTGCAATACCCACGATTGTCTAGAATCCTAATCGTGTCATCTGCACCCTTGTATGGGCATTGATACTGTCATCTGGAGCCGCCGTAAATTATGACTTTGCTTTAAAGCGTGAAGAACATATTGGCGATAGATAGGCCCCAGCAGCGGTCATTGGGTACTTTTGTTTGCTGTTAAATGGGCACTGCACTGATCTTTATGGACCGTATATTCTTTGGGGATATTGCAAGCTGCTTCCCAACGTGAGCGCTTACTCGACTATGTAAATGAGGAGCAGATTTAGAGCAATGACATACTTAATGATATTTTCTATTTTCTGTTCACTTCATACTTCGCTGCAATACCCACGATTGTCTAGAATCCAAATCGTGTCATCTACACCCTTGTATGGGCATTGATACTGTCATCTGGAGCCGCCGTAAATTATGACTTCGCTTTAAAGCGTGAAGCACATATTGGCGATAGATATGCCCCAGCAGCGGTCATTGGGTACTTTTGTTGGCTGTTAAATGGGCACTGCACTGATCTTTATGGACAGTATATTCTTTGGGGATATTGCAAGCTGGTTCCCAACGTGAGCGCTTACTCGACTACGTAAATGAGGAGCAGATTTAGAGCAATGACATACTCAATGATATTTTCTATTTTCTGTTCACTTCATACTTCGCTGCAATACCCACGATTGTCTAGAATCCAAATCGTGTCATCAACACCCTTGTATGGGCATTGATACTGTCATCTGGAGCCGCCGTAAATTATAACTTCGCTTTAAAGCGTGAAGCACATATTGGCGATAGATATGCCCCTGCAGCGGTCATTGGGTACTTTTGTTGGCTGTTAAATGGGCACTGCACTGATCTTTATGGACCATATATTCTTTGGGGATATTGCAAGCTGCTTCCCAACGTGAGCGCTTACTCGACTACGTAAATGAGGAGCAGATTTAGAGCAATGACATACTTAATGATATTTTCTATTTTCTGTTCACTTCATACTTCGCTGCAATACCCACGATTGTCTAGAATCCAAATCGTGTCATCTACACCCTTGTATGGGCATTGATACTGTCATCTGGAGCCGCCGTAAATTATGACTTCGCTTTAAAGCGTGAAGCACATATTGGCGATAGATATGCCCCAGCAGCTGTCATTGGGTACTTTTGTTGGCTGTTAAATGGGCACTGCACTGACCTTTATGGACCGTATATTCTTTGCGGATATTGCAGGCTGCTTCCCAACGTGAGCGCATATTCGACTACGTAAATGAGGAGCAGATTTAGAGCAATGACATACTTAACGATATTTTCTATTTTCTGTTCACTTCATACTTCGCTGCAACACCCACGATTGTCTAGAATCCAAATCGTGTCATCTGCACCCATGTATGGGCATTGATACTCTCATCTGGAGCCGCCGTAAATTACGACTTCGCTTTAAAGCGTGAAGCACATATTGGCGATAGATATGCCCCAGCAGCTGTCATTGGGTACTTTTGTTGCCTGTTAAAGGGGCACTGCACTGAACTTCATGACCGTATATTCTTTGCGGATTTTGCAAGCTGCTTCCCAACGTGAGCGCTTACTCGACTACGTAAATGAGGAGCAGATTTAGAGCAATCACATACCTAATGATATTTTCTATTTTCTGTTCGCTTCATAATTCGGTGCAATACCCACGATTGTCTAGAATCCAAATCGTGTCATCTGCACCCTTGTATGGGCATTGATACTGTCATCTGGAGCCCCCGTAAATTATGACTTCGCTTTAAAGCGTGAAGCGCATATTGGCGATAGATATGCCCCAGCAGCTGTCATTGGGTACTTTTGTTGGCTGTTAAACGGGCACTGCACTGACCTTTATGGACCGTATATTCTTTGGGGATATTGCAAGCTGCTTCCCAACGTGAGCGCTTACTCGACTACGTAAGTGAGGAGCAGATTTAGAGCAATGACATACTTAATGATATTTTCTATTTTCTGTTCACTTCATACTTCGCTGCAATACCCACGATTGTCTAGAATCCAAATCGTGACATCTGCACCCTTGTATAGGCATTGATACTGTCATCTGTAGCCGCGGTAAATTATAACTTCGCTTTAAAGCGTGAAGCACATATTGGCGATAGATATGCCCCAGCAGCGGTCATTGGGTACTTTTGTTTGCTGTTAAATGGGCACTGCACTGATCTTTATGGACCGTATATTCTTTGGGGATATTGCAAGCTGCTTCCCAACGTGAGCGCTTACTCGACTATGTAAATGAGGAGCAGATTTAGAGCAATGACATACTTAATGATATTTTCTATTTTCTGTTCACTTCATACTTCGCTGCAATACCCACGATTGTCTAGAATCCAAATCGTGTCATCTACACCCTTGTATGGGCATTGATACTGTCATCTGGAGCCGCCGTAAATTATGACTTCGCTTTAAAGCGTGAAGCACATATTGGCGATAGATATGCCCCAGCAGCTGTCATTGGGTACTTTTGTTGGCTGTTAAACGGGCACTGCACTGACCTTTATGGACCGTATATTCTTTGGGGATATTGCAAGCTGCTTCCCAACGTGAGCGCTTACTCGACTACGTAAATGAGGAGCAGATTTAGAGCAATGACATACTTAATGATATTTTCTATTTTCTGTTCACTTCATACTTCGCTGCAATACCCACGATTGTCTAGAATCCAAATCGTGACATCTGCACCCTTGTATAGGCATTGATACTGTCATCTGTAGCCGCGGTAAATTATAACTTCGCTTTAAAGCGTGAAGCACATATTGGCGATAGATATGCCCCAGCAGCGGTCATTGGGTACTTTTGTTTGCTGTTAAACGGGCACTGCACTGACCTTTATGGACCGTATATTCTTTGGAGATATTGCAAGCTGCTTCCCAACGTGAGCGCTTACTCGACTACGTAAATGAGGAGCAGATTTAGAGCAATGACAAACTCAATGATATTTTCTATTTTCTGTTCACTTCATACTTCGCTGCAATACCCACGATTGTCTAGAATCCAAATCGTGTCATCTACACCCTTGTATGGGCATTGATACTGTCATCTGGAGCCGCCGTAAATTATAACTTCGCTTTAAAGCGTGAAGCACATATTGGCGATAGATATGCCCCAGCAGCGGTCATTGGGTACTTTTGTTGGCTGTTAAATGGGCACTGCACTGATCTTTATGGACCATATATTCTTTGGGGATATTGCAAGCTGCTTCCCAACGTCAGCGCTTACTCGACTACGTAAATGAGGAGCAGATTTAGAGCAATGACATACTTAATGATATTTTCTATTTTCTGTTCACTTCATACTTCGCTGCAATACCCACGATTGTCTAGAATCCAAATCGTGTCATCTACACCCTTGTATGGGCATTGATACTGTCATCTGGAGCCGCCGTAAATTATGACTTCGCTTTAAAGCGTGAAGCACATATTGGCGATAGATATGCCCCAGCAGCTGTCATTGGGTACTTTTGTTGGCTGTTAAATGGGCACTGCACTGATCTTTATGGACCGTATATTCTTTGCGGATATTGCAGACTGCTTCCCAACGTGAGCGCTTACTCGACTACGTAAATGAGGAGCAGATTTAGAGCAATGACATACTTAACGATATTTTCTATTTTCTGTTCACTTCATACTTCGCTGCAACACCCACGATTGTCTAGAATCCAAATCGTGTCATCTGCACCCATGTATGGGCATTGATACTCTCATCTGGAGCCGCCGTAAATTACGACTTCGCTTTAAAGCGTGAAGCACATATTGGCGATAGATATGCCCCAGCAGCTGTCATTGGGTACTTTTGTTGGCTGTTAAAGGGGCACCGCACTGAACTTCATGGACCGTATATTCTTTGCGGATATTGCAAGCTGCTTCTCAACGTGAGCGCTTACTCGACTACGTAAATGAGGAGCAGATTTAGAGCAATGACATACTTAATGATATTTTCTATTTTCTGTTCACTTCATACTTCGCTGCAATACCCACGATTGTCTAGAATCCAAATCGTGTCATCTGCACCCTTGTATGGGCTTTGATACTGTCATCTGGAGCCGCCGTAAATTATGACTTCGCTTTAAAGCGTGAAGCACATATTGGCGATAGATATGCCCCAGCAGCTGTCATTGGGTACTTTTGTTGGCTGTTAAATGGGCACTGCACTGATCTTTATGGACCGTATATTCTTTGGGGATATTGCAAGCTGCTTCCCAACGTGAGCGCTTGCTCGACTACGTAAATGAGGAGCAGATTTAGAGCAATGACATACCTAATGATATTTTCTATTTTCTGTTCACTTCATACTTCGCTGCAATACCCACGATTGTCTAGAATCCAAATCGTGTCATCTGCACCCTTGTATAGGCATTGATACTGTCATCTGTAGCCGCGGTAAATTATGACTTCGCTTTAAAGCGTGAAGCACATATTGGCGATAGATATGCCCCAGCAGCTGTCATTGGGTACTTTTGTTGGCTGTTAAAGGGGCACCGCACTGAACTTCATGGACCGTATATTCTTTGCGGATATTGCAAGCTGCTTCTCAACGTGAGCGCTTACTCGACTACGTAAATGAGGAGCAGATTTAGAGCAATGACATACTTAATGATATTTTCTATTTTCTGTTCACTTCATACTTCGGTGCAATACCCACGATTGTCTAGGATCCAAATCGTGTCATCTGCACCCTTGTATGGGCATTGATACTGTCATCTGGAGCCCCCGTAAATTATGACTTCGCTTTAAAGCGTGAAGCGCATATTGGCGATAGATATGCCCCAGCAGCTGTCACTGGGTACTTTTGTTGGCTGTTAAATGGGCACTGGACTGATCTTTATGGACCGTATATTCTTTGGGGATATTGCAAGCTGCTTCCCAACGTGAGCGCTTACTCGACTACGTAAGTGAGGAGCAGATTTAGAGCAATGACATACTTAATGATATTTTCTATTTTCTGTTCACTTCATACTTCGCTGCAATACCCACGATTGTCTAGAATCCAAATCGTGACATCTGCACCCTTGTATAGGCATTGATACTGTCATCTGTAGCCGCGGTAAATTATAACTTCGCTTTAAAGCGTGAAGCACATATTGGCGATAGATATGCCCCAGCAGCGGTCATTGGGTACTTTTGTTTGCTGTTAAATGGGCACTGCACTGATCTTTATGGACCGTATATTCTTTGGGGATATTGCAAGCTGCTTCCCAACGTGAGCGCTTACTCGACTATGTAAATGAGGAGCAGATTTAGAGCAATGACATACTTAATGATATTTTCTATTTTCTGTTCACTTCATACTTCGCTGCAATACCCACGATTGTCTAGAATCCAAATCGTGTCATCTACACCCTTGTATGGGCATTGATACTGTCATCTGGAGCCGCCGTAAATTATGACTTCGCTTTAAAGCGTGAAGCACATATTGGCGATAGATATGCCCCAGCAGCTGTCATTGGGTACTTTTGTTGGCTGTTAAACGGGCACTGCACTGACCTTTATGGACCGTATATTCTTTGGGGATATTGCAAGCTGCTTCCCAACGTGAGCGCTTACTCGACTACGTAAATGAGGAGCAGATTTAGAGCAATGACATACTTAATGATATTTTCTATTTTCTGTTCACTTCATACTTCGCTGCAATACCCACGATTGTCTAGAATCCAAATCGTGACATCTGCACCCTTGTATAGGCATTAATACTGTCATCTGTAGCCGCGGTAAATTATAACTTCGCTTTAAAGCGTGAAGCACATATTGGCGATAGATATGCCCCAGCAGCGGTCATTGGGTACTTTTGTTTGCTGTTAAACGGGCACTGCACTGACCTTTATGGACCGTATATTCTTTGGAGATATTGCAAGCTGCTTCCCAACGTGAGCGCTTACTCGACTACGTAAATGAGGAGCAGATTTAGAGCAATGACAAACTCAATGATATTTTCTATTTTCTGTTCACTTCATACTTCGCTGCAATACCCACGATTGTCTAGAATCCAAATCGTGTCATCTACACCCTTGTATGGGCATTGATACTGTCATCTGGAGCCGCCGTAAATTATAACTTCGCTTTAAAGCGTGAAGCACATATTGGCGATAGATATGCCCCAGCAGCGGTCATTGGGTACTTTTGTTGGCTGTTAAATGGGCACTGCACTGATCTTTATGGACCATATATTCTTTGGGGATATTGCAAGCTGCTTCCCAACGTCAGCGCTTACTCGACTACGTAAATGAGGAGCAGATTTAGAGCAATGACATACTTAATGATATTTTCTATTTTCTGTTCACTTCATACTTCGCTGCAATACCCACGATTGTCTAGAATCCAAATCGTGTCATCTACACCCTTGTATGGGCATTGATACTGTCATCTGGAGCCGCCGTAAATTATGACTTCGCTTTAAAGCGTGAAGCACATATTGGCGATAGATATGCCCCAGCAGCTGTCATTGGGTACTTTTGTTGGCTGTTAAATGGGCACTGCACTGATCTTTATGGACCGTATATTCTTTGCGGATATTGCAGACTGCTTCCCAACGTGAGCGCTTACTCGACTACGTAAATGAGGAGCAGATTTAGAGCAATGACATACTTAACGATATTTTCTATTTTCTGTTCACTTCATACTTCGCTGCAACACCCACGATTGTCTAGAATCCAAATCGTGTCATCTGCACCCATGTATGGGCATTGATACTCTCATCTGGAGCCGCCGTAAATTACGACTTCGCTTTAAAGCGTGAAGCACATATTGGCGATAGATATGCCCCAGCAGCTGTCATTGGATACTTTTGTTGCCTGTTAAAGGGGCACTGCACTGAACTTCATGACCGTATATTCTTTGCGGATTTTGCAAGCTGCTTCCCAACGTGAGCGCTTACTCGACTACATAAATGAGGAGCAGATTTAGAGCAATCACATACCTAATGATATTTTCTATTTTCTGTTCGCTTCATAATTCGGTGCAATACCCACGATTGTCTAGAATCCAAATCGTGTCATCTGCACCCTTGTATGGGCATTGATACTGTCATCTGGAGCCCCCGTAAATTATGACTTCGCTTTAAAGCGTGAAGCGCATATTGGCGATAGATATGCCCCAGCAGCTGTCATTAGGTACTTTTGTTGGCTGTTAAAGGGGCACTGCACTGAACTTCATGGACCGTATATTCTTTGCGGATTTTGCAAGCTGCTTCCCAACGTGAGCGCTTACTCGACTACGTAAATGAGGAGCAGATTTAGAGCAATGACATACTTAATGATATTTTCTATTTTCTGTTCACTTCATACTTCGCTGCAATACCCACGATTGTCTAGAATCCAAATCGTGTCATCTGCACCCTTGTATAGGCATTGATACTGTCATCTGGAGCCGCCGTAAATTATGACTTCGCTTTAAAGCGTGAAGCACATATTGGCGATAGATATGCCCCAGCAGCTGTCATTGGGTACTTTTGTTGGCTGTTAAAGGGGCACCGCACTGAACTTCATGGACCGTATATTCTTTGCGGATATTGCAAGCTGCTTCTCAACGTGAGCGCTTACTCGACTACGTAAATGAGGAGCAGATTTAGAGCAATGACATACTTAATGATATTTTCTATTTTCTGTTCACTTCATACTTTGCTGCAATACCCACGATTGTCTAGAATCCAAATCGTGTCATCTACATCCTTGTATGGGCATTGATACTGTCATCTGGAGCCGCCGTAAATTATGACTTCGCTTTAAAGCGTGAAGCACATATTGGCGATAGATATGCCCCAGCAGCTGTCATTGGGTACTTTTGATGGCTGTTAAATGGGCACTGCACTGATCTTTATGGACCGTATATTCTTTGGGGATATTGCAAGCTGCTTCCCAACGTGAGCGCTTACTCGACTACGTAAATGAGGAGCAGATTTAGAGCAATGACATACCTAATGATATTTTCTATTTTCTGTTCACTTCATACTTCGCTGCAATACCCACGATTGTCTAGAATCCAAATCGTGTCATCTGCACCCTTGTATAGGCATTGATACTGTCATCTGTAGCCGCGGTAAATTATGACTTCGCTTTAAAGCGTGAAGCACATATTGGCGATAGATATGCCCCAGCAGCTGTCATTGGGTACTTTTGTTGGCTGTTAAAGGGGCACCGCACTGAACTTCATGGACCGTATATTCTTTGCGGATATTGCAAGCTGCTTCTCAACGTGAGCGCTTACTCGACTACGTAAATGAGGAGCAGATTTAGAGCAATGACATACTTAATGATATTTTCTATTTTCTGTTCACTTCATACTTTGCTGCAATACCCACGATTGTCTAGAATCCAAATCGTGTCATCTACATCCTTGTATGGGCATTGATACTGTCATCTGGAGCCGCCGTAAATTATGACTTCGCTTTAAAGCGTGAAGCACATATTGGCGATAGATATGCCCCGGCAGCTGTCATTGGGTACTTTTGATGGCTGTTAAATGGGCACTGCACTGATCTTTATGGACCGTATATTCTTTGGGGATATTGCAAGCTGCTTCCCAACGTGAGCGCTTACTCGACTACGTAAATGAGGAGCAGATTTAGAGCAATGACATACCTAATGATATTTTCTATTTTCTGTTCACTTCATACTTCGCTGCAATACCCACGATTGTCTAGAATCCAAATCGTGTCATCTGCACCCTTGTATAGGCATTGATACTGTCATCTGTAGCCGCGGTAAATTATGACTTCGCTTTAAAGCGTGAAGCACATATTGGCGATAGATATGCCCCAGCAGCTGTCATTGGGTACTTTTGTTGGCTGTTAAAGGGGCACCGCACTGAACTTCATGGACCGTATATTCTTTGCGGATATTGCAAGCTGCTTCTCAACGTGAGCGCTTACTCGACTACGTAAATGAGGAGCAGATTTAGAGCAATGACATACTTAATGATATTTTCTATTTTCTGTTCACTTCATACTTTTCTGCAATACCCACGATTGTCTAGAATCCAAATCGTGTCATCTGCACCCTTGTATAGGCATTGATACTGTCATCTGTAGCCGCGGTAAATTATGACTTCGCTTTAAAGCGTGAAGCACATATTGGCGATAGATATGCCCCAGCAGCTGTCATTGGGTACTTTTGATGGCTGTTAAATGGGCACTGCACTGATCTTTATGGACCGTATATTCTTTGGGGATATTGCAAGCTGCTTCCCAACGTGAGCGCTTACTCGACTACGTAAATGAGGAGCAGATTTAGAGCAATGACATACCTAATGATATTTTCTATTTTCTGTTCACTTCATACTTCGCTGCAATACCCACGATTGTCTAGAATCCAAATCGTGTCATCTGCACCCTTGTATGGGCATTGATACTGTCATCTGGAGCCGCCGTAAATTATGACTTCGCTTTAAAGCGTGAAGCACATATTGGCGATAGATATGCCCCAGCAGCTGTCATTGGGTACTTTTGTTGGCTGTTAAATGAGCACTGCACTGATCTTTATGGACCGTATATTCTTTGCGGATATTGCAGGCTGCTTCCCAACGTGAGCGCTTACTCGACTACGTAAATGAGGAGCAGATTTAGAGCAATGACATACTTAACGATATTTTCTATTTTCTGTTCACTTCATACTTCGCTGCAACACCCACGATTGTCTAGAATCCAAATCGTGTCATCTGCACCCATGTATGGGCATTGATACTCTCATCTGGAGCCGCCGTAAATTACGACTTCGCTTTAAAGCGTGAAGCACATATTGGCGATAGATATGCCCCAGCAGCTGTCATTGGGTACTTTTGTTGCCTGTTAAAGGGGCACTGCACTGAACTTCATGACCGTATATTCTTTGCGGATTTTGCAAGCTGCTTCCCAACGTGAGCGCTTACTCGACTACATAAATGAGGAGCAGATTTAGAGCAATCACATACCTAATGATATTTTCTATTTTCTGTTCGCTTCATAATTCGGTGCAATACCCACGATTGTCTAGAATCCAAATCGTGTCATCTGCACCCTTGTATGGGCATTGATACTCTCATCTGGAGCCGCCGTAAATTATGACTTCGCTTTAAAGCGTGAAGTACATATTGGCGATAGATATGCCCCAGCAGCTGTCATTAGGTACTTTTGTTGGCTGTTAAAGGGGCACTGCACTGAACTTCATGGACCGTATATTCTTTGCGGATTTTGCAAGCTGCTTCCCAACGTGAGCGCTTACTCGACTACGTAAATGAGGAGCAGATTTAGAGCAATGACATACTTAATGATATTTTCTATTTTCTGTTCACTTCATACTTCGCTGCAATACCCACGATTGTCTAGAATCCAAATCGTGTCATCTGCACCCTTGTATAGGCATTGATACTGTCATCTGGAGCCGCCGTAAATTATGACTTCGCTTTAAAGCGTGAAGCACATATTGGCGATAGATATGCCCCAGCAGCTGTCATTGGGTACTTTTGTTGGCTGTTAAAGGGGCACCGCACTGAACTTCATGGACCGTATATTCTTTGCGGATATTGCAAGCTGCTTCTCAACGTGAGCGCTTACTCGACTACGTAAATGAGGAGCAGATTTAGAGCAATGACATACTTAATGATATTTTCTATTTTCTGTTCACTTCATACTTTGCTGCAATACCCACGATTGTCTAGAATCCAAATCGTGTCATCTACATCCTTGTATGGGCATTGATACTGTCATCTGGAGCCGCCGTAAATTATGACTTCGCTTTAAAGCGTGAAGCACATATTGGCGATAGATATGCCCCAGCAGCTGTCATTGGGTACTTTTGATGGCTGTTAAATGGGCACTGCACTGATCTTTATGGACCGTATATTCTTTGGGGATATTGCAAGCTGCTTCCCAACGTGAGCGCTTACTCGACTACGTAAATGAGGAGCAGATTTAGAGCAATGACATACCTAATGATATTTTCTATTTTCTGTTCACTTCATACTTCGCTGCAATACCCACGATTGTCTAGAATCCAAATCGTGTCATCTGCACCCTTGTATAGGCATTGATACTGTCATCTGTAGCCGCGGTAAATTATGACTTCGCTTTAAAGCGTGAAGCACATATTGGCGATAGATATGCCCCAGCAGCTGTCATTGGGTACTTTTGTTGGCTGTTAAAGGGGCACCGCACTGAACTTCATGGACCGTATATTCTTTGCGGATATTGCAAGCTGCTTCTCAACGTGAGCGCTTACTCGACTACGTAAATGAGGAGCAGATTTAGAGCAATGACATACTTAATGATATTTTCTATTTTCTGTTCACTTCATACTTTGCTGCAATACCCACGATTGTCTAGAATCCAAATCGTGTCATCTACATCCTTGTATGGGCATTGATACTGTCATCTGGAGCCGCCGTAAATTATGACTTCGCTTTAAAGCGTGAAGCACATATTGGCGATAGATATGCCCCGGCAGCTGTCATTGGGTACTTTTGATGGCTGTTAAATGGGCACTGCACTGATCTTTATGGACCGTATATTCTTTGGGGATATTGCAAGCTGCTTCCCAACGTGAGCGCTTACTCGACTACGTAAATGAGGAGCAGATTTAGAGCAATGACATACCTAATGATATTTTCTATTTTCTGTTCACTTCATACTTCGCTGCAATACCCACGATTGTCTAGAATCCAAATCGTGTCATCTGCACCCTTGTATAGGCATTGATACTGTCATCTGTAGCCGCGGTAAATTATGACTTCGCTTTAAAGCGTGAAGCACATATTGGCGATAGATATGCCCCAGCAGCTGTCATTGGGTACTTTTGTTGGCTGTTAAAGGGGCACCGCACTGAACTTCATGGACCGTATATTCTTTGCGGATATTGCAAGCTGCTTCTCAACGTGAGCGCTTACTCGACTACGTAAATGAGGAGCAGATTTAGAGCAATGACATACTTAATGATATTTTCTATTTTCTGTTCACTTCATACTTTTCTGCAATACCCACGATTGTCTAGAATCCAAATCGTGTCATCTGCACCCTTGTATAGGCATTGATACTGTCATCTGTAGCCGCGGTAAATTATGACTTCGCTTTAAAGCGTGAAGCACATATTGGCGATAGATATGCCCCAGCAGCTGTCATTGGGTACTTTTGATGGCTGTTAAATGGGCACTGCACTGATCTTTATGGACCGTATATTCTTTGGGGATATTGCAAGCTGCTTCCCAACGTGAGCGCTTACTCGACTACGTAAATGAGGAGCAGATTTAGAGCAATGACATACCTAATGATATTTTCTATTTTCTGTTCACTTCATACTTCGCTGCAATACCCACGATTGTCTAGAATCCAAATCGTGTCATCTGCACCCTTGTATGGGCATTGATACTGTCATCTGGAGCCGCCGTAAATTATGACTTCGCTTTAAAGCGTGAAGCACATATTGGCGATAGATATGCCCCAGCAGCTGTCATTGGGTACTTTTGTTGGCTGTTAAATGAGCACTGCACTGATCTTTATGGACCGTATATTCTTTGCGGATATTGCAGGCTGCTTCCCAACGTGAGCGCTTACTCGACTACGTAAATGAGGAGCAGATTTAGAGCAATGACATACTTAACGATATTTTCTATTTTCTGTTCACTTCATACTTCGCTGCAACACCCACGATTGTCTAGAATCCAAATCGTGTCATCTGCACCCATGTATGGGCATTGATACTCTCATCTGGAGCCGCCGTAAATTACGACTTCGCTTTAAAGCGTGAAGCACATATTGGCGATAGATATGCCCCAGCAGCTGTCATTGGGTACTTTTGTTGCCTGTTAAAGGGGCACTGCACTGAACTTCATGACCGTATATTCTTTGCGGATTTTGCAAGCTGCTTCCCAACGTGAGCGCTTACTCGACTACATAAATGAGGAGCAGATTTAGAGCAATCACATACCTAATGATATTTTCTATTTTCTGTTCGCTTCATAATTCGGTGCAATACCCACGATTGTCTAGAATCCAAATCGTGTCATCTGCACCCTTGTATGGGCATTGATACTCTCATCTGGAGCCGCCGTAAATTATGACTTCGCTTTAAAGCGTGAAGTACATATTGGCGATAGATATGCCCCAGCAGCTGTCATTGGGTACTTTTGTTGGCTGTTAAAGGGGCACCGCACTGAACTTCATGGACCGTATATTCTTTGCGGATATTGCAAGCTGCTTCTCAACGTGAGCGCTTACTCGACTACGTAAATGAGGAGCAGATTTAGAGCAATGACATACTTAATGATATTTTCTATTTTCTGTTCACTTCATACTTCGCTGCAATACCCACGATTGTCTAGAATCCAAATCGTGTCATCTGCACCCTTGTATGGGCTTTGATACTGTCATCTGGAGCCGCCGTAAATTATGACTTCGCTTTAAAGCGTGAAGCACATATTGGCGATAGATATGCCCCAGCAGCTGTCATTGGGTACTTTTGTTGGCTGTTAAATGGGCACTGCACTGATCTTTATGGACCGTATATTCTTTGGGGATATTGCAAGCTGCTTCCCAACGTGAGCGCTTGCTCGACTACGTAAATGAGGAGCAGATTTAGAGCAATGACATACCTAATGATATTTTCTATTTTCTGTTCACTTCATACTTCGCTGCAATACCCACGATTGTCTAGAATCCAAATCGTGTCATCTGCACCCTTGTATAGGCATTGATACTGTCATCTGTAGCCGCGGTAAATTATGACTTCGCTTTAAAGCGTGAAGCACATATTGGCGATAGATATGCCCCAGCAGCTGTCATTGGGTACTTTTGTTGGCTGTTAAAGGGGCACCGCACTGAACTTCATGGACCGTATATTCTTTGCGGATATTGCAAGCTGCTTCTCAACGTGAGCGCTTACTCGACTACGTAAATGAGGAGCAGATTTAGAGCAATGACATACTTAATGATATTTTCTATTTTCTGTTCACTTCATACTTCGGTGCAATACCCACGATTGTCTAGGATCCAAATCGTGTCATCTGCACCCTTGTATGGGCATTGATACTGTCATCTGGAGCCCCCGTAAATTATGACTTCGCTTTAAAGCGTGAAGCGCATATTGGCGATAGATATGCCCCAGCAGCTGTCACTGGGTACTTTTGTTGGCTGTTAAATGGGCACTGGACTGATCTTTATGGACCGTATATTCTTTGGGGATATTGCAAGCTGCTTCCCAACGTGAGCGCTTACTCGACTACGTAAATGAGGAGCAGATTTAGAGCAATGACATACCTAATGATATTTTCTATTTTCTGTTCACTTCATACTTCGCTGCAATACCCACGATTGTCTAGAATCCAAATCGTGTCATCTGCACCCTTGTATAGGCATTGATACTGTCATCTGTAGCCGCGGTAAATTATGACTTCGCTTTAAAGCGTGAAGCACATATTGGCGATAGATATGCCCCAGCAGCTGTCATTGGGTACTTTTGTTGGCTGTTAAAGGGGCACCGCACTGAACTTCATGGACCGTATATTCTTTGCGGATATTGCAAGCTGCTTCTCAACGTGAGCGCTTACTCGACTACGTAAATGAGGAGCAGATTTAGAGCAATGACATACTTAATGATATTTTCTATTTTCTGTTCACTTCATACTTCGCTGCAATACCCACGATTGTCTAGAATCCAAATCGTGTCATCTGCACCCTTGTATGGGCTTTGATACTGTCATCTGGAGCCGCCGTAAATTATGACTTCGCTTTAAAGCGTGAAGCACATATTGGCGATAGATATGCCCCAGCAGCTGTCATTGGGTACTTTTGTTGGCTGTTAAATGGGCACTGCACTGATCTTTATGGACCGTATATTCTTTGGGGATATTGCAAGCTGCTTCCCAACGTGAGCGCTTGCTCGACTACGTAAATGAGGAGCAGATTTAGAGCAATGACATACCTAATGATATTTTCTATTTTCTGTTCACTTCATACTTCGCTGCAATACCCACGATTGTCTAGAATCCAAATCGTGTCATCTGCACCCTTGTATAGGCATTGATACTGTCATCTGTAGCCGCGGTAAATTATGACTTCGCTTTAAAGCGTGAAGCACATATTGGCGATAGATATGCCCCAGCAGCTGTCATTGGGTACGTTTGTTGGCTGTTAAAGGGGCACTCCACTGAACTTCATGGACCGTATATTCTTTGCGGATATTGCAAGCTGCTTCCCAACGTGAGCGCTTACTCGACTACGTAAATGAGGAGCAGATTTAGAGCAATGACATACTTAATGATATTTTCTATTTTCTGTTCACTTCATACTTCGCTGCAATACCCACGATTGTCTAGAATCCAAATCATGTCATCTGCACCCTTGTATAGGCATTGATACTGTCATCTGGAGCCGCCGTAAATTATGACTTCGCTTTAAAGCGTGAAGCACATATTGGCGATAGATATGCCCCAGCAGCTGTCATTGGGTACTTTTGTTGGCTGTTAAAGGGGCACCGCACTGAACTTCATGGACCGTATATTCCTTGCGGATATTGCAAGCTGCTTCTCAACGTGAGCGCTTGCTCGACTACGTAAATGAGGAGCAGATTTAGAGCAATGACATACTTAATGATATTTTCTATTTTCTGTTCACTTCATACTTCGCTGCAATACCCACGATTGTCTAGAATCCAAATCGTGTCATCTGCACCCTTGTATGGGCATTGATACTCTCATCTGGAGCCGCCGTAAATTATGACCTCTCTTTAAAGCGTGAAGCACATATTGGCGATAGATATGCCCCAGCAGCTGTCATTGGGTACTTTTGTTGGCTGTTAAATGGGCACTGCACTGATCTTTATCGACCGTATATTTTTTGGGGATATTGCAAGCTGCTTCCCAACGTGAGCGCTTACTCGACTACGTAAATGAGGAGCAGATTTAGAGCAATGACATACTTAATGATATTTTCTATTTTCTGTTCACTTCATACTTCTCTGCAATACCCACGATTGTCTAGAATCCAAATCGTGTCATCTGCACCCTTGTATAGGCATTGATACTGTCATCTGTAGCCGCGGTGAATTATGACTTCGCTTTAAAGCGTGAAGCACATATTGGCGATAGATATGCCCCAGCAGCTGTCATTGGGTACTTTTGTTGGCTGTTAAAGTGGCACTGCACTGAACTTCATGGACCGTATATTCTTTGCGGATATTGCAGGCTGCTTCCCAACGTGAGCGCTTACTCGACTACGTAAATGAGTAGCAGATTTAGAGCAATGACATACCTAATGATATTTTCTATTTTCTGTTCACTTCATACTTCGGTGCAATACCCACGATTGTCTAGAATCCAAATCGTGTCATCTGCACCCTTGTATGGGCATTGATACTGTCATCTGGAGCCCCCGTAAATTATGACTTCGCTTTAAAGCGTGAAGCGCATATTGGCGATAGATATGCCCCAGCAGCTGTCATTGGGTACTTTTGTTGGCTGTTAAAGGGGCACTGCACTGAACTTCATGGACCGTATATTCTTTGCGGATATTGCAAGCTGCTTCCCAACGTGAGCGCTTACTCGACTACGTAAATGAGGAGCAGATTTAGAGCAATGACATGCTTAATGATATTTTCTATTTTCTGTTCACTTCATACTTCGCTGCAATACCCACGATTGTCTAGAATCCAAATCGTGTCATCTGCACCCTTGTATGGGCTTTGATACTGTCATCTGGAGCCGCCGTAAATTATGACTTCGCTTTAAAGCGTGAAGTACATATTGGCGATAGATATGCCCCAGCAGCTGTCATTGGGTACTTTTGTTGGCTGTTAAAGGGGCACCGCACTGAACTTCATGGACCGTATATTCTTTGCGGATATTGCAAGCTGCTTCTCAACGTGAGCGCTTACTCGACTACGTAAATGAGGAGCAGATTTAGAGCAATGACATACTTAATGATATTTTCTATTTTCTGTTCACTTCATACTTCGCTGCAATACCCACGATTGTCTAGAATCCAAATCGTGTCATCTGCACCCTTGTATGGGCTTTGATACTGTCATCTGGAGCCGCCGTAAATTATGACTTCGCTTTAAAGCGTGAAGCACATATTGGCGATAGATATGCCCCAGCAGCTGTCATTGGGTACTTTTGATGGCTGTTAAATGGGCACTGCACTGATCTTTATGGACCGTATATTCTTTGGGGATATTGCAAGCTGCTTCCCAACGTGAGCGCTTACTCGACTACGTAAATGAGGAGCAGATTTAGAGCAATGACATACCTAATGATATTTTCTATTTTCTGTTCACTTCATACTTCGCTGCAATACCCACGATTGTCTAGAATCCAAATCGTGTCATCTGCACCCTTGTATGGGCATTGATACTGTCATCTGGAGCCGCCGTAAATTATGACTTCGCTTTAAAGCGCGAAGCACATATTGGCGATAGATATGCCCCAGCAGCTGTCATTGGGTACTTTTGTTGGCTGTTAAATGGGCACTGCACTGATCTTTATGGACCGTATATTCTTTGGGGATATTGCAAGCTGCTTCCCAACGCGAGCGCTTACTCGACTACGTAAATGAGGAGCAGATTTAGAGCAATGACATACTTAATGATATTTTCTATTTTCTGTTCACTTTATTCTTCGCTGCAATACCCACGATTGCATGGAATCCAAATCGTGTCATCTGCACCCTTGTATAGGCATTGATACTGTCATCTGTAGCCGCGGTAAATTATGACTTCGCTTTAAAGCGTGAAGCACATATTGGCGATAGATATGCCCCAGCAGCTGTCATTGGGTACTTTTGTTGGCTGTTAAATGGGCACTGCACTGATCTTTATGGACCGTATATTCTTTGGGGTTATTGCAAGCTGCTGCCCAACGTGAGCGCTTACTCGACTACGTAAATGAGGAGCAGATTTAGAGCAATGACATACCTAATGATATTTTCTATTTTCTGTTCACTTTATACTTCGCTGCAATACCCACGATTGTCTAGAATCCAAATCGTGTCATCTGCACCCTTGTATAGGCATTGATACTGTCATCTGTAGCCGCGGTAAATTATGACTTCGCTTTAAAGCGTGAAGCACATATTGGCGATAGATATGCCCCAGCAGCTGTCATTGGGTACTTTTGTTGGCTGTTAAATGGGCACTGCACTGATCTTTATGGACCGTATATTCTTTGGGGTTATTGCAAGCTGCTGCCCAACGTGAGCGCTTACTCGACTACATAAATGAGGAGCAGATTTAGAGCAATGACATACCTAATGATATTTTCTATTTTCTGTTCACTTTATACTTCGCTGCAATACCCACGATTGTCTAGAATCCAAATCGTGTCATCTGCACCCTTGTATAGGCATTGATACTGTCATCTGTAGCCGCGGTAAATTATGACTTCGCTTTAAAGCGTGAAGCACATATTGGCGATAGATATGCCCCAGCAGCTGTCATTGGGTACTTTTGTTGGCTGTTAAATGGGCACTGCACTGATCTTTATGGACCGTATATTCTTTGGGGATATTGCAAGCTGCTTCCCAACGCGAGCGCTTACTCGACTACGTAAATGAGGAGCAGATTTAGAGCAATGACATACCTAATGATATTTTCTATTTTCTGTTCACTTTATACTTCGCTGCAATACCCACGATTGTCTAGAATCCAAATCGTGTCATCTGCACCCTTGTATAGGCATTGATACTGTCATCTGTAGCCGCGGTAAATTATGACTTCGCTTTAAAGCGCGAAGCACATATTGGCGATAGATATGCCCCAGCAGCTGTCATTGGGTACTTTTGTTGGCTGTTAAATGGGCACTGCACTGATCTTTATCGACCGTATATTTTTTGGGGATATTGCAAGCTGCTTCCCAACGTGAGCGCTTACTCGACTACGTAAATGAGGAGCAGATTTAGAGCAATGACATACTTAATGATATTTTCTATTTTCTGTTCACTTCATACTTCTCTGCAATACCCACGATTGTCTAGAATCCAAATCGTGTCATCTGCACCCTTGTATAGGCATTGATACTGTCATCTGTAGCCGCGGTGAATTATGACTTCGCTTTAAAGCGTGAAGCACATATTGGCGATAGATATGCCCCAGCAGCTGTCATTGGGTACTTTTGTTGGCTGTTAAAGTGGCACTGCACTGAACTTCATGGACCGTATATTCTTTGCGGATATTGCAGGCTGCTTCCCAACGTGAGCGCTTACTCGACTACGTAAATGAGTAGCAGATTTAGAGCAATGACATACCTAATGATATTTTCTATTTTCTGTTCACTTCATACTTCGGTGCAATACCCACGATTGTCTAGAATCCAAATCGTGTCATCTGCACCCTTGTATGGGCATTGATACTGTCATCTGGAGCCCCCGTAAATTATGACTTCGCTTTAAAGCGTGAAGCGCATATTGGCGATAGATATGCCCCAGCAGCTGTCATTGGGTACTTTTGTTGGCTGTTAAAGGGGCACTGCACTGAACTTCATGGACCGTATATTCTTTGCGGATATTGCAAGCTGCTTCCCAACGTGAGCGCTTACTCGACTACGTAAATGAGGAGCAGATTTAGAGCAATGACATGCTTAATGATATTTTCTATTTTCTGTTCACTTCATACTTCGCTGCAATACCCACGATTGTCTAGAATCCAAATCGTGTCATCTGCACCCTTGTATGGGCTTTGATACTGTCATCTGGAGCCGCCGTAAATTATGAGTTCGCTTTAAAGCGTGAAGTACATATTGGCGATAGATATGCCCCAGCAGCTGTCATTGGGTACTTTTGTTGGCTGTTAAAGGGGCACCGCACTGAACTTCATGGACCGTATATTTTTTGGGGATATTGCAAGCTGCTTCCCAACGTGAGCGCTTACTCGACTACGTAAATGAGGAGCAGATTTAGAGCAATGACATACTTAATGATATTTTCTATTTTCATACTTCGCTGCAATACCCACGATTGTCTAGAATCCAAATCGTGTCATCTGCACCCTTGTATGGGCATTGATACTCTCATCTGGAGCCGCCGTAAATTATGACCTCTCTTTAAAGCGTGAAGCACATATTGGCGATAGATATGCCCCAGCAGCTGTCATTGGGTACTTTTGTTGGCTGTTAAATGGACACTGCACTGATCTTTATCGACCGTATATTTTTTGGGGATATTGCAAGCTGCTTCCCAACGTGAGCGCTTACTCGACTACGTAAATGAGGAGCAGATTTAGAGCAATGACATACTTAATGATATTTTCTATTTTCTGTTCACTTCATACTTCTCTGCAATACCCACGATTGTCTAGAATCCAAATCGTGTCATCTGCACCCTTGTATAGGCATTGATACTGTCATCTGTAGCCGCGGTGAATTATGACTTCGCTTTAAAGCGTGAAGCACATATTGGCGATAGATATGCCCCAGCAGCTGTCATTGGGTACTTTTGTTGGCTGTTAAAGTGGCACTGCACTGAACTTCATGGACCGTATATTCTTTGCGGATATTGCAGGCTGCTTCCCAACGTGAGCGCTTACTCGACTACGTAAATGAGTAGCAGATTTAGAGCAATGACATACCTAATGATATTTTCTATTTTCTGTTCACTTCATACTTCGGTGCAATACCCACGATTGTCTAGAATCCAAATCGTGTCATCTGCACCCTTGTATGGGCATTGATACTGTCATCTGGAGCCCCCGTAAATTATGACTTCGCTTTAAAGCGTGAAGCGCATATTGGCGATAGATATGCCCCAGCAGCTGTCATTGGGTACTTTTGTTGGCTGTTAAAGGGGCACTGCACTGAACTTCATGGACCGTATATTCTTTGCGGATATTGCAAGCTGCTTCCCAACGTGAGCGCTTACTCGACTACGTAAATGAGGAGCAGATTTAGAGCAATGACATGCTTAATGATATTTTCTATTTTCTGTTCACTTCATACTTCGCTGCAATACCCACGATTGTCTAGAATCCAAATCGTGTCATCTGCACCCTTGTATGGGCTTTGATACTGTCATCTGGAGCCGCCGTAAATTATGAGTTCGCTTTAAAGCGTGAAGTACATATTGGCGATAGATATGCCCCAGCAGCTGTCATTGGGTACTTTTGTTGGCTGTTAAAGGGGCACCGCACTGAACTTCATGGACCGTATATTCTTTGCGGATATTGCAAGCTGCTTCTCAACGTGAGCGCTTACTCGACTACGTAAATGAGGAGCAGATTTAGAGCAATGACATACTTAATGATATTTTCTATTTTCTGTTCACTTCATACTTCGCTGCAATACCCACGATTGTCTAGAATCCAAATCGTGTCATCTGCACCCTTGTATGGGCTTTGATACTGTCATCTGGAGCCGCCGTAAATTATGACTTCGCTTTAAAGCGTGAAGCACATATTGGCGATAGATATGCCCCAGCAGCTGTCATTGGGTACTTTTGATGGCTGTTAAATGGGCACTGCACTGATCTTTATGGACCGTATATTCTTTGGGGATATTGCAAGCTGCTTCCCAACGCGAGCGCTTACTCGACTACGTAAATGAGGAGCAGATTTAGAGCAATGACATACTTAATGATATTTTCTGTTCACTTTATTCTTCGCTGCAATACCCACGATTGCATGGAATCCAAATCGTGTCATCTGCACCCTTGTATAGGCATTGATACTGTCATCTGTAGCCGCGGTAAATTATGACTTCGCTTTAAAGCGTGAAGCACATATTGGCGATAGATATGCCCCAGCAGCTGTCATTGGGTACTTTTGTTGGCTGTTAAATGGGCACTGCACTGATCTTTATGGACCGTATATTCTTTGGGGTTATTGCAAGCTGCTGCCCAACGTGAGCGCTTACTCGACTACGTAAATGAGGAGCAGATTTAGAGCAATGACATACCTAATGATATTTTCTATTTTCTGTTCACTTTATACTTCGCTGCAATACCCACGATTGTCTAGAATCCAAATCGTGTCATCTGCACCCTTGTATAGGCATTGATACTGTCATCTGTAGCCGCGGTAAATTATGACTTCGCTTTAAAGCGTGAAGCACATATTGGCGATAGATATGCCCCAGCAGCTGTCATTGGGTACTTTTGTTGGCTGTTAAATGGGCACTGCACTGATCTTTATGGACCGTATATTCTTTGGGGTTATTGCAAGCTGCTGCCCAACGTGAGCGCTTACTCGACTACATAAATGAGGAGCAGATTTAGAGCAATGACATACCTAATGATATTTTCTATTTTCTGTTCACTTTATACTTCGCTGCAATACCCACGATTGTCTAGAATCCAAATCGTGTCATCTGCACCCTTGTATAGGCATTGATACTGTCATCTGTAGCCGCGGTGAATTATGACTTCGCTTTAAAGCGTGAAGCACATATTGGCGATAGATATGCCCCAGCAGCTGTCATTGGGTACTTTTGTTGGCTGTTAAATGGGCACTGCACTGATCTTTATGGACCGTATATTCTTTGGGGATATTGCAAGCTGCTTCTCAACGTGAGCGCTTACTCGACTTCGTAAATGAGGAGCAGATTTAGAGCAATGACATACTTAATGATATTTTCTATTTTCTGTTCACTTCATACTTCGCTGCAATACCCACGATTGTCTAGAATCCAAATTGTGTCATCTGCACCCTTGTATGGGCATTGATACTCTCATCTGGAGCCGCCGTAAATTATGACTTCGCTTTAAAGCGTGAAGCGCATATTGGCGATAGATATGCCCCAGCAGCTGTCATTGGGTACTTTTGTTGGCTGTTAAAGGGGCACCGCACTGAACTTCATGGACCGTATATTCCTTGCGGATATTGCAAGCTGCTTCTCAACGTGAGCGCTTACTCGACTGCGTAAATGAGGAGCAGATTTAGAGCAATGACATACTTAATGATATTTTCTATTTTCATACTTCGCTGCAATACCCACGATTGTCTAGAATCCAAATCGTGTCATCTGCACCCTTGTATGGGCATTGATACTTTCATCTGGAGCCGCCGTAAATTATGACTTCGCTTTAAAGCGTGAAGCACATATTGGCGATAGATATGCCCCAGCAGCTGTCATTGGGTACTTTTGTTGGCTGTTAAATGGGCACTGCACTGATCTTTATGGACCGTATATTCTTTGCGGATATTGCAAGCTGCTTCCCAGCGTGAGCGCTTACTCGACTTCGTAAATGAGGAGCAGATTTAGAGCAATGACATACTTAATGATATTTTCTATTTTCATACTTCGCTGCAATACCCACGATTGTCTAGAATCCAAATCGTGTCATCTGCACCCTTGTATGGGCATTGATACTTTCATCTGGAGCCGCCGTAAATTATGACTTCGCTTTAAAGCGTGAAGCACATATTGGCGATAGATATGCCCCAGCAGCTGTCATTGGGTACTTTTGTTGGCTGTTAAATGGGCACTGCACTGATCTTTATGGACCGTATATTCTTTGCGGATATTGCAAGCTGCTTCCCAGCGTGAGCGCTTACTCGACTTCGTAAATGAGGAGCAGATTTAGAGCAATGACATACTTAATGATATTTTCTATTTTCATACTTCGCTGCAATACCCACGATTGTCTAGAATCCAAATCGTGTCATCTGCACCCTTGTATGGGCATTGATACTCTCATCTGGAGCCACCGTAAATTATGACTTCGCTTTAAAGCGTGAAGCACATATTGGCGATAGATATGCCCCAGCAGCTGTCATTGGGTACTTTTGTTGGCTGTTAAATGGGCACTGGACTGATCTTTATGGACCGTATATTCTTTGCGGATATTGCAAGCTGCTTCCCAGCGTGAGCGCTTACTCGACTTCGTAAATGAGGAGCAGATTTAGAGCAATGACATACTTAATGATATTTTCTATTTTCATACTTCGCTGCAATACCCACGATTGTCTAGAATCCAAATTGTGTCATCTGCACCCTTGTATGGGCATTGATACTTTCATCTGGAGCCGCCGTAAATTATGACTTCGCTTTAAAGCGTGAAGCACATATTGGCGATAGATATGCCCCAGCAGCTGTCATTGGGTACTTTTGTTGGCTGTTAAATGGGCACTGCACTGATCTTTATGGACCGTATATTCTTTGCGGATATTGCAAGCTGCTTCCCAGCGTGAGCGCTTACTCGACTTCGTAAATGAGGAGCAGATTTAGAGCAATGACATACTTAATGATATTTTCTATTTTCATACTTCGCTGCAATACCCACGATTGTCTAGAATCCAAATCGTGTCATCTGCACCCTTGTATGGGCATTGATACTCTCATCTGGAGCCGCCGTAAATTATGACTTCTCTTTAAAGCGTGAAGCACATATTGGCGATAGATATGCCCCAGCAGCTGTCATTGGGTACTTTTGTTGGCTGTTAAATGGGCACTGCACTGATCTTTATGGACCGTATATTCTTTGGGGATATTGCAAGCTGCTTCCCAACGTGAGCGCTTACTCGACTACGTAAATGAGGAGCAGATTTAGAGCAATGACATACCTAATGATATTTTCTATTTTCTGTTCACTTCATACTTCGCTGCAATACCCACGATTGTCTAGAATCCAAATCGTGTCATCTGCACCCTTGTATGGGCATTGATACTCTCATCTGGAGCCGCCGTAAATTATGACCTCTCTTTAAAGCGTGAAGCACATATTGGCGATAGATATGCCCCAGCAGCTGTCATTGGGTACTTTTGTTGGCTGTTAAATGGGCACTGCACTGATCTTTATGGACCGTATATTCTTTGGGGATATTGCAAGCTGCTTCCCAACGTAAGCGCTTACTCGACTACGTAAATGAGGAGCAGATTTAGAGCAATGACGTACCTAATGATATTTTCTATTTTCTGTTCACTTCATACTTCGGTGCAATACCCACGATTGTCTAGAATCCAAATCGTGTCATCTGCCCCCTTGTATGGGCATTGATACTGTCATCTGGAGCCCCCGTAAATTATGACTTCGCTTTAAAGCGTGAAGCGCATATTGGCGATAGATATGCCCCAGCAGCTGTCATTGGGTACTTTTGTTGGCTGTTAAATGGGCACTGGACTGATCTTTATGGACCGTATATTCTTTGGGGATATTGCAAGCTGCTTCCCAACGTGAGCGCTTACTCGACTACGTAAATGAGGAGCAGATTTAGAGCAATGACATACTTAATGATATTTTCTATTTTCTGTTCACTTCATACTTCGCTGCAATACCCACGATTGTCTAGAATCCAAATCGTGTCATCTGCACCCTTGTATAGGCATTGATACTGTCATCTGGAGCCGCCGTAAATTATGACTTCGCTTTAAAGCGTGAAGCACATATTGGCGATAGATATGCCCCAGCAGCTGTCATTGGGTACTTTTGTTGGCTGTTAAAGGGGCACCGCACTGAACTTCATGGACCGTATATTCCTTGCGGATATTGCAAGCTGCTTCTCAACGTGAGCGCTTACTCGACTACGTAAATGAGGAGCAGATTTAGAGCAATGACATACTTAATGATATTTTCTATTTTCTGTTCACTTCATACTTCGCTGCAATACCCACGATTGTCTAGAATCCAAATTGTGTCATCTGCACCCTTGTATGGGCATTGATACTCTCATCTGGAGCCGCCGTAAATTATGACTTCGCTTTAAAGCGTGAAGCACATATTGGCGATAGATATGCCCCAGCAGCTGTCATTGGGTACTTTTGTTGCCTGTTAAAGGGGCACTGCACTGAACTTCATGACCGTATATTCTTTGCGGATATTGCAAGCTGCTTCTCAACGTGAGCGCTTACTCGACTTCGTAAATGAGGAGCAGATTTAGAGCAATGACATACTTAATGATATTTTCTATTTTCTGTTCACTTCATACTTCGCTGCAATACCCACGATTGTCTAGAATCCAAATTGTGTCATCTGCACCCTTGTATGGGCATTGATACTCTCATCTGGAGCCGCCGTAAATTATGACTTCGCTTTAAAGCGTGAAGCACATATTGGCGATAGATATGCCCCAGCAGCTGTCATTGGGTACTTTTGTTGCCTGTTAAAGGGGCACTGCACTGAACTTCATGACCGTATATTCTTTGCGGATATTGCAAGCTGCTTCTCAACGTGAGCGCTTACTCGACTTCGTAAATGAGGAGCAGATTTAGAGCAATGACATACTTAATGATATTTTCTATTTTCTGTTCACTTCATACTTCGCTGCAATACCCACGATTGTCTAGAATCCAAATTGTGTCATCTGCACGTTTGTATGGGCATTGATACTCTCATCTGGAGCCGCCGTAAATTATGACTTCGCTTTAAAGCGTGAAGCACATATTGGCGATAGATATGCCCCAGCAGCTGTCATTGGGTACTTTTGTTGCCTGTTAAAGGGGCACTGCACTGAACTTCATGACCGTATATTCTTTGCGGATATTGCAAGCTGCTTCTCAACGTGAGCGCTTACTCGACTTCGTAAATGAGGAGCAGATTTAGAGCAATGACATACCTAATGATATTTTCTATTTTCTGTTCACTTCATACTTCGCTGCAATACCCACGATTGTCTAGAATCCAAATCGTGTCATCTGCACCCTTGTATGGGCATTGATACTCTCATCTGGAGCCGCCGTAAATTATGACTTCGCTTTAAAGCGTGAAGCACATATTGGCGATAGATATGCCCCAGCAGCTGTCATTGGGTACTTTTGTTGCCTGTTAAAGGGGCACTGCACTGAACTTCATGACCGTATATTCTTTGCGGATATTGCAAGCTGCTTCTCAACGTGAGCGCTTACTCGACTTCGTAAATGAGGAGCAGATTTAGAGCAATGACATACCTAATGATATTTTCTATTTTCTGTTCACTTCATACTTCGCTGCAATACCCACGATTGTCTAGAATCCAAATCGTGTCATCTGCACCCTTGTATGGGCATTGATACTCTCATCTGGAGCCGCCGTAAATTATGACTTCGCTTTAAAGCGTGAAGCACATATTGGCGATAGATATGCCCCAGCAGCTGTCATTGGGTACTTTTGTTGGCTGTTAAATGGGCACTGCACTGATCTTTATGGACCGTATATTCTTTGGGGATATTGCAAGCTGCTTCCCAACGTGAGCGCTTACTCGACTACGTAAATGAGGAGCAGATTTAGAGCAATGACATACCTAATGATATTTTCTATTTTCTGTTCACTTCATACTTCGCTGCAATACCCACGATTGTCTAGAATCCAAATCGTGTCATCTGCACCCTTGTATGGGCGTTGATACTCTCATCTGGAGCCGCCGTAAATTATGACTTCTCTTTAAAGCGTGAAGCACATATTGGCGATAGATATGCCCCAGCAGCTGTCATTGGGTACTTTTGTTGCCTGTTAAAGGGGCACTGCACTGAACTTCATGACCGTATATTCTTTGCGGATATTGCAAGCTGCTTCTCAACGTGAGCGCTTACTCGACTTCGTAAATGAGGAGCAGATTTAGAGCAATGACATACCTAATGATATTTTCTATTTTCTGTTCACTTCATACTTCGCTGCAATACCCACGATTGTCTAGAATCCAAATCGTGTCATCTGCACCCTTGTATGGGCATTGATACTCTCATCTGGAGCCGCCGTAAATTATGACTTCGCTTTAAAGCGTGAAGCACATATTGGCGATAGATATGCCCCAGCAGCTGTCATTGGGTACTTTTGTTGGCTGTTAAATGGGCACTGCACTGATCTTTATGGACCGTATATTCTTTGCGGATATTGCAAGCTGCTTCCCAGCGTGAGCGCTTACTCGACTTCGTAAATGAGGAGCAGATTTAGAGCAATGACATACTTAATGATATTTTCTATTTTCATACTTCGCTGCAATACCCACGATTGTCTAGAATCCAAATCGTGTCATCTGCACCCTTGTATGGGCATTGATACTCTCATCTGGAGCCGCCGTAAATTATGACTTCGCTTTAAAGCGTGAAGCACATATTGGCGATAGATATGCCCCAGCAGCTGTCATTGGGTACTTTTGTTGGCTGTTAAATGGGCACTGGACTGATCTTTATGGACCGTATATTCTTTGCGGATATTGCAAGCTGCTTCCCAGCGTGAGCGCTTACTCGACTTCGTAAATGAGGAGCAGATTTAGAGCAATGACATACTTAATGATATTTTCTATTTTCATACTTCGCTGCAATACCCACGATTGTCTAGAATCCAAATTGTGTCATCTGCACCCTTGTATGGGCATTGATACTTTCATCTGGAGCCGCCGTAAATTATGACTTCGCTTTAAAGCGTGAAGCACATATTGGCGATAGATATGCCCCAGCAGCTGTCATTGGGTACTTTTGTTGGCTGTTAAATGGGCACTGCACTGATCTTTATGGACCGTATATTCTTTGCGGATATTGCAAGCTGCTTCCCAGCGTGAGCGCTTACTCGACTTCGTAAATGAGGAGCAGATTTAGAGCAATGACATACTTAATGATATTTTCTATTTTCATACTTCGCTGCAATACCCACGATTGTCTAGAATCCAAATCGTGTCATCTGCACCCTTGTATGGGCATTGATACTCTCATCTGGAGCCGCCGTAAATTATGACTTCTCTTTAAAGCGTGAAGCACATATTGGCGATAGATATGCCCCAGCAGCTGTCATTGGGTACTTTTGTTGGCTGTTAAATGGGCACTGCACTGATCTTTATGGACCGTATATTCTTTGGGGATATTGCAAGCTGCTTCCCAACGTGAGCGCTTACTCGACTACGTAAATGAGGAGCAGATTTAGAGCAATGACATACCTAATGATATTTTCTATTTTCTGTTCACTTCATACTTCGCTGCAATACCCACGATTGTCTAGAATCCAAATCGTGTCATCTGCACCCTTGTATGGGCATTGATACTCTCATCTGGAGCCGCCGTAAATTATGACCTCTCTTTAAAGCGTGAAGCACATATTGGCGATAGATATGCCCCAGCAGCTGTCATTGGGTACTTTTGTTGGCTGTTAAATGGGCACTGCACTGATCTTTATGGACCGTATATTCTTTGGGGATATTGCAAGCTGCTTCCCAACGTAAGCGCTTACTCGACTACGTAAATGAGGAGCAGATTTAGAGCAATGACGTACCTAATGATATTTTCTATTTTCTGTTCACTTCATACTTCGGTGCAATACCCACGATTGTCTAGAATCCAAATCGTGTCATCTGCACCCTTGTATGGGCATTGATACTGTCATCTGGAGCCCCCGTAAATTATGACTTCGCTTTAAAGCGTGAAGCGCATATTGGCGATAGATATGCCCCAGCAGCTGTCATTGGGTACTTTTGTTGGCTGTTAAATGGGCACTGGACTGATCTTTATGGACCGTATATTCTTTGGGGATATTGCAAGCTGCTTCCCAACGTGAGCGCTTACTCGACTACGTAAATGAGGAGCAGATTTAGAGCAATGACATACTTAATGATATTTCTATTTTCTGTTCACTTCATACTTCGCTGCAATACCCACGAATGTCTAGAATCCAAATCGTGTCATCTGCACCCTTGTATAGGCATTGATACTGTCATCTGGAGCCGCCGTAAATTATGACTTCGCTTTAAAGCGTGAAGCACATATTGGCGATAGATATGCCCCAGCAGCTGTCATTGGGTACTTTTGTTGGCTGTTAAAGGGGCACCGCACTGAACTTCATGGACCGTATATTCCTTGCGGATATTGCAAGCTGCTTCTCAACGTGAGCGCTTACTCGACTACGTAAATGAGGAGCAGATTTAGAGCAATGACATACTTAATGATATTTTCTATTTTCTGTTCACTTCATACTTCGCTGCAATACCCACGATTGTCTAGAATCCAAATTGTGTCATCTGCACCCTTGTATGGGCATTGATACTCTCATCTGGAGCCGCCGTAAATTATGACTTCGCTTTAAAGCGTGAAGCACATATTGGCGATAGATATGCCCCAGCAGCTGTCATTGGGTACTTTTGTTGCCTGTTAAAGGGGCACTGCACTGAACTTCATGACCGTATATTCTTTGCGGATATTGCAAGCTGCTTCTCAACGTGAGCGCTTACTCGACTTCGTAAATGAGGAGCAGATTTAGAGCAATGACATACTTAATGATATTTTCTATTTTCTGTTCACTTCATACTTCGCTGCAATACCCACGATTGTCTAGAATCCAAATTGTGTCATCTGCACCCTTGTATGGGCATTGATACTCTCATCTGGAGCCGCCGTAAATTATGACTTCGCTTTAAAGCGTGAAGCACATATTGGCGATAGATATGCCCCAGCAGCTGTCATTGGGTACTTTTGTTGCCTGTTAAAGGGGCACTGCACTGAACTTCATGACCGTATAATCTTTGCGGATATTGCAAGCTGCTTCTCAACGTGAGCGCTTACTCGACTTCGTAAATGAGGAGCAGATTTAGAGCAATGACATACTTAATGATATTTTCTATTTTCTGTTCACTTCATACTTCGCTGCAATACCCACGATTGTCTAGAATCCAAATTGTGTCATCTGCACCCTTGTATGGGCATTGATACTCTCATCTGGAGCCGCCGTAAATTATGACTTCGCTTTAAAGCGTGAAGCACATATTGGCGATAGATATGCCCCAGCAGCTGTCATTGGGTACTTTTGTTGCCTGTTAAAGGGGCACTGCACTGAACTTCATGACCGTATATTCTTTGCGGATATTGCAAGCTGCTTCTCAACGTGAGCGCTTACTCGACTTCGTAAATGAGGAGCAGATTTAGAGCAATGACATACCTAATGATATTTTCTATTTTCTGTTCACTTCATACTTCGCTGCAATACCCACGATTGTCTAGAATCCAAATCGTGTCATCTGCACCCTTGTATGGGCATTGATACTCTCATCTGGAGCCGCCGTAAATTATGACTTCGCTTTAAAGCGTGAAGCACATATTGGCGATAGATATGCCCCAGCAGCTGTCATTGGGTACTTTTGTTGGCTGTTAAATGGGCACTGCACTGATCTTTATGGACCGTATATTCTTTGGGGATATTGCAAGCTGCTTCCCAACGTGAGCGCTTACTCGACTACGTAAATGAGGAGCAGATTTAGAGCAATGACATACCTAATGATATTTTCTATTTTCTGTTCACTTCATACTTCGCTGCAATACCCACGATTGTCTAGAATCCAAATCGTGTCATCTGCACCCTTGTATGGGCATTGATACTCTCATCTGGAGCCGCCGTAAATTATGACTTCTCTTTAAAGCGTGAAGCACATATTGGCGATAGATATGCCCCAGCAGCTGTCATTGGGTACTTTTGTTGGCTGTTAAATGGGCACTGCACTGATCTTTATGGACCGTATATTCTTTGGGGATATTGCAAGCTGCTTCCCAACGTGAGCGCTTACTCGACTACGTAAATGAGGAGCAGATTTAGAGCAATGACATACCTAATGATATTTTCTATTTTCTGTTCACTTCATACTTCGCTGCAATACCCACGATTGTCTAGAATCCAAATCGTGTCATCTGCACCCTTGTATGGGCATTGATACTCTCATCTGGAGCCGCCGTAAATTATGACTTCGCTTTAAAGCGTGAAGCACATATTGGCGATAGATATGCCCCAGCAGCTGTCATTGGGTACTTTTGTTGGCTGTTAAATGGGCACTGCACTGATCTTTATGGACCGTATATTCTTTGGGGATATTGCAAGCTGCTTCCCAACGTGAGCGCTTACTCGACTACGTAAATGAGGAGCAGATTTAGAGCAATGACATACCTAATGATATTTTCTATTTTCTGTTCACTTCATACTTCGCTGCAATACCCACGATTGTCTAGAATCCAAATCGTGTCATCTGCACCCTTGTATGGGCATTGATACTCTCATCTGGAGCCGCCGTAAATTATGACTTCTCTTTAAAGCGTGAAGCACATATTGGCGATAGATATGCCCCAGCAGCTGTCATTGGGTACTTTTGTTGGCTGTTAAATGGGCACTGCACTGATCTTTATGGACCGTATATTCTTTGGGGATATTGCAAGCTGCTTCCCAACGTGAGCGCTTACTCGACTACGTAAATGAGGAGCAGATTTAGAGCAATGACATACCTAATGATATTTTCTATTTTCTGTTCACTTCATACTTCGCTGCAATACCCACGATTGTCTAGAATCCAAATCGTGTCATCTGCACCCTTGTATGGGCATTGATACTCTCATCTGGAGCCGCCGTAAATTATGACTTCGCTTTAAAGCGTGAAGCGCATATTGGCGATAGATATGCCCCAGCAGCTGTCATTGGGTACTTTTGTTGGCTGTTAAAGGGGCACTGCACTGAACTTCATGGACCGTATATTCTTTGCGGATATTGCAAGCTGCTTCCCAACGTGAGCGCTTACTCGACTACGTAAATGAGGAGCAGATTTAGAGCAATGACATACCTAATGATATTTTCTATTTTCTGTTCACTTCATACTTCGCTGCAATACCCACGATTGTCTAGAATCCAAATCGTGTCATCTGCACCCTTGTATGGGCATTGATACTCTCATCTAGAGCCGCCGTAAATTATGACTTCGCTTTAAAGCGTGAAGCGCATATTGGCGATAGATATGCCCCAGCAGCTGTCATTGGGTACTTTTGTTGGCTGTTAAAGGGGCACTGCACTGAACTTCATGGACCGTATATTCTTTGGGGATATTGCAAGCTGCTTCCCAACGTGAGCGCTTACTCGACTACGTAAATGAGGAGCAGATTTAGAGCAATGACATACCTAATGATATTTTCTATTTTCTGTTCACTTCATACTTCGGTGCAATACCCACGATTGTCTAGAATCCAAATCGTGTCATCTGCACCCTTGTATGGGCATTGATACTGTCATCTGGAGCCCCCGTAAATTATGACTTCGCTTTAAAGCGTGAAGCGCATATTGGCGATAGATATGCCCCAGCAGCTGTCATTGGGTACTTTTGTTGGCTGTTAAAGGGGCACTGCACTGAACTTCATGGACCGTATATTCTTTGCGGATATTGCAAGCTGCTTCCCAACGTGAGCGCTTACTCGACTACGTAAATGAGGAGCAGATTTAGAGCAATGACATACTTAATGATATTTTCTATTTTCTGTTCACTTCATACTTCGCTGCAATACCCACGATTGTCTAGAATCCAAATCGTGTCATCTGCACCCTTGTATAGGCATTGATACTCTCATCTGGAGCCGCCGTAAATTATGACTTCTCTTTAAAGCGTGAAGCACATATTGGCGATAGATTTGCCCCAGCAGCTGTCATTGGGTACTTTTGTTGGCTGTTAAATGGGCACTGGACTGATCTTTATGGACCGTATATTCTTTGGGGATATTGCAAGCTGCTTTCCAACGTGAGCGCTTACTCGACTACGTAAATGAGGAGCAGATTTAGAGCAATGACATACTTAATGATATTTTCTATTTTCTGTTCACTTCATACTTCGCTGCAATACCCACGATTGTCTAGAATCCAAATCGTGTCATCTGCACCCTTGTATAGGCATTGATACTCTCATCTGGAGCCCCCGTAAATTATGACTTCTCTTTAAAGCGTGAAGCACATATTGGCGATAGATTTGCCCCAGCAGCTGTCATTGGGTACTTTTGTTGGCTGTTAAATGGGCACTGGACTGATCTTTATGGACCGTATATTCTTTGGGGATATTGCAAGCTGCTTCCCAACGTGAGCGCTTACTCGACTACGTAAATGAGGAGCAGATTTAGAGCAATGACATACCTAATGATATTTTCTATTTTCTGTTCACTTCATACTTCGGTGCAATACCCACGATTGTCTAGAATCCAAATCGTGTCATCTGCACCCTTGTATGGGCATTGATACTGTCATCTGGAGCCCCGTAAATTATGACTTCGCTTTAAAGCGTGAAGCGCATATTGGCGATAGATATGCCCCAGCAGCTGTCATTGGGTACGTTTGTTGGCTGTTAAAGGGGCACTGCACTGAACTTCATGGACCGTATATTCTTTGCGGATATTGCAAGCTGCTTCCCAACGTGAGCGCTTACTCGACTACGTAAATGAGGAGCAGATTTAGAGCAATGACATACTTAATGATATTTTCTATTTTCTGTTCACTTCATACTTCGCTGCAATACCCACGATTGTCTAGAATCCAAATCGTGTCATCTGCACCCTTGTATAGGCATTGATACTGTCATCTGGAGCCGCCGTAAATTATGACTTCGCTTTAAAGCGTGAAGCACATATTGGCGATAGATATGCCCCAGCAGCTGTCATTGGGTACTTTTGTTGGCTGTTAAAGGGGCACCGCACTGAACTTCATGGACCGTATATTCCTTGCGGATATTGCAAGCTGCTTCTCAACGTGAGCGCTTACTCGACTACGTAAATGAGGAGCAGATTTAGAGCAATGACATACTTAATGATATTTTCTATTTTCTGTTCACTTCATACTTCGCTGCAATACCCACGATTGTCTAGAATCCAAATTGTGTCATCTGCACCCTTGTATGGGCATTGATACTCTCATCTGGAGCCGCCGTAAATTATGACTTCGCTTTAAAGCGTGAAGCACATATTGGCGATAGATATGCCCCAGCAGCTGTCATTGGGTACTTTTGTTGCCTGTTAAAGGGGCACTGCACTGAACTTCATGACCGTATATTCTTTGCGGATATTGCAAGCTGCTTCTCAACGTGAGCGCTTACTCGACTTCGTAAATGAGGAGCAGATTTAGAGCAATGACATACTTAATGATATTTTCTATTTTCTGTTCACTTCATACTTCGCTGCAATACCCACGATTGTCTAGAATCCAAATTGTGTCATCTGCACCCTTGTATGGGCATTGATACTCTCATCTGGAGCCGCCGTAAATTATGACTTCGCTTTAAAGCGTGAAGCACATATTGGCGATAGATATGCCCCAGCAGCTGTCATTGGGTACTTTTGTTGCCTGTTAAAGGGGCACTGCACTGAACTTCATGACCGTATATTCTTTGCGGATATTGCAAGCTGCTTCTCAACGTGAGCGCTTACTCGACTTCGTAAATGAGGAGCAGATTTAGAGCAATGACATACTTAATGATATTTTCTATTTTCTGTTCACTTCATACTTCGCTGCAATACCCACGATTGTCTAGAATCCAAATTGTGTCATCTGCACGTTTGTATGGGCATTGATACTCTCATCTGGAGCCGCCGTAAATTATGACTTCGCTTTAAAGCGTGAAGCACATATTGGCGATAGATATGCCCCAGCAGCTGTCATTGGGTACTTTTGTTGCCTGTTAAAGGGGCACTGCACTGAACTTCATGACCGTATATTCTTTGCGGATATTGCAAGCTGCTTCTCAACGTGAGCGCTTACTCGACTTCGTAAATGAGGAGCAGATTTAGAGCAATGACATACCTAATGATATTTTCTATTTTCTGTTCACTTCATACTTCGCTGCAATACCCACGATTGTCTAGAATCCAAATCGTGTCATCTGCACCCTTGTATGGGCATTGATACTCTCATCTGGAGCCGCCGTAAATTATGACTTCGCTTTAAAGCGTGAAGCACATATTGGCGATAGATATGCCCCAGCAGCTGTCATTGGGTACTTTTGTTGGCTGTTAAATGGGCACTGCACTGATCTTTATGGACCGTATATTCTTTGGGGATATTGCAAGCTGCTTCCCAACGTGAGCGCTTACTCGACTACGTAAATGAGGAGCAGATTTAGAGCAATGACATACCTAATGATATTTTCTATTTTCTGTTCACTTCATACTTCGCTGCAATACCCACGATTGTCTAGAATCCAAATCGTGTCATCTGCACCCTTGTATGGGCGTTGATACTCTCATCTGGAGCCGCCGTAAATTATGACTTCTCTTTAAAGCGTGAAGCACATATTGGCGATAGATATGCCCCAGCAGCTGTCATTGGGTACTTTTGTTGCCTGTTAAAGGGGCACTGCACTGAACTTCATGACCGTATATTCTTTGCGGATATTGCAAGCTGCTTCTCAACGTGAGCGCTTACTCGACTTCGTAAATGAGGAGCAGATTTAGAGCAATGACATACCTAATGATATTTTCTATTTTCTGTTCACTTCATACTTCGCTGCAATACCCACGATTGTCTAGAATCCAAATCGTGTCATCTGCACCCTTGTATGGGCATTGATACTCTCATCTGGAGCCGCCGTAAATTATGACTTCGCTTTAAAGCGTGAAGCACATATTGGCGATAGATATGCCCCAGCAGCTGTCATTGGGTACTTTTGTTGGCTGTTAAATGGGCACTGCACTGATCTTTATGGACCGTATATTCTTTGCGGATATTGCAAGCTGCTTCCCAGCGTGAGCGCTTACTCGACTTCGTAAATGAGGAGCAGATTTAGAGCAATGACATACTTAATGATATTTTCTATTTTCATACTTCGCTGCAATACCCACGATTGTCTAGAATCCAAATCGTGTCATCTGCACCCTTGTATGGGCATTGATACTCTCATCTGGAGCCGCCGTAAATTATGACTTCGCTTTAAAGCGTGAAGCACATATTGGCGATAGATATGCCCCAGCAGCTGTCATTGGGTACTTTTGTTGGCTGTTAAATGGGCACTGGACTGATCTTTATGGACCGTATATTCTTTGCGGATATTGCAAGCTGCTTCCCAGCGTGAGCGCTTACTCGACTTCGTAAATGAGGAGCAGATTTAGAGCAATGACATACTTAATGATATTTTCTATTTTCATACTTCGCTGCAATACCCACGATTGTCTAGAATCCAAATTGTGTCATCTGCACCCTTGTATGGGCATTGATACTTTCATCTGGAGCCGCCGTAAATTATGACTTCGCTTTAAAGCGTGAAGCACATATTGGCGATAGATATGCCCCAGCAGCTGTCATTGGGTACTTTTGTTGGCTGTTAAATGGGCACTGCACTGATCTTTATGGACCGTATATTCTTTGCGGATATTGCAAGCTGCTTCCCAGCGTGAGCGCTTACTCGACTTCGTAAATGAGGAGCAGATTTAGAGCAATGACATACTTAATGATATTTTCTATTTTCATACTTCGCTGCAATACCCACGATTGTCTAGAATCCAAATCGTGTCATCTGCACCCTTGTATGGGCATTGATACTCTCATCTGGAGCCGCCGTAAATTATGACTTCTCTTTAAAGCGTGAAGCACATATTGGCGATAGATATGCCCCAGCAGCTGTCATTGGGTACTTTTGTTGGCTGTTAAATGGGCACTGCACTGATCTTTATGGACCGTATATTCTTTGGGGATATTGCAAGCTGCTTCCCAACGTGAGCGCTTACTCGACTACGTAAATGAGGAGCAGATTTAGAGCAATGACATACCTAATGATATTTTCTATTTTCTGTTCACTTCATACTTCGCTGCAATACCCACGATTGTCTAGAATCCAAATCGTGTCATCTGCACCCTTGTATGGGCATTGATACTCTCATCTGGAGCCGCCGTAAATTATGACCTCTCTTTAAAGCGTGAAGCACATATTGGCGATAGATATGCCCCAGCAGCTGTCATTGGGTACTTTTGTTGGCTGTTAAATGGGCACTGCACTGATCTTTATGGACCGTATATTCTTTGGGGATATTGCAAGCTGCTTCCCAACGTAAGCGCTTACTCGACTACGTAAATGAGGAGCAGATTTAGAGCAATGACGTACCTAATGATATTTTCTATTTTCTGTTCACTTCATACTTCGGTGCAATACCCACGATTGTCTAGAATCCAAATCGTGTCATCTGCACCCTTGTATGGGCATTGATACTGTCATCTGGAGCCCCCGTAAATTATGACTTCGCTTTAAAGCGTGAAGCGCATATTGGCGATAGATATGCCCCAGCAGCTGTCATTGGGTACTTTTGTTGGCTGTTAAATGGGCACTGGACTGATCTTTATGGACCGTATATTCTTTGGGGATATTGCAAGCTGCTTCCCAACGTGAGCGCTTACTCGACTACGTAAATGAGGAGCAGATTTAGAGCAATGACATACTTAATGATATTTTCTATTTTCTGTTCACTTCATACTTCGCTGCAATACCCACGAATGTCTAGAATCCAAATCGTGTCATCTGCACCCTTGTATAGGCATTGATACTGTCATCTGGAGCCGCCGTAAATTATGACTTCGCTTTAAAGCGTGAAGCACATATTGGCGATAGATATGCCCCAGCAGCTGTCATTGGGTACTTTTGTTGGCTGTTAAAGGGGCACCGCACTGAACTTCATGGACCGTATATTCCTTGCGGATATTGCAAGCTGCTTCTCAACGTGAGCGCTTACTCGACTACGTAAATGAGGAGCAGATTTAGAGCAATGACATACTTAATGATATTTTCTATTTTCTGTTCACTTCATACTTCGCTGCAATACCCACGATTGTCTAGAATCCAAATTGTGTCATCTGCACCCTTGTATGGGCATTGATACTCTCATCTGGAGCCGCCGTAAATTATGACTTCGCTTTAAAGCGTGAAGCACATATTGGCGATAGATATGCCCCAGCAGCTGTCATTGGGTACTTTTGTTGCCTGTTAAAGGGGCACTGCACTGAACTTCATGACCGTATATTCTTTGCGGATATTGCAAGCTGCTTCTCAACGTGAGCGCTTACTCGACTTCGTAAATGAGGAGCAGATTTAGAGCAATGACATACTTAATGATATTTTCTATTTTCTGTTCACTTCATACTTCGCTGCAATACCCACGATTGTCTAGAATCCAAATTGTGTCATCTGCACCCTTGTATGGGCATTGATACTCTCATCTGGAGCCGCCGTAAATTATGACTTCGCTTTAAAGCGTGAAGCACATATTGGCGATAGATATGCCCCAGCAGCTGTCATTGGGTACTTTTGTTGCCTGTTAAAGGGGCACTGCACTGAACTTCATGACCGTATATTCTTTGCGGATATTGCAAGCTGCTTCTCAACGTGAGCGCTTACTCGACTTCGTAAATGAGGAGCAGATTTAGAGCAATGACATACTTAATGATATTTTCTATTTTCTGTTCACTTCATACTTCGCTGCAATACCCACGATTGTCTAGAATCCAAATTGTGTCATCTGCACCCTTGTATGGGCATTGATACTCTCATCTGGAGCCGCCGTAAATTATGACTTCGCTTTAAAGCGTGAAGCACATATTGGCGATAGATATGCCCCAGCAGCTGTCATTGGGTACTTTTGTTGCCTGTTAAAGGGGCACTGCACTGAACTTCATGACCGTATATTCTTTGCGGATATTGCAAGCTGCTTCTCAACGTGAGCGCTTACTCGACTTCGTAAATGAGGAGCAGATTTAGAGCAATGACATACCTAATGATATTTTCTATTTTCTGCTCACTTCATACTTCGCTGCAATACCCACGATTGTCTAGAATCCAAATCGTGTCATCTGCACCCTTGTATGGGCATTGATACTCTCATCTGGAGCCGCCGTAAATTATGACTTCGCTTTAAAGCGTGAAGCACATATTGGCGATAGATATGCCCCAGCAGCTGTCATTGGGTACTTTTGTTGGCTGTTAAATGGGCACTGCACTGATCTTTATGGACCGTATATTCTTTGGGGATATTGCAAGCTGCTTCCCAACGTGAGCGCTTACTCGACTACGTAAATGAGGAGCAGATTTAGAGCAATGACATACCTAATGATATTTTCTATTTTCTGTTCACTTCATACTTCGCTGCAATACCCACGATTGTCTAGAATCCAAATCGTGTCATCTGCACCCTTGTATGGGCATTGATACTCTCATCTGGAGCCGCCGTAAATTATGACTTCTCTTTAAAGCGTGAAGCACATATTGGCGATAGATATGCCCCAGCAGCTGTCATTGGGTACTTTTGTTGGCTGTTAAATGGGCACTGCACTGATCTTTATGGACCGTATATTCTTTGGGGATATTGCAAGCTGCTTCCCAACGTGAGCGCTTACTCGACTACGTAAATGAGGAGCAGATTTAGAGCAATGACATACCTAATGATATTTTCTATTTTCTGTTCACTTCATACTTCGCTGCAATACCCACGATTGTCTAGAATCCAAATCGTGTCATCTGCACCCTTGTATGGGCATTGATACTCTCATCTGGAGCCGCCGTAAATTATGACTTCGCTTTAAAGCGTGAAGCACATATTGGCGATAGATATGCCCCAGCAGCTGTCATTGGGTACTTTTGTTGGCTGTTAAATGGGCACTGCACTGATCTTTATGGACCGTATATTCTTTGGGGATATTGCAAGCTGCTTCCCAACGTGAGCGCTTACTCGACTACGTAAATGAGGAGCAGATTTAGAGCAATGACATACCTAATGATATTTTCTATTTTCTGTTCACTTCATACTTCGCTGCAATACCCACGATTGTCTAGAATCCAAATCGTGTCATCTGCACCCTTGTATGGGCATTGATACTCTCATCTGGAGCCGCCGTAAATTATGACTTCTCTTTAAAGCGTGAAGCACATATTGGCGATAGATATGCCCCAGCAGCTGTCATTGGGTACTTTTGTTGGCTGTTAAATGGGCACTGCACTGATCTTTATGGACCGTATATTCTTTGGGGATATTGCAAGCTGCTTCCCAACGTGAGCGCTTACTCGACTACGTAAATGAGGAGCAGATTTAGAGCAATGACATACCTAATGATATTTTCTATTTTCTGTTCACTTCATACTTCGCTGCAATACCCACGATTGTCTAGAATCCAAATCGTGTCATCTGCACCCTTGTATGGGCATTGATACTCTCATCTGGAGCCGCCGTAAATTATGACTTCGCTTTAAAGCGTGAAGCGCATATTGGCGATAGATATGCCCCAGCAGCTGTCATTGGGTACTTTTGTTGGCTGTTAAAGGGGCACTGCACTGAACTTCATGGACCGTATATTCTTTGCGGATATTGCAAGCTGCTTCCCAACGTGAGCGCTTACTCGACTACGTAAATGAGGAGCAGATTTAGAGCAATGACATACCTAATGATATTTTCTATTTTCTGTTCACTTCATACTTCGCTGCAATACCCACGATTGTCTAGAATCCAAATCGTGTCATCTGCACCCTTGTATGGGCATTGATACTCTCATCTAGAGCCGCCGTAAATTATGACTTCGCTTTAAAGCGTGAAGCGCATATTGGCGATAGATATGCCCCAGCAGCTGTCATTGGGTACTTTTGTTGGCTGTTAAAGGGGCACTGCACTGAACTTCATGGACCGTATATTCTTTGGGGATATTGCAAGCTGCTTCCCAACGTGAGCGCTTACTCGACTACGTAAATGAGGAGCAGATTTAGAGCAATGACATACCTAATGATATTTTCTATTTTCTGTTCACTTCATACTTCGGTGCAATACCCACGATTGTCTAGAATCCAAATCGTGTCATCTGCACCCTTGTATGGGCATTGATACTGTCATCTGGAGCCCCCGTAAATTATGACTTCGCTTTAAAGCGTGAAGCGCATATTGGCGATAGATATGCCCCAGCAGCTGTCATTGGGTACTTTTGTTGGCTGTTAAAGGGGCACTGCACTGAACTTCATGGACCGTATATTCTTTGCGGATATTGCAAGCTGCTTCCCAACGTGAGCGCTTACTCGACTACGTAAATGAGGAGCAGATTTAGAGCAATGACATACTTAATGATATTTTCTATTTTCTGTTCACTTCATACTTCGCTGCAATACCCACGATTGTCTAGAATCCAAATCGTGTCATCTGCACCCTTGTATAGGCATTGATACTCTCATCTGGAGCCGCCGTAAATTATGACTTCTCTTTAAAGCGTGAAGCACATATTGGCGATAGATTTGCCCCAGCAGCTGTCATTGGGTACTTTTGTTGGCTGTTAAATGGGCACTGGACTGATCTTTATGGACCGTATATTCTTTGGGGATATTGCAAGCTGCTTTCCAACGTGAGCGCTTACTCGACTACGTAAATGAGGAGCAGATTTAGAGCAATGACATACTTAATGATATTTTCTATTTTCTGTTCACTTCATACTTCGCTGCAATACCCACGATTGTCTAGAATCCAAATCGTGTCATCTGCACCCTTGTATAGGCATTGATACTCTCATCTGGAGCCCCCGTAAATTATGACTTCTCTTTAAAGCGTGAAGCACATATTGGCGATAGATTTGCCCCAGCAGCTGTCATTGGGTACTTTTGTTGGCTGTTAAATGGGCACTGGACTGATCTTTATGGACCGTATATTCTTTGGGGATATTGCAAGCTGCTTCCCAACGTGAGCGCTTACTCGACTACGTAAATGAGGAGCAGATTTAGAGCAATGACATACCTAATGATATTTTCTATTTTCTGTTCACTTCATACTTCGGTGCAATACCCACGATTGTCTAGAATCCAAATCGTGTCATCTGCACCCTTGTATGGGCATTGATACTGTCATCTGGAGCCCCCGTAAATTATGACTTCGCTTTAAAGCGTGAAGCGCATATTGGCGATAGATATGCCCCAGCAGCTGTCATTGGGTACGTTTGTTGGCTGTTAAAGGGGCACTGCACTGAACTTCATGGACCGTATATTCCTTGCGGATATTGCAAGCTGCTTCTCAACGTGAGCGCTTACTCGACTACGTAAATGAGGAGCAGATTTAGAGCAATGACATACTTAATGATATTTTCTATTTTCTGTTCACTTCATACTTCGCTGCAATACCCACGATTGTCTAGAATCCAAATCGTGTCATCTGCACCCTTGTATGGGCATTGATACTGTCATCTGGAGCCGCCGTAAATTATGACTTCGCTTTAAAGCGTGAAGCACATATTGGCGATAGATATGCCCCAGCAGCTGTCATTGGGTACTTTTGATGGCTGTTAAATGGGCACTGCACTGATCTTTATGGACCGTATATTCTTTGGGGATATTGCAAGCTGCTTCCCAACGTGAGCGCTTACTCGACTACGTAAATGAGGAGCAGATTTAGAGCAATGACATACCTAATGATATTTTCTATTTTCTGTTCACTTCATACTTCGCTGCAATACGCACGATTGTCTAGAATCCAAATCGTGTCATCTGCACCCTTGTATGGGCATTGATACTGTCATCTGGAGCCGCCGTAAATTATGACTTCGCTTTAAAGCGTGAAGCACATATTGGCGATAGATATGCCCCAGCAGCTGTCATTGGGTACTTTTGTTGGCTGTTAAATGGGCACTGCACTGATCTTTATGGACCGTATATTCTTTGGGGATATTGCAAGCTGCTTCCCAACGTGAGCGCTTACTCGACTATGTAAATGAGGAGCAGATTTAGAGCAATGACATACCTAATGATATTTTCTATTTTCTGTTCACTTCATACTTCGCTGCAATACCCACGATTGTCTAGAATCCAAATCGTGTCATCTGCACCCTTGTATGGGCATTGATACTGTCATCTGGAGCCGCCGTAAATTATGACTTCGCTTTAAAGCGTGAAGCACATATTGGCGATAGATATGCCCCAGCAGCTGTCATTGGGTACTTTTGTTGGCTGTTAAATGGGCACTGCACTGAACTTCATGGACCGTATATTCTTTGCGGATATTGCAAGCTGCTTCTCAACGTGAGCGCTTACTCGACTACGTAAATGAGGAGCAGATTTAGAGCAATGACATACTTAATGATATTTTCTATTTTCTGTTCACTTCATACTTCGCTGCAATACCCACGATTGTCTAGAATCCAAATCGTGTCATCTGCACCCTTGTATGGGCATTGATACTGTCATCTGGAGCCGCCGTAAATTATGACTTCGCTTTAAAGCGTGAAGCACATATTGGCGATAGATATGCCCCAGCAGCTGTCATTGGGTACTTTTGTTGGCTGTTAAATGGGCACTGCACTCATCTTTATGGACCGTATATTCTTTGCGGATATTGCAAGCTGCTTCCCAACGTGAGCGCTTACTCGACTACGTAAATGAGGAGCAGATTTAGAGCAATGACATACTTAATGATATTTTCTATTTTCTGTTCACTTCATACTTCGCTGCAATACCCACGATTGTCTAGAATCCAAATCGTGTCATCTTCACCCTTGTATGGGCATTGATACTGTCATCTGGAGCCGCCGTAAATTATGACTTCGCTTTAAAGCGTGAAGCACATATTGGCGATAGATATGCCCCAGCAGCTGTCATTGGGTACTTTTGTTGGCTGTTAAATGGGCACTGCACTGATCTTTATGGACCGTATATTCTTTGGGGATATTGCAAGCTGCTTCCCAACGTGAGCGCTTGCTCGACTACGTAAATGAGGAGCAGATTTAGAGCAATGACATACCTAATGATATTTTCTATTTTCTGTTCACTTCATACTTCGCTGCAATACCCACGATTGTCTAGAATCCAAATCGTGTCATCTGCACCCTTGTATGGGCATTGATACTGTCATCTGGAGCCGCCGTAAATTATGACTTCGCTTTAAAGCGTGAGGCACATATTGGCGATAGATATGCCCCAGCAGCTGTCATTGGGTACTTTTGTTGGCTGTTAAAGGGGCACTGCACTGATCTTTATGGACCGTATATTCTTTGGGGATATTGCAAGCTGCTTCCCAACGTGAGCGCTTACTCAACTACGTAAAAGAGGAGCAGATTTAGAGCAATGACATACCTAATGATATTTTCTATTTTCTGTTCACTTCATACTTCGCTGCAATACCCACGATTGTCTAGAATCCAAATCGTGTCATCTGCACCCTTGTATGGGCATTGATACTGTCATCTGGAGCCGCCGTAAATTATGACTTCGCTTTAAAGCGTGAAGCACATATTGGCGATAGATATGCCCCAGCAGCTGTCATTGGGTACTTTTGTTGGCTGTTAAAGGGGCACTGCACTGAACTTTATGGACCGTATATTCTTTGCGGATATTGCAAGCTGCTTCCCAACGTGAGCGCTTACTCGACTACGTAAATGAGGAGCAGATTTAGAGCAATGACATACCTAATGATATTTTCTATTTTCTGTTCACTTCATACTTCGCTGCAATACCCACGATTTTCTAGAATCCAAATCGTGTCATCTGCACCCTTGTATGCGCATTAATACTGTCAGGCGGCAAAGCAATCTAAATCGTACTTTTTTTTTTATATAGGAACCCCGCTTTCCCATAGCTTAGGTATCACACTTGTGACCAAAGCAACTTTTCGTGGTCATGCACCTTAAATTTGAGACAAGCGTGGAATATTGCAAGATATTGCTACTGAAATATTGAACGGCATGGTCAAATCTCCCGACGCGCAGATAAAGTTTATCCTTCGCTTGCATCGAGTAATTAAATCCACCATAGAAAACCCATCGGGAAAGTTTTTTGAGGATGGCAAGAACGTTAATAGCAAAAAGCCTCACGAGGCGAGACCTGTGGGTGTATTGGTTGTTTTTAAAGGGATTTTACGATTTCGTGAATTTGAGTAGTTTTATGTACATTTAATACAGGTGTACAATAACAAAAGTAGCAAATAAAATATATAACAGCTGCGTCTTACCGGCACTCACCTATGGCAAAGAGGGGGCTAACGAAAAGGGTTCAACTTTAATTAGGGACAACGCCTAGATTAATAGAACCGGAAATCATAGCCTTAACGTTAATAGACGAGGAGTGTGCAGAGTGGGTCAATTAATAAAAGCGAGTTACTGACATTCTAGAAAAAGAAATGGACATGGGTAGGGAATGTAATGCGAAGGCAAAGTAACCGATGGTCGCTAAGGTTAATTGACTGGAGTCCAGGGGAAGGCAAGCGTAGAAGAGGGAGCAGAAAGTTGGGCAGGTGGATGGTATTAGGAAGTTTCCAGAGAACACGGGGGTGCAGATGGCGCAAGGCGAGGTTAATTGGAGGGATATGAGAGAAGTGTTCGCCCTGCAGTGGGTGTAGTCATGATGCTGGTGGTGATGATGATAAAATTTTTCAATAAAATAAGATTGTTATCTGTAAAAGATGCCTGTAACCGTTTTAAACCAGCGGGAGCCTTGCCGATATCAGCATTACTGTCGGCATAACGGCTCTCTACTTTTTTCCACACATTACAGAGAGGACGAAGTAGATGGGGTCAAAAGGGTTCTCGACAGCACAATATTAAAGTTAACAAAACTTATGCTCCGCACAACCACTGTTCGTTTGTTCCGTGTTGTCAAAACGTTGTAAAAAATGATGAAAAAAAAAGGGTCAAACGGCGTAAAGAAATTGTTAATAGTTTTATAATGAAAAAAGGAGTGAGGTCTTGACTGCCTTTCAGCAAAATATATTTTCCATATACGGCGCTCAGTTCTATTCCTATAGAATATAGTGTGTCCACACTATGCGGCTACACAATGAACTGCGTAGTTATAACGCAGCATATTGTGAACTAACTTTTTACCAAATTTAAATTATAACTTTTTTTCTTCATATTACAGGGAAGGATCTACAAGAAGTTGCGAATGCTCGTGGACACTTGGTGCGAGCATATCAGCCATAGGATGGTCCATAATTTTCTTATTGACCTTTTATTCCTGTAGTAGGCCCAAGGTCAGCTAATTTACCCTTGCTAATCCCCTAACATTGCAGAACGAAATACTCCACAATAGGCCTCATGATTCTAAAGTGCTTGAGATTGGGCTAGTTGGAACATGCCTTGAGAAACCCTTGCCCCGCTTGGACTTCCAAAGGCAGGGTTAAAAGACGGTGCAAACGTTGCGCGCTTAAAAATTTCTGTCATCTTTAACCCTGACTTTGTAAACTCACGGAGTGCATGTATTTCTCAAGAAATAATTCTCAGCAGGGCTAAGTCAGATGCACACGATGAAGGCGTGTTCCATCTTTTTTAGCACTTCGGTTGGTTAGATAACACCTGATGTTGGAAGTGCTTTTCGCACATGGGCATCGATATGGAAGTCCTTCTTGCGGAGACGATCTGCGGAGTTGTAACCTCCAATCAGGCGCTTCTGTGTTTCCTTTGAGAGTGGTCAGCCCAGTGTATAACTCAGAGGTGCAGCCTCTCTTATTAGGGATGCCCCTCCTAACTCTTTATTCTCTCACACCGTGCTCGACTTGCTTACGTTTACATGTCCAGTGTCTCGTAATGGAAAAACCTTTTAATTTATTTCATTTTGTGACTAATAGGCGACGTGCATAAAATGCGAAACCGGGGTTCTAGTGTCGCGCAAAAGCATGGCTGGACGGAGGAAATAAAAAGCCAATATATATATATATATATATATATATATATATATATATATATATATATATATATATGTACTTACTTTTATGCGGTCCTTCTGTAGCTCTTTCCAGCTGCCCCAGACGAGGTTTGGCTTGGGACCCGGATAGCCGAGACGCTTGAACAGGCTCTGCTGTCTCCGGCGCGTCAGCCACACCAGGGCTACAACCGCCGCTGCCACCAGCATGGCGGCATTCCACAGCTCCCATACACTCGCCATGTTAGCCTGCACGCGGAAAGCAGACTGAAAAACGGCAACAGAAATTTATTGCTACGTCTTGCCCTGCCATGGCCTCTGTGTGCACTGCGTAAAAGCTCCAAATACTGTCGACGAACTCGGGTGGCTTTGAGGATTCACTCTAAGTGCCATTTATCTTTTCTTTAAGTTGTATTGAGTGCAGTCTCACAGGTCTCCTATGGAAAGTTTCAGTGCGGCGATTATGTGTGTAGCCAGTAGGTGTGCAGGCCGGCAAAGCGTGTAGTTTCGCGCGCCTCTGCCTCTATAAAACTGGCGCTGCTGTTCTCCGCCCGGTCCTCGCACGCAGTTTGTCTGCTGCAAATCGTTGCGATTGCATCGTACCTTTCGCTAACCAGCAACATCAGCATCATCATCATCGTCAGCTTGACTATACCCACTGCAGGACGAAGGCCTCTCCCATATTCCTCCAATAAACCCGGTCCTGTGCTAGCTACATTCACTTGATCCCTGCGAACTTCCTAACCTCATCCGCCCACCTAACGTTCTGCCGCCCCCTGCTACGCTTTCCTTCCCTTGGAATTCAGTTTGTTACCCTAAGCGACTATCGATTATCCTCTCTTCGCACTACATGTCCTGCCCATGCCCATTTCTTCTTCTTGGTTTCTACTAGAATGTCAGTAACTTGAGTTATTTTTCTGACCCACTCTGCCCGCTTCCTATCTCTTAATGTTACCCCTACCATTTTTCGTTCCATAGCCCTCTGCGTTGTCCTCAACTTAAGTCTAACCCTCTTCGTAAGCCTCCACGTTTCAGCCCCATAGGTGAGTACAAGTAAGATGCAACTGTTATATACTTTCCTCTTGAACAATAGCGGTAAGCTGCTAGTTAGTCATAATCTGGGAGTTCTTACCAAATGCGCTCCATCCCAATCTTCCTTGTTATTTCCCTTTCATGGTCCGGATCTGCAGTTACTACGTGTCCTAAGCAGACATATTCGCCTACTACTTCCAGTGCTTCCCTACCTAACGTAAACTGCTGTTCCTTACCGAGGCTGTTGAACATTACCTTAGTCTTCTGCATATTGGTTTTCAAGACTACCTTCCTACTTTTCCTGTCTAGGTCATCAATCATTCTTTGCAATTCATCCCCTGAGTTACATAGCAAGGCAATGTCATCAACTATGGTACTCTTCATCTACCCTTATCTCTAACTACTCTCATTCCAAGTCTCTAAATACTTTCTCTAAGCAAGCTGTGAGTAGTGCTGGGGAGATCGTGTCTCCTTGCCTAACACCTTTCTTTATAGGAATTTTGCTACTTTCTTTATGCAGAACAATGGTTGCTGTGAAGCCACTATATATAATATATGCTATATATCTTCCAGTACTTTCACGTACGGCTCGTCTACACCCTGATTTCGCAATGTATACATGACCGCCTAGGTTTCTACTGAGTCAAATGCTTATCCTTTCATTTCATTTATTTTTTCCCTTAAAGGCCAGAGGATATTACATAAACGGGGAGCAAACTCAGTATACAATGCAAACAAGAACAGGAAAACATTGAAACAACAAGAAAAGAAAACAGAAACAAGAGAAAGAATGCGTGGGTTAAACGAAACAAAATGAAAAACAAAAATAACAATATACCATAAGTAAATGACACCGAAAAGGTTATACAAATCTATGTGATATGCATGAGAAAAACGCTTTCATGAAACTGGTTAAACTTGAGCTGGTTGGTACGTCATCGATGGCAACGTCAGCAGAACCACAAACACACGCAAAAAAAGTCGAGACAAGGTAACCGCCGTCTCCCCCGCGTGCCCACAATTCTGCTGACGTCATCACCGATGTGTTCACGAAAGATGGTCGTTTAATTTTTTCCTGAATGATTTGCGATCATTGCATGATACGATGGTGTTTGGCAGGGCTGTCCACAGTACTATAGCGTCCGGAAAAAAATGAAGAATTTAGTGCTAAGGTGCGACATTTAATACATGCAATGCTATGATTATGGTTTAGGCGGCTAGATGTCTTGTAGGTGGGGCTGTAGCTTTGCATGTCTCGTGCGGGGATGATAATAGAAGTGATGTAGAAGACAGAGGCGAGATATGATACGGCGTGACATCGTAATCAAACCTAATCAATGAATGCTATGTATAAGGGCTAGTTATATTCCGAGCATTTTTCTATCACCTGATTGATGGTATGGATATGATCGATAGTAGAGTACCGTTTCCGAAAACCTGCTTGATCCTTCGCTTGATTTTTTTTTTTTCGAAACATTTGCCACAAGGCATAAGTAGAGAAAGGGGGAATTTTTGCTTGATTGCAGTCTAAGGTTGTCCTGATTCTATTAGCGATTATTTTAGTAAATACCTTATACGTAGCAGACAGTTAAGCTGATTGGTCTGTAATTTTGCGGGTCCTTAGCGTCCCCTTTCTCATGAATTAAGATAATGTTTGCGTTCTTCCATGGCTCCGGTACCGTCGATGACACCAGGCACTGCGTATACAGGGTGGCCAGCTTTTCTAGCACGATATCCCCCCCCCCCCTTTCTCACCCTCCGTCTTTCAACAAATATATAGTTACCTGATCCTCTCCAACTGCTTTTCCCCTTTTCATAGTTTATTCAACAACATATCACAACGTTACCCTCATCACAAGATACAATCGCTAAAGCAGATATGGAGTGTTTGAGTGAGAGTCAACCGGCTAAGGTGCGAAGGTTGCGCGGCAACAGCCACAGTATTTTTCGCGCGTCGGCGTTCGTAGCCCGCTCTGCAGAAAACGCTGCGCCGCGTTTTGGTCGAAAACATCACGAGCATGCCTCTGGCAGGTAGCACAGTTGGCCAGGCACTGATCAGTCGCCGGGTTGTGTGGCGCATCCACGAGTCCGCATGATATGGCCGAGTTGGGAAAAACTTTTTAGGGAGGGTGAAATGGAAATCGAACACGTGATCTCTGGATACCGAGTGACAAATGCATCCCCTATAGGCCACGCTGGCACGTTGGTGCGGCTTGGTTGAAGCGGAGCTTTACATCTGTCAGGTTGTCTTTCACATGATGGAGTATAGCTTGATACTGCACGCTAATGAGTATAAGTGAGATGATACAGGCACATGTTAAGTGATTAGTGGTTAAGCGATTAGCAAAGTGTGCAAATCCGAACGAGCACGTATACAAGGTTAGCCGGCAGACAAGAGCCATTAACAAGGCCGTGTTATATCCTTCAAGGCAGCGCTTGTGGCCCTCTCACTTCTTTCTCCGTTTCCGTCAGATTTCACACAGCGTCTTTCATAACCTCGGACTTTATAACCGTTCGCTGCCTGTGTCTTGGCTGCTTTCCCAAAGTGGTTGTGTGCCTATTTTATTTGACGCCTAACAAGTCATTAGCACTTGCTCCGCATCTGCATGAAGTTGCACATGAAGCATTACGTTAATCTCATTGCCAGTGTGCACCGCCTCATCTCTAGCGTATGAAAAAATCCGGTTTTAGCGCTATAAGGATCAAAATATTATCCCTTCCTCCTTCATATGCTGCTGCAGACTAGAGAGCAAAAAAAACGAGGAACATTTAAAGGAATTCTGGCAAAAAACTTCTAATTTAGGAAAACAAGAAGGAACAGAAGAAGAAAAAGGGAAGAAAGGAGATGTTGAGAGCCGCAGGGAGGTAAAAAGTGCATACAGTTTACTTCAACCTTATTACGCTGTCACAGAATAGGCGGCATCCATTAATTTGGCCATGTTGCATTTATACACACGCTGAATTGTTCTTGTGTAAACCCCATATTTTCACGGGACCTGTATATGTGACCGTCGATCGGGGGCGCAAGAACGCGTACGTGCACATTGCCTCGGAACAGTATAGCTTTCCCTGTGTTAGCTCCATCTCTCTCCATGCTCGAGCAGAAGAGTACGTGCTGCCTGTGTCGTACGATCCCCACTCAAAGTCACCCCTACTACGTCCACAGTATAGAGCTTCCTTTGTATATCCGTATATTCTTTTTCCCTGGCAATATGACCCCCAGAAGAACCGAAGTTGGGGCGTACGTGACTGTTTTTTTATTTGCTGTGCGTTATGTTTTTCAAACCTAAGATGGCGGCCTTGCAGTGCTAAAGTGTGGTGTGTCTACGTGAATGAACTACTTAGTGCGCTCCAAGTGTGTGTTTTGTTTCGGACCCCGACCCTGCGCACAAACAAGGGTTTAAAAAGGAGCCGCCGAGGCCCCAAAGTCAGTCCGCCCAGTCCGCTCCCGAAGAAGGAAACCCGAGTTGCCGCGTAGAATCTGCAAAGGGGGCTCCTAATCGGCGCGATAATTTTTCATTCCTTTGCGCAGCAGTATGCTGTGCTTGTTTTCATGGATGGACGAGTGTTCAGCGCATCTTTCGGGAGCACGTGCTTGAATATCTTGCTCCGTTTTTCGTCGCAGCAAGCGACGAAGCAACGGAGCGGTCAGGCTTTAGGCCTTAGCCGCACAGCCGGTTGTTGGGCTATGTGCGATTGATGGTCACGAAAGCGAAGAAACGAAGATGGATATGCACTCTGGGGGATTACCCGCCTCCCTGATGAGGAATAAAGCACTCCACTTTCCCTGAATACGCGCAGTATGCGTATTCTAGTGAATAAAAACAGCCTGCCAGGAAAACTGAGGTTTGAGTTGTGTCAGGTATACATTCCCTTTAACGTGCATTTTGTAGTGCTTGAAGCTTCGAAACCACCGTGGGATATTCATCAACCATGCGACGAAATTTCGCCATGTTCACCCTTCCATGGTGCTATAGGTATTCTTGCCGTGTATTGCGTTGGAATACGCGAAACACGTAGTACATTTTCTTTCACTTCTGTGAAAAATTTCTGAATAAATATTGTGATCGCGATAACTGAGACATTCATATTTGCTCGCATTTACTAGTTTCTCGTGCGAGTAAAGATAATGTTGAGTACCCACGGGATTTGTTGACAATCTGGTTTGCCTGTACTGGTATTTAATCATTTCTTCTGCCGTCTGCCACGTGTCTCGCAGTAGGCTTATCTCTGAAGGCGACATGTACATTGGCAAGACCGAGAACGCATGTCTTTAATATATGGATTAGTGCTTCCTTTGAAACAGCGCTGACAGCACTTGAATTGGCCCTGCGAAGCGCGTCTACCTGCATCCTAAACACACTTTAACTGGCTAGTTCGAAACCTTTAGGCATAAGCGTGATTTTTGAATAATTAAAAGTGCGGTACGACGTGCCTAATTCTGTCAGTCATGTACCCTGCCGCTGCGTTGCCATTGAAATAGGAGTGATGCATGAACTATCGTCCTTTACTTTAGATTCACCATAAAGTTTCCTGATATGTATGTGAGCCTGGACGATTGAACAGGTTAGTTCTGCACAACTTCTTAATAGGACGAAGAAGCGGGCGGTGAAGTGTGTGGCTGCATTCACAAGCAGACAAGCAGAGCAATGATTTCCTGCAGCCTTTTAGTGAGAACAGTATACCTGATATTCTTGAAGCCTGCGCCCGATTACTAAGTTTGTGTGCCGCTGTGGCTCAAAAAAATAAAAAGACTATCTTGTTTTATTTTGTGATAGAGCCTAGTTTCGAGAAAAACTTGCCGTAAAACAATATGCACATGATTTCGCGCTTCAAAATTACGACTCACCCGTTCTTCGTGCAGCGCTCAGGGCGGTATCATGCCATTTCGCTTTTCATTTAGCGTCCATCTTCTAGCAAAGTGGGAGGCTAGTTTGCGATATAGGATTCGAACCGACGACATATGCACATTTGACGAATTTAAGCTTCCACTTAAAAGTCAGCTACTGCGCTTTCCTTTCCCCCAAAAAAACCAGTTTCAACAAAAGCGTATAAAAGTAGTCGCAAAATGAAAAAGTGGTGTTAAATGCGCTTCGCGCGTCTACTCTGAACGCGAAGCTTGAGCGTCTTCTTAATTTTTTTGCTTTCCTATATTTTTTTTTTTTTTTCCATGAACGATGCTGGCTCTAGTCATGAGTGGTGATTTGAATGAACTTCCATTTAGAAACGAGCGCCCTATTGCGTCCTCTGCTGACCCTCCTTTATTGCAGTCCCATTGCGCTGTTTCAGCACAAAGGACGTCCTCCCTTTGTGGCGTCAGGGTCAATCGCCTGGTAAGAACACGAAAATGGCTCGACATTCTCCCTCGTCGTTCAGTCGTGCACTTCAACGTGTTCAGGGTAGTGGCAAAATTTGACGGGGAAATTTTTTTTAGTCGGTGAGAATCGCGTGCGTCCAAATGAATCAGTGACTATACTCTCTTGTTCCTCATCTGGTGACAGAGAGAGCTTGGTTGCATTTTTTTAAAGCCGCGACGGAATAAACATGCAGGAAAATGCACTAAGGGATAAAACAAACTACTAACCTTAATATTAACTGCGGATACGCAATAACCAACCGCAAGATTGAACGTTTGCAACTTCGGCTCGTGCGTGCCATGCTCCAGCCGCATCCCCAGTAGAATAATATCAGCCCTGTCTCCAAACTGGCTTAAAACGTCACTGAGACAATTAACGGGATCCTTGTTTTTCTTCCTGCATTGGCGTCATATCCATAAATAAACTACCGTCATGTCCTTACGCCGGTAATTGTTCCTGATACCCAGATATGTTATTTGCAAGATGATTTTACCCTTTGCCAAATGGTTTCTTGGTGTATCAACATACCTAATCCTCCCCCCGTTTTCTCCGTTCTCTTTCTTTTGCACCCTTCCCAAACATAGCCTTCTATAAATGGTGGATCTTCTAGACCCCTGCGATGAGTCCTGCATAGAGCGTACACACCTATTCCGTTGTCCTTCAACTGCTGTTCTCTTTTTAGCCATTTCATTCTCTTTCTGCCCCCTTGCATGTTTAGGTACCTGATCCTAGCGTTAAATCTCTTTTTTTTTTTTTTTTTGCACTTTTCACAGCCTCCATAATTACGCTTTCTTCTGCTTTCTTCTCGCAGCGCTGGCGCAAGCGCCGCGGTGTGGCTCACAGCTGTTCCGCCGATCGAAGCCGTGGGCCGCGTATTTTTGACCGCGCCTGTAGATACCACGTCTTGGACGAATACTTTGCTTTAATCTATCGAAAAACTGAAACAGCTGATGAGCTGCGCTGAAATTTCGCACTAGGAAGTAACGTAATAGTCGGCATTTTGTTTTTGCGCGAGCGCGTGCGTGCGTGCGCGCGCGCGCGCGCGCGCGTGTGTGTGTGTGTGTGTGTGTGTGTGTGTGTGTGTGTGTGTGTGTGTGTGTGTGTGTGTGTGTGTGTGTGTGTGTGTGTGTGTGTGTGTGTGTGTGTGTGTGTGTGTGTGTGTGTGTGTGTGTGTGTGTGTGTGTGTGTGTGTGTGTGTGTGTGTGTGTGTGTGTGTGTGTGTGTGTGTGTGTGTGTGTGTGTGTGTGTGTGTGTGTGTGTGTGTGTGTGTGTGTGTGTGTGTGTGTGTGTGTGTGTGTGTGTGTGTGTGTGTGTGTGTGTGTGTGTGTGTGTGTGTGTGTGAGAGAGAGAGAGAGGGGTGTGGAGGGCACGTTTTTGGTCTGTTCATAGAAGACCAAACTGGGCAAATAAAAAAATAAAACGATATAAAACACTGCAGTTTACTCAACTATCATACGATGCTTTGAAGACTTTCTTAAATCCTCTCCTGAGACCGTTTTCAGTTTTCATATACTAATATTTTCATCCGCTCTTTTCTGTATACAAGGATCGATCATTTGGCCGATTGCGGTGAACACAACACGCGTTGTGTCGGCGGTCTCCTCACTTAAGGTGGGCTCAGGCAAAAGGACCGGAGCGCGGATGGTCCGCGCGCGTCAGCACGAATCTGGTGCCACGTGACCACGCGTCCGCGAGTCGATCCGGCCGTCGAGCATTTACACGAAGCCAGCAAGCCAGCGGACCATCCGCCTGTATCCTCCTCCCTATCGGTGGCGGCGCGCTGCCGAAAACCTTTCTACCGAGAGTTTCAACATGGACGCAGAGCGAAACCGTCGTCTCGCTGCTCTGGCTGTTCTACGTGAAGTGTGCGAGGACGACGAGGAAGCGAAAAAGCGTTCATTTATTGCAAGCGTTCTTTATTGCAAGCATCGTCAATATTCTATATCGGTGGACAGCTCTCAACGAGCGCTAAAAACGTGACTGTCGCTTCATCACTGCGTGCTTTTTTCGCTACTTCACCCATAATAAGCACTAGAAACCGAGTAAAACTACAACTCTGGCACACCCACAAGCACAAACACAAAAAACGATGCACTGCAGCGAACACAGAGCGAACGACGCAGCGCATGCACAACAAACAATACGCCGCTCGAACGACGAAAAGCGCGGGCGTTGCAACGCGGAGGAAGCGGCGATAAAGCAAAAGAGCAAAAATAATCTCGGTCCGCGGCGGACGCCCGGTCCGCGCGGACTGAAAAAAAAGGCGCTTGGCATATTCAGTCCGCGCCGCCCGGACGGCCACGCCGCCCGCCCGTCGTCGCTCAGAGCAGTGACGTCGGCGTCACGTGGGGCGCGGGTAGCGATGACTCGCGCGGATCACCCGCGTTCCGGTCCTCCCGTCTGAACCCACCTGCGGACGCGCAGTGCCGGGCCATTTCTGGCAACAGCTATGTGGCCCGCGCGCCGCCCGCTGATTGCAGTTCTTTTAGTGATTTTAGACTGGCTGGTGAGCGGAGCGGTATGTATACCAGGCTTCAGACACCTGGCACAACCACAACCAACGTAGCCGCTCGTGTGCCACTCAGTACACCTGTTCACGGAAACTGGTAACGAACGCCGAAAAGCATCGGAATGTGAACTTGTACGGAACTTTAATGCTCCGGAAAAGATTCCTAGCACGGTAATCTAGCCACTGCCTAGTTAGGGTAGACGGACAATTTACCTCCGTGACTCTACAAAGTTATTGCGTCAATTGTAAAGGAGATCCTGAATATAACGCACGGCGTACGAGCAGGAGTTGACAGCAGCAGGGAGAAAACAAATCATGTAGCTTACTTGAAAATTAATATGTCCACTCCCACAAAATGGCTTCACGGGGTGACATAGTGCCATGGCCACAAGTCAAAGATCGACAGTCCAACTCTAGCGCTTCCTTTTGATAAGAACAGATCCAGTAAGAAAGACAGCATGCTTGGATGGCAACTAACAGAGTTTAAACCCTGATCTGAAACTAGCGTCCAAATTGTTTTATACTTCAAATCCGTCAAATTCACTTAGATCTCATCAAATGTGTGCGACAAATTAGCCCCCCCTTGAGATCCTACGTGCTCCCGTAGAAATTTCATTGAATGCTCAAGTAACATCTCAGGTTTCAAAATTTGCAGCTGGGATATGTGCCCCGCCGGGGTGGTGCAGTGGTAAGACGCCCGACCACTGTGCCGGAGTACCCGGGTACGAACCCGACCTCGGCGGCTGCGTTTCGATGGAGGCATGGCAGACGAAGAGGCGTCCGTGTGCTGTGCGATGTCAGCGCACGTTACAGATCCCCAGGTGGCCGAAATTACTCCGTAGCCCTCCACTACGGCTCCTCTTTCCACTTTACCTCCCGCCTTCCTCCCTTCCCTTACGGCGCGGTTCAGGTGTCCACAGAAAGAAGTGCGACAGATACTGCGCCTTCCCTTCCTGTGAACCAATTATTATTATTATTATTATTGGTTGGTTGGTTGGTTTGTGGGGTTTAACGTCCCAAAGCAACTCAGGCTATGAGAGACGCCGTAGTGGAGGACTCCGGAAATTTCGACCACCTGGGGTTCTTTAACGTGCGCTGACATCGCACAGCACACGGACGCCTTGCTTTTCGCCTCCACCGAAAAGCTGCCGCCGAGGCCGGGATTCGATCCCGCGTCCTTGGGAACAGTAGTCGAGCGTCGTAACCACTGCGCCACCCCGGCGGGGCTTTTTTTATTATTATTATTATTATTATTATTATTATTATTATTATTATTATTATTATTATTATTATTATTATTATTATTATTATTATTATTATTATTATTATTATTATTATTATTATTATTATCACCTAGGATTATGCAAAACGTGAAAGTGACTGGATTAGTTTCGTCAGATGTCAGTTAACACAGGAGTGAAGTTGTACTTGAAGCATAAAGAATTGTTTCCTTTATCTGCGCACCCACGAATACAGTCCTAAAATGTGGTTTGTCTAAAGCCTGTAATCAAAGTGGCCCCTTTTAACACCAAATATGGCCGTGCAATGTAACCTTCAGCCTTCTTTCTTGTCGGGTTAGGCAATAGCAGATCAAAATTTACAGATCTCCTATATAGTTCCACTGCCAAATTTGTCACGCTGTATAGCCTATTGTACAGTTTTATTTTTATTATTAGTATGATCAATTTCCTCCAAACGCTTCCGTCTCTTACCAGTCGCTGCCTGTGTCTTGGCTACTTTCCCAAAGTGGTTATGTGCCTATTTTATTTGACGCCAAACAAGTCATTAGCAGTTGTTCATCAGACCGCATTTGCATGAATTTGCACATGAAGCATTACGTTAATCTCATTGCCAGTGTGCACCGCCCCATCTCTAACGTATGAAAAAATCCTGTTTTAGCGCTTTAAGGATCGAAATATTATCCCTTCCTCCTTCATATGCTGCTACAGACTAGGGGGCAAAAAAATGAGGAACATTTAAAGGAATTCTCGCAAAAACTTCTGATTTAGGAAAACAAGAAGGAACAGAAGAAGAAAAGGAGAAGAAAGGAGATGTTGGACAGCTGCAGGGAGGTAAAAAGTGCATACAGTTTACTTCAACCTTAATACGCCCACCCCAGCAGTAGGGCTCTAGGAGGTGTCGCCGTGATCGAAGCGCAGTCCGACGCTATAGCTTCATTTTTCTGAAACTAGCACCCTGACCGGGAGCTAGCATCCACATTGTTTTATTCTTAATTTCATCAATTTCACTTATGTCTAATCAAATATGCGCGGCAAATTACCCCTCGTTCGGATGATACACGGAAATTTCATTGAAAGCTGAAGTACCATTAAAGGTTTCAAAATTTGCAGCCGGGGTTGGGCAAATTGTACAAGTGCATGGATTAGGCAGCCCCGATTTTGTCACAACACAGCATTGAAGCTGTAGATGAAGCATAACGTTACGGAATTCTTTCTGTTCTTTCATTGTGCGCAAATTACCACTGAATGCGATTTGTCTGAAGCCTCTAATCAAAGTGCTCCCTTTTATCAACAGTAACTATCGCCATGCAATGCAACCTGAAACCTTCGTTTTCTTTTTTGTCAATAGCAGCTCTCACTTTGCAGGTGTCCTATACTTCCGCTGTCAATCTGTCAGACAATAAGTTATTGGTAGAATCGCATTTTCAATAAATTGTGGTTGGCTGGTTTGCGGGGTTTAACGTCCCAAAGCGACTCAGGCTATGAGAGACGCCGTAGTGGAGGACTCCGGAATGACTCCGGAAGTTTCGACCACCTGGGGTTCTTTAACGTGCACTGACATCGCACAGCACACGTGTGCCTTGCTTTTCATTAAATTATTATTATGGTTTATTTGTTCAAAACCATCCCATACAATTTGTTTTCTGTGTCTTGGCTCTTCCTCGGAGTGGTTATGTGCAATTTTTATCAGGCCAACCAAGGCAACAGCACTTCTTCATCGGACCTCTTCTTCATGAACCAACATATGAAGTAGCGAAATACGCTAACGAAATCTAAAGAAGAAAAAAAAATCCTCTTCCAGGGCCTTAAAAATGAAAATATATTTTACAGCTCCTCCGTGCTGTGCGGTAGAGAGGAGAGAAGAGGAGGAGGAGCATTTAAAGGAAATCGGAAAAAGACTGCTTCTTTTAGGAAAAGAATAAGAAAGAAGAAGACAAAGGAGCAGAAGAAAAGGAAGAAGATAACTATCGTCAGAAATGGAGCCCTTCTATAAGTTAATAATAGAGCAGGGAATTATAAAAGCCTCAAATCCAGGCTCTCAGTCCCAATGATTTTAGCGTAATTGTGCATCTATTGTTTGCTTTTTACGCTTCAGTCGAAATAAATATGAAAAAAAAGCAAAAAAAGACTGTTAATGGCGAGCAAAACATCGTAGACAATCATCAGCATGCATATACGATCCTATCAAACTAGCCAGTTGACGCGCTACGATATTATCAGTGACGTGACGTCATTTGCTCTACTATGGTTTGAAGCAAGAAACTTAGGAAAAGAGATGCGATCATGCTTCCTGCGTTGTGAAATCCGATTGCGGGCACACGCCGTATGACTATATACATGTGTATATATATTTAAGCAGCTGTCGCACGATGCTTTGAAGGCTTTCGTAAATCTTGGCCTAAAGCAGTATTCAGTTTTCATTTACTAATACTTTCATCCGCTACTTAAACGGTTGATGAATACACCGACTGCGGTGAACGCAACACGCGCTTTATCGGCGTTTTCTTCGACTATAGCACACGACGCGCACTCAGCTCTCGACCATTTTATGCAAAAACAGGTCAATGCCGCATTTTACTCTCATTCATATGCATGCCCATCTCACAACCAAATCTCATTTCCTTCGTGAGGAAGAAGAGGTCAAAATCACCCTACAAATGTTTTGTTGCGAAACGCTGAATATAAATTTTGTTGAAGCGTTCACGTACTAAGTAAATTCAATGAGTGTTGACTTTCACTGAACGGCCTCTGAGTAGTATGTGCTAAGAACAAAGCGGTGACTCAGGCCTCCTTGCGAAAAGGATATATGCTTGCCTGTGCGGTGACGCCCGTCTACAGATTGCGTTAGAAAGCAGTTTCACCACTTCTGCGGGGAAGAAAAACACCAGAGGCTCCGACGCAAAGGAACGAAGAGTGAACATTTTCTGCTTGAAGGCAGGTCAGTGGACGTCCTTCGCTCGACGTGCAGCCAAGAAAGAAAGCACGGCGTCGGCCGGAGTCACTTTGCAGGCCGTAGTGGTAGCTGCCAACTATCGAGCACACTTCGGGGAGGACGCGGCAAATAAATAGCCAAATCGGTCGAATATATTTTTCTTTACTCACGGGTATTCTGAGTTGTAGTAATGGGCAATACAAAAGTAAAAGTTACTTTTTTTATATATTATGTGGTTGACGAATATTGTGACCGACACGAAGATGGTCCAACTGCATCGCGAATTGAGTGAATTTCTGACGACAGTGCACGATCGATCCATAATAAGGAGAAATCAGAATTTCCCAGTTTGCGTTGGTTTTAATGCCGCATTTCTATGACCGAAAACAAAATCATACGAGGCGATACCTTTTCGTGCGATGAGCCTATCTTACAATATCACAATCAAGAGACGCTACTGCCAACTAAAACATCATACGGACACGTGCCCCGTCCCGATATATACATCTGAACGTTGCTCAGGCCCACGTACTTTGTAGGATTCAAACTCGTAACACGTTCCCAACAATTCGACTTCCGTATTTGGTCTGACCCCTCCTGATCGAACTGTCTTGATCTCAATATCGTCTCTTCTCCTGTCCTGTCACCCAGTACCAACACCCTCTAGAGAGTAGTCTCTACATCTCCTTCGTTTCACACCTCTCCTACAATGCCTGACTGTCGTCGGCCAAACTGTAAGACCAGCTTGCCTTAATCAACCCGGCGCAGGATATGCTGAACGCTTAATCAACGTTCTTAACTCAAGAGTCTCTCCTTATATATATATATATATATATATATATATATATATATATATATATATATATATATATATATATATATATTCTTATTCCTAAGATTACAGAACACTTTATAAAGGATCGACAGCTTGGGACGCACAGCAAACATGCTATCATCAAAAACGGACCATTTCCTCGAAAAAGCAACAGGCGTGACTAACGAGGGTGATAGTTTTAATTACTCAGCATCTTTGCCGCCCCGCTGTGGTGGTTCAGTGGTTTAGCCTCTCAGCTGCCGTGCCCGAGGATGCGGGATCGAATCCAGGCCTCGGCGGCCGCTTTTCGATGGAGGCGAACACCAAGGCACCTGTATATATATATATATATATATATATATATATATATATATTGTGTTCGTTTGTGAGGTTTAACGGCCCAAAGCGACTCAGGCTATCAGAAACGCCGTAGTGGAGGACTCCGGAAATTTCGACCACCTGGGGTTCTTGAACGTGCATTGACATCGCACAGCACACAGGCGCCTTGCTCTTCGCCTCCATCGAAAAGCGGCCGCCGAGGCCGGGATTCGATCCCGCGTCCTTGGGAACAGTAGTCGAGCGCCGTAACCACTGCGCCATCCCGGCGGGGCATATATATATATATATATATATATATATAACTTGTCCTGACGAAGGTCCATTCCCGAAACTGCCCACAAAAGAAAGTGCGCAACCGAACTGTCGCGTCTTTCGTAACGCTCTACTCTATTCAGCAAACTGGCCCATTGAAACCTACTGGATATATATATATATATATATATATATATATATATATATATATATATATATATATATATATATATATATATATATATATATATATATATATATATATATATACCGGGTGTCCCAGCTAACTTGAACCAAGGGTTACAAAATAGTATATTTCAGGTAGGTCAGCGAAACCAATTGCATATAACTGCCAGCCTGTTTGCGCACTACAGGCAATTTTTTGTTTGGCAATTACTTAATTAGCTAATTATGTTAATTTTTCTAATTTATTAAATATCGACTTTAGACCAGAAATGTGAATTGGAAAGTTGTAGAGCACCTTCAGAAACCCCCATTCCATTGATTGCTCTAAAGAAAGTCTCACGTGTATCTTTTTTTCCGGACTCAGAAGAAAGCCCGCGAAATACAAATAATACCACGTGACTAGCGCATTTGTGCGCCGCGATTGTGGTGCTCTCAGTCGTTGTTTGAGCGAACGAAATCAGCTGCAGCCGTGACCCGATGGTCCCGTTGCAGCGGCAGGCAGAAATGTTTGCGATGGTTCGAGCGAGCTCGAGCTCGCCCGTCGCCACTGCGATTTTCCAGGCCTGCTCACCGCAGCAGCCTACATCACGACAGGCGGATGGCGATAAAGAACCGGCAAATGAAGGTGCAGCGCTAATTTTAGTCGAGTCACATGATGTCATCTCGCCCCTTTACCTAAGCCTGTATGCGCAGATTCAGTGGCTGATACCTTATCGCTCATTCGTGATGTTCGCTGATGGGAGAGAAGAAGGCCTTGTTAGAATGTCGGTGGTGTCGGCTCGCCGCTCTCGCTGCTACTGCACCGTCACGTGGGCCGGCTGTCTGACGCGGGCGAAGAAGCCATCGCAGGCATATCGGCCTGCCGCTTTAATGGGCCAAGAAGACACGGCCGCAGCTGATTTCGTTCGCTCAAACCCCGACTGAGAGCACCACAATCGCGGCGCACAAATGCACTAGTCACGTGGTATTATTTGTATTTCGCGGGCTTTCTTCTGAGCCCGGAAAAAAAGATACACGTGAGATTTTCTTTATCGCAATTAATGAAATGGGGGTTTCTGAAGGTGCTCTACAACTTTCCAATTCACATTTCTGGTCTAAGATGAATATTTCATAAATTAGAAAAATTAACATAATTAGCTAATTAAGTAATTGCAAAACAAAAAATTTCCTGTAGTGCGCAAGGCGACTGCCAGTTGTATGCAACTGGTTTTATTGACCTACCTAATTTTTTTATTTTGTAACCCTTGGTTCAAGTTAGCTGGGACACCCGGTAAATATATATATATATATATATATATATATATATATATATATATATATATATATATATATATATTCTGAACTTTGCATACAACTATACGAAACTGTACCGTGTCCTCTCGTTAAACGTTGCGCTCTCAGTTTGTTTTTAATAAATACAACTGAGCCAATATATGTATTATCGTGTGCGACTTCTGGAGAAAATTTTCAGGCTGCCGCTCCGGTTCCCCATCCATCTCGAGGCTAATATTGCACTCCCAACGCCACAGAGGACTTCACAGGCTACAGAATAACGCCATCATTGTCCTTTCGAATTAAGCTAAAAATTTAGAAAGCAAGGAGCTCCGTATAGGCCTAGAGGCCTTCGCCACGCAGTCCGACAGAAAACCCGATGGCCTCTTTCTATCAAAGCAAATAGGAACGAAACGAAAGCACTTGTTGTCACTAGCGGGTTGTTTTTGTTAGGTGCCTTTACTTTCTTTATACCATAGCCCTATTTGTCGTTTTGCGTGGACATTGCTTAAAGGCCCACTGTCCACCCTCCGGTCGAAAATATTTTCTTCCCCGGTAACTGTGAGACTTCGCCCCTAGAACACAAGGCCGCAAAATGTTTTTGAAAAGAGTAACTAATAACGCAGTTACAGCCACCGCAATCACCCGATTCTTTCATGCCTCTCTCCTTCCGTTCCCTCGCAAAGGTTTTTCACTCTCCTGCCCGAGGTCGTCTAGCCTCGGCAATACAAATTCTCCTTCCTCCTCCGCGTTTGGCGGGAGGTGGGGCGTGGCTCTCCGCGAGTGCGAAAAAAAAAAAACGGTCGAGGGAGCGCGCGCCGCTGGATTCAGTCTGGCCGTAGCGAGGGAAAAGCGCGCTGCGAGCGGTAGACACCCATCCTTCTCCCGTCAGTCAGCGAGACGGACCAATGGACATCGTTCCCGGTACGTACGTCATTACTGTGGCCCGTCGGGCGAGCGCAGGAAACGGGGAAGCTGGCTTCCCGGAGGAGAGCATGAGAGAGCTTTGAATTGTATTTTCGATGCTTTGCGGCGCGCGTGTCACTGTAGCATTTTGCACAGACTATCTCCGGTACCTGATTGAAACACTGGGCTCCTTTGCTTAAAAGGGCCTTCCCTGGACAGTGGCCCTTTAAGAAAAAGAAATGTTAACGATGACCATTTTGGCCGATAAACTGGAAAAAGAAGATGGGAGAGGCAGACGTCAAAATTGTGTTATCTAGTTAGCACACGCGCCCGCATTACTTCATGTCTCTTTTTGTGATAAGCGTTGTTTATTTCTTCGGAACATAATTGGTATGTCGTGATGAAGAAAAAAAAGAATTAAATGGATAAAAAATATGACCGATTTGAATAGTTAATCAAACACGAAGTAGGTGCGTAACACCGCTTATCCCCGTTATACCTTTCATGCATTACCACACACTTCTGCGATTTACTCTCTCCAGAATCTTCTCTCATCACATGCAAGAGGTGGCTAGCAGTCACAAAGACAAACGCGCCGACGGTTGCGCTTCCAAAACACAAGACACACAAACCTAAGGCCCAAACATTCCTATCGCTACCCTTGGTCGGTTGCGTGCGGACGGCGGTTTTTTACTCTCTAACTGGGTGCATCATGCGGTCGCTCCGCCCCCTCAGTGTTAAGTCGCGTGATGCGGGCGTCGCCACTTTCCCTCCCTCCTCTTCAAGTTCACGGAGAGGTGGATGGACAGAGAGAGAGAGAGAGCGGCTTCTACTACCGCTCTGCGGCCGCTCCACCTCCTCAATGCTGAGCCGCGCGTCGCGCGCGTAGCCACCTTCTCTTTCTCCACTTCAAGTTCACGAAGAGAGGGAAAGAGCGGCTTCGGACAGACATCGCCGAAATCCGTGATTGCGGCTAGTAGTGCTACGCACTAAAAAAGGTTTGCCGATATAATGAATTGAGGAGGGTGTTGCCGAGGGCCGATTTCTGTTTGCCTTCAGGGCCAGGTAAACCCACCTCACATGGTGAATATCTTTCTCGGTACTTCAGTAATTTCAGACAGGGTAACAGCGGCGGGGATATAAGCATAGAATTTGGCGCCATTTTTTACTGACGGCAGGAGGAAGGGGTACCTCTACCCAAATCCTCTGAAGGGCAGAGTCCTCTGCACAGGTAAGAGCGCGATGGCAGGTTATCGCACACGGAGCGAGGGTGGGATCTCCAGATGGGTGGCAGGATCTTCATAGCTTTGAGAACTGAGGACGACACGTCGGATCAGCTAATTCTAATTGGTTGCGATATGTGAGCTGTCAGGTGGTGTACTTTCTGTCAGATCTGTTGGTTACGATGTTGCGACTAACGCGTCGACGTAAACGTGTTGCTTGAATAACGTGTGTGCGATTAACAATGCGCGCTGTAAGAAGCATGCGTGGTAATGACAGCCACTGAGCAAGCGCCTCTTGGACAGCAATCAGCTCAGCACAGAAGGTAGAGACCTAACTTAATTCATCACTGTTTTTCTCGCGTCCTTCATATAGGGAGCTTGCATGAAGCGATGCATACTGGGTGATCCGCCATGATGTTGTCGCGGGCAGCAGACGGCGGTAAGCGCAGCCAGGCTGAATGGAGCAAGCGCCTTGTCGTTTTCGACAGTCCACCGAGCAAACACGTGGATTTTCGTGCGCTGACCTTACGTGCATGCAAGATCTTACAAGATATCAGTGAGAAACGTACGCGTCGACGCTGTGTTCGAAAATTCGGACGTGCTATGAAGAAAAGCAAAGCAGTGCAGCGCGGACCTGTTCACGCTAGGCGCAGCCGACTAGCTGTACCTGTGGCCGCCCGTCGACATGGCCGGCATTGCCGACATTCATGACTTCTAGTTCTGGCGAGTAGTTTGATGATTGGCGTCGATCTCCGTGTGTTGACCCGTGCGAGCCATTCGCGTCGGCGACGCTAGAAGGATCCTTTGCCTTCCCGCACTCGTGCAGACGTATTTTTGGAATTGTGAAGAACCCGCAGTCTGCCAGTCTGATCGCGCAAGCATCGTCTGCGCGCACTACGCGACCATGCAGGCGAGGCTAGTGTGAGTGACGTGCTACGTCGTCTGCTGCCAGCGACATCATCATGGCGGATTACCCAGCATGCATCGCTTCGTGCAAGCTCCCTATATATATTTACTTCTCAAATGGCCGAGGTCGTCGCATCACGAGTGGAGACCTGCGAAAATCTCATGGACACTAACCACCGATGAAATCAAAATTGCCTCTGTGAAGAAGGTATACACTATACGTCCTCCCAGGAACTGCGGATATATATGCGATCTCTTTGCGGTAACGTGTAATCAACGTGTAATCACTGTGGCATATATGGGCAGTGTGTCGCTCTCCGTCGTACATACACGTGTCCTTGATTTAAATGACTTCTAGTTTCAATAATCCCATCTGATCTAGCCCGCCGGTTTGAAAAGGATTCCCAGTAATCACGAACCTCAAACACGTTTTTCTGTATGTAAATCGAAATATTTTCGAATTGGAGAGCTGAGTATGTTTATCTAAATGGCTTACGAATGACATTGAAGGTTTTTCAATCGAGAAGTAAAATGGCATAGGTAAGCAGAATTAACTTATAGAAGCTATAATAACCTTTTGCTCGCTAATCCCCCTCTCTCCACACCTCTGAAGCCTATCAGGATGTTTACATGAACCTGACAAAAATGAAGTCAGGTCCCCTTTTAGAAGGAAATCGTAAAAATGCATAGAAAGAGAGTAGAATACCGCTCATGCGTTTCCTATTCAAAACTCGTTTTTTCTCTCGAATAATTGACTCGACCCGCATTCTGTCGAGTTCATGTGCGCAAGGCTTATGTGGAGGAGCAACGAAGTGGAAAGAATGGATCTATACAGCCAGTACTGTAATCCATTTGCGTTCCGTAACGGCCTGAAATTACTGTTCAGAACTTTGTTCCTGAGTTTCCGAAAATTCTTTGCTGGATGTCGAGGCGTGAACGCCTCCACTCTTAGTGCGAATATGCTAGCAAGTAGTAGCTCTCTTCAAAGTCCTATTGTGTCCAATCTGCAATGAAGCTAAGTGGCAGGCCATTCGAAGCGCCTCGCTGCCTGCGCCACAATAATTCAGTGTGTGCAGCCACGTCGGACGAAATAGCACTTTGAAGAAAAGGTATACCACCTATGGTGCTCACATGTTTGCACTAAGAATCGACGACTCAGCGCGCAGGCCCCTATGCATACACTTCAATGTTCACGCGATGACTCAGAACGAATTACACCACGCCGGCGCAGATGCCTAAGCAGGTTATGAGCCTCGTCCGTCTCTACCCGGCCAGAAAATCGTAGCTGGCTTCGCTTCGTTATGAGAGGCTGATGGGAAAAGCGGTTGCTCGCGAGTCCGGTTAGCGTCTGCCACTCGCGGCAAGGGAGGCATACACGCATGAAATCATGGTTGCGGCAGGTGCTGAGGAGTCTTGCACCAACGCCTACTGTAGTTTTAGCGTGTATCGAAAGGCACCTACCGTGTAAGTGCGCGCAGTCGGTGAAGCGTCCCAGAGAAGCAGCGACGCAGATTGTGCCCGGATCACAGGCGGTTGGCGCGGGCACTCTCACCTTTCTTGTTGACCTACAGGCGGTGGCGCAACATGTACGATACGCCGCCCGGGGCGGCGGCGTTCAGAAGCAGGAAAACCTCGTCGCTGCCTCAAGACGCATTCCTGCAGTGCGGACTCCTATTTCTAGCAACGGTCGTTTCGCGTTCGAAAAAAGGTACACTCCGCTACATACGCGTGCGGAACCGAAAAGAAAATTCACAACCGATCACTGAGATTCATGCGGCACATACGAGAGAGCGTCACTTTTGTTACAGTGTGCTGCCTGATCATGTCATTGTCTAAGCAATGAAATGACAGAGACGTTTATGCTCACCTCTGAATCATTAAGCGAGCGTGCGGTGGCAACTTCTTTTTTTAGGTTAGACATGGGATGCCCTGTAGCTGTCGCATTTTGCTGAAGGTCAAGGGATCATCATAGCCTTGAGGTCAGGGAGAAGTGGACACAGCCATGCTATCTCCCAGAGGCATGCTCGTCATTTTTCGTAAGATGTACACATTGAAAGTTTCTAAACCAGAAACCAACTTTTCTTCTCAGCGTTTACTGAAATCTTTTCATTGCAAGCGCAACGTACACGAAATATTCTTGTATCCTTTTTCGCACACCTACTCGAGCGAGAGCAGTAATTTTCTGGGCTTTGCAGCGATCATACGCGAAGGTCAATTTATTAGTGCATACGCTTAGAAGCGTACTGACAGACATCGCTACATTCACTTCCATAGCAGCTGCATGGCCAGCATTCCCCGAGTCCTGCACTACGGTACAAATTAATCTGCTCAGATGATTCCGATTTTAATCAGAACTGCATGACCCACAACAAGGCATTAATCTAACAAGAGTATATATCCCGCTTTACTAGTATATGACGCGTTAGCATGCGCGAACCAACATGACCGCAGTTCAGCACATTAATATGATACTGATGAATTCAGATTCCACTTCAAACTCATTTCTTAAAGTCCGGCAACGCGAGGAAATCCGAGGTTTTTTCCCGTGCAAAACCGGAGCTGTGCGTGAGATGCGCAGTAAACAATGTACAGAAGTGTCGTCCGGCAATGATGTGAGCAGTGACCACGGCGCTCATTTCGAATTGCAAGCGGTATTGCGCCAAGTCTAGTCCTCCCCCTGGCTGAGCCCCTGCCCCGAGGTCCATGTCGGTGTAGTCTTCTCACTCACTCAGTCTAGTTCTCGCAGCTTGCTGCAATGGAAAAGGCCAGTCATATCCAGCTGAGCGGTTGTCTTTTTTTAATAGCGAAGGAGCAAAATAAAGTGCATGACACGTCGCAGTAGGGTAGGGATTTTTTTTAATAGCGAAGGAGCAAAATAAAGTGCATGACACGTCGCAGTAGGGTAGGGATTTCGAATTTGGCGACGGTACCACATGCATCATATCACTACCGGAGGGCGCGTCTGTATTGAGATCTCTGCTCGTGTTTTCCACCCAGTTTCGAGTTCGTACTGAAAAAGTGTTGGATTACCTCGTGCTCCAGGACTTAAAAAATGAGTTTTTCTTAGTTTCAAAAACTGATATGGCATCGTCTTGTTCACGGCTTCGACCTCCTCATTGAGACTGACCATCCAACTACGAATCTTAGAAAGTTAAATACGGTGTTTTCGTTAAATTTTGCAGCATGTTGTGTCCACTGCCGCAGACAGTTCGTTCCTGCAATTTCTTTTAGCATAATATGTATATTTTTAAATTGCTTAGTATTCCCCTGCATGAACATTTCAGGATTCTCTGTCATTCATTCGACAAATTAAGAGTAATTATTTTACTGTCAGGCGTGACGGGATGAAAAATAAACGCGAGGCATATCCACAGGGTGTTCAAGCTAACTTTAACCAGCGTTTAAAAATAAATCTTTTGGGGTAAGCCAGGGAAACCAGTTGCATAGATCTGCCAGCCGTCTTGCACACCACGGACATATTTTGTTTTCCAATTATTTAATTAGTAACTAATTGTTTTTTTTCAAAATGACCAAATATTGACTTTAGAAAATAAATATGATTTGCAAATTTGGAGAGCACCTTCAGAAACCCCCATTTCATTTATTAGCGGTAAAGGAAGCCTCGCGTGTACCTTTTTTATCGAACTCCAAAAAAGTCCTCGAAATACAAACAAAAAACGTCGCGTGACTGGCCAAAGCCACCTGGCGTATCTACGTGCGACGATTGTGCTGCTGTCAACCGTGGTGAGTCAACGAAATCAGCTGCGACGTGGCTCCATGGCGTTGCTTCAGCAGCAGGCTGATTGTCAGCGTTGGCTCCTTCACGCGCGTCAGCCAGTCGGCGCATATGATGCTGCAAGTTTCAGCTATTGCAGCCAGCTCGCCGCACTTTCCAAGTCAAATTTATTTTCTAAAGTAAATATTTAGCAACTTAGAAACATTATTTTAATTACTAATTAATTAATTACAAAACAAAAAATTACCTGTGGTGCGCAATATGGCTGGCAGATCTATGCAACTGGTTTCCCTGGCCTACCTGAAATGTTCTACTTTTAAGTTTTGGCTAAATTTAGCTTGGACACACTGTATGTACAGATTAGATGCTGTTTCTGCTGGCTTGAACAAACTCCAGGCGCAGTCTTCTCTTCCCCGATCACTATTGTGCTGCCCATGTGTTCCCGTTTCAAAAATTTATGCTTGCATTATGCATTTTTATTGTAATTCCCATAGTCACGCAGTTCTGATATTGCTTCTGCGCATGTATTCAATATCTTGATTTCGAGAATTATCTTAGAAACGCTTTTGTGATATTTAAAAGAAACGAGCTGACCTGCAGTCAAAATTTCTGTCACGTTTCAGCGCCCGAAGTTGCGGTCTCACTTTCTAATGCGAAGGCATTAGGTCTCTATGTTTCAAGGTCACGTTGTGAGGTACAGAAAAATGGAGCTCCAGAGGAGCTCTAAGAAAGGGTGGCGGAGCGCAGCAGGCTCGTCGAGAGAAAAGACAGACAGCAGCGGCGCCTGAGGGCGTCGAGGGAAAAGGCAAAAGCAGAGCTGTAGGGCGGAGGAAGGAAATGTCAATGGAGTAGTGGCAGGGCACCACCGTTGGAAGGCAACGACGGCACCCGAATCGTAAGTGCGCCTTAAGTACACGGCGTTAACAACAGGCCCGAAAGACAGCTCGAATAATTATATGTTATAAGTTAACACAACTGTATGTTATAAGTTTACACAATGCGCCGGTGACAGAATGGGTGACGACCCCTGGCTGAAGCGCGTTTTCAAGTAACGCGCACTGCAGTATATGGTTCTTTATCGGCATATGTCGAAACAGCGCACCCATAAAAAAATGTTCCATGGTCAGCTATAGAAAATCTTTTACATGTTCGGCTACAGATATTTGGCACAAATGTCTATAGCCGTTTCTATGGTAGTCTTTAGGTTTTGCTATAGTCTGAGTTACAAAAGTATTTAACCTATTCCATGTATACTTGTGGTTATCTCTGAATTGCAGCATTTTCTATGGATAGGCATAAACTTTTTCTTGTGGTCAATAGAAGAAAGTCATTTGTTTGGTCGGCTATAAGCCGTTTCTCTTCTGCTATAGTCCGTGCTATAGAAGTCTTTAACCTATTCTATAGGCTCTTGTTCTCCTATGTAATGCAGTCTTTACCATTTTCTATGCTCACCTACAAACGTTTAGTGCGAATAGAATGCATTATTTCACGAGGCCTAACCGGGCATTCAGGGTGTGCGCGACAGATACTGCGCCTTTCCTTTCCTGTAAATCAGTTACTAATGAAAACATTAGTAGGGTGTGTATAAAGGATAAATAGTGATGATTATAAATAATAGCAAATAGTTCATGATAATTTGGGGGATAAAAGAATAAAATAAAAACAAAAAATAACAACAATAAATAAATGAAGTAACAAAAATTCATTTAAAATTAGATAAATACAAGGAAAATAAAAACGCTGAAATTTTAACGTCAGACCACGCCAGGATGGCGAATGAGCCGGGTACTTCTGTCTTGGCCGAAGAAGCACGCCGTGTCCGGCGGGCTGCGTTGGAACAGGAGAGAAGACGCCGTATGCGTGGAGACGTTGCCTAATTTGTGTATATCCTAGAGCGTAACCAAATCGAAACTTAAGCTAAAAAAACAAATGCCGACCAAATGCTGATTCGAATTAACCCGTACGTCTAACTCGGTTTGACCTTAGTTGAAACCTTGCGAATTTTTGTTATGGTCAGCTCCAGGAAATTCTTCGTTCAGATAGGCTATAAGCATTTGGCCCAGATAGCTATAATCATTCCTCTGACAGCATTTCATGGACTCGTGGTTGCCTATCTATTGCATTCTTAGACTTGCCTATGGTCAGGTATAAACTTTTGACCGCTGTGTTGATTGTTAACTGATCTGTATACATCCATGCAGGAACCGTACCATACATCCTTAAGCGTTAATTCGTTGCCTAAGCAACTGAATATCGGCTAGTAGTCACCACGAAGAACACCACCGCGGGCCGGTGTTATACTCACCGAAGGCGGACTTTTATGCGGCGACAGGGGTACCACCAATTGTACCAAAACTCTGACGCAGCCCGTTCGTCGCACATCTTTGCAGTTGGTGGTGTCATGGACAGAACTGACGCCGGACAGGGCGGACGCGGCCACTTTGGCTCCCGACAAAAGAGCCTATTGCGGTGCCAACTTCCATCGGACCACCTTCAAATTACCAAGCGAAGATCGGAAGATGACAGGAGTCCGACAGTACCAACTTTTTGGTGAGCGGACCACCGATTTTTCGATTATCGCAGCACTTCCATTGACTACGCCGGCGTTAGGCTTAGCGCTGCAGCAGAGGAGCGAGTGGGACCGAGAGCGCCCTGCGGCTGGTGGCAGCCACCGCGGGGGCGAAGATCTAGACAAAGGAGGTCCATCCGGGCCAACATTTCGCTCGAGAATGGACGGCACCCAAGGCCAAGATCTATCGATGGACACCACGCCGTGCCCGAACCTGCCTCCACCCGACGGGGAAACAGGCGGAACGCCGGCTGCCAACACCAGCGAGACCACCGATACGAATCCCACGGAAAACACCTTTCAAGGCGAGTGGACAACCGTGGTTTCGAGACTATGGCAGAAAAAAAAACGAAAAAACGGGAGCGTCAGGCCAAGATTACCGAGAATACGACAGCAAACACTCAAGTGGGCGAGACGGCGACGATGGCGCCACCAGCCAAGATGGCCGCTGCGGCGGTACATGAATCCAAGATAGCGAGCGGCGCGGAGATCAGCCGGGGAGGCCGCGGAGGCAGCGCCACCATGCAAGATTCCAGCCAACGTCACGACATAGCTGACGCGCCTGTTCCGAGAGGACGCCGGCCCGGCGCGGAGGAGGGAGCGCGAAATTCGAACCGTTTTAAAGGCGGAGAAGCGGAGTGGCGACTCAGGTGCGCGAAACCACTGCCGATGAATGACGCTAAGGTGATCTTCAGACCCCATCAGGGTCTGGTGGTGAAGAACTTGACAACACCCCAAGCAGCCAAGGCTATAGCGCAAGCCTGCGGAGATCCACAGAATTTTCGTCTGAAAGACTTGTTGGTCCGCCGCCGACCGTGATCCAACATCATCGTCACCAGCACCCCAGACATGCAGATGGCGGAGCGCATGATGAGCATCCGAAGCTTGAATTTCGAGGGAAAAGACCATCCGGTCAACGCTTTCATGACTACACCGGAAGAGTACCTCAAAGGGGTGGCCCACGGCATCAACCCCGGGGCAACGGAGAAAGAATTAATGAAGAACCTGTTCGTCAGGACCCAGGGCGTGAAAATTATCGCGGCCAGAGCAATGGGCAAGTCCAAGTCGGGCCCTCATTGTCTTTGAGGAGCCAATCGTACCGAAGTGGGTGTACTACTATGGGGGAGAGATCCCATGCGATCCGTACAAGCCAACGAAGCAATTTTGCTACACCTGCCGAAAGCCAGGACACCGAACAGACGTATGCCCGAACCCGTCTATCAGGGCATGCAGAAGATGCAACAAGCACGATCCGGAGGAAAGTCACGAGTGCGAACCCCAATGCGCTCTCTGTGGAGGAGCACATGAGACTGGAGCCACCGGCTGCCGAAGCAAACTCAAGGAGATCCCAAAGAAAACAAAGGGACATCCAAAGTCACGTCAGAGCCGCCCATAAACGAGGGGCATCATGAAGGAGCATCAGAGGTGGTTCAGTTCGGATGGGGAGGAGGAAACATCGCGTGAGCGGTCCAGGTCCCAGTCCAGGTCGGAGGCCAACGCGGAACCCAAGAAGCCAGCGAAGAAAAGCACGCCAGGCGCCTGGGAGAAGAAGAAAGAAGAGAAGAAAAAAAGACCTTGATCAGGTGAGCTGGCCAGCATTGCCCTCCAAAAAAGAGCTAGAGGAGGAAAGAACAGAAATTCTAGCCGAGCTAAAAGGGATAAGAAAGGAGAACGCAATGATTAAGCAACGATTAGATCAGATGCAGAACCAAATTAACATTACACAAAACAAGTTCGAAAAATCCACACCATCGGTAAATCAGACACCCCCTTTGACTGCCGAAGACGTAGGAAGAATAGTAGAGGAAAAGCTAGCACAGCTGCTCCCACACATCATTGAGCAAATCACAAAGAAAGCCATGGAACAAGTCACAGGCTATATAGAGCAAAAGTTTCAGGCGATGCAAACCGAGATGACCAAACTGATTAGGAAGCAAACAACAGCCACCACAGTAAGAGAAAGGGCTGAGAAGCCGTATCACAGGCCCGGACTGACCAGCTTGCAATCTGAGACCGATCATGACTAGACACCAGAAGGCGAAGCAAGACCGCCTAGAGATCTGGCAGTGGAATTGTAGAAGCATCAGACGCAAGAAGGGGATGCTGTCACAGCTGCTGGCCTCACAAGCGAAACCACCGCCTGTGATAGCCCTACAGGAGGTTGGCAGTTCCACTTCAATTAGCGGGTACGAGGTCTTTGCTGCCGATGACGAGAGCTGGAAGGTGGCGACAATGGTGGAGAAGACCATTACAATAATTCGGCATGACCAATTCAAAGGCATTGAAACACCCCATATCCTTGTGGAGGTGGTCCAAAAGAATGACAAAAAACAGGCCACTTTTATCCTAAATGTATACAGCCCCCCTCCCAACGAAAGATCGACTTCGACAGGCTTCTCGGAGAAACATTAAATTTGGTAAGAGGAAATCAGCTAATTATATTAGGCGACTTTAATGCAAAAGACCTGGCCTGGGGATACACGCGACAGGACAGGAGAGGCCGCATTATTAGAGAGCTAATAGACAGATATGAATTAACACTGGTAACGGACCCGGGAGTGCCCACGAGAATGGGCAACAGTGTGAGCAAGGACACTACCCCGGACCTTACGATGGTCAAGAACTGCGGCGATGTTGAGTGGATAAACACGCTTAACGATCTGGGCAGTGATCACTATACAGTGAGCACGACCATCCACACCTACAAGATCAGGCGTCAGATTGGCGCAGCCAGAATTACCAACTGGCACAAGTTCAGAGAAGCGCAGGAGGAGGACCAAGGCGAGATTGAGGATCTTGATAGCTGGTGCGGGGCGCTGCGGAAAAACAAGCAGATTTACGCAAGAACTGACACGCACAAATGAGACACCAGAAATATACGCCCATCTACTCCACCTGTGGGAAGCGAAAAGGGGACTGTTAAGAAGATGGAAGAAACAGAGGCACGATCGAAAGCTTAGGATGAAAATCATGGAGATCACAAAGAAGGCGGCGGAGCACGCTGAACAACTGACGAGAGCCAACTGGGGCAAATTCTGCGACTCTCTGCAGGGGATGCTCAGCACTTCCAAGACATGGCGAATCCTAAAAGCCATCATCGACCCCACCAAGACCAAGCGAGAGGGGCAGAAGTCGCTGGAGCAGTTGCTACACACATTCCCAGGCACGAAGGAAGATGTGATCAAGGCCGTCCACGACAAATGCTACGGAGTAGAGCTAGAGGATCCATATCCATACGCAGAAGATTACAAAGGAGACCCAAATCCGAAAATGGACGAGCCGATCACGGAGGAAGGAGTCCGGACGGCAATAGCAAGTGCCACTCGAAACACAGCGGCTGGTGACGACAAGATCACTAATGGCATAATTCGGAACATGAGCAACAGCAATATCAAGGCACTGGCGCATTTCGTGAACAAGCATTGGGCAGCAGGAACGGTGCCAGCGCAGTGGAAACACTCGGTGGTCATCATGATCCAGAAACCCGGGAAAAAGATTGGCAATAGAGAATTTGCAGCCCATTTCTTTAACTTCGTGCCTGGGAAAGATTTTCGAGAGGGTTGTCAATAATAGACTGCAAAGTTACTTACAGGATAGCGCTCAGATGCCGGACACCATGCTTGGCTTCAGAGAAAAGCTGTCAGCCCAGGACGTTCTCCTGCAGATCAAAGAAGAGGTCCTGATGGGTATCCCATGCTCGGCAGAACACGTAGTTCTGGCAGTGGACATTAAAGGTGCATTTGATAATGTTAGTCACAAGACGATCTTAGATGGTCCGGCAGACACGAATTGTGAAACCACAGTCTACGAGTACGTTAGGAGCTTTCTGAGTAACCGGACGGCCAAAATCAAGATTGGCAATATAGAAACAGGAAGGAGGCAGGCAAGGGCAGAGAATTATGAAAAAACATTCGACCAACAATACACGTCAAGGTTCACCGACGCAGCCTTATACGAAACCAACGCAAAGATGGCGATAGCCACGGTCACAGACTGCGAAGGCCGGGAGGTAGTTAGCGCCTCGATCCAAAACTGTACAGTCACGGAGGCAGAGGAAGTGGCTATCGCACTGGCCATTAGGCAAGGAAGAGAAACGGGAGAGTCTGACGATACTGTTAGACTCTCAATCCGCGCGCAGAAATTTTCAACGGGGTAAATTATCTAAGGTAGCGCACCAAATCCTTTCTTCCACAAGCGAGCCAACAAAACAATACACTCAAACACTAGTATGGATTCCGGGGCATGCAGGGATCACGGGGAATTTGTACGCAGACAGGGTAGCCCGAGGACATGCAACCTACCGTGCGCCCAACAGTCTCGCGACAGAGGACCTGATTCCGCTTGACCCTGACTACACCACAATACTACAACACTACAGAGGCTTGCGGAAAGTATATCCGGAGCCGCATAAAAAGCTCAGCAACGAGGAGGCCATAGATCTGAGGCGGCTACAGACGGGCACCTTCATTAATTGACACATATTACACATGATGCATCCCACGACATTCAGAGGCGAGTGCCCGTGGTGCGGGAGGACCCCTACCCTGTACCACATAACATGGGAATGCAGCTCACATCAAGTACAGAAAATTGAAAACCCAAATGAAAGACAGTGGGAGGCTTTGCTGGCCAGATCTGACCCGGAGGCTCAGCTCTACCTGGTCACAAGAGCTCGCAAACTGGCGAAAGCCAGTGGTGCCCTGGACTGGGGGCGCCAACCACTCGTCAGCCTCTGTTGAAGAGGCGAAGAAAAAGATCCCCGAGCAGTTAATAGAGTTCACTCACTCACTCACTGGTGGTGTCATGCGATTAACCGTACCATATAGCATATATCTGCCAGTCAGTTTTGAGGCAGCTGGCGGGAAGGATTCGAACCGACGATATATACACACCGTCGACTCTGCGTCTAAATGTATGTGCTCGTGTTTGTCTTTTCGAAATTTGTATCAGAATTATGAAGCAACCGTTCGTTGCACAGCATTCCGGATGGTGTCATGCGATTTCGCGTTGCATTATACATAGCACACAACTGTTTGTCAAGTTGGAAGCTAAGTCGCGAGAGAAATGCGAACCGACAATATATGTAAATTCATATATATGCAGTTCCTACTTTTAGGTTCAGAAAATTTTACTTTTGATGTCTGGGCGCCACCATCTTCATTTGATGGTGGCGCCCTGTATGAGCCGAACAGGGAAAGTCTGCACCGGATCCACTTGACGATATCTTGGACTGTGCGTGCACCATTGGTGCTGCGGTACAACGGCTACTGTGCGGTGCTCGTGAAAACTGTCCGGCAGCGATGTTATTTTGGGTATTGTTTGAGCGCGCCAGCAAACCATACCACCCGGTTTGCACGGCGGAAGCTGTTGCAACCAGCAGTACCGGTCAACGCGACTGCAAGGACTGCAGTCCGCTTCCGCAGGCCGAACTTTAATTATGAGTGTCACAGTTAACTATGAGAATGCCTTCTTTTTCAGTGATATTTTATACTTGTAACGGTAACTGCAGGCACCAGCGCCCAGCAAATGAACCGTACGGGCAGGTACCGCAAACGGAATACAGATTTACTACGAGAGATTCATCGCCGCACTGACTTACCAAGACCGATTTAATGTCTTGTATTTCCTATACGCAGTGCTTATTTGTATTCCAAATTGCGCCACCTTCATATCGAATTAAAATATTTGAGGCTTATAGTGTTCATTGCGGTGACGCCGCTAACCGCTGCTATCGCGAATCGAGCTTGGCGAATGTTGACGTCTGTGACTCGCCGGCGCCAGAAAGCGAAAGGTGCACGATAGAGCTGGCCTGCTTCAACATCGTACTTTCTACGTCGAATTACTTTTCAAGAACAGCATATAAAACAAGTATTGTCTGGAGTGCCGCCCGACGGCGTTTTTATGCAGCATTCGAGTATATATACGTCCGACGTCACAGCAACCGGACAACCCCGTCCCTTCGTTGCAGCATCGTTTAGTCGGCGTGTTGTTGAGCGGAGCGACGAAAAACGTGCGGCCTCAGCCGCACCATGAAAGTAGACGACAATTTCGCAACACATACAGCAACGGATGCCGCGAGCTCGAAAAAGCGGCGCCTTCCACTGGCGTGGCGGGCGACCCTTGCGTGCGTTACTCCCAAGTCAGTCTAAATTGCTTTGCACATCGAAGGCACATCACACAACGTATTGAAATTTCTCAGCGCTAGAGTCAATGACCTCTCATAGACCTGCCTCACTGTCAGTCCCATTAACTCATAATAAAAAAAAGACACGTTCAATTTCGACAACGACTTAGTAACAGAGCCAGCGGGAAATAAAAGATGAGGGCATGCCGTGCCGGCGGCCGCTGGCTGTGAGCGGAAACTCGCTTGTAACACGGTACGGGTCAGCAATAATCAAGGAAGATTTGTTTTTGGCAGTGGGCTTATTATTTAAGGAAATAACAAAATTTAGCACGCTCGTCTGACGTTGGCGCAGGGGATCCACCATATATCGTTGGCGGGGCTCTACGTTTGCAGAAGGCACGGCTGGCGTGGCGTGCGATGTTTACGACAGTGGAGGAAATGAAGTGCGTATCACATTCCAGAGTCCGTCGTTTACACAAAACGTTCATAGGTGATTTAAATCAAGATTTACTGGAAAGCGGTGAAGCAGAAACATATCAGAGCTGCACTCGATTGTCGTTGCATGCTTCCCGCATACACTTTCGGAAATAAGCTTCCGATTTACTTGATTATTTGTGCAGTCCACCATCATTTGTTGCTGTTCCGATGACATTACCACCCAGAACTGCACTAATGAAGGGATTTAAGTCGTTTAAATCGCAAAATACTAGGACGCAAAGTCGCTGCCATGCATAGCGTACGAATGCACAGTCCATTCGGGGCTGGAAACAGTGGGCCGGCGCAATGAATGTGGTTAGAGAGTATTATCCTCCTCTCCTGCTTGCTTCGGTAAATGGTGCATAGACTTCTAAATAACGGGGTATGACTGCTGGTCTATAGGGACCGGGCGCCCGTTGTATGGCGCCACCGTCGCCTCGGTGGAACAGCGCCGCCCGCGGCGGAGTGCCGAAACAGCGGAATGGCGAGGCAGCTGAGCGGCGCAGTCGTTTCCGTTCTGCGAGGCGTTTTTGAGCCTGTCCATACCCGTCGTTTTGCGGTGTGGCTTTGAGAGCTTTGAGCTGCTTTGAGTAATCGCAAGGAGTATTTTTTGACGGGGAAATCTTGAAAAAGAAAAGGGCCGTTCTCGGCAGGGCGTGCGAGTTTTTTTGTTTTTGTTTTTTTTAAACCTCACGGCGCATGGTATTTCTGTTATATACTCGAAAATGCCGCGCGCGTGATTTCACCATGCGCTAGGAACACCTTCGTTAGGCACTTGTTAAGGCGACTTCGAAGACGGGAATTGCGCCTGCACTGCGCGTCTATCTTATATTAGGTCTAGTCTGAATCTGCCTGAAGATAGAATACTGCCGAGCCGTGTAGCCGTGTAGCAGTGGTAGTTGTAATGGTCAGCGTTCATGTAAAATGAAAAAGATGCTGCACCTGTCTTTTTTGGTAATAGCTAAGCTCAAACGATTCAGAGCAGATTAATAGCAAATGACATTCCAGTTTCAGCCTTGCAACGAGAGCTGTAAAAGGAGAAAAATAAACAAGCAAGACAAAAGTAGGATCCTATTTATGGTTGGAATAGCAAACGCACATATACTTCCAGGACTTCCTGCACAATTACGCTACAATAGCTCACTGAACCCGGCCTTGAGACCATCAAACTTAATCATAATATAAGCCATTGAGTAATACCACCTCAGCATCATTTTTACATATACGGCAATGCTCTTGTTGTACACGTCGGAGCTGCTACATATAATTGACTTAGAAAATATTATACTATGCATGCCTTTCTCCCGACATGCTGCGGAGGTTGTGAAAAGAAAAAAAAAATTTCCTGCTAGCGTTCTCTCAGCGCAGGAAGTTCAATGCGATTGACCGCACCTGCCTTGAACATCTGAAGGCAATAGTCCAATACTGTCAAACTGTTAATTACAATCGAAAAAAAACAGTGTGATGTGTTGTAAGATAAGCCACCGACAACTAAGAGAGCGTTCTATTGGTAAATGAATCCCTCTGATGGCTCGTTCGCTAAGGTGGTCTACTTTCTCAGCGTACCACGAACTTGCGGGGCCGATACCTAGCTGACCTCGACACCTGATGAGTGTGAGGGAACACGACCATGTATGTAGTCTATTTGCACGTAAAGGAACCCGGATAACTGAAAGCCATTCCTTTTAAAACTTTGTCACTGCAGCTTGCCGGACTGCTGCTAAATCTGTTTACATTGGCCATACCTAGAAGCAATTTCTGAGAGGTAAAACGGTCTTGTCATACTACGCCACAATCAGGAAATCTCACGTTCACTAAAACGCCGATGAGAAACACATGTATTTAGGCGGGCCAGGAAATGGACACTGCTGAGAAAATACGTAAAGCCGTGTCAGGTGCAACGTGAATGCGAAAAAAAAAGCTGCTACACGGCCGTCGAAATTTAAAACAAATGCTACGTTTATGCTCGTTTCCACAAATTAAATTGTATTTTTTTTTCTCGTTCGACTTTTATATGCCGATAGCAGATTTTGTGACCATGCGGTATTGATTGAGCTGTGAAATGAGTGATTTTATTATGCGAAATGGACATGCCACAAACAAATGTTAACAAATTCTAAGAGTATCAACGCAGAGCTCCCACCGCATTTTCATTGGTTGACAAACGAAAAGAGGAAAACTGACAAGATCATGGCAATAGGAATTGTTCATATCTCCTATCCGCTCTTTCTGTTAAGAGAAAAAATTAATTTATCTTTGACTATGTCAGCGAAAGTATCCGCACAAACATTGTCTGCCCATCACTGAAGATCGTAACGCAGCCCGAACGACGATGGTGGAGCTGCCTTTTCTTTTTCCGTGCTGGAGTTTTCTTGTACACAGGCGGGGAAATGCTAGCGTTGTAACTTACGCTGTTGGGTTACTTCGATTTCCAATTGTCAATAAAGTGACCACAGATGAAGGAGTGTGGCTTCGGCTCCGAGACTCTCGTGCCGTCACTCCTGGGGAACAGAAGGCACAGAGCATCCGGTAGCAAGCGGAATTTTAAAAATTCGGCGCTTTCCATGACCACACAGTAACCAAATACGTAGATTCGTGCCTTTGCTTTTCAAAGAACCATGCTTAGGTCACCCGCCACTCATGCTTCTGTGGAAACCCGTAGAAATGAATCGACTTAAAAACGTCCGACGAGTTTGCGTAGCTGCCAGTGGAGCTAACAACGCACCGCGTTTCGCCAGCCTTGTTCGACCAGACTTCATTTCACTGGACATATTCACACAATTAACTAGCCCAACTTTCTGTTCTCTTGAGGATAGTATATTCACGCACAACGTCATCTAAACCTCAGGATTTCCAATTTCGACACAAACCAACGACAAACAGTATCCTCCAATGCGCTGGCAATGCGCCGGCCGGGGGGCCGGCACATTCCGGCGATTGAGCGATGCGCCGAGAGGCGGCGCCACCCGTTCAGCTGTCCGGTCCCTATAGCTGTAGGTATTGTAATGCAAGGTGGCGGTCTCGGGCATCGCGGAAGTGGTACGCAATGATCGGCTGCGGAGCTCCAGACTTAGGGGATCGCTGTCATCTCCACCAATTGAAAACCTCTTCTCTCTTTTCTTAGAGAGAAGAGGTCCGTTTTATAATAACGGACCTTGCACAGGGCGCTACACCGCTAACAATGAACAGAGCGTCCGGCGATCAATCGTAGCCATAGCTTTCGAAAGTGGCCTCAATTTCGAGATTGGTATACACCTGGGTGCCCAGTCTGCAAGTCCAGAAATACAAAAGATGACATCCATCACCTGTTGTGGGAAAGTCCTGCGCTGAAGCCGATGCGGATCCGGCACTTGGTGGCAGCTGTCCTCTCCTCCCATAATCCGCAGCCATATGCCGCTTGGACGCAGGGACCACATCATCGTTCCCTCCTCTACTTTATTGCATTAGCCAACCTTTTTTCATTTATTTTACCACACCCTTCATCCTTCGTAGCATTCTTTTTTGATGCCCTGAGGCAATAAAATTTAAAAAAAAAATCAATCGTAGCTTGTTGAAGCAGACGCACGAGCGTCGAGCGAGCGTTGTGCGGTTGTCTTGCCGAAGATTCCGGAGCCGAATGTCTGTCCTATACAGATATGTACAATATTTCGTAGCCAGCTAAAACGGCTTGTATGGCTTGCAGACTGCAGCTTTAGAGGCATTTACATCTCTAGAGGCAGCTAGAGATCGCTGTATAACGACAGATGTATAGCGTCAAGACACAGTTTCCTATAGTTAGCTAAAAGATTTTATATGCCTTGGGATCCGTAGCATTAGAATCATTGATTATATCTATTGGCTGCCAATAGTGACCTAATGACTACTGGTCTATAGCTTCAGCAGCAGAAGTTTTATATAGCTAGCAAAATTTTTCATATGGCTTACAACATGTAGCTTTCGAGGCATTCACATCTCTATAGACAACTAAAGCTAAGTGTATGGCTGCTGGTGTATGGTTTTAGGAACATACAGTTTTCCATAGCTAGCTAAAACTGATTGTATGGGTCGCAGTCTGTAGCTTTAGAGCCATTTCCATCTCTTTAGACAGCTAAACATAACGGTAGGACTATTGGTCTATAGCTTCAGGAACATACAGCTTTCCATAGCTAGCTAAGCCTGTTATATGGCTTGCAGTCCTTAGCTTTAGAGGCATATACATCCTTATAGGCAGCTAAATGTAATAGTATGACTACTGATCTAAAGTTTTAGAAACAAAGTTTTCTACAGCTAGCTAAAACTGATTATATGGCTTGAAGTCTGTAGCTTTAGAGCATTTTCACCCCTATAAACAACTAAGTATAACTGTATGACTATTGGTCTATAGCTTCAGGAACATACAGTTTTCTATGGCTAGCTAAAGAGATTTTGTATCGTTCATAACCTACAGCCAAAGTTTCATAGAATTTTCTACAGCTGCCCATAGATATTTCAATGGCTGACTATAAATTTAATTCTATAGATAGACATAGCTGACCACAAACTTTTCCATTGAAGCCCACACGCCATTTTTGTATAGACAGCGGCGGTGAAGTGCTGAGATCGACCTCAAACCTCACATAGCATCACCATTCATGTTTTGTGAAGCACATGTCCTAAATTCTAAAATTATGAAGCGACGACTTACAGACGCCTCGACGAAAGCACAGCTCTGTGCCCATAACTGTCACGGAGCAGTGGCGCCAAGGCGGTGGCGATTCAAACCATACTTGAGCAACTGCCTGTTTCAGCCGACGCGACAAGCCGCACCTAGTGCGCTATAACTAAGCGGCCTTGCTCGTACTCTAGTGCACTACTTTGCAAGGGTGGGGCAAGGTGTAAGCGCTGTGCGCGTGTGCGGGGCATTTGGTAAGCCGGTATACGTCTACACTATACTCACGTCTTCGCTATGCTAAAAACCTCTTTTATAGCCACAGCGTTAAGGCTCCCGTTCAGTGGAAAACTGGGCGTTAATTGAGCGGCATCGGAAGAATGAACGGTATTATTTCTCTTTTGCTGTCTTAATTATGTTATTCAGTCTTCGATGCTCACTTAAACATCTTTGTTGTCAGTTCTTATAACCTTTTCTTATATATTCCAGGGTCTTTCTGTGGTAGATTTCGCTCGCATCCCTATACAATAATTTTGGCCATCGTGTATTTATAAATTTTTCACAAATTTTGCAAATAGGATTAGCCTCACGTTATTAGACCCATTCAATAAGTGCACATAAGAACCAGTTTTGTCTGAGTTCTAAGAGCTGTGGGTTGAGCCTTGGTATGATCTGGGAGCGGCTTGTATGAGGGATGTGTAAACTTTACTGTTTTCCTTATATATGTGATCCCGTATATGGCTCCGCAAGCACTCATTTGGGAAGACGGCACAACTGTTTATCCCACGGCCATATTCCTTCACCTTCTCGTTTTGTCAGCATGCAGACGGAGTGGGCTGTCACCCATACAAGATTGAAGGTTGGTGGAGATGTATAATTTTGGAACAGGGAAGCGGTAAGGTCATCCACTCTGCCCTTATAGTAGTCGCTGATCGCATATTTCGAGTCACTAATGACCATCTCCGTGCGGCGATCCTTAATGGCCAGTATTATGACTGCCTCTACATCTTTGATGGAGGGAGCCAGAATTGTCACCGTGTTGACAACTTTGGAGGGAGGCGTAATCATACAGACCGTGTACATGCCAGTACATACAAAAAATAGAGGAAAAAATATAGCTAAAAATGGTCCTTGAATCTACATTAGAGATTTGATGAACGTGATGTGGTGGGCAAAAGAAGCATAGAAATTAATTGATGAACACGAACACATTACTCAGCGTTGTAAGGGACTTTTTGAACTGAATGGGGTGATTGATGCTAGTTAAAAGGGCGGGTAAAGAATTCCATTAATTACAGGTTCCTAAAAAACATGATTGTGCACATATCACCAATGGCGCACTGACTTTTCGTGGTTACGACGATCAGAAATGAAAGGTGGTGGTCGCTGCGTGTACGAACCATGCACAGGGCCCAGTTTTTTGAAACCTACTTTAGAGCGTTAACTTTTCATTACATAACTAGATAGTCACTTTCTCGCCATCGGCGTACGCCAAGATGTGCGCCGACGGCCTCTTTAATGTTAACCCAAGCGCCAGCAGGAGCTCACCCGGTGAACTTGGCAGCGTGCCAACTCGCTTCGTCATTACCTGCGTGTCTACAGCCCTGACAAGATGTGTAAAGGGGGCATGGCGGTCACAGTTGGTTACGCGTTTCTGGGATCGTGCAGTCGGGGTTCGTGCAAATGTTGATGGCTAGCTGTTGCACTTGCTTGAAGCAAAAAAGCCTTAAATCACAGCAGATTTCGTTCCGGTTTTTGTACACGTAACTGGTCGGTACTTTTGTTCGCTTTCAATTATCCACTCAAGCGTTTCCACGTTAGCGATTTGTGTGATATTTGTGCTAACTTCAAGATCATCGTTCAAAGGGCCTTATAATAAATTCTTAGTTCCGTACTGCAAATGCTTCAATTTCACCATTCATTTCTGTTGCGCCTACGGGCCTTGAAACTATAAATAAATAAATAAATAAATAAATAAATAAATAAATAAATAAATAAATATAGAAGCGGAACGGGGCGCTGTCGCGTTTTCTTCATTAAATAGGTAGTTGTCGTTGAGAATGCGCTATACATTTTATTCATATTTTTCCCCCATTCGCCCCAATCAAACGCATTATTCGCATTCCCTACCATATTTACTCTATCCAAATTTTAAAAAACTCCTTCCCCAACGCCTTCGATTGAATAACGAGGACTTAATGACTGATTGATGTGCTGCTCACTCCACCATAATTCAACCTTTTCTTCGATTCGTTGTTACGATATAAATTGCGTAAATATGCAAGCCAATAAATTATTCTGGAATTCACTTCTGCACTGATACAATAGGCATACGGCTTAAGAGTAAAGTGCTACAATGATGTTTCTGGCGACGACTCACACGGGAGAAGCGCGCCGTGCAAAACCAGCTGGTTTCTATCGCAACGGCGCCGTTGATGTATGTGTTTCTTTTTCTTCCGGCGAAGATTCACCGCTACATCTACGCTGACGCTGCGATCAGCGTCCCGGTTCGGAGAAGCGTGGCTGGTACTTTATCTGGTCACTTTCGTCCAGTGCCCAGCCCGTGCTGTGTCCCTACCTAAATATTCTTACACCGTGGTCCACATATACGGCACAGACATCATACGCATTGGCTGGCCTTCGACTGAACCTTTTGTTTGTTCACATGAGTGCCTTCGGGAAGACTTGTGAGTTCAGTTCTGTCCACAAGGCGAATGTCCAGCTCGCCCGGGATTTATCTTTTTTTTTCCTTTCAGCACGGTTTTATGTGCTTTAGTTGGTTCGTCGAGGGTATATGCACCCCAGTTACAGTAGCTACTGGCAAATCTCGGTACGCAGGGCCGCCATGTAAGCACCACGAAGTACGCTATCAATAGCCTTGCTGTCCTTTTCGCAGTGACCCGAAGGAGTTCCATGGCATGGTGCCGCACTGCAGGTACCGATCACACATGTGCGTAGAGCCAGCAGAACAGGGAGAACATGCGCCAACGCACTCATTCCGCGAGGTGTCTGACGGCCAGTACTGACGTCACTTCGTCACGGAATGGTGGCGCCCCCGCGGAGAATGACGGCTGAGACTAACTTCTTCCAACACGCCCTTCCCTGCGATTGAGGCATAGAAAAGGATTGGATTGAGATGCGACGCGATTGGCCGGCTCAGGTGCGCCTCCATTGAGCGGTCGACACCCTAAACGACCTAGTGAACCACCGTATAGGGAATGGAAATCGCAGTAGTATATGTCACACTTCTCGATGGCCTCCTGAACAGCGCCGTGAGGAGAGGCATAGAGAAAGTGGTGTCGCCGTGTAGGGCTGCGAATAATGTTGACCATTTGGAAATTTCAAACGTGTACTGAGATAGCATAGCGAATGGACGCCTTTGCATTTCCCCTTCATCAAAATGCGGCCATCCCGCACGATCTCTTTTGACCCCGGGTAACATATCCCGTATGTGGCTAATATTTAACAATGACGATGTTTAAGCACAGTGTTGTCCCGCCTATTGTGCGCGGCCTCATGTATTCGCCGTAAGGACATTATCATGACCGGATGTGAGCGTCTGCTTCTATCTGGTGCGGTGTTCAAGGGAGCGCCAAATAAAAGACTGAGAACGGAAGCCCGACGGGGTCAGCTTCGTATATGCGTGAATTGCCCAATGAAGTCGTTATGGCCGAATGGACGTCACTGTGACGTCACATTCGGTCATGTCTAATAGCTGACCTAGGAACTGACGTTATCATGACGTCCCATCCGCTCATGACCGATGACTTCCCCATGGGACTCACGCATTACGAAGGCGTACGTTCTGCGCCTCTGGTTTGGCGCTTATTCCTCGAATGCCCCACTACACAGCATACAGAAGCAGACGCAGTAAAGCACAAATCAGCGGCGGTTGAGATTGGTTTGCAGGAAAAAAAAAGGCGCTGTATCACGACTACTAACGTCGATGAAAATCCGACAATGACCATCTGCAATCGTAGCTGACAAAAAAAAAAAAAAGGGAATCAACGGTACGTCAAAGAGCGCCGCGAAAGCGGAGGCGAGACACGGCGGTAGGCCCCCGCCGTTTGCACCGGCTAAAATTACAAAGCAGCTAGGTGCGGAGTATGCCGGCTTCGGGCACTCTGTCATAGATGGGTGGTGGTCGGCTAAGCAGAGATGAACCGAATTTTAGAGAGAACAGTTTATTTACAGAGGTGAACCGAATTTTAAAGGGAACAGTTTATTTATATGATGAGCACTGAAGCAGAGAACTTTCGGCCTTCTTTTTACTTTCCTGTTCACCTCTCCCTGGATGGAGATTATACATTTTATACAATGCTTAATCAGTAATCACTTCAGTGTCGTTACATGCGCGGCCTTAACAAAACGGCACATTCTCTCCTCTCCGGCAATATGCCGACCCGGGAATATAGTGACCACGGGCTCATAAATAAGTGTGGTTATTGTTCAAGATTGGTCACTTATCGCATCACACACGCAATTTAATCGTTGCGCAAGGATGCCACGAAGCGCAATTTTAAAGGCGCGAACACGCTGGTGCCGTTGCGTGTTGCTTGAGGGACACAGCTGTGCCCAGCTGATTTTGGGTAAAAAAAAAAAAAAAAGATGGAGACACTGTTAATTACTGACGCTCATCGACTTGAACGAGAACACGCAACACCATGCCGCCGAGTCCTGGGTGGCTCATGCGGCGCGAACTCACAAGTGGTCGAAGTCTTCAGTCAATGTAGCCCAAGCCTTTCCCTGAGAACAAATGGAAAGTTTTTTGCTGACACCATCGAGATGCGACGCCACGCCCTGAGTTGCTCATATGGAGCGAACTCAGGCGGTCGGGTTGAATTTTGCGAGGCCAGCGGACGCTTCCAACTCAGCAACGCTGTCTCGATGAGGACAAGCGGTAGAAACGTCCGTCACTCCGAAATTTCAGCCACTTGTGTTCAGTCACGTGCAGTGACACCATATGCGTGAATCGCCTGGTGAAGTCATCAGTCATGACCGGAACTGACGTCATCAAATTAGGGCATAAAGACTGATAAAACGGCGTTGCAGTTTGCGTTTGGTTCGACTAAGTTATCCGTGATTATATGTACTTTGAGACTTGTCATTTCTATCTGTTGTCGTCGGCGGAGAAGTGTGACAGAAACAGCTACTTTTATTTTCCTGTAAACCAATTTAAAACGCCACTGATTCCTGGCTTTGCTGCGTCTGCGTCTGTATGCTGTGTGGTGCGGCGTTCGAGGAAGCGCCACGCCAAATCACGAGCGGCTAACAGTGCAAACGCGGTCGACTGCCTTGCCGCCGTCGCGTAGCTCCGCGCCGGCGACCCATCAATACTTCGTGCGGTCTTCGTCAGCGTCTTGTTTCGCTTGTCGCGAATGGAACGCTTTTCATGTTTGCTATGCGCAGTTTTCTCAAGCTGGTGGTAGAACAAGGTAAATGTCGATTGCATAGCCACTTACGCAGTCAGCCCTGCAGAAAATAAAATCTTGTTCGTTCTTATACTAACAGCACCGACTACGAAAAACAGATGCCTTGGAAAATTAAAACCGCACCTTACAACATGAACGGCGGGCGATACGGCTTGATGTAGGCGTGAAATGAATGAATGAATGAATGAATGAATGAAAAAGACTCGGCGCGGGTATGTAGCGACGAAAACAGGAAGGTTGAACAAGTGGGATCTATATTTGGCAGGAGAAGAAACCTGTCGCCAGGTAGAAAGGCAACAAAGGGAAAGGCCGGAAGGCTCAGAGCCGTGGGCCTAGAGAAAAACTTTCGCGAAGTTGAACACAATTCCAGTTGTCAGAATGTTTGAAAAACGGAAGGGATAAAGCAAGAAAGAGGGGGAGGAGGGCCAAAGAAGCACAAGAGAAAATGACTAGCTCGGACCATGGCTACGATGCGCATACTGCATTAAAAAACGCTCCATTTAAATTATACTTCAGGCTAGCCCCTGAGCGACTCAATCACCCAGTCACAGTTACATATTTAAAGTGAGCCGGCTCATTTCAGTGAGCTGGGCAGTTCCGAGCCGTTTTGTTCATCTCCATTAAAAAAAAAAAAAAAAAAAAAAAAAAAAAAGCTCCATCTGACACACGGAGCAATTGAATACTTTCGAAATCTCTAATTTACATAGCGATATTCCGCAAATGCGGAAATCGAGTAAATGTGCTGTTGGCGGCGATAAACTTAGAATAAACGCATGCGTATATGCACGAACAGCTTGGCATCTATATATGCTTTCTTTCTTGGAAGTTATAGCGAGAAGAGCTGGTTCAATAAGTTGCACTTCGCTGCGCTCTGTTTACATACGGCGGTTAATTTGATTACTTTTCATCTACCGTCACATGACTAGGAATGACAAATCTATAACGCTACACACCCCTACCGCTAGCTATTGGCCAGTAAACTCTTTTGTGCTCAACAGAGCACGGTGGAAGAAGGACAGAGTAGGTTGAGATCCTAAGTGGGATCTCTCCCGCACCACTAATGTATCGCGGGTGAATTAGGGGTTCTTTGACAGCGCGGAACCACTCTGCTGGGAGAGAGCGGCCGGGAGTACTTTATAGTTCACTGTACCAGAAGAAAGGACCGCCGCCAGGGGCAACATGTGTTCAGGTGGCCATCATCGCCCCCGATTCTGCTGGTGTTCCTGTGCAGCAGTAGCGCACGCGCTGATGATTTTCGACTTAAATTGGCATTAGAAGACCCAGACATCGAGACATTTGTTTTTGCTGTTTACACGCCGATTTCCAACTGGCAGCTTTCGTACGTACCGCTTTCTTACTAGACAAAAATTTCCGAGATCACTGCAGAATCTGCACTGGAGAAATGCGTAAGCCTAAGCGTTGCTGTGCTGTCCGCGATAGGTGTCAGCGGGATTCCGAGAGTGACAGATAATACGTCTTTTCTTTCAGTGTAAACCAATTATAGAAGGCCGGTGAACTTTGATGCGTCGAACGGAACGACAAGGGGCGTTTTACACTGAGGAACGTGACCGGAAGCTGAGAACTGAAACCGGAGTTGGTTGGCGGCCATCTTGACTTACAAATACACACTTAATTAGCTCTAATTGCCTAATTAACCCACATAAATAATTTTGTCACTTGTACACTTTTCTATGACGCTCTATCCGATGTTATCATTCTTTTTCCGACGTAGGCCTATCAGCTAGCTCCTTTTTTACAGCTCCAACAAGGTCACGCCCATGTGAAACCAGCCTACATAGACGTACGCACAGTGCTTACGCATTAAACATTTTGCGAGATCACTGCAGAATCTTCACTGGAGAATGCGTAAGCTTAAGCGTTTCGATGGAGGCGAAATAAAGAGGCGTCCGTGTGCTGTGCAATGTCAGTGCACGTTAAAGATCCCCAGGTGGTCGAAATTACTCCGTAGCCCTCCACTAGGGCTCCTGAGCTTTCTCGCTTTCTCTCTTTCTCTCTCTCAACTTTCACTTTCACCTTCTTCTCTTCCTCTACGGCGCGGTTCAGGTGTCCACAGAACAAGCGTGACAGATAATATGCCTTCCCTTCCCTGTGAACCAATTATAAGCGTTGCTGTGCTGTCCGCGAGATGTGTCAGCGGGATTCCGCAAGTGATGATACTCAGCCTTTCCTTTCATGTAAACGCAATTGTCTTTAATTCATTACTTAATTAACCCACACCAACTATTCTATCACTTGCACATCTTTCCTTGATGCTCTATCCGATGGTACCATTCTTTTTTCGACATCCAACTAGTTCCTCTTTCGCAGTTGACAGATATTGGGCCTTTCTTTCTTGTAGACCACTTAACTGGCTCTAATTGCATGCGTTTCGATGGAGGCGAAACGAAGAGGCGTCCGTGAGCTGTGCAATGTCAGTGCATTTTAAAGATCTCCAGGTAGTCGAAATTACTCCGGAGCCCTCCCCTACGGCACCCCTTCCACTCTTTCCGCTTTCACTGTCATCTTCCTCCCTTCCTTTACGGTGCAGTTAAGGTGTCCGCAGAACAAGTGTGACAAACATGCGCCTTTTCCTTTCTGTGAACCAATTATTATTGTTATTGGCTCTAATTAATTAGGTAATTAAATCACATCAACCATTTTGTCACTGGCACACCTTTCCTTGACGCTCTATGTCCTATATAGGGCCATTCTTTTTCCGATATGCCAACTAGTTCCTCTTTTATCGCGCAGACAAAGTCATGCCCACGCGAACGCACGCAGACAGCCACAGAATGCTTACACATTAAAAAATCAATTTCGGAGCAAGGACGCCGCCTCGGAGTGCGCACATTTCTAGCGGACTGTTGCCTCGTCTGGCCTATTAAAGAGCCCCTTTATGACATAATGCCATCGGTAGCAAAACCTGATGGGTGATGGGAAGCTAAGCTGGCAGGTGTACGATTATGTGCGAGTCTGACTCGCGCATTCCATTCGACTGCAACTTAAGAGATGCACGTGGCTTGCCCTAATCTCTAGATTTCGTGCATTTTTGCTACTGCAAGAATTCTATAACTTCGCGCTAATATGGGCAAGAGGTGCTTTGTACCAGGCTGCAGAAGCAGCTACGTATCCTGCAAGAAGCAGATGTCGCTCTTCAGCGCTACAAAAGATGGCGTTTATTTGGAAGCGCGGCTAAAGGCCTTTCACCGTAGGATCCTCTTTCGAATTTACTAACCGCCTGCGGGAAAAGCACTTCGCAAGTGGTTACGTTAGCAAGAAGCGGTCTGCAGAATACGCTGGCGTTGTGTTGGCCAGCATAAATCGTCGTGCATTTATTTCATCGGATGTAGTTTTAATTACTTTTCCGAACTGCCCCTGCTACCTGTCAAAATCTGTGAAGATGAGGAAGAAACCCGACAAAACAGACTCAAAGGTTCCCTTTGCGAAAAAGGTGGTGTCAGAATGTGAAGGCAGTCGGACGAGAACGTATGAGGAACACATAGGAACAGATTCAACGCCTGCTATCGTCTGTGACAAGGACACTCAAAATCATGGCTCGCCATCCTGCCATGCCACGGTGACCACAGGGACACGGACTTGGTGTGTGACAGTGTTCACGACTCTCCTCGCGTCTAGACAAGTTCGTTACGTAAGCGCCGCCTTACAGGCTCCTCGGTTCGGAAGCCCTATTAGCCGCTGTCTATGCAAGTACGTTGTGTTCTTGAAAGAACATAAGATAAAGATTGTTGCGACTGGGCTTCCATCCCGCGGTGCCACGAACACTTGAAATATTTGAAAGGGCACGTGTTTGCTGGTTGTATGAGCCGAGGACAAAAAACAATAAATACTGAGCTACCAGTCAGCGCATTCTAAGCTGATTAAGAGAGGTATCGCCATGAATCCCATCCGCGCTTCTCTCAATAAGTCTTGTCAACGTTGCATCCCTGAAAGCGTGGCGTTGCAAAACCTTCGCCTAAAGAGAACGCAGGGTTTCCTGAAGAAACCATTACATCTGTGGCTGAAGAGCTACGGAAAGAAGTGAGAATTGGACGGCGACAAAACCGTGAAGATCCCCATCGGCGAACTCGACTTGTGGTTATGCCTTATGTGCACAACGTGTCGCACCGTTTAAAAAAGTTGGCAAAAAAGTGTGGCGTCGATCTTGTATTGACTGCCCCAAGGACGTTTGTGCGGATGTGCCCTCTTGAGAACGGTGCGGCAAGACAGCCGATTTGTGCTAAAAAGCACCAAACGTATTCGTTCCGTGCAAAGTCGGTGTCGTGTACTAAATCCCGCTCACTCGTGGCAAGGTATATGCTGGACAGTCAGGTCGCGTCTTAAACGAAAGGCTGAGAGAGAGAGCATAGTTTGACTGCGGGATCTATATCAGCTGGGGGGAATCTCGCTGATCGCTGCAAGCAGTGCCTCATCAAAAAAACACCCCGGCGACCCAAACCTGCACACCGATCCTGCAGAACACGCGCGTACTGACAACAATTAAATAATTAAGGCTCAATCAGAAAAGGAAATTTTCGAAGCCCTGTGTATAAATCATCATTATCATCATCAGCCTTGACTAATATACCTACTGCAGGGCGAAGGTCTCTCCCATATTTCTTCACTTAGCCCGGTTCTGTGCTAGCTGCATCCACTTGACCCCTGCGAACTTCTTAACCTCATCCGCCCACCTAACTTTCTGCCGCCCCCTGCTACGCTTTCCTTCCCTTGGAATCCAGTTTGCTACCCTAAGCGACCATCGGCTATCCTCTCTTTGCCCTACATGTCCTGCCCATGCCTATTTCTTCTTCTTAATTTCCACTAGAATGTCGGTAACTTGAGTTAATTTTCTGACCCACTCTGCATGCTTCCTACCTCTTATGTTACCCTACCATTTTTCGTTCCATAGCCCTCTGGGGTGTCCCTCTTGATTAGCCTCCACGTTTCAGCCCCATAGGTGAGTACAGGTAATATGCAACTGTGTATAAATAAGGAAGGCCAAAACTGTGTTAGCACTCCATCTGTGTATCTATCTGATAAAGACCTATCGCACCTTAAGCGTGGCACCCTTACTAAGCATGTGTGATGAGTATTTTGACATCGTATATATGACATGTTGCTTCAATAAATGAGAGTCGAAGACTAGCGTCCGTCCTGTTCTTATGTGTTCCTTCTTTGCCTTATGTCCGTTTTGTGTTAAAGAAGCGCTAGCAAATATGATTATACAATAACTTATACGGCTCGTTCGGCTGAAAAGCCGCCGGCGTCGTAGTGCACCGCGTGTTGGAAATAATCAGGGGCTGCGTAAAAAATATGTATCATGGCAATTTGTGGTTATAGTGACAGCTAACTGATTGGCATGTGATAGGCTGTGACGAGTTAGTGAAATCATCGTAATTAATTCTCTAATTATGAGCTTAAGAAATAAAAAAAATCGAGAAAAGCGGGTTCAAAGGTGTCAAAATGCCCATAATGAGGAGTTAATGCTTGGTGATGCTAATTAAGAAAAAATTATAACGTTAATTGATCAGTTAATTAATTGAAATATCTTAAATAATGAAACATTTCAAAAAGGATGGTCATTAAAATGTTCATAACAGAAGGCAAATGTTTGCTGCTGCGAAGTATTGATGTATAAAAGTAAAAAAGAATAAAAATTTAAAGCATGAAAAAGTTAAGAAGTAATATCTGTGTGTGTGTGGAACGCTATAGCGTCATACCTCTAACGGCGGAGTCCCCCTGCGTTGCATCGAACGCAAATAGCGCGTTAAGCGGAAAATACGTCGCAGCGTGCGTTTGACATCTTGGGACAGTGTTCGCTCAGGTAATCGGTTGTCTACATTGAATCCATCTATCGCTTTCTCTACACTTTCGGCTGTTTTGACAGCTCACACATTCTCCACTACCGTAAATGAGGACGATTCGAACCCGGACATGCACCTTTTATATCTCTGGGCTCTTCGTCGCCAGGCGGATCTTTACGCTTCTCGTAACCCCGATGACCCTTCAGCTATAGGGGAGAAAACCTGGGCCAGGGGGCGCTGCGCCGCTCTGTGCGTCAGCGCCCTCCATGGAGATCCCGTCAAAACCTACGCGCAGTGAGGCCGCGTCGTCTGCTCCCCGCCGCATAGAAAAGCATGCTGTCGTCTGCTCCGCGCTGCTCTCCAGCACGTGTTTGCGCGCTTGCGCTCGGTTGTTTCTCTCCTCCTCCGGCCGCATTCTGGCCGCCGTCGCGCTCCAACAAAGGGAGCAAGAAAAAAAAAAAAAACTGGAATGAAAAAGTAACGGCGCGCTTTTTCGCAAAACTCGTGAAAGTGTTTTTCTCCCTTCTCTCTTTCGTGTTGAAACGATGGTTGTCGGTTTTTTTTAGGTATTTCGTACCGCTCGTATCTCGCACCTCTGTAACTGGCGGTGCCGCAGCAGCCATCGCAGAACCAAGTCGGCCTCAAGAAACAGATATATGTCATTAATTCCATCACTCGGCGCTTATAAATGGAAAACACATACGTTAATCGTCCTATCCTTATACGCGATCCTGCTTCGGGAGCTCAAAACTGCGCATTCGCTAGAGATAACTGAACTAGGGATTGCACAGCGTAGCTGTGGAATGAAGAAGACAAAGGTTTACTTGGAGAGATGTCCCCGCCTGCATGAAAAGTCGTCAGGCATATCCTCGCCCTTCGTCTCGCGGAGAGAGGAAACTGCCGAAAAAATGGCATGCCTCGGCTTCTCGTCAGTGATCCAGGTCGTTAAGAAACTCTCATTGTTAAAGGTAGATAAGTCATTGATTTCGGATGGCAGCGCCACAGCAGTGAACTCCCCCTGACCGCTGTCAGCAAGAACCAAAGGGTAAGGCGGCATGCTTCGTGCCTTTGTAGGGAACGCGTCCTAAACGCGCCGAAAGCAGGGACCACGGCCCCGGCAGCATCGCCTAAAACGTCTGTCCCCAAAGAGTTGTATAGGCCCCTTTCAAGTGAGCAGTCACAAATGGAAAGGAAGCTCCCCAACCAGCGCCCGGAGCACTCGTCGCTGTGTACACGCGTATCAATTCTCAACGAGAAGGCTGAACCCTTCATTCTCTGAACAACATGGAAGAGACATCAAGAGGTGCCGCCTCAAGTCCTTCAAAATACCTGTCGCTTGCCTCTGCCTTCGAGTACCGAATTCGCGTTCATGTTTTTTTTTTTTTTTGGCTGAGCCTGCCAACAAGCGCTCTTTGAAAACATTGTCCGCGGCGATCAATTAATCATAATTTCTCACTTTCGAAAGCACCGATAAAAAGCGTGCCTCCAGCCAGCCTCTATGTCAGCCGGGGCACAGAAAAAAGCAAAAATAAGAAACACCACTGGTAAAGAGCGCCGGCTTTGCGCGCAAACACGCACGACCATCCCCCCTCGTCCTCACTCTCCTTCTCCCGCTCCGCGTGCACGTGCTGCTGCCTGTAGCACGCGCTCCCGAGCGAGCGGGCTGCGCAGTGTTACGACCAAGCATCCGCATTTGCGCGCTCTATTGTTCGCCTGTGGGCATGGATAAGTTTTGTGAATATGTGGTGATGGTCCAATGGCTCTAAGTGAGCCTGTTTCCAGGAATTCTGTTTTTGTAAGCCTGTTTTGCTTTGTGGACAACCTGCAAATGCCAAATTGACCCTGTCAAGAGAACGTCTGGAAAAACACAAAGAAACGTCCCCCTGCGGGAAATAGCAGGAAGTGCTTTCTTTCTTTTGTTCACCCTTCCAGTCGAGAAGTGCTATCCTCCAGTGATGAATGCCTCCTATCCAAAGGAGACGACAGAGTGACATGTCCGCTGACGTGCAGGACAAGAAAGGAGCATGACGCATACAGCCATTAAGTGATTTCCCAGGAATGCAGGAAAGATTTGCAATTGTCGAAAACGGACAATGCTGGGAGCGGATGCGGCGCCACGTGCACTCGGGTTTCTGAGAAGTAAAACCACTTGTCAGAACCAGCCTGTGGTTTCTTTGCTGAAGAATAGAAATGTACCTCCTCTCCTCGCCGTTCCCAAGCTTTTCCCGCCAACAAGTGATCACGCCCAACGAATGAATGCCGGACCAGTCAGTGCTTCAGACCATCAGTGCAGTGATGTGTTCGATTGGATGCCGATACCTGAGGGGCGTGCCCTGGATTTGGTTGGTCAGCATCTTCAGAGAGGGGCTGGACATAGGGGGGTTTTAAGGACGCTGCAGAGCACGAAATGTCGCTCTGGGCCCTGGGTAAACGGCTCATCCAGTCGCTTCTCGCTATGAACTCTTAACGCTTGTCATTTTGCTGATGTACCCTTCTTCTTCATGTAAATATTCTTGTAAATACGTTTTCTCAAAGTGCCAGTAAACCTGCTTGTACATATTTCACCAACTTCGAAGATTCAATCCTACTTCAACCCCGAGTCTCTGCACGCTACCAAGTGAAGGCCGGGTCGACGTAGCCCCAGCGTCACGACAACTGGTGGCAGCGGTGGGATAAAGCCCCAACACTGGTGTCCAGCGTTGGGATCTGAATCTACAAGCCACAACATCTGATGACTGGAGGTGGGATCTGGATCTACAAGCTACAACATCTGGTGATTCGAGGTGGATCAGAATCTACAAGCCACAACATCTTGTGATCGGAGGTGGCATCTCAAGCAACAAGCAGGAGCAACAATCGGCCAACAAGAGAGCAGCTCGGAACATCGATCGCATGTGTGGGTGAGTGCTTGGCTTTTCTTCTGATGTGGACCAGGTTCTAGAACAGGGTTAGATTTTAGAACTGGTAAAAAGTGTTGAAACGCCTTTAGGTTTGGTAGTTTGCACTGTTGTTTTGGAAGTAGCCGACACTCGGAGCGATCATGGACCTACAAAAGCTGCAGAAACCGGACCTGTTGCTATTGTGTGAGGAATTGGGAATTGATACAAGTGGTTTGGCACGAAAAACCTTGATTTTAAAGGCAATCACTGATTTGGGAGCCGATGATGAGGAGCTCAGTGAAGCATGGAACCTCATCGAACAAAAAAAGGAGGAGCAGCTCATACAGCAGAAAGAGCGAGAAAAAGAGGAAAAGAGGCGGGAGCGTGAAATTGAGAGAGAAGCAAAAAAGCGGGAGCTAGAAATTGAGCTCCGGAAATTAGAAGTAGAGTTGAGCAAGAGGTCGGGCAATTGTCCCCAGCTAGCGGTACCTCTTCTCAACAAGGAGGCAGATTTCAAGATGTCAAAGTACATGCAGCCATATGTGATATCAGGGGATATCGGTCTGTATCTGGTTAACTTTGAGCGAACCTGCGAAAAACTGTCCTTCCAGCGAGACACGTGGTCTCAGAGATTATTGACGGTTCTGCCCTGCGAGGCAGCGGAGGTTGTCGCGCGGCTTAGCAAGGAGGACGCGGACAACTACGAGAAGGTCAAGGCTTGCCTTCTGAAAAAGTATAGGCTTAGCGCCGAGGCGTTCAGACAACGTTTTCGGAAAGCTACTAAGTCCAGGGACGAGAGTTACCCTGAATTCCTGTACAATTTAAGAGTTAATTTGGGCGAGTGGCTAAAGAGCACTGATTCCTACAGTGATAGGGACTCTGTAGTCGAACGAATTCTTTTGGAGCAGTTTTATAGCTGCCTCCCAGAAAAAGAAAGAAATTGGTTACAGGACCGAGGCGACATTAAGTCGGCAACTGAAGCTGCCGAACTCATTGAGGGGTACGCTTCGCGCCGACAATTCAGCAACCCAGCAGTGGATAGGCTCCGCAATCCCAAGTTCAGTGTGAATAACCGTCAGAAAAGGCACTTTGCTAGATTTGCAAACGAAGAAAGGAAGGCTTCTTCAGGCAAACGCCCTAGAAAGGACGGCAGTGAGAAAAGTGGGGAAGTGACCAACGCGCAGAACACAAAGAATAAGCTTGGGGCTAGGAAGCCGCTCACATGCTTCAGGTGTAATGAGCAAGGTCACATTGCCGTCAACTGCCGGAAAGAAAAGATTGCTTTCTCGTATGTCAGTGACTGCGATGAAAATATGCAGCTTTTAGAACCCTACCTGCATGACCTAGTAGTCAACGGGAAGCCTTGCAAGGTACTGCGCGATTCGGCCGCAACGATGGATGTTGTCCATCCGGCGTATGTGTCGCCTTCCGACTATACAGGACAGTGTGCGTGGATCCGCCAGGTAGTGGAGGAACAGAGTGTGTGCTTGCCAATCGCGAACGTGGTCATCGAGGGCCCTTTCGGCGAGTTAACAACCGAGGCTGCCGTTTCAGAAAAGCTGCCTAAGTGCTATCCGTATTTGTTTTCCAACAAATCGGACATGCTACTGCGAAAGAGGGGCATCCTTTTCGGAGACAGAGTTGTGCAAGCCTTAACACGTTCAAAGGCGCGAGAACTAGCTACACTGCTCATTCCAGAAAAATCCACAGCGGAGGAAACGGCAGTTAAAACAGTGGTAAATGCGGAAGATAGCAGGTCAGAAAACTTTGAGAGCGAGGCATCTCAGATATGTCAACTTGAAAGGGAGCTTGATGAGACGCGGAATGAGGACGTTCTTGAGAGTAACCTCTTGCCGCCAGTGTCTAGTAATCTCACGAGACTTTTAAGTGGAACTCGAGAGGACTTAGCTATGGAGCAAGCCAATGATCCCAAGATACAGGAGATAAGAGAGCGCCACCGCGCCACTAAGACAGCAAAGAACATTTCTTTTGAGATGAGAAAGGTAGTGCTGTATCGCTTATTCAAGGATAAGCGCGGAGTAGAGCGGGACCAATTAGTCGTTCCCCAAAAGTATCGCGGAGACTTACTGCGACTTTCCCATGGCAGCTCGTGGTCATGTCACCTTGGAATAAAGAAAACAAAGCAGAGGCTGTTGCAAGAATACTATTGGCCTGGATGTTTTAAGGACACGGAAAATTTTGTGCGATCATGCGACACGTGCCAGCGGGATGGAAAGGCACAAGATAAGTGGAAAGCTCCGATGGTGTTAGTACCAATCATTACCGAGCCGTTTCACCGGTTAGTAATAGATGTAGTTGGGCCACTTCCTGTGACAGAGTCAGGGTACCGTTATATCCTCACTATGTTATGCCCAGCCACAAAGTTTCCAGAGGCTGTTCCGCTGCGCGAGGTGACGTCCGAGAGTGTAGTGGATTCGCTGCTGTCAGTGTTTGCACGAGTTGGATTCCCTTCCGAGGTCCAAAGTGATCAGGGTAGCGTTTTCACGAGTGTCCTCACCACCTCATTTCTCGAGCGATGCGGCATTAAGGTAGTGCATAGCTCGATCCATCATCCGCAGAGCAACAGCGTAGAAAGATGGCACTCTGTTCTCAAACGAGTCCTGAGGGGACTATGCTATGAAAACAAGCGCGAATGGGATACCTGCCTGCCTGCAGCGCTTTTCGCTTTGCGGTCAGTGCCGCACGAATCCACTGGATTTAGCCCAGCCGAGTTGGTGTACGGAAGGTCACTGCGCTCACCTTTGCGAATGGTGCGCGAAGCCTGGGAGGGGCGCGGAGAAGACCCAACAGTAGTAGAATTCATTCTGAACCTCTTGAATCGCTTACATAACACTAAGGAACTCGTTGAGGCCAGCATGAAGTCAGCCCAGGCTCGTTCCAAGGTGTACTATGATAAGACAGCCCGTCAAAGGACGTTTTGTATCGGGGACCAGGGGATGTTGCTGAGAAGTTCAAGGCAGAATAAGCTCGAAGTACAGTGGGAAGGACCGGCTGAAGTCGTTGCAAAGCTTTCTAACACTAACTACGCAGTGAAAATTCCCGGTAGGCGTAAAGAAGTGCGCATTTATCATTGCAATCTTATGAAGCCTTATGTGCAGAGGGAAGTCGTGGTAAATCTAACGTTAAACCTTCCCGAGGAGATGGGGGACAACTTGATTTGCCTCAGCGGAAAAGGAAGCAACGCTCAGGAGCTTCTCAAAAAGACGGAGCAGAGAGGAGAACTAAAGAAATCCCAGCTGTCCGATCTGGGCGAGATAATAACAGAGTTTGAGGCCTGCTTCGTGGACAGGCCAGGCAGAACTGACTTGACTGAGCACGATATTGAGCTGACTTCAGACGTGCCAGTGCGATCAAGGTGCTACCGATTTTCTCCAAGGCAAAGAGAAATTCTGGATAGGGAAGTAACTCGCATGCTGGAATTGGGAGTAATAAAACCCTCGGAAAGCGATTATGCTTCGCCTATGATCTTAGTAGAAGCTCCAGGTAAAGACCCTAGGCCTGTGGTAGACTACCGAAAGCTAAATTCTCTCACCAGGGATCAAGTGTATCCTATTCCGAATATTGAGGAGAGAGTAGAACAGGTCAGTAGAGCGGCATATGTGACTACGCTGGACCTTACTCGAGGATACTGGCAAGTACCGCTCACTGAACGCGCCAGCAGATACGCGGCTTTCGTCACTCCGACGGGCAGCTACCAGCCAACAATGATGAGTTTCGGGCTCAAAAATGCTCCATTTTGTTTTTCCCGACTCATGGATAGGGTTTTAAAGGGGTGTGAAACATTCGCGGTGCCTTATTTAGACGACATTGCGGTTTTTTCCGACTCATGGGCGGACCATATGGTACATCTAAGAGCTGTACTGAGCCTTTTGCGTCAAGCTGGACTAACCGTAAAGGCCGAGAAATGTTGCCTGGCAAGGGCGACCGTGGACTACTTGGGTCACAATGTAGGTCAGGGTTTCAGGAAACCCAGCGAGATTAAGATTTCTGCGGTAGCAGAGTACCCGCGGCCGAGCACGAAGACGGAAATTCGAGCATTCCTGGGTCTGACTGGGTACTACAATCACTACATCCCTAACTATTCAGCTTTGGCTAGCCCTCTGACCGACGCTCTCCGCAAGACAGAACCGACAAATGTAGTCTGGGACGAACAAAAGGAAGCCTCCTTCGTAAACCTGAAGGCTGTGCTGATTAGCCGTCCGGTATTGCGAGCTCCAGACTATGACCGAGAATTCACGGTCCAGTGTGATGCCAGTGATCGAGGGTTAGGTGCTGTTCTCTGCCAGAGAGATGACGACGGTAATGAGCACCCCGTGCTCTACTTGAGCAGAAAACTGAGTTCTAGAGAGAGGGCTTATTGCGCGTCAGAGAAAGAGTGCGCTTGCATTGTATGGGCCATTCAAAAATTGCAGTGCTATCTTGGAGGGGCCAAATTCACCGTAGAGACGGACCATTGTCCCCTGGCTTGGATGCAAACTGCGACATCGAAGAACAGTCGCCTTCTTAGGTGGAGCTTGATTTTACAGCAGTACAATTTTGAAATAAGATACAAAAAGGGGAAGTTAAATGGGAATGCGGACGCGCTTAGCCGCTCTTTCTAAGCGGTCCGAGATGTTCCTCACCATGTATCCAAATTGATAATCAGGTTTTTTTTTTTTTCGTGCGCTTGTATATGTGTGACTATGTAAAGCAGCACGTTTGGTTTTCTAGGAATACGTAGGTCCTAACGTCTTGAGTGTGGGCTTTTCTCGAACAACAATGGCAGTTTTCTTTTGACCTGGTCTCTTCAGACGGGAGCCGAGTGCTTGCTTCGACATGTGGTTGAGTTTCAGACAGCTCGAGCAATTTGGCCTACAACAATCAAGACAACGCGACAAGCAACAGCGAGCTTCAAGCGTTCACGTGCAGGCCATTAAGTCGTCTCTTCATGCAGCAGCTGGGACTGCTGCCCTCCGAGACTCTTCTGGCGGGGGAGGAGGCTGTTACGACCAAGCATCCGCATTTGCGCGCTCTATTGTTCGCCTGTGGGCATGGATAAGTTTTGTGAATATGTGGTGATGGTCCAATGGCTCTAAGTGAGCCTGTTTCCAGGAATTCTGTTTTTGTAAGCCTGTTTTGCTTTGTGGACAACCTGCAAATGCCAAATTGACCCTGTCAAGAGAACGTCTGGAAAAACACAAAGAAACGTCCCCCTGCGGGAAATAGCAGGAAGTGCTTTCTTTCTTTTGTTCACCCTTCCAGTCGAGAAGTGCTATCCTCCAGTGATGAATGCCTCCTATCCAAAGGAGACGACAGAGTGACATGTCCGCTGACGTGCAGGACAAGAAAGGAGCATGACGCATACAGCCATTAAGTGATTTCCCAGGAATGCAGGAAAGATTTGCAATTGTCGAAAACGGACAATGCTGGGAGCGGATGCGGCGCCACGTGCACTCGGGTTTCTGAGAAGTAAAACCACTTGTCAGAACCAGCCTGTGGTTTCTTTGCTGAAGAATAGAAATGTACCTCCTCTCCTCGCCGTTCCCAAGCTTTTCCCGCCAACAAGTGATCACGCCCAACGAATGAATGCCGGACCAGTCAGTGCTTCAGACCATCAGTGCAGTGATGTGTTCGATTGGATGCCGATACCTGAGGGGCGTGCCCTGGATTTGGTTGGTCAGCATCTTCAGAGAGGGGCTGGACATAGGGGGGTTTTAAGGACGCTGCAGAGCACGAAATGTCGCTCTGGGCCCTGGGTAAACGGCTCATCCAGTCGCTTCTCGCTATGAACTCTTAACGCTTGTCATTTTGCTGATGTACCCTTCTTCTTCATGTAAATATTCTTGTAAATACGTTTTCTCAAAGTGCCAGTAAACCTGCTTGTACATATTTCACCAACTTCGAAGATTCAATCCTACTTCAACCCCGAGTCTCTGCACGCTACCAAGTGAAGGCCGGGTCGACGTAGCCCCAGCGTCACGACAGCAGACTCCGCAGACAGCCGCGCGCAGCGCGGGCGCGGATGCGCGTAGGTTTTGTAGTTCCTCTCCGCTCCGCTGGAAACCAAGCGCTGGCGTCGCGGAGCAAACCCTCTCGTTGAGAATTGATACGCGTGTACACAGCGACGTGCTCCGGGCGCTGGTTGGGGAGCTTCCTTTCCATTTGTGACTGCTCACTTGAAAGGGGCCTATTCAACTCTTTGGGGACAGACGTTTTAGGCGATGCTGCCGGCGCCGTGGTACCTGCTTTCGGCGCGTTTAGGACGCGTTCCCTACAAAGGCACAAAGCATGCCTCCTTACCCTTTGGTTCCTGCTGACAGCGGTCAGGGGGAGTTCGCTGCTGTGGCGCTGCCATCCGAAATCAATGACTTATCTACCTTTAACGATGAGAGGTTTCTTAACGACCTGGATCACTGACGAGAAGCCGAGGCATGCCATTCTTCGGCAGTTTCCTCTCTCCGCGAGACGACGAGCGAGGAAATGCCTGACTTTTCATGCAGGCGGGGACGTCTCTCCAAGTACACTTTTGTCTTCTTAATCCACAGCTACGTTGTGCAATCTCTAGTTCTGTTATCTCCTCTAGCTAATGCGCAGTTTTGAGCTCCCGAAGCAGGATCGCGTATGAGGATAGAACGATTGACGTATGTGTTTTCCCTGTATAAGCGCCGAGTGATGGCATGAATGACATATATCTGTTTCTTGAGGCCGACTTGGTTCCGCGATGACTGCTGCGGCACCGCCAGTTACAAACAAAGGTGCGAGATACGAATGGTACGAGATACCTAAAAAAAACCGACAACCATCGTTTCAACACGAAAGAAAGAAAAACACTTTCATGAGTTTTGCGAAAAAGCGCGCCGTCACTTTTTCATTCGTTTTTTTTTTTTCTTGCCCCCTTTGTTGGAGCGCGACGGCGGCCGGAGGAGGAGAGAAACAACCGAGCGGGCGCGCGCAAACACGTGCTGGAAAGCAGCGCGGAGCAGACGACAGCATGCTTTTCTATGCGGCGGGGAGCAGACGACGCGGCCGCACTGCGCGGAGGTTTTGACGGGGTCTCCATGGAGGGCGCTGACGCACAGAGCGGCGCAGCGCCCCCTGGCCCAGGTTTTCTCCCCTATTCTTGCTCTTTATCGGGCTACTCCACGTGCGTGGCGCTACTCAAAGCGACTTAGCAGGGAACGCTGGGCTGCATGGTGTGCACGCCTATCCTGTACATAAGGCAATCGACATCTTTGGAGGGTATGTGATGCCACGGAACACCCTTCTCAAGTAGCTAATTACACCGAAAGCACTCGCCTGGCCCTAAATGTGGATGAAGCTTCATTTTCACAACAGGCAGCCCACCAGTTTTTCCCAAACCATGATTGTGTTCCTACTTCTTCTCTTTCTCCAAATGTTATCAATGTCTGAGCCCCCTTATGAGATTACTGCACACTTCACTATGGCAGGATTGCTGGCCTTCATAGATCGCCTCAAGACAAACACTCTCCCCGGACACGACGACATGCCTACTTCTTTGTTTCGCAATTTGGAAGGGTCTGCTTTGCAGTATCTGCTTGATACTTTCAATGAGGTGTGGCATTCTAGAATAATTCCGGGAGAATGGAAACATTGTATTGTTGTGCCAATACCAAAATCAAGCCAACCGCCAGTTTCTCTAATGGCCCTCCGCCCTATTTCTCTTACAAGCTTTACGAACACATTCTAGCGGCTCGCTTGTCATGGTGGTTGGAATCGAATGCTTGTTATACAGAATCACAAATCGGGTGCCGTCCCAAAATAGGAACGGAAGACGGCCTTGCAGCTTTGGCTGCTGACGTACATAACCATTCTCCCCAGAGTCATTTGGTTCGTACTGTGACCGCTATTGACATAACCAAGGCATATGATATACATCCTTCACTCAGAATTCTTGGCACTTTTGATCACTTTACCATAGACCCCGCCGGGGTGGCGCAGTAGTTACGGCGCTCGACTACTGTTCCCAAGGACACGGGATCGAATCCCGGCCTCGGCGACCGCTTTTCGGTGGAGGCGAAAAGCAAGGCGCCCGTGTGCTGTGCGATGTCAGTGCACGTTAAAGAACCCCAGGTGGTCGAAATTTCCGGAGTCCTCCACTACGGCGTCTCTCATAGCCTGAGTCGCTTTGGGACGTTAAACCCCACAAACCATAGAGAAAGGATTTGGTAGAGCGCGGACACTCGGCAAAATCTGGCCCAGGAAATGACGCATATGACTGATAACGTTAGTTCAGCCTCCCCTACAGTGAACTAGAAGTATATACTTCTAGTTCACTGTACACTCTAAGAAAAAAAGGTGTGATCTTACCCCTTTAGGGGGGTAAGTCCACTGACGCACTGGGGAGCCCCTTTGGGTGCAAAGTTACACCCTCGACGGGGGCTTAAGTGTGTCTGGTGTAAAGTTTACGCTACAACGAGGCTAACGTTATGCCATATGGTGAAGTGCAAGTATATGCAACTGGGGAGTAACGTTACCCTTTCTCAGAAGGACTAAAGGTTAGGCCATGAAAGTGCAAAAATATCCTCTAAAATCGGGTGCATGTTTGCTCCCAGCTGGAATAAGCTTATGCCTAATAATAAGGCGTAAACTTACCCTCACAGGGTCTGCATTTATGCCAGCGTAATGAGCTTACTACAGCACCCCGTAAGTGCATGTTTGCACCCTATGAATGGGCGTAACTTTGCACTTTTACGTTCATATTTATGCTTTGTTTGGAAGGGTAATATTACCACCCAGAGGAATAAAATAAATTCATATTATAGTGTTTTTTGCACCCATTTAAGAGAATGTTCTTTTCCTTCGAAGGGTATGTTTGCGCCCTTCTAAATATAGTCTAGGCGCACACTGGTACGCTAGTAATTTGAAAACAACCACACTTCGACTGATTGTGCACTCAGTCACAAGACATCGCCGCTATCGAAGCGATACGAGACATACATTTTCTTTATTTGCAACGCAAGTGACTCCGTTTGGCATATGTGTGGTAATGCTGCCTCCGCTGCAACATTAGACAGCCTTAACATACGCCCTATACAGAAGAAAAACGTTTGGTGAAAATATGTATGATGTCTTCGTCAGCCGGTCACAGACGCCCTCGCTTCCGCAATGTTGGTTTCTTCGTGCTAGAGCGACATATTTGTGACGGGCCATGTAGCCATTCAGGGTGCAGTTTGCACACCGATATTAGTACATGAGAACGGAAGGCAGGGTTTACTTTTTATTGCGTTTGAAAATGGCAGGATAACCGAGCAGTCTTTTGTCATCGTCGTGGTTGAATCCATACTCCGAGGGAACCTGTGTGAGAGAAAAACGAGATGTGGAGGGAATAGACACATTCACAATGTATACACATGCAAGCGATGGAAACACCTCGGCGACTAAACTGCGCCGGCGCGGCAAAAAAAAAAAAAAAATGGAAGCGTGTTGGAACCGCATCGCGGCTGCAGATACAGCAAGCGCTTTCTCTTGCATGGAGAACATTTTTCCAGCACCGCACCCTTCTTGTGGCCGCCAAGCAAGGAACATCTGACGGGGCGGGTTACCGAGGATCGCTCCTATTTTTTCTGCACAAATTCTTTCGCAGTAGTGGTGCCAGCCTGTTTTCCAAGCAGTATATATAAGTGCTGGGCTACTTTCAGCTAGCATGTGTAGTGATATGCTTTAGGCATCTGTGGACACGCCCTGATATACCTTCCCCCTGCACTTGACCTGCTTCCTACATAACAGACCTGCATTCAGCTACTGCTCAGAAAATAAGCCCACTCAACTATTTTGAAAAAATGTTTGCTGGAAATATGCGAGGGAACCTCAGTAAGCTAGCCTTCCCGTCAAGAGTACTTCACCTGGCGGTCACAAGAGGGGTGCGCAGCTGAGAAAAGGTCCATTATTGTGCAGCAGGCCAGGGCGTCGATAACTGAGGGGACGTTCGTGAAAAATCACGCTCAGAAAACTCCTCCATTTTCGCAAGCATGGTCATCAAAAATGGTAGATGAGGAGGCTTTGGCAATTGCATGAAGCTACTGCAAAAATGTCCATTATGAGACATGAAATTAAGCTGCGCGAACTGGCCTGAAGTTCAAAGCTGTGTGCATGATTCTGTTAAGCGGTTTTACTGTAGGAAAAAGGATATGACACAGTAATCAACAACGCAAGCTCTCAACGCCAGATAACTCTGAAGGACATGTCCCAAAACTAGACCAAACTTAGGTATGCCTAAATAAGAGTGCAAGGAACAACAAGGAAACACACAGAATGGACGGACACAGGCGCTCAATAACAACTGAAATTTTATTTCGGAGCACAACACATATAAACATGCACAAAGGTGTGAAGCCAATGTGATGCTGTGCGATCACCGAAAACAGTCTATAGTAATCGCCCTGGCTCCACCTCTTTATGCATGTTTATATATGTTTTGCTCGGTAATAAAATTTCAGTTGTTGTTGTTCGTCTCAAGTTATCTGCAGCACTGCAAAAGGCAGAGGAGTCCTTGCAATTGTGCTCCGAAGTGCCTCTCGCCCCTGCACACTATAATAGAGAATTGTGCTTTTATACTGTTGCCCCCGCCAATTTGGTGGCAAGAGCCGCGTAGGAGCACAATTGCCTATTGCAGTGCGCGTGATCCTGATTACACTGGGGTGCCTCTGCCTTTCGCAGTGCTGCAAGCATCTTGTGAGACGAAGTATAGTCAGCGGCAGTGTCCATCCATTCTGTGTGTTTCCGTGTTGTTCCTTGCGCTTTTCTTTAAGAATGCAGTACCCACTCGCCCGGCATCTCGCACTTGCAAACTTGGGTAACCAAGAATATTGATTACGTAAGTGCCATAAGAAGTCAATTGTTACGAGTTTAGTTAACCACCAAATTAGCTTGATTAAACTGTATCCTGATGTAAACAACTTCTTTAAAACTTCTGGTTCACCTTCGCTGAAACACATGCTATACGTATGGGTGGTCACTCAAATGCAGTCACGCCTGCTGATCATAGAGATTGGGACCACTCGAACCTCGGACTTAACACTGTGCTCACTATTGCGACGCATGCTGATTAAACGAGTACCGGCTTAAACCCACAATAAGGGCAGCAAAAAGTTTGAAAAATGGAACTTACAGCACCATGCGCCGGTTTACGCTGACCGCTGCCGCCGCATGCCTGCTGCTGTCGCCCATCATTGACATGCGTAATGGAGTCCGAAGCTGGTACATGGCGCCACCGCAGCAGCAGCAACCTTTCAAGTCCATAGTTGTTCTCAACGCTGGCCCAGCGAATCTGCTAACGTGATCTCTCCTCCGCTGCTGCTTTTGGGCAGCCCAAGACTGTTGCAGCACTAGAAGATGCGTACCTCTCGTTTTATCCAAGCTCCACGTCGTCGCTGATTGCAGAGTCGTCGTGAGCTGTGCCCTTAACAGAATTCTGCCGCGTCAGTTAATTTAAGATTACGTCTTTACAGGGGGTAGTTCCCTGCAGTGACAACGAAGGACTTTGCTCGCACATATCTATTTGTATGTTGAGTATGATACAAATATTTACAACTCAAGGGCAGTGCAGCCCATAGGCATAACACTGAGACCACTCGATGCTTCCGCGTCCGAACAGGGCATCGCTTCTGCTGGAATGACTCGTGACCCCACGGAGCCTTGAGAAGAGTATGTGTTCAGAGCCACCATGTGCTCGCCGTCGAAAAGAGGCACGCATTTTGGGCTCCCTGGGACCTGTCATATTGTTCACAATGAAGTATTGTGTACCCCGCCTAGGCACTGTGGAAGCTACAGCCAAACTGGTTTCCGAAAGTCCGGCGAAAAATGACTTCATGCTGTGAAGAAAAGAGTTCCGGAGAGCAGCAGGTTCTTCTGATTGTTCCTTACCCCACCTCCATCATTGGCGCTTGAGATTCAGTGTCCAAAATTCTGATGTTCACTGAAGGGGCAAGCTTATCAGGACAAAAGAGCGTGCGTCACCTTTGCGCTGTGTCATACGGCGAGCGAAGGAATCAATGCCCAGTTTCCTGAATTCTCGGAACTAGAAAGGATAAGTGACCACGTGCAAGTATCACAGGTTGTACGTGGCCCCGCAGCCAGCTAGCTGGTCTTTTGTAAGTTTTCCACTCAACTTATGCTCGAAGGCATCGTGTCGCACAATGCTGCTGCAAACACGTGTGTGCTGCATTGAAAAACGCGAAGTGCCTGGTGTGCGGCGTGGCGGAAAACATGCATGCGTCGTGTTTCATCACAAAAGCGCCGGAGAAGTGGCAATTGGAACCACCCGACAGCCTGGTGCAGCAAGTACGAAACACGCCGAAGCACTGCGAAAAAAAGGAGCCCTGGTAAACTAAGAACAATAGAGCTAGCTCTTGGGGCAGTTTGTACACCTTAAAATTAAAAGAACCTGCTGAAATCAGAACGAATGAAAAAATTATGAATGATGACATGCAAACATAACGTCTCCTGCAATATTAATACAGAGCAATACGACACGGTGTACGCATTCTGTTTTCTTCACTTTCCAAACTGATTAGCCTATTTTTGAAAATAAAAAAAAAAGGAAGGAAGAAGAGAGCATGTGTGTAGAACAGTAAGATCAAGCAAATGAAAACCTTGGTCGAGGCAAGACGAGTTATTTACCGCATTCCGATGGCCCGTGGAAAAGTGCATTTATAGGACAGACAGGCAGGTAGGTCGTTTGCAGAAACAAAAAAACTCTCTAAAAGAGGAGACCCAGGAATATACAGGGCGTTGCACAATTACCAGCGCCCTGTAGAATGCTCCTCCAAACTAAACCGCAAAATCCTCGCAGCTAACATTTCGCACAGAAATGGAATTTTGCCTTTGGTATTTTTAATAATAAAGTTGTTTGGCGTACTTTCCTGATTCGATCAGAAGTCGAATGTTCCCATAATATGCGGCGGCTGCGATGCAAGACAAGCCACTGCCTCAGCGATAGCACCGGCATTGCCGCCGCATACAATGGGGACATCCGACTTCTGATCGAATCAGGCAAGAACCATACCATCGACAAAATGCCATTTCTGCCCGAAATTTTGAGCTATATACATATATGTATATACATCTATATATATATATATATATATATATATATATATATATATATATATATATATATATATGGACCATATTACGCCACGCTTTCCGGTCTCCCACTATCTTCCTAACATCACATAACTTCATCTGCAGCGCCTCGAGGATGCCATCCAACCATCGCGTTCGCTGCCTACCCCTTCTCCGGTGACCCTCAAACTTTCCCAACATCAAATCTTACTCCAGCGACTCCTCTCTTCTCATCAGATGACCAAAGTAGCTAAGCTTTAACTTTAGAATTTGACCCTCCAATGAGCATTCAGGGTTTATGGTCGACAATATCGACTGATTTGATCTTCTGGCCGTCCAAGGAACTCTCAAGAGTCTCCGCCAGCACCACAATTCAAACGCGTCAGTTCTTCGGCGGTCAGCCTTCTTCACAGTCCAACTCTCGCATCCATACATCACAACTGGAAAGACCATAGCACGAGTTATACAGATCTTGGTTGGCGGTGTAATGTCTCTGCTCTTTACTAGGCGGTCAAGGCTCTTGCCCAGAAGCAGGCGTCTGCCAATTTCATGGCTGCAGTCTCCTTCCGGGGTAATCTTGGAGCCCAAGAAGAGAAAATCTGTCACAGCTTCCACTTCTTGTCCCTTGATGCTCCAGGACTTGATAGGGGCAGACGGCATGATCTTTGTCTTTTTATTGCTCAGTTTAAGCATATATATATATATATATATATATATATATATATATATATATATATATATATATATATATATATATATATATATATATATATATATATATATATTATACATACGTGTGTGTGTCCATTTGTAAACTAAGAATGTCCGACTGACATACTTTCCGCGGTACAGTAAATGAGGGTGAAGAAATCCTTATTTTCAGTGTAGCTGGTCGCATTCAACAAAAAACTAGTAGAAAGAATCAACTTTTGATGAAATTTGTCCTCGAGTGTCACAGCTTTCAGCTGCCCATCAGCCTGCCTCTAGTTAACGCAATAAAATTAAATAATTTCAAGCCAGCATGACACCAAAGCTGTAGACGCGATAGCGCCTTTAACACGGCGTTTTTATTCCGCGAATTCTTGCCGTTAAGAGACGCAGAGTTTGGCAATGTGATTAACGCCTTTAGTTTGCTTTGTTTGGAGGAACGGAAGGTGCTCTATCTGCCTCACTTCTCGGTAAACGGCGAACTTTAAAATGAAAGGCATAAAAACGGAGGTAGAGCCGCCCAAATCTTTAACTGGTGTGCGCATGACGACCTCCTTTTCTATGCTCCTGCGCCTTAATAAGGACAATACTTGCCAGATGATCAAGATTACGCAAAAGCTTGGTGAGCCATTTCTTATACTTGACTTTTCGCAGGTTAGCTGCTCTGTAACACTCAGAATTACAGAAAGTACTGCCGTCACGAACGTCAGTTAAGATTTCGGCAGCTGTACATAGGTCGTTGGTTCCAATCTCTGTCGCAAACTAACCTTCAACATGACCAGCAGATGGATGCTAAATGTGACGCGAAAAGGGTATGACACCACCCTGAAAGCTGTATAAGGAATCGATTTTATCAAGATTTTAATATAAAACAGAGCATATATTTTCCACGAGTTGCGAGTTTCGGCGACGACCATGGCAATGGCGATGCCTTTTCGGCCGAACGAGCTGTATGCGCTTCAGGTAAAATCAAATATGTGCATAATTTTGTTGCTGAACACAACTAGCACCTCTTTCTCTCTTTTCTTTCAATCCACCTTCCTTCGAAGCTTCTCAAGCTTCCCCCTACGGTGTGGTTCAGGATTCTACCAAGAAGTGTGAGAGATACTGTGCCTTTTCTTTCCTTTAAGCAGCTTGGGAAATACGTTTGCAGAACGGCCCGTGACAGTTCGCCATGCAGTCGGAGTGGCTCCACTATAAGCCTGAAACAAGCTGTGCACTGCCAGAGCATCACTCCCACAAGCAAAACAAAAGTATTTGCTGTTTCATTACAATTTAGAAGCAGTTTTGCAGTCATTACGTCACCCCATAGAAACCAGGACACACCTGCAGCTTGCAGTTCCTGACTGGGGAGAGTAAACATGGAGAGGGACCCAAACGCCGCGAGAGAAAAACGGTGGCGAAGGTGGCACAAAAGGCGTCCCCTCTCTGAAAGCGACAGTGCAGGAACGAGACATGATGGGACAGAATGCTGCACGAGCGCCCCATCGTGACATGTGCCCAAACTATTCACACCGCTGTCTAAGGGGCACGAACACACACACAAACACACAAACGCTGGTAGAGAGGGTAAGTAGGGTTGCAGCAGGGTGCAAGTTTTCTAAGAGGGGGTAAGTGAATAGGGACCTGCTTCCAGCAGGTGCAAAGTTACCCCCAAGGCCTTCTAAAGGGGGTAAAGGACCATGCTATGCCCTTTTTACCCCTTTCGCACACCCTTTTTTCTTAGAGTGTAGCCTCACCAAATGGATGGTGCCATCAGCACTGGTCGCGCGCGCGGCGCGCCCGCTCGGGTGCAGTCGGCGCAGACCATCCGTCTACGCGATTGCTTGTTTGTTCGTGAGGACGGACTGCTCACTTTTACGGATTTCTTGGCCTTAGAAGCGGAACTACTGCAGTTTGTCAGGACGACAAGGTGAGAAAAGTTATTTTGCCGAAAAACGCTACATTTCAAGCAGTTCAAGCTGACCGCGCCGGCCGGTTTCTTGAATTGCGCAGCTCGTGAATAGGCACCGCTGCGCACGTCATGGGCCCGCCAGTTCGTGACACCCCGGCAGCTTCCAGCAAAGGCAAAAACATTTTTTCTGTTTGTAAACTACGCTGCATTTCAAGCAGTTTAGCTCAGCACTCTGGCTAGCCCGGTTTTGAGGGGAAGGCTTATGTGCTCGGTTATGGCGCAAAAAGGGTTCGCCTGTTGGTGCGCAGTTAGAAAGAGCGACCCACACCTGACGCTCTTTGCTTGGTTTGCCTAGTGGTTAGTTTTGCGTGGCTTCTCGTTGAGTTTTACTTGTTGGGGTGTTTTCTATGGCCTTCACCAGTGCACAATTTTTTAGATGATATGTGTTGGCCGGGTGAATTCTGAACATCGAAAAAATAGGCTAATGTGTCAAAGATGAGCTTTCTCGCGTAGTATGTACGGGACCGTTATTGTTAAGGCGGCAGGAGAAAAAAAAAAGAACGCACAAAAAGCTGGAAAACCAGAAACTCCTGTGTCGAGGACTGTCATCTGCGACGAAAACCCGCATTTCACACGCGCAGCAAAGGAATGCACTTTAAAAAAAGGCAGTAGAAAAGGAAACGCCTAGGTGTTTCTAAACAGCTTGATACTAAAGAAGGGGCGCGCCAATAATTCCGTCCTCTTTGTTTCTGAACACACGTATTGTACCCGCACATTTATCTCCAATGCTCCTAACGCACATGGACGTCTGGCTGGTAGCCCCTGTGTTGTTGCCGCCCGCGTATCAGATATTTTTATCGAATGAAACGCGTAGTCGGTTCTCAATGCAGCTTTTAAAACCAAAGACCAACATCGGGACCAATACTTGGAATTTACTGGTAGGGATCTTCGCCGTGTAGTTTGATGTGCGTATTTTACGTGGGTACACACGCGAGGTTCGATAAATCATATTGACCATGCTCGTAATGTTATTCCTTTACAGTTTTCTCACATTTCATCTGTTTACAGTTTCAGTAAAAGGTGTATCACGATGACAAATACTTCTACTTTAAATTTTTCAGCTGATGCCAGGATGCGGCTGTCACTGTTGTGTGCCCTCGTGAAACAATTGCAGCATACGTGCAAGAGGTCCGGATCAATCTTCCGCATCCCACGAGTCAATAGGTTTCAGCTTTCACTTTCGGCTTGCCTTTTCATGTGACTTAATGTGCACAACAGGTATTCCTACAATGATCTAATTGTTAATCAAGCTGAAAAATGTGTTAACAAGCGTGAAATAAATGTCCCTAATGTTTCCTGAAATATTAATATCAGTGCATATTTCCACATTTCCACAAAGTGACCATGTGATAGCATTGTATGGTAAGCTTGGTTGGTTTATATTGTTTACCGTCCCAAAGACACCCAGGCTATAACGACGCATGATAGAGGAACCATTTTTATATTGGAACTGTTGCGCATTGTGGCTATGAACTTAACGAGTTCTAGTTTCATTTTCATCGTAAAATGAATGCAAGGCCCTTTGTAGCATGGGCCTGAATGTTTTCCAGCTTATGTCGGGCTTACGGCATGTTGTGCTAAGAAACTTTACAAACTTTCTGAAAAAGGTAATGCTGAGGATAAAATGCGTGACCGTCTGCTGAAACTTTGGTGCCAAAAACTTTGGTGCCCAAAAGCACATGATGGTGTGGTAAAGGGGTGCGCATTTAAGTTCGACTCAATGTTGTCCCTGTGGCATAATTACCCAAGACGACTTGAAGTGTATTTGCTTGAAATCTGTGTTTAACGCTAAATGCAGGGTATTCTGAGGGAGCCACGAGTGTATCGTAAGCATTGCGTTTGTCTATTTTCCTATGTATAATTTGCTCTATTTTGTATGTCTGCATGTCATGCTACATTTGTCTACTTATGTATTGTTTCGTGCCTTGTGTAATATTTTTGTTACACGTCGGCTGACGTATCCTACGTTTTTTTCTCTCTTCCTGCTTGCTTTTATGCACCAAGTGGGGACAGAATTATGCACCAAGTGGGGACATAATTGTATCGGTTTTGTTTTTGTATTCAGAATAATAAATGTTCATCTTGGCACCTTTCCTGCAATACTGCTGGTTGGTAAACGCTTTGACGCAGCTGCGTTGATAGCCAGTCAGCAGTAATTGTGACCTGATTGTATATTTCATTGCTGAAAATAAATAGAAAAATAATGCCACACCGTACAGAACAGAAATAATGTGCCAACAGGGAGCAGCAGTGCAGCAAGCGCTTGATAGCGTTCAAACTGCGCGCTTTTAACCGAAAGCGGATGTGCGTCAAGCTTCGGCGGCTTGATGCGCGGCAGTCAATTGGGCCGTTGAGCCCTATAGGAGTGTCCGCTCTTTACCAAATCCCTTTCTGTATGACTTTACCTCCAACGGTGGTGTGCCCAAGGGCTCCGTCCTCGCCCCCACATTACTTAACGTGGCTTTTATTCCTTTTGTCCCAGCCCTAGAAAACATGCCTTCTATACGCGTTCTTGCGTATGCCGACAACATAACCTTGTGCATTGACCTTGTGGTCCTATCATCCAGATGCGTCTGTTCAACAGTAGGCACTCCAGCACGCGCTGGATGTCTTAAAGGGCCACTGTCCAGGGAAGGCCCTTTTAAGCAAAGGAGCCCAGTGTTTCGATCAGGTACCGGAGATAGTCTGTGAAAAATGCTACAGTGACACGCGCGCCGCAAAGCATCGAGAATACAATTCAAAACTCTCTCGTGCTCTCCTCCGGGATGCCAGATTCCCCGTTTCCTGCGCTGGCTCGACGGGCCACGATAATGACGTACGTACCGGGAACGACGTCAATTGGTCCGTCTCGCTGACTGACGGGAGAAGGATGGGTGTCTACTGCTCGCAGCGCGCTTTTTCCTCGCCACGGCCAGGCCGAATCCAGCGGCGCGCGCTCCCTCGACCGTTTCTTTTTTTTTTTTTTTTTTTTTTTCGCGCTCGCGGAGAGCCACGCCCCACCTCCCGCCAAACGCGGAGGAGGCTAGACGACCTCGGGCAGGAGAGTGAAAAACCTTTGCGAGGGAATGGAAGGAGAGAGGCATGACAGAATCGGGTGATTGCGGTGGCTGTAACTGCGTTATTAGTTACTCTTTTCAAAAACATTTTGCGGCCTTGCGTTCTAGGGGCGAAGTCTCACAGTCACCGGGGAAGAAAATATTTTCGACCGGAGGGTGGACAGTGGGCCTTTAACATCTGGACTCCCCGCTTTGGGTCTGTCCCTATCTTGTAATAAATCATATGTTTCATTCGCATCGGAAACAAATCTGGTTTACGAAAAGCGGCTCCTTTTACTTTTAAGGTAGCTAATTCTCAAATTCATCAAGTGGAAAGTGTTTGTGTTGTAGGACTTCTTCATACATCTGGGACTGGAACACCTTGGCTAAACGCTACCCGTAAATCGGCTCACGCTACACTTGGTCTGATTCGTCGCACAGCTATGCGCTCACGCGGAGCGCGTTCTGATACTGCTCGTCGGCTCGTGCGCTCCCTCCTTCAGCCGCGGATAGTGTACCAGACACAATTCCATCGCCTCACCCGCCAACAATAGGACTCCCTTGAAGCTATCAATCGTGAGGCTATGCGCGCCATAACCTATCTCCCGCGTCTTACACCCATACTCGTCCTGGAAGAGTATGCTCCATTGAATACATTAAATGAACTCATCGACCAGCGTGAGCCAAACAGAGCACGTAAAATGTCACTTCAGCTCCATCGTTTACATACTCGTCCTCCTTAGTCGTACTGTCAACCTACAGACAATCGCTTCACTGTTTCGCCACCGGTATCATCCGCGCATTTACCTCCAGGGTGCATAATATACTACACCGCTGCATCACGCACAGCACTGCAGGGAGTTACCGCTGTGTACATTACCTCCTATCCCCATCTTTACTCTCGCGAAACATATAGCGTGGATACATGCACCCCCCTTGCCTTGGAGGCTCAGACGATACACAATGCAATTACTTCCCTCCCACTCAAACCCACATTTGATATTGTTCATATTTACACTGACTCCAGCTGCCTTTAAGCAGCTTAAGGCTGTTCGGTGCACGTTTCAAATTACAAATCCATTCATCAACTCTGCAATAAATACCCATGTCCTGTGCGTATACACTGTATTCGCGGCCATGCTCACGATCTACATAATATCCATGTGGATACAATGACACACCTCGACACATCAGACATCCTGCCACCTTCCCTTCTTCCTCCCGATCCGTTCTTGTCCCATGTTTCCGAGAAAGATTCTTTGCGAGTGAGTGAGTGAGTGAGTGAGTGAGTGAGTGAGTGAGTGAGTGAGTGAGTGAGTGAGTGAGTGAGTGAGTGAGTGAGTGAGTGAGCGAGAAGACTTTATTTACACCGACATGGACCTCGGGGCAGGGGCTCAGCCAGGGGGAGGGTCTCCTTGCCGGCTCTCCTGCGCCGTGGCCGCAGAGAATTCAGGTCTTGGAGTAAGCCTCCTCCGCCAGGCGTAGGATCTTTTGTTCATCCACATTTGGGCTGCGGATGTAGGACTCCCAGGTAATTTGATCAAGGAGATCAGTTTCTTTCGCTCCTGGAGAATCGGGGCGGTTGTGACCGGAGTTCCGGCCAGACTTCAGTAGCTGACAATGGAGGCTGTTGTAGCCGGAGTTCCGGCCAGGCTTCAGCAGCTCACAATGGAGGCGTACTTAGCGGACGCCGGCGAGCGACCGCGAACAAAAGCAGCGAAGCGACGGCGACAAAAGGGCACCTATTCTTGTGCTTAATGGGCACGAGACGCGTCGCCGAGCAGCATTGACCCCGCTCGCCGAATTCTCGAGGCAAGCAGGTGGCCCCTTGGAATTTCGCGGGGTGAATGACCACCGTCAATGGGCGACTTCTCGGACCATCTTGCCCTGGTACCGAAACTCCATCGCCCGCACAAAATCGTCATCGACATCAGAAGATTTGCCCTCGCCACCGGAAGATGTGTAAGGAGATTCACCCTTGGCAGTGGGCGGCACCTCGAGTGATCCCTTGCCCCCATTGATTGGATAGCATCGATGAACTTTGTTTCCCCAGCTAGGGAACTGGGGATACCAAACCATATTTAACTGACGGATTTTTGTTTGTACAGATAGCTCCGTTTTCCTCTCATGACTTGCACCCTCTTCAGTACGTAGAAAGTGTATATAAAATTTACTTTTTGCCTCTCCTCCCTGGCTGTCGTCCGCCTCGGTGCATCGTCGCCTCCTGGGCCCGCTGCGGTGAAGCTCGCCCCCTGAACCCGACACACATCAGGGCATTGCCAGATTAGGTGATTTTGACCCAGAGGTACGTTGCAGAGATTGCAAGTCTCTAGGTCCTCTGTCAACTCATTATGTAGAGAAGATTCTTTGCGCCAGCGAACACGCGCTCTAATTCGTCCGTGTTCGTACCCTCTCCTCCATAATCTCACTAGGGAGGAGGAGGTATCTGTGCTCCGGATTCGGGCAGGAGCGGCTCTGACCCCTTTTGTGCGTCATCGGTGGCGGGATGAATGGCTTCAAGTGACCTACAAATGCCCGCGTTGTGGTGCTTCACCGGTACTGTGCGACATGAAACACCTGCTGTGGGCCTGCTCAGCTACAGCATTCGTAAGGCAGTGCTAAACAAGGAAAGTAGGCCTGCGGTAGGACCTTGGATGTGACTACCGCAAGTGAACACAAGAAAATAAGTTTATCAGAAACCTCTGCGAAATTTTAAGAGAGACCAATTTACACTCCATATCTACATTTCTCCTACTTCCCGTTTCCTTTTTCACTATGCCTGATGACAAACATCTCGAATAAAACAAAATGAAACGGTAACGTCATCGCCCGGCAGGCCATGCGGGATAAAAATATAAAACAAATGAATAAATTTAAAAACTAAAAAGTGAAGAAAGCATCGTACATGAGCGTGTCCTATAGCATATACAGTTAATAGCGGTGCTTAAGTGTGCCCTAAAGTTTTGCGTATAAATACTCCCTCTTCCTCTATTCTTTCCCTCCCTTTTTTGAGCTCAAAACTCGCTGGGAAAGTGAACCTGCTTGGGTTAGAACACTTAAATACAATCAAGTAAGTTTTTCTTTTAATTTGCGCATTTTGTTAACCTTTTTTTTTTTCGATGGATGTGTTTGGGAAGAAACGAAGATAATAAGCTATTTGCACTTGCAGTGATGTGCAGAACAAAGAAAAAGGCAGTTTACCAGCTCCTTTTTGTCATCTTGTCATCTTGTCATCTTTGGACGGAGAATGGAAGGCATGGTAGAGGAGAGGGGTGAACAAGGAAACTATTAGCACGGCCAAATAAAAGTATCGTATTCGTGCTATTTACAGCACATGCAACGCAGTGAGCAATACGTGCCCATGCGGACTACCTGAGCCCAACTAAAAAGTGTACTAAAAGTGGTGAAACACACGCACGCACCTGAGTGCGCACATACAGAGACACGCACGCACGCACGCACGCACACACACACACACACACACACACACACACACACACACACACACACACACACACACACACACACACACACACACACACACACACACACACACACACACACACACACACACACACACACACACACACACACACACACACACACACACACACACACCATTCTCTCTCTATCTCTGCCTCCATCTCTCTCTGCGCTACTTTCCGCGCTCTACACAACTCAAGCCGACACAATGTGTTAGCCCATCAGACGCTGCTTCACGCCATTTTTGCGGGGGTGTCAACGAGATGGACCTGACGGTCCGCAAATCTTCGTCGCCGGTTTGGAGTTCCGCCGGCTTCCCTCGCTGCTGCTGCAGCGGAGCGCTCGAGTGCTACTGGTGCGAAAAGGCGAGAACGAGTGCGGAAGGCGGAGACGGAGGAGTGGCGTGCAGCAGCTAGAATGAAGCCAACCGTGGACCTGTACAGTGCCAGCAAGGAGGTCATCTGCCAGGAATGACTGTATGACAACTCCTTGGGCAGTTGCCTGCTGGCGAAAGCCCGCTGCGGAGTGCTGCAGACTCGGGTGTGGCGAGCGCACTTCGCGGGCGATCTCGACACAACTTGTGCCAACTGTGGAGCGTCGGCAGAAACGATCAACCATGTGGTTTAGGGCTGCCCAGCAATTTTGACGACTTCCGAGATCCAAGCGTTGTCAGCTGCCCTGGGATTTGAGGAGCCTGTAGGAGTGGAGACCACAAAGCGGCGTCTCGAATTCTGGTGGCAGCGGGGAGCCCTGCGACCTCGGCGGCGGACAGCGGCGGATGTGTGGCCTGTGTACTTGTGACCGTAAAGTCTAAACGGCAATTAACAAACTTTCTTTGGCTCCGCCGCGCCGTAAGGCATCGACGACCTGCTACAAAGGGCAAATCCACCATCACCATTACCATCAAAGAGGCCGCAGCTCCAGCCATGAAGCTTTCCGTCCTGCATGGCTCCAGCCGTGGCCGGGTCCGTAGGTGTGCCCTCCGGCGTACCGAGGGGGCTATCGCGATACGCACGTCGCGTTCTCCGCGTGGAAAGAAGGCGTATCGCCAAGATTCTCTTGTAGGCGGTCAAGGACTATTGATCTATCAGCCAAAGCATGGCTAAAGCAGAATGGACCTTTTACAAGTAGCGCCACTGCGCATGCGCGAAGCCTCCTTGGCCGCCATTTTCGCCGGAATGACACGCAAAAATTGGATGACTTCGCTGCACGCGCTTTTCCAGGAAACGACGCGCTTTGCTTCATCGACGCAACCAACTGCTGAACAATATTGGCATACAGTGCTAGTGTCTTCTAGGCCTTCGGAATGGACGCAATAGTGTCCCCTCCTCTTTCAGCTTGCCTCACAGATAAGGCATATGGCCAAGTGCGCCAGCTTCTTGTTGCCACTGTCATGGTTTACCAAGGGGGGCTGGGGGGGGGGGGGTATATATCAAAGTATGTTCAGATGACTCACGCGTCTCTGTGTTAGCCAAGACCAGCCCAGCCCTGCACTCAACTACTGTTTGGCAAATAAGCCCACCCCGCTTCTAGGAACGAATTTCTGCACGAATTCTTGATAACCCGTCTCGTCAATCGTACTTCGCCTGGCGGCCGCAAGAGCGGTACGCTAGCAAAGCAGCAATGGGGGCTAGCTGGTTTACCATTTCAAGAATTTTCGCGCTACGATACACACAGATACACAAGAAAGCAGGAACCACGTACACAGGACAAGCGCGCACTGACAACTAAGGTTTATTGATAACAGGGTTACATTTAAAACAGTCCACACGCACTATCTGATACAAGAAATCTCGCAAACTCACTGATCAGGCAGTGTCACATCCCTACGCACTATACGCTCCTTTATTATCTTTATCTCATGATTAGTTAGCACGACTGATGGCGTGCTTACGCACTTGTCTTCTCAAGCTTCCCATATCTGAAACGCTTATTTTATTTCTATTTCCTTTCTGTCTTTCGAACGGCCTAAGACTGTGGTTCCTTCAAAGTCTGGCTTGCATTTGTGTTTTGCGCAATGGGGTGCGAGGTTTCCAGGGTTATTGATTTTACCTATATCATTACAGTGTTCCTTTAACCTCGTGTTCAAACACCTGCCTGTCTGACCTATGTACCTCATTCCGCATGATAAGGGAATGCTATACACAATGCCTGTATCACACTCAACAAATCTTTCTTTGTGCGCAATTCCGCATGTGTCGACTCTATCTTCCTGGTCATTAGTCATTTTATGGCACAGGCTTATTAACTTTTTCGGAGCGGTGAACAAGAGGCTTGCTAAAAATTCGTCGCGGGTACGCCCTCTTCGCTGCCGGTAGCGGAGGGGGCGGGACGCCGAAACTGGGAAAGAGGCGGACGTGCCGTCAGTTTCGGAATACCGTGCCGGCCAGCAAGGCCGGCTCCATCCCGCGCTTTCGTGATCGACGGATCAGCACAATCTGTTGCTGGTGGCTTTTGTTTTCTCCAGTTTCGTCATTCTGTGTTAAAGATTCGGCGGGCTCAAAGGTTCCACGAGGTCGACCAGCAGACACGCAGCTATCGCGGAGTAGCGCACCCGCGCTTCGACGCCTCCCGCCCACTGCGCCTTCCTGAGTTGTAAAATAAACTTCGTTCAATGCTCGAAAAGTGTTTTCCTCGTGTCATTAGAAATAAACATTCTACGTGAGTACGTGATGCGACCAGTGGCTCAGCACAGCTTTCGCCACAGCGCGCTCAAGCGCCGTTCGAAGCGCTATGCTTCCACATGCCGCGCCGCCGCGTCTCCTGCAAGCCATACGTGGATCCCTTGGGCCAGCTTCAGGCGCGCTAAGGTTTATTGTCATCTAAAATAATAAATTCAGAGATAAATGTTGTCAAAACATTGGCTACCGTTTAGCTCTGGTTAAACCGGGTTGAATTGCGTTAGCAATACTTGGGTCTGTCGTTTTACATGGGACGGTTATAACCGTCCCATGTGAACCGAGAGACCCAAGCACCCTGACAATAGGCACGTTCATACGGCTTTGTTATAGCGGTTCTTTATATATGGGCTGGCAGAAGCTGCCAACTTTGGTCTCTCGTTTCACTTGGGACGGTTATGTCAGAATCAGCATGTCATTCGTTCTGTTACTTATAACGCGCCCTTCGTTCCCAAACCTTCGGCTTCTTGATCTTCAGCAAGGTGGTGTGGCCTTGACCTGATTAAGCGTATACAGGCGTCCACCACTCCTTGGTGTCCATGCAAAAGTACGCTCCGCCTTCCTTTCCTCAAATCCCAACTTAAAGAAAATATCAAAACATGACCTTGAATTAATTAGGTGTTGACTTTTAGAAGATGGTGTCACCTTGACCTCATCAAGAGCAGATGTCCGCCATTATGCGGTGGCCATCACTAAAGTAGCGCCTTCCTTTCCCCAAACCTAACAAAAATATGAGCTTGTGACCTTCACCTGATTAGGTGTAGGTATCTACCATTCCGTGGCGTCCATCCAAAAGTATACTCTGCATTCCTTTCTTTAAAACCTCACTGAAAGAAAAAATATGAAAAAAAAAATCGCGAATTGAAAAGGCGGTGTTACAAGGATGTGGCTAGTCTCGCAGCTTGCGCTCGTGTCACTAAGTTTCAGGAATGCTTAAATCCTCACAATTTTTTGTCCTTTGCGGCGCGTTGCGCTTCGGAGGAAAGTGCCGTTTTCCGCAATCGCTATACACACTCCAAGCATTGCACACTGTCTACATAGTGCGTCAAGGTATTTGTCGTGTTTTATAGCGCAGCTCTTTGGCGCCCGTACCTGCGTTTTGGCGTCGTTGCCGCCGCCGGCGTTGTCCCTAGTAATCGGCTCCGCAGCCTGGGCAGCACGCCCCCCATCCCCCCTTCCTCTCCTTTCTTGGCGGCGACTGCGCTGCGCTAGGGAGCCTACATGAGGGCGCCGCAGGCCGGGCCTGCGTTTTACGCCCGACGGCGCGCCGGCTTCGAAAAAACGCGCGCCGCCGCCGATCTGGCACTGCCAGATATTTGATGCTTGTGCGGCGCGGCGTCCTCTCGAACCGGAAGCTACTGCGGGCTCGATCCAAAAGGAGCGCGGAAAGCTGGCATTTCCGGTTTGAGCGGCCGCTGTCAACATGGCCGCCATGGCCGATGAGGTGTGTCGAAGTTTGGCCGCAGAAATGTGATTATCGTAAAAATAAACGCCTAATTAAGCACGGCATGTCGCTTTTTTGTGACTATAGGACCTACTCTCGGATCGTAACGTATTTGTTTTCTCCCTGAAGCGAAATTTCTAAAAAAAAAAAGAAAAAGAACCATGCCGCTGGTATCCGAGTGGGCATTCCAATTGGTATCTTCGTTCATTCGATCGCGGAAAATCCTTGAGCGACCTTGTACGCTTTCCACATTTAGCACAGTAGCATTGAATTGAGCCCTTTCGCGATTTTACCACAAGGGACAGCGTCGCTTCTCTCACGTACCTCGCTCTGCGGTTATTTCCACTCGCTGATGCATTTGCTTTCGAATCGAGGGATCCGCCATGTATCTCGAGCTGCGCGTCGCGTCGGCGCGGCACTTTTCGACGCGCGAAAATCGCGGAAAGAAACGCCGCATGTATCCCGGCCTTTCTGCACGCGCTCCTGCCGCCACCGTTCACCACTGCGTGCCCTCCCCCCCCCCCCCTCTTTTCCTGCGTGGCGGCAACGGTGTTTTCAGGTTGCCGAAGCACCGGCTTGCTATTAGCGGGTCACGGTGCGTGCATGCCAAGGACTCGCAAGCGGCGTCAGCGGCGTCGCACATATCTCTTCACGCGCAACCTTCCTACAAGCCGAAGCGCTGCGTCCCTCTACCTCCCGATAATTTAATTGCTCCCTTCATTTCTCCGACCACAAAGCTTCCTTAATTCATGACAGTCAAGAACTGTTAGGGGAGTGTTTCTTGAAGGAATACGCGTGAAAAATTAAAAAAAAAAGTCTTTAATTCTACATATATGTCTTGCTCAAATTATTTGCCTAAATCTATCGAAAAGGTGAAATAGCTGATAAGCTCTGCTCAAATTTCGCTAGAAAGTAACGTAATCGTCGGCAAAGTTTTATTTTTCTATTTTTATTGAGCACAAACTGCAGGCATAAAGATGAAAAGAGATGAAGAAAAACATTGCAAAGCATTAAAAGGAAGCAATGAAATGCAACAACGTCTTCAAGCGAAAAATATGAATGAGCACACGTAAGGTGTGCATAAAGTGCATACTGGGGGTGGCATTATACTCAACGACAGTGTGCAGTACTGGAGTATCTGAAGAATATTTATTTCTCCTACCTTAAAACATGCGATCAACTCAGTCGAATAAGTTTGTCTGAAGCGACTCCGTGCGATATAAGCTTGCCTGCGCTCTTGCGACGGCGAAGGAATCTTTGTAACATGGTGAGGTCACAACGCATTATTGAATGCCTCTGTCAGAATTGCAGTGCCGCATGGCACGTAATGCTGTGCTTACTGCAGTTTACGCTGTCGTACGAATAGCTGGTACTCTTACTGAAAATCATAGCTAAGTGTAATTATTCCGGAAAAACGCTTCTTAGTTTTCACGGCTGCCACCACGTGCTGCGTGGCGCTGAACGTTCAAATCACCGCTGGAACATTGAGTACCCGATACAACCCACTGATTTCCTATGGGCAACCAGCTAGGGCAGGACAATTCGGAACCATCAGAACTGCTCCTCTTATACCGTTCCTGTTGCCAAAAATCAGTTAGTCTTCGCATTTCCCACCATTTAGTTTACCATCCCGTTCCACGGAATTCGTCATGTAAAACCCCAGGCATTTACCTTAATGCAGGGTCTCGTAGATAGAATGGGAAGTAGATGCTATTTTAACCAGAGCTCTTTCTTGTAACTCAAGGGGTGCCGGGGCAAGGGCGAGAAAAAAAACGATCGACGCCGGGGTAGAGAGCTCATGCCCAAGTGACGGTGAACACAACCAAGAGAAAGTTTATTCAGTGTCGTTCAGCTTAAATACCCCCATACTCACGGTTATTAACACGCAAACTGATTTAGTTACGTTGCCAGCATGCAACATGAAAAAGCTAAAAAGCACAGATGCCAACAAGTGTGACTCCACCATTTACCTCGCCCGGCCTGAACGTCAAGCAGGGTTACAATAAAAAGAGAAATCCAGTCAGTCTGGTCACGCACAGGCACTTAGCACAATTCTTTATTCTATTCCATACATTGAACTCTCATACAGCAGAAAGCAAGCAGTTTCATCACCATTCACCCTCATAATGCATCTCTAAGCCTCCCAGTTTGCGCATCTACCATTGTACAACGTGAGCCTTTTTCTTCGTTATTCCTCATCAATCCATGACAGGCAGTCGGATAGGCTACTCAGCACCATGCAAGGTCCCGTGTCATCGAGAAAGCATGCCTGTCTCCCATTCATCCCCTATCCACGAGCCTGAAAGCCATGGTCCACCGTCCGGTCGAAAATATTCTTCCTCGGAGACTGTGAGGCTTCGCCCCCGGAACGCATGCAAGGCCGCAAACATTTTTTTTGGAAAGAGAAATTAGTAGCGCCGTTACAGCCACCGCAATCAACCGATTCTGCCATGTTTCCCTCCTCCCGTTGCCTTTCAGAGCTAAGTGTTTCACTCTACTGCACAACAGCTTGGCCACCCGGGGCACCCTATTCCGGTTGCACCGAAGCTTCGACGTTAGGACGTGATAGCTTTCAAGGGCCACTGTCCAGGGAAGGACCTTTTAGGCGAAGGAGCCCAGTGTTTCGATCAGGTACCGGAGATAGTCTTCGAAATGCTACAGTGACACGCGCGCCGCAAAGCAACGAAAATACAAATCAAAGCTCTCTCATGCTCTCCTCCGGGAAGCCAGCTTCCCCGTTTCCTGGGAGAGCCGTCGCAGCAACCGACCCGGTCGGACGTGTTTGCATGAGCTCCCGCTTTCCCCTAGGAGCAGCGGCGCCCCAACGCCCACGTACCCTCCCGTCTTCGGCTTGCATCGCCTGAACCCCCGCCCGCTCGACGGCCGGAAAACCGGTCTCCTTTCGGGACGCCCGCTTCTTGGGCGCGCCGAGGCCCAGCCATGGCGGCCGCCATGACGCCTGCCTCAGCAGTTCTTTCGACGGAACCCTGCACGAGCACCGCTCATATCCTACACCTGAACCCTGATGACCACCAAGACAATGCAGAAACTGCCATGGATCACCAAGCGACCGAGGCGCCTGCTGCCTAACGGTATGAACCACTTTCAAGTGGCGGATGGCAGCTAGCCCTCCGCAAAGCAGCAGCGCGCAAGGCCCGGAAAGAGCTGGCGAATGCCGCATCACAACCTGCAGCGACAACCATCCTATCTGAACCGGTACAACAACGCCGAGACGGACCCGGCCCACGCCACAGGCCTCCCCCGTTACCCAAACTGGACACGAAGGTGGTCATGCGGCCGCAAAGGGGTACCACCTTGCGGAACTACTCAACCATTGATCTGGTAGATGCAGTCATCAACGCCAGTGCCTTCCTGCAATCCAACGAGCAACAATTTATACTACGCCCCCACTACGGCTCCAATATCATGATCCTCAGCACCCCGGACGTGGCGACTGCGGAGGCCATCCAAAAGATCCGGCAGATTACCCTAGGCGACACCACATGCGCAGTACAATCTTGCGTCCCATACTCCGAAAACGAGAAGCGGGGAGTTGTCCACGGCATCCCCGAGACCATCGATCCTCAAACCTTCAGAGCTGGACTGAGAGTGCGCACCCAGGGGGTTGAAATCCTCGTGGTGCGCCGCATGGGCAAAACATCATTGCTCATCACCCTTACCGGTCCAACTATACCACGATACATCTACTACAAAGGAGCAGAAATTCGCTGCCTCCCCTATCGACCCGCAAGACAGATGTGCTACGTCTGTATGAAACCCGGCCATCGAGCAGACGTCTGCCCCACACCAGAAATGGTAGCCTGCCGTATCTGTGGCACCCAAAATCCTGCTGAAAATCATCCCTGCGAACCGCGATGCGCACTATGCGGAGAAGGACATAAAACGGGCAGCCGGGAATGCAACGAACGTTTCCAACCATATCGACTTAACTCCTCTGCAACTAACAACGCCAGCGACCCACCTCCCGCCGACAAACACAACTGAGGAAATCAGATCACCAATCTCGAAGCCAGCTCCCCAAGAATAAACACTCAAGACGCCGCGGGCTCAGGACCGAGGATGACACCAGCAACAGCCCGGACAGCCGTCAAAATGACCGAGCCCACAGCCACCAACGCAGCCGTAGCAACCACAAGGACAAACGAACAAGCCAATACCCCGATGGTTCTACCGCCAACAAGAAGGCCCCTCCAGCCCACAAGGACCCGCAACGCCAACAGACACCCGGCTTCCCTCCGGCAACGTCTCCAAATATAGAGGTTAGCTGGGCAGATAAGGCTAGCAATCCTCCCGCTCGTCCTCAGCGCAAATCCTCCACATGCAGCGAATGCTCAAACTTAACTGCCACAATAGAAAGAATGCAGGCGCAGCTAGACGCACAAGCATGCCAAATCACCCAACTCACCTCCGAAAAACCCACCCTACCATCGGCTCCACAACCTACTGGCTCAACTGCTCCCTCAACTATGCGGCCCCCAATCCCGCCACAAACACAAAAATTCAATCAAACCCCACAACTGATCTTACATCTCAGGCGGCGCCAACACTCGCTCCCCAAATTAACCTACCAACGGACCTCAACTCCCCCTCGCTGAAGCAGATTACGATGGCCAACATGGGCGAGTATATGAACTACGCAGACACTCGGTTCGCAAAACAGGACTCTATCCTTGCAATAAACAACGCCATCCTCGCAATCAGCAACGAACTCCACAATCTTCGGACTCTCATTGAAACCCAAATGAACAGCCGCAAACGACGCGCCACTCCAAGCACTAACTCGGTGAAAACCCCCCGACCTACAGGCGCTGCCGCAGCATCAGCTATGAGCAGCGATAATGAATCAGTCAGTGGCCCCTACCCTGCACATAATGGCTTCACATCATAAATCAGGCACACCCGATTGCCTCGAGATTTGGCAATGGAACTGTCGAGGCTATCGGAATAAATCTTCTTTACTCAAACAATACCTTGCCCAGACCCCTATTCGGCCTGATGTGATGTCTACAAGAAACCGGAGCAGAAAGGAGTCCCACCCTCACCGGTTACTACACAATCCACCACAACACCTCTCCCCGAACAGCTCTGCTGATATCAAGGGATATCACGACTATTGAACATTCTTTAACAGAAGCCGATCCCATTGACCATAACTTCGTCGAAATTGTCCCTAACAAACGAGGACAGAAAAGCACCTTCGTACTGAATCTGTACCACGTGCCCAAACCGACCAACATCAATTTTAACGCGCTTTTTGCTGAGGTCATCACTATCACCCAGAACAATCAGCTTGTAATACTAGGCGACTTCAACTGCCCTCATCAAGAATGGGGGTATCGGGGCAACACAAGTCACGGAAATGAGTTGGTTGAGGCCTACAACAACGCAGACCTACATCTGCTCACCGACCCATCTCATTCCACAAGAGAAGGCATAGGCACTCAAAAAGACTCGTGCCCAGACCTCACATTCATAAAAAATGCAACTACAGCCACGTGGACAAACCTCCAAGAGACACTGGGTAGTGATCACTTCATACACAGCATCTCCATCAGCACAGTCAAAATTCGAAAGACTATACGTTCCGCTCACATCACTGACTGGACAGCCTACCGGAAGAATACTACCTCTCACAGCCCCAACCACTCCATCACGGAGTGGAGCTCTCAGATCATACAAGCTCACAAGGAAGCTACGCAAACGATTTCCCACACCACGGACACCCCAGTTATAGACTCTCATCTTCTCACTATGTGGAACGCCCGCCGGCAACTTATCAGAAGATGGAAACGTCAGAAACGCAACCGGCTATTGCGCACGCGCATCACGGAACTCACCACCGAGGCACAGAGATACGCCACAAGGCTATCCAACCAGAACTGGCAGCAGTTCTGAGAATCCCTCAAGGGAACGCTGGGAACCTCAAGAACATAGGCGATACTGCGACACCTCGTGGACCCTACCACCTCGCGCGCAGTCACAAACCGGACGCCTAAACAAATTGCGCACATGTTCCCAGGAGACAACTGTACCCTGCTCGGCGCACTCAAAACACGATGCATCGGACCACCAGCCCCACCCTGCAATCTCGTCTACACAGGCGTTCCAAATGAGCATCTTGACGCGCCGATCGCAGAGGCAGAGGTATACGCCGCAGCCCGCTCATCCACCCGCAACACGGCGGCAGGCGCAGATGGAATCACCAATGGAATGATCAGAAACTTCAACGCCACCCAAATTAAGGCACTTACTACCTATCTAAATCAGGAAATGTGGCCCATGGGAGACATTCCACCGGACTGGAAACATTCCGAAATTATCACAATTCCTAAGCCAGGTAAAACACCCAATCTCGAAGCTCTAAGACCTATATCTCTAACATCATGCCTCGGCAAACTTTACGAACGCGTAGTCCACACCAGACTACAAAACTTCGTAGAAGACCAGGACATCCTGCTACCCACCATGATCGGTTTCCGGAAAAGACTCTGCACCCAAGATGCCTTCCTTCTCATCAAGGAAGAAGTGCTACAACACATTCCCAGGGGGAGTGAGCATTGCATAATGGCACTGGATCTCAAAGGAGCCTTCGATAACGTCTCCCACGAAACCATCCTAACTGAACTTAACCGAATGAATTGCGGTGAGCGCATTTTTAGATATATAAAGACTTTCCCTAAAAATCGCACGGCCACCATTGGAATCGGAGAAGTGCGAACTAATTCGGAAACGGTCCCAAATTGCGGAACCCCGCAGGGCTTCATCATCTGCCCTTTACTTTTCAACATTGCAGTGCTGCCCGTTGCAAGGGCTCTACAAGACATTCCAGATATCGGCTACACTATCTACGCCGACGACATTACGATCTGGACAACTACAGGATCTCTGGCCACTAAAGAACAAACTCTACAACGGGCGGCCTCCAGTGTGGAAACACAAGCGGCGCGTTGCAACCTACAATGCTCGCCGGAGAAATCCGAAATCATCCGTATACGCGGCCATGCCTACACTTCACCGGGACCAACTGAAGTCCGACTAAATGGCACTGTCATCAAAGAAGTAGAGCTATGTCGCATACTGGGGCTTTGGCTTCAAAGCGACAGGAAGGCTACCCAAACACTACTTCGACTAAAGACCACGTCTCAGCAAATCGCGCGGGTGATAAAGCGCGTCACCAGAAATAAGAAAGGGATGAAGGAAGAGGACACCATACGCCTAATGCGAGCACTGGTCATCACTCGCCTTGCGTACGGCCTCCCGTACCAGTCTCTCCTTCGTGCGGAACAAGAACAGGCTGACGTCATCATTCGAACAGCTTACAAACAGGCCCTCGGTCTCGCGCTATCTACTAGCACATACAAACTCCTTGCACTAGGCCTAATCAACACATTTTCCGAAATTCAAGAAGCCACCCTCATCTCACAGAAAGAACGCCTCTTCACTACCCGTGCGGGCAGATATATACTGCAGCGCATAGGCAGCCCGGCGGACGTCACCAGCATAAATGACACCACGGACATTCCAAAGGCAATCCGTGACCGCCTACACGTGGCCCCCCTCCCCAAGAACATGCAGGCCGGCATTCATGACGGCAGGCGACAGGCTCGAATTGACAGCTTGCGACGAAGCCTTCGGCTCACTAAAAACGTCATTTATACGGACGCCTCCATGTACCCGCAATCCAGACACGCGGTAGCCGTCATCACCAATGCCACGCACCAGGAACTTAACAGCGTCAGTATCCAGCATGTCAACCCGGTAATCGCAGAGGCGGCGGCAATCGCCTTGGCCATCGCTCACGCGGACTCTACACACCGGAGCACTACAATAGTTACCGACTCACAAGAAGCCTGTCGCCTTTTCCTCGCCGGCCGCATTTCGTCCCGCATTGTACACCTGCTACCATCTGCAAAACCAACAAGTAATCCCCCTAAGTACATAATAACCTGGACTCCGGGGCACGCGGGATTAGAGGGAAATGAAGTAGCTGACAGGTTAGCTCGAGGACACAGCAACCGAGCGACCGGGACTTGCTCATTCTCCCCCCTAACTCCCACGTATGGCGAAAGGCTCGCTACACTGCGACTGCAGCGCAAACAATTCCCTCCACCACATCGCCTACTTAACGCCGAGGAGGCTAGAGACTGGCGTCGCCTCCAGACCAACACGTACACTAACATACATCGCCTGCACCTCATGTTCCCGACCGAGTATTTAGACTCGTGTCCGTGGTGTGACGACACCCCTACTACATACCACGTCACCGCGGGGTGTAAGGGACACAGACCCCCGCACATCACAACACATATCTCTGAGGACGAGTGGGAGAACTGTCTGCTCAGCTCCGACCTGGCGGTTCAGCGAAGACTGATTCGCCACGCCGGCGCCACGGCAACCTTCCTTGGCATCCTGTACAGAGGAAGCCACCCATCAATTTACTCCTCATCTCATTTTCTGCACCTCAATAAAACGTTTTTCAATCAATCAATCCCCGTTTCCTGCGCCGGCCCGTCGAGCCACAGTAATGACGTAGTCCCCGCGAACGACGTCCATTGGTCCGTCTTGCTGTCTGAGGGTGAAGGATGGGTGTCTACTGCTCGCTGCGCGCTTTTCCCTCGCCACGGCTAGACTGAATCCAGAGGCGCGCGATCCCTCGCCCGTTTTCTTTTTTTTTTTCGCGTAGGCGGAGTGCCACGCCCCACCTCCCGCCAAATGCGAAGGAGGAAGGGGAATTTGTCTTGCGGAGGCTAGACGATCGGGTAGGAGAGTGGAAAACCTTTGCGAGGGAACGGAAGGAGAGAAACACGACAGAATCGGGTGATTGGGGTGGCTGTAACTGCGTTATTAGCTACTCTTTTTAAAAACATTTTGCGGCCTTTACCGTGGGCCTTTAAAGGCCCACTGTCCACCCTCCGGTCGAAAATATTTTCTTCCCCGGCGACTGTGAGACTTCGCCCCCAGAACACAAGGCCGCAAAATGTTTTTGAAAAGAGTAACTGTTACAGCCACCGCAATCACCCGATTCTGTCGTGCTTCTCTCCTTATGTTCCCTCGCAAAGATGTTTTACTCTCCTGCCCGAGGTCGTCTAGCCTCCGCAAGACAAATTCCCCTTCCTCCTCAGCGTTCGGCGGGAGGTGGGGCGTGTCGCGTGCGCGAAAGAAAAAAAAAACGGGCGAGGGAGCGCGCGTCGCTGGATTGCGCTGGATTCAGTCTGGCCGTGGCGAGGGAAAAGCGCGCAGCGAGCGGTAGACACCCATCCTTCACCCTCAGACAGCGAGACGGACCAATGGACGTCGTTCTCGACAAATACGTCATTGCTGCGGCTCGACGTGCTAGCGCAGGGAACGGGAAAGCTGGCTTCCCGAAGGAGAGCATGAAAGAGCTTTGATTTGTATCTTCGTTGCTTTGCGGAGCGCGTGTCACTATAGCATTTTGCAAAGACTATCTGGTACCTGATCGAAACACTGGGCTCCTTCGCTTAAAAGGTCCTTCCCTGGACAGTAGCCCTTCAGGATACCTCAGAATTTCAATGTCCGAGACGCCTGTGGTGACCCTCTGGACCACTCTGAACCACCCTAAAGTACTCCACCAGCTATGCTGACGTCAATGCCGAGCACTTGTGAAGCATTGCTTCCGGTGCCTGGTCGCGTACATGGCCCAGGAATGGTTGTCTTCCTTGCAAATGCATCGAAGACATGGGCTCTGTTGTGCACGTTAATCGACGCATGGCCCTTAAAGCTGCCCTACCTCTATACATTATCGGATGCACGGACGCTCTAGCTGCAGTGTCTCCTTCATGCTTGCGAACTGGCTGCTTCGGGGGAGACCCCCCTCCTGCCCTCGACGACACGCGGACAAGGGGGGTGGGGTGTCCGGTGTAATCGTGGAAAAAAACGCCGCATGTATTCCGGCCATACATGGAGCGTTTTTGCCGCGTCAAACCGGCGTTTTACGCCAGACGGCGCGCACTCGACGCCCCGCGTCAGAAAAAACGCGCGCCGCCGCCGATCTGGCCCTGCCAGATATTTGACGCGTGGGCGGCGCGGCGTCCTGTCGAACCGGAAGCTACTGCCGACGCGAGCCAATAGGAGCGCGGAAAGCTGGCATTTCCGATTTGAGCAGCAGATGTCAAAATGGCCGCCATGGCTGACGAGGTATGCGGCAGTTTGGCCGCAGAAATGTGATTATCGTAAAAATAAACACTTAATCAAGCACAGAATGACGCTTTTTTGTGAGTATACGACCTACTCTCGGACCTTTATGGGTTTGTTTGCTCCCTGGAGGCAAATTTGTAAAAATAAAAAGAAAACCGTGCCGCCGGTATCCGAGCGGGCATTCCGAAGTATCTTCGTTCATTCGGGCGAGCCAAATCCTTGTGCGACCTATGTACGCTTTCTACATTTAGCACAGTAGCGTTGGAATGAGCACTTTCGCGATTTTACCAAAAGGGACAGCGTCGCTTCTCTCACGTACCTCGCTCTGCGATTACTTCCGCTCGCTGATGCATTTGCTTTCGTATCGAGGGATCCGCGGCGGCGCTCGCGCCGCTTCGTCGTTCCATGTATCTCGAGCTGGGCGTCGCGTAGGCGCGGCAGTTTTCGACGCGCGAAAATCGTGGAAAAAACGCCGCATGTATTCCGGCCTTTAGACCAGCTTTAACGGTCATGCGTCGATTAACGTGCACAATAGAGCCCATGTATTCGAAGCATATATAAGATATCTGCAATTATCTAATAGACAGTCTTCTTTAAGAAGCTACGAAATTAAGATATGCCAGTGTGGTCTCATCAGGTGAATTTTACGGCAAAGCGGACACTATTTACGCTTAGAGCCTAACGATGAGAATATATATAATTAAATAAAATAAACGGATCAACTTTTTATTACTGATTTAAAGGGGTAGCATTATTCTGTGAAATTGTAAGACGTCAACATCAAAGGTGAGTTTCCCTTTTATCAATTTTCGTTGTCGGCAATATGGCCCGAAATTTCGAGCGCCGGAAATACGCGTTTAATAGCCAGTTGAGTTGACCTTCACGCATTGCACATTCATGAAATAGCGTCTCTACGTGTATTATTCTACAAAATCATGTGACATTACTCCTGCCTCATCAAATAAATAAACGGCGCCCGAATCACCGTCATTCGCAACAGTTTATTTTGTTCAATCGTAGTTTTTGTACACGCGTTGTGGCCGCTATCTGATCCCATATAATAAAAACTGGTTTGACCCGGAAACATGTACGCTGAGGCAATCGAACCTTGTACGCCGCATCAGCTTCTTGTAGAGGACCAGAAACACTGAGCGCTAGGTGACAGCCTCAGTTTTGCGCCCCAACACACCATATCGCAGTACAGATCATGAATCAAAATATATCGAATACCTGTTATGTATCTTTAGTTCTTCAAATCACTTTCATTCCCTTCGCGCCTTCCCTCAAAGCTCGGTTGCGCGCCCGAAGAGAGGGAGCTGCTGCACGTACCTGTCATTTCGCCAAAGCCTCCCCCCCCCCCCACTCCCCGCCCGTTTATTTACATCATGCTTCTCATTTCTTTTCAAGATATCACTCTTCTGATGCGTGAACATGCTGCGCCCATGCGTCTGGGAACACAACTTACTGAGACTTTAGTGTGCAAATCGTTCGGGTAGTTCAGATATTTACTTCGAGTGAGCTTGTACTTTTTTCTAAGTTTGGCATTAAAAGTACGTATCTTTATGAGAATAGGCAGTTATGTGCATCTGACGAAACACACATCACGGCTTTCATTAGCTATGTTTTCTGACGTAAAGAACGCTATTCACTGTGCAGGAGCTGTTCTCCTATCCGTGCATTTTGAGCCGTTCTGCAGGATGACCACTGTTACGTTTCCCCACCGACAAGTTGGGACAGCGTACGCGGCCACCGCATAGCAACAGGCAGAACCGCGAGCGGATCGGCCATTTCGACGCCGTTCATCGGCTGCGCAACGTTTCCTCCCGCCAACAAGTCTCAACGTGATCCTGCCACGCGCCAAATGTGTGTGCGTGCGTGTGTGTGCAAAAGCTGGCCAAGCCTGGAGCTCGAGGGAGAGAGCGTCGCCCTCGCCCGTCTGCAGGAGGTGGAGGAGATGCGTTCGGACCATTCGGACCACTTGCGATTGAGTCATCCCATCTTGCCCAGACACGTTGGGAGCTCCATTTCCTGTGAGGTTTTACCCTTTCCCTGTGAACGGGAAAAACTATAAAACGCAGCGGCCGACTCCGCTGAGATAGAGACTACTTTGACGCGCCGTTGAGACGACGCTAGACACCAGCTGTGTGAACGTGTCTGTAATCTCTCCGGGTCAGCTTCACTGCCCGTTTCTTCATGATGTTGCAGTAAAGGTTGTTTCGTTAGAAGACGCCTCGTCTTTGCTGGCACCTTTGATGCCGTCCGCCGTCCACGGAGCCGCCAGGCCAACGCTACCGAGGGGCCGCGCGCCGCACGTAATAACTGCTGGCAGCGGTACGCTACCCAGAGCCACGCAACCCCCAAACCTAACAATTGGTGAACAGCGGTGGGACGACGACGACCAAGCCGTAACCATGGTTGGAGGGACGAGCCAGGCGTTACCGTCGTCCAACAACTGGTGAACAGCGGAGAGACGAGGACGACCAAGCAGTGACCGTGGTCGGTGAAACGAGCCAGGCCTCACCGAGGTGCAACATCTGGTGGGAAGAGCGGAGATGTCCCAGGCGTGACCCGCGAATCAAAGCAGCTCAGCGGAAAGTCGGGAGCAGTGCAATGAGCCCTGTGTGATGACTGGTTGCCTGCAGCGGAACGACTGCGTTGGATTCTTGGCTGCGAGGTTTGGTGAGTGCGAGACTTTCTTCTACTGAGTTTTGCCAGGCTTTTGTTAAGTAGAGAACAGAGCTGGTAATTGTTGTCGTTGTTGCTGGGTTAAGTGCAGCAAGACAATAGTGGGCAGTAGAGAAGGCAGCACTCAGAACGGCCATGGGTTTGGATTTGAAGTCGTTGCGCAAACCGAAATTGCTGGAGCTTGCGGAGGAGTTGGGTCTGAATTTGTCAGACAAACTCAGAAAACCAGAAGTGTTAAAGGCTATTCTTGAATCGAAAGCTGAAGATGACGAGCTTTTGGAATGCCTTGAGATCATTGACGAACGTCAAGAAAAAGAGGAACGTGAGCGTGAACGTGAACGTAAGGAAAGGCTAGAAAAAGAGGAGCGAGACCGTCAACTTGCTTTGGAAATGAAACGTATCGAGGTAGACGCGGGACGCGCTGGTAGTGCAAGTCGGGCTCACGGTGCAGGAGAACGGGAATCGTTCAAAATGAGTGACCTAATGCGGCCGTTTAAGCTTGGAGAGGACATTGGTTTGTTCCTGGTTAACTTCGAGCGTACGTGCGAGAAGCAAGGGTTTTCTCGGGAAACGTGGCCACAACGCTTGCTCACTTTGTTACCCGGTGAGGCGGCAGACATAATCGCTCGCTTGACAAAAGAGGAAGCAGAGGATTACGACAAAGTGAAATCGAGTCTGCTTAGAAAGTACAGGCTGTCAGCAGAAGCATTCCGTCGGAATTTTCGAGAGCATGAGAAAAGCAAAAGTGAGTCGTATACAGAGTTTGCCTACAAGCTTATGTCAAACATGTATGAGTGGCTCAAAGAAGAAAAAGCGTATGGTAACCACGATAAGGTTCTGCAGTGTTTCGGGCTGGAACAGTTTTACAGTCGGTTACCCGAGAACGTGCGGTATTGGGTCATGGATAGGCCAGATGTTAGTACGGTGGATAGAGCCGCCGAGCTAGCTGAAGAGTTTGTGACGCGTCGGGCTCGTGGAGCTAAGGACGGTCAACAGGGGGAATTCGGCTCTAAGTTTGAGAGGCCAAAGTTCAAGCCCTTTAAAGCTAAGGAGAATAAACGTGGTGCGGATGCGAGTCAAAGCAGTCCGGCCGACGATAAAGCGACGGTGGTAACCGAAGCCGAACGGAAAAAGAGGTTCGAGGCAAGGCAATCGCGCGTCAGTTACACGTGCCAGAAGCCTGGTCATTTTTCGGCGCAGTGTCCAGAGACAAAACCAAAGATCGTGTTTTTGTCGTTATGCAGAAGTGACGAGAACATGAAGCTTCTCGAACCGTACACTCGAGACCTCCTCGTGAACGGGAAACAGTGTCGAGTGCTTCGCGATTCTGCGGCCACCATGGATGTTGTTCACCCTTCTTACATAGAACCAGAGATGTTCACGGGCGAATGCGCGTGGATCAAACAAGCAGTGGAAGCTCACAGCTTGTGTTTGCCCATAGCCAAAGTGCTTATTGAGGGCCTTTCGGCGCACTTGAGACAGAAGCTGCGGTGTCATCTATGCTTCCTCCTCAGTACCCGTACCTGTTTTCAAACAAGTCCGATCACCTCTTGCGCCAAAAGGGGCTTGTTTTTGGAGAGGCTAGCGTACTGGCCTTAACCAGATCTAGAGCTCGGGAGCTAGCTACAAAGGCGGTAGTTCCGAAGATGAGGTTGTCAAGCGATGAAAAAGGGTCGGAGGAACAGCACGCTGAGATTGAGACCACGTCCGCTGTAAACACAAGTGAGCCTGAAAAATTGATGGCACCGGATACAGGAGAGAAAATGCCCAACACGGGTAGTTTAGAAGAGCTATCTGCAGGTTTGTTCGTCGCGCCTACGTCAGAGAGACTTAACGTGTTGCTGAATGTCAGCAAGTCTGCTTTGATAGCCGAGCAACAAAAGGATCGCAGCCTTGAGAACATCCGCTGCAATCTAAAAGAAGGTATCGCCAAAAAAATCTCAGTTTTGAAGTAAGAAATGGGGTCCTGTACCGAAAGTATCTAGACCGCAGGGGAATTGAGTTCGATCAGCTGATCGTGCCCGAGTGCTATCGTCAGGATCTGTTGCGCTTGTCGCATGGAGGTTCGTGGTCGGGGCACCTATGAATTAAAAAGACTAAGGACCGCCTATTGCAAGAGTACTATTGGTGAGGATGTTTTCGGGACGCAGAAGAGTTTGTAAAGACATGTGACACCTGTCAGCATGTGGACAAACCTGGGGACAAATCGAGAGCGCCGATGAGGTTGGTGCCTGTCATTACGGAACCGTTCAGAAGGCTCGTTATTGACACTGTGGGACCAATACCGGTAACAAACGCTGTGTATAGACATATTCTGACAGTGATTTGTCCCACGACAAAGTTCCCCGAGGCAGTCCCGCTTAAAGAACTCAGTTCAGTGGAGATAGTGAATGCACTGCTGTCCATATTTGCGCGAGTTGGTTTTCCTGCAGAAATCCAATCAGATCAGGGCACAGTGTTCACTAGCGCTTTGACCACATCATTCCTGGAAAGATGCGGAATAAGGCTCTTGCATAGCTCCGTGTACCATCCACAGTCGAATTCCGTTGAAAAGCTTCACTCCGTCATGAAGCGGCTTTTGAGAGCTATGTGTTTTGAGCGAAAAACTGACTGGGAGCTATGCCTGCCGGCGGCGATGTTTGCCCTAAGAACCGCGCCGCATGAAACTACAGGGTTTTCGCCAGCAGAGCTCGTGTACGGTCGGACGCTGCGATCTCCTCTTCGCATGCTTCGTGAATCATGGGGAAGGCCAGGGCGATGACCCAGTCGTAGTTGAGTACGTGCTCAGGTTGCTCGAACGTTTGAGGCGGGCGCAGGAGTTGTCAGAAGAAGCCATGATCAAAGCTCAGCAGAGGGCCAAAGTCCATTATGATAGGACAGCCAGGACCCGTCGCTTTGAGGCGGGCGATGAGGTAACGATTTTACGCCCATCGCTGAAAAACAAGCTGGACGTGCAGTGGGAGGGTCCGGCACGGATTGTGCAAAAATTGTCGGACGTTAACTACACAGTGAGTCTGCCAGGAAAACGGAAGGTACATCAAGTTTACCATTGTAATCTGCTCAAGCCATACAGGTAAAGGGAAGCAGTGGTGAGTATGATGGTGAACATGCCCGAAGAGCTTCCGGTCGAACTTCCGGGACTAGGTACAGTGACGAACAGGGAAGTCACCGAACAGCTAATTAGTGACTTAGTCGCTAAAGCACCGCTTTCGCCTGAGCAGAAAACCGAATTGCACGAACTCTTGCAAGAGTTTCGAGGTCAATTCTCTTATAGGCCTGGTAGAACTTCTGTCCTTACTCATGACACTGAACTTACCTCCTCAGAGCCTGTACGGTCCAAGGCGTACCGTGTACCACCCCGCCAGCGCGATATTATGGAGGCTGAGGTAAAGAAAATGTTGGAGCTGGATGTTGTGGAGGCCTGTGAGAGTGATTACACCTCCCCTTTGATTTTGGTTGAGGTACCAGGCAAGGACCCTCGTCCTTGTGTCGACTACCGTAAGCTAAACTCCATCACTAAGGATCAAATTTATCCGATCCCAAACATCGAGGAGCGCATCGAGAAAGTTAGTAGCGCTCAGTTTATTTCCACACTAGACCTTGTCAGGGGTTACTGGCAGGTTCCCCTAACAGAGCAGGCTAGTAGGTATGCGGCGTTCATTTCACCAATGGGAACTTTCCGTCCTAAAGTTTTGAGTTTTGGTTTGAAGAACGCGCCTTACTGCTTTTCAAGCCTCATGGACAAAGTGTTGCGGGGACTTGAGGAGTTCGCTTTGCCTTACTTGGACGATGTTGCGGTATTCTCGGCATCCTGGTCGGAGCACATGACACACTTGCGGGCAGTGCTAACCCGTTTGCGCCAAGCAGGCTTAACGGTCAAAACTCCCAAGTGCCAGTTGGCACGTGCCGAAGTTGTTTACCTCGGTCACGTGGTTGGACAGGGTTGTCGCCGTCCTTCTGAAATAAAGGTTGCCGCGATACGAAACTTTCCTCAGCCGCGCACAAAGACCGATATCCGGTCGTTCTTAGGTGTCACCGGCTACTATCAGAGATACATCCCCAGGTATTCTGATATTGCGAGTCCCCTGACAGATGCTCTCAGAAAAATGGAGCCTCAAACAGTCGTTTGGGACGAGAAAAAGGAAAGCGCTTTTAGAGCCTTAAAGAGCGCTCTAACGTGCCAGCCTGTGCTACGATCGCCAGACTACACTAAAGAGTTCGTGGTTCAGTGCGATGCTAGTGAGCGTGGTATGGGAGTTGTACTATGCCAGAAAGAGACTGGAGGAGAGGAACACCCCGTCCTGTATGCTAGTCGCAAACTGACCGATCGTGAGCAGGCGTACAGTGCCACCGAGAAAGAGTGTGCCTGTCTCGTGTGGGCCGTTCAGAAACTATCGTGCTACCTTGCCGGCTCGAGGTTTATCATCGAGACGGATCACTGCCCTCTCCAATGGCTGCAGACAACTTCTTCCAAAAATGGTCGCCTCTTGCGCTGGAGCCTCGCTTTACAGCAGTATTCTTTTGAGGTGCGTTACAAAAAGGGGAGTCTCAACGGTAATGCCGATGGCTTAAGTCGAAGCCCATAACGTGAGAAGAAGCCTCAGTTTTCACTTCTTGGTATTTTTCTTCCTGGCATAGGATTTTGAACATATTGTATTGCATTATTTTTGTTTGAAGTGATGTTTTTGAAAGCGCAATTTTCAAATTTGTGGACGCGTTCCAAGTGCTGCTGAGCTGCCCTTTAGTATAGATGGGGGCATAAGAGGGAAATAGTCTGGCATAACTTAGTGAAGTTTGTGCCGTGCTTGCTGGCTGAGCGGTTGAGTTTTTAACGTGGTTGTGACGTTGTGGGTTGTCAGCAAACTCTCCTGAAGACAAGTTGCAGAGTGCCTTGGAAACCGGACTTGCCAAGGACTTCTTCAGGCTGTTTGAGCTCAAGAGAAGCTGAGTCGGATGACCCCGGCTAGCAGCAACATCCCGATCCCTCCGGGCAGCGGATGCAGTCCCCTGCCCTTCGGGATCTCCCTTCCCCGGCGGGGCAGTCTGTTACGTTTCCCCACCGACAAGTTGGGACAGCGTACGCGGCCACCGCATAGCAACAGGCAGAACCGCGAGCGGATCGGCCATTTCGACGCCGTTCATTGGCCGCGCAACGTTTCCTCCCGCCAACAAGTCTCAACGTGATCCTGCCACGCGCCAAATGTGTGTGCGTGCGTGTGTGTGCAAAAGCTGGCCAAGCCTGGAGCTCGAGGGAGAGAGCGTCGCCCTCGCTCGTCTGCAGGAGGTGGAAGAGATGCGTTCGGACCATTCGGACCACTTGCGATTGAGTCATCCCATCTTGCCCAGACACGTTGGGCGCTCCATTTCCTGTGAGGGTTTACCCTTTCCCTGTGAACGGGAAAAACTATAAAAAGCAGCGGCCGACTCCGCTGAGATAGAGACTACTTTGACGCGCCGTTGAGACGACGCTAGACACCAGCTGTGTGAACGTGTCTGTAATCTCTCCGGGTCAGCTTCACTGCCCGTTTCTTCATGATGTTGCAGTAAAGGTTGTTTCGTTAGAAGACGCCTCGTCTTTGCTGGCACCTTTGATGCCGTCCGCCGTCCACGGAGCCGCCAGGCCAACGCTACCGAGGGGCCGCGCGCCGCACGTAATAACTGCTGGCAGCGGTACGCTACCCAGAGCCACGCAACCCCCAAACCTAACACCACAAAGAAGGCCACAAGTTGGAATTGCTGTATTGCGCTGCCAGGGCCCGTGTAAGTTTGCATCGTTATCGAAGTGTCGCTATTTCACGTGACCTCGAGTCATCTGTTTGGTCGAAACGCCGGAACCGTGCTGTCACTAGGGAACCGGAAGAGGTGGCAACATATGTCGGGGTGGAGATGGCGCATTAAAAATGAAGCTGGCCTCCGCTATCTTACAAGGGGCAAGAATTGGACGTATCTGCGAAAAGGATCTTTCCATATGTAACGTCCCATTTGTGGCTCTACGCTACTTTTCACTTGTCTGGATATCTTCGCGCTTTTTAGTATCGCATGGGATACAATTTCAACGAAAACGTTTTGGAAAAAAAAAAAGATCAATGCGCACATTATTGGATTATGCGTGATATGCGCACGATGTGTATAAATGTGCTGTATAGATTACATGTATTTATTGTTGAATAGCTTATGCCGAGCGTAATTGCACTAGATATATTACGTCTTAATTGCCATTATTTAGGTTACCTGTAATAAATTCAACTTTACGCTACAGCATCAAGTCATATATCGTTGAATAGCTTATAACGAGTATGATATATTTCTCTATAATATTAGGTGATTTCATTAACAATTGAACTTTAGGCTTATAATATCGTCACATTGTTCAAAAGGTCTCTACGAGTAGAATTTAAAATCAGACGCTAACCCACGCCAAAACAATGTACAACCGAGCAAACGCTGGTATCACTTGGTTAAAATAAACGCACGACAGAAGCGAAACTGTTGCACCGGCGATGTTTTCGCATTCACAGCACGTAAGAAGTGCTGAGTGTTCCCGGTATTTTTTTTTGAACTGCTAGAAAGAAACCAACATCAGGTGCGTGGTGCGTCACCTCGGTTAGCTATTGGCAGAAATAATATGAAAGAGGACACAAAGTGATAATTCCTCTTTTTTTCTGCGCTTATGATTTCGGTAGAACCATTAAAGTTTTGCAGCTTTAAACACTTATATTTAAAAGACTCGTTATTTCTCACTGTGCTACCCAAAGGAGTTCGACAGCTGTCGAATTAGTATTCAATTGCTATTAATACTATTAAAGGTGCACACTTATGTTGCAGCGGCGTTGGCAACGCAGGCAACAAACCTCTCTCATTTGGAGGGAAAATTTTCATGATCTCAGCGTAGCATATGTACCGCAATGCAGATCCAAGGCCATATTGTCATCCCGAAACAGTGTTCATCAATTGGTGTGTAATAATTTTGAAACTCAGTTTACAGATGCATTATGTGCGTTAAGCGGCTTTTATTGATAGCAGAGGGTGCCACAATCTGGAGAACATTATAGCTCGCCGCCGATTACATCCACACTTATCCTAATGTAATGGCACAGCACGCGCGCGGATCGTACGTCTCTTTGTGCCTCTGCACTTGGAGCGATTGCGGAGGCCAGCCCGATGTGCCAAGTGTTCAGTGATAAGACATTTGCGGGCGGGCCTCAATCAAACTACTACTGTATATTGTGTCATGGTGCATATATTTCTTTTTATTTTTACCTGAGTTGTCCTTTCTTCCTATTGTTCAGCTCTTTGATTTCCTCTACCGCTTCTTCGCTATCCCTTTATTTCCGCCGCCCCAGTTCAGGTGCTTCAGATATCAAATAGCAGATACCGGGACTGGCTAACATATTTTGCCTCCTTTTGTATATATAATACAATTACCACTACTACTAAGGCGCATGAAATTGACAGTCTAAATAACGGATTTTAACGACAAGATGACTTCGTTAAGATTTCCTCAAATGTACACGCGTGCAATTGTGCTCACGCGTAATACGCATTGCTGCCCCGTCACGTCCCGGACGAGTCTTTTACAGCGGCGTGTTTAGTGAAAAGTGTGAAAAGAAGTCAGGCCCCAGCTACATCATGAAATAGAAGTTCCCAAATGAACACCTGCAACACCGAATGCCGCGAGTTTGCCGGAGCGGTGCCGCAGCAAGCCCGGTGGACGACGGCGCACTGGCTGCGCCCTACTCCCTAGTCGTCACTAGGCCTAGATTGTTTCGCATCGAAGCCACAGCGAACGGTGCTTTCGATTTAACCAACGCTGTTGTAAATAGCCTGCCTATTAAAAAAAAAGAATCTGTCTACCAACTGTCTTGTAAAGCTAGAGAGAAAAACATTTACTATGAGCAGGCGGGAAATATTCAGCCTAGGTGGGCAGCATCCTCAGTCCAGGAAGCCGTGGACCCGAGCCATCTCCTGAGTCCGGCTGATCAGACTACGCTGATATGGCCATGTGGTTATAGTACCAGCTGCCCCTTTGCATCCCCACACCATATGTTGTAGGGTGTTTGGTATATTGTCACGTAGTGGTGACGAGGTCGACGACACAAATGAAGGGGTCGATGATTGCACTAAAGAAACTCTTTATTTGGGCTGACTTGCGCCCGCAAAACAACTAAGCAACTCGGCAGCGGCGATAGAAACAACGGGCTCGTCGATTGTCGAACAAAGAATGCCCGTCACACTCGGCAACGCTCAATTTAAAGGCTGCACAGAACAATCTAGATAACGTCGCAAACAGCTACCAGCACGGGCTGGAACATTGTGGAGAGACATCCGAGTGGCCGGAACCTTCGAGACAGATCTCGGTGCATCTTGCGCTACAACAAAACTGATAAAGGTGTGACTCGCGACATCGAGCATTACCAAACAAAGATTACGGAACTGATACGCGGTCCAGAATCAGAGTGATAAGCCTGTATGCCGGCAGCTGTTAAAAAACAACAAATACTGTTTTGAAGGTTTCGCGGCATTACTCCCCCCTAAAAAACATCGCCTCGATGTTCCAAAACAAAGAAACTGAAACATAAACACTGCAAAGTTGAAACACCACAGATTATTTAACGCGCGTAATATGGCTTCAGTCGTACAACATGTACAATTTCTGGGCGTGCGCGTCGCCGTTGTGATGCTGACGTTCCGTCGGGAATGACTTCATAGTCCAGTGGTCCGACGCGGCGAAGGATTTTGTATGGCCCAAAGTAGCGAAGCAACAACTTTTCATTTAATCCGCGACGGCAAATTGGTGTCCAAACCCACACTTGTTCTCCTGGATTGTACTCTGCGTGGCGTCGTCGTAAATTGTATCGTCGGCTGTCGGTGCGCCGTTGGTCTTTAATACGCAGCCGTGCGAGTCGTCGGGCTTCCTCTGCACGCTGCAGGTAGGCGGCGACGTCAAGGTTGTCTTCGCTGGTTACGTGCGGCAGCATTGCGTCGAGCGTCGTCGTGGGCTCCCTGCCGTACACAAGCTTAAACGGGGTCGCTCTGGTCGTCTCCTGGACTGCCGTGTTATACGCGAAGATCACGTACGGCAAGATGGCGTCCCAGGTCTTGTGTTCAGCGTCGATGTACATAGCGATCATGTCCGCGATCGTTTTGTTCAGGTGCTCCGTAAGGCCATTGGTCTGGGGATGGTACGCAGTTGTTCGTCGATGGCTTGTGTGACTGTATTCCAGGATGGCTTGCGTCAACTCTGCCGCAAACGCCGTTCCCCTGTCCGTGATGAGCACTTCTGGGGCGCCATGTCGCAGGAGAATTTGTTCGACAAAAAATTTGGCGACTTCTGCCACGGTACCATTTGGTAGTGCGTTTGCTTCGGCGTAACGGGTAAGGTCGTCAGTGGCCACGATGATCCACTTGTTACCCATAGATGAAGCTGGAAAGGGGCCAAGGAGAGCCATCCCAATTTGTTGAAAGGGCATGATTGGGGGCGGAATCGGGTTTAGCAGTCCTGCTGGTCTGATCGGCGGCGTCTTGCGTCGTTGGCACTCACGACACGTCTTCACGTAGTGGGCAACTTCGGCAGGCAGTCGCGGCCAGTAGTACTTCCCCTGGATTCGATGTAACGTGCGCGCAAATCCGAGGTGACCTGCTGTGGGCTCATCGTGCAACGCCTGCAGAATTTCCTGCCGGAGGGTTTTGGGCACTACGAGAAGCTGCGCGGTCTTGTTTGGTGCGAAGTTCTTCTTCACGAGGAGGCAATTGATTAACGCGAACGATGATAAATGTCGCCTGAACACACCAGGAGGGGAGGCGGTCTTTCCTTCCAAGTAATCGGCTAGCGCTTTCAGCTCAGGGTCTGCTCGCTGTTGTTCTGCGAAACTGCTGGCGCTTACCGGTGCCAAAAAGGCGTCGTCGTCATCGTCCTTCGGGGGAGCATCGACGGGAGCGCGGGATAAGCAGTCTGCGTCAGAATGCTTCCTGCCCGACTTATAGACTACAGTCATGTCAAACTCTTGAAGTCGTAGGCTCCATCTGGCAAGGCGGCCGGAAGGATCTTTCAAATTATCCAGCCAGCAGAGCGCGTGATGGTCGCTTACCACCTTGAATGGTCGGCCGTATAGGTATGGACGAAACTTAGAAGTGGCCCAGATGATTGCAAGGCACTCCTTCTCGGTCGTCGAGTAATTGACTTCGGCTTTTGTGAGGGACCTGCTAGCGTAGGCGATTACTTTCTCCTGTCCGGCACTCTTCTGGACGAGAACGGCTCCTAGGCCCACACTGCTCGCGTCGGTGTGAATTTCGGTCTCGGCGTTTTCATCAAAGTGGCCAAGTACAGGAGGGCATTGCAGGCGGCGCTTAAGTTCATCGAAGGCTTCTCCTTGCGGCGCTTCCCAATTAAAAGGTACGTCAGCCTTTGTAAGTTGCGTCAACGGTTCGGCGATCCGCGAAAAGTTTCTGACAAATCGTCGATAATAAGCGCACAGCCCAAGGAATCGGCGCACAGCTTTCTTGTCGGCAGGCGGTGGGAATTGTGCGATTGCCGCTGTTTTCTCCGGGTCTGGGCGAATACCGTCCTTGCTAACGATGTGGCCTAAGAACCGGAGTTCTTCGTAGGCGAAGTGACACTTCTCTGCTTTTAGCGTTAGTCCCGATGACTTGATGGCTTCCAGCACTGTCTGTAGTTGTTTTAGGTGGTCTTCAAAGTTTGACGAGAAGACAACAGCGTCGTCCAAATATACCAAACAAATTTGCCACTTCAAGCCTGCCAGGACTGTGTCCATTACTCGTTGAAACGTGGCTGGTGCGGAGCAGAGGCCAAATGACATCACCTTGAACTCATAAAGGCCGTCCGGTGTGATGAATGCGGTTTTCTCACGATCTCTTTCGTCGACCTCAATTTGCCAATATCCGCTCTTCAGGTCCATCGATGAGAAGTACCTTGCATTGCAGAGCCGGTCGAGAGTGTCGTCGATGCGGGGAAGTGGGTAGACATCCTTCTTCGTTATGCTATTCAAGCGGCGGTAATCAACGCAGAAGCGAAGTGTGCTGTCTTTCTTCTTGACCAAAACGACTGGTGCCGCCCAGGGGCTGTTCGATGGCTGGATTACGTCATCACGCAGCATTTCCTCAACTTGATCGCGAATGGCCTGTCGTTCTCACGGCGATACACGATAAGGGCTTTGGCGCAGAGGTCGGTCGTGTTTGTTCGTTATAATGCGGTGCTTGGCCAGTGGTGTTTGTCGTAGCTTCGATGATGACGAGAAGCACTCCCGGTAGTTTCGAAGAAAACTGCGAATCTGGTTTTTCCTGCTGTGGGTCAATACTGGGTCGATGTCAAATGTGGGCTGACGGAATTGGTCCGGTGCGTCTTCCAGTGGTTGGTCGTGGAGGGCGAATACGTCTTTGAGGTCCGCTAATTCGTCGAGAAACGCGATGGTCGTGCCTTTGTTGAGATGCCGGTATTCTTCCGTGAAGTTTGTTACCAGCACCTGAGCTTGTCCTTTCCGGAATTTCGCGATGCCTCTTGCGATGCCGATACCTCGTTCCAAGAGCAATTGGATATTTCCTTCGACGATGCCTTCAGCGGTTTCGATGTCTGTGCTACCTACGCTGACGGCGACGCTTGATCGGGGCGGCACGGTCAATTCTCCGTCGAGGACGTTTAGAGCGACGTGTTGCGTCGAAGTCATCGTAGCAGGTATGGCTTTGTCTGCAGAGAGCTTGATGAGCTTGGATCGGAGGTCGATGATAGCCCTATTTTCATTTAGGAAGTCCATGCCTAAAATCACGTCACGGGAGCACTGCTGCAAGACCACAAAGCTGGTGGGGTAAGTACGCCCATTTACTGTTATTCTTGCAGTGCATCGTCCCGATGGAGTAATCAGGTTGCCACCTGCGGTGCGAATCAGCGGGCCATACCAAGCGGTGGTAACTTTTTTGAGCTGAGAGGCTAACGGTCCACTAATGACTGAATAGTCAGCTCCGGTGTCTACTAGGGCAGTGACTCTGCGACCGTCGATATCAACTTCAAGGTCACTTGTTCGCGTCCTCGCATTGCACGTGGGCCTTAGTGTCCGATCTCGGCTCCGTCGTTTCTTCAGGTCATGGCCGGGGCATACCGTTGTTACTTCGCTGGCCGGCGGTGTCGGCTTGCACTCTGGCCGTGTTGTCGTCGATGTCGTCGTGTGAAGCGGCAATGAAATGGCTGCGTCGTCGTTAGTGGTCGTCGGCGGCGGAGGATCTTCGTCTTTTCGCCGTTGAGCAACCTCACCTCCAAAGGTTGCTGCCTTTAGTTTCCCCTACGGGGGCTAGGAGACCGTCCTTGAACGTAACTGCGGCCCGGCGACGCAAATCGGACATTGTACGGCGATGGGGAGCGTGATAGACGCCTTGGCGACGAGTTCTCTCCGCGGCGCAAGAAGTCGTTGATTTCCTGTGGTCGCTCACCAGGACGGGGACGTGGGGCATCGACAGCGAAACCACGGAGGCCGATCCGCCTGTACGGGCAGTGCCGCAGAATGTGGCCGGCCTCACCGCAGTGGAAGCATAATGGCAGGTTGTTCGCTGTCCTCCATGCGTCGCACTTCCTGGGGCTTGTTGGGATGATGGCATCAATCGGCGGAGCTCCTCACGCACGATCTCCCGGATGAGGTCCCGAAGGTTCTCTCCACTTACAGATGCGCTGGGGTAGTGGCTTGAGTAGTCTGGCTGAAGTGGTCGCTCGTAGTGGCGCATCCGGGTGTACAACGTCTTCTCGATGGCAGACGCTTCCGTTTCAAATTCCGCCACGGTTTTTGGCGGATTTCGGACAAGATTTGCAAGAAGCGATTCTTTGACGCCTCGCATTAAAAATTTGACTCTCTCACCTTCAGTCATGTTAGGGTCGGCGCAGCGAAAGAGACGCTTCATCTCTTCAACGTACGCCAGGACAGGCTCGTTAGGAAGTTGAAGTCTTGACTGAAGAAGGGCCTGGGCTCTTTCCTTTCTGACGACGCTTGAAAAGGCAGTCAAAAACGCTTCCTTGAAAATGTCCCAATCCTTCATAGCTTCCTCATGATTTTCGAACCAAACTCGGGCATGTCCTTGAAGAGCAAAGTAGACCTGCTTGAGTTTCGCAGCGTCGTTCCAGCCGTTGAATTCTGCCACACGGTCGAAAAGGTCCATCCAGTCTCCAGCATCTTCATCCGGTCGTCCATGGAAGCAGGGGCTCACGGGGTTGGACGAAAACAACCGGTGCTGCAGGCTGGGCTATTGTCAGCGTCGATGCCTTCCGAGATCGAATGGGGTCAGGCAGCAGACCGTGTTCGGGTTGTAGGCCTTGATGTCGGCGGTTGGCTCGGTGACCTGTAGGCTGGTCTTCCAGGGCGACAGGACCACGGCTTGGGTCTTCGCTTGAAGGATCAAAGGCAGCACCTCCACCAGATGTCACGTAGTGGTGACGAGGTCGACGACACAAATGAAGGGGTCGATGATTGCACTAAAGAAACTCTTTATTTGGGCTGACTTGCGCCCGCAAAACAACTAAGCAACTCGGCGGCGGCGATAGAAACAAACGTGCTCGTCGGTCGTCGGACAAAGAATGCTCGTCACACTCGGCAACGCTCAATTTAAAGGCTGCACAGAACAATCTAGATAACGTCGCAAACAGCTACCAGCACGGGCTGGAACATTGTGGAAAGACACTCGAGTGGCCGGAACCTTCGAGACAGATCTCGGTGCATCTTGCGCTACAACAAAACTGATAAAGGTGTGACTCGCGACATCGAGCATTAACAAACAAAGATTACGGAACTGATACGCGGTCCAGAATCAGAGTGATAAGCCTGTATGCCGGCGGCTGTTAAAAAAACAACAAATACTGTTTTGAAGGTTTCGCGGCAATATATACGTTGCAAATGCGCATTCATATATGTAGGTGGTGGGCGAGATTCAGTGTAGTAAGGTGCCGTGGACATAGCTGTTGGTTTGGATTTTTCGGAGGGTAACAGCTTCATCTCTGGTTAGTTTCTTGTGGGGCGGGGAATATTTTCTTCTGTCAAGTCTGTAATGCAGGAGGATGTCAGTATATTTCTTGGGTACATCATGTGTGCTCCGAAACCCCTCTGGACGTGGTGCCCGGTTAGCATATCCTCGGGCAGAGGCGTTGGCGGCCTCGTTTCCTTCCAAGTGAGTGTGTCCCGGAGTCCATATGATGTAGATATCTGGGAGGTGATGGGCTTTGGTGCGACGGAGGATTTGAAGTACTATGCTAGAAATTCTTCCCCTTTTGGTAGTTTCTGCATGCAGACTGGGAATCACTGAGAATGACGACGTGTTCTGTGCTCGTCGAGACCGCCAATGCAATTGCAGCCTCTTCGGCTGCGTCAGTGTCATTTGTTGGAATAGTTACAGAGGTCTTTTCTGTAAATGTGGAATCCATGACGATAATGGAGTGGGCTTGTCCTCCCGGGTATTTTGCTGCATCAGTGTATCTCGTTTCCGGATTTGTTCCGTGCGTTTTGCTCAAGGCCCGAACTCTTTCCAGGCACCAGTCTGTTGTATGTAGGATGCATATTTCGTGGGATGGGGGCTACGGTGATGTATGAGCAGATTTAATCTCGTCAGGGATGCGCTGCTTGGTGTTTATTTGTTGTAAGCCCTCTTTGCATCCCAGTTTCTTGAGGGTTGCACGTCCAGTTTCTGTCAGTTTTAAGCGTTCCAATTGATTTAATTTGTGGGCCAGGCACTTTCCTCCCACGTGTTATGAAGGCCGAGGTGGAGGAGGCGTTGTGTAGATGCACGTTCGGATATACCGATGGCGATTTTGATGGCTTTACGGATAAGAGTATTGACTTTTTCCACTTCTGCTTTCTTTAGATATTTAGATCTAAAGAAAGCAGAAGTGGAAATATGGTGTTCCGTATGAATTATGCGGCTTATGATGACAACCTGGATGATGCGGACGGTATCTTGTTCTTTCATATACCGTGTCTTCTGCTGGCCACGCGGCGGACCAGGTGCACCACTTGAGTAACAGTAGCCTGAAGTCTTGGGAGTGTTGCAGACCCTGATCTATCTTTTGGGATGTTTAGGCCAAGAATGCGAAGATAGTCGGCTTGAGGGATAGGGGTTCCGTCAAGAAAGATTTCTGGATCATGAATGTCATCTTTTGGTGGTCTTCCTCGAGTTCTGGCTTTAAGAACCAGGAGTGCAGATTTCTCTGGTGCGCAGATGAGTCCGCAATTTCTTAGGTAGCTATTCATGCAGTCGACGGCTTCCTGAAGGGTGTCTTGCTGCTGTCCTGGGTAGCCGCCTCGAATCCATATTGTTATATAATCGGCATATAGAGCATGTCGTATGCCGTTGATTTTATCTAGATCCATCGGAAGTTTCATCATAGCGCTATTAAATAAGAGGGGCTATATAACAGAGCCTTGTGGGGTGCCTTTGTCCGCTACCAGGAATTTGTACGTCTTCAGATTCCCCAGGCTTATGGTGGCCGTACGATTCGTCAGGAATGTATGAACATAGTTACATGCTCGCTCTCCGCAATTGGTGTCCTGTAGGTTGCGAAGAATTGCGGCGTGTGAAACTCTATCAAACGCTCCCTTTATATACATTGCAAGAATGATGCTCTTACTGTATTTGTCAAGATGGCCAATAATATCCTCTTTGAGTTGGAGTAGGATATCTTGTGCGGATAGGAGTTGTCTGAATCCATATAGCGCATATTGGGGATGTGCCCTTGATCTTACAAATGGTTTGTGAGGCGGCTCAGGACCATGTGCTCGTAGAGCTTCCCTGTGCATGAAGTGAAGGATATAGGTTGTAGGTTCCCAAGTCCTGGTGGTTTGTTGGGCTTGGGAATCATGATCATCTCAGCGTGTTTCCACGCTTCTGGTATGTCCCCCTCTCCCAGCTGTTGTTGATTTGCTCAAGGAGGTACTTCGTTGCTTCCTGGTTAAGGTTGCGTAAGATTTTGTTGGTTATTCGGTCCTTGCCAGGGGTGGTATTCCGGGTGAGCTTCGCCAGGGACGCCTGTAGTTCCGTCCTCATTCCGGCTCCCTTGGTACGTCGGGTGTATGTTATTGTGGTGTGGACGTAACAAACTTCCGTTGGTGAATTGCTTCTTAATCTCATTCAGGATTTCTTGCTCCGTTCCATCGTGGGAATGTAATATTTTAGCCAAGTTTTTCCGAGATGTAGATTTAAACTCTGTAGCGCCGATGAGAGATTTCAGAATGTTTCAAGTATTACGCGTACTCAGAGGTCGTTGTAGCCGATCGCAAAACTGGCTCCAGTTTTGTCTTCCGAGGTCTTCGGCATACTCTTCGACCTGTTTGGTGAGTTTGGCAATCCGCTTTTTTAGGGCTCTGTTTCTTCTAAGGAGCCCTCGCCGGGCTTCCCAAAGATGTAGTAGATGAGAATCCACAGCCGGTGTTTGTGTCGTGAGTTGGATATGTTTCGTGTGACGTTTGACCTTTTTTATTAAGGAGTTGGTCCAGGCTTCGAGGTTGACCGTGGATGGGGGTACGATGTCTTTCCTGAAAGCATCCCAGTTCGTAAGGCGAGCTTTGCCGATGCGAAGCAGTGTCTTCTTATGGGTAATTTCAATTTGTATTATGACTGGTGATCACTGCCAAGAGTCTCTTCGAACCTGTTCCACGCAACTTGCGAGATGCCTCTGGTGAACGTCAAATCAGGATTTGTGTCTCTGCAAACACTGTTGCCAATTCTGGTGGGCGTATGGGGGTCATTCCGCAGAGTTAGTTGGTGATGCTGCATCGTATCGTGCACCCGGACACCCTTTTTGTCGGTTTTGATGTATCCCCAAGCAGTGTGGTGGGCGTTGAAATCTCCTACCAAAATAAGCTTGTGCCCTTGTGTAAACCGGTCCACTTCCCGCATGAGGGCTTCGGTGCCTGCCAGGGGATCTCTGTGAGTACTGTACAGCTAGATTGAGGACGAACATGCTTTGCTCACTCTTCCTATTAGGGATTACTTCAGCGAAGGTGTGCTCGATGAGGCTGCTCACGTGATGCGGTTGTGCATTGAGAGATTTATGTACCAAAGTGGCTGTACGACTTGTAAAAAAAAAAGGATATGGCCATATGGGCGAGGCCTTTTAGCGGAGATAGCGTACAAGAAGGTCGGGTGAGCCGGCGCGGCACAGGCGGCAGCTGCTATGCAGAAACTTGCTTGTTATCACACTATACCAGCCTTTATCCTCACGAAGTAGTCATTTCAGATACGCTATGTCAGGCTTATTATAGGAAATACTATTTCACTACGCACGCTGGGGCAATTGGGATCGTGCCTCGACGCTGCGGTAGGGACAATGCACAGGACGATGCTTGAGCGCGCTATTGAAGCCCGATTTTGAAGCGACTCCACGCGCGGTGGTTTAAACAATTAGGATATTTGTAACCGCTTGTAATCGATATGCTGATCAGGGGCAACTGTTGCGAGCAGTGCAGCAGCGGTGAACTGCTATTCGCGTCAACTGCGGTTAAATTCGATCCACAGTTTCCGCGTATGTGGTCTTTATCACCTTCATCTTCGCGTCTGGATTTAAACGAATTAAGTGGAACGCTGTCAACTTAGGTACGTTGTTAGCGCTGCACTTCGTCTAGGTTCGTCCATGCATGAAGCTAGCCTGCAGACGAAGGCCAATATATACTGTGCTTGAATATTGCCTAATAAACGCCAAATTCGGCATTGTGAATGATATAAAACAAAAATCGAAGGCAGTGTGCAATGAGCGCATCGCGAAACGGCGCGGTAAATAGTGTATCCCTTCGGCCCGCCCAGTGGTCTGGCTTGTCGGCTGCTATTTTGGCCCGCCGTGTGGATGCTGTCCCGGGCCGGACCGTGCGCAGTCGACACCACGTGACCGGTCCGCGGCCCCCTTCCTCCATGCGCGGCCCAGTCCGTGGTCCGTCTTGTAGTAGTAAGTGGTTTTATTGAATAAAATAAAAACAATAATGAAGGAAGGAAAAGATTTTTGCCTGCCTTGGTATCTGCTATCGAAATGAACTGAAGCACTTGAACTGGCGGCGGAAATAAAGGGATAGTAAGGATCGATGACAGGTAGGAGAAATCAAAGAGGTGAGTGACAGGGAGAAAGGACAGTTTAGGTTAAAAGGTAAAGGAGTGTAATACAATAATGTACATTCCACACAGTATGAGTTTGTTTGAGGCCCGCCCGCGATTTACTTAGCACGCTGGAGCACTCTGCACTGAGGGCGAGCCTCCACAATGTGCATTACGTGAATAAAATAAAAATAAACACGCCAGCCGCGCGCGTGCTGTATCTCTGTCACTAAGAAAAGGTCAAACACACGCGCACAGCTCATTGCACTTGAATCGTGTCGTTGTGAGAATTGTGAGATTTAGTAGTATCTGGATACTTTGGCGAAATATATGTGTCATGAAATGTACGATCAATTAAGGGGAAATGAGGGTACTCGCTATAATACATGAAGGAAAGAAGCCAGTAGTCGGCGAGGCCAAGGAAAGCGTTGGGGATCAGGAAATGCAAACAAGGGGAGGAAAGCGCGGCCCACTTTCGTCCCGGCTAATTCGACGTACCTCCCAGCCTTGGAGGCCGAAGTGTAGGCAGTGTAGGGTGCAGGCGCGAGGAGGAAAGCCTCGGCTTCTTTTCTCTCGCTCTGTCTATCCCTTTTCTGTCTCTTCTGTCTATCTCTTGAATTTGCTACTGCCGCGCCGCCGCCACCCCATGACCGTTGCATCCTTTCTCTGTAGTCTGTTTGCACCGTGCTTCATTTAATTGAATGGTGGCGTGTGTTACGCGAGTTCCGCCAGCTGCTTCGCTGGTGTTGTGGGCATGCACTTATAGGCACCGTGCAGGAGTAACCCGCGGCGCGACGCGCCCGCCCCTCGCGGCGGGAAGAACAGTTTGATAGGGAGACGTGCGCCCGGCCGTGCAGCGGAGACGCGGCGGATCTGCTGTGCGTGGGGCGCATTCGCCCTTCGTTCTTTTGATTCGTGGCATTCTGTGGTTACAAATTAATGGCTGTTGCACACTGTTGCACACATTTTCACTGGCCTGATAAAATATTTTTCACGTCACCGAATAAGCTTTACGAAGCGAAGCGACGCTAAGTTTGGATCGCTGCCTTCAAACGAGCAGTGAGCTGGCAATCATGTCCGGGTATTGCCGCGTCCAGATTTACCGCGAAGCATTTTTCCCGAAAGAGGACACACTACCTTCACCTGCATTAGCATATCCTTTATCAACCTGAAAAAAAAATTTAAAAAAAATTGGGCAACCCATAGGCATCAGAGCTACTGGGACCGCCGTGTGCGCCCAGTGGGCCGCGCTCGTGGATGCATCAGCTGTTCATTGCATAATTTTTATTTACACTGTCCTGTGGTCTATATTTCCCTGTCTACGATAGCTTGTATAAGCACCAGTACAATGCAGAGAGTAATCAACGGGAATGGAGAATTTTAATTACGCATTTACTATGTCTTGCGCTTAGTCTTGCGAATTTAGCTTGGCAACTTTTTTTTTTTTTTACTTGTTTGCTTTCATTATTTCTTCCTTCCTCTCAGCTCGTTCCTTTTTTTCTTTCCGCACCTTTCCTTCTCCTCTTGGGCGGTTATTTTTCTTTGTCCGTCCCCCAGCCTAACGTTTTTTTTTTTTTTTTTCCTCGCCATCCTACGCTGTCCGCTTCGCTCTCCCCTGTAGATGTGGTTCATAAAGCCCCTGTCTGCCATTCCATACGCTTTATTCATTTAGTTGTGTTAATGACATTTCGATGTGTACTGAGCTGTTGAACCTCGATATGAGTTGTTTCTCTTGCCATACTGCTCAATCGAGACAATATAAAGAATATAAGTAAAAAAAAATAAATGTATTTTACTTTTTTTTTTTTTTTACTTATTCGTGGACGCTCTGAACAGATATTGCATTCATTATACTAGAGTCCCTAGAAGTATTTCTAGGGACCCTAATTACACATGCCATCCTGCTCCAAACAAGTTGTCGAGCGGCTAGCTGCCACCTGTTATCTTCCCCTGTCAAAACTTAATTTTGTGGCATAGGACTTGAAAGTACCGTTAAAGAGGCAATATAGGATCGTTAAAAAAAAAAAAAAGAAAACTAGCAGTAAAGTCGGGATGAGGCAGGACGTTCTTTCAACGAAAAAGAAAATTATGCATGCTATAATTCTGACATGTGACATGCATGTACTATAAACTGTAGATCGCTCGTTGTGCCGCGCTGTAAGGGAGTTTCCATCTTTCCATTCTCATAGCTGTGTCGCTGTATCAGCGACCGCGTGCCATCGGCCATCCTTTCCTTTATCGTCGAGAAAAGTGGCAACCGCCTCACCAGAAAACAGCTAAAGCTCTTCAAAAGCCGTCTGCGTAATATAAATGCCTGTGGCATTTTCAGGCCCTGGTAATTGCGTTCTCGAGTTTTCAGGTTTGTAGCTTTTCTTTTTTTTTTTTTTTTTTTTTTAGGCTTCTTCCTCTTCTTCGACTCCAGCTTTATTCATTCCTATTCTCCTCCCACACTCGTTCCATCCTTCTCGGCTGCTTGATTCCCCGCAGCTTTTTTTTTTTTTTTTTTTTTTTTTTTTTTTTTTTTTTTTTTTTTTTTTTTTTTTCTCAGCCACCCCTGCTTGGGCTTGGGGCGTTCGAGCTGGCCTTTGCAAAGCTGTACCATACTTGGGAGGAGGGGGGGGGGGGGGGGGCGTTCGCTACAAATGTTTTTTGTATTTTTCTACATTTTACCGTGTTTTTTACGCTCCCCATCCCCCTACCCCCTTCGTTTTTTGCTCGGCATTTTCCAACTGCGCGCGCTTCTCCTGTCGTCCTCCGTTTCGCGTGTTTCCAACCTAGAAATAAGCGCCCAGCGGGCGGCCAGGGCTCGTCCCTGTCTCGCCGTCTTGCGTCGTGTGGCTCTCGCATTGTTTGTGCTTCGCTACGTCGCTCAAGCTGGCTGAAACTGCCACCATTTCACTACGCAGGCCGCCTTTTTCAAGCGCGCGCGCCCTGCCCAGGCGGCCGCGCGTCTCCCTATCAAACTGTTCCAGCACTCATGTGTCGCGCGAGTGCAATGGTGACCTTGTGCAATATGTTGCTTGAGTTCACACTCCTAATGGAGCCAGCGATTTTTTCTCATGTGCTGCCTCCTGCCCATCTTGTTATGGGTGCAAGCATTTTTGAATTGAAGCTACCTGTATTTTAGCTTGGATTGGAGATGCCAATGCTAGTTTCTCAGCATAAAGTGGTTTTTGGCTCAGTATGGCGTACAGTCTGTACAGAAGGGTCCAGTCCTGATGTTTTGGAGGCAAGTCAAATGTCCAATTTCCTGTGCTTTAGTGAGTTTCTCCACCGAATTGCGTACATATATATACCCAACTGTAGGCCTTCGAGGGAATATGTGTATGGAGGGAGATCAAGTGCTGTCTTTAGTACTTTACACAAAAGTATGTTGAGTCGCTCCATTTCCCATAGAAAGTGGCAAAACGGGGAATGGTATGTTATCTGACTGACTATTAAGGCCTGGCTGATATACATAGCATCATTTTCTTTGTCCACTGTACCTGATGGAGATGCATCTTATCAAATGCAGGATCTGAATGATCTGCTTTTGCAATAATTGTACCATGTAGCATCGATCCACATCCTAGGGCCCTTATTCTTTCCACCCGAGGTACAGGTTCACCATCTAGGTGTAGTGTGATTTTGAGGGAGGTAGGGAGTGCTTTTCTGTGGTTACTTTGACCTGACAATGAGTACCTGCGATTTTCCGCTGCACATACTAATCCACAGGCTGTCACATAACCTTGGACCATGCCCGATTTTTGTAATGCATCTTGTGTCTCTGCCCATCGGAATGCTTTGTCTTGCATATTGCTATGTCATCTGCATAGAAGGCATGGTTTATTCCATGAATTTGCTCAAGTAACAAAGGTATCTGGTCATGACCATGTTGAAGGTAGTTGGGGAGATTACAGATTCTTGAGACAGCAGGCACATTATGGAGGCTGTTGTCAAGAGCTAGAGCCTCTTAAAAGGAATACTTGTTTCACTCCTACAATGGATGTATTTTTTCATGCTGAATTTCTTTGCATTTTTCACAAGAAAAGGTTGTATATTTGTCCATGTTCTGTAGTGCATCGATGATAACTTTAGTAATTGCTGCTTGGATGGAGCTAAGTTGTGCTGCTCCATTCTTTTGCATGCCAATGATCACTATATAGTTGCAGCGCACTTTGCTTACTGCCAGAGGTGCTGCTTCTAGAGGTGGGTCCCTATCATACCTTTCCCTTCTGAATTGCCCAAATGTTGTAAGCACTGCTGGAAGGTCAGCTTTCCTTGGTCGACCAAGCACAGAATATGCTGAACTCAAAATCTTTGTTCTTTAATAAAGTGTCCCCATATCGAGTTGGATTGTACTGACATTCATGATCTTCTGTCATCAGATGCAGTAGGCATAGCGCCTTGCTGCTTCTGCCCATCACTGAAAAACGCCTCTGGCAGCGGTCGGGATGCGAAACATTAAGGCCACACACACTACACGTTTCAGGAATGATGCACAGCTGGGTACACCATTAGAATGTAGAGCCAAGATTTTTCACTATTGTCATCTCTTTTACATGGTGTTTTTGACTAGGTTTTTTTTTGTCCACTTGGTGCTGTATTAAACATTCAATGGACCTAAGCAAATTTTCAATATAGTGGGACTTGTCCCTTTTCGCCAATTTTTCCACACTAGATTAGCCTTTCGCTGAATAGCACTCTTCTTCGTAGCACTAACGCAACAATTCATGTGGGTGACACCAAACTTGACTGCACTAACAGAATTAGCTTTTTAGATGCTGCTAAATTTAGTTTTTCTTTGAAAATAGTAGGGTGTAGCTGATTGAGACATTTATGATTTTCACAGAACAGTTTATCTTGCATCATAATTAGGCTGGCAACGGTGCATGCCACCTTGCATGAGGATATCTATGACAGAAGTAAGCCTGGTTGAGCAGAAATTGAAAGTATGGAAATAACAATTTTGTTTTTTATTTCAAAGCAATGTTTTGAGACAGATTTCATATTTTTTTCATGGGGACTGAGAAACGGGCGAGCAGCAGCAGCGTGTGGCCTGTTTCTCTTTTTGCCATCATGTGATGTGGGCCATTCATGTCCATGGAGAGAAGTTCCCAGCACACTGTTCATAGTTGCCTTTGTGTGGTGGACATACCAAGGCTCGATGCGACACCACTTCGAGGGGTTATGTTCCGTGGTCAACCTGCTCATTTCTTCGAAGGGCTGTGTTCATTGATCAAATGCCACTTTTGTGTTGTTCAATTCTCCAGTTGAAGTCCTTTGTCTTGCCAGCATACAACACTGAACATTCGGAGCATAGAATTTCGTAGATGATGCTGGGCTGTTATTTTTCATTAGGAATACTCTTAAGGACATGGAAGAAAACAGCCGATTGTTGAAATGGGTTTATGGGAAACGCCGGTATTGTGCTTCCATGGAATGTGTGCCAATGCTTCGCTTATGCCCTTCATGTATGGGAGGACATTGTGGGTGCATCTCGTTGCTTCGGTGATGGCTGGTCTTTCCAATTTCCAGGCCCAGTGGTGAGAAGTGGGTTGAATATAACCTTGCATGCAGCCGTTTTTTAGGTTGGTGAGCACGGTGACTTTTTTTCTCTCAGTGTCAGAGCAGCAGATGGCTTGCTCTTGTCAGGAGACAAGACGACCAAGACCTTATGGTTAGCAGGGTGATTGAAATAAAGTTTAAAGAGCAACCACTGTGTAAGACTTTTATTAACACAGAACTTGGCCTCTTGTCTTATTAAAGCGTCAAAGAATGGCAAGGCACTGTCCTTTTCTTGTTCCATTGTAAAATGGGGAGAAGGCTTGACAGAGTTCATATGTGTCAGTAAGTTTCCTACCTCAAAATTCTTTAGAATGCAGAAGCAGTCATCAGTGTATGGAATTACTTTTTTAATGACTGTAGTGCTTTATTTAATATCCTCCATTATCAAGTTGGCAGCAGTCACTGCAGTAGCTGCGCCTATTTGCTTGTAGTATTTACCTTTAAAAGGCATCGGACAATTCAGCCACTCTTATCCTTGGAAATGGCTGCTTATCTGCGTGGCAATGAGGTAGTATGATTTACACATTGTTGAGATTTTGTTCTTGCAGAATAGTGTGCCAAATGTTTTGCCCTGCAGGAACACATTAAACAAGTCCACCAAGAGAAAAGGCTGAACGAAAAGACCACAAGGAGAGAGTGCTGAAGACTGTTCTATGCAAGTTTCGACTTAAGTGACTTAAGAGTTGAGACACATGTATAAATGAAACCAGACTTTATTTATTTACATGAAAACTGGAACTCCAGTCCTTATTTTGTTTTTTTACACTGCACCTTTGATATGAGCTCCTTGCTCACAATGTGCACACCGTCATGACGTGCATGGCGTGGTTTCCTGCAAACACAGCACATTTTTTTTTTTTTTGCATTACCAAATATAAATTCACAATGACTGGTCTTCCATGAATATTTAGTCTCAATAACTATACAGTTCACATGAAAACTACAAGATTCAAGTTAAAAAAAAGAAACAGCACTTGTTTTGGGATTAACGCACTAACAGCACATCACCTTACCCGTGCCTGGCATTTCCTTGTCGTTTTGGCTTCACTCCCATTTTTGCATTCTGAAAAGAAAAAAAAAAGTGAATATGCAGCACACACAACATGTAATTCAATGGCAATCTCTCTCTTACCACAATTCTTTCTTCTCTGTTCTTTATTTTCTGCTCCTTCCTCTCGTTAATGAGCTCCTTGTAATTCATGTACTTATTCTTGGGAGGCTTAAGACAAAACGAGTTCTTTGAATAAAGTGTTTCCACAGGTATGTGCGAGTATTGAAATCGCCACCTACTTTGGCTCCAAGCTGCACAGCTATGGCTATCTTTGCTTCTTCTTGCTTGGGCTTTTCCAAGCCTTTGATTCCAAACTTCAGGACATCGTATCTGGCTTTCTTGAAGTCAATTACACTGGCACCCTGCCGTGTATCATTTGGAACACCATTTTCCTCAACCTGACGCTTCTTTGCCTGAAAAAAAAAAAAAGAAAGACAACGTTCTTGCACAAGCCTCAATAAGGTTACAAAGCCGCTGAGTCGACTTGATGCAAGTGCGACGCGGTGAGACGTTCAAAGGATAGAGGACAACGAAAAATATCATGGCAGTGACCAACGCGCTCAGGTTAACCGTAGATCTCCACAAGACAACGAACCTTCCGTTTCGATGGGTCCTGGAAAAGCACTACAGGCACCGAATCCTGTCGTGGTGGCTCGGGCTGTGCGTCGGCTCGTCCATCGTAAGCGTCCTCAAGGCCCAGCTCAATCCGCATGCGATCAATCTTGGTAAGCTTAGTTGGCGCCGTGGAGCACGTTCGACGCTTATCTCTGTCATGACACTTTGACTTCCTTGAGACTGGTTTCGAGGCATCTGTCTTAGGGGCTCCGTCGCTGACTTCCAGAAAACTATCACCTGAAACAAGCATGAACACATCCATACTCGAAGCAGTTTTAAACAGAGCTCTGCAATTGACGTTGGCAGCATATGTCTCACCGTAAGCTTTCAGTTTAGTTAGCACTCTACTTGTTAATCCCATAGTTGGATGCACCCGTGGTCGTAAGCAAAAACGTAAACACAGCGAACACGAGTGGTGCACGCGCACGTGCAGACAGCAAGCAGACAGACGCAGTGGACGCAGCGATACAGATGGCGATACAGCTGGTTGTTCTGGTCAAGACCAACTGGTTCTGGTTTTGCCATTTTGTGATTTTGCAGCTTTTCATCGTGACCATAAAATGAAGAATATTGAATCAGAATACAAATATACATTGAGTAAAAAAAATATATTCTTGCTGACAAGCATTGTAAATAAAACATAATTCAGTTTGGTAATATCGCACACTTTACTGATGGCTACATGCCATCACTCAAAGCCGTGCTAAGGATGATTGTAGCCGCTAAAATCCAAAACTATATCAAAACACATTACCCATGACGGCATGCGGCATGGCGCGAGTGGCTAGCTAAGGTTTTGCTCAAGCAGTGATCATACCTACCTTTAGTGGCCATATTGAGTCTTTTTCTCTTCCATCTACTATTACAGGATCCGCGTACGCGCTTCCAGCGAAACCTTTGTTTTCAATGGAGCAATACTGCGAACTAACGTGGTGTCACATGTCTGTGATAACATCCCCGGGATTCGTAATGTTGACAAGTATCTCTGACAGATCACCGTAGCAACTTGGATAATTAAGACAGAAATGCATCCATCAAGGTCAGTCGCATGCTTATAAACGGTTGATTGGCTTAATACCATTTTCATAAAGTCACAGCGGCAACAGCTCTTTGAAGCCATAGGCCATTGTCGAAAAGCGATTAGCTTTCATGCTTGCAGGTTCAGAAGTTTTTGTACGCACTAACGCGATGAAAAGAAATACGACCAGCGGATCGCGTGGAAAACGGTTCAGCTCGGGCATTCTGCCCGGTCCGCCTGTCGCGATAGGCGCGCTCTTCCTGTTTGCGATAGTTTTTATTCCTTTGACACTCTTTTTCTCGTTTTGCCACTGGAGCGCCACATTCCTTTTTTTACAGAGGTAGCGGCTTGCGCAGTGCGGTTTCGCTGTCGGCAGTGAATGTGTTAGTGTTGCGAGTTAAATGACGGAAGCGAAATCAAACGTTGTCTACGAACACTCGCTTCAGACACAGCGAAACTATAGCGCCTAGCGAAACTGCGCTTGTCAAGTCACCATTTTTGGAAACATTGAATGTGTGACTCCAGTAGCAAAACGAGAAAACGAACTTGAAAGAAAACGAAAGCAAATTATAGCAAACAGGATGAACGCGCCCATCTCTGATTGTGACAGGCAAACCGCCTTTTTTCCACGTGCCCTGCTGTTCGCACTTCGTTTCATCGCGATAGTACTTCATTTGTTGTCTGCGTTCATGTCGACATTTTGTTGTCCATAGCTAGCCAAGGCTTGTTCTCAAGTGTCGCTATCCTTTTCTTGAAAGGCTGCGTATAGAATAAGGTGAAGTTAAATTACAAGGTCTGTCAGCTAGCTCAACTGGTTGATGCTGGTTACTAATTATTGTTGAAGTGCATAGATTCAGTTAGCTCTTGCCATACTTTAATATGCCCATTTTGTTTCGAGTATGAAGTAACTAGCATCATCTTAAACAAGACTGAACTTTTTCGCAGTTGCAATCTCGCTTATTATGTAAAGAAATCTTAGACAGCATGGCTTCATGATGGGTACATACATGTTGGATATAATATGTTGCAGGGATGTGTAATGTGATGCTGCTTATGATGCTTTGGTTTCACCATGGCTTTATTAATCTTACATTCACTGAAAATGTTGAACGTCTACTTATGTTTCCTTCAAGATTCCTACAATGTTAAGTCTTTGTTGTTAGCCTCTTCTAACTTGGCACATACTCAAGAGGGGGGATTGGCCAGCTGCCATTACTTCGTCTCTCATAGCTTGAGTTGCTTTGGAATGTTAAACCCCATAAACCAACCAACTATTTTAGGGAAAGCTTGCAAGACAGCCTTAGGCCACCTCATGTGCACCTCTGCCACCAAGCAATGACTTGGATGGATTCAGTGCCTTCTCTGAGTGCAAGGAAACCATATTTCCGGCTTAGAAAGGCTGCCTTTTGCAGATTTTCACAGGACTTGGCTTCAGGCTTGCGTACCAGGATAGTATTTGAATGATCAAGGAGACTGTTGACCTTCCTGATCAACTACGAGTGACATGCAATCTCACTCAACCTGTGGCACATGCACCCAAAACTTCAGCAGGAAGAGGCCCAGGCCCGCACCATTGAAAAACTTAGTACTGACAATCTAAACTGCACATGTGTAGGTGCGGCCAGCCACCCTAACCATTCCGCAATGGTGGCAACAGTCACCGACTTCATTTACCAGGAGCTCTCCAGTGTCGCACTCGAGGACTGTGTCGTAACTGAAGCTGAGGAGTTGCCATTGCTCTCGCAATTGCCAACAGGAGCAGATGGCACAGTCCCTTGACAGCAATCTTAGATTTGCAAACAGCCTGTTCTGATTACTCAAGCAGTCACCTCTGCAGGAAAGTATTTCATAGATCAAATCAAGGAAATACCAGAGCCAAAACATATGCCATTAAATGGGCTCCACGACATGCTGGGCTTACCAGAAACCAAATGTCCAATGCAACAGCTCGTGGCCACACTAACCACGTGGTGCTAGATGAAGTGGGAACCGACTTGATATCAAAAATATATGGCGATGTACTGGGGATCAAATGGGCACCAGGAAGTGCCTCCTTACACCCCGTGCTAAATGAAGCAGGGCACAGTCGGTCTGCTAGAGGAAGCTGCAGATAAACACTTTTCCAAACATCTTTATTCTTAATAAATTCCACCCAGCCGTATACCAAGACCCATGTCCTTGGTGCAGGGACAAACCAACACTATAATGCGCAACATGAGGCTGTCAGGAAATCATAGTAGTCTCACACGTATGCTGACGCAAAGAGGAGTGGTGTATGCTTGGTATAATTATTTTCATTCCAAAATTACTGCAAAAGTAATTCAATACAATATAACCCACAAAAAGTTAGGTAAATTATTGGAATGACATTACAGTAATTTAATTACTTCTATGTCTTCTTCTGTCAGTGCCAAAGTTGTCATGATGGTTTAGTTTTGTTCATGAAGCTTAACTTCCACCATTCTGTGGTGTTCACCCAAAGGTATAAGGCACCTTCCTTTCCACAAAACCTAACTTAAATAAAAATTATGAAAAAAACATGGATTGAAAAGGCGGTGGTATGCAGGCTATCACTGCAACTCACAGTTTTCGCTCTATCAATAGGTTCAAGCAATGCTTTAACCCCAAATTTTTTTTTCTCTGTCAAATTCTCAGTGGCAAAAGTAGGGGGTGGGCTCATCATGCGAGTGGGTTCATTACATGAGTACGTACGGTATATATGAAATGCCTTCTACGTAAGATTGTGCACCCACACGAGATGGCTTTCGTGGATCTACACAAAACTGCAAGGAAGCTGTCGTGCAGGAACACAAATTCTTGGAGTGATGCTTCCTTCTTGCCGGTGTGGAAAAGCAGGGCACCATAGCATCTGCGCCACCACAGATATCTCACAGTGCACAGATCTCAGCATCGCGTGCACGCCACATGCCACAGGTTATTTGCCACGGACTTTTAAAAGGCGCTTGCGTGCCAAGCACCTACTCATTGGCCTGAGACTTGGGAACTCAGGGGCTGCACTTCTAAGAGACATGACCTCATGATATGCACCAATGCATCACAGAGATGGCAGCTATCAGCGGCATGCACACTGCTTGTGGCATTTGATGGCTAATTAGGTGCAATTGACAATGTTCAGCACTGTTTAATTCATCAGTTGACAAGTGTGCTTCTGCCAGCAGTGAAAGAGCACTAAAAAAGGGTTGAGGGGAAGCCTCAATTCGTGAGCCGAGCCAATGTTTCAACAAAGTTTCCTTGTTGAAATGTTGGCTCGGCTTGTGAACTGAAGCTCCCCCTCAACCCTTGTTCAGGACTTTTTTCATACTGTGTAGCCATCTTTTTCCTCTTGTTTTACCGTGGTTCTTCTGCCAGCAAGTAAGACAGCCATGACCTCATGGTAACTTGGCCTTAGATATGCACTTTAGAAAAGCCCTGGGTTTTGCAAAATGATGTCTGCATTATGGTGGCGGAGCATTGCAGACTTGTCCACAATGTCTCGGTAATGCTGGTGGTGCTTTTTTTTTTCTAAGGTGAAAACCTTTCTTGGCTCTTAAGTGGTGTTTCGACCACCTCATGGTCTTTAACGTGTACTGACATCACACATTACACGGGTGCTTTGTTTTTTGCCTCCATCGAAAAGAGACCTCCATAGCCAGGATTTGATCTCACATCCTTAAGTTCAGCAGTTGAGCGCCTTAACCACTGAGCAACCGCAGCGAGACCGAAAGTTCTAGTTGTAATGAATCCAGCTGTGCCGGCAGTGGAGTATAGAAATCCTTGCCATCAGATTATCTTTTAAAAGCAGTGCACAATGTTGAATGCACTAACTATTTTGGGAATCACAGAAAAAAGTTCCTAACTTAGCTAATCATATTGTCCGCTTTATTAATATGGGCAACGTCAATGATGTATCGAAGTATCTGGTATATATATTGGAAATCAATTTCAGTTCTGTATCATGTATCGGTATTAGAAATACAACTGTTGAGGGCAGTGGTACCGAAAACACTTGTTTGATATATCATGCCGAACTTTCATTTATACAGTTGTCTTTGGTACTTGAAAGGAAGAAAAAGAGAAAGGCACCCCAATCAATTTATTAGAAATCTCTGCTGAAATGGTAGCTTCACTTCATATTCTGCTATCTTCATTTCTTTTCTTTTTTTTTGATAAGGTAATTCCTGCTACTTTCTTTTTGAAAAAAAATTAAGAGCCACTGGAATAAGGGTGCCGGTATTAAAACTTTGGTTGTTCTTTTCAAATTCTTCTATGCACTTATCTTTTAAATGTGCATAAATACTTAGTTTGAGTTAAGGAAAGTGCATGAATTTTTTTACTTTGATGATTCGGCAAAATGGCCAAAGCAGGAACTCACTTTTGTGTTGGCTGCCCTCTGTTACACTCGCTTTGTACTGGCACCGATCAGGGCTTAGTTTGTGAGATAAATTTGAGATCACAAATCTAGAATGCAGATTGGATCTCTCAGTACAAATACTGTGGCAGATGCTGAGCTGGAAATTGTGTAGCACAGCTTGTGTTGTTGTTGTATATGAATTGTGCACCAAATTGGTTCATTTCAGCAGTTATCAGTTCGGGCAAGGGCAATTGTAAATGGTCTGCCTGTTGGTCTGGGGCTTTGTGGTCCTTCCATTGGGATGAGCCATGTCTTGATGTTCATTCTGCCTACATTTCTGTCATTCATTCGTTCTGTCATACATTTTTTTTTTTTTCTTGATGTCTTGCTGCAGCCTCAACCTGGCTAATCAAGGAGCCCCTAGTGCCCTGGTTCGTGCAGCCCTGGCATCTTGTAGCCCTCAACAGCAGCAGCAGCAACAGCAGCAACAACAACATCAGCAATTTAATGCTCAGGCTGCAGCACTCTATCGTACAACCAATCCTGCCATGGCTGCCATACAACACTGGGCAACACCGATGACCACACCACCATTCCCAGTGGCTCGTCCCAGCATTCCTCCACCCATCCCTTACAGAACTATGGCCAGGGCAGGCTACGATGCAGGTATCAGTACACTTTCTAAACAATTTAATTCAAGTGCCCACGTAGGTGCACTCACTAATCTGGCTAGCGTGTCTTTGTTTGGATGCACCAGCATATGTATAGGCACGGTCAGTAAGTTAACACAAGAAGAGAAGAGTGTGATAAGAAACTTTAGTAGAGAGTAAAATAATATGCATAGGTGCACCTCTGGTATCACTTGATGCGACTGCCTACTTAGCATAGTCCCTGGCAGTGGTGTTTGCCGTGCAAAAGTGATGGTGCATGATGACACCACAGTTCCAAGCACATGGTGCAAGCACGCATCAGAGAGGCAAAAGCTTGAATTACAGGCCTGAAAAAAGCTTCATCTGCACTCATTTCCACTGCTTCCTGAAGACAGTAAAATGTGGAATTTGCAGTGCAGTATGGAATCCAGTGGAATATCAAAAAATGGCTGGTATGTAATAGATACCTTAAGCTTGCTGTCCTCTCTAGCTCTTTGTTTTCAGAAGACTAGGCCTCTCAAAAGGCGTTAGTCTCAATCAAAAGCAGACAAGCGGGCTTTTGAGAGGTGATGTCGTCATTCAAAGGAGCTTTGCAGCATGTGAAGTTAATTCAAAACAATTGAAATAGGGTGCAATAGTTTTCAGTTTTAGGATGATAATATAGTATTTCTCACATATATTGTACCTTATCTAGAAGTAACAGTTCCTGAGGGAGAAACTTTTAGAAAGCTAATTGCATCTGAGAGTTGCGAGTTTAAATACCCACTTATGTTTTGGGGTAAGTTAACAACAACAAAAAAAAGTCTTTACTGTGGGATGTAATGCCTGCATACTCAGTACAGCTAGTGAATCTACATACTCTCCCCCAGTTCAGAAAGAAATGAGCTGAATAGATTTGCAGCTTAGTTTCTTTTAGTTCTATTAATTAAATTGGGATGGGAAGTTTCAAGTAAGCCATATGGATGTGATCATGAGCCGTTGTTGTAAGGATATCGTGATCACCACCAGCAATCTGAAATAAATGAGTATACTGAAAACTTTGACTAGCTGGAAGGGCACTCTTTGTGACTTTCGTCTTTATTGCAGCTTGATCAGCTATCCCCGAGCTCTGAAAGGCAGTGAGACAGAACTGTAAGCCATAGTGGACACCAGGTTGCAGTGAGGCTGAAAAAGAAAGTGTGTGGAGGGGGGTATGTGCATAACACATCAAGATAACCTTTTAATCTCTAAAAAGACCAGCTCTGAAGCACAATAGTATATATACACCATAAAAGAGTTTTCTGTCATCTGTGAGTAGCTCCACAGTATCTGTTTGTCTAGTTGCAGTTGCTTTCACGTCACATTTCTTCTATTGGCAACCACTGGTGCACAGGCAGGCACATATATTCAGCAGACATCTGGTTCCCAGTTCTTAAATTACAATCATTTAGGGAACAAAGAACGAAAGCACTGCTTAGGGTCGTGAAAAATTTTTTTAAAAAAGGCAGACGAAAGAAAATAACAAGCAAGTTGGTGAGATTCATGCAGCATATATGCATAAGCATTACATTTCTACAGCATGCAATGTGACTGTGTCATTGCCTACATAAAGAAATGACAGAGACATTCATGTTTGCTTCTGAATAATATATTATGTTGAAGCATTTTTTTTAGGCGACTTTGGCCATATGGAATGTCCAATAGCTTTTAAACTAGGGCCACGGTTTTTATTAGCCCACATTGTTAAATCACACACAAGTACAACCGCTTCGAAGACAGGAAGTGACTGCTGTACACATGTTTGGCAACTTTTGGTAGTGAGAGGGACCCGAGTGTTTGTGTGCCTGCAAGTGCATCTCCGACCAATCAGTGCCGAGTCATGCCGCCTGTCAGCTCCCCCCTTCTAGAGGCGTGTTCATGTTTTTTTTTTTCGACGCTGCGAGGCTTAAAGCAGTCGATGCTGCCAGACATTATTTTCCAACATGGGGATCCAAATGCTCGCACTTTAAGACAAAAAAAGATCAGTGATGAGGCAGTTAGCATGTAGCTATGGGCTCTTGGCAGGCTGATAAGCATGACTAATAGCTGTCATCATCATGGCTGGTGATAATATGCAGCCGGAGACACCATTGGCCTGCTGATCGTCAGCATGCCTACCATTGCGCACATATTAGAGCTGTGCGGGAAGCAATATAACAGGCAGTGTGAAGCCCATGGATTAATATTTCGGCAATTGGTTGCTTAGCAGCGCATACCTCGGCATGGTGCCACTTTGGGTACCCGGGCAAATGAACTGATGGCAGCCAGGGAGTGGCCAAATAAACGAGCATTCAGTGACGTTGGCTTATATGAGTGTTTGGAGGGGATTTGACAACAGTCAGAGTTATCCAAATTTAGAAATAATGGGGGCTGTATTAACAAGGTTTTACTATCTATGCGCCAAGTCCTTATCACCTGTTAAATTATGCACAGGGTATTGCTATTCACCTACACTCAGTAAATAATTTTCAATTGAATTTCTTCTGTCATACAGTTTTGTTTTGAGGTTGCAGAACGATGGTTGTGACGTCACAGGTGAGTATAAGATTATGTGAAGTGCATGGACATTGTAGTATAATGGCTCTTTTTTTATTTTTTATAGCTTGGTGTATGAGTTTGTGTGAATTATAACTACAAAGCAGAGGATATATTGCAGCTTTTATATGTGTCACATGATCGCATGCTCACACTTGTGACATTGCAACCTTTGTTTGGAAACCTGAAGCCAAAACTGAAACTTCAGAGTAAATGCAGTTACAAAGTATTAAGTGTTGGTGAATTCCGTGTGGTGATCCATGTTTACTAATGCACACAGTTCCTAAGCAAAATTATGGTAGGAAACATTTAGTGTCTTCCCATTTAGTTAGTCACTCAAGAAGCTTCATTTTCCGATTCGAGGAAAATTTGTACAAAAATATTTGGACCGATAGCCTATATGGCTAGTATCCAGTCCACTACAAAAGATAGCATTTAGGCAACCGCATAAGTATTGTGCAAACAAAAATTTTAACAAATTGTCAACGTTAAATTAAAGACAAAATGTGAAAAGTTATGAGATAACCAAATAATCTGTATCCAGTTGAATACAAAGCAATGCATTTGGACGAATACATTAGAAATGTACAAACCAACTTTTGAACAATGCAAGAATAGGAGGTTCAGACAAAATGCAAACAGCCGAACTATATTTCAAAGTCATATTCGAAGTTGATTGTGCAAAAAAACAACAACAAAGATTTGTGTGTGTGTGTACTATATAACTTCGAAGCCACGTTAAAATTTCTCTCGAGTCTTCATTCAGTTGGAAGTGTATTCCAGACTTCCGCGTCGACATTGTGTAGCTTGAATTCCTAGATGATTGTATGGAGTATCAGGCTTGATCTGATTTGCAATTTTCGGCGATTATATGTTGAAGGTGTTGACGAAACAGTGGTGGGGATAGGGTATCAGCTTCTTCAGGCATGTTCTTGTGTGTGTTTTCCAAAAATGAAAGCAGATTATCTGTGAGCAGCTCTACTTGTTAAGCTAAGCTAGCTTGAAATGGTATTTTACTCATGCAGGTATGCTCCATTCACAAGGGCAGTTGCCACTGCAAGCACAGCCACAGTGGGGCACTTCCTGTGTGCCTGTTCTTCCTATCTCCTCTATATCAAGTAAGGTCCTTTTGGGTGGCTCAGAAAATCAGTGCTTTAAATTTGTAGGCACCAAAGTATGTTGCGGTTATAAAACCTTTTGGATTTTTAATAATATTGTGCAAGCATCGGCTGATAGGCACTAGCTGTGCCGGAAGACAAAGGAGAGGAAACATGCAGGGTGGAGGGCATGCCCACAATTGCTTCTGTAGTGAGCATCATCTGCTCAGCTGTTGTGATTATGAAAAGCAACCTCTGCCCATTATTGGCTTTATGCATTACAGTCTCAGGAAGTTGCGACCAGTCGCTTTTATACACTGCATATAGTGCAGGTGATACTGACAGTAGCACGCATTTGCAGTGAGTATATCTAAAGAACAGCGTTGGGAACGAGACGGAACACGAAGAACAAAGAAGTAACACAGACACAGGCGCTGTTACTTCTTCGTTCTTCGTTTTTCGTCTTGTTCCCAGCGCTGTTCTTTAGATATGCAATACTAACTAGCCCGACACCTCGCTCTCTGCAGTGAGTAGCCTAACGTGCCTAATAAACCACCTGCAATTGTTACTTATGAAAAACTGATTGTAGAGTACCTTTGATATTAGCGCTTAATTTAATAGTATTAAGAGAGTAGTTACTTAATATTGTCCACCCAAGTACAGTCAAACAATGAAAAGCTATTCGGCTTTTTCATATACTTGATAATTAAAGAAAAATTTGACGTCCGAGGTTCGAGTGCAGGACTACTGTCTACGTGAGGCAGCTTCTCTGCCACAAGAGCAGTAATCACTTGTTTCTGTGGCATTGTAGGCTTTGCATAGCAACTTGGCAATGTGGTGTAGCCTCATGGGTATAATTTTTAATCTTGTAAAATGCAACATAGCAGATTGGTTCTCTGGTGAAGTGGATAAACGAGCTTGCTTTAGTTGCACGAGTTCCTTGTTCAGGTCTTTAACTTCGGAGAAGATTACGCTGCAGATTGGCTCTTTCTTCTAGTAGATGCAGGAGCTTGTTCCGAGTACTGTGTGTGCTATCTTGTGTCGGGCTCCAGATTATTTTAGAGCGATAGCTCTACCCGACGCAAAAGCAGTGTTTCATGTTGTGCCAGGCATTTTACCTTCAGCAAACCTCAAGGTCAAGGCTTCAGAATAAAACCACTGCAGCAGCAGTGGTGGCTAATGACTTTGACCTTAAGCGTTGGATCCACCTGCGAAGTGGTAGTTGACAGATGACATGGCTGAGAAGTGTTTCATCGATGGGTTATGTGACTGTATGAGACCACATGTATCACAAAGTTGGGAGGAGCTGCCGTGCCGGATTGTTAATCTGAGGTGGGAAGGTGGGATAAAAATCAACCTTCCAGGGCTCTTGGACAGCGAGTCAGGCATGTTATTCCTAGGCCATACCGGCATGATTGTATAGTTTGGTTGAAGTGGGGCATCGTATCCTTGCCGGCTGGTTGCTTGCGACTTGTTAGGTGGATAAAATGGTAGCTGACAATTCTATGCTAACATCAAAAGATTGTGTGTGCGATCACTTTGTATAAAGAGGCTGCTGAGTCTAAGCCAGCCATGAATGAGGAGCTCTCAGTGCTGCTAAAAGTCAGCATTGCCAGCTATTGGTGGAATTGGATCACCCAGTGGATACAGCTTGCAAAAAAAACGGATTGGTGAAGCAACAGCAGTGAAAGCAAGCCAATAGAGAATTGCAGACCAACGAGAAGTATGACTTGTAGCTGACCGGGAATGGGCCCGGGAACGAAGGCACACAAAATGTGCATCGGACGACGTTGCTTGAGCTAGTATGTAAGCATCTGATGTCGCCAACGACCAAAAAAAACCTTTAGCATGACCACAAAGAGAGATCGCTCAAATTTTGGTTTAACCAAGTTGCACCGCTGCTATTCTATTTTATTTTTTTATCGTCCATTGATTTCTGTTTGGCTGTTTTAGCTGTAAACCATGGGTGCATTCCTATAGACTTCTCTTGGGATAAAATGACATGAGGACATGGTAAAGGACATGAGTTATATAGCTGAAGGAGGAACATTGTCTTAACAGCAGTAACTTTTTAGTATGGGCTAAAGATAGCTTTAGAGCAGTGTTTACATATGCTTTATGTTTACTGTTTGCACAAGCGCTCTAATAGTGCTGCCTACTTCACTTCTAACTTTTTGTAGTATTGGGGTTAATCTCGCAAGAATGCGCCACGGGGGGACTAGACGCTACAGTCGCCTTCTAGCCCCGACGTGCAGCCCTAACAGACAGAGCTGTGACCCCCAACCCGCGGTGCGAGAAATCGCTACTGCGGCGGGTTCGAGCCAGAGGGGACAAACACCGAGTTACCTACTCGAACAGTTTATTGTGCTCGAGTAACGGCAAGGAAAATACACTAAAGAACAACCGCCGTGTAGCGAGCGAACGCCGCATATGGGGGTGAAATAGAACCACCTAAGGGAGAAGCACGCACGAGGAGTGAGAGGTAGTCTGCTCACCTGCGTGCGGCTTCGTGCTCAAGGCCCGCGGCAGTCAGTGCGCGCTGGACCGGGAGCAGAGGGTGAAGGCGGCAGTCTCCCGACGGCAATGCTGATCCGTGTGCGTGCACGCCCAACCGTCAAAAGACACCGAGGGAGCTGCGACAGACGCGCATCTCACCTTGGCTCGGGGAGAGGAGGTTTCCCGGGTATGCCAGTAGGAAAGAAGGAAACCCGTGCGGTGTCGCCGCGGAAGCCTGGGAGGATGGGAGGGTGGCCAGTGTGCCCTCTCCTTGCGGTCCTCCCCAAGAGCGCACGTAATCACGCGTGTTAACTACGGGGCAGGGGATTATGAATCCCCACATCCCCCCCTCCTTAAAACCGCTGTATCACTATTTCCGAAGTGGGGGGGGGGGGGGGGGGGGCTGTTGGTTCTTAATCTCCCATCAACTCCGCTAAATCCATCAGCGGGTCCGCCGATGATGTCGTCGAGAGCGATGACGGGGTCCATTCTGGCGCGCTCGGGGACAGTCGGGACCGACCCGGCCGCGCGGGGGAAGGGCCGCCAGGAACGCCGCTGCAGGCAGGCCCCTCCGCTGCTCCGGTGGCGCTCAGCTGGCTCGGCCCCGGCAGCGGTGACCCCGACGCCCCAGGACCGGTGCGAGCGATCGCCAGCAACCACTGCGCGTACGCCGGGTCCTCGGCGAGCCGACGCATCATCTCCGCAGCCGCGGGGCCGAGCTGTGGCAGGAATGATGACGGCGGCGTAGCAGGCTCCGCCCGGTTCCTCTCGTCCCAGCCGCGGTGAAGTCTGGAGCCACGGTAACTTGCGCTGGACAACACCAGGCCTCCGCATACACAAAACACGGAGCCGGGCGCCGGAGGCAGAGAGGCGCCGTTAGCGCGGCGATCTTCGTCCTCCATGGTCCGGCCCTGGAACATGCTCAGCAGCCTGTGGTTGTTCTTGCTGCGGGGTGTTCGTTCTTGCACTCTCCAGGGCCGGTCCGAGAAATAACTCACCGGCGCCTCCGTGCCCCTCTGGTGTGTCCAGGTTGCAACCGAGCGCGTCTCGCAGTACCGGAGCGGCCCGAGCGTCCCCCAGCATTGAGGGTAGTCGGGCGGGCGGGCGTTCTTCTTCGGGGGGGCCTCTCGGAGTCCCGTGCTCCGGATAGTAGCGCCTCTTTCCAGCGGGTCCCATACTGGCCGGGCGGTGGTGATCATTGCGTCCCTGCTCCTTATGGCCAATGGAATTGGGCTGTTGGGCCTGCATCGCTTCGGGGTTTGCGTCGAGCAGTTAAAATTTGCCTCCGGCTTGTTCAACGGTCTCGTGACAAGTGCGCTGTCCGCGGGGCTTGTTTCGCGCGCTTTTCCCTCTCCGCCAGGCACACCCTCTCCCTCATTCCGCGCTCTCGGCTGTCCGCGTAACGAAAACATTGGAAAAGGAGTGCTGACCTTGGGGTTTGCGTCGACTTGCACAGCGGGGCACCAGCGCTGCCGCCCGCTAGGCCACAGCCACGAGACTCGAACGGTGCCACGGCAGCCCCTTCTGCAGCAGCCCTCGTCATGGTAGTCGCAGGAGCCCGTTCCAAAAACTCTGGCTCGCCTGCTCCGCGGTCGACCCTGAAGCCGTCTTTCTTCGTGGCCTGCTCGACGGTGACAGCTCGCTCCGGGTTCGGGAATGTGGTCCGTCCTTGGATGGTTTGCTTCTCGATGCTGCAACGGTCGTCGTGGCCACCGCCGGCTCCCCTCTTTGCTGGCTGCAATGCTGTCTTTTCCCTAGTTACATTTTTTTTTCTTTCTTTTTTTTTTCTTCTTCTCTTCTTCTCTTTTTTTTTTTTTTTTTTGAACCAACTCCCACTTGGACTTTTCCAATGAGAAAGCGCGTGCTTTCTCCGGAAGCAAAATATACTGAATATTGACAGGGCGTCACGTCCGTATTCAGCACGAGAAATTACTCCCTGCGCATTGGTCAGAGTTACGTCTGCCTTGGGCGCAAGTTGTAACGAGGCGCGATGTTCAAACGACGACATCGGCCTCCCGGTACAGCTGCCTGCTGGCGAGGGAGTGCGTCCTCTTCGGGCCACTCATTCCCTCTGTCAACGTAGGGTTTGAGATGACAGACATGCACCGGTCCGCCGGTCGGTCTTAAGAGGGCTCACCAGCTGCAAGGCAACTCAGATTTGAACTTTTTTTGTCGATAGATGGCAGCACTTAAGCACCACAAAAGGGAGGAAAGTTCTATTCCCCGTCCAGGTGTGTAAATTACACCGTGACACGAAAGTGTTACTTCTTCCGCGTACAAAAAGTAGAGCCGAGAACTTTCAGTTGATATGCGGCCAAACCTGGGGGACCGCAGTGGGGGCCAGAGAATGATCCTTTTCTCCAGTAGCGCACCATTGTAGTGTTTTCCAGTTTGGGTCGCCTATGCCCCCTCCCATCTTTTGTGCGAAGGAAGATGAGGAGGAAAGGCAGGGAGGTTAACTCATAAAAGAAACCGGTTTACTACTCTTTACAGTGGTAGGGTGATGATTCTTTGCAGGCAGTACTAAGCAGGGCTGGTTTCGACTAGGGAGAGAGAAAGGTGTGAATCATCTTTTGACAAAGTTGAAAACGTGAAGGGAACCTTCCCCCATATTAGACTTTGGTTACTGGAAAACAATCCATTGTGTTGGGGACCCTAGTATTCAGCCCCCAGATAAAAGGAAAGAAAGGAACTCCTAGTGCACAAAATCTTGTCTGCTTCCCTTTCCAGCATTGCCTCGGTTACATAGCCACAGAGAGGTGTCCGCAAGTGTATGACCGTTTACTTTGCCTAGTTGCCTGCCAGCGTTCACGTCGCCGAACACATATATCTTCCGCTCCTTCGTACCAACAAGACATGTGTGTTTCGTTCAATCCTTGATCGTGTGTAAAATGAAAGCAACGACGGGATGTGGGCGGACAGTTGGCGATATCCTGTACAAAGAAATCACATCTGAAGCCATAAGGTACGGAAAGGACCACGAGTGCTTAGCACTAAAGCAAATCGAGAAGGAATGCAACGTTGTGGTAAAAGAGTGCGGCCTGTTTGTTGACCAGGAAAACCCCTTTCTTGGCGCTTCCCCTGACGGACTCATTGGGGAGGACATCCTCGTCGAAGTCAAGTGTCCGTACTCAGCGAGGGACATTACTCGACTAGAAGGAGTTCGCGCCAAAAAAATAACCTGCTGTGTCGAAAACAAGGACGGAAGATTGCAGCTGAAGACTAACAGCAATTATTGGTACCAAGTACAAGGCCAGCTGAATATTGCTCGCCGAAAGTGCTTGTTTGTAATCTGGACCAAAAATGGCATGAGTATTGAGGTGATTTCCAGGCACGAATCGTTTTGGGAGGACGAGATGTTGCCACGTCTCAAAAAATTTTATATGCACTGTTTGCTGCCAGAACTCGTGGACCCAAGAAGAAGCCGTGGCCTTCCAATTCGCGAACCTCATTACATTGTCGAAGCACAGATGACTCGCTCACTCAAGCGACCTTTGAATGCAAAAACTAAAAATGAAGACAGCCGAGAAATCACCTTTCCTGACTACAGAGCATCTTTCCCCTTTCCTTTTGTCACTGTCACGATCATGTATTGGAACAGGTTTCTTGCTACTGGTTTATTTTGTTCAAATAAAAAAAAATGCAATCTAAACAGAAGGAAAGAGGGGTGGTGGCCACGCCACCCGCGTATGATCTTTTGTACGCAAAAACGGGGCAGCAACCCTAAAAGGAAATCTTCCAACCAATTCCGACTGGTTTGCAAGCTGAAATTCCTTACCTCACATGATTTCCAAGGAAGGCTTAGTAGGCGCCCTACTTCGAGTTGCATTTTTTTTGTCGCTGTGTATTTTGCAGTGTGGTGCAGGAGGTCCTGCTAGCTGCGGCGCATACCGAGCCGGCTCTAAATGGGAGAATAAAGGCAGTGGTCGAACGCTTGACTTAGCGAAACCGGTTTAGAAGTGGAACTAAATGATTTTGCCTGCCAGGCTACTCGCCTTTGAGGTCATGTTATTTACACGACGGACCGGTTCGACCAGTTCTCATGAGGCCGGAGCTACAGTACAGCAGAGGTTAGACAAGAAAAGGAACGAAATGATTATTTCACCCCTTGCCTTGGGAGATGTCAGCGTGTATAGACCTTTCCAACCTGATTGAAGCCATAGGTACCATAGGGCTCGCTGGATTGATTTTTCAGCTGATCCGTGGGCAATGCAGCAGAGTCTAGGCAGGAAAAGGAAGGAGACAGGATTCTGTCCCCTTGCTGTGGGGAGTGGATGTTCGCTTTTCATGCGGAGGTGTGAAGGGGGAGGTTGGAGAAAGGGTGCGAGGTGATTAGAGCTCAAGAGCCCACTTCCCACATCATGGGCACAAAAGCCAACAAAGGCTCATCTCCTTTGCTTTCCTGTCGCGCCTCTTCTACATGCACAATGGATAGGTGCCAAGGATGTTTGCTCCTGCCTTCACTTGTATCCTACTATAGGTCGCCTGAACCACTGCACACCTTTGTTGGGGTGGGAACAATGCTGTGCTCCCACATAAATGGCCCTGTGAGTCACTTATGCTTTGGTGCGAAAAATGTTATATCCTCGGGCAGCGTGGGAGGGGTTCTTCTTGACTGCGCCTGGCATCTCACTTCACAGCCCAAGCAAGAAAAAAGGACAGAAAGAAGTCAAGTTGGTCAAAATTTCGAGAAAAACATGCGCGCACTAACACTGACAAGCAAGAGGTTGGTGGTAGAGTGTAGTATTGTCTAAGCAGTTTGACACCAGATGGAGCCATGACGCAAATAGTTAAATTTGGCGCGAACTTCAATTCCCGCAGAAAATACATTCACAACTTTCAGAACCTGTAAAACGCTAACAATAGGTTCGATATGGATAAAAATTGCAGATTAACAATTAGGAAAGAAAAAGGGAGGAAATGTTGCGGAGGAAATTTTGATGTTTAGCCTAGTTTTTTTATGAGATGACAAGGAAGACCGACATATCTAAAAACGCAGTTTTTAGGAATATTTGTCTCTGATTTGAAATAAAATGAAGCCTTAAAAATAAAATGTGCCCGCAACATTTCCTCTATTCTCTAAAGACGAAAACGCTGCCACAAACCCCATGAAAATTTAACCGCATTTGGACACGCTAGAGCTTCTGAAAGTTACCATGTATTTTCTATGGACGTTGGCACTGGTGAGCCCTCTTAACTTCAAGTCCGCCAGCCTCTACACGAGCGAAGAGACCTTCTGCCAAACTCGGTACGGTCCTGACCATTTTGGCGTCAGAGAAGCGGAGAACCTCTTACTGGCGTCGCTCAGGACATGACTGCGCCTCAACACGAGATCACCCGGTTTGTAGTGAATTTCTCGGTGAGAGCGGTCATACTGCGCTTTCTGCTCGGCGCGAGCAGTGCTCAGATTCCGTCGTGCTTTGTCCAAAGCCTCCGTCATCTTCGCGCGCAGCCCGGTCGCGTAGTCGGCGCGTGCCGATCGAGCATTCGGGTTGTTGCTACGAACCTGTAGAGTACGGTCTACGGGGTTCAACAGCTCCCTGCCGAGGTTGAGGGCGGCAGGTGTGTACCCAGTTGAGCGATTCACGGTTGATCTGAGAGCAAACCCAATCTCGGGGAGACGGGTATCCCAATCACTGTGCGTCTCCGCAAATGCAACTAGCATGTGCTTGATGTTGCGGTTCACGCGTTCCGTGGGATTCGCCTGGGCGTGGTACGTGGTTGTTCTCTTGTGCTTAATGCTGAGGGCAACACAGGAGTCCACGAGCAGCTTAGCATTGAAGTACGACGCATTGTCCGTTATCAACTGCTCGGGGTAGCCAAACCGTGTAAACACCTCAACCAGCTTCCCCATGATTACGCGTGCCGTCAGCTTTCTCAGTGGGAAAAGCTCCACCCATTTGCTGAAATGGTCTGTGACAACGAGCAGAAAGTGGTTCCCGCTCGGGGTCCTGGGATAGGGCCCCATGACGTCACAAGCCGCAATCTGCCAGGGAGCCTGGCTATTGATCGGCTGCATAAGCCCAGGTGTGCGTCCACTACGTGGCTTGACCCTTTGGCACACGTCGCACGAGCGGGTGTAGCGAATCACCTCCCGCTTCATGCCAGGCCAGGTAGTGAAGCGACACAACTTAAGAAAAGTCTTAGGGCCGCTCGCATGCCCAGCGATGCACGTGTCATGAAAGTAGCGTAACAACGCCTTTCTCAGCGTGCGTGGGATCACCACCTTGAAGGACTCGTGTGTATCCTTCTCGGATGGGAAGTATCTCAGCAGGACGCCGTCAGAGTCAAGCAGATAGGAATCCATCGCGCTCACAGCATTACTAGCTGTGTTCGAGCGCCCCGCACGGGCAGCAATACCAGCTGCCTCCATGTGCGCCGCGGCCGCGCCGCCCGGCTCCCTGAGCCCGTCAAACACTTTCTGACAAAATGGATCCTCTCGCTGAGCCTCTAATAACTCCCTTCTGCTGAACGCGCTCCCCACTGAACTGACGCAGTACAAGTGGTTAACGCTTTCGCCCAGGGAAGGCGGGTCGGCCGCGCTTCCCTCGGGGCTATGAACGAGCGTAGCTGCAGTCGCGCTGCTCCGACTGAGGGGCGTCGCGGAGGGGGTAGCAGGGTTACTGCCCCTGCCGCCAACGGGTGCGCGTGAAAGCGCGTCTGCCACCACGTTGTTCTTACCTCTCCTGTAGTGAACGGTAAAGTCGTAACGCTGGAGAAGTAGCGCCCATCGCGCTAGGCGTCTGCTCGGCTCGCCTAGGCATCTCAGCCATGTGAGTGCCATGTGATCAGTCTCAATTACGAAAGCGACTCCGTCGACGTAGTAGTCGAACTTCCGCAGAGCGAAGATAATCGCGAGACATTCCTTCTCTGTCACGGAATAATCTTCTCTGCGGGGGGACTTCCTCTCGAGACGCCGAGCTGTGCGGACGTGCGCCGTATAGGCTCTGGCCTCGCGACCAGTTTTCGTCAAATTTCTGTGACTTTGGCCCTGTGAACAGTGTTAAAGATTCGGAAGGGTGTTCCATGCCAACCGATACCGTATTTCGCCTGGTACGACCACTGACAATCCATTTTTCGGAACTTTAAGTACCAGCACTTGGTGAACTGCGTTTGGCCTAACGTTAGGCCAAACGCCGGTGTCGAGCCGCCGGGACCCGCGCTCGCTTTCGCGAGTCACCGAGGGATACTTGCATCATGGTCTACACCGTAGAGGGTGAAGACGTTACTCCGGAGCAGCTTGCCGAAGGAGGATGGCAGACTGTACTAAACCTGCAAGAACGCTACCGGCGCCGTGGCCTGAAGGAAGACGGCCAAGCGAGCCAAGACCTGATGGACGCGCGCGTTCCTCATAACCAAGGCAAGTCCAAACCCTCTCCTCTCGAAAATCGGAGGAAACCACCTACCCGACGTAGAAAGGCACCGCTCCCACGGCTACCAGCAGACAACTATAAAGTAGTCGTTAGGCCTAGAGGCATGGACTTGCGCACCATCGCGCCACGCAACCTTCTCAGAGCTACCTGCATAGCAGTTAACCTACCGCTTCAAGAGGTGCTGGAACAAGACAGCCTTCATGTTAACACAGTTAACAACTCCTTCACGATAAGCACACCGCATAAGCTCAGGGCTTCGGTTTACAGTAACCTGCGACGGCTCAAGTTGGGCGAGAAAGAGTACGAAGTGACATCGTACGTGTCAGCGCCGGACGACTCTACGAGAGGTGTCATTTATTATGCGTATGACGGCGGAACTCCCGATGAGGTCCGACAAGGATTCCTGAAGCGCAACCAAGGGATTCCGGTGGTGGATGCTCGTCGCCTTGGCCAGTCAATGTCCATACTGGTGACGTTTGCCAGAAAGAAAGCTCCAGACACCATCTACTATTAGGAGAGTCCTTTCCGCGTACACCCGTACAGAGAGCAGGTGGAAACCTGTTTCAACTGCAGAAGAGTCGGCCATCGGGCGGATGTCTGCTACAAGCCCAGGACTCAAATTTGCCGCAGGTGCGGTGAAGAACACCTTCCGCCAGCCGAGGGGGAAGCTCACACCTGCACGCCGAAGTGCATTGTGTGCAAAGGGGCCCACAACACCGGGAGCAAGAACTGCAAACATCGCTTTGTAGAACGCCGCCCTAAACACAAGCAACAACACAAGAACCTGAACGATGAAGTCGACCATCAGTCCGAACACACGCCGCGCTCAAGAGACAAAGCCGGTAGCTATTCGTCGAGCCACCATCGAGGAAGCAAGACGCGCCACAGGTCGTCCTCCTTCCCACCACTGTCATCTAGCCAGGACGCCAGTTCGAGGCAGAGAAGCACGGACCGACGGCAGCGTTCGAGCAGGAGCAGGAGCAGAAGCTGCTCAAAGCAGGTGAGCTGGCCGGATACAGCTTCCCAGAATTACACCGCTCGGGAGAAGGAGCTCTTAGCTAAAATACAGTCCAGAGACGCAACGATTGCGCAAATGCAACGGGAAATAACAGAAATGAAAAGTCTATTTCAATCTTTGCAACCACCCGTAAAACCTACGCCAGTACCCCGTGCGCCTTCATCCACCACGCTAAGCGCCATACCCTCCACCAGTAATGCAATGGAGACGGACAGCCGCATTAACCTGAAAAGACCGGCTCCTTCCGACGAGGGTTCCGGATCGAAACGCGCTGCAGAAGCTTCTAAAGATGACAACCCGCAACCCACTACCAAATCTAAGTCAGCAGACACGCTAAGAGCAGAATTGAGCGCACTCGAGAATAAATTTAGCGGTCTCGAGGAAAAAGTTAACGTTCTCACGCGCGAAGTAACTGAGCTGGGTTCAAACATCGCTGGTTTTTTTCAGCAAGTAGTGCAGCGTCTCGCGGCCCTGGAGGCAAGCCGTAATGTAATGCCGGCGTCCGCGACCCTGCCCGTAATTATTCCTCCCATGTCTCAAAATGGCCCCTCGCCAGCAAATTGAGGTATGGCAGTGGAACTGCAGGGGATTCTGCAACAAACGGAGTAACCTGTTGTTTCACATCCAAAGCTTACCTAAACAACCAGACGTAATAGCCCTTCAAGAAGCTAGCGGTCCGGCGAAATTACCGGGCTATAAAGCGTTTACTCCCCACTCCAACGCAGGGACGACAGCGACTGTCCCATTCACAGCGACATTTGTTCAATGCAACATTACTGCTATACAACACACGATAGACAGTTCTAGCGAACAGTACACGCTACTTGAAATTGTGCCCAGAAGAAAGGGTGAGGCAAATCTTTTCATACTCAACCTGTACAGTCCACCGAAAGACAGAGGGTCAGGAATTCCCGACCTACTGTGTAAAGCAACTCGACTCGCCGCAGGAACGCAGCTCCTTGTGGTAGGCGATTTTAATGCCCACCATTCGGCTTGGGGTTATCGGAAGAACAACCCCAAGGGTACAAAGCTGTGGCAGTCTATCCAGAACCTGGGCCTCACAATTCTTAACAATCCCCAAGAAATCACGCGGGTCGGCAACAGCATTAGCGCAGATGGGTACAAAGCTGTGGCAGTCTATCCAGAACCTGGGCCTCACAATTCTTAACAATCCCCAAGAAATCACGCGGGTCGGCAACAGCATTAGCGCAGATACCTCGCCCGATCTCACACTAACCAAAAACATTAGCGACGCCTGCTGGTCCAACACCAGAAACACACTAGGGAGCGATCATTACATAATAGCTACAACATTTGACACAACATTTCACAAACTGCACCACATGCGCACACGCATCACCGATTGGGATAGGTTCAGACGCTTACGAGAGCAAACTGCCCCCAGTCAGATAAACAACCTAACGGAGTGGATTGCTGCACTTAAAGAGGACGTCAAGACCACCACGGTCGAGACGCCGACTGAGGAGCCGCACCAGAGGACTGACTCCAAACTCCTCCACATCCAGCCAGCCATGCCAGCCATGCCAGCCTACTAAAACGTTGGAAGAGACAGAGACACAATAGAAATCTACGCAAGCGTATAGCGCAACTCGAGCGCCATATCGAAACATACACTGTAGAGCTGCAGGAAAAACAATGGGGCCAAATCTGTGATAATATGAACGGGCAGCTTGGAAACAAAACGACATGGTTCTTCCTCCGACACTTGCTCGACCCCACACAGACAAAACGCACACAGCGAGACCGACTCACAAAATTAATTCACCAATACCAGGGTACGGACGCTGAGCTACTTGCAGAACTGCGAACACGCTACCTGAGCACATCCCACACAGACCCTCTACCCGCGTATGAGGGTCTCCCCAACGACACCCTGGACGCCGACATAGCAGATGCTGAGGTCTGGTTTGCTCTCAGCCAGCTCCGTACCACCACTGCGGCGGGACCTGACGGGGTGTCAAACAAAACGCTCCGAAACCTAGACCACACGTCTGTCGCGGCCCTGACGGAACTAATGAACACCTACTGGAGGGAAGGCGAGATCCCTCAGGAATGGAGGCACGCGCGGGTCACCTTCATCCCAAAACCAGGCAAGAAACTCTCGATCAAAAATTTGCGCCCGATCTCCCTCACGTCTTGCATCGGAAAGCTAATGGAACATGTCATCCTTAACCGACTGCAAAATTACGCGGAAGACCGTGACTTACTTCCTCCAACAATGATTGGCTTTAGGGCAAACTTGTCCACACAGGACGTGATGCTACAGCTTAAGAAGGATGTTCTGGACCCTCCATGTGGAACTGGGACGAAGGCGGTACTCGGGCTAGACCTGAGCAGAGCCTTCGACAACGTCTCGCATGAGACAATCCTCACGAATCTCTCTCAATTGGACCCTGGTGAACGGATATTTAATTATGTCCGATCATTCCTATCAGAGCGGACAGCAGAGCTCACTCTAGGTAGCCTTAAATCAGATCCCATTCCTCTGGGAAGCTGGGGCACACCACAAGGCTCGGTGCTCTCGCCTTTCCTATCTAATCTTGCACTCATTACACTTCCCCCCAAGCTCACTGCCCTGCCAGGGCTGCAGCACACCTTCTACGCGGACGACATCACCCTGTGGGTAACCACGGGGAATGACGGCCAAATAGAGGATACGCTGCAGCAGGCAGTCGACATAATCGAAACCTACGCGTCGGGAGCGGGCCTTGAATGCTCGCACGCAAAATCAGAATGCTGGTTTTCAGGGCCAAGCCGCGAGGAAGAAATGCAAACCAGGCCCCCCCGATCGCCCTGAACGTATGTTTGAGAGGCCAACCGGTCAGGAAGGTTGAAACCATGCGCATACTGGGCATGTACATACAAAACAATCGCAAAAACACCGAAACAATGAACAGACTCACTGCCACGGTGAATCAGACTGTACGACTTATCAGACGAATCGCCAACAAAAGAAAAGGAATGAAAGAAAAAGATCTCTGTCGATTAGTCCAGGCTTTCGTACTGAGCAAAATTGTCTACTCTCTCCCGTACCTGAAACTGCAATTCGCAGAAAGAATGAAGGTCGAGAGCGTAATCCGACAGGCCTACAAGGCTGCCCTTGGGCTTCCGCACAGCACGTCTACGGAAAGGTTAGTGGCCCTTGGGGTTCACAACACACTTTCGGAGCTGTGCGAGGCACACCTTGTCTCCCAGCTTGGACGACTCACTCGCACGAACGCGGGAAGGTCCATCCTGTACAGACTACACATGTGCGAACAACTTCCAGAGAAGGACGCGAAAACACACTTACCTACACACATTAGGACAGCTCTATTCATTAAACCCTTGCCAAAGAATATGCACCCCGCGCACCACGAAGGCCGACGCATGGCGAGGGCTCGCGCCCTACATGCCAAGTACGGCCGACCCGTCAATGCAGCATACGTGGACGCGGCAGAATATCGGCACACCCAGATACAAGCGTTCGCACTGGCCGCTGTGAATGGGAACGGTTCCCCGTTGGCGGCCGCATCAATCGCATCCACTTCCTCCGAGACGGCGGAGGAAGCGGCCATAGCCTTAGCTATTGCAAACACGTCCGCCGATATTATATTCAGTGATTCTAAAACAGCCATTCGCAATTTCGCGAGGGGTCGCATCACGTCCACCTCCCTCCACATCCTCCAAAGCACCCCCTACTCCGGTTAGGGAAATTGAACTAATCTTGGTCCCGGCCCACTCGTCTAATCCGGGGAACGAGGCGGCTCACGCGCAAGCCCGAGGTTTCGTCGACCGGGCAGTGAGCGCGCCCTCCGACCCGAATTTCATGAAGGACGGGTTAATTTCTTTTCATGACATTACCCGTCACTTCAGGCTGGAAAGGCGCACATATCCGCCCCCCCACAAATCTTTAACAAAGGCACAGGAAGTTACCTGGCGCCGACTACAAACACGCTCTCTCCTAAATCCAGCGGTGCTTGCCCTGATGTACCCAGGCCAGTACAATCCAACCTGCAGTAAATGCGGCGAAAGAGCGACATACGATCACATTCTCTGGAACTGCGCAAATGATCCACCTGCGGTGGAATTAATACAGCTCCCTTCTCCCGAGCAGTGGGAAGCCGTGCTGGTCAGCTCGGACCCGCAGATTCAACTACGGGCCATCGAGCGGGCTAATAAGGTCGCCGCCAGCCATGGACTAGCGGCCATCTAGTACGTCTGTCTCTCCATCGACCTGCTTGAGCGACGAAATAAATGTTTTCCAATCCAATCCAATTCTCTGCGGGAGTTAATGAGCGGCTGGCGAACACCACCGGCCTCAGGCTACCTTCGTGCTCTTGAAGCAGAACTGCTCCTAAGCCCAAGTCACATGCATCCGTGTGGATCACAAATTCTCTGTTCAGGTCAGGCAGCCTCAGCTCTGTGGTTTCCGCGAGCGCATTAGTGAGGCCTCACAGTGCAGCCTCTTGCTCGGGATCCCAATGCCACTTCACACCTTTCCTTAACAAAGTCGTTAAGGGGGCTTGCAGAGCGGTGCAATCTAGGATAAACTGGCGATAAAAGTTCACCATCCCCAGAAAGCGTCTCAGTCCGTCTACATCTGTCGGCGAGGGGAACTTCCGAATCGCCCGGAGTTTTTCCTCGCACGGCAGAAGGTGTCCATTGTCTAGCGTGAACCCTAATAAGGTTATTCGGGTCGCCGCTGTCTGAGTCTTATTTGGGTTCAAAGTGATTCCCGCAGACCTCAGTCTTTCCAGTACGTCCCTGAGATGGCGTAAGTGCTCATCAAAGGTTGCCGAATACACCACAATGTCATCTAGGTAGGCAAGAGCGTAGTGCCACCTTGCATCACCTAGGACACGGTCCATAAGACGCTGGTACGTCGCCGGAGCTCCAACCAGGCCAAATGGCATTCGGGTAAACTGGAAAGGACCCCTGTGACAGGTGAATGCAGTCTTCTCTCTGTCACCGGTATCCATCTCCACCTGAAAGTATCCTCTACTGGCATCGAGCGTAGTAAAGTACTTCGCTCCGTCAACATTGGACACGATCGAGGGAATACTCGGAAGTGGATAGGCATCCTTCCGCATCATCTCGTTCAGGCGGCGATAGTCCACACAAAGGCGGGTAGTTCCGTCCTTTTTGGGCACCAGCACCACTGGAAAACCCCAGGGGCTGTTTGAACGTTCCACGACGCCTGTATCGACAAGTTCATCCAGAGCGTCATCAAGCGCTTTCCTCTTAGCCAAGCTGACTGGCCGGGGATTGCACTTCCAGGGAACGGCTTCGCCTGTCTCAATTTTGTTCCTTACTAGCGTAGTACAGCCAGGCCGCTCAGTGAATACTGCGTCGTACTCGTTCAAGAGCTGAGACAAGCGCGCTTTTTCCTCCCTTGACAAACTGCTCAAGTTGTTCAGCAGAGGGTGGGGAGGCCTGCCTTCCCCCGCGGCGCAGAGTGCAACCGCAAAAGGGGCAGGGGGTCGCGCGGGAGGGGAGTCAGTCCCCTCCGCGCCTTTTCTCTCGGCGCGGTTGACCGGCGAATTTGTCTGCCCGGCCAAAGGCGTTTCGAGGAGCTTTTTCGGGCGCTTGTTGCGTACGTCTGCGCGCGTAGCATCTGATAGCAAGAGTACTTCTGATGCTTTTTGAGGTTGAACGAAAGGTTTCAGGGTGCCACATGCTTGCTCCCTATATCCTCCGTTGCAGACGTCAATAACAATGCCCGTCTTAGCGAGAAAGTCTCTACCAAGAATTATTGGGACCGACAGGCCGGGGAGGTGGGTGAGGCGCTGGCGCCTGACTCGTTTCTCCCATCGCACCACAAGCCGCGCGGCACCGCTCGCGTGCGCCGTGCCGCTGGCTAGTCGGAAGGTGGGGTTGCTCTCTCGCAATCGGATCCCACTCCGACGGAGATGCTCGCATACCTTGTCGCCAAACAACGAAACGGACGCTCCTGTGTCTAGCAAAGCCATGAACTTACGCTGGACGACAGTAAGCTCAATAAGTGGCACTGGCGTGTCGCTGGGGGGACCAAAACGACAAGCCAACGGGGCGAGGAGTTCGTGTGACTAACTGAGCACCGCTGTTGACGCCGCCGGCTGTGCAGTCGTGCTCAGCGGCGGCTCCGCTCGTTTCCCGAAAGCGCGTGCTCTCGGGCAGCGGGACGCCTGCATTCCCTGGTGTAGTGCCCTGGTTGGTTGCACCGGTAGCAGAGGGCAGTCGGCCGTTGTCGGGCGGGGCTGCTGTCGCCGCGCGCCGATTGACCGTACCTCCCTGCCGGGTGTACCGTTGCAGGTGCGCGTTGCACTTGCGTCCTCGTGTCGGGATGCCGACCACGATTCTGCGTGTCTTGGCCAGGCGTAGCGTGTGCTGTACGCATGGCATACGTGTACGGGTCGAGAGCTCGGTCAGACAGGTCCCAACCGTTTCTCGTTTGTCCGTCACTGAATGCAACCAATTCGGCTCCCCGGGAACGAGGGCGAAAAGTGCCTCCGTTCCAGGCGCATCGTGGCTCAAGTGCGTGCGACGCCGGGGGGGGGATAGGTGCGCGAAGCGAGTATGTCTGCCTGTATGCGCTTGGCTGCTGAGGCGAGCTCGTCCAAATCTCTGAACTGAACTCCTCGTAGGTAGGCTGTGAAGGTAGGGTGAGCTTGTTGCGTGACACGCTCTACCTTCTCGCCTGTTCGGAGCCGAGGGGTATGCGAGACGATACAACTCGTCCATCGCCCTCACGTACTCGAGCAAGCACTCGTCCGGATGCTGAGTACGAAGCTCCAGTTCGCGCCGCAGATGCCGTTCGTAATCTGCGGGCAAGAATTCCTCGCGAAACCGCGTTCGGAACTCATCCAGCGTGCTTGACTGGTGGCCAGTGAGGCGGAACCAGCGGGCAGCCTGATCGGTCAGTGAGACTGGCATGACGCATGTCAGAATCTCACCATCGGGAAGCCCTGTCACCTGCTGGTAAGTCAGCATGCGGTCCAGGTACTCATTGGCACTGATACGATCATGATAACCGCTATAACTGGGCAAAACCACCTCTAACCTCGGTCTCGCAGCTGGCGCGGATGTGTGCAGAGTCGTCTGCACGACACCCGTGAGGCTTTCTGCGAGGCGCAAAGCGTCGCGCAGCATAGCCTCTTGGGGATTGGTCTGGCCAGAGAAATCTGGCTGAACGACCGGCTGGGATGTGCAGGCTAGCGGCCGCTCCGTGCACTCCATACCTCGCGGCATAGCGCTTGGCGAAAAGTGCCCTGCTTCGCCGCGCGTCTGAGTGAGTGCGTCGCGTGAAGCACAGCTCTGCTCAAACGATATGAGGTCACTGGGGCTAGCGTCAGACTCTGTGAATGGACCGGCTGTAGCAGATACAGCCGCGCCAATAGGTTGCTGTTGGGAAGCCATATCAGAAAGCATTAGCAGAGACTGAAAGTCAGACATGCTCGCTTCCATGGCCTGTCTGTGTCGAAAACCTGATACACAGACACTCGGTTTGTCGCACCTCTGGCCCCGGGAGGATGGGAGGGTGGCCAGTGTGCCCTCTCCTCGCGGTCCTCCCCAAGAGCGCACGTAATCATGCGTGTTAACTACGCGCGGCCCTTTATAATGGGGGCAGGGGATTATGAATCCCCACAGTAGGTATTCTTTAAAGAAGTTATCAAAATACCTCTGTACTAGACGAAGCAGTATTTTTATTGGGAAACTTGTAATTCTGCAGGGGTGGTAGAACAGGCTAGTTGGTAATTAATATTTGAAAAAAAACAGCACATCCTCAAAGTGTGGACAGTAAAGGATAAGACGACCTAGTGCTGTTTAGTCTTATCTTTCACTGTCCACGTCTGCACTGTCCTAATTCTGGCAAGTGCATTTTTCGGAACAAGAGTTTTAAAGGACAGTGAACCCAGTTGTTCTTAGCAAAAATTGATTCTCTGGATATGTCAATGTTTGTCCGCCAGCAGTAGGTGCATTTATGGCAAAGAAAATTGAATTGAAAAGTTTTCCCACCAACTACCTAAAGCTCAAAGTATGCTTACCCAAAGGGATGGGTACCACTATTTTGATACCTAGTGGTTGGTCAAGCTGCTGTTGCTGCAGGCCAGTGTAAAGGTCAGAAAAATGGAACCAAAAGCAAGCGTTTAAACAGTCGGGAGATGAGGGCAAAGGGGCCGTCACTCCTTCTCCGTACCTACTGTCGTGTGTATGTCAGAGTTGTGCTGGTGACAGCATAGAATGCAGGTTTTGAGTAGGACTATTTCGCTGATTTGTTACCACATTAGCCATACCTAGGCGTTTGATTTAGCGAGCGCCCGATGCCTCTTGAGTGGGACCAAGCCAGCAGTTCGAGTCATTCAGATTCCCGATTGAATGGGGATGAAACTGACAAGCTTTTACTTTATCTTGTTTATGAAATTCGCTACTTATGAGTTTCTTTCGAAGGAATGCATTTGCGTTGGCTGATTTCCTTACACTGTTTCATTAATATTTCTTTGTCAGGCCAATATCGCAGCTACCATGCTGCTATACAGCAACTTACTTCTCATGCTTACACAAGGTGAGTAAAGTCAAATCTTAACATGTTTGTATCCATCGCTTTTAGTCTGAGGACAACAGTCTTAAATATGGCCACAGTTAGGATGTCCATATTTGCAAGACACGTTGAGAAGGTATTATGTAACTGGAAGTTTTTCATTAATATGGCGAAGCAACGCATGCTAGTCTTGCAGTTCAAGGTTATGCTTTCTAGTATCAGTGCGGGTGCAGTATCTGAAGGAATAGATTGATCATGCTAGCCAGTGATTTCATTTTTTTAGCCATATTGTATTTAATCAGCTCTGTAAAGTGTTTAACATGCAGTGTGATCACAATGTGGTAATCTGCAGGGAAGTAATATTGGAGTATAGTATTTTCAGGATTCATGAACGATAATTAAAGCACATAATTGCACATCATGTAGGAACTTGAGACCACACTAGCGGGGAGAGGGGGGGGGGGGATGATGTTGAACTTATTTCTTAGTGCGTGAGGTACTGAAATCAGGCTATCTCTGGCAGACATAGCACCTGTGCAACTAAACTGCCACTCATGTGTCCTGGAACTCTCTCCTTGAAATGACCTCCAGGTTCGTCATTTGAAAAGGTGTGTTACTGTTCTCTCCGTGGCATCACTACGTTTTAAAGAGACACCACGGAAAAGTTTACAGGTAAATTGATTCAGTACCATGTTTCTAACAACAGAGGGGCTACTTTCACTGAAGAGCTGGCCAAAAAATGGAATACCGGTGTTGCCACCACACACCGATTTCTCCAAGCAACTGCAGTGATATCGTTGTCTTCTTTGTATGTTTGTTTTTGAGGCTAGGCCGCACTGCCATTCACATCCAACTAGTGCTCGCGAAGTTCTTTTCTTTATCGATTTCATGAGCTCAGATTTAACGGCAGTAAAAAGGAATTTTCGAGCTCAGTTTTCTTAGCAGTGAAATATGTCTTGCTCTCAAACAAACATAGCCATGAAAAGCCAAGCAGTCAAATTTTGCCTAGAATAAAAATTGAGTGGAATTGTCCTCGGTGTTTGTTTAGAAGATTTGTGCTTCTGAACTGAGATATAATGTGCAGCAGCATATAGCGTTTACCTTTTGGGTTGATTTAAAGGGAATCACAAAGCAATTTGATATATGGTAATTAAACATGTAAAAATGCCAATAGACAAGTGTATCTGTAACCTGGAAGCAAGAATGTAGTACAGCTAGACTAGCGACAGGCTTCTTACAGTGCGACATGCTGCCTGCTGATGTACTGGCAGTGCAGCATTCCTTAGTCATTGCTAGGCTTTGCCTGCTTCACATTAAAGTCGTAGAGCATGGTAATCTGGAAATAACTACTTCTTTTCACAAGTGATCTTATTTGCTATTGGTAACTTAGTAAATAGCATAATCTCTCATTAAAATTGAGGCACAGTAGGTTTCTGCTATGCCTTTAGCAGTGAGACGAGAAGAGCACTCTAGGCAAGGGCCACGGATCGGCTTAGGCCAGTTAAGTTGCCTTCGTCACATAACGCGTTGTCTACTGAATGCTTTTTTTTTTTTCTCCTTATGACAATAGTGTAATGGGGAAATTGAATTTTAGAAACTGAAGGCTATTAAGTGCCCAAGGCTGTGCAGGCAGAAAAAGATTGTGACAGCTCTGTTAGAAGAAGCGTCATTTGCAGGTGCATGGCATGCTGTTCAGTACATTGAATGTTCCAGTGGACAAGTGTTCCATAAGTACAAACAATAGGTTTGTACTATCGCACAGGGTTTACAATAATTCATTGTATCTGCGGTTGATTGCAGATAGAACGTTTGCTGTACAGTAACGGGGAAAAAGCAGCAGTACACCTTAAGTGATCCTGTTATTTGCCTTTACAGCACTTCCAGTCAAGCGTACACAAGCTGGGTGCAAGAAGGGGCCACCAGTGTGAGAACTGGCAGTGTGGACAAAGGGCGGAGTTCCCATCACAGCAGGGACAGGTATGAATTTACTTTGCATCATACTCTCATCTTCCCTCTATTTCTTCACCTTGCTCTTAGGGTACACTGCCTCCTTTTCTGTTTGCCTGTTTTAATTTGTGCATGTTGCACTGGAGCGTACGCAGTAATGCATTTATTTTGCTTGGTTAATGTTTGCTTTGTTGTTATCAGTTGGATATCCATTGAATGCTCAGTTTCGTGCGGAACATCCAGATCGCAACTGACCATTTTTCCAACTGTTAAACCTGCTTTACTGCTATCCTGTGAGCTCCGCTAATGGTGGAACTGCCACTTTATACATGTAACGGGGAACACAAGCGATTTTCCATCTTATGCAATAGCAGATGCTGATGTGCCTACCATGGTGACTAGACATAGGCCTGCAAAGTGCTAGTGTGTGCGTTCTCAAGGCGTCTGCCAATGGGAAGACCAGGAATTGTCATGGAAAGTGGCATGTTTGGGGAAGCTAGAGGATGCTGCCCCAATCATTGTGGGTCAAGAAAATTGGCAACTTGCAAAATCGTCCGAGCTAGCCTTGCACAACTCCAAGTCCCTTCTTGTCAGCAAGGGACTACTGCTACATGCTCAGCATGGTTGGGTGGTCCATTTGCTTTAGCTTATCAGGTGTTTGAAATGGGGATTGTGAAAGCAGTGCATTTCATACCAGACGCGTTTGACACTACTTTGTCTTGTTAGTTCCTTATACTGCTGTGGAAACCGGGTGTGTCTCCAGCTTCCAGGCCTATGTTGGGGTCCTGTAAATGCTGGGGTTGTAGGCTCGTAGCGAGGCAACAGTCATAGATTATTTTTCGCTGCATGATTATTAAGCATAATCATCCCTCCGTTGGTGCTTTTACATGTCTTGTGTCAAGTAAGATGCACAAAGACTGATACAGTAAACCCTTGGAAGCTGTGAAATTGTGAAACAGGATAAAAATATCAAGTAAATGGGGTTTGAGATAAGCACAGTTCCAAAATTTGCAGTGGGTTAATGGTGCATTGAAAAATTAAGCACTGCTGTTCTACCTGGCTTTATTTTGCTATGCGATCTTCGCTACACAAACTGAGCATAGTTTGAGATTATAAGATACTCATCCTGCTCTAATTATCTCTTATGCAATTATTTATTTTTCAGTTATCACAGTTTCATTTTTATTAACTTTCTTCTGGAGGTACTTCATTTCCACTAATAGAATGCAACTACAATTATAATTTGAGTTTGATTCCAGGTGGAAACCAAATCTTTTCATATACATGGTACTTTTTTTTGAAGCCTCATTCATGTAAATACAGTAATTTATGTTGTTAGTAGCTGGCTTCTGTGTAGGCCTAGGCTATTTCGCAAAATTCATTCCAGCAATTCGGAAAATATATTGTGTTTAGTTTCCTGGATTTTCATGGGATCAGACTATAAAAAGTTGAGCTTGCAGCATAGAGTAGTTTAATGCTCGATGGCATGAGGATGGCATATTGTGGCTTAATGTTCATTTTTGCCATTTTATTTTTATGCAGTCAGAATATACATATAGGCTACAACTGTGCCTGCAAAAACCAGTGGCTGTAATGCTCATAATGCAAGTATGCAGGGCATTGCCTATGATCGTGACATTGCAAATAGTTTTCGAAGCCAGTGATCTTAAAAGCATCGACTTCTGCACTTAGTAGGGGTGACATGAGTGCAGTATGTTATGCGGTTAAGTACAAATTGTAAGAGCCTAGTACTGGCTTGCACAGTTGTCTGTCTAGTGCAGCAACGCTAATCACAGTCTTCATAACGACGCTCACACAGTAGCTGCTACTCATTCATTGGACGGCATGGTATTGCTCTTGTCTTCAGGTCTCGGGAGAGGCGGAGAAGTCGTAGTCGAGAGCGGCGGCGCCGAAGTTCCCCTGGCAGCAGGAGCGATGTTAGGCAGCGTTCACGGGATGAGCCAAGGCAGCGTAACTCCCGCAGGAGCCAGTCGCGTTCACCTCCCCCACAGAGCCGTCGCCATAATTCATCTCGTCTCAGCTCATCTCGCTCCAACGTGACTTCAAGATCTCACTCCTCACGGAGACGAGAGCGACCTTCAGACAGGAGAGATGACTGCCGAGAAAGGAGGCGGAGAAGGGATGAAATGGAAGAGAAGGAGAAGAAGCAATGTAAAGGCAGGGGTACCCTGAAGGAGGCTGGAAGGAAATCTCCAGAACGAGGGTGAGTGTATGAAGAGTGCAGATGGTCTAAGAACTACAGCTGCAGGTGAAGCATTCTCTAATGAGAACTGTTTGGTTTGTTAATAATTGCTCCTCTGCTGTGGTTTTTTTATTCCACACACTAATGTCATAGCAGTGCTAATCTGTTTTTATGGCATGAATTGATTAGATAGTGCTGCTTGCAGCTAGGCATTGGAAGCAAATTGTGTGTGTTTGTTTTGTGCATTTTCTTCATAGCCTAGCCCAGGTAAAGAGGCTTTTTAGTGCGTAGCACTACTAACCGCAATCACGGATTTCGCCGTGGTCTATCCGAAGCCGCTCATTCTCTCTCTCTCTTCGTGAACTTGAAGCGGAGAAAGAGAAGGTGGTTACGCGCGCGTCTCAGGTTTGAGGAGGTGGAGCAGCCTCGGAGCTGTAGTAGAAGCTTCTCTCTTTCTCTGTCCATCCATCACTCCGTGAACTTGAGAGGAGGAAGGGAAAGTGGCGACGCCTACATCCCGCGATCTAATACTGAGGGGGCGAAACGACAGCATGATGCACCTAGTTAGAGAGTAAGACAGTGAGAGGAGGGCTTGTCAGTTGCGGACGTGGCGGCCATCCCAGGGCAGCATTGCACAAGCGTGTGTGCGTTTGCTTCGCACCGCAATGGTCGAAGCCGGTCCATCTGGCATTGCGACGCAGGTTCGCCTGGCTCGACGTGCTGAAGCACAACGATTACAAAGGCAGGGGGAGCGTGAGTCTACTGAATCTGGTGTTGCAGCTAAACGGTGCAAGAATTTAGAAGCACAAAGAACGAGGAAACGTGCCGAGCGTGCTCACAAAACGGCTCAAGACACTGAGCGTTGGTGTGAAATAGATGCCGAAGCGAAGAGGAAGAAACGTGCGGTAGAAACTCCAGGGCAACAGGATGCTCGAGCGTGCTCATGAAACGGCTCAAGACACTGAGCGTCGGTGTGAAATAGATGCCGAAGCGAAGAGGAAGAAACGTGCGGTAGAAACTCCAGGGCAACGGGATGCTTGACTGCAAGCGACGGCTGCTGCCAGAAATGTACACACCACTGAGAGGCTCGCGAAAAATCAAGCTGCGACAAGGATATTTGAACGTGATTTTCTTGGCAACCCGTTTGGATACGCCTGCTCAGTGTGTGACAGACTGTGTCATATGAAGGACTTGACTTGTGCGACAAACAGTATGTGTGCAGTTTTGAACTTAATTTTCTCTGATGTTGACACAAGTAGTTTCACTGCGCTGTTTGTCTTTGTGACTGCTGGCCACCTCTTGCGTGAGCTGAGGGAAGATTTTGGAGAGAGTGTAAATCGCTGATGTGTATGCATGAAAGGTATAGCGGGCATAAGCGGTGCTGCGCACCTACTTTTTATTTGATTAACTATTTTTTTGTCAGTGTCCTACTTGAGCTTGGACGACTGATTTGCAGGTGACTTTTGAGTTGAACCCTGATCAAAGAGGTGCGGATGTAACGAACAATTGGAAATAAGATGCATATTTTGTTCAGTTGGTGGGCCACTCTGGCTATACAATTAAGTAAACCTCTTTTGTAGCAGACATCACCTGTGAAAGACGTTCTGTAATAAAGAGCAAATTATCTTTGAATTCTGTTCAAGAAGGTCATTTATAAAACAGATTTTAATTTCATTTGTAGGATTTTCTTCCCCGCTCGCAAACTGCACTCATAACTGTGCACCAGGGAGGAGGCAAGGCATGATCCTTCCCGGGATATTACATCCATGACTAAGGCAGAATGGGCTCGCTAGATGTAAAACATCGGCGATGGCACATTGTTTGCGAGGGCTGTGTGAAGAACAGCTTCGAAACTATACCAGCAAGGTATGCACATGAGTGTCTACACCAATGAGTGTGCCTCTGCCAATGCGCCGCAATGCCTGACCCTCACTGCAGCTCTGAAGTTGGCACAATTTTAGCCCCATGCAATGATAGCCTCCACTCTCAGCTTCAAAGCTCAGAGACATTGGCGAACTTGGAGCAGCATGTGAGGCGAGTCCATTTCCCAAGGCAACGGCAGGTGTGCTAACACAAGAAGGGGACACACCAGAAGAAACATGTATCCAATCCACCACTCCTCCTTGAAAACTAGAGGCTGTGGCTTCCTATCAGTGGGATCGCACACTCATAGCAAGCTCACTTTTTGCGAACAGTGTTCCATGCCCTACAGTGGCACTGCACGAGGCTATCTTTAATATAAATGTCTAATTTGCATAGTGGAGTTTGTTCTACAAAATAATGCTGGACAGAAGGCTTAAATTTTTAACCGATCAGTTCATTAAAAAAGTTGGTACTTTGTTTATCCTAAAAACTTGTATCTTGAAATATAATCTTTATGACTTCCAAGTTACCAAGAGCCAAGTGCAAACTAAGTTTGCCAACAGGTGTTGCTGCAGAGCTGTTGAAACCCTTCCAAAAGTAAAAAGCTACCATTGCAGATATTACAGGCGTTAAATATTACCAGATATCAGCAGCTTTAAAGGCAAAAAATTCACTTTCAAAGATTTTTGAGGTCCTGACATGATTTCAAGGACATAAAGCAATACTCTGTTTGGTACCGTGTACACAAAATAACGCCTTAGAAAAAATAGAGGAACTGTTTGTGTATATGCATAAGTATCCACAAAGCAAATCAGATTTATTCTTAGACCATACGACGGCAACTTAAGATAATTAAAACAAAAACCTTGGGTTCCTTGACTTCGCAGCCAAATTTGGTTTTAAAAAGAAATGCTTTAAGGGGCACTGAAGGGAAACTGCGTATGTCTGATAGTAGCATTACAGGAAAGTACACAGCGTATTTTCTGGTTTATAAGACGCACCTTTCTTATTTAGAGGCTTTCAAAAAAAAAAAAGGTATATAAGACGGACCTCAATTTATTTAGGTTAGGACAGTAGGACTTGACAATAGGCTTGCTTGACCATTGCATGCTATACGGGCCTGAAAGAAAATTTGTTGAGTGCTCATGCGAATGATAGAAAAAAAAAAAGAGGCAACACTTATGTGCAAAAATACTCTCGCTCGGGGAGAGCAGAAACACTTTATTAGTACTCAAAGCCTTGAAAGGCTTCATCTTGGTACGTGGTCATCGATTTCTCGCAACAGCGCTCAGGCGTCCTCTTTGTGGTCATAATCACTGCGCTGATCATCGCTGCGCGTGGGCGCTCTGACGCATGTTGAAAAGCACACGCAGGAAGGAGAGAATGCACATGCAATAGCCACCAAACAATGTTGTAAAGGTTGTAAATCATAACTGGAGAAGAAAGTCTGCTCGATGGGGCTTATCTTGGAAGTGTGGAAAGGGTGAGGAGCATGGATGTCGCCACCTTTTGGCGTTTTGCTAGTGAGATGGCTGTACAGTTCTAGAGCACTATAACGGCTGCAAATATTGTAATCACAGGCATCGCTACCATTACCACTTCACAATAAAGTTCGCCTATGAACATTGCGCAAAACTAAAAAAAAAACGGACATAAAACACACCGTTGTATAGAACGCACTACCGAAAAGTTTGTAAAAAAAAACGCTTCTTATACACCGGAAAACATGGTATGTTTTTTTGACTGAAAACAATACTTTTATAACCCAGGAAATTGAATAGAAGCAAATATTCATGACACTATCACTGTTGTATTCCTGCAAGTGACATAAATATGAGAGCTCTCAAAGAACGCTATTTTGCTCTCTCATGGGGCAACTACAGTAAAACCCCTTTATAGTAAAGTTACTGGGACCAGCAAAAATTTTTACTATATCAGGGTCTTGACTATATCAGTTGTTGGTGATGACATCGTCCTGAAGATGCTGTCTGGTGATTAAATGGCTATTTACTGAACACGTCTGGTTGCTTAAATGAAAAAGAAAAAAAAAACACTTTGAAATACCTTCCATCTTTCTCTTTTATCACCTCTTCATGCCATTTTTTTTTTTTTTTTTTTTTCAGTTATAAAATTTTTGTTTACATCTTGTGGAAGTACCTCTTAAGCATGACGACAAGGCGGCAACGAATACAAGCAATTTTGATTTTAGGGGAAAACCAAAGCCTAGCATGAACACTACTCATTTTCCGCCCTTTCTTTCTTGTAAAAGGCAATAGATAATAAATGCGCGTGGCATTCAAGTGCTGCAACACCGCACACACTGCGCTCCATTTCTTGCTCTACCGACTGAGCTAGACGGGCGATCCCGGCCTCGGCGGCCACTTTTTGATGGAGGCGAAAAGCAAGGCGCCCGTGTGCTGTGCATTGTCAGTGCACGTTAAAGAACCCCAGGTGGTCAAAATTTTCGGAGTCCTCCACTACGGCGTCTCATAGCCTGAGTCGCTTCGGGACGTTAAACCCCACAAACCATTTCTTGCCTCGGGCTTCGTGCTGCACGGTGCTGCGAATGTTCATTTGTTTCTTCCCCTTATCTATCTCTCATTGCACTTTTACTCTTCCTTACTTTCTGAATGGACCACGCCACCTTCTTTCCATGTTTGTAGACAGCCTCGCTCGTTTTTTTTTTCCTATCACTGCATGCTTTCCCTCACGGCTTCACTCACGGCTTCAAAATGTACATGAAGTTGGCTTCTCCTGAATGCTGCCAAGCCCAGTGGTAAAGCCATTTAACGACCCACTTAGTGTTATGAAAAAAAAAGAAAAATCTTTACTTCACGATTCTAGGTAGGGCGCGGGCGGTGATGTTCATTTCGTGGAAAGTCCTCGCTATGGCCAGATGTACTTTACTATAACCAATTTTTACCAAAAATGTCTTTACTATAAAGGGGGAAAAATGTACAGTCGTTTATGGAAGATGAACTTTGACTTTAGTTTCACTTTACTATATCAGAGTTTACTATAGCGGGGTTCTTATCGTCAAAATACGACAACGGCAGAGTAGCAAGTGTAGTCAAGAATGCAAAGTTTCCTTGCACTGCGGGGCATTGTTCATAACTGCTTTATGAGAAGCCTTTAGCCTTTTGTACAGTGATAGGTGCACGCTAACTGAGGCATTCACAGTAAGTCGCTGTTGTTGGCAAGCATTAAATGTATGAGGTTTAATGAAAGCAGAGTCGGGGATTTCATGCCACCTGATCCTAAGCGTTGTAACTGCCCAACTCAATAAGCGTTGTAACTCAATATGCCCTAACGAGGTTTTACTTTGTAGTAACATTACCACCTGATTAGCTGATACCAAAGCTAGTCACTAGAGAATACAATCCATCCCAAGACAATAGTTACCAACGCTTACTGTTTAGCAATATCTCAAGAGGGCCAGGTTCTTTCAATTTTCATCTTCCCTTTTTTTCCTTGGTGGTTAGTGAGCAGTCAGAAGAGGAGATCTCCGCTAACCAGCAGCCTGAACCAGATGAAGCTGAGGAGGAAGATTACCTTCTGGAGACAGCACGCTGGATTCGCAGCAGTCCTGCAGAACTGTACTACCAGCGGGATGAAAAGGTGCTCATTATGATGAATGCTAGCACTTCAACTTGCTTGTGAGTCTTTGGCAGCAGGGGAGGTTTTAGGTGAAAAAGCTTCTGAATGTTCCTGCCTCTTTTTGTATGTGTCAGGTTTTTCACAATTGTACCATTAATTTGGATTTATTGAGAGAATGTGTAAATCAGAATGGGTCCTATAATAAAAGCATCTTGAAAACAGTTAATGGAGTATAGACACTTAATTTTTGGTTCCATGCTCTATTCTTTATAATGATGATTAGTCATTACTACACATAAACCATAACATCCTATTCGCTGTTTATTTGTCTGAAGGGCTAAAGGCATCCTTCCTTAATATTAGGAATCACAATGAGTGAAAAAGCAGTGTGTATATTGCAGTTCTTTTGTCTTTCACATGACTTATACCCAGTCACATGGTCATTTTCAAAGGCGATTGTGTCGATAGCCTTCGAGATTTTCAATTGCGATCGAACTCGAAGGAGATGTGCCGCTGCTACACGGCAAAACTCGAAGGCTATTGAAATAGTTCTGGCATTTGGCGCCAAACTTTTGTGGTGCCACTATCATTGCTTTCGGTTTTGCTTATAGAACTAAAGCCTTTCTATAAATGGAAAATAAAATATAACTGTTACCTTTTTTTTAGTAACTGCAGGTGTTTAGTTGTTAATCAAAAACAACTTTTTTTTTTTTTTTTTTTTAACGCGTTGATGTTCATACGGCTGTGCTTTTCATTGTGTTTGCTTTTCTCGGCGGCGCGTGTTACAGTGGTAGAGAGTACATAAATAATGCACCTTAAAAAGGGCGATGTTGTTTTAAAATATTTCTGATATTAATATTTTACCGTGTAAATTAAACACAAAACAATAACGCTTGTTCACATTTTTTATTGTAAACGCGCTGTGCACGTGTGTGCATGACGCTCCTAGAGTCAACGCTAGTAACCTTGCGCAGCGTTCGAAGGCCTTCGAGATCTCGATAGAGTTTTGAACTGTTCCGTTGACTCTATAGACTATCGACTCAATGGACATTGAAAATGCCTGTGTGGCAACTTTCGAAGGCCTTCGAGTCGATAGACAGTCAGCTCTAGGGCCTTTGAAATGCCCGTGTGACAGCGGTATTAAACTTAACTTTGACGTCATAGTGATCGCTCAGCCATTGAAACCGAAACAGAAACAGGTGAGGAATAAAAATTCAGTTGCAAATTGTTTAGCAGCCATAGGGGAAAACTACATGGTGATACATGTAAAGTAATGTTTTACCTTTCATTAACACGAAGAAAAATGCAATCAAATTTGATGTCTGTGCTGTTTTAAACCTATTTGCTTGAGGGGTTGTTAAATCAGTAGTTTGTTTTGACACATCTTATCTTTGAAATTTAAAACTCGGAAAAGCTGAAAACTAATAAGCTGGATTAATGCTTAGGTCTTTTTTAGTTTATCTTAAAATGGATGCAAAATTGTAAAAATCATCTGTTTGTTTATTAGACTGGTTGTTCCACACTGTTGAGATTTTGTCAGCTTTGTCGCTTCTTTTTGTGCAATAAGCTCCTATGGCAGTTTCATTGTGCAATAAAATTTATCAGCTCACTCAATAGTCTTTTAAGTGTAGTAGAAGCTGAATATTTGCCTGGCAAATAGACCCATTGCCACCCCTGTGTGGTGCTGTGATGGCTGCAGGTCTCTGGTCTTGTGACAGGAACAGCCAAGCTGCGTGCTCTGCAAGACAAGTTTCAGCATGATTTGTTGGACAGAGCAGCACGAGTGAAGAGCAAGCAGGAGCCTTACAACCCTCCCCCACGCAAGAATAGACTCTGCAACCCTAACTCGCATCCTAGTGAGTGAGCTCCTCGGTCACTAATTAACCCTTTGACTGTTTTTGCCGTACGGGTACTGCAGCAGTATTCCGTCCCACGGCGTTTTTGCCGTATGGGTACTGCGCTAAACACATAGCTTTTAAGAAAATTAGACACTGGAGGCGAGTTTATTTATTTTTTTTTTTTCGGAATATTCGACAGTCAAAGGTTAAGTGTTTCAGAAGAATCTCGGTAATACGAATCTCATGGGGTCGCAAAAAGAAAACGTCATCCGAAATTTTGTGTCATCAAAGCAAACTCAGTATGAAAGAGCATGAGATAGGCATTCACTCAGATTTGCTCACCACTGAAGGGGTTATTTTGTCCACACGTGCACAGCTCACTGCTAATGGTGAGTACAGGAGGACCGGCGATCCTGACAACGGCAATGTATGAGCCTTGTGCCACCGTAAACTGCCGATCGTGAACAACGTGAGAGGAACACATTATGCTCTTTCGTATAATTCGTCATGACATGGAAGAGTGTTGAAAACATAGATATCCTGCAAAGAAGCGTTTATTTGTCTGCAGTTGCCAATACTGGAACAAGCGATTCTTCAAGCAATGAATCTGAATCAGATGATGACAATGCCATGGAGGAGTTGGAAGTCAAGAAGAAACACCCATACCGGTTGCACCAGGAACTCTGGTACAATGACCCTGGAGAGGTATGTTAATGTGCTCCTAGGATTCCTTCTCCTGAGCCCGGTTTTATGGCTGCTTTTCTAAAGGGGGTGGTTCGTTTATTCACTTACCGTAAAAAAAGAACTTTTTCATGTGGTTGCATGGCAATGCTATGCTTCAATCAGTTTGCATGAAAAAAAAAAAAATTGAGGGAACATTGAAGCTCTGCCTTGAAGGGTATGGACACAGTAATGTTAAAGCTCTCGCCTGCAGGTTCTTTCGCGGATCTTCGTTCGCTTCACCACTAACTCATTAATTTGTGCCTATATTATGTTACATGTATTCATTAGCATCCAGTCATAAACTACCTATCTAATTTGAAAGACCACTGCACGTAGATTCCTATAAAAGCTTTACGAACATGGCAGCATGGTCTAGGAGTAGTGTGCCTTACTTCTTTTCCAAGAGCCTCGGAAGGTTCGATCCCATCTCATCTTCCCATCTCAAATGAGAAGCCTGAATTGGGCAGTGCCTGCGATCTCATGTAGTGTTTAGACGTCACACAACCCACTGACCATCAGTACTCAGCCACATCACCTGCCAGAGCCATGCCCATGATTTTTCACTTGCAATGCTGAAAACGCTAAATTTTCTGCAGAATCGGGCCTTTACTACTATCACATTAAAATTTGGCGGGCATTTAGGCTGCGCCTTTAAGGGTATGGCATAGAAGCTTAACCACTAATCCCTAAACTTGTGATTCTAATATCTCACATATACTCACGAACGGAGGGTCATAAGGTGAAAAAGCATCTACCATAGGTATAAACTTGAGAAGCACATACGACCAGTCGTGTGTGCCTCGTCTCTCCTCTGTGTTCCATCTTTTGACTGGTTTTCTTCAAGAACATGTACCAACTGACCCAGATTTCAACTCTGCTATAGATATAAAACTGCGGCTGTTAACTCACCTGCATGACATAGCGGTAGGGTGGGTGACTTGTGACCCAAGCCTCCAGGAAGGTTCGATTCCCATCTCACCCTCCTGTCTCAAAGGAGCTTTCTTGTCCAAGCTGACAGCTCCTATCAGCTCATACATCTGATGTGGTCTCATGACGCCACCCAGCCTGGCGACTAAACAATGCCACTTGCCAGAGGCATGCCCATGACTTTTCACTCACAACTCTGACAAGGCTAGTGTTGTTGGATTACTTTGTGGAATGAGACCTTTAACGCTGTCTTTTTAACAGAAGTGCTTGGCTGTCTGAACCGTGACAGAAGTCTGCTGTCTGTGGTGTTCTTGATGTTGGTGTTCGCACTGCAAATTGTTGACTGCACAGCGTGGTACATGCACTGGATGGTTACTGCGCCTGAAAGTAAACAAGAATGCTGTGGTACATTTTAAGAAACAGCAAATATTAAAGGAGACTTTGCAAATGCAAGTGTTAAGTGTAACCAATGATTTGGGCATGAATTTTGCCACTGTCATTTCAGGGCAATGTGAAATGTTTAGTGTAAAGGCAAAATATCTAAAAGAGCATAAAAGAAAGGAGAGAATGGGCACAGCATGCTTTGTAGTAGTCAAAAATAATAGCTCGGTGGTGTAATGCGATTTGCTGCACAAGAAGTTTTTATCCTTTCGCCTCATTACCAATTGCTTTCACTTTCTGATGGTAAAAGGGTCGTAGAAAAAAATACGGCGAAGTGCCATCTGCCGAAAGAAGACCTGCTGCGAGTATAAATAATAACTAGGCCTATGTGAATGGTGTTTTCATTTTTTTTTTTTTTATGTGAAACGGCTAGTAACTTTCCTCAAACAACCTTGAAGTCGATATTTCAAGTACTTCTTGTGCACAAGAAATTAAATCAGCACTTGAAGAAAAATAAAACAAGTCTAGGGCAGGCATAACAAATCTGGCCAAGTACCACTGCTCTTTTTTATTGGCTGGAAGAATTCAAATTTCAGTTCAAAACACAGGTTTCTTTGTTATTCTTTTTTCTGCTGCAAAAGGTAGAATGCATGCTTCCGAATGCCATTCCCCTGCTACAAAAGTTTAAATACTGCTACAAATTACATTTTCTTCTGCTACAAAAGCTGCTACAGAAGGCTCTTTGTCAGTTCCACTACTGAGTCTGTGTAAGGAGCTTTGAGGTAGTGTTATAATATCTACAACATGAGGATAGTTTCAAAGAATTGATGAAATTCAAACTTTTAGCAAGGTCGAAAACTACTGGAACACAGGAACAAAATAGGAGCGGGGCACATTATATGTTATTTGCATTGTTTGATGAAACAAGGTTAAATATTGGGACACAGCTGACGAAATAGAACCACTGGAATAACTACTAAAAGTAGTCTCGTGTTTACGACTGGGGTTCACAATATTTTAGAATTGCTTTGTATTTTAGATCATACTTTTGGTAATGGGGGGGGGTATTTCTGAAGAAGTTTCAGGCTGCTTTTTTGTAGTCTTTCTTTTTAAACATCTTACTAGAATGATTTGGCTTTATTAGCTAGGCTTTTGGGTAAGGCCAGCTGCGTCTGGCAGACACATCGGTCTGTTCTCTAGAATATTCAGAATGGGTCTCAGTCTTCTTGCACAGTTCATTTATGAAAGTCTTTTAATGTAGCCAGATATCTACAAAGCTTTTCATTGATCACATCATACTATTGTTAGCTTTGCTGAAGTTGCGATATCGATATTACATTTATTTTGGTTACATAACATAGAAGGCAGATAAGATAAAAATGTAGTAACACATAGTTGCTTAGGCTAAGTTATGAAATAGTAGACAGAATTTCTGGTTCGGTTTGGTTTGTGGGGTTTAACGTCCCAAAGCAACTCAGGCTATGAGAGACGCCGTAGTGGAGGACTCCGGAAATTACCCCGCCGGGGTGGTGCAGTGGTTACGGCGCTCGACTACTGTTCCCAAGGACGCGGGATCGAATCCCGGCCTCGGCGGCAGCTTTTCGATGAAGGCGGAAAGCAAGGCGCCCGTGTGCTGTGTGATGTCAGTGCACGTTAAAGAACAGAATTTCTATGTGCGAGCATAGAATAAAATCTAATTCTGTAGAACATTCTGAGATGTGCTTAGTGGTATGCAATCATTACAAGTTGTGCGAAAATGATACATGCACATAAGCTTAAAAATTTGAAATTGCAATGAAGCTAGTTGAACCAAGGGGAATGGGCCAGACCAGTCAGTGTTCAGAAGTTTGAAGCCCCCTAACAGCAGTATTGTACAAGAAGGACAGTATCAGACAATGTAGATCGATATGTCATACAGACTGTCTACAAAATCAGATGCAGCGTTCAGTGGCAAACACTAAGCACAATCCTTGATTTCTTGGTAAAAGCACAAACTTCGACGACTTCCTAGCCAGTTGCAGTATGTAGATGAAGTGATATAATGTTTTGTGATATAATAATCAGTGTCCCATCACCATATTGACCATGTTAGAATTCAACGAGCTTAAAGGAATTGAATGGGTGAAACTTGCGAGTAAGCACGAGAAATCTTAATATGCTAGCATTTGCAATAGCTAAATAAAGTCTCAATAGCATAAAGGTTTTCCTACAGTGCACAGCGCAGACAGGAGCCACAGTCATGACTGCGTGTGCAGTGGCAAACATTTCCAATGAAGAAATGTTTGCTTGAGGGAAGAGAACCAGCATAATTGAAGCTAAATGTCATGGAGTAAAGTTTGGCGGCATCGGATGACGCATGGAAGCCTGTGGACAAATGCTGTGGTAATTTGAAAGCTTGGCAACAAGCATGTCGTCATGAGTTTCTCTGCACCCCTTAGATTTGGGGTGAAGAGGCCTGTACATCTACAGCTTTAATCTGCAATTACATGATCATTTAAAATGCTAGTACAGTGGTATTTGGTATACTATGCATCTAGACAGTTCTCATTATTCCTCTTGAGCTGTTCTTTTAGTTTACGACAAGTCTGGCTAATTTTGGATTTTTGGTGCTTCCTGAATAGTTCACAAGAGCTTATCGTTTAAAACACATTTTAGCCTGGTGCAGTTTAATGCAAAAATGATGCAACACATTTAGGTAATTTAGGCGTTCATGAATTATTGAAAGGTTAAACTTAATGAGTTCACAACATAATTTCTGGCAGCCATTGTAAATTAGTTAATGTGTGTTAAAGGGGACATATGAAGAAAAAAAAAGGTCGGGAAGAGAAAAACATAGAAAAAAAAAAAGAACGTTTAGTCAAGGAAAAATATAGCATAGATAATCAAGACGAACCTGCGTACCAGGTGCACAGTGCTATGACTTGATATCTCAAATATTTAAATGCACTTGAAGCATATAGAGTACTGTTCTCTTTCTTGTTGCAGATGAATGATGGCCCACTATGCCGGTGCAGTGCTAAGGCTCAGCGGTCTGGCATCCGGCATGGAATATATCCCGGTGAAGAACCACTGCCTCCCTGTGAACGCAGCTCTAACAACGTTGGACGCCTGCACCATTATCGCATTGTGGTCACTCCACGCACAAATTTTACTGTAAGAGCAGATGATCTGCTACTGTGCTTAGTGTGCGTCATGTGTCAAAGCAAAATGCAGCATTCTTGATAGGTGTTAACTTTGGACGCTGTCAGTATACAGTCGAATCCGGATATATCGAACTCGAAGGGGGTCGCAAAATAGTTCGATATATCGATAATTCGATATAAAGAAATTGGTTTGAGACGTCACTTTCGATCTGGAAAAATGATACTGTATTTGTCGCGTAATCGACCCACTCGCATAATGAACCCACCCTCCTCTTTTGCCTCCAAGAATTAAAGAAAAGTGTTTGGCGGCGCATCCCTTCGTTTCGACCGTGGCATCCGCAGCTCATTTATTGGCAGCGCGCCAAGATGCTACGCAGCGATAACATCACGGCGTGTTTATCTTTTCACTGTACTTTTGATAGATCCTGCGGTGGCAGGGAGCGAACTTGGCAGAGTGCCCGTGATGGCTTGATTGCACAAGCCTGATTCGATTTATCACTCCGCTTTTGGGGCGGGCTGTTGTGCCTGGCCAAAGCCGCCCAGAAATTCAGCCGGACGCCAAACTTCTTCGGCTAACGCCTCCTTCGCAAAATACGGATACTTCTCTGCAAAGCACCAGTGCACTGGAGGCGAGCCGTGCCAAAGGGAGAGAGGCGACGTGTTTCAACATGAGCTGAGCATCCAGACAGCACGGCGCCGTGGCCCTGACGGTGAACCCCTTCTCGCCCCGCGGCATATTTGAAGCGAGAGCGCAGCAAGCTCTCCCATTGGCCCTTCGAAAGTGCTGCCGTCGGATTGGACCATTTTGAGCGTCAACGGTTCTCGGCGACGGAGTCTCAAGTGCTTCCGTTCGAGACTCCGAGTGTGAGTTCGTCACTAGAGTCCATCGGGAGCAGTTCGCCCCCTGACAGTGCAGACGCGGCGTAATCTCCCCGGCTGTCGCTGCGCGAGAACAGTCGCGTATGGCTATGTTAGCTTTCGGCCCCAGAGCCGAACTTGTTGTTTAAATGCCTGTAAATAGTGTATAAAGCTTTTTCTTCATCTCACCAACGCCGACTCGGATTCATCGCTACCGCCCAGGGAGCTGACAGCCCTCGTTCACGAAACGGGTGACGAGCGCTGCGTTACCAACTCCTTGGCACAACCCTGTTGACGGTGGGCTACTGTGTGATAACCCCACCGGCACAACATTGGATGGCAGCTGCGGGATCGACCGGCGTCAGGCACCTCGGCGCGGTGAGTACCTGAAGTTTTCCTCAAACGCCAGACTTTCTCTGACACACAGGGTAGCTTAGAGAAAGGCTGAACGTAGCATTGTGTTAACCTTGCGTGTTTCAAGCCTACAGGAAGTGTTTTGAAAACCAGGGGATGCTGAGAGGGGAATCAGTGTGAGAAAGGCTTGCGCATCTCTTGCTAGGAGCGAGATAGCGAACGTATAGTACACTATTCTAAAAAGGCAATCAACAAGAGGCCGGTGTAAAAGATGGAGAGTTACAAGGTCAAAGAACTTCTCCAAATTTGTGAGGAGTTGGGCATCGATTTGGGCTCAACAAAAAGAAAAAAGGAAATTCTTGAGATCATGCAGGCAGAAGACGTGACGGTTGAGGAAGCCGCAGAGGCCTGGGATGATATTCAAGAGAGAAAAGGGAAGGAGGAAGCCAAAAGGCTAGAACTCCAAAAGCGCGAGGAGCGTGAAAAGCTAGAACGTCAAAGGCGCGATGAGCATGAGAGGCTAGAACGCCAAAAGCGCGAGGAGCGTAAAAAGCACGAACTCGAGTGCTATGAGCGTGAGAAGCTTGAACGCCAAGAGCGCTATGAGCGTGAAAGGTTAGAATGCCAAAAGCGGTTTTCTCGCTTGAAGAAGCTTAGGCAGCTTGAGCTTTCGGCATATGAAAAAAGTGTTGAAAGGCATGACGCTTTAATTGCCATTCAAGGTAACAGTTCGAAGCCGCGAGAGTGTCTGCAACCGTTCCTCATCGCCGAGGACATGGCAGAGTACTTGGCAGATTTCGAGCGTGTCTGCAAAAGTAAGCGCTTCGAGCGAGATACTTGGGCACCAAAATTGGTAGCTCTTCTCTCCGCTGAGGCGTCGAAAGAAATCAAGCGCGTGTTAGACGTTGACTTGAAAAACTACGATTACATGAAGGAGTCTTTACTGAAAAGACATCGGCTGTCACCAATGGAGCTTGGGGACAGGTATCGGCGTGAGAAAAACTGTACCAAAATGTTTTTGGATTTGGCGTATCAATTGAAAGCCGATGTAACCGAATGGCTAGAAAATCAGGAAGTCTCAGAGCAAATTTTGCTTGCACCAGAGAATGAGACACAACTTGGGGAAGCGGCCGAGCAAAGCGACCGCAGCAGCGAGCTGATCGAGTCTCGAACAGAAGTGTCTAGGGTTACCTTGGTCGAGCCACTGGCAGCTGAGACGGTTGGAGCCGACTCCATCGGCGAGAAATCCGCAGTGACACCGTCCTGCACGCCGCCTCACGTAGCTGTAAGCAATCCGTTTCCACCAATCGATAGTGGGGAATTGGCAGTAAATCAACCGCCTGACAACTCAGAAGCAGCAGTTGTACAGCGTGGCGGAGATGTAGTCAGGCTAGGAGACGACAAATTGGCAATTTCCGAAGTCAGAGCCGACGTAGATCATGACACACAGAAAAACGAAGTTGCGCTCATGGAAATTGCGCAGCTCACAAGTGTTGAACAGCTAAGGCAGACCCATGACGCGTACGCTGTCGAGAACCACACCTGTGAAGTCGACAGCGAGCGACTAGACAGGAGCCATGTTTCGTGTCCTGACGCGCTCAATTGTATTGGCGAAAACAATAACCGTAGTGCGAACATGGACCTCACGCAATCCGAAACGCCCCAGCTATCAGACGACCTTGATCATGCGGCGGTTAGCGCTGAGCGACGCGACGCGGCACACCGGCGGATCAGAGTAACTTGAGTGGCGAGCCTGCAGAGGATATGCCTAGCTCGGGGGCTGGCTTGAGCGAGCCTTGTCCTTGTTCGGACGCGACTGGCAGTGAGTCATGCGCTGCTGGCCACGATGTAGGCGTGGCACCACACTTCGACGATGCCGTCGCCATACCCACTCCGGTTACCGGCAGCTTGAAAGAGTTTGCACAAAAAGAAAGAAAGCAAAAACTCTAGTGCCGCCGCCGAAAAGAGCGGAAAGGCAGGTGCATGAAAGAATGCTGTCATCGGAAGGTGAGAAAACGCAAACGATCCCGAAAGGAAAAGAAGCGGCGATCCCAGTGGCACAAATGCACCCGTGCTCTGAAAATGCGCGATTGGTGTGCCAAGCGTAAGGAATGAGACAGATCGTTCAGCAAAGCGAGCAACTTGGGCTCGTCTGTTCTTTCACGCACAAAGTGGAAAGAAAGGTCTCGTAGAGAAATGGACAGCCGAGGCTGTAGCGGAGGGAGGAGAGCCAAACCGCCCGAATACTGCTACGTATTCTGCTGCTTGTGGAAGAGAGCAGCACAATGCGAACTCGGATGCTTAGAGCCATGCATTCGAGACGTAGCTACCTTCGACGAGCGTTTCGTCGCTAACGGTAACTTTGTAGGCAGACTGGGAAAATTGAATGACCTCCTTACTTCCTCAGTTGTGGTTTACGGCCCAAGTGATTTCAAGGAGACTCTTTTCCATTACTGATTAATAATTTTCCTTGCTATTTAATGTATCGTTAATGTGCAAAATTGTTGTTTGAACCTTGTGCACTGCATCCTATACACTTGTCTCTTGTTGTAGTGGGAGCAAAAATGGGACAACAATTTAGCTAACTGAATTTGAAATTTTGCCTCTGTCTGGTGTTTGACGGGTGACCGAGGGTACTTGCTTGTGTTGGGTGTTGCCTGTTTTCGGTCGGTTTTGCAAGCCACAGAAAAGTCTACCGTTACCCGTGGCGAGTGGCAAGGGCATCGGAGCGACCCGAGCGAAGTTGATCGGCGTGCCCCGGCAACAAGGCTGTCGGCAGAGATCTTGACCTGGCGAGTGAAACCCGAGGAACATGAGGCTACCTGGCGCCCGGACACTGGACGCGAGCTTGGAGGAACCTGGCGAACGAGCGCGCCCGGCATCCGAGCCACATGCGAGCAGCTCGTCTTCCCGGCGCATTGTCTGATGGCGGGGGTGCTGTTGTGCCTGGCCAAAGCCGCCCAGAAATTCAGCCGGATGCCAAACTTATTCGGCTAACGCCTCCTTCGCAAAATACGGATACTTCTCTGCAAAGCACCAGTGCACTGGAGGCGAGCCGTACCAAAGGGAGAGAAGCGACGTGTTTCAACATGAGCTGAACGTCCAGACAGCACGGCGCGCCGTGGCCCTGACGGTGAACCCCTTCTCGCCCCGCGGCATATTTGAAGCGAGAGCGCAGCAAGCTCTCCCATTGGCCCTGCGAAAGTGCTGCCGTTGGATTGGACCATTTTGAGCGTCAACGGTTCTCGGCGACGGAGTCTCAAGTGCTTCCGTTCGAGACTCCGAGTGTGAGTTCGTCACTAGCGTCCATCGGGAGCAGTTCGCCCCCTGACAGTGCAGACGCGGCGTAATCTCCCCGGCCGTCGCTGCTCGAGAACAGTCGCGTATGGCTATGTTAGCTTTCGGCCCCAGAGCCGAACTTGTTGTTTAAATGCCTGTAAATAGTGTATAAAGCTTTTTCTTCATCTCACCAACGCCGACTCGGATTCATCGCTACCGCCCAGGGAGCTGACAGCCCTCGTTCACGAAACGGGTGACGAGCGCTGCGTTACCAACTCCTTGGCACAACCCTGTTGACGGTGGGCTACTGTGTGATAACCCCACCGGCACAACAGGGCGTAGTCCACTGCCACAATATCATTGGAAAGCGTGATAGCTGCAAATGCCGTTTGAACTGAACAATAATAAAAGTTGGTGTCATGATTGCAGCTGACCGCGTGCTTTCGTTGAGTCATAGATGTAGCAATGGACGACTCTCGCAAAAAAAAAAAAAAAAATACCCTGCCGCTTCTTAACGTCCGCAGCCACCATAGCATACACTACGCCGCACGTTTAGCACGACGGCAAGTATGAAAGACTTCCCCCTCCAAGCAAAAAGTGAGAGTGAACAAAGAACAGCCACTTAGCGTCCGCAGGCGCCGTAGCTTACGCACGTTCAGCATATTGGCACGAGACGTGCATCGCACGTCAGCCACTGCGCGCAGAGCGTTCACAACACACACTGGAGAAAGCGTTTGCCACAGGCTGAGCCAACACCTCCTAGGAGGCGTTGGCTGAGCTGGCTTGTCCGCGCATGCGTAGTGCGTGCTGCTACGAACGAAGGCCGGGAAAGAGAGGGGAAGGGGAGAGATAAAGCTGGGCAGAAGAGTAGGCACACCCTTGCGCTTCGCTCTATCGCGTTTTTCCCCGCTCCCAAATACCACAGCTTCATTGGTTCTCTCTTGTCTCTTCATGCACATGGCTTGCAAATGTCATGTGCTGGCGCGCGGCAGTGATCACCGCAGATGCGCGCGCCTTTGGGGAAAGGGCGCGGCACTGCCCTAGACAAGCCGTCACCGAACTGTGCCCTCTCATTACTTTCACGCTTGGCTTGAAAACGTCACGCAGCTAACGGTCGAGGGTGATGCAATCGTCTTCGTGAAAGGCGCACCGTCCAATGCGTGGTGCATAGTTCAATATATCCAGTGACCGGTGAAATTGAGTTCGATACACGACGCAGCTTTCCTATATTTTACATGGGATTTTCAAGGAGATATTCCATGAGTTCGATGTAACCAAAATTCGAATTATCTGGATTCGATATATCCAGGTTCAACTGTACTAATTTGTTTGATGCTTTTGCTTTTTAATACTAATGGGCATTTTAGGGACATAAAGTAAGCACGAGAAAAACAAACTGCACTTGCATAAACTCCTATCTCGGTGGGTAGCATGTTAGCCTTTTCTTTGTTATTATGATTAAAACTAGAAGGTATATCGCTGCATTTATTGACCTTTTTTCTGGAATGTTCTGTTGTGGACTGCAGGAAAATACCATCAACTTGCATGGATTTCATTTTCATTTGATGAGTTGTCGTCTCTTCCCAAAATGAAAACTTTGATCTGAATTGATAGTAGGGCTCTGTGGGCTATGTACTCGGGTGATCCTTTGAACTATGTGATGCTCGAGGGTTTTGGTCAGCTGCTAAAAAAATATTTTTATATTCATAATGTTTGGTTTCTGATAGCACAAGTATTTAAAGACGCACTTTCTTGCTTAACAGTACAGTAATGTGCATGGGCATGAAATTAGCTTTTAGTTTTATTTGGGCTTGTACGGACTGGCTGCTGGGATCTAACTATCAAGGAATTCAAGCTCTAAAGATAGAAGTTTGCCTGTTTATGTTGCATTGAAACTTGCTGAGGTTTGATGGAATGAATCAGTAATAACTATTCATGATGGAAAAAAAAAAGAAGAGCAAGAAAAATAAGAAATAAAAGCAAAGTCTGGCCTGCATCGCATAGTGCATCTACAAAAAAGGGGCAAAACAAGATTATTGACAAGAAGGAAGGTAGAGAGGTCAGCACTTGTGTCTGTCCATTTTTGTGTGCTATTTCATTTTATGGCATTTCTTTGTATTGGAATTTTTATTGCATCTCTATATCTTTCTTTCTAGGCCGTTAGGCCAGTAGGTATAATTTTGGCATCATAAGACACCATTGCCAACTTGGGTAACTGATTTGAGTTTTGGAGGAGAGGGGGTGGTGAAAGGCAATCAACCCGCGCAGACCCTTAGGCCTTAAGTCAGACACACTACCGCCAGCCCACGCTCACATGTTTGTACGTCTTGGTTAAAGGGAGGGCTTTATATCTATTTTGGGTGGTCTTTCACATAATGTGATAGCTTATGGCTGTCTGCTAATGATTCTGTATGAGATAATGTTTATTGAGGCACAAGTTCAGAGCTTAGTGATAGAGACTTAGCCTGATGACTCGAGGTAAATAGTTTTTAGGCAGTCTAAAGCTGTTCATCCAGAAACCCTTCGTTATGGTGTTTTCAGTCATTTCTGTGCATAATTTTCTAGGCATATGTGATCCTGTGCACTCACCTTAATGCTGATTTTCACTTTCCTACTTTCTGCTGTCTTTTGCACCTCCAGATGAAGTGCCCGACCACCATCAAGCATGATGGACATGATTTTGTGTTTGAGGGCTTCTCTCTGTTGTCACATTGGCCACTGCCAAAGCTGCCTACGTGCCGAGTGATCCGATTCAACATTGAGTATGCTGTACTCTACCTAGAGGAACAGATGCCTGAGAATTTTACTGTGGAAGGCCTTGAGCTTTTCACACGCTACCTTTTCTTTGAAGTTCTTGAGATGCTAGACTTGGACTGGCAAGCGCATGGAGATAAAGATGGCTGCCCTCGATTCCATTTTTTGCCACGCTTTGCACGAAAGCTGGAAGGTGAGTGCCCATGGTTCTGTTTGAAACTTATTGATATAACACATAGCTGAAGGCTTTGGAAATTATTAGCTGGATGTATGAAGTGACTCATTGCAAGCAGCAATGCAAACATTATCCTCATTCACAAGAAAGGGGACTCTAAAGACCTTAAAAATTACAGACCAATCAGCTTACTGTCTGTTACGTATAAGGTATTTACTAAGGTAATCGCTAATAGAATCAGGACAACCTTAGACTGCAATCAAGTGAAGGATCAAGCAGGGTTTCGGAAACGGTACTCTACTATCGATCATATCCATACCATCAATCAGGTGATAGAAAAATGCTCGGAATATAACCAGCCCTTATACATAGCATTCATTGATTACGAAAAAGCATTTGACTCAGTTGAAACCTCGGCGGTGATGCAGGCATTGCGAAATCAGGGGGTAGACGAGCCGTACGTGAAAGTGCTGGAAGATATATATAGTGGCTGCACAGCAACCATAGTTCTGCATAAAGAAAGTAACAAAATTCCCATAAAGAGAGGTGTTAGGCAAGGAGACACAATCTCCCCAGTACTATTCACAGCTTGTTTAGAGGAAGTATTCAGAGACTTGGAATGGGAGCAGTTAGGGATAAGGGTAGATGGAGAATACCTCAGTAATCTGCGGTTTGCTGATGACATTGCCTTGCTAAGCAACTCGGGGGATGAACTGCAAATAATGATTGATGACCTAGACAGTAAAAGTAGAAAGGTAGGCTTGAAAATCAATATGCAGAAGACTAAGGTAATGTTCAACAGCCTCGGGAAGGAACAGCAGTTTACATTAGGTAGTGAAATACTGGAAGTAGTAGGCGGATATGTCTACTTAGGACAGGTAGTAACCGCAGATCCGGACCATGAAAAGGAAATAACAAGAAGAATAAGATTGGGATGGAGCGCATTTGGCAAGCACTCGCAGATTATGACTAGCAGCTTACCGGTATCGCTCAAAAGGAAAGTATACAACAGTTGCATCTTGCCTGTACTCATCTATGGGGCTGAAACGTGGAGGCTAACCAAGAGAGTTCTACTTAAGTTGAGGACAACCCAGAGGGCTATGGAACGAAAAATGGTAGGGGTAACATTAAGAGATAGAAAGCGTGCAGAGTGGGTCAGAGAAATAACTCAAGTTACCGACATTCTAGTGGAAATTAAGAAGAAGAAATGGACATGGGCAGGACATGTAGTGCGAAGAGAGGATAACCGATGGTCGCTGAGGGTAACAAACTGGATTCCAAGGGAAGGAAAACATAGCAGGGGGCGGCAGAAAGTTAGGTGGGCGGATGAGATTAAGAAGTTCGCAGGGGTCAAGTGGATGCAGCTAGCACAGAACCAGGTTAAGTGGAGAAATATGGGAGAGGCCTTCGCCCTGCAGTGGGTATAATCAGGCTGATGATGATGATGATTGCAAGCAGCTAAGTTACTGTGGATGCTGGGGCATTTTCATAGTCTGCTTGCCACAGGGAAGATTACTATGACTTGGTTTGCTCATGTCTAACCTGTAGCTTTGCTTACAGCAGTTGTGTGTAATATAATGCATTATTTATTTCTTGCTCAGCAGTTTTCTGCAGTGATATGCCTGCAGATTTTGTCATTGAACATGAGGGGGCCCTATAAATTTTTTTGGAGGGTTCTTTCATTTTTGGCAATGAACAGCTCTCATTTTTTGAAGAACAAGTATCGCCAATGTCGGTGCTTTGTGATGTTTTATCTTGGTTTATCTAAGAGAACAGGGCCCTACATTGCATCTTCAGGAAGTGAATTTCAGCCCACTACAAAGGTTCTTTTTTTCACTCTTGCATGTAAAAGGTCTTCATGCCACTCTTTCTCTCTCCAAGTTTCATAGATTTTGTTGCAGTCCATATTGCGATTACCTGTATGTATGTGGCGTTAGGAAATTAGCTTCTGCAACATCATGAAATGCGGGAGTTTAGTGATGGTTACACAGCATACTGTTGGGTGCATTTTTATCATCTAGGCCATTCTCTTCTTGCTCTTTTTAACCATTGCAAAATTAAAAGCAGTGTCTAAGTATTCTTTATCAACAGGATCAGTTAATAGCAGGGAATGGGCGCTATAGAGGGGCAATTGTCAACCTGAATGAGGAAATTAGCTTCTGCAACATTATGAAATGCGGGAGTGTAGTGATGGTTACACAGCATACTGTTGGGTGCATTTTTATCATCTAGGCCATTCTCTTCTTGCTCTTTTTAACCATTGCAAAATTAAAAGCAGTGTCTAAGTATTCTTTATCAACAGGATCAGTTAATAGCAGGGAATGGGCGCTATAGAGGGGCAATTGTCAACCTGAACGATCTTTGCCAACCATTGCATCATGTTCTTGGTCTTCTTGGGATGACTGGATCTTTGCCTTGCGATTAAAGTTAGTGACTTTAACTGTTTGTCTTACTGTAGACAATGGCAAGGAGCTGCTGTCACTGAATGTAGTTCTGCAGTACCTGCTGACCAACAATGTGCCCCTGGTGTCAGCTGCAGAGCTGCCTCGCCTTTACAAGACATCGCAAAGCAAGTGGCAGGCCTATGCTGACCAGGTACTACTTTCTTTTGTTGCTCTGTAAATAGATGCCCGCATCTGTGGCGGAGTGCAGATAACACAGTTGAATCAGGATATATCGAACACAGAGGGGATCATGAAATAGTTGGATATATCAATAAATAGATACAAAACATGCCAATAGATGGGCTCTTCTCTAACCTATAGTCATGAATATGACATGCCCACGCTAGCGTATAGGGATCTTGCATGAAGCGATGCATGCTGGGTAATCCACCATGATGTTGTTGCTGGCAGCAGACAACGCAGCACGTCACTTACACTAGCCTCGTCTGCATGGTCGCATAGTGCGCGCAGACAATGCTGGCGCGATCAAACAGGCCGCCTACCAGTTCTTCACAATTCCAAAAATGTGTGTGCACGAATACGGGAAGCCAATGGATCCCTCTAGCGTCGCCGACACGATTGGCTCGCATGGGCCAACACACGGAGATCAACACCAATCCGGGAAAGTATCAAACTACTCGTCAGAACTAGAAGTCGTGAATGTTGGCGATGCCAGCAATGTCGACGGCGGCCACAGGTCCAGACGCATAGTACAGCCAGTCTGTGCCTATCGTGAACAGGTCCGCGCCGCACTGCTTTGCCTTTCTTCATACCGCACCCGATATTTCGGGCACAGTGTCGATGCATACGTTTCTCACTGATACTATCTTGCAAGATCTTGTACGCACGTAAGGACAGCGCATGAAAAGCCGCTTGATTGCGCGGTGGACCGTCGAAAATGACAAGGCACTCACTCCATTCAGCCTGGCTGCGCTTCCCGCCGTCTGCTGCCAGCGACATCATCATGGCGGATTACCCAGCATGCATCACTTCATGCAAGCTCTCTATATCACGCTCCCTGTAGTGACCTGCCATTCACCAGTATATGGAAGCGCGCTGCAAGTGCACTGACCTGCGTTCACCAGGCACCAAGAGGAAGAAGGAAGGAGGGGTACAGTCGATTTTTCAGCATCGCCTTGGGCCAGCTTCACTGCATGGTGACTGGTGCACCAAATGCTGGCTTTTCTGCATAACAGCAGTGTCGTGTTAAAAGCAAGCACACAAAGCCAAAGACAACTAGGCTACTTTCAAATGGACTCGACATTCACCTCATCACCTAGAAAAGGCTATGATGTGTCACTTCATAGGCCACAAGTGCCATACGTAACTCCGTCAGTCACTCAAGTGTTTGCTATTTTTAATTTTTCTATTTCTTTTCTGATCAGATATTTGATTTGGTATTCTAAAGCATTTTTTTCCCATATTGGTATTAGGTTCGTATTTGAAATTTGCACACCCCGTAGTAGTACATTATACTAGAGTGAGGTGATGTGGCTTCCTGGGTTTATTCTCTATTGCAAATAATTGGCTGTTTTCATGAGCATGTGTTTTCCTACGTTTTCATTGGCATTGTTTCTGCACTTTTTTCTGAAAAAATCAACGATATCGGAGTCTCTCTCATTGTACATTGTGGAGGGAAGAGCAGGGCTGCAAGTTACTGTCATGTTGTGGTAGCCATGCTGGGGAGACCTTATGAGCAGGCTTACGTGTCGCTGAAACAAGCTCTTTATTCGGCTGATTTTGGTGCACACAGTGTTTGACAAGTCAGCAGCGGCGGTAGCAACAGATGTGCTGTCGACAGTCGTCACAAAAAAAAAAAAATGACGTCTGACCACTGTTACATTCAACCTAAAGCTTGCAAGGAAATTTTATTTAAGGCAACACATGGTTTTACAATCTGCAATAATGTGGAAGTATGTTGCTCATGATGGCTGTAACCATTTGGGATAATACCCCTGTCACACGGGCGCTTGTAACGCCTTGAGAATTAAGGTTCTTTGCTCCAAAGGCGGTTGACACGCAGCTACACGGCAAAGTCGTGAGCCCTTTGTGATAAAGGCTGTAGCGGGAAAGGCGGTCATCAGCGGCCTTCAGCTGCATAAGCGAGCAGCCCAAACCTGAGAACCACCGAGCGGTCAAAAAAAAAAATGAATAAAACATAGAGAAACAAACAAACAAAAAAAAGGTTGACACTAATGCAGTTTTTAATATTTTATTTAAGCCTAATTGATTCTACTAGGCGTTAACTTTGCATTTCAATGAATTTTAAAAATCTCGAGTGTTGCTAGAAGACTTAGAACGTTTTCAGCAGCTGCATCGACATACGTGTCTCTTTGTTGTAATATGCTTTTAGTGTGGTGTTCTTCCTTCGTTGCTTTTTTCTTGTGTACCAGCATTTTTTGTTTTGTTACGTTTGCTCGTTATTTACTAATTATTTCCTATTGCCACGCTTCATTCAGCTGTGTTATACATCTAATGTAATTTTTTTGCATTTTGGTTTAACGCCCTGGATCTTGTTGCTCATGGTTGTAACACGCACGTTGATCGAGTACAACCTATTAAAATTTCTTCGAAATTCACACAAGCAAAGTATGCCTCGCATGCAAGCACGCGGAACCAGGCGAGTGGGCGTCTACAGTGGCCAGAATGAAAAGGAAAAAAGAAAACTTTTGTTAGTAAACATTCGTTTCAAACCTGCAGAATCTTTCTTTAATGAATTGGTTACTTTTCCTAGCATGAACGAGAGAAGTCTTGTCACTTATCACTTAAGCTGAAGGATATCGTCTACCTCAATTTTGGTAGCTGTTACTAGCACCATTTCAATTCGCAGTGGTTGACAACTGTTGTGATTGCTGCTCGACAGAGGGCCCTCATGGAGAATGCCTGAATTATTATCATCGTCATCTATCTCCTTTGCACCTGCTATGTAGCTGCGCTGCTTCTGCTTTTTAGTTTCGCTCCTTTAATGCAATAAACCTCCTTTGCAGTAAAGACCTTGGAGTGTGACTGGGGTATAAATCTGGGAGCATCTCACATTCTAAACAAAATGATAAATTTGCAGTTCATCAACTTCAAGCAGGAACGATCAGTGCAAAGCTTCGTGAAATTACTCCTCTCTCAAGAAGCATTGATTCAATGCTTTAAAAAAAAAAGGTGGCCAAAAAAATAAACACAGGCAGTACAAAATGAACATTGAGAATGGAAACACAAAGCGTACCCCAGTGCGCATAATACTGTATTTGACTGACAATGTGGATAATTGCTGATTGTGCGTGGCATCGCTTGGACGCTGTCATTTCATCAGGGCGACTTTGTAGTCCAGTTCATTTAGTCAATGAAGCACTGTGTATGGGCCGAATTATTGGAACAAAATTTTTCAATCAGTGGCGGAAAATCACCATCTAAACTCGACTTGGTCGCCTGGCTTTTATTTCATCTTATTAGGTTGTAGTATCTGAGGTTAGTGCGCTGCTGGTGCTTGTGTGAGCGAGCCCTTGTGTTTTGTACGCTAAAGGTTGAGGTTGTCTTTGTTGGTTGCTTTTGGTAGCATGATGTTAAATCTTGTTGTGGCCCTTCTCCCCGTGCATGAGCCTAAGTGATGTCTATCTAAACGGTCTTCTGCACTGCCGAGTTATAGGTAGGGGTTGGACTCTTCGGTTCAAACCGAAAAACACCGATAAAGGTACGCCGAAAGCATTTTAAATAGTTTGGTTTAAACCGAAAAAGGTCAGTACCTTTTCATGTACACCGCAAACTATGGGAGAAAATTACAACAGTGTTTAATCCAGGGGCATGATGTGAGACAGTGGGATCGTTGGTTTAAGTATAGCGGTTGAGGGTTTTGATCATTGTTCGTGACGTCACGAATGGGAAGAAAATGGCAGCCGTGCTTCCCGAACCTCATAAACATGCCAAGCGTCTGAGAACGGGCGCCTGTGGCAAGGCAGCCACTTCGAGGGGTGAAGGATAGACCAGAGCATTTGCAGCGCAAGTGCTTCCAGGAGATCGCGAAGACCAAAGCCCGCCAGTTTCCTGCCACGTGACACTTCTCAGGCACAAGCCGAGAGAAGCGCCTTTGCTTTTTAAGTGATTTGGTTTATGCAAATATTTGATCGTAATAAATAATATTTCAGTTAATCCTTTGTCTAATGTGTGAAATTGTTTTACGTATGTGTTTTGTCATAATGTTAATTTTCATCATGGCAATATTGCCATGATGAAAATTAGGAATTTAGCTGTAGATATGAGTAACTGTACATTAAATAAAAAGGCATAAAACAACATGTAAAAAAAAATCCGAAATGAACACTACGTCACCTTTAGCTGTACATGGATGCCTCTTATCTCATCGGAAAAAAAGGCAATATTTCTTCAGCGTAAAATAATATTAACAAAAAAACAACGTAAGTTGTGTTTGCAAATAAACACCGGAAAAAGTCAGCCGAATTCTCAGATAATAAAAACCTAAAACTTCCAACCCCTAGTTATAGGCAAGGGCAGCATAAGGAAAGATGCATTCCACAGCTTGTGTTCAGCATCGACATACATGGCAAATGTATTGGCAGTCTTTTTGTTCAAGTGTTCTGTTAGCCCATTAGTCTGTGGGTGGCAAGCAGTCCTCATCCAGTGGCTCATTTTGCTGTACTGCAGGTTTGCTTGAGGGAGGGACGGGGGCGTTTGCAGTGAACACACTTTTCTGTCTGGGATGAGGATTTGGGAGGCTCCGTGGTGAAGGACGAGGTCTTCAACGAATAATTTTGCAATTTCTGTGGTGCTATTATGGGGTAACGCTTTTCTTTGGCATAGCAGGTCAAGTATTTGGTCGCTATTATAACTATGTACTATGTATAACTGAATGTTGAAATGGGGAATGGACCAAGCAGATTTATGCCAATTTGCTGAAAAGGTATTTGTGGTTGAATTGCATGCAGAAATCCTGCAGGTCTCGGCAGCATTTTTTGGTGTTGACAGTTGGTGATTACTCTTTACGTTGTGTGCGGCATCAAACGACAGGCGAGACCAGTAATGTTTGTCCTGATTACAGCAGGAAGTATTAGCATAACCGAGGTGGCCAGGTGTTGGCTTGTCATGCAATGGCTGCGGAATTTCCTCACAAAGCTCGCTGGCACAAGAAGACAAACAGTTCTGTTTAGAGCAGTTTCCCTCACAAGGGCATCATTATACAGACAAAAGGGGGCTAGCCACCTTTGAATGCTTCAGGGGAGAAGAAAATTTGCCATCCAGGTTCCCGGTGAGCTTCTGCAGCTCAGGGTCTGAACCCCAGCGTTGTGCAAAGTCGCTGGTGCTTATCGGACCCAAAACTGTGTCGTAATAGTCCTCTTCCTGTAGCTTATCAACAGGTTTTGCGATAGGTAGTCTGCAGCAGTGTGCTTTCGTCTAGGCTTGTAGGTGATGTTGATATCAAACTTCTGGAGGTGCAGGCTGCATTCATTGAGTGAGATGGTCAGAGGGATGGTTCAAACTGAAAGCCAGCTGAGTGTGTGATGATCTCTTACAACCTTGAATTGTTGTCTGTACATGTAGAGGCAGGATGTGGATGTAACCCAGATGATAGCAAGACACTCCTTCCTAGATGACGGATAGTTAGCCTAGGCCTTTGATAGGGAGTGGTAGCATATGTGATTATTTTTGAAGTGAGAGCTTTGCTCATTACAAAAGTTTAGCATCGGCGGGCTGTGGCCGTTTGACCTGCAGCCCACCCCCAGGGTTAAACCTTTGAGTCAAGCCGTAGCATCATAAGTGATGGCAACAGAAGTGTTATATTGTTGTGTAGCTTATGTCGAGTAGAATATCAACATAGGTATTATATCGTTGATATCTTATCTTGATTTAAATCGAGCTCTACTAATTATGTATCATACTTAATCCAATGCTAAATGACTCGAGGTAGCATATTAAGTTCAGTTTTTATCACAAAGTTAATTGTGATAAAAATTTAATTTAATATGCTACATCGAGTCATTTATCGTTGGATGAATTATGCCGATTATTATGCCAATTATGCAAGAAGTTTTAAACCGTTGGTAGTTTGTACATGTATACATTTCTATGAATCTGCTCACTTTCTTGTGATAGCAGTTATTTTCTGCGGCCTCATGGGTGAAATCATGCTTTACTGATTTCAAGGCTAGCCTTGATGATTCGGTTACCTCTAGCACTGTCTGTAGCATTTTCAAGCAGTCATCAAAATTTGAGGAGTGGATAATGATGTCATCTAAGTATACCAGACAGATTTGTCATGTTAGGCTTGCCAGTACCTTATTCATTACATTTCAGCCCTGTTATATTGAATTATTGCTTATGTCAAACTGTCAGAACATCCCCTTGAATACCCCATGCAAAAAGAAGTATTATTTTCATTTATCGAAGTTGGGTTGGGCGGAACATGCAATGTATACTAAACTGCAAGCCATGTTCTCACGAATAGGACTTTTTGTGTTTACTCTTCTGTGGTACTTTTCGCTCTTGGAGCTAGTTCGGCTGCACAGCCTTGGGCTGCTGTTGGCAGCATTGGAGCTGTAAAACTGTCTGACAAGGATAATGTGGCGTCTCCATGAGAGCAACCTTCAATCTGATAGGCTTATTTTCTAGCGTTGCACTGCTGTTGTGTGAGGAGGCCGGCATTTGGTGAGCCAGTTGTCATACGGGGAAGCAAAGCTAGCCAACCAAAGCTTTTATACTGACTCTCGCGAGGCCTGCTTCGCTGCTGAGATCAATTCGCAATTATGTAAAAGCCTAATTTTGTGTGTAGTATTAGGGCATTTGTAATGTACTGGTAACAGTATTAGTATTCATGATTGCAGGTGCTTCTGCCAAAGCAATATCTAGTGCTGCTTCGATGTGAAGTGAACTAGGTGTAACAACACCTTCCTAGTGGTATGTTGTCATTATGCCATCAGGCAGCATGTAACTGCAGGAAGCATGCCACTAGTGTAGGCACATGGTATTTATGCTTTTGGTTTGTAGATAGGCTTATCTGTTGGCATGTTTTGCATATCTTCATGTGAAGCTTTTTTGTGATCCGCTTCAAGTTCTGTGTATCCAGGATCTGTTGTACTCCCTGGAATGTCGCTAATACCGAACAAAATGGCGTTACCATGAGCTAAACAAGCAATCTGGTGTTATGAATGTGGCCTCGTTGTGATCTCTGTCATTGACCTCAGTTTGCCAGCAGCCACTGTTGAAGTGCATTGCTTAGCAACACTTCCACCTAGCCATTTAAGAAATGTGCAGTGCGTCTTGCAGTGCTGATTTCTTCGCCTAGAAGTAGTCCCGTGTTCCCCTCATTGATGACTTTGATGCTCTTGTACGAAGGCCATGATGCTTTATAATTATGGGACGGTCCTACCTCCGCGACATTCGGGAGAAGTGTAATGCTTCACAGTTGTCATCATAGGCGTACCTTTGTCTGGTGAAAATACAGTGAGCTTCAATCGAAGATCAGCAATTGCCTGATGCCCACTACGGGAATCCATGTCCAAGACAGGAACATTGCTGCAGCACTATGTATAGTCCTGATGGTATGATAAGGTGGCCTGCAGTGGAGTGGATTTGTGAACCATTCCAGGTGTCCATTACCTTCTTGAAATGCATAGCAAATATTCATTTTATCACGGGAATTACCAACTCCTGTGTCAGCTGAAACAGTAACATTGTGGCTTTGAATAGTTCGATGGTGTTTGCTCTCAAGTTCACTGTAGTCTGCATGCCGGGTTATGGCTTGATCAATCGTTTGTATCATAGATTGGGTGTGTCATCTTGACAGCACTAAATGGCACAGGTACAGCATTTTGTGACATAGTCATCTCAAACTTGCTTCTCATCGTCGTTCACGTGTCCATAGTGAATGCAGCATGATCATTAGTCGTCGGTGGTGGAAGGTCTTCATTATTTTGTCATGAAGCAAGCTCACCTCTAGAGGTTCCTTTTTTCTCTTTCTCTTATGGGGGCTGAGATACCTTCTGCAGGTAGACACTGTATAGCTGCAGCATGGTGGTGCAAAGCAGGTGGATGTTTTGGACATCTCCAAGCTGCGATACCCAGTACCTCCACCTGATGTCATGCAGTGGTGACCACACTGTAGACAGCAGACTAGCAGTCTAATGTAAATAAAGAACTGAACAACTTGGCAACCGCGATAGCAATAAACGTGTTCAGCAGTCGATGCAAAACAGAAAATGCCTTCTTTGCATGCATGGCTTTTCTGCAGTGTGACCATTGTTTATCATAGAGGGATAGACACAAAGTGTTTTCCACCAAGTTCAGGTTCTCAAAGCTGTACCGTTGGTCACAACTTATTTTTCAAGTATAAAGTTACTGGTACTAGAAAAAAGAAATAATTGGATGACCGAGAACATTACTTGTTACAAAAAGCCATCGGTGGATTACAAAATTTGTAGAAAATGTAATTTATTGCAGCTGTAAGGGTGCGTTGAAGCTCAGGTCGGTGTTCAGGTCAACCGTTTAACTAGCGCGTCAGTCTCTTGCGTCTTCGTCTTTTGTCTGCCGTCTTCTTTTTTAGCACGCGCCTTTCGGCATACGCTCGTCGTCTTTGTCACCGTCGAAAATCACCGAGCGTTGGTGTGACACTACAATTATCCCCGGGAGAAAAAAGAGGCATCCTGCCGACTCATGGTGTGGACACAACAGGCGGGTCGTAACAGGGCTTGAGGCGGTCAACGTGCACTGTTTCACGCCCGCAGCGACGCATATCCGGTGTCGGTACAAGCGGTTCTGTAACATAGTTCACCGGAAAAGTCTGGCAAATAACCCGATATGGGCCATGGTATTTGGAAGCAAGTTTGGTAGAGAGGCCGGAAGGGGTGGCAGGAACCCAAAGCCACACGAGGGAGTCTGTGCTGTATGAAGGAGCTGGACAAGACAGTGCGCGAAGGAACTGCTAGTGACCTTGGTTCTGGGTTGTAAATGAGCGGGCACACTGGCGACATTCTTCTGCATATGCTGCTGCTTGAGAGACGGTGGTCGCTTCGGAGGTGTCAGGGCGATAAGGAAGTATCGTGTCCATAGTTGAGGTGGGTTCACGGCCGTATAGAAAGAAAAAGGGGGAGAAGCCGGTCGTGCTTTGTATGGCAGTATTATAAGCGTACGTGATGAATGGGAGAAGCCGGTCCCAGTTTGAGTGGTCGGACGTGACATACATGGCCAGCATGTCACTTAAGGTGCGGTTAAAACGTTCCGTCATGCCATTTGTCTGCGGATGGTAGGCCGAGGTAGAACGGTGGACAATGCAGCACTGCTAAAGAAGGGCTTCAATGGTCTCGGTAAGAAAAACACGGCCACGGTCACTGAGCAATTCTTCAGGTGAACCGTGGTGCAGAACGAGATGGTGCAGGACGAAAGGCGCAACGTCTGGCGCCGACGCAGAAGGTAAGGAAGATGTTTCTGCGTAGCGGGTAAGGTGGTCAACAGCCACGATGACCCAACGGTTACCAGCTGGAGTGACTGGTAGTGGCCCGATCGAATGGTCGGCTGGGGCAGGGCAAGGGCTGCATCGGAACGGTGGAGTGGTGTGGAGGGTTTTTGCGGCGTTGGCATTCCTGGCATACGCGAACGTAATGATGCACGAAGCGGTACATACCCTGCCAGTAATAGCGGAGGCGAAGACGGGTGTAAGTTTTCAACACTCCGGCGTGGGCACACTGAGGATCGGCGTGAAAAGCGGCCATATTTCCGAACGGAGATGCCGAGGAATGACAAGGAGCCACTTGCGTTCGTCGGAAAGGTAATTTTGGCGGTAAAGCATGCCGTCGCGGATGGAAAAGTGACGAGCTTGGCGGTGAAGCGTTCGTGAAGCTGGGCGCAGAGAAGGTGTAGATAAAAGCGTGAGAAGAGAAGCGATCCAAGGGTCTTGCCTTTGTTCATTGGGCATGTCGGCAATTTCTAGCGAAAATGAGTCACTTATGGTGATAGCTGTCGAGTCAGAGCCACATTGAAGAGGTGACCTAGACAGGGCGTTGGCATCAGAATGCTTACGGCCAGACCGGTAGGTGACCTGAATGTCATACTCTTGTAAGCGGAGGGCCCAACGAGCAAGACGGCCGGATGGGTCTTTAAGGGTGGACAACCAGCAGAGTGCGTGATGGTCCGTAACAACAGAAAAGGGACGACCGTAGAGATATGGGCGGAACTTCCCAATGGCCCAAATGATGGCCAAGCACTCCTTTTCGGTTACAGAATAATTCTTTTCGGCCTTTGTTAAGGTACGGCTGGCATAAGCAACAACGTACTCTGGGTTGCCGGGCTTTCGTTGTGCAAGGACAGCGCCGAGACCTACACCGCTGTCATCAATGTGAATTTCGGTAGGCGCCGTAGGGTCAAAATGGCGGAGAATCGGAGGCGACACTAGAAGGCGCCGAAGTGTCGAAAAGGCCTCATCACAGTCTGATGTCCAAGACGAAAGAATGGCGTCAGCGGCGAGATGATCGAAGCGAAATTGCGGACGAAGCGACGAAAATACGAGCACAGCCCGATAAAACTACGCAGCTCCTTTAGAGAAGTTGGGCGTGGAAACTCAGCTACTGCACGGAGTTTCGCAGGATCTGGACGAGCACCGTCTTTCGAAACAACGTGTCCCAATATAGGAAGCTGGCGAGCCCCGAAGCAGCACTTTTTCAAATTTAGTTGCAGGCCGGCATCAGTCAAACACTTTAGCACACGCTCGAGACGGTCCAAATGTGACGTAAAATCTTTTGAAAACACGACAACATCGTCCAGGTAACAAAGACAGTCATGCCACTTGAGTCCGCACAGAATTGTGTCCATCATGCGCTCGAAGGTGGCCGGCGCGTTGCACAATCCAAACGGCATGACGTTAAATTCATAGAGACCATCAGGTGTCACAAAGGCGGTTTTTGGTCGATCGTCAGCTGCCATGGGTACCTGCCAGTATCCCGAGCGAAGATCCAGAGATGAAAAGAATTCGGCGCCTTGAAGGCAATCGAGAGCGTCATCAATACGTGGAAGGGGGTATACGTCTTTTCGCGTTATCTTGTTCAAACGCCTGTAATCAACACAGAACCGTATAGAGCCATTCTTTTTCCTCACGAGAACAACTGGAGAGGCCCAAGGGCTGTGCGAAGGCTGGATGACGCCACGCCGAAGCATGTCATTAACGTGCTCGGTAATAACTTGACGTTCAGCAGCTGATACCCGATAAGGACGCTGGCGTATCGGGGCGTGCGTACCGGTGTCGATGCAGTGAGTGACTACGGATGTGCGCCCCAAAGATGTCCGAGGAAGGTCGAATGAGGAACGGAAGCGCTGCAGCAAGCTGACGAGCTGGTCGCGTTGATCTGCTGAAACGCTGGCATCCAGACAGCCAGAAAAAGCTGCGGTGGAGTCGTCGTTCTGTACAGAAGCGGGCAAGTCAATAGTATCGAGTTGCAGTGGGGTTGGGTCTTCTGAGACGGCAGATGTCATAGCGTCATCAAAGGACTCGACATGACCAAGACGTTCTCCACGAAGAAGCGTTGACGGACAAGGCGACGGGTTAGAGACGTATATGGCGCTGTAGCCACCACACAAAGTCAGAAGGGCGAAAGGCAGGACTAAGCAATGGCGACGATTAGCGGCGTGAGTCGGAGTGAACAGAACTGTCGAATCAGAAAAGCCGGCGCAGGAAACGGGCACGAGGACGGTAGAGCAGGCGGGGATGTCAGTATCTTCGGCCACAGTTATCTTATCGACGTGGAGCGGTGTGTCAGACAAGGCGGCCGGTGAAAGCGGAGACAATTCGATGCTGGCTCGGGCACAACCAATAATCGCATGATGACTGGTAAGAAAGTCGCAACCCAGAATCATTTCGTGAGAGTAGTGAGGCAGCACAAGAAATTCGGCGACGTACAAAACATCCTGAATGACAATTCGAGCTGTGCACGCTGCAAGCGGTTGAATGCGATGTGAGCTGGCAGTTCGGAGAAAAAATTTCGAAACAGGCGTCGTAACTTTACGAAGTCGGCGGCAAAGGTTGGCAGTTATAACAGACACAGCGGCGCCAGTGTCCACAAGAGCGAGAACTGCGACGCCATCAACAAACACTTCGATAACGTTGGTCGGGAAAGACGGAGGACTTGCACAAGTAGAGGAAAACGCAGTTCTTGCCTCCGGAACTGCGGCTGTTAGTTTTCCTCCGGGCCAGCAGGAGAGCGACGGCGCAGCGGCGAGAGGGAACGACGGCGGGGAGACGGCGATCGACGGGAGGAGTGGGAGGAGCGGTCAGGATAAAATGAGTCCGTAGAAGTGCCAGCAGAGACAGGGGGAGGGGAAGGTTCAAAGTTTGAACTGTAGTTGTAACTGTACAGGCGGGGGCCTTTGCGGTATGACTGCGTGCGCTGGCGACAAAGCCGGGCGACGTGGCCAGGAACGCCACATGAATAACAGATTGGGCGGTTGTCGGAGGTCCGCCATGGATTGTTGACCGGACGTCGAGGAGGCAGTTAAGGGCGGGGCGGAGGTGGTGGTGGTGCTAACGGCGCAGCATACGCGACAGGGCAGGGTGGTGGTCTGGCGGCGACAGCGGCGTACGTTAACGGGGCTGTTACAGGCGTAATTTGAGAGGTTGGCGGTAAAACTTCTGCAACCTGGATGGTGCGTCGAAGTGCAGAATCTATCGACGGGATGGTTGCGGCAGAAGCAGGGAGGAGTGATAGTTGGCGAGCCACTTCCTCCTGTATAAAGGCCTTGATCTCGGGAAGGAGGGAAGGTGGTTCAGAAGTGAGACCGCATGCTGTCGGAGGTACGAATAACCGATCGTTCACAAGAGAACGCCGGGTAGAAGCTCGTTGCCTTTTGAGGACGTCGTAACTCTGACAGAGCTGAACCACTTCGACGACGGTTTGGGGGTTTCTGGCCGTCAACATGTGAAATGCATCGTCGGAGATTCCCTTCACGATTTTGGTGATCTCGTCAGCTTTGGACATACAAGGATCAACACGTCTGCAAAGATCCACAATGTCCTCTATGTAGCTGGTGAACGTTTCATCGGGATTCTGAGCGCGGGCTTCGAGTCGTTGTTCGGCGCGCAGTTTGCGCACAGCGGGGCGGCCAAACACCTTGGAAAAGCTCGTTTTGAAGGCCGACCAGGTGAGTAGGTCGGGTTCGTGGTTGCGGAACCATAAATTTGCTACATCGGTCAGGTAAAAGAGGACGTTGGCTAACTTCGTGGTGTCGTCCCACTTGTTGTAGGCGCTTATGCGTTCGTAGGAGGATAGCCAATTGTCTACATCTTGGTCGTCGGCGCCACTGAAAAAGCTGGGGTCACGCTGGCGAAGCCCACCAGAGCACAGGATTGTAGGGGTAGCGGTGGGATCAGTCGAGTGTGGAGTGGCGGTCTGGCTTGTTGCCTCAGGCATAGCGGATGGCGGAGCGAGTGTGCGGCTGCGAAGCTCCAGCGTGAGAGGAGGGAACGAAGAGCAGCCTCCACCAAATGTAAGGGTGCGTTGTAGTTCAGGTTGGTGTTCAGGTCGACCTTTTAACTAATGCCTCAGTCTCTTGCGTCTTCGTCTTTTGTCTGCCATCTTCTTTTTTAGCACGCGCCTTTCGACATACGCTCGCCGTCTTTGTCACCGTCGAAAATCACCGAGCGTTGGTGTGACAGTACACAGCCAATAAATTATTTGTAACATGTTCAATACAGGTTTGGTTCTGAAATAGTGAAAAAGTTGCAGGTTACCAAGTTAGGAGAGCATGATAAAGCTGGTATTGTAATGGTTTATGCTGTTTGAGAGCAAAGAACATTATTTTCAATGGAAACACTTTCTGAAGTCTTGCCATGGCTACAAACCCAGTCACCAGAAGTCCAACAAGTCTACATGTTATTGTGCCACATGCTCCTCTACATAAATAGATACAGTCAAACCTACTTATAGCAATACCTGTTTTACCAATACGTGGGATATAACAATGGGCAGCCGCTACACCGTCTGGTTTGCCATGCGTTCTATGGTAAAATAAACCTATTACAATGGTGTCATATTCTATTATTGGTTATGACAATCAAATATGGTCAGTGAAAGTCAACAGAAATGCCGAAACGCAATCACCACAAAAGCGCGTGCGTATGCGGAGACGCCGACAATGCCGATATAGCGACAAAAAAATAAAATAAAAAATAGATTAGAAGAGTTCAAAACTGCTGAACCAAATATTGAGCGAAAGCAATAGCTGTGGGTGACCGAGCATTCTTATAATTCTCCTTCTTCTTCTTCCCCAGCCCACATATAAAGCCCCGCATTAACCTAGCCGTATGAATGTGCCTTAGTGGTCTAGAGGGGTAACAAAACGCCAGGGTCCTGGACCGCTGATTCTAACATAAGCGTCCCATGTGAAACGAGAGACCCAAGTTGGCAGCTCCTGCCAGCTTGGGGTCGTTTACGAGGGTTGTGTAAAGGTCAAAGGTCAATTGTGGTCACTGCCGTTCCACGCTGAAGGATCAAACTGGGAGCAGTATTGCTTTCGCAATAAAAAAAAAGAAATCGGGGCTGACCTTGTTGAGTCAATACGGGTGCGCAGGGGAAGCTTGCATGCCGCAGAGACGCGGGAGCAGACGGAGCGCTTCCTCACACGGAGGAGGAGGGGGTGTAAAGTACTGCTAGGCACGGCAGTTCTGAGGGAGAGCTTTGAGCACTCCCCCTCGAGACCACCCGTGGCCTAGGGAACTCATGTCCTCTCTGCCTCTGCACGGTGAAGCAGTCCATTCTGAGGATGTGCTGACCATGGGGCGCTGCACTATCCTCCCCTATTTGCTTTGTCCAGGCTCCCGCTTCGCGATTTCACGTTTTGTGGCAGGCATGCAGCAGCGTTTGTACACGTCTTTCTAGCGTGGTTCTCCTAGTGTGCCATCATCGTTGCCACGATCTTGCTGGCCTAGGATTTTTCGTAAACAGCAGTGGAGGATCCTCCTCCGGGAAGCGCAGGAAGTGCAGAAGAGGAAATGAATGGCAATACCGCTAAAGGTTAAGTGAAACATTGTATGTGAGTGTGCAACTTGGCGTGCAAGTACGGCCTGCTGCAACCGACAGTATCAACAGTCATCCACAACGCGCTCAGGATTGGGAACGAAAGCGATGCCAATGCTGCCCATGCAATGGACAATGGCTGGAGAAGGGTTCGATATGCGGCTTGCAAAGACGTAGAACAGGCACTCTACCAGTGGTTCTTGAATGCCTGTGCAGCGAACCTGCCGATTAGTAGCCCAATTTTAGCAGAGAAGGTGAAGCACTTTGCATACCTCCTGCGCAACACCGATTTCCAGCCTGGTGGTGGTTGGATTCAACAGTTCAAGGAGAGACATGGAATCGTCTACTAGGCAGTCGTGGGCAAGGCAGGATCGCTCGTTGTCGACGCTAGGCAGTAGTGGCTTGAGGCAACACTACCCTGCATCAGAGAAGCATATGGGGACCAGGACTTATACAGTGGGGACGAGACTGCGCTGTTTTTCCAGATGTTACCGTCAAAGATGCGCGCTTTCAAAGGCGATTCCTGTAAGGGCGGCAAGCAAAGCAAATTGTGCATGACCGTTTACTTGTGTGCCAACATGGACGCTAATGACAAATGCCCTGCCTTTTTATAGGAAAATTCAATAATCCCTGCTGTTTTCATGGTGCCTCAATAATCCTGGTTCGCTACCGTCATAACGGGAAAGCATGGATGACGCGCGAACTTTTCTGCGAGTGGCTTGTCGAGTTTGATTAGTGGATGCAGCGCGAAGGCAGGAAGGGGGCAGTGGTGCTCGACAACTGCACTGTGCACCAAACGGCTCAGAAGCTCTCGCATGTGGAAGTTTTCTCTTCCCACCTAACATCACTGTAGGCTTGCAGCCTATGGATGCAGGCTTGTAGCCTATGGATGCAGGCGTGATTGCTTGTTTCAAGGCACTGTATTGCCGACGTGTTTTGAGCAGGCTCGCGCTGAACCTCGACATTTCTGTCCGAGAAAGCCGACCAGCGCCAGACTTGAAGATCTCGCTCCTGATGGTAGTGCAGTTCATTTTTGGAGCATGGGCAGAAGTAAGCTCCTCCACCATCATGAACTGCTTCAGGAAGGTGAGCTTCGCTGGGTATGCCGGCGACGCGGAAGGTCGCGAACCACCTGCCAACACAGCAATAACCGAACTTTTGTCCACAGTGAGCGGTAGTGACAGCGACGCATCAGGACTTGAGGAATTTTTACGTGCCGGCGATACAGCTGCAACATATGAAGGGCTGACAAACGAGGCTATCGTCACAGCAGTCACTGGCGCGGAGGACGGCGACAGTAGCGACAACGATGATGAACCGAAACCTGTGCAGGTTGCGTCTCACCAGGAGGCTTTGAGAATGATAGACTTCCTGCGGAACTGTTTTTTCTAAAAACTTTTCACTGCACTATGTTCAGCAGTTGGATGCTTTACAGAAAGATGTTGGCCAGATTGCCGTTAAGCAGACAATCTTTACGGATTAAGGGTTTCTTCCCGCTGCGAAATAAAAAGTGTAAGCTACCTCGTCCTCATTAAATGTGTAGTTTATAATGTTCTCATTGTTTTTTCTGCCTAACCCGATTATAAAAATTATGGGTTATAACAATATATCCATGGCACTTCAGTATTGTTTGTAAAGGGGTTTGACTGTAGATTGATTAATTGATAGGAAAGGCAGAAAAGTTGGCCGGAATGATTAAAATCTGGCCTGCTACTCTGCGCTGGGGAAGGGGAAGTGGGGAAGGAAGAGGATCATGATGGGTGACCATGTGGGAGAAAGCATATGAAAATATATACAGGCACGACAACTTGCATTACAAGTGCAAGTCAATCCGGTGTCGCACAAAAAAGGCAAAGAGTCCGCACTGCCTGGACACCCTTCCCTTTGTCCTGCCAAGTGCTCAGCAGCAACTCTTCCAACAGAGGCCTCTTGCTCAAATGCTTCAAGGAAGCGGCTAGCACTCTTTGTTCACGCGCATACACTATATTGTCCACTGTCTCTGTGATGCCACAAGTTGAACATCCCAGAAAGTTCGCCTGTCAAATTAAATGCAAATACCTATGCGTGAAAGCCACATTTAAATGATTCACATGATTTAGCATGCCAGTATACCTGTGTGTACGCATTACTTTTTTCCGACAAGTGTGTTCTGCAAAGACTTTCTCTGTAGTCAATGAGCATAATTAGTATATTGATTTTACATTTGCATTGACTTTTTTGTTGTAAAGTCTGGCATTTCGCTGCTGAAGGGCACCCATGCCTTTTACTTGTCGAAGCAGTTTTTTTTTTTCTTTTTTTTTTCTGGCCCAGTTTTATTATGTGAGATAGTGGGCTAAAAGCAGCGCATGTACATGCACATTGCAGGTAAAAGGCATGATTGTTGTGAACCCTGGCATGAAGCCGTGTGCCCTTCGTGTGGATCAACTAGACCGGGAGCTGTGCAATGCACAAGGGACTGTGTTTCCCGAGATTGTGCACTTTGGCATACGACCACCGCAGCTCAGCTATGCAGGAAATCCCATGTGAGTATCCAACCTTCTTTGCAGTCAGCGGGTGTAGGCCTGTGAGGTGGGGACAGAGGGAATTGCTTGCTTGTTATGATTTGTGTTTATGGCTTCCAGCGTGCCTATAATGTTGACTATCCGTGAAGGATGAGCAAGTATGTCGTAGGACACATTTTGAAAGTATGTAAGGTCTGTTCAAAGGGCACGTATCTTTAAGACATTGTGATATGCATGTGTGGGAGTAGCTTCACACTGGGAGTACAGGGCAGGAACAGCACAATCCGTTATAGCACATGTAAGCAAAACTTTCCAAAACATTTTCCTAATTTCGCAAAGTGCCCGTATAGGCGGCAGTTCGTTAACAATTGCCGAGTGATTTGAAGAAGAGTAACAAAGTATGCTGTGTCATTTCTAATGTATCTTTTAATAATTCCACCAGTAGTTACCTATGAAATCCTATCTATAGACCTTTGCATTGGGCAAGGAGGATGTCAAAACGCCCCCCCTCTGGACTGTTGCAAACCAGTTCCGCTGCCGCTTCCACTGTGCTGACATCAGGTGCACACTACAGCTCAGCGAGCAATATGTTGATGTCCAGGAGGCTCTCGTTGCAAAGGGCTATAGACACCATGATTAATATTGTTTACAAAGTTGCAGACTGGTGCTGCATGGAATGGGTAATGGAAATTAATAATGATAAAACTTTCTTTTTACGGATCATAAGTAAGAAAAACACCGTTCCAGTTTGCCTGTACTACGCTAAACCATAATTAATGCAGGTCAGTTATAAGTACCTAGGCATGTTGAGTAGGCATCTTATTTGGACCAGTCACATCGACCCAATTAGCACTGCTGCTTCTAACAATCTTGACTTTCTTTACTACAAATTAAGTCTGCCCTGCAGCTTGTAAAGTTATTAGCTTACAATACCTATATAAAACCTAAAATTGAATGTGTGAGTGTATCAGGGGATTCATGTTTGGAAGAAAAAACACATTCTCTTTAAGAGGTATAAAAAAAAGTAATTCGTTTCATTTTTAACAGTTATCAATAGCATGTTGAACTGTCCGAATTCATGGCTGGAAGCAGTCTTCCTTCCTTGCAAATAAGAAAGGCACTTGTCCAGATAAGATTCCTTTTCTTACTTTACCACCAATTGCTTAATTTCAGCTTTGTAGACTTCCTGTACCCACATTAACTTGACATACTCTCTACAATCTTTGTCAAATGTTTGAGCCCATGGGGTTTGTTTCCGAGCTACATCGTGTGGTTTGTAATGCATTCCCAGTGTTCCAAATCTCCTGTAGCTACTATAACCGCGTTGAAAAGGTAAAAAAAGAAAGAATTCACGATGTAAAATCTCGTTACAAGAGACACTCAAGGGACCCGAAAAAGATGGCTCTTGTAACCAAGGTCTCTTGTAACCAAAGAATTCCTACCAACTCGTATGTGCGGGAGTTTAGATTCCCTTAACTAAATTCTGTTCCATATCAGTGTTCTGTTTTGTTGCAATATGCCAGGAACCAAGAAGGAGTGCCTCCTCTTGACTGGAAAGTCAGAATGTCCTTATTTAGCCACTGTCATTACATTCCTGTGTGAGTGAAACAACAGAGGGATTTTAACGTGTGACTGAAACAATGAGGACATTTTGACTTCCCAGTCAAGAGGAGGCCCTCCTCGGTTCTTGACAAACTGCAGCAAAAAAATGACACTGATATGGAACAGAACTGAGTTAAGGGAATCTAAACTGCCGCACATACGAGTTTGTACCAGTCAGCTGCGTTGTATGCGTGTACCTGTGTTGTGTCTCTTATAAATAGTGTAGAAGTTACTTTTGGGACCTGCAAAAGTTGTCCTTAGTAACAAAGTGTCTCTTGTACCCATGTCTCTTGTATGCAATGTTGTTAAAGGCCCACTGTCCACCCTCCGGTCGAAAATATTTTCTTCCCCGGTGACTGTGAGACTCGACCCTAGAACGCAAGGCCGCAAAATGCTTTTGAAAAGAGTAACTAATAACGCAGTTACAGCCACCGCAATCACCCGATTCTGTCATGCCTCTCTCCTTCCGTTCCCTCGCAAAGGTTTTTCACTCTCCTGCCCGAGGTCGTCTAGCCTCCGCAATACAAATTCCCCTTCCTCCTCCGCGTTTGGCGGGAGGTGGGGCGTGGCTCTCCGCGAGCGCGGAAAAAAAAAACGGTCGAGGAACGCGTGCCGCTAGATTCAGTCTGGCCGTGGCGAGGGAAAAGCGCGCTGCGAGCGGTATACACCCATCCTTCTCCCGTCAGTCAGCGAGACGGACCAATGGACATCGTTCGCGGCACGTACGTCATTGCTGTGGCCCGCCGGGCCAGCGCAGGAAACGGGGAAGCTGGCTTCCCGGAGGAGAGCATGAGAGAGCTTTGAATTGTATTTTCGATGCTTTGCGGCGCGCGTGTCACTGTAGCATTTTGCACAGACTATCTCCGGTACCTGATCGAAACACTGGGCTCCTATGCTTAAAAGGGCCTTCCCTGAACAGTGGCCCTTTAAACACTGGAATTTACGTCTCAAATTTTTTTCGATGCAATGGAAAGATTGATGTCTAAAATGTTCGATTCCATAACGGTTTTGGTAGAAACGCTGGAGAAAATTTTTATTGAGAATTTTTCGATCAGTGCATGCGCCCGTTTTTATGTAGTCCGATGCTGGAAACCATGAGCAGCGACTGCAACGACGACTGGTGGTCAACAAAAAAGACGTATCGAAAACAAATATAACTTTCATTCACCAGGCATTAATTCGACATTTTTTGCTGAAAGTGACGTCCTTTTCAGTTTTACACTCAATGCTGTTACGGCACAACAATGCACGCCTCGTCGACGAAAGTTTTACTGGGTACTTTATCCTCGCTTCATTCACGAAATTCCAAACACTGTGGCACCATCTAGTGGCAAAACCTGAAAGCATGTCTCTTGCGGTGCGAAAGTATGGGGTGGTTTTTATTTAAGGATGCAATGGGAGAAAGCGCAAAATACAATGAATTATGACAAGAACTCCTAGAAATGGTGTGCATTTGCGAAAATCAACGATGTTTTGCTGACATGTAGTCACGTGGGTTACTGCACCGAAAGTACTAGGATTTCTGCGCTAGGTAGCGCCTCAGTTGTTTCGATGTGATTTTCAATGCAAATTAAAATTGTAAAGCCTCTTTTCTCTGATATTGTAGTGCTCAATCTGTACTATATGAGGCAAGGTCTTTTCATTTCCACCATAATCTGATGACATATTTTGGCCAGTGTTCTGTCCCTTTAACATGGCAAACATAGGAAAGCCAACCAAACCATTTTCAAGTGTCTCTTATAACCGAGTGTCTCTTGTAACCATGTCTCTTGTAACGAGATTCTACTGTATAAGCATACCCTGGTTCCGAATATAATGCGACGTGAATTCTGAAGCAAAATGGCATGCAGGTCGTGTCCTCAGACCTCTTTGATCATATGAGTTGGGAAGCTTTGTTTCAAAAGGTGCGTACCTTTAGTATGCACTTCGTGGTTGTTTGCAGATGCTAGTGCCTTTTCTAGAACTGGCCAGTAAAAGCTATTGCTCAATTTTGCCATTGCCATCTGAAGACCATTTCTTTTTCACTTTTTTTTAAACTCTTAATTACCTGTTGGGATGTGGATGTTTGATGCTGCATCGTTGCAACGTATTTTATGGCCAGATGGATGTGTGCTTACCAACACTCTCAATGTTTGCAAATTGGATGCAGTTTACTTCAACAACTGCGGGCATTGGCATAATCCGTAAACACCCAAACTCTTGACGGCGTTTTTTGATGCATTGGCCTTGTGTGAAGCACTCACAACTGGGGGTATTAAAGAGCTCAGGGCACCCCCACAAAACTCCATCAGGAGACAACACTAGCTTTTACTACTTCTAGCCATAGTCAACTGAAGTACTGAGAGGATGGCTGCGGCTTCACACAGCAGGAATTGCATGGGTCACGGAGCTACCGCCTGCCATGTGACTTGGCGCCAGCGCATTGTATATGAATGACGCTTGCAAGTCCGCAAGGAGCGGGTAGGAGGCTTCCCACAAATAACTATTGTTAGCGTTTTATAGCTGTCGTCGTTCTTAATTTTGTCATTTTTGAGTTGGCTTTCGTTCGAAGAAAGCTTTCTTTTTTTTTTTCTAGCCTTCAACTTTTGGGCATCAGCTTAGACGGCCTAGATTTGAGCAAACACGCTATGTGAAGCTTTCTAAATGTGAAACCTTTTCTTTTCCCTTTTATTCAGATACACTGCCATTTGTATTAGCAGGCGTTTTGTTGTTTGCACGTATCGCAGCGGGGAGTATTTCTCAAATTCCACTTACAGTAGCAGTACGCCAGAGTCTACAACACTCAACAGAGCTTTGTGGTCCTGAAACATCTGTCTCATTGCATAGGGAAGAAGCGGGAAGGGAAATAGCGATATAAACGTTCTCCATGCTTACAGAGAGGAGGGTATATTCGAAAAGGGCCCAAGACAGTAGAAAGTTTTCATACCTTCAGCTGTTCGTCATCTGTGTCATGGGTGTCTTGTGGTAGCATCCCATTTAGTGCTTATCTTAATGCAAAACTCTTGACCGACTTCAGGGCACTCTTAGTTAACAAGGACAGCACTGGCATTAGCTTAATCCCTTTTTATAGTCAGCAACTCATCTATAGCTTGCTGTAGCTATGTGACGGGAGGCAGTAGCAAGTTACTACTCTCAAGTTTTATTTGCACATCTAAGAGCAGCTGGAGGGCATTGCTCATCAGGATTGCTTGTGCGAAAATACTTCTTTGTCATAAAACAGTATTTTAATACTTGTTTTCCTATTTTTATCGGTGCTTTTGACAAGCTTTGTGTGTGAGCTCCACATTTCAACAATATGCAGTAATTCTTTAAAAATGCCATCATCTCTTTGCTATAACAGAAGGAGGCTTCTTTGCATCAGATTCAGACACTGCATTAGATGTAGAAATATTATGATACAGTCGCCGACTGATTTTTTTCGGACTCCCAATTTTCCGTACCTGCCTGATTATTCGAACTTTGCCATATCACTGTCACATGCTCCATAGAGTCAATGTATAACACCAACGAATATTTCAGATGCTTGATACTTTCCTCCCTGCCACGAGGGCGCCCAACTACTGTGCTGGAGTACCCGGGTTCAATCCCGACTACCATCGGCTGCGTTTCAATGCGGAACAGAGGCGTCCATGTGCTGTGCAATGTCAGTGCATGTTAAAGATTCTCAAGTGGTCGAAATTACTCCGTAGCCCTCCATTACGGCTTCTCTTCCTCTCTTTCCAATTTCACTCCCACCATCCCTTCCCTTACGGCGCGGGTCAGGTGCCCACGGAAACAAGTGTGACAGATACTGCGCCTTCCCTTTCCTGTGAACCATTTATTATTATTATTCAAACTTTTCTCGTTCGATTTTTCTAACTTTTCTCTCGATTGCAGGTCAAAAGCTATGAAAAATTGCCACAACATTGCTGCCTTTTTGTTTTTCTGCAACCTCAAACCCGCATTGCATGCATTCTTGATAGCAGTCATCGCTAGCTGCACACTTCAGCGAGTTGCAATTTTCTGCAAGCCGTCGCACGCCCGCCAGACCTCATTCTCACAGCTGGTTTCTTCCTCGTCCATCGCCTCCAACACGCCAGCATTTGACGGAGGTGGGCATGAAAGACGGGCCAGTCAGCATGGCCGTGCTTCTATCCCGTGACCATATGGTACAGCTTGCAGGTAACACGAGTCCACTTGTAGGCGCCAATGTACGAGCATGGAGGGGGGAAAAAAATAAATGTGCGTCTGTCTGATGTATCGAAAAGTGCCCGCAGCCAACTGACAACAGACTTTGGTTTTGCTTCATTTTGTAATACACCGGGTGTCCCAGCTAAACACGACAATGGCCAGACTTGAGCAGTGGTGGTGGTTAGAAAGCATGTGCCATCGCCGCTTGTGTTCAGCTGTGACATGATCTCTGAGAGAGCTTTGCGTTCAAACTCCAAGACGTGTTTTGCAACTCCAGATGGTTGCTGGAGCTCGCGAGACACTGTTGCTTTCTTCCTTTCTTCCTTCTTTTTTTTTTTTTTTTTTCTTGAGACCAACGCACGCAGCAGACGACTTCATCACTCTCGCCGAGACAGCCACCACTGGCATTTTATTTTATCACGCTGGAGAAAATAAGTGCCTACGTAGTCGCATGGGAGCAGCTATTTGCCATCAGCCGGCACCGTTTTGAACATTGCACTGTTCTGATCGTGCGTGGTTTTCCCGCAGAAGCAGATTGAGCAGTTTTTCAAGCTGCTTGGTAAATAAAATAATGCTTTTAGTTTGAATTTTTTTTTTTCTTTGAGGAGGGGGAGGGGGGGGGGGAACTGTGTTTCTGGTGTAGCTTACTTGCGTGCTTGAATTTCCCGAATTTGATTAAGTAGTAGTGCCTAGTCTGAGGTACAAGATGAAGCAGTAGAATGGTGAATTTTAACGTGTGTGAAATAAGCTATGGGTCAAATATTAGAAGGCTCCTTACCTTAGTGAGAATGGTGATGCGCACTTCTTCAGTCATTTTTAAAATCAGCCTGATTAAGTAGCACTTAGCGAAGCATATTTAAATATTCACCAAAGGAGGGCGCGTCACTCTTATGCAGCCTCAATAAGGTAAGGAGCCTTCTAAAATTTGACCCTTAATCTTTTATGTGTAATACCTGAACTGCCTCGGCTTGACAGGTTTCATTCATCTTTTTTTGCATGTACAGTCGAACCCGGATATATCTAACTCTAAGGGGATCATGAAATAGGTCAATATATTGATAATTCGATATACAAAAATTGGCTTGTGACAGCACTTACAATGCAAAAAAATGATAGCGTATTTGTCGCGTAATCAACCCACTCGCATAATGAACCAACCCTCCACTTTTGCACCCGAGAATTTGGAAAAAAAAAAAAAACGTTAAGGTCAGCTCGCTTACATGCAAGCGATTGAGAGATCTCAGCGACGAGCGGCAGCGGCAGAGCGAAAAATCTTCGACTTGTTGGAACTGTGTCTCTCTCGCTGCTCGAGCCACCGTGGCAGCTCAAAACAAGGTTTCTGTGTTGCCGCGGCAGGAATTGTGGGTGTTTTCGCTTGCATGTCAATGGCACACGACACTCCGTTTCAGTTGTCTCATCCACAGCTCTTGGCAGCGTGCCAAGATGCTGTGCAGCGATAACGTCACGGCATGTTTATCTTTTGATAGCTCCTGTGGTGGCGGGGAGCAAACTTGGCAGAGTGCCCGTGATGGCTTGATTGCACAAGCCTGGTTCGATTTATTAAGCCGCGCTTGGGGCGGGCGTAGTCCATTGCCACGAAATCATTGGAAAGCGTGATAGCTGCAAATGCTGTTTGAAGCGAAAAATGTTAAAGGTTGGTGTCATGATCACAACTGACCGCATGCCTTTGTTGATTCATATATGCAAAGATAAACGACTCCCGCAAAGAAAAAAACTGCCGCTTCTTAACGGCAGCAGTCGCCATATCTTACACGATAAGAATGGAAGATTCTCGCAAAAAAAAAAAATAAAAGAGAGAGATATCTGCCGCTTCCGCAGGCGCCATAGCCACCGAGGGTGATGCGATTGTCTTTGGGGAAAGCACACTTTCGAGTGCGTGGTGAGGAGTTCAATATATCGAACGATGGATAAAATTGAGTTCTATATATGACGCGGCTTTCCTATACTTTTACATGGGATTTTCAAGGGGATATTCCGTGAGTTCGATATACAGTCAAACCCGGATATATCAAACTCGAAGGGGATCGCGAAATAGTTCGATATATCGATAATTCGATATACAGAAATCGGCTTGTGACGGCACTTACGATGCGAAAAAACGATACCGTATTTGTCGCGTAGTCAACCCACTCGCATAATGAACCCATTCTTCACTTTTGCACCCGAGAATTTGAAAAAAAAAAAAAAAATGCGTTAAGGCCAGCTCGCTCACATGCAAGCTACTGAGCGATCTCTGCGACGGGCGGCAGCGACAGAGCGAAAATTTTCAAACTTGCTGGAACTGCGTCCCTCTCGCCGCTCGAGCCACCGCGGCAGCTCAAAACACGGTTTCTGTGTCGCCGCGGCGGCAGAAATCCCGAGCATTTTCGCTTGCATGTCGATGGCGCGCGTCAGTCCGTTTCAGTCGTCTCATCCACAGCTCATTGGCAGCGTGCCAAGATGCTGCGCAGCGATAACGTCAGGGCGCGTTTATCTTTTGATAGCTCCTGCGGTGGCAGGGAGCGAACTTGGCAGAGTGCCCGTGATGGCTTGATTGCACAAGCCTGGTTCGATTTATCACGCCGCGCTTGGAGCGGGCGTCATGATCGCAGCTGCTGACCGCGTGCTTTCGCTGATTCATACATGCAAGGATAAACGATAAAAAAAAAAATCAATAAAATAAACATCCCCGCAAAAAAAAAAAAAAGAAAGAAAAAAATTCTGCCGCTTCTTAACATCCGCAGCTGCCATATCTTACGCTACGCCGCGCATACACTACAGCGATAAGAAAAAATGACTCGCAAAAAAAAAAAAATAAAAAAAAAGGAGAGAGAGAGAGCTGCCGCTTCTTAAAGTCCGCAGGCGCCATAGCCACGTCAGCCGCCGCGGCGCCGCACGCAGAGGGTTCGCAACACACGCTGGAGAAAGCGTCCAACGTCTGCTGAAAACGGGCTGAGCTGGCTTGGCGCATGCGTGCTGAAGGAGAGAGATAGCTCGGCAAAAGAATGGGCACACACACGCACATGGCTTGCAAACGTCATGTGTTGGCGCTCGGGAAATGACAACTGCAGATGCGCGCGCTTTTGGGGAATGGGCGCGGCGCTGCCCAGACCAGCCGTCGCCGAACTGTCCCCTCTCATTCCTTCCGCGCGTAGCTTGAAAACGTCACGCGGTAAACGGCCAAGGGTGATGCGATCATCTTTGGGGAAGGCACACTTTCCAGTGCGTGGTGCGGAGTTTGATATACCGAACGACCGGTGAAATTGAGTTCGATATATGACGCAGCTTTCCTATACTTTTGCATGGGATTTTCAAGGGGATATTTCGTGAGTTCGATATAACCAAAATTCGATATATCCGGGTTCGACTGTATCCGGGTTCGATATATCCAGGTTCGACTGTATTCCACAGAGTCTGTAGCCACGGCAGTAATGTCTTTCTGCATTGTGCCCATTAACTGAGGAATGCTCACAGTAGCCACCATATGACTGTTTGATTCATTCACTTTGCCTCCTTCCCCTAAATAACTAAACCTTATTCTTTCTGGCATTAGAAGAGTAGTAGCTGAACATTGTGTTGTTTGTTGGCACTGCTGCTATGTCTGGGGAATCATCAGTGACAATATTCACTTTCGCATCGTGAAGGCTGTCACAAATTTTAGCTATTTCTTCTCATATGCTTCTTTCGAGTGCTTTATCCAAAGCCTTTTGCCTTTCGTTGCTGCTTTGTGGTATTTATGTACAGAGTCACCAAGAGGACTATCCACCTGTCTCATTCTGATTCCACTGTGCTCAAAAACGCGGCCAAAATCATGACTTATTACATCTTCTCCCATTTCTTTTTCCCACTTTTGACATGAGTTGTCAAACAGCTTAGACTGGGGGGTATTTTTTTCTACCTCTGCTTCCTTGGCCGATGCCTTGAACTTCCCTTGGCGAGAATATGTGTTTCCAAATCCACTTGTTGGAATTTTTTTCTCCTTCTACAAGATCTGTTACTGTTGCAGCTTTGCAATATCTGCACACTCGGACATGGCTGTGGTCACTGCCTTCCTGCTTATGAAGAACTTGTAAATCTTCATTTATAGCGCACCAGTCATCCAGAGTTTTTCATTGATGATCCATCTTGTCGTAGACGTCACAACTGTTGCCGGAAGCTACAAGTGCAGTAAAAAATTGAGACCGAGGTGAAACAGCAGCCGCTGCGTACAATGCAGTTCTAAAATCAATCACGCTTCCTTACAGTTCTGTTTGCAATGTCTGCACATTTGAGTAAGTGAGTAGGTATATCCTGCAGCATGTGCGAGGATAGGAAAAGAATGAGAGAAAACAAGGATTTCTTGAAATTCTAAAGCTGTCCATTTGCTGAAATCTCGATTAGCAAACACCGTTCCTATGCTTGCATTTATGTTTTCTTTAGTTCAAATGGCTGTGCCTGCTTATGGTGTCATTAAATATGGGCGTATATTCAGCATCAGCTACAAGTGACTCTTCTGGCTGGCCTGAAAGAACCAGCAGGAGTCATGCCCCAGCCAATTGCACTTTCCATGTGGTCTTCACTGGGACCTGAGGTGGGTGGTGACTCATGATAGAGAGACAAAAAAAAATTGGATCATTTTGAAAGCTATCCTTTTCAAGCCACATTGAAGATAGCTTCAACATTCTGGATTCCCCACAGAATGAAAGAGAGACAGTGTGTTTTCTTTTCCACAAAAAATGAGACTTTTGCCTGAGAACCTAGCTTGTCTGTAACGAAGGGCTACCTTTTACTGTCGGATGCATTTTCAGCAAGGTGCACTCTGGTAGAAGCCAGGGGTTTACCTGATCTTTAAGAAATGTTTTCATGGTGCAAAGATCATATAAAATTGGATTTTACCTAAACGTTAGGGCCCTATTCATTGGGTGTCTCAGCTAAATATAACTAAACTAGCTTTTAAAGAATACAGAGTGTGCCATTCCACCAAAGCCAACTGAGGGCATATGGAGGACGCATGGCCTAGTCTGCAGCCTATTTTTCACTCTTCAAAGTTAAAAAATTAGTATGAAGAATTAGAGTTTATTCTAATTATCGGCTTCAGGAGAAGTTGTAGATCATCTCAGAAGGCAGCTGAAAGCTACCACATTGCCAGCTGCTGTTGCATATCTGTCAGTGTTGCACACAAGGGTCATCGGGGAGAGCGCCAGAGAGAAAAGCATTCTTTCAGGAGTGTCTTGAGACACAGCAATGCTGTCCTATGGAAGCTTTTATGCTGTGCGTGTTATCTTTGAAGGGCAAGTTGCCGTTTTCGTCACTGCCATTCACCCAATGCGAAGGAAACTTAAAGGGCTCGATGCTCATTGTGGTAGGAACTAGCAGTCATACTTAGAGCTTCAGGTTCATTATAGCAGACAGACGAAAAGGTAGACGAAGACAAGGCCTAGTTAATATATGTTAGGGAGAAAATCCACACACGAGAACATTGTGGCGAAAACAAAGTCTGTGAACCAGTCCCCAAACTTTTCTTTTACTTATTTTTTTTCTGGTGTCTTGGAGTGTTGAGCTGAGGAGGGAGAAGAGGAGCGCCATTTTTAATCACAGGTATCTTTGGTGTTAATGAAGCTAGCTCAGAAATTCTTCGAGTGAGTAGTGAAGGAATACTTGTCTCTCGTCCGCTTTACTAAACCTCATTTTAGGTATTTCATGGTCCCTTTAATACCTGACTCGGGATCCAAGGGTCCCGGTTTCAGTTTCTATCTCCTGCCAACTCGGTCATGTTATGGAGTCTCGTGACATCGCACAACCAGCCAACCAATTAACACCCAGCCTTGTCACTAGCCAGCTGCCACTTGCCAGAGGTATGCTCATGATTTCTCGCTCACAATGCTGATGCCATAATTTCTGGAGGACTGGGCCTTTAACCCTTTTGCGATAAAATTTGCTGTCTTGGGAGAAAACATTGCCGTGCGAAAACAACAAATTGTTAAAAATAAAAAATAATGAAAAAAAAAACACGAAAAAAATGCCAGAAATAGTCCCATACAAATCTAATGGCTAGTCATTCATGAACTCTCACCATCTCCAGCTTTTGCCTTCAAAGCAAACTTCATGGCCATTAGGCAGGTGGCGCAAAAGCTGTTGGGGAGTTAAGGCTTACACAAAAATAACACAAAATAATACAAAAATAAATATCTTGAATAGTTTTTGTGTAGTAGAGACATCTAGAGTAAAATATAGGGCTTTTTGTGCACACTTTTTCAGGGAGTAAAATTATGTTCAAAGCAGCCTGCTGTAGCTCATATTGCTGCTTAGGTAAAGTAGTGTGTGTGCAAAACTAATTGAAATTTGCTCAATATCCTATATACGAAAAGAAATTCAAGAAAACGAAAAGTGTATATTTTGGGTGCTGTTAGTTCTAAATTTCTTCAAAAAAATATAGAAGAGATAGCTATAATTCAGATAGATATCCCCATTCTGCACACTTTGAAGCAGCTGTGTACAAAATTCATCCAAATCCGACGGTTAAAAGTACTTGAAAGTTTGTGCACAAAATGCCAAAATTTCTGAAAACTGCAAATGTAGAAAAAACGCATTTGAAAGTTTGAAAAGCCTGTATGCTTAAAAACATGACACAAGCACATGAAATTTCTTCACAAAATACAAAAACGTGTCACAAACACAGCCATATTATTAGAATTCTCCTGCCCCCGTTCGTGAAGGAAGACCGTCAGACATGCCTTCTTTACCATGTTGCGGCAGTGCGCTCGGGCTTCGGCTGTTTGGCGGTCACGTTTCAGCTGCAGCTCTCATGGCCGCAACATGCACTTTTTTTCCCCGATCACTGCAAAGGTTTCATGATGCAGCGGCGTCGGCAAGCCGAGAATGTCACAAAACCAAGACATTTGTTCGTGTCCGATACCTATCATGCATGCAGCTACGACCACCTTGATGTTTACAGTGAAGCTGCCGCGGGAGCTCTCACTCCGATAGCTGCGGCTTTCGCTGGCCGCATCTGCCAGTCCACCAGGCACAACACGGCATGAAGTGTACGTAGAAGAAAGTAGCGATGCAGGGCACTCGCTATTTTCGCAGCGGAGCTCAAGGAGGGCCGAAAGGCCCTTCTGTTTTTCGAGCGCTCGCATACCACCAGGGCGTACGTTGGGCAAGCAGCCCTGCTAACCAATAACGTAAGCGCACTGATCTCGCATATCGCTGCACTTGTGGGATGGGGGCTGCTTACTACTCTGTCATTCTCAAAAAGTCGAACCTTGACCTCCGAAACACTCACAAAGTTCACCGGGGCTTCAATTTCGCCCAAGTGGCCGTTGCCTTGGTTAGGGCTAGCTGGTGTCGGGCGACTGCCTTTGGCTGTTGTTATCGGTCGAGGCTTGCAACAACATTCCTGGTACGCTTTCTTCGTTTGAGCTTTCCGGGCTCAAAAATCGCGCTGCTTCGGTTCGTCGTTCATTTCTAACAAATTAAAGAAACAGGCTGGAGAGATCGCTGTGTAAGGTGCACAATAAGAAAGCAAACGGTAGCGAAAGTTAGGCTTCACCATAGTTGCGAATCGGTCTCGGCCAATGGCGGCTACACTAGAGCATCACGTGATTTAAAGGGCCAGTAGAAGTGCTCGAAATAGGCACTAAAAACACATTTTTTTTATTGTATTGTTACATATATGCCGTCGCAGAAGGAAGAAGAGGAAGATCCCCAACAGAGACAGAAGACGAAGTGATAGCAACGGTTGGTGCTAGGAGAAGGTTGGCGCTGCTGTGTTTCTGTGTGTTGTGTGTTGTGTCATCAGCTGCTGTACTTCTCGGACTAACCTTGCCACGTATCATCTTGGTGGAGGTGACTAAAGATCCCCTTGTGCACAGATAAGTCTATTTAAGCAGCCAAAAGCTGGATTTGCACAGTGGCCGCCACCTACCTGGGATCATAACGTCAACAACGGCCACTATGACCTCTGAGGCAGCCCCTACCACCGCAGCAACATCGGCGCAGCCACTCGTCCTCACGGAAACCCGCCACCCTCCCATCTTTAATGGCGAAGACAAGACAGGTGTTGAAGATTGGTTGGATGAATACGAGCGCTGCAGCAGGAACAATCACTGGGACGCGACCATCATGCTGGCTAATCTCATTTTCTTTTTGGCAGGAACCGCTCGCACGTGGTTCCAAAACCACGAACAAGAGCTTGTCACCTGGGAAATTTGCAAGAAAAAACTTCAGGACTTGTTCGAGAAGCCCATTGGACGGACTCTCGCAGCCAAAACCAAACTTTCGTCTCGCGTACAATCCCCCCCGGAGTCCTACCTAGCCTACATTCAAGACGTGCTCGCACTGTGTCGCAAGGTGAATAGCTCCATGCTGGAAAGTGAAAAGATAGGGCACATGCTCAAGGGCATCGCAGATGACGCGTTCAACATCTTTTTCTGCATGGATTGCTCTACCATCGACTCCGTGCTACAAGTCTGCCAAAAATTTGAGCAGGTTAAGCAACGACGTCTCGTACATCGCTTTGAGCGCCTTCTAAACACGGCGGCTGCATCATCTTGCGATGACCTGGCACCTTTGCAACAGCCTTCTCATTCGACAAATGTGACTGGGATCGTCAGGCGAGAGCTCGAGGCTTTAGCTCCCGCACCACTCGCGCCTCCACTGCCCGACACGTTAGTCATGATACAGGCTGTTGTTCGCCAGTAACTTGCTAACGTCGGCCTCTCCTCTAGCCTCGTGCCGCCCCCGTCACCATCGCATCCTGTTCCTCTCGCTGCTGCAAGCACCTCCCAAGCCCCCCTACGTCGCTATCTTAGTCGCAATCCTGTAGAGTGGCTCACCTCAGACGACAGGCCAATTTGTTTTATTTGCTGTCAAGCCGGCCACACTTCGCGTTATTGCCGTAGTAGTACGTTCCCCACCTCTCGCACCTATTACAACGCGGACCGTCGGTACTACTGTGGACCTCGATGCTTCCCTGCCCAACCTGAGGAGCTCCGCCCCGCATATGATGGATCTCATCTAGATGAGCCTCGTGCCGAAGCCGGCCAACATGTTCTTCACACCAGCCGATCTCCATCTCCACGGCCTCGTCGCTCCAGTTCACTGGTACCTCATCGCAGCTCCTCCCCATCATATGCCGGCACCTACTCGGGAAACTAGCGAGTGCAGCGCCCGGGAGTGACTCTGTATTATCGACCCGGACTGCCAACTCGGTGCTGACCCATGCACCCAGATGTAATCTAATTGATATACATGTTGACGGCCTCCCAGTTTCTGCCTTTATTGACACTGGCACCCACATTTCTATTTTCAGTTCCACGCTCCGTCGATGCCTGAAGAAAGTTCTCACACCCGCTACCGCATCTACCGTTCGCGTTGCTAATGGCAACACAGCTACTGTAATTAGTATGTGTACTGCGAGAACCAGCATTGCCGACCGCCACATCCCTGTGTTATTTACAGTCCTCACCAGTTGCCCTCAAGACGTTATATTAGGCCTCGACTTTTTAACTGCCCACTCCGCTCTAATTGACTGTTCTTCTGGACTGCTTCATCTAGACCTGCAGCTTTGTCCCGAGGAACAAGCTCCTTCAACTTCAACGCTCCGTCTCCGCTCCGCTACATTTACTCGCCTGCCGCCAGAAGCCGCTGTGTATGTAGCCATGTCGTCTTTTCTCTCCGTTCCTGATGGTGACTACGTTTTTTGTCCCATAACCGATGTGACTCTGTAGTGTAAAATCGCTCTCCCTTACAATATCGTCCACGTAGCGAACAACCACACTTATATTCCAGCCTTGAACGTTAGCTTTTTTGTGCAAGTGCTTCCCGAGGGCATTTTTCTCGCTAATTTGACCCCATCGTCTGACTTTAATGTATCTGCTCCTTTACTTGACCCTAATGCTGAAGAACCGCTACGACCTGCACCGTCCTCGCCTCTAGAGGCCTGCATATCAGGAATGGTTACTCCTGACTTGCGTCATGATGGTGCTAAAGCACTTACTAGCCTCCTTACTTCGTACAGTGATATTTTCGATTTTGGCGACCGCCCCTTGGGTCAAACATCCCTAGTTACTCATTGCATTGATACTGGAGACGCCAGCCCAATTCACAAGAAACCTTACTGAGTCGCCATTTCTGAACGTCGCGTCATACAAGATGAAGTAGACAGGATGTTGGCAAGAGACATTATAGAGCCTTCGAGCAGCCCCTGAGCTTCATCTGTCGTGCTTGTTAAAAAGAAGGACAATACCTGGAGGTTCTGCGTTGATTACCGACACATTAATAAGGTTACAAAGAAGGACGTTTACCCACTGCCCAGGATAGATGATGCCCTCGACTGCTTGCACGGTGCCAACTATTTCTCTTGATTGATCTTCGTTCCAGTTATTGGCAGATCGCAGTCGACGAACGGGACCGAGAGAAGACCGCCTTCGTAACTCCTGATGGCCTCTACCAATTCAAGGTTATGCCTTTTGGCCTGTGTAATGCGCCCCAAACATTTGAGCGCATGATGGACTCTCTTTTACGCGGCTTCAAATGGATGACATGCTTATGTTACCTCGATGACGTCATTGTATTTTCTTCGACCTTTGAAAGCCATCTTCATCGCCTTGATGCCATTCTTGGAGTCTTCCGAAAAGCTGGTCTTCAGCTGAACTCGGCCGAGTGTAGGTTCGGCCGACATGAACTAACGGTGCTCGTACACTTGGTTGATGCCCGTGGCATTCAACCCGATCTCGACAAAATCCATACTGTGAGTGAGTTTCCTACACCCCGTTGTACCAAGGACATGCATAGTTTTCTTGGCCTCTGTTCCTATTTTCACCAGCTTGTCCCCAACTTTGCAGACACAACTCGTCCACTGACATTCTTCTGAAGAACGACGTTCCATTTTGCTGGGGCCAAGATCAAGCTCAACCCTTTTCTGCGCTCATTGCAGCCCTCACCAACCCGCCCGTCCTGGTACACTTCAACCCCTCGGCACCAATGGAGGTACGCACTGACGCCAGTGGTCACGGTATTCATGCTATTCTCGCCCAACAGCAGATAGTCGCACTCGCATCATTGCTTATGCCAGTCTTCTCCTTTCTACGGCTGAGCGGAATTATTCGATCACAGAGCGTGAGTGTTTAGCCCTCGTGTGGTCCATTACCAGGTTTCGCCCTTATTTGTTTGGCTGCCCGTTCTCAGTCATCACCGACCGCCACGCCTTATGTTGGCTTTCTACGCTGAAGGACCCTACTGGTCGCTTGGGGCGTTGGGCCTTGCGTCTTCTGGAATTCACTTTTTCTGTTGTCCACAAGTCCAGCCGGTTGCACACTGATGCCGACTTCCTGTCCCGCAACTCATTAGATCCGCTGCCTGAAATGGAGTGTGACGATGACACCTGTGTGTTGTCCATCTCTGGCCTTTTAAAACTTCCTCATGAATAACGCTTGGATCCCAAGCTTTGCACCATGATCAACCGCCTTAGCTCTGACCACCCTGACGCTTCCCCTGCTTTGTTTGTGCTCCACAACGGCACCTTATATCGGCAGAATATGCGACCAGATGGCGCCAAGCTTCTGCTCGAAGTCCCCGAACACCTGCATGCCACTGTTCTTCAGCAGCTGCCTGACGGGCCCACTGCGGGCCTTCTTGGTGTATCTCGTACGTACGACAGCGTTCGTCGGCGCTTCTTTTTGCCAGGGCTGTACCGTTCTGTTCGTCGTTACGTGGTTTCTTGTGACCAGTGTCAGCGACGGAAAAAGCCCTCGGTTGTACCTGCTGGATCCCTGCAGCCGATCGACATCCCAATAGACCCGTTTTCCCGAGTTGGCCTTGATCTCCTCGGGCCTTTCCCTATGTCTGATTCAGGGAATAGATGGATTGCGGTGGCCACAGACTATACTACGCGCTACACTGTCACACGAGCAATACCCACCAGCTGTGCAATCGACATGGCTGCGTTTCTTCTCCATGACGTCATCCTGCTCCATGGTGCGCCACACCAGCTGCTCACTGACCGTGGCCATTGCTTTCTTGCTCGAGTAGTCGATAAAGTTCTCCGGTACTGCTCCATTAAGCACTATTTCACCACCGTTTACCATCCACAAACGAATGGCCTCACTGAACGCCTCAATCGCACGCTCACGGACATGCTGTCAATGTATGTATCGGATGACCACCGTGGTAGGGGTATTACTTTGCCATTTGTTACGTTCGCGTATAATTCGTCCCATCATGATATAATGGGCTGCTCACCCTTCTATCTTCTATTTGGCCGCGACTCTTCACTTCTGTTTGACAGCATACCGCCTCCCACCGCTAAGGCCAGTTCCTACATTCATGACGCCATCTCCCGAGCTGACGCCGCCCTTGTTATTGCTCGCCGCCAGCTGGCTTCCTCTCAAAACGCTTGAAAACGACGCATGATACTCGTCATCGAGATGTCCACTACTCCCCGGGCTCTCTCGTCTTGCTCTGGACTCCCGCTCGTCGCGTCGGGCTGTGTGAGAAGCTCTTGCCGCGCTACACAGGCCCCTACTGTGTTTTACGGCCATTCATTTTCGTGACATACAAGATCGCCCCTGTGCATCTGCCACAACAGTCCGCTTTGCCGCGTACCGGTATCGTTCATGTCGCCCGCATGAAGCCTTACTACTCCACCTGCAGTTCTCCGACATAGTGCGCACCGGGACTGCGCTTCTCGCGGCGGAGGTAGTGTTACATATTTGCCGTCGCAGAAGGAAGAAGAGGAAGATCACCAATAGAGACAAAAGACGAAGTGATAGCAAAGGTTGGTGCTAGAAGGCTAGCGCTGCTGTGTTTCTGTGTGTTGTGTGTTGTGTCATCAGCTGCTGTACTTCTCAGACTAACCTTGCCACGTATCAATATTGAGTCGAAATACGGAACTGCGGAAGGTGCTGTCTGTGAGAAGAAGGCTTACTCTACCTCCTCGAGCAAACGGCAATGGCGGACGGCGCCGCATTTTTGAGAGGCAAACGCTTGCAACTTTACGAAGTCCACGGAAAGTATTAGTTTCTCAAGTCACCGTGGCTCAATAAAATGGGCTTTTTACTAACTTTGCGTTCGAATTCTGACTTGTTTTTTTAGGGGAATTGTAGCTGAATGCCCAAGGATAATTTTACAGTAAGAAACTCGAAACTGAAAAATCTTGCGAAAAACTTTTTTTCAGCACGCATCTCTCCTTAAGTTGGTTGTTGACCAAGCAAGTTCAGAGCTAAGTTTGCGGCATTCAGGACAACTGCAGAGGCACACTAGATGAGTCAAAAGATGTGAAGTGAGATGCTGTTTGTGAACTTCCAGGTACCAGAAGGCATGGCGCGACTATGTCAAATTTCGGCACCTGCTTGCAAACAAGCCCAAGGTGCTCTATACAGATCGCCACAAGCTGCTTCAAAAAGAGGTCAAACTTCAAGAGATGAGGCTCAAGAGGTGAGGCCACTGAATGCCACATACAGTTGAGCATGGTCGAATGGGTGTGCTGTGAAGGTGGTGGGCAGTATGATGTGCTTTTTGTCTGAGGGTTTGAATTAGAGCACTGAACAGGCTCATTCTGAAGCCCGTTTGTGAGGCTGAGAGTCCGATCCCAGCCCAGGCCTGCAGCTTCAAGGCCTGGCCTGGTTCATGCATGTCACTCTACTGAGCCTGTGCCTGATTTTGCTTAGCTGAAAATGTAAATTGCTGACTGTATGCTAGTAGACTGAAGTGGCCTGCAAATGCACGAGATTTGCAGTGGCCAACTGCATGAGCTGTAGTATCTCACCGTGTCATTCATCACACGTGTCAAACTTTGCTGTGCTGGCTTTTCATTTTAGACCTTCAAGGATGGTCATTTGCTGCTGCTTTTCAGTCGCTTAAATAATCTTCTAACTTCTCTAGCATTGTTCAACGTGGTTGGGTATGCACGTTTGAAGTTACATTGCACTGTGTGAGTAACGCTGATGAAACTCTGTCCATAAACGACAGAGTTAAGGCGTCGATCACGATGCATCAACAAAAAAAAGTATTGGTGGCTTATTAACTGCTGCAAAGATTTTTAGCAGAACATTTTTTTCAGTTCTGAGATGTTCCAAACAGGAATATGGCAGTGCTCAGGAAGAGCTGGTTGTACGGAACATAAAAGTTGCACACGTCTGATTCTAACACAAAAGCTTACTGCACCAACAAAATCACTCCATGACATCCTTGACTGAGCTTAATGAAACCTTTCTGTGACGGGAACTAAGTCTGTTTGCAGTTTGCATACCCGGTGCAAGCAAATGATGAGCACAGAAACATGATATACTCGAGATTCTCGTTAGCGCGAGCATTGCTGTTTTTATTAAGAAGTGTATTCCCTTTTTTATTATGAAGCTCAGCACAGTAGATATTACACAAAAAAGGAATGCATCGCTTAAAAAGAGAAGCAAAATAGCAGTCACACATGAACAAAATTGCTAAAATAAATTTTTATTCCTCACGTTGGCATTTCACGGCTGCAAGCTTTTATGTGTTTTAAATAAATATAAGAATTGGTAATTCCAGTGTATGTGTTTCAGTAAATTGCATGAAAATGCTGAGGAGTCCATTTCAGTTCTGACATTTTAATTCTGGTTGAGTAAAGCACTGTTAAGGCATATAATCTTCAAAGGGCCCTACAAATGCCTCTGAGCATCGCAAACAATCTTGTTCAGCAGCTAGGCTATGTTGTCATGAATTTCTGAGCCAAGTAATGCGCTCCTACATGCAGCAGAGAACCTGCAGTCTCACTGGAAAGTTTTGGAGCCCTTTCTGGCTACATTTTCAAACTTCACCTTTTTTCTATGGCATGCTGCCGTCTGCCGGTTAAGAAATGGCTGTTGGGTCGACCTCCACCTCCAGGGAATGACAGTACGGGCTTGTAAAGCTGGAGATGAGCTTTCCTCTTTTGTTTTGAATTTCTGTAATGCTGTGTGCTTTAAGCAGCTGCCTGAAAAGTAGGCGTCCGTGGCTGTTTCAGACTTTGAACTGTTTGTGAATAATATCTGTTGTTTGATTCGATTTACTATGCACTTTCAATATTAAAACACCTAAACATATGACAAGTTTCCTGTTTGTCTAAGCTTGCATCATTTTCTAACAACAGTATCTTGCACGCGTCGCATGAGTTAACAGTATCTACTGCCATCATGCGGCAAAAGCCTGCGCACAGTAATACTAGGCCTTGCATAATATCAGCTTACTGCTGACATCTATTGGGAGCTACTTTGGCATCACTGCTGCACGCTTGTAGTTCAGAAAACGAAGTGCAGCACCACATGACATGTCATGGCGTTGTGACACAGTGCAGTCAGCAACTGACTGTGGGCCTAACTGTCAATGATCTTCTCATTTCTGAATCTAAAAATTTGCATGTCTTAGGCCACAGAGCAGGAAAACAAAGCATACGGTAGAAACATCAGGCCATGAAGCAACCTTCACTACTGCATCGCATACAGTACTGCCCGTTCACGCACTGGGGCATCTAACAGTGCGGTTCTGCTTCGCAATAATGTTTGGGCTCATTGCTGGTCTTGCAGTTTGGTGAAACTGGTTAAACAAACTAAGTGGGTTGGCTACATGTCATTGTAGATGCTACATTTGGGGCGGCATCCCACAAACCAACCCTTTACTCGCAAGTGTGACGAGAGAGATTGAAAGGGCAGCCCAGCTTGTGTTAAAGCTCAGGTAACTACTCCTATGTCTCTTTCATGAGCCATCTTGTTACATTCTGCTGAAATAATCGACCTCTGATGTCACTGTTTCAGAAAGGGGGTATCTGGCCACCTAAAAATGCTACACGACATCATTTCATAAGCTCCTTTGTGATGTAATTGTTGCATAAAACTGTAGTAGAGATTTTTTTTTTTTACTGCATTTTGTTGTTTTCCAATAACTAGAAACAAGGTATTCTTCAAAATAAAGTTTATTACTTATTACTGTTACTACCATGTGACTCTCTCTCTCTCTTATTCAATGCTTGTGATGCCTACTGGTATAGTTAGTTAAGCTGAGAGGCAAGAACAAAATTTGTTTGCAATTTTTGTGGTTCTTTTACAGCTGTGTTTTATGTTTATATGTGCTTTTGTGCTTTTGTGGAGTGCTTCATGTCTGCTCACTGTTCTCTGGGATCATTGGGATGTTGAGATGTGTTACGAGAAAATGAAAGGCTGGGGAAGAAAGTTTCACTCCATAGGTATAGTAGCCACTGAGAACCGTTGGTGATCTCATAGTTAGTAAAACAAACAGTACTGTGCGTAGTCCACAATGAATGGTATACCACCTGCTCTGCTGAAGGTAAGCATGGTTGAAATCGCCAATGTGGAACGCATGCACCCTACAAGCCAGGTAGTTGTTTTCGAGCCTCATCAGCCTTGGGAATGACGAATATATGATTCTGTCATGCAAGTTAGAAAGGGGGGGGGGGGGGGCAGTGCTCAAGGGCAGCCTGTATTTGTTAGAAGTCTTTTAGAAGCAGTGTGGAGCTGCTTTGTTTGATGGAGTTTGTTTCTTGTATCTGTCTTTCTGGGAAAGGAAAGATAAAATTAACTTTCTCACTCATTTTGCCTGCGCTGTTGCAAGGGATGTCATTCATCCATCTGACATCTCTTGAGCAGGAGTAAGTGAAAACGGGTTTATATGCTTCTCACTGGATTGGCTCAGTGTTGTAAATTTAGTGAATTACTGGGTATGTGTAAACTTCACTTAAATGCCTTTGTGGGCCTTTGGCTGATTATGTGCATTGCAGAATGACCGCTGAAATAGTTGAAGGATTCAGTTCATGCAAGTTCAGGCATAATGGTTTCACATAGTAGTGACGTTGCTTCTCTGGAACCGTAGGTGCTCCTGTATGCCAGCACATGTCATGGTACAATTTAATCACTTTCTGTACCGTGTGAATGTTTAACAGTGTCATTTCTTTTGAGAGTTGATCAAACATGCATTTATTTATTTTTTGTTGTAGAGGGAGCATTATGCAAATCGGGGTCGCATGCTGAATGGTGTTCCACTGTGTGTAACTCCATTTGTCAGTGCTCTGCTAGGGGGAAGGAAAGTCAAGTTCTAGCTTGGTTAACAAGCTAGAACCTGGTTATCACACCTTTGGTTGTGGAGTTCGGAAGGGATTAACATGTGGTCATGTATTGGTTCAACCTTTCAGTTTGTACCGTGCATGGTAAGAGTCTGTGGTGGTTGTTTGGCCATGTATGAAGTTTTTCTTTTGTTGTGTTTTTATTAGCAACCTGAAGAGGGACGTCACTGTAGTAGTGAGCAGCAAGGGCTTCTTTCGGACAGGAATCATGTGTGATGTGGTTCAGGTATGAAACATTTTTTTACTCAACTTTGTTCTTTTATGTGGTACTCACGGTTCGAATTCCTTAATATTAATAAAATCATTCCAGAGGTTATGGATTTTGTGCAGTGGGCTGAAAATATTTACATTTAATAGAGGTGTGCAAATATTGAAATTTTTAATACAAATCAAATATTAATACGAAGAAAAAATGCCTTCGAATAGCAAATATGTAAGCAGTGCAAAAAAAAAGGAAAATTTAAAAAATGAGAACCATTGTTCGTCTTATTTATTTTAGAATTTACATGTTATTTGCCAGTGAAATAAAACTAGAATTGCACAGAACTATATAGCCTACTGTAAAATCCAGTATAAATGTGATACAGGAATCTGTATACTGGTTTCTTGTACAGGAAAGACCTGCATGAAACTGAAGAGAACGGTCATATTGCTGCTGAATACAGTACGCTCTCGTTAATCTGCCTTCAAGGGTCCAGAAAAAATGTCCTAAATAACTGGAAGCTGGAGTTATTGAGTGGTCCTGAAAACTGCCGGAAACCATTTGCATCACAGTAAATTTATTTGCTGAACACTTGTATGACTGCAGTCTGCATTTGAGATGAAACCAAAGTAAGAATGGCGTTTTTGCCCGGTTTCATCAAGTGCCTCACTTTGCGCACACTGTCGGGAAGACCCTCTTCACAAAAGGGAAAGGTCCCTCAACACAAAACAGTCCCTGTCGCATTTTGAGTTTTTGAGTATGCTTCACTGCAGAGCCAATGTTGTCAAGCATGAAGTACACAGAGCGAGGAAAGTGCAATAAATTCTAAAATTTTCTGTGTATTCAGTAATTTTATAACATTTGAAAATTCCAAATGTCAGTTTTTCTCATATGAATCGAATAACAAACATATTTGATTCATACTAAACATTTTGAATATTTTATTTTAAAATTTATTTCCATTCATCATTGGTTGCCGTAGGGAAGGGAAAATAAATCTCAAAGAGGGCAGGTAGTGATTACTGAGGAAGCTCTAAAAGTAAAGATTATGGCTGAGTTTTTCATCATCTAGCTGCTTAAAATGTATACATCTGTTAGTTTTGTCAAGCTGGTAGCAAAAATAATTTTTCGGTCTGGGAGAATGTACATGCTTTAAGTGAGTTGTGCATGTTTGGATGTCTTGCCTTCGTCTTTCCAGTTCTTTTGTATGCTTACAGGGCTTAGAAAAAAAAAATTGCCTAAGACAAACAGTTTTGTGTGTACTTGTGTTGAAGGGACCAGGAAATGCTTTTTACCGAGGTTAGGGAGTCGGAAAAGTGATAGCTATTTAATCACTCATCAGAGTCTCTCAAGAATTTTGTAGCTTGTTTCAATAACACTGGAGATATGATTGAATAAAAATGATTATTCTCCTCTCCCACCTCAACTCGTACGCTCCATTTCAAGGAGTTATGCTTAGAGTGAACGCCCAAAAGGATTTGTTTTAAACATTGAATATGTTTACCAGCAGCCTTCACATCCATTTCTTGGTCCTTTTAAGCAGATACCACTAACAGCTTTTGTGATCATTGTCGTGAATCTTGCTGAATGTTGTCTTACAAGGTTGCCATTAATTGCCAAGTTAATGCTAGAGTCTCTTTAAGGATGTAATTAGGCATGTGATGAGAGGAGAGGTATAGTAGTTAGCTTTTGCAGTCTTTTCTGGACTTGCACTTCTAATAGTGATGCTTCACCTACATACCCAGTCAAAACCAACCAGTTGGAAGATCTGAAAACATATAGTTGGGAACTCTTGGTGTGTGATTCTGATTACAATTCCTACTGTTTTTTTGTGTGTGTCTGGGAGAGCTTGTAGTTGGAAGTTGGTTTTTTCTACAGCGACTACACTTGTTGTTTTACCCTTCTGAACATCTTTCCTTAAAGCTTTTAAGATGCTTGTTTAACAGTACTCACACTTAAAACATTAGGCGACAACATGAAGATCCTCCATCACAGAAAGCCTGGGGTCTGTGTTGTCGTTGTTGTTGTGTTGTGAAAATCCTCATCGATCGAATAGGGTCATAGCGTCACAGCAATAAGACTTGGTGCAGGAATTTAAAACAGCACATAACACTCATCACACATGGAATTAAAGTGGTTAAAGCATGACATGTAATGCAAAGTAAAGATCACCGTCAAGCATACTCTGCGGAACCTGCTTCCAGGTGTACACTCTTATGTGGCTTCACCATTCTCTTTTCATAGGCGGCATTTTGCAGTATAAACCGCTTGTCTTTGCTCGATTTATCAATGCTAAAGCGCCCCTGACAACTGAAAGCTGCTATCTTGTCATACCCTTGAGGCAGAGGTTGAAGGGAAACTTCAGGTTTTCTTAGGCTTCCTGGATTTTGCAAAACTTTAACGTAACACTCTCCTTAGTTTTCTAGTAATTCATACCAAATTTTGCACTACCGTATTTCCTTGATTCTAAGCACCCCATTTTTGCACGATAGCGAGGCTCAAAGTGAGGACGCTGCTTAGAATCGAAAAATCTAAAATATCCCCTGCCCCTTGTCTTCGCGTCGATATCTTGGCGAGACGGGAGCGAGAATTAACAAATTATTTGGCAAACAAACTTTGCAAACATCTTCCGCAAACACGGCTTAAAGACTTCAATGGTGCGCTTGAAGTTCAAGCTGTGACAGCTCACGTCAGACTCATTCCGACTTCCATCACGGATGCCAAACAGCTGCTAGCAAACAAACCACCCTGGGCCCACGGTGCCTGCAAAACCTGCCGAGAACCGCCAAATAGCCGCCGATTCCATGGTTCATGTGACAACACGCTGATAAAGTAGTTGGGGTAGCTTTCGGGCGGCTTTTGCCATCCTCTGCCACCAGTTGTATAGTGTCTGAAGGCAACAACACAAGAATGACCACGCCACACCTTGAGTGTCCAAAGGCTCGGGTCGATTGAGTGAGCAAGCGCGCTAGCAGTCTTGTGTACGTTTTTTCCTCGCAAAAAAGGGAACGCTTAAATGCAAACTGATCTTATAAAAATTATTTTGAAAAGTTAGGGGTGAGGTGGGGCTGCTTAGAAACAGGGGGTGCTTAGAATCGCAAAAATATGATATTTAGATGTTTTTTTTGTAGCGTAAATGAATTTTAATATTTCACATTTCGTGGCCTCAGGAGAATAGCTACGGGCAGCTTTGGGTGCATGACGTCACTGAATGCACAGCCACCTATATTCACTATGTGCTTGCTGCAGCACGAAACTTTGACCTTGCTTTTGGTCATTTAAGACAAATAATAATCCAAGCGGACACACACAGTCTTCTGTTTAGCTAGTCAGCATGCACACGATTGGTTTTGTGGCCGTATCTGTGACTTCTTATGTTGGTATGTCGCATTATCATGGGCAGGTTCGAAACCTACTCTTGGTTCCAGCTCCCTGGTTTCTGCTGTTTTAGAATACTTCTACTTGGAATTTTGAAAAGCGTCTTTATTTGAATTTTCTTTTATACCAAATAGAGAGAACGCTAATTATTGTGATGCGTGAATGCTTAAAATGTAAAAATGCAACTGAAAATGCAAAAAACCCCAGGGTAGCCTTTCAAAGTGTTCCTATGATTTTTTCAATGCTTCATGGTGAACAGGTACGAGGCTACATTTTCTTTAGAGCACAGTAATAAAGGTCACCGTTTATATGTAGACATGCAGAAGAAAAAGAAACGTCTAGAGTCATTATGCTTTCATCTATATGCAACAACATCTAAACATTGCATTTTTTTCTTTGTTACACAGCATGCCTTGCTGCTTCCTGTTCTTGTATGCCACCTGCGTTTCCACAAGTCTCTGGACTTTCTGGAGAGCATCATACAGACCGAGTTCAAGGATCGGTACCTTCTTCAGGTTAGGGGTCTTAAAGACCGCCAAGTGTTTGCACTCTGCCGCATAATGTGCTGAACTCAGCTAAAGCAACACGTCTTGATGCCCAAAAGCTTTGTGCTTTTCTGGGCTGCAGCAGTAGGAGCCTTTCATTGGCAGCTGTTGACTCCTGGCATCGCCAGAACCTGCAACAGTTGTGTCGCTGTAGCAAAAGCTTTGTCCCATTGTTAATTTTTCTGATATCCGTTGCCATTAACCTCGTTTTTTTGCTTATTCTGACCCCTTCTTCTTTCATTGGTATATGATGAACTTGAATGGCGACATTTGTACCAGTGAGGAGCATCAAGTGGTTGCATGTTCTATGAGCAGGGAGCATGCTTGAATGACCACGGCGCATGGTCATAGTGCATGCAATGCAATGTCACAGTGCATGGTCATGTGACCGCATGATGAATATGGTGGGACTTGAAGCTTATTCTTAATTGAGATTTTTTACGCTTTGAAGAAAGGAAACAAGAAGTGCATGAATTTTCATAGCTTTAGGTTTAGAACGCCTTGTTTTGTGTCATAATTATAAAAATTGTTCACTGCCTTAGCAGCCCTAAACTTTGCCTGTCTTTGGGGAAAATCAATGAAGGTGGTGTCTGTACTACCAGCTTTTTCACCCTGAGAGAGCACCCCTACACGGTCTGACTCAGTGGCATGCTGTTTTGTTGTTAAATCAATGCGAAAGTTTTTGGTTACAATATACTGAAGTTTTAGTCTAGCTGTCAATGTAAAAGGATCAGTAATTGAATGCTTGTAGCCTTCTGCTTTTGCTTGCTACAGGCTAAAGACAAGTTATCACCATGAACTGTTTGCTCGCCATATGCCTAGCTAGTTTTACTTTTTCTTAGCTGGCGCTCACTCACCCGTCCTACCGGGAGAACTTTGGCACTAACCCTGATCATGCACGGAACTCACTGACCAACTGTGGCATCAGGCAGCCAGAGTACGGGGATCGACGCATACACTACCTCAACACAAGAAAGAGAGGTATGTTTATGATGTCCTTTTGAATCTTTCACTGACTCTAATGATTGGAGCATACGAAACTGTATCCTGAATGTCAGCTAATGTAAGAACCATCTTTTTTAATGATTTTCATGCCACTAGTCTCTTCTCTTGGGTGTGCGCTGGCTCATTTTGTATCGCCAGCACTTCAGGTGTCTCAAGTGCTAGAAAAGTAGGTGTAGTCCTCTTGCGGGGTTTGAAAGTGCCACAGGAGGGTTAAAAGACATTGTCATATGGCACATTTGACGGGCTAGGAATTGGTGACAGCAAAGTTACTGGTCGTGGAGTTTAGTGGCTGACCGATTTTTTGAATGCCCGATTTTCCGGACTTTTTCTCTCAGTTGCAGGTCAAAAGCTATGTAAAATTGCCACAACGTCGCCACCATTCTGTTTTTCTGCAACCTCGAACCCGTATTGCATGCATCCCGCATATCCGCTATACTCTCGATAGTAGGCACTTCTGGAAGTTGCAGCTTGCTATAAGCTGTCACACCCCTATCAGACCTCATTCTCGCAGCCAGTTTTTTCTCCATTGCCTCCATCGTGCCAGCATCTGATAGAGGTGGGATGGTGATGGAGCTTCGTCTTATGGAGGACGGACCAGTTAGCGCGAGCATGCTTTTATCACATGACTAGTACCTCGTGGCTTGCATGTAGCTGTGAGTTCGAGTGCCAGCGGTGCGGGCTGCCGCACTACAAGTGAAGTTGCGGCCGCACAAGTCCACTTGCAAACGACAATGTGCAAGCTAGGAGGGTTAAAAAAAAATGTGCACCTGTTTGTGCACCGAAAAGTGCCTGCTGCCTGCTGCCAACTTACAACAGACTCTGGTTTTACTTCATTTTGCAATACAACAGGTGTTCCAGCTAAACACGACCTCTGACATAGCATTGCAATCCAATTCACGTTCTAGCTCCAGACGATTGCTGGAGCTCTCAAGACAGCATCATTCTTTTGTTTTTTTCTTTTTCTTTTTAACAAATGCACGGAGCAGACAAATTCCACTACTCCCGCAGCGCAGAGACAGCCACCGCTCTCACTTTTTTTTTTCGCACTGGAGAAAAAAAATGTGCTTTTGTAGAGTCAGTGGAAGCAGTGATTTTCCGGTGTCCAGCGCTTCTTTTAACATCGCGTGGTTGCACGGTTTTGCCGCAAGAACAGATGGAGCAGTTCGGTAAATAAAGTATTTTTGGATGTGAATTCGTTTGTTTTTCTCCCTCTCTTTTTTTAGTGCTTTCTCAGTTTCTTGAGGGTCCGAAGGATCTGTTGACTGTTTTTATACTGCTTTTGTGCCAGCTTGTTTGCTACTTCGGTAATCTGCAACTTCACTTTTCAGAAATGCTCTTTAATTTGACATATTCCATCAAATCATTTTATTAAGGTGATGTCAATGCATGTTGAGAGACCCCAGATGTTCAAAATTTTCGTAACCCTTGACGCACAGCATCCCTTTATAGCCCGAGTAGCTCTGGGACCTAAAACCCTATAAACAAAATCATTTCAGTCAGTATTTTGTGGCAAGAAAGAGGCGCTTAAGGGTGAACGCTACTTTTAGCAATTTTTTTCCCATTCCTCAGTGGATTTTTACACAAAACTTTTTGAGCATATTAGAAGTGATATCGTTACTGTTCTCACGAAATGTTAATTGTGCATTTCAAGAATATTTTGTTCTGTGATTTATTTCTCTCTTGATTTTTGTCTAAACAACTGCAAAGTTTATAAAATGTGCCAGATGGCTAATTAAATATTCACTGCATCTCTACGGGTTTGGTATAGGTCAAGACATTCCCGGAATTTTTTTTTTTTTTTACTGAAGACAAACTTTTAATTTAGAATTTTGTGATTTAGTTCTCGTAGACTTGTCGACATATTTCGGCCTTGATTTAAAAACTGAGCATTGAGAATCCTTGTACTTGCTCTCTGCATTATAGGCATCAATACATTAATCAACATCATGTCACGCTTTGGACGCCAAGAGGAGACGGCGTCAAGCATCAGCCATAATGAGAGACTGGAGTTTCTTGGTGATGCAGTCGTCGAGTTCCTCTCCAGTATACACCTCTTTTTTATGTTCCCTGACCTTGAAGAGGGTGGACTGGCCACTTATCGAGCAGCCATTGTCCAAAACCAGCACCTCGCTGTCCTTGCCAAGGTAAGCTAAGGAAACTTGATATGAATATGCACTTTGAGTTTACAGAGTTAGCATTTCTGCGCTAGAATAACTGCAACTTTCCCATTGTACGGATGCTTGCATTTTTCGGCCAAATAAGGTCACCTACTTGGTCCAGAGAACATGGAAGGAAAAGAAAATTTTAACCTACGATCACCGCTTTTGCTTCGGCATCTTGTTTCATGCAAACCTTGTGGCCTTTTATTTGTACCTTTCTCAGTGGGACTCAGTGAGACGCATGCATATAGTTTATATCAGCATAACTTCACAGTTAGTGTGCTCCACTGCTGAGCCTGAGGACACAGGTTCGAGCCGGGCTACAGTGGCTGTGTTTCAATTGAGGTGAAATGCAAGGCGCCCATAAACTGTGCAATATCAGTGCACGTTAAAGGGTCGAAATTTCCAGTCCTCCACTACGGCGTCTCTCGTAGCCTAAGTCGCTTTGGGACGCTAGGTCTCATGTTCCAAACCATATCATACCATGCTATAAAGCTTCCAGGACATGTGAGGCACAGCTGAAATCTATAGCTTCCTTATTGAGAAGTGGCTTCAGCTGGGTATTGGTGAAAGAAGACTCTTAAAAAAATATAATACCAAGGCACCAAGATCACTTTTTGTGCTTTTTTCATCCTGGAGACTCTTGTGCGTTATAGTAGATAGCACACCTATCTAAATAAGTTTACTTTGTATTTGCCATTTGTGCTTACTGTATAATCTTGATGATTCAGATCTCATGGCATCGTGAAAAAATTTGTATCGCCCAAAACAAACAAAATTTATAATCAAGAAATGCATTCATGTTAATCTGTTAATGGCTGACGAAATTTGTTTATGGCCATGTGGCCACAGTTCTCTACTCGTGAAGTGCACAGTGCAACCGGACATTCCAAAATTGGCGATGCATGGGCCACCCATCACTGTCATAATATTGTAATGTGATGTCACACAGAGAAGGCAATGGGGGAGTGATGAACTACCACAGCCGGTCAAGCCAGCATGAGCAGTAGCATCACTTAACTTCTTCACCATCTTCCTACATCAATGTGTTCTTCTCCATCGTCTTCTGTGGCATGTGTTATTGCCTCCCTTCTCTGCAGCATCGTCTCGATGTGGCCGACTTGCGCCAGATTGAAGAGCTGAGAGACAGGGGGAGATGCTAGGGGTAGATGCGAGGACCACAACGCAGACCTGACAGCAGTCAGCTTCAAGTTCAATTGGTCGGGTGATCAGGGTAGGGTTTCGTCGCAACAATGTCTGCAACGTCAGTGAGCTTGCGTCTTTGGCTTGAGTGGTTTTGGTTGGCCGGTTGAGCTTCGTAATTGACGTTGCTTATGCGGCGCAGGACACTGTAAGGGCCGAAGTATCGCTGTAGTAATGGTGACGAATGGGAGTCCAAATCCACAGATAGTCGCCAGGCTCGTAGGCAATGAAGCGTCGTCCCTGGTTGTAGCGGTCAGCGTCTAGCTGCTGTTGTAGGTCTATATGCTGTCTTGTCAGTTGCCACGCTTCTTCTGCACGCTGAACAAAAGTGACGATGTACAGGTCAAGCTCATTTTCGCGGTCGGGGTATACAGGCAGCATAACATCCAGTGGAGTAGTAACTCGACGGCCGAAGACAAGTTGGAAGGGATTGAGCCGCATCGTCATTTGCGGGGCCATATTGTATGCTAAGCAAAAAAATTGTATGCGAACGTGGCATGTGGGAGAATTTGGTCCCAGGTTTTATGCTGTACAACTGAGTGCATGGAGAGCATATTGGCTAGTGTTTTTTTTTAGCTGTTCCACCAAGCCATTAGTTTGTGAGTGGTATGCCGTTGCCCGTCTATGACTAGTATGCATAAGATTCAGCACAGCTTTAGTCAGGCGGGCCGTAAAAGCTGGCCCACGGTCAGTAATAATAGCCGCACCACCATGATGCACTACGATGTAGACAAAAAAACTCTTGACTGCTTAAGTGGCAGTTGCGTTTGCAAGTGACCCAGTTTCGGCATACTGTGTAAAGTAGTCCATTGCGACAGCAATTCAATGTTTTCCATTAGATTACATTGAGAAGGGACCAAGAAGGCCCATTCCCAACTTGTTGGAAAGGATTTGTCGGTGGAGCTATGGGGTTTAAAAAAATATGGCTGGAGGCTTTTGGCGTTGGTAGTTGCGACATATTTACACGCGTCTACACTGGTGATGGTAATCCTGGCCAGTGGTACTTTTCCCGAGCCTTTGCGAGTGTAAGAGTCGGGTCGTAACTGGGCAAGTACCACCAGTAAGAATGTTTCGTATGAGCTTTCAAAGTTGCGTTTGTAGAGAACGCCACCTCGTAAAATGAAGGATTATTGGCAGCGACAAAAAAAACAAGTAGTACCCGACTACTGCGGCCTTCAAGATACTTGATGAACGGCGCTAGCTCCAGGTCCTTGCTTTGATGGTCACTCATATGAGATTGGGTTACGGCTCCAATGAAGGGGAAAGCCAACGTTGCTGGCCCCAGTGTGTACATGGGTTGCAACATCTTCATTAAAAGAGGCGAGTTTTGGAGGACAGTGTAGGTGGCTTCTGAGCTCCTGAAAGGCTTCTCTTTGGTCGTTTCTCTATAGGAAGGGTATTTCTTCTCTATTCAGTGCTGGCAATGGTTCAGCTATCCCGGAGAAATCTTGACAAATTGACGGTAGTAGTATCAAAGGCACAGAAATCACTGAAGTGCCATTTTGTCAATTGCACGTGGAAGACTGGACACAGCAGCAGCCTTGTTGGGATCTGAGAGAACGCCTTGTGTACTGACAACATGACCAAAGAAGCGAAGCTTTTTAAACAGAAATGGCATTTCTCAGGCTTGATTGTGAGTTCGTGAGCATTTGGATGCTTGAAGCATCATGCACAACCGGTCCAAGTGTTGCTTGAAGGTAGGCAAGAAAATGACGACATCGTCGAGGTAGACCAAACACTGCTGACACTTCAGACCTGATAAAACAGTGTCCATTTGCACGGTGGAAAACATGGCTGGCACAGAGTGAAAACCACCGGGAGCACCTTAAACAGGAGCACTTTAAACTCATATGACCATTAAGCGTCACGAAAGCTGCCCTCTCTTGGTCTTTCTGATCAGCCTTATCTGCCAGTATCCGCTTTCGAGGTCTAATGAGGAGAAGAACCTGACATCACGTAGCTGGTCGAGGGCATTGTCAATCATGGGAAGTGGGTAAACATGCGTTTTGGTCACATTATTCAGATGCTGGTAATCGACAAAGAATTGCAACGTGCAGTCTTTCTTTTTAATAAGAACCACTGGCAACGCCCATGGGCTCGTCGAAGGTTGGATCACATCATCTACAAGCATTTCACCCACTTTCGTTTTAATGGCTTTGCATTTCTTATGAGAAGCACAGTATGGGTGCTGCCATACCAACAATGTGGCCTCGTCTGTGATGATGCGTTGCTTGGTGACAGGACTATACAACCGACCTTGGGGCACGAGGCGAAACAATATGGGAATTCTGTTAGAAGAGCTGAGAGGAGAGTCTTCTGATCGGGTGTCAAGTCCTGACTGGTTATGACAGTTTGAAGAGCATGGCATGGTGAGGTCTCTTCTTAAGGGGTGTCTCCAACCGTACATAAATGAGACAGAGCAGTAACTTCGTGAAGAAGAGCAACAGCCGTTTCCTTGGCCAGGTGCTGCATCTCGTGAGAAAAATTCTTGAAGAGGGTAGTAACACAACCATTATGTAGCTGGACGAGGCCTTGAGCAACAGATGTTTCCTTCTCAAACAGCAGTTGCAGGTGGCCATCCACGATATCCTCGTAGTCATGGAATAGATTGTGCCTCAAGAGAACTAAAACACTAGATAGTGGCGGCACCTGCACGTCATCATTGACACGCAGCGTGTTGAGTCCCGGACCTTCTTTGTTGGTGTGCGGCAGGATCAGTTTTACCAGGAACTTGACTAGCAGTTCTTTCAGGGCAATGACAGTGCCTTTCGTCTGCAGAAAGTCAAGGCCCAGAATCAAGTCTCGCGAACATTCAGGACTGCACCTCGAATTCACCAATGTACAGAAAACTATAAATGCCGACCCTTGCTGTGCACTTGCCAGTAGGGGTAATCAAGTGACTTCCAGCTGTGTGAATGCTTGGGCCAGATCATCGCGTTGGCACCAGTCTTGAGTAAGGCAGTGACGTTAACTCCATCAATCATTACATTCAAGTCGAAGGTAGCACGCCAGATGCTGTCGCTACCTGTCCCCAGCCAAAATGTCATATCGGTGTGATGTTGACAGAGGATCTTCACATTTCCTTAGAGCAGTGGCTTTGCTTCCAGAGGCTGCTGGTATTAGTTTCACCTAGCGTGGGCTGGGAGAATGGCATCCGAGCTGGCTTGGGCTCGGAGAATGGTAGTGCATTGGAGACGGGGATGGGTACTCGCATTTTCCGGGTGTGATGGTGTTCTGTCAAGCGGAAAGGTGAGAGGCTATTTTATGTGGCTGTTCGTCATTCCGAGGGTAGGGGTCATCTAGTGCAAAACCCCGCAGGCCCACGCGATGATATGGACACGCCCTGTTGAGGTGACCCGCCTCACCACATTATATTACAGTGGCCAACGATATGGGGCCTGCCATACTTGACTGTTATGTGGTTGCTGTTAGGGTGGCAGTATAGAGTCACAAGGAGACCTTGCAGCTTCACTGTTGGAGCTGTGGCGTTCATTCGTAGTCCGAGGTTAGAGCCTGGCATAGGACAGACGCTTGCGTGGGTCGTGCCTTGAATGATTGGGGAACGTCAGGTACTTGTTGAGCCGTTATACACACCTCGTCTCGGACGACTTCAGTCAGTCACGGAAAGATGACCTGTTGTTAGTCATCCGGAGAGCTTGTAGTTCCTCCTTGACGATGGAACAGATCAGATTGCACAGTGTGTCCAGTTCGCTGCTTGGAGGCATAGGGAATACATCGAGCTCTATGGTGTTGATGACGTCACCAGTGTATTCGTGTGCTCATTGTTGCACAGTATGCAGCCCGCCACAGTGCGTGGTGGGCTGCGCACCAGTCCTGCGAAAAGTTCTTGCTTCACACCTGGCATTAGGTGACGAAGCTGCCTGTCTTCGGTCATGTTGGAGTCTGCGTGCTTGAAGAGACGTGCCATGTCTTTGAAAAACATACAGTAGAATCTCGATGATACGAATTCCAAGGGAGCACGCAAAATATTCGTATCATCCCGAATTCGTATGATTCAAAACAAGTCAAGATCCACATGGGAATAAATTGAAAATGAACCAAAGTTTATTATGGCGAACTACTTGCGGCCGAAAAAGTCCGTAATGCTTGTCTGCACTTTTTTGCTGTTGATGTTGCGGACAAGCTCCGCCTGAAAGGCATAAAACCATGCCGCGGTTTCGTCGCTCACGCTGCCGGCACTTACGGTGCGGCGCAGAACGTCCAAAGCGTGAAGAGTATCTGCCGTTGACGGCGGCTGATCACACTCGTCATCAGCGTCACCATCGCTGTCAGGCTCACTTTCACAATCATTCGCTTCATTGACCAAGTCTTCAATAGACCTCAGCCCACAGGTCGCGACGTTGTCGTCCGCGGTAACAAAGTCCCGAGCCGAAGCTTCAGTTTCCAGATTGTCCCAGCCATCAGTCGTGAGGTCTTCGTTTGGCTCTTGACAATCAGGGTCCTGCCGAAGCCGCAGCAAGTCCGATGGCAAATCCGCACTTTCTAAAACAGTTCGAGATTGTATCTGCAGTTACACTATCCCACGACATGGCTAGAAAGTGCAAAGCATCTAAGAGGCTGATCCTCAAGTTTGCTTCTTTACGGTCAATTTTCGCCAGCAGACGCCTCACTAGAAGTCCTTTGAAATTATGTTTCACATTTCTAGTTATCCCAGCGTCCAGTGGCTGAAGATGGCTGGTAGTGTAACGTGAAAGGCAGGAACCTGACTTTCACGTTATTGAATGTCATTTCCTTTGGGTGGGCAGAGCACTGGTCCACGAAAAGCAAAATTTTCCGGTTTCTTGACGCCATTTTCCGATCAAGCTTGTCAAGAACTCGCGGAAAAAATCTCCAGTCATCCACGCCTTTCGGTTGCATTTGTAAAAGACAGGCAAACGCTCCGCCGATCGGAAACACCTCGGTTTCTTCGACTTACCGATGACGGTAAGCTGGAGTTTCTCGGATCCATCCGAGTTGCAGCAAAAGAGTACTGTTGCTCTCTCCTTGCTTTTCTGGCCACCCTGGCATGCCTGGCCTTTTACGCAGAAACTTCTTTCTAGTTGAAGGTTGAAAAAGAGGCCCGCCTCGTCGGCATTAAATATGTCACGTGGCGCGTACTCCGAAATCAGCGCCGGCAGCGTGTTCAGCCACTCATCTACAGCTGACTGGTCCACTTTCTTGCCTTCACCTGAGACGACCCGGTAGACAAGTCGGTGCCACTCCCTAAACCGGTGCAGCCATCCCCCAGACGCTTGGAAGTTTTCAATTCCAAGCGAAAGCGCGACGGTGTCGGCTTTTTCACGTAGCACCTTGCCGTCCACGTTGACGCCGGCCACTGTCACTTCGCGGAACCAAGTCAGCAGAACCTCTTTCAGCTTGACATGGGTCGCTGTTTTAGCCTGCTTCACGTTCGCACCGAAGTGCTGCACATTCTTCAAGATGACATCTCGCTGCCCAACAATAGTACAGAGTGTTGACGGTGCCAACTCTAGCTCTTTTGCTAAGTCGACACGCTTCTTCTTAGGGTTTTCGTCGACCCTCTTCAGCACTTCAAGCTTTTCCTTAAAAGAAAGGGCTTTACGCTTCCGCGACATTTCGGCAGCAGTGAATGCTTGCGTCTTTCTAACGTTTGGGCAGTTCACGTCACAGCGAACGACAGAAAGAAGCGGCGAACGGAGAACCGGAGAACTACTGTAGCGGCAGCCAGCGTCACAGGCCTCCTGGGAACAGCCGGCGAGACTTTTTGATAGACCAATGAGCTGCCACCGAATGAGTGACGTACACGACTGGGCACGTGCCTCGCCTTGGCCGTCCTTGTCTAGTGCTCGTCGGTTTGTTACGAAAGAGAGGTGGGGGTAGGGTGGCTAGTGGGGTGAGGGGCGTTGGAGAGGAGAGGCAGCGGCCGCGGTGGGTACTCTCTCCCCCTGTGAGCTCTTGCGCTGAGCTGCTCCGGTGGCTTTGTGCGTTTGTACAACGTTCGTATCATTCGCATGTGGCGGGGGGGGGGGGGGGGGAGGAGTTAGCGGCGGCCGCGTACGTTATGTTACCCTTTTGAGGCCAGCCGCGCCGGCCTGCTCGCATGCACGACTGGTTTGCACGTTCGTATCAACCGCGGCAAGTTCAGAAACTCTTCGTATCACCCCGAATCTTAACGTATTCTATACAATGTAGTCCGTTCAAAGCATTCTTAAATTTCGTATCATCCCGAAATTCGTACCAGCCGTAATCGTATCATCGAGGTTCTGCTGTACACACACTCTCGTTCTGGCGTTGGTTGTGTGAGTGTAGTGCAGTTTTGGCTCACTCTCAGCAGTCAGCGCTAGGAAAAATGGGCTTCAGGTTACAGCAAGAGGCTTCCCAGGGTGGCAACAAATCCTCATAGTTTTTTAACCAAGTCCACAGCAACTTTTTTGAGTGAACTAAAAATGATGGAGCTTATGCACATTGCTCCGCCCATTGCTCCGCCCATTGTAACGGGTGACAAGCTTAAAATTGTCTCAAGCCTTTCCTTAGCGTCCTCGAACATGTCACCATGAAAAGACAGTAGTGTTTGCAGCTGTTGACTCAGAATATGCGCTGGCAGCCTGCTTTCGCTTGTCATGGTAACAGCTTCCTTCGATGTCCAAGGCTGTGTAGTCCTGGTGACGGCTGGAAGGAGTGCGAATTCATGGCACTTAGCACGCAGGCGGCAGCTGCTACACTGGTGGACCATGGTGAGATTCATGGTGAGTGATAGGCTACGCAGACTGGAAGCATACCCAGCACAGCCGCCACTAGATTTATAACGTAACATTTCACAGAAAATGCAATCAGCGAGCAACGAACTACCACAGCCGGTCAAGCCAGTGCGAGCGATGACATTGCTTAACTTCTTTGCCATCTTCCTGTGTCACCTGTGTCCTGTGCCTATGAGAATCGTATTGAGATTCCGCTGTAATGATCACGGCATTAGGGGTGTGTAGAGCCAGCCAGTAGGGCATAGTGGTTAAGGATATGCTCATGGCTGATCTGAAGTGGTGCAGGAGTGTATTCCGAAAATCTGTAGTTCTGCATATGGATACACAGTGCACTATGGCTGAGGAATTAAAAAAATTTTTTTTTTAATCCCAAAATTCGTATTTATCGTATTCTTATTTAAATTTGACTGTATTGATGCATTCTGTAAAAGAGACTTCTTGGAGCTTCATATCTTGTAACTTTTGTTTTTTGCGACTTCTCATTATTTCATATATGCTTCTTTCAACCTTTCCAGAAACTGGAGCTGGAGAAATACATGTTGTATGCGCATGGCTCTGATCTCTGCCATGATTTGGAGCTGCGGCATGCCATGGCCAACTGTTTTGAGGCACTCATGGGTGAGAGCTCTCTCCACATGCTAGGAAAAAAAAAATTGTGCCTCTTTAGGATGAACCTTGTCAGAGAAGAAAAGGTCGTATCCTGGAGAAGACACATGCTCAGCATGAGCGCAATTAATCTCTGCACTATCTTTGATAGGAAGTTGCAGCCAAGGCTGATGCCGTGAGAGCCAAACTTGATGGCATACAATCGATGCAACCTCAAATTGTGCGTGCTATTGTAGGGTATACAGTAGAACCTTGTTGGTACATTCCCGGTTAATACGATTTCATGTTTCGTATGCTCAAAATCATGGGCACTGAAACATAGTCCATTGAGTTAGTACATTATTTTTCTCCCAGTTAAATGTTCCTGGATAACATGATTTCCCAGTTACTGCATTCAAAATTTCGACAATTTGTGGTCATATAATATGTTTTGCAACCAACCGGACACGTGCTAACGAGCGTTCGCAATGTCAGAAACTGATCAGCAGCACTCACCCACCACAGTTGCTTTCCTACAGTACTTAGGTGCAAAAGGGCGAAGCATCAAAGGAAGCCAGCGAGCCACCGTACAAGGAGCTGTTCCCATGGGAACATGGCTTCATGAGAAATGCAGTCGCATTCTTTGCTATGCTTAGAGGGCATAGGAGTGAACCATTTGATGGCTACAACTGGTATTCGCTTCCATACGAACGGGCTGGGTACAAGGACGTAGCATAAGCAAAAATGCGGCGTCTGTAAGCTATCGTGATGGCTTCTCCACATGTCACTGCTGTAAGGGGTGAAGCATCCGGAAACAACCAAGGGAATGGTCTCAGCTTGCCATTGATTACCTACTACAAACCGAATTTGTTGCTCAATATATTCCGCGCTTAGGGCAACGCAAATAAGGAGTGAATTCTGCGAGTGCTAAAAATAGAGCTATGCATATTGGATGCCTATAAATGCTAATCTACACTTTTATGCAGTGAAAGTCTAAATTATAAATGCCTTTCTACCTCATTCAGCAGTTCAGTTTTTCAAAATCCGGCAGCTTGGGTCATATGTTTTCTCGTATAATAGATTTTCTTTACCACATTTTTTAAAAAAACGTATCAACGAGGTTTTACTGTATATGCTTTCAGCTGGCCGCACAAAGTCAAAAGTCAGGCAGCACTGTCAACGTCGTTGAAATTTTGTTGTGAAGGGCATCACTAACGATCAACATGGCAGTGCCCTTGACAGGCACTTTAATCACACCAGCGGAACTTGGGGGTGTCTTATAGCGCTTTTAAGATAGTTTTCGATTGCGGAACTGCATCTTCAGTTTTTCTCTCGATTTTCATTTTGCCATTGTATAAGCAGTAAGAGGCAGAGCACTACAAAAGTGGCATTGTGGTTCTGTGCCACCTGTTGCCTAGCCATTGATGGTACCCAGAAGAGCCACCTGCCATGATTAGCAGTTGTCAAAAATGGAAGGAGAGAAATCTTCCCTCTCCTCTTGTAATGGAGAGGTGGGAGGGATGAAAGACGTGGATATAACGAAAGACTTGACTATAATGAAAAACTCGCATTGATCAAATTAGTCGTCCCAAATTCAATAAGCATAGGAAGGTTTAGGGAACATAGGGAGAAACATATATTTCATGACCACAACTTTAAAGGGGCCAAGCACTGGCCGAAGATTCATGAGATTCTGGTAGTAATGAAAAAGGCTTGCTTCGTAGTGTATATAGACTGAGCACTCAGAATCTAAGAAAGAAGAATCTTATTTTAGCCTTGAAAATCACATAAACAAACTGATGTGACTCCTTGGTGGTGCTTTTGTGCTACCATTGCTTTTTATTGATATGCAGGCTCCAGGATGCAATTCCACAACAAGTACATTCAACCGAACTCACACGTAGCAGGCATTCCAGAAACTTTATTCACTTAAGATGACTACTTCGCGATCTCAAGTATCAAACATCAAACACTTGGGTCAATTTGAATACAGTAGAAGCCCCAGTTCATCTCCCATAGACAACTGTACATTTTTTCTCCATTATAGCGAAGACATATTTTAGCAAAAATTGGTTATAGTGAAGTGCGTCTGGCAACGGGCGAAGACTTTCTATGAAATGACATTGCCACATGCGTGCTACCTAGGTTCGCGAGGAAATTTTTTCTTTTTTGAAGAAAAAAAAATAACACACTGAGTGCTTTATATATATATATATATATATATATATATATATATATATATATATATATATATATATATATATATGAAGGGCTTTACCATTAGGTTTAGCAGCACTCAGGAAAAGCCAACTTTACATAGGAGGAGCCTTGAAAAAAAGCATAAAAAGTAAGGCTGTCTACAAACAGAGAAAGCGGGCGGCGCAGTACGTTCAGAAAGTATAGGAGAGTGAAAGTACGGCGAGAAGGGAAGAAATGGCCGAACATTTGCAGCAGTGTGTAGCATGAAGCACGAGGCAGCGGTGGCGAGAACTGGAGTTACAGCATGTGCGCATTTGCAGCGCTTGACTGCCACACATAGTTGTCGTCTATTGCATTTTAAAAGTCAAAAAACAGCGGAAGATGACGCCATGTTCATGCAAGACTAGTTTCCACATGAAATCTAACTGGTAGCTATGGCGCCCTCATGATTAAGAAGTACTTTCACAAGATTAAACAAACAATCTTATAATTGAAAAAATGGCACGAATAGATGATAAGAGTAATAAAGGATATTTTTTTTTTTTTTTTCAATAAGCAACAAGACATGTTCAGTAAGTAGGCATTTAATTACCAGACAGCATCTTAGACCATCTCATCACCAACAGCTGATATAGTGAAGATTTTTGTTGGTCCCAGTGACTTTACTATAAAAGGGTTCTACTAATGAATACTTTACTCTTTGACCAGAGATGCAAAAGTGCTGAATATTCGCACAAGCCTAATGCATGCCAGTCCAGAAGCAGTACTTGAGTGGTTTATAGAAGTTGTAGTTTTATTTTCATTGTATACAGTGGTGTCTCAGCAGGGTACATTGCAGAATTTCATTAACCTGAAAGGTTTGTTCAAGTGGATTTTTGCTTATGTTTTTTCAAAATAGCCTTTAGCAACTGGAGCACTGCACAGGCTCAGGCTGGCCCTGAAGTCCGTGTTAGAACATGAGCTGCATCATCAGGCCTTGGCCGGGCGCTGGCCTGAAGTTGCGGGCCTGGGCCTGTTTCTAACTTGAAGTTGCAGGCCCGGGTCACGTTTGAACCCATGCGTAGAGCTTCTTTCTCGTTTTTGCTATCCTGAGATTACTCCTTATATTATATGTGGATTTTTTTCAGTAATCTATAATGGGAGGCATCAGCTCAGTGTGAGCATGAAATTGTACAGTACATTACAGCACTGCCAGACGTGCATTCTCTAGACCGTTCTGCCTTTTATCACTTTAAAAATAAGCACTCAAGTCTGTGCATGTATGTGTATGTTTTTCTGTGCTTTTGTAGGTGCCCTCTTTCTAGACAGCGGCATCAAAGTGGCTGATCGTGTCTTCTCTACTACACTTTTCTCGGAGCCTGACCTCTTAGATGTGTGGGTCAACTATCCACCACACCCTTTGCAGGTGAGATGCCTATTGGTTGTATTTGCTGTATATACAGTCATGCACGAAAATAGACAGACTATACAAACCGCTACAATTACAGCTTCTCTTTTTTTTTTTTTTTTTTTTTTTTGTGATATAGCTCGCCTGACGGAAGTGCTCTTGTAGTATGGCAAGCATATAGGTGTGCCCAATGTGCATGTCTCAAAAACAGCTGCTTCACTGTCAGACAGCAATGGCATTCAGTTCTATTCATTCTTATAGTCGCTGCACTTTTGCGCAAAACCTTACTTCCCAACATTGAAAGCATGCTTCCCCTGGGCCTATTCTCAACTATCTGTACAGTGTGGGGTCACTTTCTGCTCTGCATTATGCAGTTTGTTATTACAGGGGGAGTCATCTGCCATTTGGGGTCTTTTGAAACTGTTTTCACATTTTTAGTGAACTTTAGTGAACTTTGCAGCCGGTTGTGCACCCTCTGCGATTGTAATGCAGAACTTCCTCTGCGTAAGTTATGGATGCACTGGACACCACTTGCTTCTCTGCACTTCGCCATGGTGACTGATTGGTTAAGTCGCTCGACTGCTGGGTGCAGTTCAAAGTTGATAAATCGAAATTTATTGGTCTAAAAATAATGACTAACAATGATTAGTCAACAAAAACGAAATTGGCTTAGAATAATTCGGCAATGAGCAAAGTAAAGATGCTCAGTTGCTTGTTCAGAGTCAAGCAAAAAACCTTTAACCCTTGCGCTGTCAGGCATTTCTGGCCTACACGCACCCCCAGTGTCGACTTGGTTTCATGGAACGAGCACATCAGGGAATGAGCATAGTGATTTGTGTTTGATTATGATGGCTATACAAATAAAATCATCGCTGGAATATGCGTATTCCAGTGTTCTGCGGGTATTTTAATTAACATCATTATCAGCCTGATTATAAATTAGATAAATGAGGATAAATAACAAAAAAACTGCTCGATACTTCTTGAGAGTCCGAATACGAGCTTGGCTCGTATTTATAATCAAAAGAGCCATCGCTCCAGTCCGCAGTAGAAGGTCCCACACGGTCAGCCATCCAAAAGTAACCATGCGCACGGAGGGCGCACTTTTCGTGCCCCGCACAACTGAAAGAAATGACATGTTGTGAAATCAAAATGACAGAGGGAGATGGAAAGAGGCTAAAACAACCTCCTTTGCTGCTGCTAGCCGCAAGCAGGGGCACAGCAAGAGAGTGAAAGCAGCGACCGAGTCGTGTCAACCTATTGGAGAGGCAACTGCGCGAGCCCCTGAACGTGACGAGTCGTAGCAGACACGCCAACAGAATAAAAATAAAAACCTGCAAACCTACGCAAGATGGCAGAACAATCCTTGAACCCGTAACTGCACGCACGCGCCGCGAAACACGCGTGCCGCATGATCGCTTAGCAAGATAGAGTAGCTCCCCCCCTGCAAAGAAGGTGGCGAGGGTGGTCGCGGTCGCTGTATACTCTTCAGTATATACGTACCAACACTACATGGGGCAAAAATACAAACTTATAGAAAGATCTGACAGATGGTGCAACCTGTCCAAGCGCACCAGCTTCGCGCTCAGGCGCGGAATTTTGAACACACAATAGAAAATGTACCGGTACGTCGGTGACACTGTGGGGTGGAAGCGCGAAAATGTACCGGTACGTTCGTAACAGCAAAAGGGTTAATGGGCAAAACTATATGTGGCAAAGTATATAAGATAGTTAAATCTTGTTATAAGAGACACTGTTACAAGAGACACTCGGTTATAAGAGACATTTAAAAATGGTTTGGTTGGTTTTCCTATGTCTGCCATGTTAACAACATTGCATACAGGAGACATGGTTACAAGGGACACTCGGATACTAAGGACAACTTTTTCAGGTCCCTGGAGTAAATCTTCACTATTTAGAAGAGACACAACCCAGGTGGGCTCATGCAATGCAGCTGAAGCATACCAACTCGTACATGATGCACTTCAGATTCCCTCAGCTAAATTCTGTTCCATATAAGCATCCTTTTTGTTGCATATGTCAGCAACTGAAAAGGAGTGCTTCCCTATCATTGGAAGATCAAAACGACCCCGTTATTTCAGTCACTGGCATCACATTACTGTCACTTACGAAACTAATCAAAATGAATGAATGACATCCAGCATTTTTAACTCCTCGCTGTTAAAATTTGATCACTAGATGAAAGCTCAGAATCCTGATATCTCTTTGTAGACAATGCTTCTTGCTGCACCAAAGTTCTCTGGCTCAAAGCCACCTAAGTTATTTTCCCTCCAAACTCTACACCCTACCTTCAACCAATAGACAAAGGCATTATGTGCTCTGTCAAGTTGCTGTACAAAACAAGGTTGGTAGAACACCTGTTGCTCCATAAGTAGCAAGACTGTGCAATAGTAATTGATGCGAAGTTTGCTGTTCATGTGATTTCAAGCGTCTGGAATGGTCTGAGAAATGAAGCTGTGAAAAACTGTTTTAGACAAGCAGGCTTTAAATGTGGTGACATGATGTAAGAGGGCCCATATATGGATACTGTAGAAAGCTTCCTTGAAGATGAAGCATGAGTGAGCACCCAAGAGACTGCTGAGGTACCATAATGTTTTGAGGAATTCGTATCTGCAGATGTAGATTTTGTGTGCTCCCGAAGAGCTTTCAGACTGCAATTCTTGCGCAAGTAAATGGCACATGTGCCATAGAGGGTGACTACGAGGACATTTGAGAGGAAACGTGTCAGCATCTGAGGGTGACGAGCATGTAAGAGTGATTCAAAGGTATTAAGCAACAGGAAGGCTTGCAAAGTGAAGTGCTTTACCTCCAGAATTTGGGAAGGAATACACTCTGCACTCACAAAAATACATACTAGTATGAATAACTTCTTTAAGCTTTCCTGAACAATTTCCTGTTGATGCGTGTGAATGCATTTATATGCTGATGTGCAGTAAACTGATAAACACAGTGCTTTTATAATTTTTGGTTACAAGAGACCTTGCTTACAAGAGAGATCTTTTTCTGATCCCTTGAGTATCTCTTGTTACAAGGTTTTTACTGTATATGAAAAGAAGCTTGATAGAAGCATTTAAAAGCAAGGAGACGACCCAATGCTAATGGATGTCATTGCTTAATATAAATGATGACCCTCATGCTGTTTCCCATAAGCTTTAACAAAATGCTTTGTGTTTAAACGCACCAAGGAAAGGTTACTTCAAATGCGCAATCTATTGACGTGTTCGCCTTTGTCACATCGAAATCTAAAATAATTGCAGAGATTGCCACAATCATCCTGCACTATTAAAGCCCAAGACTAGCATTATAATGTCACTACTGCAGGCTTTGTGTCCTTTGCTTCAAATTGCACTTTTCTTATCATGACGCTTCGTTGAATTTTTATGTTTGCCTAATTGCTGACAAAATTATTTTAATTTGGTTGTTTACCTTGGAAAAATTACTACATGGAGAGCATGCATTCTTTCCTAGGTGCCTTTAAGACTTCAAAAGCATTGGGGCATAATTAAGTGCAGAATAGCTACATTGTCTTTGGTGCTGTTGCAATTCCAGGGTCAAGTTCCAGAAGGTGACAGGAAATGGATCGACTCTGTTCCACTGCTGAAGGTGGGCTATTCTAAATTATGTGCAGCACACTGTCGGGCTCAAATATATGCAGGATCATTGCAGGCTGCAGGTTCCTCTCATGCATGCATGAAAAAGGAATTTAAAGCTGAGTAACTAGAGTTGCTAAGCAGCTCGGGGGATGAACTGCAAATAATGATTGATGACCTAGACAGAAAAAGTAGAAAGGTAGGCTTAGAAATCAATATGCAGAAGACGAAGGTAATGGTCAACAGCTTTGGGAAGGAACAGCAGTTTACATTAGGTAGCGAAGTACTGGAAGTAGTAGGCGAATATGTCTACTTAGGACAGGTAGTAACCGCAGATCTGGACCATGAAAAGGAAATAACAAGAAGAATAAGATTGGGATGGAGCGCATTTGGCAAGCACTCGCAGATTATGACTAGCAGCTTACCGGTATCGCTCAAGAGGAGAGTATACAACAGTTGCATCTTACCTGTACTCACCTATGGGGTTGAAACGTGGAGGCTAACCAAGAGAGTTCTACTTAAGTTGAGGACAACCCAGAGGGCTATGGAACGAAAAATGCTAGGGGTAACATTAAAAGATAGGAAGCGTGCAGAGTGGGTCAGAGAAATAACTCAAGTTACCGACATTCTAGTGGAAATTAAGAAGAAGAAATGGGCATGGGCAGGACATGTAGTGCGAAGAGAGGATAACCGATGGTCGCTGAGGGTAACAAACTGGATTCCAAGGGAAGGAAAGTGTAGCAGTGGGTGGCAGAAAGTTAGGTGGGCGGATGAGATTAAGAAGTTCGCAGGGGTCAAGTGGATGCAACTAGCACAGAACCGGGTTAAGGGGATAAATATGGGAGAGGCCTTCGCCCTGCAGTGGGTATAGTCAGTCTGATGATGATGATGATGAACTAGAGTTGCCAACAGAAAATTTGAACCACTGATTTTTCGGACAGACTTGGTTAATCAGATTTTTGCTCAGTACCATGACATGCTCCATAGAACTAGTGCATGTTGAAAAACCTCAGGTGATCAAAATTTTTCAGAGCCCTCCACTGTGGTGTTCCCACAACTCAATTTGCTTTGGGGCATTAAACCTTATAAACGATCAACCGAAATACTTTGTGAATTTAATTCAGCATTTTTATATTACTTCATCTGTCAGCATAGGAAATTCAAACTAAAGTACCTTTTTTCCACTAATTACAGCTATGGAATGAAGCAGGTATCGGAAGCGAGCATTCTTTTCACTCGCCATCAGCATTTATGCCTGTAAGGCCTGCCAGGCATTAAATAGGAGAAAAATGTAGGGCAAGCGCAGTGACCTTTATTTTATTGACTAATACCTTGTGTACAGTTTTCTGGATCAGTGCGTGCAGTGTGTCATGATTCCTGAAGACCAAAGCATAGGAAATGGAACAACTTCCCCAACACAATGTTCTAACCACGTGTAGCATATGTAGTTTTTGCATAACAGCTTTGCTGGACTCCCATGTGCTGTTGAGAACTGAATTCAGGAAAACAGAAGCACGAGCTGTGCTATACTCATTACAGTCGCACAGCCTGCCTTTGAGCGCAGTGTTTCTGTCATACTCTTTTTTTTTTTTTTCCTTCGATGCCTGAGGCACTCAGTACTTGGATTACTTCTGGCAGAAATTGGGAACACTCAAGGCAGTCACCATAAAACAACCACAGCTGCACATGCAGGCCGCAACTACTTCTCTTCGGTTATCCTTCACAGTCCAGCCCATTTCCTTGTGTATTATATCTTTTATGGTATTGTTCTCAAACAAGAGGACTGATGCCAGTTAGGTTCACAGCAACTTATCGACTCCATCATGGCCGAAGTGCTGGGGAGTCGCATTTTCCTGCACTTTGTTTTCTTATCCATGTGCACGCATTGTTATTGTACAAGGCCTAGTTTACTAAGTGCAGGCTTTTGCCGTGTGCTGGCAGTTGATTACATGAGGATAGAGCAAGTTAACGAATGTTACAAATGCATGGTGCTGCTGTTTTGAAATGCCTCGATGTTTCTGTGCAGGTTTAGACGAACAAAAATGGATAATTTTTTAATGTTTAGAAGGTTCGAATATTACAGTGAAAGCTCGTTAATTCAAACCTCGATAATTCGAATTTTCGGATAATTCGAACTACACTACTTGGTCCGGCCAAGCTCCATAGAGATCTGTGTATAAAAAAGCCCGTTAATTCGAACGCGAGTCGGTTCCGCTACAGATAATTCGAACTACGCGCCGCCGCGTCTGGGCGGCTTGGCGTACATCACGCGGCAAAAAGAAAAAAAAAAAAGGTAAAGAAACACCTCCGCGATCGGTAGGCATAATTAGAGGCTACACAGGTCCAAAACGGGGACAGAATAAGGAACCAGGTAAAACCATGGAAGAGTGGGTAAAACTTAAATGGCGCCATGACCGAAGTGGCGGCCGGCGGCGTTGAAGGGAGGGGACGCGGCCGCGGCAAGGTCGTACATCACGCGGCAAAAAGAAAAAAAAAAAAGGTAAAGAAACACCTCCGCGATCGGTAGGCATAATTAGAGGCTACACAGGTCCAAAACGGGGACAGAATAAGGAACCAGGTAAAACCATGGAAGAGTGGGTAAAACTTAAATGGCGCCATGACCGAAGTGGCGGCCGGCGGCGTTGAAGGGAGGGGACGCGGCCGCGGCAAGGTCAGTGCATGGTCGCGCGGCGGCTGCCTGCTCTCTCTTCTGCGCAACCTCCGTAGCTCGCAACTAAATACTCATTAATTCCAACCCTGTTAATTTGGAAATAGGGATAAGTACTGTCGGCGCGGTCCCAGCCAATGCCCATAAAAGGCAATGATCTGGGACGGGCATTATGGGTTAAACATTTTTTTTTTTTTTTTTTTTGCGATAGCCATCCATCCTTCCACCCATCAGTCGTCAACGGAAGCACACGAGTCAGCCGCGATCATGACTCCGGCTTTTAGCACCGTTCGCTCCGATGATTGGAGTGGCAGTAGACGGCGCCGCCCGCCCAAGTCGCTCATAGCATGATAAAGCGAACGTACTGAAAAGGAGGCTTGTACAACTGGATAAGCGCTGGCACTTTGCCAAGTTCGCTTTCCTCCCCCCTGCCCGAGCTAAAGTCAAAAGATAAACACGCCGTTATCGCCGCGCAGTATCTTGACGCACTGCCAAGAAATGTGTTGTGGACCGTGAAGGTGCGAAACAGAGGGACGCGCTAACGACTGACGCCTTTATTATTATTTTTTTTTTTTTTTTTCAGATTCGTAGGCGCAAATCGGGGCTGGGTGGGTTCATTATGCGAGCGAGTTCGTTACGCGACTAAATACGATACATTTATTGTAGTACAAACGGTTTTGGTCAGTTTTTTCGAGGCCATTCGATAATTCGAACATCGGATAATTCGAACTTTTTTCCCGGTCCCGTGAAGTTCGAATTAACGAGCTTTTACTGTAGTTGTAACAATAAAGTATGCGGCTGATCAAACAATAAATAATATAACTGTTTAAATATTCACACACCACTAGTTTTCCACTCAATTCATTAACCTATTCACAACTCTTTATTGCCACCTCAGAGGGTCTGGTAGGTGGTAACATTTGTTTACGAGCAATTAGGGAGTGGTGAGAATGCAACCGTCAGTCAGCAAGTCCAGCTTTGCAACTAGGGATGTCACCCAGTAGCCTGTGGTGTCAGGTTACCCGTCAGTATGTCATCTTGATTGCTAAATCCTACTGTGCCTTTCCAAGCGCATTGTGTCATTGCAAACTACATACATTTTCTTGTACTTAGCAACTATACGATTATTCTGGCTAAGTTTGCACGGTGCTCACAATATGCTCAGATGGGAATGCAAAAAAGAAATATTGCTCATTGTTGTTATGTTGAGCGTGTGGAAAACATGATGTTAATGAATAGTACTGTTGTGAATCTAAATAAGTTGCAGAAGATAAGTTTGAAAACCTGGATCCGAAGCAAAGTGCCAAAATGTAGTGTAGTAAGTGCCTTTTACAAGGTAGAAAGTAAAGTTATGCACCTTTTTTTTCTTTTTTCGTGGATAAAATATGCAATACCAGTTTTTGGCTTATTGGCAGGTGGCTATATAGGCTTGGTTGTGCGCAGGGTGCAGTGCATTTTCACAATACCTTTTTAGAATAAGTGAAGAACAGTGTGTAGTTCAGCTAGTCAATGCAGATCTGAGATTATGATGACAAAAAAAAACATCACTTAAGGGGCCACATGGTCCAATATTCATGAATGACTCTGGTACCACCCATCTTTGTTGGTGACAGTCAACAATTGCCAGCTACTTTTTCAATATTTCACATGGATTTAATGGACTCAACTTGGATAGTGCTTTATTTTGTGATGCCACTAAAATTCAGATGAGCAGGACACAATTGGTAAAGGCAGAAGGAGATTACATTTGCTTCTTATTTTATCTTTTGTTTTAAAAGACAAAAGCCCTACTCCCCTCAAAGTAGCTTGAGCAGTTGAGCCACTTAAGAAGTTGGACAGAAAGTGTGCACCAGAACTGGCAACAAAAATATTATATGACTTCGCATCAGCATTGTGACACCACTGTCCTTTGTGCAGCATTCAAGATGGTGTTATACCACTTTGCTTCCCATTTAACATCCACCTGCTAGTCAAGATGGAGACTAGTTTGTGATGTAAGCATTCACTAAGAAGTAAGACAGGTGCTGCTCCTTTTCCTTGCCCAAGAAACTAATCCAACTAAAAGACATTTGACACTTTGCCCAACTCTGTGCCAGTCTCTCAATTCTAAACTGCTGGGAAAAACATGCCAAACTATGCCAAATAGTGCTTTCACATGTCTTAATCAGTTTTAGCAGAGTTAAACCCTGGGTAACATTTTTTTTTTACTGTCTTTGTTACCTTGGAAATATGGCCATCATGGTATGTGCTCAGTTCTGGCACATGTAGGCAGTGTTAATTTCAGGCATTGATTCATTGTGGACAGTTTGGTGAGGACCTGCAAGAGATAGAGCTAGGCTTTATTGCATAGGCATAACATGTTCTACTAGCGCATACGTTGCAGCATGTTTTGTTGCTGCAGAGAAATGGATTTCTCACTTGTCATAATTTTACAGAAGCTGAATGAGTTTGAGCAACTGACTGGTATTGAATTCACCCACATCCGTCTGCTGGCTAAAGCCTTCACCCATCGCAGCATTGGGTTCAACAACCTTACCCTGTGAGTAGCCACTTCTTTTGACAGTACAGTAGGCAAAGTCTGCATGCCCTACAACTTATTTTGCTCTCGTTTAGTGTTTTTAGTGTGCACACTTTTCTCATTCATCTCTCAATATACTAGTGTACAGCTGGGAATGTGTGACAGAGGCTACTCTAGCACACAATTGGGCTTCCTTTTATGCAGCGTGCATGCATTGACTCATGCAGTGCAGGATGTCTTACTTAAATTTACCCTTTTAGTTTGAAATACACATTTTTTTGTCCCCTTAGCATTTAAATCAAATTGTTTCCTTCCATATACGTTGGTGTTCAATTGCGATGTGTCAGAGCTGGGAATCATGGTTTTCCAGCCTGATGTGTGGTTTTATGCGGCCAGTTTTAGTCCACTATCACATTACTGCAATAAGTGTCATGTGATTGCAGTGTGGATAACCAGAAATTATTAAATGTTGAGTTGGTGCCCTGTCTCAAATTGAAATAAACTGACTTTCAGGGGATCAAACCAGAGGCTTGAGTTTTTGGGCGACACTGTCCTTCAGCTGGTGGCATCAGAATATTTGTACAAATACTTCCCAGAGCATCACGAAGGCCATCTATCGGTGAGTTCTTTTGCACTATGGCTGCGGGAGTGCAAGCAGGGGGAATTCCTGGGACTGCTTGATGTATAGGTTGCCAGTGTATTCTTACATGTGTCCGAGCATTGATGTGTTAGTTCAGAGACTCCCGTAATGCATCTTACACTTTTCAATGAACCATTTTTTGATTAGAGGGTAGTGCCATAATTAAATTTTGCAAATATATTGTCGCACTTTTATCATGTAAATCATGTAAAAACTGATGACCGTCATTATCTTGGCACTGGTATGTGATCATGAGGCATGAAGTTTATTATGAACATCGTCATTGCTTACTACACATTTGTTGTTTGGGAGAAGTGAATGTTGAGTCGATTCATTTTCTTTGTGTCCACATGTTGCTAGAGCTTGTATTGATCAGGTGACGAAGTGCTCATCTGCAAAAAGCTTATTCAGAATTGTAGTTCTTTTGTAATTCAGGCCGTGAGCATATTGCGCTTTTTTTGTGAGTAGTGATGCGCTTCTTTTTGTCAATGCAGTAAAATCTCGGTGATACGAATTCGGTTGGTACGAATTTCGGGATGGCACAAATTCGTGAAATTCCCCGACTGAAGTGTATTGTGTACAATGTTCAAAATTTTGGATCTTCCGAGCACTGTCCCACACTACTACGGATGATACGAACGCACGAACTGCGACCGCAATCCTGAGCACTACGCACTGCCCGCTTTGTTTATTCTGTGATCACGAGCCGCTTGGTATGTTTGCATCACGAGCAGTTTGCGGTGATGCATGGCCTGCAACTTGCTGACGTTACTGTTGTCTTTCAGGCTCACGCCGCGAAAAGTTTTCAGTAGCACTTGGCCCACAAACCGCAGACGTCACAACCACAGCAGTTGGTGGCGGCATGGCAGGCGCGCACGGACTGCACATCGCAGACTCCGCGATCGCAATCCGCGAGCAGTTTGCAGCACCGCATGGCCCGCATGCTGCCGTCTCCTGTCGTGCTGTACGCGCCACGAGAAGTACGCGGAGGCGGGCTGACCACACATCGCCGGCATTGCGACCGTTTTCACGGCATGGAAAGTTTGTAGCAACATGTGCTTTCGTTAGTAATTGGCAGCAGGCGCGGACGAGCTGCACATTGTAGACTTTGCGACCGATAGTCGCGCTGTACGCACCGCGAGCAGTCTGCGGTGCCGCAAGGCCGGCACGTTGCCATCTCTTCTCGGGCTGTACAGGCCACGAGAAGTCTGCGGAGGCCCGCAGCCCGCATGTCACTGATGCACTGTGTGCGCCACGAGTAGCAAGCTGTGACCGCGTGACCATAATAAACCTTCTTGGACGTAAACTGATCTGCTCGATTGCCTTTACCATGCTTCTGCACACTTATGTTCTTTTGTTTTGATTATACAAATGTTCGGATGATACGAATTTTTCCGCGACCTCATGAAATTCGTATCACTGAGGTTCTACGGAGATGAAATGTGTTAATTCTTCTGTTACAATTCCTTTGAAATGGAAAACTTGGAACTTACAGCCAGTGCATGCTAAATTGCTAGTATAATTCACTAGCTAGCTTGTTTTTTTCCTCTCATGGGGACTTTGTGGTGCCACTCTCTGGTCAGCATTATTCGTGCTCAGTGGCCTTGTGCGACCTTTCTTCGTGGCTTCATTATCAATGTTTTGCAGCTTCTTCGAAGCTCCCTGGTGAACAACCGGACGCAGGCAGTGGTGTGTGATGACCTGGGTATGGTCGAATACACTATATACCCCTACCCAAAGGCTGAGCTTAAAACCAAAGATCGGGCTGACATCCTTGAAGGTGAGAGTTCCAATTTGCTACACTTATTTTGATGGGAAGGTGGAGCAATCACAAGCTATTGTTGTAGTGTACGGATTCCAGGTTCCTGATTGCTTGAAATGAAGTGAAAAGATTCGTGCATTTTTTTTCACAGTTCACTAATTTCAATATTCTATGATATGGAAATAATGTAAAAGTGTAGTTTTCTTCATCCCTGTACGTTTCTTTTTTCTTCAAATTTCAAGCGAAGGTAATTAGTAAGCATTTGCTCTGCATAGTATTATGTCGTGATAGAAAAAAAAGAAACAGTTCATTACAGGTGGAAAAGACTGTGATTATGTGTAACTTTTGTTATTTTGCTATCTTGTGGGTTTTATACAATATTGAAGAACAGTAACTGAGTTATGTTGGCCAGTTCTTGGCTCATTCCCCCCCTTTTTATTTGATTTGTTGCGCCATATTTTAGGGCTTTTCGGTTATGCTTTTTTTCGTTTGAAAAACTCAGCGTGTCTAGCAACCGGGAATTGTCAGAGAAATTTTATGCACCAGGCAAAATGAGTGAAATGTGTATCAGGGAAACCATCAAAAATTCAGGGAAAATAGCACGATATATTCTGCATTGCATTTTCATTTAAAGTGGCACACAGCAACTATGTTATTCACGCAGGCTTCTTTTTTTTTTTTTGCGTGTGCTTTCCGGCCAGCACGCCACCGCGCCGCAAGGCGAGGCATGATATATTACTTTGACGCCAGCTCATGGCTGAGCTGCCACAATAGAAAAACCAATAAGCGCATGAAGGGGGTACTGAAAAAAATTTGTGGAAGCGCTGCGTGAGAGTAGTATGCGACAAAAGCAGGAGTAACCGCGCCGGCAGCGGCCAGCGCAAAAGAATCAGCGAGCTGTGCTGCTATAGTGCTGCCAAGCGCGAGCACAGCCATATTGGATTGGATTGGCTCGGCTTTTTGCGGGGTGGGCGGCTCGCATGCTCTGAAGCTGGCATCAGTGTATTTTAATTTTCAGTAAACCTTTGATGTTCTTTACAGCCATTAACACTAATGACCGCCCTTTTACTATTGTAAATTGCAGAATATGGTTAATAAATAATTCCCATCAAAAATGATGGGAATTATTCATCTATGCTCATTATCATCAGCAGCTACATTCTTGAGCCTCTTCACTCGTCAGCTCTGCCGGGGTAGCACAATTGTTATGGCGCTTGACTACTGTTCCTAAGATGCGGGATCGAATCCCGGCCTCGGTGGCCGCTTTTCGAGGGAGGCGAAAATTGAGGAGCCTGTGTTCTGTGCAATGTCAGTGCACATTAAAGAACCCCAGGTGGTCGAAATTTCTGGAGTCCTCCACTACGGCGTCTCTCATAGCCTGACTCGCTTTGGGAGGTTAAACCCCGCAAACAAACAAACAGTCATCACTCGTCAGGGAATTTGAACTGAAATAATCAGGAAAAACCTGGAAAAGTCAGGGATTTTGAAAATACAATTGGTATTGGTTTGCTAGACACCCTGGAACTGCAGCCAGTCCTGTTTATGTTTAGCATAGCATCTGGCTGTTCAGCCTGCAACATCTCACATTATGCAACTTTAATTGAAGTCTGGTTGTACTGATGTTAATGATACTTTTTTTTTTTTCTCTCTATTTCTTATGCATGTTGCAAGCTGTGTTCATTTATCCTTCGTGCATATTGTGATGTACTGAAGTGTTGTGTAAATTTTTCTTTTGGTTTTTCAAAAGTCTGTGCATTGTGTTCATTTGTAAACATGAAAGTGGTCTGACCACGAATAAGTAATATTGTATATACTCGCACAATGGATCTTTTTTTTTTTAATTGACATTAATTTCAAGGCAGAACCTATTACATGAGGAAAGATTGACAATTTTTTTCTTTGCTTGAGATGAAATTTTATATACAGTCGAACCCCGATATTTCGAATTTTGGTTATATCGAACTCGCAGAATATCCCCTTCAAAATCCCATGTAAAAAGTATAGGAAAGGTGCGTCGTATATCGAACTCAGTTTCACCGGTAGTTCGATATATCAAACTGCGCCTCCCCCAAAGACGATCGCATCACCTGGACCGTTTGCCGCATGACTTTTTCAAGCCACGCGCGGAGGGAATGAGAGGACACAGCTCGGCGACGGCTGGTCTAGGGCAGCACCCCATCCTTCCCCCAAAGGCGCACATCTGCGGTGATCGCTGCCACGCCAGCACGTGACGTTTGCAAGTCGTGTGTGAAGGAACGAGAGGGAACCAATGCAGCCATGGTGTTCGGGAGAGGGGAAAAACGCGATAGAGCGAAGCACAAGGATGTGCCTTTTTTTCTGCTGAGCTTTATCTCTCCACTTCCTCTCTCTTTCCCCTGGTCTCCGCAGCAGGACGCACTACGCATGCGCAGACAAACCAGCTCAGCCCGTGGCAGGTGCTTCTCCAGTGTGTGTTGTGAACGCTCTACGCGCAGCGGCTGGCAAGCGATGAGTGTTTCGTGTCGTCGTGCTGAACGCGTGTAAGCTACAGCGGCCGCAAACGCTAAAAAACGACAGAATTTTTGGGGGGTGAGAGTCGTTTAATCTTGCCGTTGGGCTGAATGTATGCTATGGCGGCTGCGGAAGTTAAGAAGCGGCTTTTTTTTTTTTTTTTTTTTTTTTTTTTTTTTTTTTTTTTTTTTCTTTCTTTTTGCGAGAGTTATTCTTGTCAGGCTGAACGTGCGGCGCAGCGTAAGTTATGGCGGCTGTGGAAGTTAAGAAGCGGCAGTTTTTTTTTTTTTTCTTTTTTTTCGAGAGTCATTCATTCTTGCATCTATAAATAAAAAAAAGCACGCGGTCGGCTGCGGTCATGCCACCTGCTTTTAGCATTGCTCGCTCCAAACGGCATTTGCAGCTGTCACGCTTGCCAATGATTTTGTAGCAGTTGACTACACCCGCCCCATCCCAATCGCGGCACGATAAATCGAACCAGGCTTGTGCAATCAAGCCATCACGCGGGCACTCTGCCAAGTTCGCTACCTGCCACCGCAGGATCTATGAAAAGTGTAATTAAAAAATAAACAAGTCGTGGCGTTATCGCTGTGCAGCATCTTGATGCACTGCCAATAAATGAGCTGTGGATGCGACGGTAATTCTCGGGGGCAAAAATGGGGAGTGGGTTCATTATGCGAGTGGGTTGACTACGTGACAAATACCGTATCATTTTTCACGATCGCAAGTGACGTCTCAAGCCGATTTCTGTATATCGAATTATCGATATATCGCACTAGTTCGTTATCCCCTTCGACTTCGATATATCCGGGTTCGACTGTACTGAGTGCTTGATGTGTTTGAGAACCCTGCTCCCTATCACTATAATCACCAGGAGGCTCATCATATCTATGTAGGCGTGCGGATGCTTATTTGTTGGTACCTTATCATTCATACTACGCAGTTTGTTTCAAGATGGAAGCATGCAGGTTGATGCAGAAAATGAAACGTCTCCCTGGACGTACAACGCAGCAACTTGGAAATTGTGACTTCACTGAACGTAGCGAAATCTTTCATTTGCAAGGTGCGGAGAGAACTCAGCTCAGGTGGTGATGTGGCATCTGTAGCGAAAAGGAAATGTCAGCAGTCACATGTCGTCAGAACACCTGATTTTCTGCAGCAGCTGCAAGTCGTAGTGAGAGACGTCTCAGGGAAGTCAATGAAGGCCATTGCAAAGGAGGTCAAGTAGCAGAGTCAACTATGCACAAGGATTTGAAGTACTACCATTCTTATACTTTTGTGAGGGGGCTATTCATGTCTGATAAAACTTGGGAGACTCATCTCCGCCGGTTCAAGCACTTGCTAAGCAAGCTGAAGAAGCCTGAGGAGCCTTGAACGCACTTTTTGTTTTTGTTTTTTCTTTTTTTCTGTTCTTTCTTTATTTATTTCTTCTCTCTCTCTCTCTCTCTCTCTCTCTCTCTCTCTCTCTTTTTTTTTTTTAAAGGTGAAAAAAATTTGTAGCCAAATCCAAGAATGTTAACAGGTGGCTTTGCGTAAGTACTGGTGAGGTGCCTACAGGGATGGCCACAAAAATTTCATCATCTGTGATGGTGTTAGCTGTCGTCAGCAACGAGGGTGACATCATGTAGGCACATGTTTTTGAAGAAGGACTCTGCGTTAATGCTGCCACATATGTAGAGGAGCTTACCATCATTGTAAAGCCCTGGATAAACTGTTTCGAAAGGAAGACCTTACTTATGTCTTCCAGTAAGATTCGGCTCCTTCCTGCACCGCCTGCACCACCCAGGTGTGATGCAGGCGGTGCAGGCAGTTTTTGCTCGCTTAGTATTCAGAGACAAAGATTTGGTGAATAATTTGAAAAATCTGTGTTTTACTGTCGTAACATGAGTGTTAGTTCAGTGTGTTCAAGTGCATTACCACCACCACACCCGTCACCCGTCTTATTCGATGAAACGGTAGTGCCCTGCTTCACATTTGTGTATTTGCTTACATGAAAGCTGCGAAGTGGAAACAACAGATTGTGGATTATTCTGCATATCGCAACCAGAACTCAGTCTCTTAACACCACGAGGCAGTATCACACAACAGCCATCTGGCTTTTCTAGTTATATTCCTTGGGCATTTGTTTAGACTCAACCATGGAATTTACATTTTTGAGCAGTGATTTCTTTCTTGGTACCGTTGTGGGGCCTATTTGTCCAAAATTGCTGTATCAACTTGTTTGAGCTCCCACCTTCATCTTAATCAGTAGAACACGTGAATGCAACTGAAATATTGTTGCTGTGGAAAATCACGTAACCTAGGCTAAGTTAGGCTGTTTGTTGTGATGCCTCTGTTTACTCCTCCTCTTTCATCTCCAGCCTTCCTGGGAGCACTCTTTGTTGACAAGGGCCTGGAGTATTGCAATGCATTCTGCCAAGTGTGCTTCTTTCCACGACTGCAGGTGAGCCAAAGAAATTAGTGTATTATCCTATGCATTCACTACACTTCCATATTTATGTTTATGGGAATTTATAACACAGTTTTCTAATGCCATTTGCATGATATTATGATGCAGGCACCTTGTTAGGTGTAGTTTGCTTACTTGTTTTATTTTAGTAATTAAAAACTGGATCGTTTAAGTGCCTTTATTTCTTACACGCAAATTTGAGGAAAAACTGAGGTTTAACACTTATCGGTTAATAGGCTTCAGGCAGTGTCTGTTGAAGCACTTTTCCATTTCAAATTCGCTTTGATAGTTCACCCATGGGCAGCGGTGATTCAGAGTGAAATAATGCTGTGTCACTTATGCATTAATATCTGCTGTAAGCATATCTAATCATTTTAAGGGCCTGGAAATATAGTATGTAAATGCATGTGAGGTATACATGTGTAAATGTTAGAGCAGCATGATGTCATCCCAAATTAAAGGCTGTGACATGCCAAGCAATGTCTGAAATAGCCTGACTGGCCAAGGCGCACACAGCCACGAAAAGGTTTGAGTTATGAAGCCAAAACTATGCAATGAGCTTTATTTCGGAAATTAGGAACTTCCAGTCTTTGTCATGCATGCCATAGCACATACAAAGTGTTTGGGCATGGATGATCGCTGGCTGAGCATGTTGTACCTCGGCTCGATCCCTCATTTGCATTAACTGGTGCAAGTCTGCCCGTGTTTGAATTTATGAGAGTCCGATGCAATATATCTTACAAAGGCACTTAAAAACCTTCATTTCCGCAGCCAACTGGTCTGTCTGCCAATTGCATGTCACTACAGCATTGAGCCAAACCGATAAATGTACATTCTTATGCACAAAGCCATCGGCACTTGAAAAAAAAAGAAAAAAAGAACAGACAAGCATTTATCATACATGAAGATAGCTTATCAACCTGCATATAAATGCTGGTACAGCCGAAACCAGATATATAGAATTTTGGTTATATCAAACTCACGGAATATCCCCTTGAAAGTCCCATGTAAAAGTATAGGAAAGCTTTTCATATATCGAACTCAATTTCACCGGTCGTTCGATACATCGAACTCCGCACCACGCACTGGAAAGTGTGCCTTCCCCAAAGATGATCGCAAAGAGATCGCATCACCTTCGGCCGTTCGCCGCGTGACATTCTCAAGCCACGCGCGGAAGGAATGAGAGGGGACAGTTCGGCGACGGCTGGTCTAGGGCAGCGCCGCTCCCATTCCCCAAAGGCGCGCATCTGCGGTTATCGATTCCCGCGCGCCAGCATGTGACGTTTGCAAGCCATGTGCGTGAATGAGCCTGAGAGAACCGGTGGGAACGAGAGGGGAAAAACGCGCCCATTCTTTTGCCCATTCATTTTTCTTTTTTTTCTTTTGCCTATTGCATTGCATTTGGAGGGTGTGCCCATTCTTTTGCCGAGCTATCTCTTTCCTTCCTCTCTTCTGGCCTTCGTTTGCAGTAGTGCGCGCTACGCATGCACCAAACCAGCTCAGCTCGTTTTCAGACAGAACATCGGACACTTTCTCCAGCGTGTGTTGCGAATCCTCTGCACGCGGCAGCGGACGTGGCTATGGCGCCTGCGGACTTTAAGAAGCGGCATATCGGGCAGATCTCTCTCTCTTTTTCTTTTTGCAAGAGCTGTCTAGTCTTATCGTGCTGTACGCTGACATTAAGAAGCTGCTTTTTTTTGGGGGGGGAGTCGTTTTTCTTTCTATGTATGAATCAACGAAAGCACGCTGTCAGCTGCGACCGTGATACCGGCTTTTAGCATTTTTCGCTTCAAACAGCATTTGCAGGTATCACGTTTTCCAATTATTTTATTTTTTATTTATTTGTACCCTCAAGGCAGTGAACTACGCCCGCCCCAAGCGCGGCGTGATAAATCGAACAAGGCTTGTGCAATCAAGCCATCACGGGCACTCTGCCAAGTTCGCTCCCCGCCACCGTAGGAGCTATCAAAGGATAAACACGTCGTGACGTTATCACTGCGCAGCATCGATAACCAATGACATGCAAGCGAAAACACTCACGATTTCTGCTGCGGTGACACAGAAACCTTTTTTTGAGCTGCCGCGGTGGCTCGAGTGGCGAGAGAGACGCAGTGCCAACAAGTTGGAAATTTTTGTGCTCTGTCACTGCCGCTCGTTGCTGAGATCGCTCAGTCGCTTGCATATGAGGGAGCTGGCCTTAACGCTTTTTTTTTTTCCGTATTCTTGGGTGCAAAAGTGGAGGGTGGGTTCATTATGCGAGTGGGTTGATTACGCTGCAAATAGGTATCGTTTTCTTGCATCGTAAGTGCCGTCACAAGCTGATTTTTGTATATCGAATTATCGATATATCGAACTATTTTGCAATCCCTTCGAGTTCGCTATATCCGGGTTCGACTATATTCAGTTCTTAACCTGCCTGTTAAAGTACCCTCAGATGTTGCGACAACTTGGAATAATGCGTGTCAAATAACTGTATTATTCTCTGGTACAGAGAGGTGGGAGTAATGATGCACAGCATACACTTGCATACATAGATGGTAGAGCGCATTAGTGACAGAACTGAAGAACGCACAAATATAGGTCCTATGTGCTGTGCGCTCTTGACCCGCATTCCATGGGGCCGCACATGACGGTATAGGGTGCCTGGTGTTTAGAGTAAGAAGGGGCCGACGGCCTGTGTACATAAGGAAAACATTCTGATGAGGGTTTAGTATGTAATGCTGCTAGGCTAACAACCATGCTTACAGCTCTTAAACTGATAGTGCTTTCTAATTTTTTGTTTAAATTGAACTTAGACTGAGTCTTATAAGTGCATTTCAATTTACAGTGTGAACAAGGCCAACTTTGACGTGGGCACTAACAAAGTTGAAAACAAAAAAAAATAATAAGGTAGGCGTGACCATGCCCTAAATAATTAGAACTTAAAACTGGGTGGGTGGCAATCATTTTTTCTGTTACAGTTTACATTTTCTATCAGTTTGATGTGCTTGTGTAGAATTATGTTCACCTACATACTGCTTTCATGTATAATGATCCCCCTTTATGCTCAAACTGGTATGCTCAATTTCTATTGCATTTTTATGGCAGCAGCATAGCTTGTACATCTTCCGACCTTTGTGCATCTTTGTGCATCATCTGAAATGGTCTTCAACTAATTATGCGTAGGGCGTAGAAGCAGAACAGCTATTTTTTTATTGCTATTTATTGCCATCTTTTATTGCAGGTACTAATGCTTTCAAAATAAAATTTAGTTTTTACTATGCAACAGTGAGCTCATAAATATGAGAAGGATAACTCATCTTTCCTGTGCTGCGATCAAGCTGCAATAAATATCTAGCCACTACATTGCACTGTTAAGCACAATGCTTTTATTGTCACCTTAGGCCTTTCTCCAAAGTTCTTTGCCCATAAAAGACACAAAGTATTTGTTCTGCCCGAGTGGCTTACACGCAGTTACAAGGGAGACCTCGAAAATAGCCACAAATGCACATGAACATGTTTTAAAGCTGTATTATTGACCACAACCAGCCTGTGCTAACTTTATTGCCCCTTTATTTATCATGGAACCTCCATCGGCTGCTTTTGTTCCTATGTCACACTTCTGTGGAAGTCATAAGATGTTTGGGAGCTCTGGTCCAAGTATAATCTGACCTGTTTTGAAGCAATCGTATCTCAAGACACATTTTACTCCTGTGTGAGAGTGACCTTAGTTGAGTGCTTTATGGCTACTTTCACTCTTTCGTTACCGCGAAAAAAAAAATGCCTTTTTCATAGGTCTCGGAAGATATTTTTTTGCCAGTACAAATAATACTGCAGCACATGTTGCAGCATACAAAACTACACATAGTGGGATGCTCTTTTCTAAAACATAAGTTACAAAGCAAAACATTTATAGGAAACACACAAAACATAAAAGATAACCATTTTTACAGTGAGTTTATAATAGTAATAAGATAGAAAAGTCATGGTACAGTAATACCTCGATAATTCGAATTCGGTTAATTCGAAATCCCGGATAATTCGAAGGTTTTCTGCGGTCCCGTATTTTCCAATGTAAATTTGGCCGGATAATTCGAACAGGCGGCCTGCGCCAGCCCGGTTAATTCGAAAATTTGGACTGCTATGCGGCAATGCCTGATCCATGTTTCGCCGCAAACCCGGCGAAACGACGGCCCTACGGAGCTGCGAGGCAAAGCCACATAGTAATGGTGATGATTTATAGGCGAAGCGCCCCAGCTGGAGCACTCTCTGCACAAAAATCGGTCCACAGTGCGCCTCGCGCACCGCCGAAACACGCGCCTGCAGAGGAGAAGACGTGCTTCACTGCAACACGGCGGGCATACCGGTTTTTATCACATGACCTCGCCCCCACTCCATCCCTTGGTGTGCTTCGCCCACTCTTCCCCTGTGCCTCCGACGCTGCAAGTACGCCACCACCACCGCCGCGCCGGTCTCGCCTGCGCCATTTCTTTGTGTTGTGCGCTGTGGTTAGGGGTCGGCTACTGTGCCGTTTTTTTGGGCGGGACTGTGCAGAAGTGCTAGCTTTGTGACCGTAGCAGTGCAGAAATGCCAAAGTACAAGACTTTAACGCTGCAGCAGAAGTTCTGCTTGATCCAGGAAGCAGGCAAGAGCGCTTGTTCGGAGACCGAGTTGGCCAAAAGGCATGGCGTGCCCCTCTCGACGTTGTCCACAATATTGAGCAACAAGTCAAAAATACTAGAGGCTTACGGCAAGACCTATTCTTCGAAGCGGTCACGAGTGCGGGCTCCCACGTATCAAGATGTGGAAGCTGCTCTGCTTCGCTGGCTGCAGAAAGCAAACGCTGCCCACCTTCCCGTCAATGGAACGCTACTGCGGGAGAAGGCCAACGACCTAGCTCTACAACTTGGGCACGAGGAATTTAAGTGCAGCAATGGATGGTTTTGCCGTTTTAAAGAACGCAATAATTAAACCTTTCTCACCGTCTGTGGTGAGAGCAGCAGCACTAACGAGAGCGTTGTCGAGGATTGGAGAAACCACACATTGGCGCCGCTGCTTAGCGAGTACGGTGCAGACGACGTTTACAACCTTGATGAGGCTGCACTTTTTTATAAGATGCTGCCAACAAAAACATTCGCAGTGAAGAACACCGCCATCAAGGGTAGGAAACAGGCCAAGGACAGGATTACTGTGCTGCTCGGCGCAAACATGTGCGGTAAACACAAGCTGCCGCTACTGGTCGTCGGGAAGACGGGGAAGCCTCGCTGCTTCAAAAATGCGCGGCTGCCGCCAAAGGATGAACTCGTCTACAGGCACAATAAGAAAGCCTGGATGACAGGTGCAATATTTGAAGAGTACGTGCGGCAACTTGACCGCAAGTTCGCGGCCACGGGCAGGAATGTCCTGTTTGTCGTCGACAACTGCCCGGCACATGGCGACATCCCACATCTCCAGGCCATCAGGATGGTATTTTTACCTCCGAACACCACTTCGATCTCACAGCCGATGGACCAAGGCGTCATTCACCACACTAGGAAGATTTATCGGTACCACCTGCTCAAGCGCATGCTCCTTTGCTACGACAATGGCAAGGAGTACTCCATCGACCTCCTCAGAGCCATATGCCTCATGGTGTACGCTTGGAAACAAGTGGAGCCCACATTGATCAGGCGGTGTTTTGAACACGCTGGTTTTTCCAGTGAAAGCACTGTTGATGCCGATGCAGACCACCCATGTACTACTACTCTTGACGAAAAAGGAGCAGAGTATTGCGACCGCATCAATGCGCTCTGCGCAGAGGATGAGTCCAACGCAGTCGGCTTCGCCGAGTATATCAACATTGAGAGCGAAGAGCAGACTGGCTACTCTGACTTGGAGAGTGAGTTAACTGCTGGTACGAACATGCGCGATGACAGCGACGATAGCGACGACGACACTGACGAGCCTCCCCGAGCACCTGCTCTTGGTGAAGTTATCGGATCGCTGAACGTTATCCGCAGTTTTGTTGAGTGCCGCGGTGGAAGTTCAGAGATGTTTCGTCTATTTGACCAACTCGAGAGCATGACCTTAGGAGCCGCAAACTACCGGACGCGGCAAACCAGCATCTCTGATTACTTTCAGTAGTAATTCAAAATATGCCGAATAAAGGTAACACGTTCCTGCAACGAATTTTTTTGCCTAAGTCTTATTTCTGGGTGTGTTCGGTTAATTCGAAAACCCGCTTAATTCGAAGATTTCTCGCGGTCCCGATGACTTCGAATTAACGAGGTTGTACTGTATCTACGAATGCATTATTAACAGAAAATATTTTGAATATACATATTAAAGGTGACCCAGGAACACTGTGTAAAAAAAAAAAAAAAACTACCTGAACAGCGCCGTTCTTCAGCTACATAAAAAATTACAAGTGTAAACACTTTCACATCTCGTGCCATATATGGTGAAGCAGTGCCTTGTTTTCGTGAGGCACCAAATCAATACTGCTGCAAACTATAGACTGGGTATACACGTTGGACATGCGGCGTACCTTCAGGAATGTGTTTTCGTGGAATAAAAGCATCGCAAAGCTCACTAATGAATAGCTGGCACCATTTTCGGGTAATTATCACAACTCAACACTCTTGGATAATAAAGCCAACAATATGATTCGATATTTGACTTGCTGGAAGTCTTTTGATTACAAAAATTTGACGTTAATGCTGCATTACCAGTAGTGGCAGGTTTTTTCTTTTCAAGCGCGGCTGCCATGCCCTCTTTTACAACAACACATGCACATTAGTTCTTAAAAAGGTCCATCAGAAATCAGAATGTCGCCACAGGGGGAAAACTTAATCTGGCTTTACAAGTGCAGTGCCTAGACTAACCACTGGATAACGCTAGGTGCACGAGAAACGATTCCAGCATGTCGAAATCGGCTGTTTAAAGCATCAGTCACCAGTGATCAATTTGAATAGGCATGGTAACAAAAGAGTGAAGTGGCTCAGTGCAAATATGCGCATGCGGTATGATGGTACTTAGCTGTGAGTGCATTAGCATACAGTCTGAAAGTTTCGCTCTCCTTTCTTCTTGCTTTCTTTTTTTTTTTTTTTTTTTTTTTGCAGGACTTCATCTTGAATCAGGACTGGAATGACCCTAAGAGCAAGCTGCAGCAGTGTTGTCTCACACTACGTTCTATGGATGGTGGAGAGCCAGATATACCTGTCTACAAGTAAGCAAGCTAATTGTTACACAGTTTCCTTTATTATCAAGGAAGGCAAATGTAATTGGGTGTTAGGGGTTACATAGCAAAACAGAGTTAGATAGGATCATGGAGTTAATACTTTTACAGTTGGAAAACAAAATTGGCCTATGTACACTGATGGACTGAGGCACTGTAAATAGCTGTTGTGGCAAGTATGACCTACAAGGGAAATTGGTGGCCGGTCTTTTGTCAACGGAGGTGATATATATGTTGCTGTTTGCATGTTCATTTAGGTATGTGCATCAAATAGATTGTAATTGTGTCTTGCTTGAAGATGAATGAAACTGCCATAATTATGTAGTAGCCGTGGCCATTGTCAAAAGAATAAGCTGATTTCATTTCGCGTATAAGTGGCAGCATGTATTAAAGTTTTGGTTTAAAACATCTCACCCAGCAGTTTTATGGTCCTCTGTCTTCTCAGTGCAAATTAAATACTAGTATACTCTCTTCTGGAGAAATTTGAAGGGACCATGAAAATGCTAGTTTTGCTTGTCATAAGTTTCCTCAAAAGGACATGTGAGCATGTTAAGTGTGTCCAAATAAAGTAACACCTTGTTTATTTAACTGTTATTGGTGCAGCGAAAACTACTCGCTTTAACTCGGCACAGCGAAAAATGGCACCCACACAAAACATTGTGTGGATTCCTACTTTCATTGGACGAATTTCGAAATTGCTGTGAATTTTCACATATAAGTCAACCCCCAAAATTATAGCATTTTGCTGACCCAAAGAAATGAAATTCGACTCACATCCTCGTTTATTCTCGGAACTGCATTCACATCTATAGTTTTCCATGAGATGGCATCCTGGTGTGTAATTCGTAGCAATGAATATGTAACAATGCAATCACAAAACCATCAATAAGAACTTAACAGGGGCACCCCTCTTAGTACATTTTTTCTTATCTATGGACCGATTTGGATTAAACTTGCATCACTTATGTATTTTGACATGCTGATTTTAAATATATAATTGTTTCTTTTGTAGAGTGCGTAGGTTTAAGAATTTTACCTAATTAATGTTCTTCACTTGGAGGTGAGTTAATTACTAAACACCCAAGGGCATGATGAAAATCAGCCTGCATAAATTATCTAGAAATATCACAGAGTGCAGCTAACCAAGAATGGAGGTGCTAGATTAATTTGAACTTGTGTTACAGTACGTCAAACTTTTCTGTGGAAAAGCTCGATTTGACACCCATTATAAATAATTAGTTTTGTAAATGTTGCCTCATCATAATTGCATATATATTTGTGTCTTACTGCACTCTTCAAGAAAGTATCTTTGCAGCAATAAAAAAATGTAAGCAATAGCACAAATAGTTAGATTGATATCGCTCCTCCAAAATTGCAGCACCCTCAAAAATGCTGTTTCGAGAAAACAAGGAAAAACATGTCAGAACATGTAGATTAAAATTATGGCAAGGTTTGACATATCAATATGATCAGAAATGGTTGGAAAGTAAATTAAAGTAAAAACAATGTGTTATACCAATTTGTGTAACTAAAAAAAAAAAAAATGACTTTCAGTAAATTTTCCTGTATGGTTATTACATTTACCTTGGTGTCAAAAGATACAGGAGGTTAGGTTTAAAGAAAATAACTAGCAAGAGCAGGGCCAGAAATATTGATCTGGTGACAGTCCAAAGTTCAATTTCGAGAAATCGGCGAGAAAAGTTTTGGGCATATGTTTCAATTACCAAGGCTAACAGTAGCTCGATAAAATGAGTTATGACTGGTTTCTGGTGTAAATACACCGTTTCTCATCGAGATAATTGTCCCTGCAACTCAAAAGCAAATTTATTTCGAGAAAGTTTGCGATTCCGCATGACGCACGTGACGCTGTTTCACGATTGCTGCTGCCGCCGCGCCTCTAACTTTTCTGAGTGCTCAATCTGTCGCGGCCATGAAAACTGCTTAGGTATCACTTTTTCAACTGCATCGTCATGATTACGATGCTCGCACGCGGCAAGATTCCTCTCTAGGAAATCGTTCGCTCTCCTATTTGTCGCACCACCGAGCACCACCGACTACGCGCTTTGTCGCTGATAACGATAACAGGATGCGGGTTTGCCGTGTCACCGGTGCGCCTCTTATCTCTACCTTTTTTCGATTTCTGGGCTAGAATGACATTCGAACCAAAATTTTTCCCGTTTTACGCCGTGGTCATGATGACGAGACGTCGCTTAGCCAGCTAGGCCTACGCGACCTTTTCAAAATGGCGCCAGGCCCTAAACAGTTGATGCGGGCAGCCAACCAAAAGTGGTCATTTGTGTCGCATGCTTTCGGAGCCCAATAGCAGCGCATGTTTCACACAAATTTGTCCCTTTATTTACCGCTTCGGATGTTTGCTCATGAACGCCAATTGTGACATGGGAATAGCCTGAATCACGATCTTTCGAACGAGACCAAAGTGATGCCTGTGGAGCGCGTATTTATCGATCTGCGGCCGATCAAAACTCAGCGTGATTTGACCTCAATTTAAAGGGCCAAACGTTCAGATTCGCATTTTTGGAATGCTGTAACGTGCAAATTTAGGCGGTATTTTTCAATCAAAATTTGCAGATAGTTGCGGAAACATCTCGGGACCGCAAAAATGAAGAAATAAAAAATCCAATTTTTAGACCGATTTTCGGCCGCAAAGAGCCATGTCCTCCCTTAATGGAGATCAAAAGCAAAGAAAACAAAATTATGCTCCATCCCTCTTTCCACACCATTGTGTGGCTGACTGACTAACAGCCAGATAAACTGCAAACTGCGGATAAACTCTCTAGTTTTGGATTTCAGCGTCACATAAATCCTGGATATATTATCGGAAGTTAACTCTCGTGCTGCCTCCCGCGCATTCGAGGAAATGACCATCATCATGAACAAGCTAGCAGCTAAACAGCATGCAGTTAGAATTTGCTCCAGCAGAATGGGTTTAGTATGTATAAATTCACCTCCTTCCTTCTTTTCCCATTTTTTTTTATATGCATAGAGCAGTGAACGGGTAGGGGATGCATACTGCTCATGCGAAACTACCATAGATTGGCTGCACATATAGGCCAACTCTCCAATTTGGGTAGCCTTATTTTTTACAGAAAGGACGACTTATGTGCAGCAGTATACGGTAATCGTAAATGCTGGTAATCTAACTAGCTTAGTACAACACATGGAAAAACGGTGCTAGCCAATGTTGCGTGCAGTCTACCCATCGTGGGCATGGGGCAGTTATGTCGTGTCGTGGGACAGGCATTAATGCAGCTATAAGTGGAAAGTTCCTCGCTGCCAGCATCTCTGCTAGATGTTGGCTTGGCGCAGAGAGGAGCAACAAGGGCGTGCTGCAGTTGAACGCAGTTGTATTGAATTCGAAGGGGATTGTGAAATAATTAATTATATAAAATGCACCAATAGATGAGCAGCTCTGTAACTCGGAGGAAGGAATACAATGTACCAACGCTAGGGACGAGCACAAGCTACCGGCCATAATGCACCACGCTTGCACCAGTTCACGTCTAGCACCACGCGCAGGTGCATGGCATGTGCACCCAGGAAGTGTTCTCAAAGTCGGGATTTCCGCAATCGTCATCATCGGGGGCATGTATCATCTGCCGAGAGTCCCTTGCTGGCAACAGCTTTGAGTAGCAAATCTTCTTCAGTACCTCTAAACGCATTCAGTATTCCGCATTTGCTTGAAAGCGCGACCGACATGGACCTTAGGCTTACCAGTGAAGCGTCCGTGATTCGGCTGTAGGGTGCGGCCAACAGGCCTATGAGAGAGCCTTGCAACATGCTGAGTGATTCTTTCACCACCCTTGCATGATATGAGGTGCGATCAACCGCCTTCTGTTTACGTGTGCATCGCGAGCACCGGGGTCGTGAGGATTGCGGGGTCAGTATGGTGAAACCGACAACACTGAAACAGTCAGCCAATGCCACCGCTAGATAGCGCCTCCTCTCTTTAGAAGCCTGGTGCTGACAACACTAATTAATAACGAGCTCAGGACAGCAAATTTAGAATGAAATTCATCCGAATCTGCATACAATATGAGGCAGAAATAGGACATGATAAAATGGGGGGAAAAACCTTGCCTTATATGCGGGTTTTTACGGCACACTCGCCAACCGTTGTTTCGGACTCTGTGGGACCTGGAAAATGGTCTGAATAATCGAACAGTCCGAAAAATTTGTAAACTTGAAAAAAGTTGCTTTTCTGCGAAAAACCATCTTTAAAAATCATGAACTCCGCTGCCCCCGGTGTTTTGTTTATATGTCGATAATAAGAAGTTATAGTCATTAGAGCATGGTGCAATCTGTTACTGTGATCTGCATCCGCGCGCCACCCATGTGCACACGCTAGCGTGATCCTATATGGTGGGCGCGGCCGCCAGTGCGAGCACACTGAATGGTGCTGAAGTGGCAGGCAGCCGAGAAGCATGCATCTTGCTGAAAGCAGTCACCGTATGCACTGTGGTGCCCCGCAAAAGCGGATCGTGCTAAGCTGTAACTACTATGAACCTCCAGTTAGGATGTCTCGGCCAGGCATAATTTCGTATCCATTTCACGACGTACTGTGATGCAACTGCAGGTCATGCTCATGCCGCCAATGAATGCACGCTCTAGGCGAAGTAATAACATTCAGTTTCATTATTAACAAACGTAGCGAAGGTCGCGAGATGGAATTCGCGGGAAAAAAGCGAGAGGAACGAGAGCCTCTCTTCCCCCCCTTTGTTTTACCCACGAGCGGCGGCAGATGAGCCATGGTGCACGGTGCTCAAGTTCAATTTTCAGTTCAATTTTGCGCTTTTTGGAGGCTACCATGAGGACAATGAGAAGCGTTTCCTTATTGCCACTGCCTCAAATGGCAACGATGCACAGATAGCCAAGCTGTTCCATCTGAATGACACTACTTTGCCAAGCGTTCACAGCCGCGCAGAACTGGTTGTTTGCGACAGCGATGCCCGCTCACCTCTGTGTCATTCTGAAAAACGAGACTTCAGCCAAATTTTGTCCGATTGAACTTCTGGATGCCATAGGGTTCGAAGTATCAGTCGTGAAAATGTACACATTCCTATCGCATGACAGTTCCTGGATGAAGTCTGAAATATCGCGCAAGTCCAAATTACTGAGTCTACTGTATTACATTTCTTTGCAGTGTGAAAATCTTCTAGTACTTTGTGCCGTGAGAGTTTGTTCTAACAAAGAGTTAATATGTTCTTGCTCCTTAGTTGCTCCAAAAGAATTTCTGCTGCATAGATACTCCAGAAGGCACATTTCCTGCACTAGAGCTGCTCTAAAGCACATGTTTTTCTGCTCTAAGAGCTGCTTCAGGACCTCTTTTGGCTGCCCCATCCCTGGTTACGAAAACTACATGATTGCCGAAGCACGCTGGAATGGGTGGAGGAACATGGCGGACGTGGCCTGCCTATGCCACGGCCGGTCTCGGGGGAGAGAGCGCTTCTCTTCTCTTACGGCCTCTCCAATGGGGTCTGTTTCCACCGCCCGCCGCGCCTCGGTGGGGTCGCCACCGCCCCACTGCTGCTCCTCCGCTGCAGCCGTTCACGCGCAAGGGAAACGTGCGTTCGCTTTTAGCTTTGCCCGCGTCAGTTGCAACCGGCAGGTCCTGACATTTCGCCCCTTATGGTTTATACAAAGTCTGTAATCAACATCGAACATTTATCGTGTACGAGGAATAAAATAGTCAACAATCCGCTCACGCGCGCGCTCCTTCATCAGTGAGGCCGTGCACGGTCGAATGAAGCTTCGGGTACACTTCAACATATTTTACCTCTAAGTTTTGTACAAAAATAAATTTACCAGGCTATGCAATGTGCCTTTGAATGTTTTAAGCAGGTGTAGCGCGACCTGACGTGAGTGCATGGTGAACTGTTGGGTGGAGATTCTGTCAACCGCTACCATTTTCGTTTAGATCAGAAGAGGCACCAGCAAAAATTCATGGTGCGTCTCAGATTCAGAGTAAAGAACAAAAATTTACTCATATAGTAAAAATTTCACTTGTCTAGTGGAGTGGGCTGTTCTAGCTTCGTTCAAAACATATCAGTCGGCTGAAAGACCGAAGATGTATATGCATGTAGTCTCGCGACTGCATTTAATCAGGGAAATGGGCATAAACAGTTAAACAGAATCGAAAAAGCGGCAAACAATAAAAAAATTGTCCTTTTAAGCTACGCATTGCACTATATGTTAATCAATTCATCAAAATGCGACCTGCGTCTAGAAAATTCAGTCTCAAAATCTTCCTGCACGGCTTGTGCACATAAGGAGTTGGCCTCTCGGTCTTCTTTGTCACTTTCCTGGTATAATTAATTGAGAAGAAGAATTTTGAGAAATGTTTCAAATATCAAAGAAGTGGACCTAATAACATAGCTGTTGTCAATTCCTTTCGGGCAACTCAGTGTTGAATTCTGAAATGCTGACTGAATCAGGATCTTAAGTACTTCGAGAACATTTGTGTGTATAGTAGGTGCACGGCAGCTTTTTCGAAAAAAAAAAAAAAAAAAAGAGAAGCTTGTCCAATAGGGCAACAAGCTCTGGTTTCGGATAATGCAGTCCACTAGAATATTGTCCTCGTAGAAGAGCGTACTACATGGGGCTGCTTCTTTCGCTAGTTTCAAGAAGAATAGCGCAAGCGTCACACCCAAAGTTGATTAACTAAATGATGTATCCAGCAGCGTAAAGTAAACCGGAATATGTGACAGTGGGAAATGGGATGGTAGGAGATGTCATCACTTCCTTCAGTGCCTTGATTTTGCTCTGAGATGAAACGTCCATCTTGACAATGTAGTCATGTGCCGCTGTTACGGCCCTCGCATCTAGCATATGTCATTCCCTTCCGTACATTAACCTTACTTTCCCGAAGAGAGCCTCAATGGGTCGCTATATAGGGCTTGAAATGAGTCTTCAGTGAGAGGGTCCTTCTTTAACGCTTTAGAAGTTTCTTGCATACTTTCGATATAGCAGGTGAACTCATTTTAAGTCACTGCATCGGGTATCACCTTCATCATTTATTGGCCTCTTTTTACCACTTTAAGCAGAAGTGGTGTCATAAATATCAAATCATTTTTTATTGCTTTCATAACAAGCTTAATATCATGTAAAAATTTATTTAAAACAATGTTTATTTGCAAAATTAAAATAATGTTTATAATACCCCACATTGGCTAATATACGAATTGTAATAACATTTAAAACTCAACCCTACAACGTTTACTTTGACTGTTATACCAATACTTTATAACATGCAAGCATTTTGCAATTTACATTACATTTTTATTAAATTATTTTCATCTTCGGTGTTACATGAATGGTTTCGCATCTAGCGCTAAAGATGGTTTTGCTGTAGCAGACGAGTTGCTGTCATGTTAGCTTTGAAGAAGCTTCGATGTGATCTCTTCTCAGTTTTCTTTTTTTTTTTGTGTGTTCCTATTCTTATACAGGCTTGGGAAAAATTCGGATTAAAATGGACAAAAGTAGCTACCATACCGCAATGTATGCCATGCTTGTCGAACGTTTGCTGAACGACAGTGTTTTTTATATCCTTTCACGTGTGTAGTATGTTGACGACATGCTGCTGCAGCATCTACCTTCTTTGTTTTTAATTTCGGGGCTGCACTCACCACGAAACTCTCAAGCGACAGCACGAAACCAGGCAAAAGCCACCCGCCGCCGGTGAAGCAAACGCGAAGCGAACAGTGAGCAGGTTGCGCCCCTTGCGGTGGCGGAGAGCGCAACTCAAGGAGAAACGTTCCCATTGTTCCTGCGGCGATTGAGAAGGCCGTAAGAAAGAGCGCGCGCTCTCCCCCGAGACCGGCCGTGCCTATGCGTAGGCTTGCCGACAGGCGGCATAGCCATTGGAATGCACATAGCACGTGCTAATACACCATGAGTGTTTGTATTAAAAGGAAGGGCAGAAATGCAATTTCTTTAAAATTGAGTATGTATTTGATCTAATTTTGAATATAAAAAGGTGTGCATTGTGAACATTATTCTTTCCTTTGCATTTTCGGTTCCTTGACAGTGTTTTCTTGCTTGTTGTGCTTCCAGAGTAATCGAATGCAAGGGCCCAACCAACACTAGGGTGTACACAGTAGCTGTCTATTTTCGAGGGAAGAGACTCGCCACAGGATCTGGTCACAGGCAAGTATTATGTATTTTCATGCCCGGCTTTGTTTAACTTGCTAATCACTGACAACATGGGGAAAATATAGCGAGGAATGCATTGGTCTGATTCCGTGGTAATCAATTCATACCAGAGCTTACATAGCAGCACAGCCTTGCTACATGGATGGTGGTGGGTCAGGCTACGAGGAATACCTGCTACAGTGTTATTTGTAACTCCCTGGGACCTGACCAAATTTTGCATGCAGCTGTTACCTTCTTTCTATAGACCTTTCCAACATGATTTCCGCCTTATTGCTGACTGGACTGCTTTTTGTTCCTGGCGCTACCAATCCATCGTGCCTTCAGGAGAGGCGAGCAGCAGCTTATAGTCGGGGATGGCAAGGGAAGGAGACGAGCCTTTGTTACCTTGGCCTGGGCTGTTTCTTCTGGGTAGGGGGTCTTCTCAGCTGGTACACTAATGACTCTGCACCCCCTAACCATGCACATTCCCCCTTCACACCTCTGGCTACCAGGTTGTAAAGGGGTTGGAATAACTTCAGAAATGTTATTACAAAGTAGCTGAACATAAGGAGTTGTTTTTCAATGCAAAGAACATGTTAGAGGTGCACAAATATTGAAATTTTTTAATACGAATTGAATGTGAATATGGAGAAAAAATGCCTTCGAAATTGAATATCTGATCAGTGAAAAAAAAATGAAGGGAATTAAAAATTGAGAACCATTGTTCGTCTTAGTCATTTTAGAATTTACACGCCAGTAAAATAAAACTAGTTTCATAGAACTCTGTACCCTACTGAAGGATGCTGTATAAATGTTATAGAGGATTCTGTATACTGGTTTTTTGTACAGGAAAGACTTGCACGAAACTGAGTGGAGCTGTCATATTGCTGCTGAATACAGTAAACTCTAGCTAATTTTCCCTTCAGGGGTCCAGAAAACCAAAAGCTGGAATTATCGAGTGGGCCTGAAAAATACTGCCAAAAACCGTTTGAAACCGTTTGAATCACTGTAATGAAACCTTAGTGAGAACAACATTTTTTCTCGGTTTCTTCTAGTGCTTCACTTTGTGCATACTGTTGGGAAGGTTCTCTTTAAAAAAATGACCCCGTTGCATTTTGAGGATGCTTCACTGCACAGCCCACGCGATAAAGCATTGTGGTTAAGTGGGCAATGCTGTGAAACTGTGATGATTCGAACATTTTTGGTGTATTCGGTAATTTTTGAATAGTATTCGGAAATTCTGAATATCAGATTTTAGAGTATGAATTGAGTAACAAACACGTTCGATTTGTATTCGAAATTTCGAATAATCACACACCCTTACTGAGTATCAGAATTTAGTTTTATTTTTTCAGATTCTTGTTTAGTAGACTGCAATTAAATTTTCCAATCAGATAAACAATTTGAGACCATTATGTTGGTTTCCCATTCAACTCAGTGTAACAAAAAATTCGCTTAACCCTGACAAGCAGACAGACACATCTGTCTCACCAGCTTCAAGTATGTGCAAATGTGCAATGGAATGCCTATGCGCTGCATTTTTGCATGCTGTTTACTACCAAGTTAATAAACAAACCATTCATGACTTCATTAATGCCATTATAATAAACTGTGTTTCTCCTGAACTTAAATGTAAACTGGACCTAAACTTTGCATAAGAATGCAGCCAAGTGCTGAGAAGACAGCTGCTAGCAGCATCAATTCAGTAGTTACCCATGCGACCTTGAATTGAATTATAGCACAGAATGTAGGCAGTGCCATAAAGAGGTGCCCCACAAACAAAAAATAGCCGTTTCAAGCAAGCGAATATCATATACGTGTTAAAACAAGTGCACATGCCAGGCGCCCTTATAGAAGCTCCAACAAAATGAGCAATATGGGAGAAGCCTCTAGTAGCAGTGCTGCCCCTGTTGGAAGCACCTTGCGTAAAAGCACACTGGCCACGCATTGTGCTACCGTCGCATCACTTTCTTCCACCATGCTGTGATGCTTCCACACTGTGCTACCTGTTCAGGGTGTGACCCGAGAGTGGGCAGTCTGAGGGAGCAACTGTCAGCACAGACGAGCTGGGCAAATGGTGCACAGTTAAAATTTTTTGTAACATAACCGATTTTCATAAGATTAACTACTCTTTTTGATGCACGGAGCCTGATGCATTCTGCCGAGAATGGGCACCATCATAAAGCGCGTACTACCTGCCGCTCCTCTAAAGCTGCCTTAAACTCCGCAGATAAAGCAGCCAAATTTTTAATGGTCGTTATTCTGAAGAAAGTTTGACTTTCGTGAAGGTACCTTACCCTCTAGGAGTTGCACACCATCAAAAAAAACTGCAGACAGTCAAGCAGTTGCAGTGGAGGCTGTCAAGCACTGCCTCCACTCTGCGCTGCCCTAATCACAGCTGGACCAGAGAGAAGCAATGAGTGCGCGCACTGCTGCCTCCAATCTGTCCGTGCATTGTTGAACCATTGAGAGCGCGTTACTTTGAATCTGGTGTCCACCCACAGCTACGCTAGAGTGAAGCATGCCTTCTCTCTGAAGGCGCATGCTTCGATGGTCGGCAAACCGAACCACAGGGTGTTTTTTTGTGTTGGGAGTTGTAGAGCTGAGATGCTATAGCATAGCAAGCATCGGCATTACTTTGCGGCTCTGCTAGACCATCACTTCATTTGTTTGCGACGAAATCGAAGTCAGGTGCTCCCGCAAAGTGCTCCCAAACCTTCCAAATAATGGGGCTGGTGCAAACTGCTGCTTCAAATTATCCAGTCAAGCTGTTATTACAAAATATGGGACCATAGAAGTTCTTGTAAATAATATCCGAATTATCAAGGTTTTACTACAGTCGAATCTGGATATATCGAACTCGAAGGAGATCACAATATCGATAATTCGATATACAGAAATTGGCTTGGGACGCCACTTGCGATCATGAAAAATGATACTGTATCTGTCGCATAATTAACCCACGTGCATAATGAACCCCCCCCCCCCCACCCACTTTTGCCGCCGAGAATTAAAAAAAAAAAGCAAAAACAAAGCATTAGTCGGTGGCTCGTCCCTCCATTTTCGTCGTCACATCCACAGCTCATTTATTGGCAGTGAGCTAAGATGCTGCGCAGCGGTAACATACTTTTGATGTTACAGGGTTCATGCGGGTCCTTGAAAACCTTGAAGACCCTTGAATTTAGATGAAGTGTTTTCAAGGGCCTTGAGAGTCCTGGAATTTTCGTGTGGCCCTTGAAAACCCTTGAACTTTGATGTGGTGGGGTAGATGGTCACGGAAGAATGCTAGTATCTCTTAAACTTTCTGTTTTCACAAGTCATCTTATTGCAGATGACTTTACCGAAGACCACCATGAGGCTGTCGGGTTTTGTGTGGGTTTGTCAATGTGGGTGTGTGTTAGTGTGGGTGCGATTCAAAGCAGACGAAGCCCCATGTCTTTTCTTGGCGCCACGCATGACTGCCGTAGCTCGGTAACCTACTCCAAGAGTAAGGTTTGGGTGTGAAGTGAAAGGAGACAGTGTGAATCTAGTTCAGGCATGGCAACCGGTGCGCCATAAGCGTGGGGAGCCTACACAGTAGTGACACAAGTGATTCACCAGCACACAGCAAACACGTATGCATCGCTCTGCAAGAGCAACACAGGCTTCACCTAAAGCGATTCCATAAAATTTTCTTCCCACTGTAAAAAAAAAAGCAAAATTATACAGGCTTCAGCATTGCCAACAGCTGTGCTACCACACGAGAAAGTTTCCTCGATGCGTGCAGCAGAAATCGAGCACTGCTTGGCCATAGATGAGGGCTGGACACCTTGCTCTTTCTCTAGTCTGTGCATGCTTTTTCACAATTATTCGGCACGTAGGAGAGGCTTTGTTCTTTTTACTGGACAGACCCTTTTCTCTCGCATATTTGTTGCCCACCGATCGATCGAGAATGTTGCAGTCACGTTGCAGTTGCAGTTGTGGTATGCCAGGCTGTGTCTTTGGTCAGACATCAATAAGTATGTGGAGGCAGCAGTGAAGAAAGAAGTGAATGTTCCAAAATGCGTGGCCTTTGAGTACATATTAACATGCTGTTGAGAGCCACTTGTGCCAACAAAGCTCAACTTAGCATTAAATTTAGCCATGTTCTTGCAGAATTTTCTTCTGTTATACCAATCAGGCAAGTCATTGGTATTCTTTTTGGCAGAAGACGTTATCTGTGCAGTTAGAAAGCTCTGGCTGAAATTTTTCAAGGCCTCAGTTCTGTGTTCATCTACAGGGATAATAAGCATTTCGAAGATGGCTATAGAACATCCAAAAAACCACACTTGACTCAGAGCGGAAAAGGTTCTGAAAAGCTGCAAGTTGAGCTCGAAGGAGGTGTTCACATTTAAGATTGAATGCAAGCAGTTCCTCTTGGCAGTAACGAAAAAAATACTAGACAAAAGCCCACTGCAGTCTGCTGTAGTTCCAGGCCTTACCTCGCTAGACCCAAGGCAGATGTGCTCAAAGCCTGCAAAAAGCATAGAGGGCTTTAAAAGAGTTTTGGATGCATTGATTGCTGCAAAGAGGCTAACAGAAATGCAAAGGGACACTGCACTTTCGAAATATACAGATATTCTGCAGGATCACGAGCACAAGCTAATACTTTTTGACAGAGCTTCACATGCTGTGAACAATAAGGGAGCTCTGGAGAGTTCATAAACTATTGCTTATTCCCAGTCATGGGCAGGCAAGTGGAGTGAGGGCTCAGTGTGACTCGGCAAGTTGTCATGGAAAATCTGAACGGTGTTTCTTATATATCCCAACTGATTAATTGTGTGTGATGCTGTGGAAAGAGCAGGTGGTATAACTAACGTGAAAATCTCAGAAGAGTTGAGAATGTTTGTGGCTTCTGCAAGACAGCATTACCATACTTTTCTGGAAGCTTGAAAAGAAGCAGGAAGATGAAAGTGCAAAGCAGCAGAATAAAAAGCGATGTCTCGGAGAAGCTGTCGAAGATTTGAGGAAAAAAAAAAGAAGAGATTGAAGTGACTCTTGCAGAGTTGAATGCTTCTGCAGACACCTATATCGAGAAGGCAGCAGCTACCAATGAAATAATATGGATTGTTAAGTCGGTTTGAGGAAGACTGCTAAAGAAAAGGCAAAGGAGATTGTGAACGTCAGTGCTGAACTTGAACAAAAAAAAAAAAATCGAGCTTTCATGAAATGTTGAATAAATGTAGAAGAAATTAGCTTCCTTGGTCTTGTGAGAAGTCTCTTGTGCAATAAATGTTAGGTACTTGAGATGTAAAAAAACGTTTATTTAAAAAAAAATTATTTGTTTTTAAGTCCTTGAAAAAAGTAGTCTTGGGTCCTTGGAAGTCCTTGAAAATCCTTGAATTTTGTGGCTGAAAATCAGCATGAACCTTGCTCCTGCGGTGGCAGGGAGTGAACTTGGCAGAGTGCCTGGTTCTATTTATCAAGCTGCGTTTAGGGCGGGCAGAGTCCACTGCCACAAAATTATTGGAAAGCATGTTAGCTGCAAATGCCGTTTGAAGTGAACAATGCTAAAAGCTGGTGGCATGATCGCAGCTGACCGCGTGCTTGCGTTTATTCCCTGATGCAAGGATGGACGCCTTTCGCAAGAAAAAAATATCTACCGCTTCCTAGCGTCCGCAGTCGCCGTAGCTTACGCTATGCCGCACGTTAAGCAGATAACAAGAATGCATGACTCGCAAAAAAAAAAAATTGCTGTAGTTTAGCTCTGGTTAAACCTGGTAGAGTAGCGAGAGCTACAGGCCCCTTGCTACGCTTAGGGTCTGCTTGTGGCAAACAATGTTATGCTGTTACTTCTGGTTATGCAAGACACATGGCCAAGCACTAGTTTCAACTGAAGACTCTTCGGTGGTCAGTAAAGTAGTGAGACTTTTGAACACTCGACACGTCGTCATCGACCGTCACGGATTCACTGTCAGAGGCTAAGCGAGCTCGTCTAGCCACATCGTCATTACAACGCTTATCGAGACGTTTGGCATGCTGTCTCCTCCTTGTTTCGTTCCGACGCCAAAATCTGGCTTCTTCCAGCCTAGCCGACTCATCGCTCTCCATAACGACCCGCCCCTGCTATATACGCTTGCGACACCCCATCTCCCTCTACTGCGCTTGCGCACAACTGATGAGGCAAGCGGCGTCTGCTCCACGAGCACAACAGCGGAGTGACGTCATGCTAGATGGCACGTCGAGTGGTGGCGCCCACCAGCTGTGGCAGTTGCTGGGCAACGGCTCAAGGTCAGCGCAACCACGACGCAACCACGTTAAGCAGCGTAGTGTAGCTCTCGCCACAAAAAAAAATCTGCTGCTTAACGTCCTCAGCCGCCATGCTGCGCCGCACGTTCAGCACAACGACACAAGACGCGCATCGTATGTCACCCACCGCTCACAGAGCCGTTCACAACACATACTGGAGAAAGCGTCTGACACTCTGTCTGCTGTGGGCTGAGCTGGCATGTCGGCGCATGTGTAGTGCATGCTGCTGCGAATGAAGACTGGAAAAGAGAGGAAGGGGAGAGAGAAAGAATGGGCACACGCTTGCGCTTTGCTCTATCGCATTGTTTCCTCTCTCTCGAACATCACGGCTACATTGGCTGTGTCTGCTCCGTAGCGGCCATTGCGAAACTGGTTACCTCTCATTCTCTTATGCACACGGCTTGCAAACATCACGTGCTGGTGCGCAGCAAACAATCACCGCAGATGCGCACGTCTTTGGGGAAGGGCGTGGTGCCAAACTGTTCTCTTTCATTCCTTCTACGCGTGGCTTGAAAACATACGCGGCAAACAACCGAGGGTGATGCTATCGTCTTCGGGGAAGGCACACCTTCCAGTGAGTGGTGCAGAGTTCGATACATCGAATGACCGGTGAAATTGCAGTTCGATATACAACACAGCTTTCCATTTACTTTTACATGGGATTTTCAAGGGGATATCTCATGATTTTAATATAACCAAAGTTCGAATTATCCGGGCTCGGCTGTGTGTATAAAATGCTTCCACTGGGGCAAGAAAGTGAACCCCCACAAGATGGCTTCTGCACAACCTTCAACCTTCACGTCAAAATGTGGGGAGATTTTTTTTTTTACCATGCAGAAAAGTTAGGATACCTGTGCACCTGCCTGCGCTCGGTACAGAGATCTGTTATAGCTGGATCTCACCATTGGATACTTGTCATGCATTGCCTTGTAGCCAGAAAGGTGCATAATCATTGGAGTGCACCCTCTCTTGTGACTAATATTCGCACATGCCTAGTTCTTATGTGTCACTGTTTTGGCCTAAATTTTCAACAGGTTTTTCATTTCAGCAAAGTTTCTTGCATATTTTATTAATATTTTTTGTAGCAGGGTTTGCCTGCAGGGGTGCAAGTAAAGGGGGGGGGGGGGGGGGGGGAAATTCACTATGTGTTGAGTTTTTATTCCTATGCTCGGTTCTATTTCTAATGCGTTTTTTTTTTTTTTTTTCACGTGTGTGCATTCATTTCTATTTTCTTGAAGTGCGTTACATGTTGTAAGGGGAGATTGTATGTGTGCCCGCTTTTCTCCTTTAGCATGTATATTTGCACTTGTTTCTTCAGTGACATAAAAAAATCAAATATAACCTTTTATTTCCTACAGCATCCAGCAAGCAGAGATGGCTGCTGCATCAAAAGCATTGGAAGCATCCAAAGGTACCTACATCCCGAGTTGCATTTTCTTGCCTGAATTTTTTGCATTAAATCTTTGCATGTGGACCTCATGCAGTAAAACCTCATTGATACTTACTTTAAAAATGTAAGAAAAAATGCATTGTCTGGGGAAACGTATTATTGAAACTTCCTGATTTTGAAAAATTGTTAACTGCTGAATGAGGTACAAAGGCATTTAAAATTGAGAATTTCACTGTATAAAAGTGTAGATTCTTTTTTTAGCTTTTGCAGAATTCAGTCCGTATTTGTTTTGTCCTGTGCAGAAGGGATTTAGTAATAAATTAAGTTTGTACAAGGCAGTGACGAGCCCAGATTGCTTCCTTGGCTGTGTCTGGATGCTTCGCCCGCTTACACCTCTGACATGTGGAGAAGCTGTCGCGATGGCTTACAGCCACCGCGTTTTTGCTAATGCTGCATTGTGCAGACCTAGCCTGCTTGTATGCAAGGGAATATTTGTAGTTATCAAATGTTTACCTCCTATGCCTCTCAGGCACCGCAAAGAAGTTGCACCGTTTCTTCTCATGAAGTCATATTTCCGCGGGAACGGGCGTACCTTATCTTGGCTTTCTTTAATGCTTTTCCCCTTTGCACCTATGCACTGCAGGAAAACAACTGTGGTGGGTGAGCACCACTGATCACTTTCTCATGTCGCAAGCGCGGGTTAGCACATGTTCGGTTGATCGCAGGATGTATTATATGGCCACAATTTGTCGAAGTTTCGAATTTAAAGGTCCACAGAAACGGTCACCAAAAAGCCACTGATAAACGTGTTCAGTGTGTAGAACGAATCCTTTTGAGCATTAACCCAAAGTATGACTCTTTGGAACAGAGCCAGCGATTTATTATTAATTTTTAAAAACAGCATTTTTTGAAATTCACTGGCAGAGAGGTTGTTGCTTGGCGGCGTTGCATGGAACTATTTCCTTAAACCATAACGTCACGGGTGAGTTGACTGGCAAGGCTTGCTAGAAGCTGCCATTCGCTGCAGCCACTGCAGCCATGACGTCACGGACGCACTTGTGGTAGCTGCGAAAGTCGTCTGCTCGTGCGCTGCGCGAACTCCTCAGGCGCCTCAGGCGTGTGCGGGCTGTTTTTACACAGCTTGCTGTCCTTCTCGGTTAGGCGGCCATTGACCATCAAGTACAACAACCGAAGCGACGCAGTGATCGGCGGAACGAAGCTGCATTTACAAATATCTTATTTATATAACGTGGTTTCAGGAGTACCGGAGTGTCGTCCGACGAGGCGTCAACAGCACGGTCAAGCACAGCACGATGGCAGCACCTCCTTGACCGCCGTAAACACCGCCGCTGTGGCCCCTCCTCCCGCATACCGTACGCGAATGACACGGCGGATCGTTAGTGCCGATGTCCGAAATAAAGCGTGCTAAAATTTGTTGGCGTCTGGAATACTGAGCCGAATATCAAGTCAGGATCGCTGACCAGCAGCAAATTGCTGGTAAGAGCAATAGCCGTGATACAAGCAAGTTTCTGCTCAAGCCAATTGCTGCTGGTGCATTTCGGCTCATCCGATCTGCTCGTACTAGCTTTGCGATTAATGCGTCGCCAGAGTTAATCTTATGGTTCTTTTATACTGTGGCAGGATAGGATTCACAATAAGGCAGTTTCATAAGTAGACGATTTACGACAGCGTTGATCAGTTCCAAAGCGCTAACCGCCGCGGCTTCGAAGCAAAACAATTTAGGCCTAGCTGGGAGAAACTGGGAGAAAAATAGTGTAACTCTATAGAAGTTGTTTTACTGCCTGCGATTTTGAGCGTATGAAATGGGAAATTGAATGAACCAGGAATATATCAACAAAGCTCTACTGTATTTGCTAACACATCAGCTTTTTTGACTCTCAACTAGGCCTCACATTTTGCCACATGTTGTCTCTTTTGGGCATGAATTTATATCCAGTTGAGGGAAAACATTCAAAATTTTGGATGGAGGATGCCAGAATTGCATGAAAAAAAAATCCAACCTTGCCCTCTTAATAATTATGCTAATTCTGTCACGGTCTCATATATAATAAAACAACATAAATTTAATGTCAATGCAACTGCTAGAAATATTCAAATTAATCACAAAGAGCAAAAAAGAGGGAGTACCCATGGAAAGGTTTGGTTGCAGGAATGCACTACTTTATTAGACTTGGAGTATCCTTTGCAAGATTAAAAAAAAAAAAAAATGTTTATACTTAAATAAATGTGTACCCTGCCCCACTTTGTTCTTTGCTGCTGTTTTGTAGTTTCTGATGGGATGGCAATTGTGGCACGTACGCAACTCAAAGCATTAAACGTGTAATGATGCCAGCATAGGGCAGCAGTCTTTCATTCTTGCAGAAGAAGGGCGAAAGAAGGGTGACAAACTAAAGCTAGTGGACCAGACCTGGCATGAGATGATAGCCATAGGACTCCAAGGCTGAGGAGCCCTCAACTCCCACTTTATATTATAATAAAGTTTATTCCTCATCCTCCTGCACGTGTGTACCCAAAGCCATTGATGTGAGGTGGCCTTTGCCTGTCTTGCTGTTTACAGCGCAAGGTCTTCCACGTATCAGTTATATGTTCATTATAATGTGAGGTTGTTGTGTTATGATAAACTGACAGCAAGGTTGTACCTTTCATGAGTAGCTCCGAGTAGGTTCAAAGCACTTTCGCTGAGGCTTCAATGTAAAGCACGCTAGGCTTAGCTGTGTCAGACAAATGGTGCTTTTTACGACGTGTGCCTTCTGGCAGCGAGCTTCTTTGGAGGGTGTGCTGCCATAAAGAAACTTGCCAAGTAGATGTACCTAAACATATGTGACCGGCGGAAGAAACAGAAACACAAGAAAAAGAAGTACACTGGACAGCGCTGTCTCGTGTACTTTTTTTTGTGTTTCTGTGTCTTTCGCATATCCAAAGTGTAGATTTGCACCAGCTGGCCCAAATAGTCACCATGTTAAAGATCTACCTCACTCTGGGTTTTACGCGGAAGATTGATCTCATGCTCTTTTGTCCTTTCTGATGCTAACCCTGATTGCACCATATGTTCACTGTTCTAGGCATAGTCCAGTGCTTGGGGCAATATGCCTGCTGTAGGGCCAAATGTTGCTGGCAGTTATCATAATACAGCACGTAAAGAGTACTAAGCACACACAAAAAATTTGTTTGCCTGAATTTTTTTTTTTAATTAGCAACTTTCTAGTTAGAGGATGTTGCCCTAACAAGAGTATACATATATGTCAGTTTTTTATAGTTTCATCTTTAACATTATTTGACGGCCCATTCAACATAGGCAGGGGACCTAGAAAGATGATTTTTAATTCTTTTCTTGTCATCGGGTTCTAGGAGAGTCTCTTGCCTTCACTGTGCAGATTATGCCCTGGTCAAAGGGTTGAAGCACCAACGTAGTATTTGGTGACAGAATGTGAAGTTCACTGTTGTCGTAGCTGGGAGTGCAGGAGTGGGCAGAGGAGTTGCCTATGAGGAGGCACACATTTCGATCTTGGTATATTACGCTTGTCCCAGACTGCAGCCACTTCAGAAATGTTTGTCGATCATCTGCACTTTTTGATTGGACCTGTTGGTCACTGAAAACAAAAGTGCATTCAACAGGCATTGTGGAGATTTGTTTTTATCTAGTCCTGAACAGTTGAAGTTGTGTTGACGCAGTAATACACCAGTAAATAAGAATGTCCTCCTCTACAGCGCCTCGCGTAAATTCATAAGCCTGAATTGCTTTGGAACATTAAGCCCACCCTTTAAACCATAAACTAATGAGAATATGGCTAAGATTTGGCTGATGACCATAGGTTTTTATGCACAGTTCACACTTGGAGCTCACTTAAATTGAATGTTTAATGAGAATAGCAGGTTATTTATTACTATACTTTATTTAACAGACTAGAGTGCTGCACGGGCCTGGGCTGGAAAATTTTTGTTTTGCCGGGCCCGATCCAGTCTTAGGCTTAACGTTCCAGGCCTGGGCCGGGCCGGGGTTGAATTAGTGAGTCCAGGCCGGGCTGGGGCCAGCTGTGTACGGCTTCTTTTGTAAATGAAGAAATCCTGCCGATAAAACTTTTTCAGTGGCTTATGAATAAACCACTACTAGCACTTTAGTTGACACCAAATGATAAAAAGCTCATTAAAAAAGAAAAAGAAGCTCATTTAGCTTATCTAACTGGGAAAGATTGAGGGTCACAGGAGAAGGGGTAGGCAGCGAACACGATGGTTAGATGGCATCCTTGAGGCGCTGCAGATGAAGCTATGTGATATTAGGAGGACAGTGGGAGACCGGAGATCTTGGCGTGATATGGTCCATAGGGTCACGAAGAGTCGGACACGACTGAACAACTGAACTGAAATGAGACAGAGTTTAATCAGCGCTACTTGGACACGCATGCCTGGCGTCGTTTAACGACACAAGTCAAAGAAGTTAAAAAGAAAAAAGAAACGGAAAACTAGCAGCGCATTGTACTACAGTGAAGGTCTTATGGCATGCTGTAATCCATGATACACGGTTCATAGCTAACTCAGTGGTGGCTTCCAAATTTGGGTGGGCTAACTGGTTTCTTGACACCCAGGATATGATTTCATCAAAATTTGACCAATAGGAATGGCAACTAAGCAATGGTACCAAGCAACGAAATGCGGACCTCATAACAGAATGAGATACGAAACTCTCGCATTTCTGCACGTAAGCAGACTTATGTGCAATTTAAATTTTTGTATCTGAAATCATAAGAAGTGGCTTGAAAAGCAGTTTTTGTATATATTTTGAATGTCTGTACTGAAAATTTTTATTTCCTAAACTTCCGTAATGTATATTTCAGAAATTGTTTTTGTTTATATTTTAAAATTTTGAATTGAAGAAAGTGAAGAGCTGGGTGACTTGAAATGTATTCATGGCCCACAGTATGAACATACAAGAAATGTCGGTGACAACAGTGTACTGTACTGTACCCACTTTTCATTATGTGATAAGAAGTTTGTCACAGAAGGTTGTCACAAAAACACCTGTAAGTCTTTGTAGTAACGTCATGAATGTCTGTCATGGAAAATAATTTGAGTTAGCACTAAATATGTGGTGTTTTCTTTTGCAGAACTCTTCCCCCAGCTCAGCCATCAGAGAAGAGTTCTTGAAAGAAGTCTCAAGCAGCGAGCTCCTAGTAAGGAAGGTGAACGCAGTGCATTGTCACCAAAGAAGTCACGAGAAGAATCCTCGGTGCGTTCAAGAAGCAGGCACAGCTCATCGTCACGACCTCATCGGAACATAGACAGGAGAAGGAAAGGTGCTGAAAGCCAAAAAAGGCCAAGATCAAAGAGCAAGGAGACTTCTAGAAGAGACAATAGGGCGCCAAAGTAATTGCAATGAGTCAACAGTTGTTTGATAAGAGTCATGTGGAACTGTCGTAAAGAAACCTGCACCTCCCGGTTTGACAAAAAGGCATGTATAACTTGTAAAAACTTTTACAGCCGCTGACCGATTTTTTGAACTCTGCTTTACTGATTTACTTTTAAGGCTATGACGCAACAGCGTTAACGAGCCCCATTTGCCGGCTTCCCTTTCAGATCTTTGTTCACATTCATGCACCTCGCTACTAATTTTTTATTTGTGCCTCTATTATCCCACACATACAGTAGTAAGCTACCAGATTATATTCAAGACCATATGATGTAGATTTAAAGCCTTGCTTTAACCAAGCCACATGAACAGAAGATACGAGCCTTGAGCTGGGTGTGTGCAACATGCACACATTCATTTCTATTTTGCGCAAACATATCTCATCATGGATTTTCTTAGCCTTCCTTTAGCTCTGCCTTATGTGGCCTCATTAATGGCTTCTGTGTACAGCTGTCCTTTGCGATTTACAGTCCCATTCATGTACTGTACTGCTCGCTATTGACTCCTAATTTCTGCCCCTAATATACACTGAAAGCTTGTTAATTCGAACCTCGATAATTCAAATTACATCACTTGGTCTGACGAAGCCCCGTAAAGATCTGTGTATGAAAAAGCCTGTTAATTTGAACGCGAGTCGGTTCCACTATGAATAATTCAAACTACACGCCGCCACGTCTGGGCAGCTTGGACACAGTACGTTGCCAAAAAGAAAGAAAAAAAAGACACCTCCGCAAAAGAGCGGATAGTTAGAGGCTGCGCACATCCGAAACAGGGACATAAGATAGAACCAGGTAAAACCATGGAAGAATGGGTAAAGCCTAAATGGCGCCATAACTAGGACGACGGCCAGTGGTGCCGGAGGGTATGGGTTGAATGACGCGGTGGTGGCTGCCTACTCTCTCTTCCTTTTCCGTGCAACCTCCGAGACTCGCATCCAAATACTGGGTAATTGGAACCCCGTTATATCGCAAATATGGATTAGTACTGTCGGTGCTGTCCCAGCCAACGCCCATGAAAGGCTATGACTTCGGACGGGCGCCACGAATTATGCAGCAAAAACTTTTTTTTTTTTGCGAGAGTCATCAACGGAAGCACGCGGTCAGCACGATCATGACACCGTCTTATTAGCATCGTTCCCTTCAAAAGGCGTTTGCTATCTCACGTTCCAATGATTGAGTGGCAGTAGAAGGCCCCCGCCCCAATAGCCCATGGCATGATAAGGTGAACCTACTGAAAATGAGGCTTGCACAGCGGACAAGCGCTGGCACTCTGCCAAGTTCGCTTCTCCCCCCCCCCTCCTTGCTAGAGTAAGGTCAAAAGGTAAGCACACACACCCGGATGTTATCGCTGCTTGGTGCACTGCCAAGAAATGCGTTGTGGACCATGGCAGCGCGAAATGAGGGAAGTGCTAACGACTGACACCTTTTTTTTTTTCTTTTTTACTAATTCTTAGGCAAAAATTAGTGGTGGGTGGGTTCATTATGCGAGTAAATATGCGGTACATTTACGGTAATGCAAATGATCCTTGTCAGTTTTTTCGAAGCCATTCGATAATTCGAACATCAGATAATTCTATTTTTTTTTCCCGGTCCCGAAAAGTCCGAATTAACAAGCTTTTACTGTATCACATGTCATAGCATGCAGTTGTAAGCTGCCAGACTATGTAAAGGACCACCAAGCTATTCAAAGATCCAGGGTTCAAATCCTGTCACCTTCCCATCTGATAGTTACCGAGTTGGCAGCTGGACACTTGGGTAGCAGTCTATACCACCTCCATGAGTGCAGTCCATTTGAGCTGCCATCTCCCACATGCCAAAGGCATGCTCATGATTTTTTGCTCACAATGTTCACCACCACCATCTCTGCCCTCCTCCTCTGTTTCCAGACTTTACGTTTCCACCTTCCCTTCTTCCGCCACTGCCCACTTAACTCTCCAGATGACAAAGCAATGCTTGCATTATCCCAGGTACACTTAATCTTCGGCTTTAGGTGTAGGGCACGATAGTGTTAAGAGGTCCCTCAGGATTCTAACGTTGCCATTTACCAGACTGTTTAAGAGGTCAGTGTTCTGGATGTCCATGGGATGTGGCAAGAGGCGAGAAACCAGCCTTGCACTCCAGGTTATCTAGTGCCAAGTGTAATGGGGTATCCCCCTGTGCTACCTTATAACTGCCCACCAGTTTCGCCGATGTCAACACTACCGCCGCTCAAGCTAAAAATGGGTGCCTAGCAGCTGCGCTCTAAAATTAATGCACATAACCGTCCAGCAGATAAATTAACAGGCAAAAGTTGCAAGCAGAGTTTCAAAATTGACGAGATCAAAGAGCTGTGTAGCCAAGCCTACCCCAGCCAGTCTACCTGATTGACAGCAATGCCTTCTTGCATCTGTGTAAAGTAAAACAAAGAGAACTTTCTATTTGAAAAAAAAAAATAACAATCTGCACAGTACTACTGGACTCTATAAATGTCCGATGAGAAATTGATTTTTTAGGCTCCTCAAGTACCCACAGTATCGGTCATGGTAATGTACTTGTTCCTATGAGATGTGTTAAAGTTACTCAACAAAGTCAGAATTATTGGAGCCCAAAAGATCGGTCAGCTTCTGTACTTGCTGCTTTTGTAACTTGGTGTCTTATTTATTGTAGAACCTCACTTCTACACCAAGCATAGTTGCCAGTGAGGACGGAATTTGTAAGGCACCCCCTCTGAGCACTGCACATACTACACCAAGTATCAGACTGAAATTTTTGTAGTAGGGTAATAGCGAATAAACATTAACGAAGACTGCAAAGCAGCTATTTTCACTTACTACTCCACTCCAAGATGTGGACGTTCATTGGCTTTGAGCAGCACTCGTAAGTATTTACAAAACTTTTTTTTCTTGAAATCTGAAATGAGAGGGCAGGTGACAGTATTATGAAATATGAATGCAGAGCAACTCCGTTTCTCAGAGTAGTTTATAAGGAAGAGAAACCCTGTAAACTGCTATAAACAAACATTTCACATTGAAACACCTGTTTTGGCGCAGTTTTTCTGTGCATTACTCTGAGCATTGAAAGATGTTCCATCTTCAAAAATCGAGCTTGAGATAATGGCAGGGAAATTTGTAGAAATAGAATACATAGAAATGTTGATTTTTTTTTTTCTTCAGAACATTCCACTTTGTATGTTTTTGTAGTATTAGTATTGCAGGAACAAATATCAAGGCACAAATTGAATGCCAGTGTTTCAATTAGTGGCTTGCAATTTTTACTGGGAATTTGAGATCATTGGAATTTGCCTTTTATGGTTCACGAGAATCGTTTTAGACTATCTCTGCTTCAAATCATCGGGTAGCAAATTTATGATATGCAAACATGCTGCGCCAGTGCAGAAAAACACTTCAGCAAAAAGTTCCATGCAAAGTTTCATGGCTTTTCAAAGCTTGTAATTTATACTAGTATACTTTCCTGTGCTTGGCTCTAACTGTAGCCACTGCTTTCTTTTTAAGGCATGAAACATTGAGGACATCCTTGTAACATCCACACTGGATATAAGGAAAGCTACCAAGTTGATTGTGGAACTTGAAAGGAGACACTGGTCCAGGATGTGCATGTACCAGAGTAACATTGATTGAAAACTTCCCTTGCATCATAAGCTAATATTGCAAGAGCTGTGGTGCAAGAAAACAAGGTTGGCAGGTGGGAATGGGTACGGCTGTGAGCAGAGTAAAGGCAGGGCAGCTACCTCAGTTAGGGTGTACACTTGATCCATGCCATGGGAGTTGGAACGATGGTAGTGAAATGAGTAAGAAAAAAGTGCGGGTAGGTTGAACGTATGGTGTAGAGCATGCATGAGGGGGTCCAGCTAACTTCTGCTTGATGGAAATGAAGTCTTATGTAAGAAGAGCGACTAATGGCTTACACGTCCAAAATGCTCGAGGCAGTTGTGCCTTTTCAACTGATGTGGCGTTGCAACCTATGTGGTCACAGCACACAGATGGGTAGACGTTGATGCCACACATAATGCCTGTGGCAAATGTAAAGACACATAGTGTGCCTGCTCCTGGAGTGTGTAGCAACTGTGCTTCAAAGGGCTGAAAGCAGAAAGGGATGGAAACACTGGGAACAGAATGCACGCACAAATTGTGAGAAATACAGATACAGTTGAAAAAAAAAAAAAAAAACATGAATGCCTGATGTCATTTTCAAGTGCTATAACAAGTTTTTTTCATGCTTTGTTTTTCTCTGCATGTAGTTATCCTCTCTCTGATTAGATGTTTTATTGATTGTTCAATATATAACATATATATAGATGCACCTAGCACTCGCATGCTCACACATGTTTTTAGGGGCACTTCTGCTAAGGTGAATTCCTCAAAAAACATTTTCTGGCCTCTTCAAGTTTGATTTAAAGTGAGTCTGCTGTAATTATATGAATATTCATCTTTTCATGCAATAGTAACTTGATTTCATTAAAAATTCTCTATATTATGCATATAGGAATATATGCCTAATGTGAAAGACATGGAAAAAAATGTTAGGGTTGGAGATGATTGAACCTTCCACCAACTAAAATTGCCTTGGTGGATAAGCCACAATGGCCTCAATCTTCCCAAAGAAAAAGTTATTTTTGCATAATGATACTGCCGCCCTCACTGTGAGTTTCCATAAATCGACAGCATTGAAGGCCTTCTGGGGACCTTGTGAAATAAGAATGTGCAGAAATAAAGGAGGCATTGATTTCATTGATGGGGAACCAGTAACTTGGACGCCTACAGATGCTAGAAAAGTTGGAAATGGGTGTAAACAAAGGACAACAGAAAAACATTATGAAGAAAGCACATATGATGCACAACCTATATGTAAACCTTGCTAACCATGGTATTTACTAGCATGATGAATAGTTTTATTTTAATAAAGAGTGCTGCACTCGCTGTGAACGTTAACACCTTACTTGTGCACACAGTGGATATGCACTATACACTGCTGGACTTTTTAATTTTTCATTTTTATTATTATTATTATTTTTTTTTTTATGTGCTTACAAGACTCCTGTGTGAGAACTGATAGCAGCTCTGATCACAGGGCACAAGATGGGGTCACAGGGGCCCTATTGTTAGCAGCATACACTGAAGGTATCCGGAGGGGCCAGTGGAGCACATAGATTATTTATCCTGCAATTATGAAAGTGAAATGATTTCTTAGCTCTCTTATGTGTGTTTCTGTGCAAACAGTTCAATGTAGAAGTTTGCTAAAAGTGAATGAAACTTGGTTTCTTAAAAATGAAATGACACTTGCCTCATATTTTTGTCTCCCTTATTCTCATGCATAAATTAAAATGCTGATGAAGGCACTTGTATTCTGCCTGTCTGTCTAACATCTATAGCTGCCATTACTATAACACCTGTACATGGTTTCAGGAGTACTCTCAGAAATGGATCAAATGGGAAGAACAGGACTGGAACACAAATATCATAATACTCGTACAGGTTAGCTTCATTTCAAAGGTGCAAACACTAGCTGTCCTTTTGAGGTTTTAATTAAACTAGCTTATATTTCCTCTCCAGGAGCAATTTTGGTGTGATTTTCTGTTTAAATTTCAGTTCTGTTATCTGAGTTTCATTTTTCACTTATAGTACATGTTACATGTATGTACGTGTACATTAAGTGAAAACGTGGAAACCTTATAAGGTTTCTGTGCTATAAAATGACATTCTAGTACATGCGAATTTGCTTTTAGAACATTTTCTTACAAAAGCATTTGCAAGAAAAATTGGCCCGTAGTGCCGAGCCATGTCACCTCCTTGAGGCATGCTCGTGATTTTTTGAGGCTGCATGGCTTCAGACAAGGGGTGCAAGGGTCTCAATTGTTTGTCACCTGCCAACTGAAACCTGCCTGAGGCATATTTGCAATTTTTTAAGGCTGCAGAGCTTCATAAGGGTCAAATGCTGATACTACCAGATTAATTTTATTCCGATATGATATCATAAATGTGCTCCGCATTGAAAGCCTTCCAGAAACAAGGTGGTGATATTTTAAGGCTTCAACACTTCAGACAGCTGGTGGTGGTGGTGGAAAGCATTTATTACAAAAGGAGAGGTTGCTTGGAGAGCCACCCCAAGTGGGCCGCTCCCCTTACAATACTTGGTGGAGTCCCTTATTCCGGGACTCGTGTAAAACCATGCAAACAATTGTTTGCCTGGAGTCAGCCATTTGGGCTCGTGATTCCAAATTGGGCAGTCCACTTGGCTCATAGTTCCAATTGGATCACCCTATATTAGAATTCAACTTAAAAATAAAAAATAAAAAAGCGGTTGATTACTATGGCAACCATTGATTCCCATAGTCACTGAACAGAATCAGTTTTTGATATCTAGCTATAGGTAATAAGCCAAAATTATTAAGTTCTTGAGCTTGTAATTTGTCTGATGGTTAGTGTTTTAATTAGGAAACCATAAAAGCCTTAACAATGGACTACTTTCTGTCGCAGAGGGATTGTGTGTGTTGTTCCTGAAGAATATGAAGTCGTATCCAACATTGTAGAAGGTCCATTTGTTTCTGTCATTCCAGTTGGGAGGTCCTTTCAATATGAAGCCCATATTTTCTTGAGTGGGACCTGCATGCAAGCACAACAGCGGACTAATTAGGTTCTTGTAGAAAAGATGGGCACACTTTAATTGCCTGTCGAGTTGTTTTCATCATTTCCGCCTTGTCTAGCTGTCTTGGTCAAAAATTTCACTCAATGGACAAGTGCCAGTGGCTTGTCCATTGGCATATAAGCTGGAATATATAAGCTCACGAAAAAAAAAAAAAAAAAACGATTATTTTAATGCACAAGTATTCAACACTTTGATGTTCAATGCTTGTATTCTGTATCCTGCTGTTGGAAACAAATGCATGCGTTATGGTTAGTCCCTTTATAACATTCGTTTACAATAGTCCCCGTTCCAAAATTGTGCCAATTGGTTCTAATATCTTATGGACTCGGTGTTCTTCATCTGGGGAGCCACGATATGCACCAACGATGCTGATTTCGACAACACGCTAACAAGGCTACGTTTTATTTTTCGCATCTGGGACGGTAAAAAAAATTATCAGCAGTGGTGGTCACTCGTAACATATGTCAAATATCTCCGAAAGGACGAGCACAACAAATGTCAGCGTGCCACGGCTGTCGCATCACAGAACTGACACATCTGATACCATTAACATAGAGCAACATGGAAGTATACTACTCTATGACCAAAATGCTGCTTTGTTCACCCGGATCCGTTAATCTGCTTCCGTCCGTCTCCGAGCTACTGATGCCAAAAATAACTTCTCCACCGTTCTTCGCGCGGCGCTCGCGGCGCCGATTGGTGCGGTGCTTATCCAAGATGGCGGGCGTGCGGATTTAGGTGGCGGATATGTATGAGACGTTAGCTTAAACGTTTCTATGCCATCCCGCCTACGATCGAAACGTCTCTGGATATGAAAAGGCACACACCTTGGATCGCACTCCTCCTACTCTGTGTGATAGCCGAAGTCAGGTCGAGGAACTATCAGGGTAAGTGCGAAAGCTCGCGCCTGTGTTCTCACGAACGCACCTCTTGTGTGTGTATCGCCATTTTGCACTTGATTCGGAACAGATGTCACACTCCCGAGGCGAAGCAGCGTGCATGAATCGTGATGTTTTGTTGGCATGCTTGTGCAAGGGGATGTTGCTTGCGCGGGCATCATGTTGTATAGCGATGTTGAACTTGACAGATCGACGCGTATTCCATTGATGACACCCCATGACTGTCGGTCTTAAACAGTGCACTTTGTCTGGCGTATAACGCTATGTTATGTGACAGCGATCATTACATCACTCGTGGACCGTACCTGGTGAATTTAACGGTCGCTGGAACATAGCTGCTTAAGCGCTGCCGCGCGACACTGCCTTCGCTGTGTGTCTGCACGCGCCGTTCGCAGGCAGGTGCTGTTTTTCTCAGTGGAAGCGGGAGCTAACTTTAGGGGAGTAGCGAGCTGTGTGTTCTTTTTCCTTCTGCACATGCCCAGGCCATCAGGGCGTATTTATTGGTGTTTTTCTGCAGGTGATCGCCATTAAAAATGATACTAGTGTTTAAATTTCATTGATTGCGGTGAAACATTGACTGTTAATTGGATTTTAAGTACGCTTACTTTTCCTTAGTTATAAAATTTGAGGGTCCATTAACGTGTGTGAACGAATATGTTCGGAGCATATGTGGCAGCCTTCGTGGCGTAAGAAGCCTTAAATCAGGTGTTAAGCACAGTCAGGTCTACTAAAGTTAGTAGTTTGCAACGTTACATAATGTTTTTGTGACAAGCTCTCATCTGCACTCTTGCATGACAGTTACAGTAGAACGAGAAAAACTGCCATGCTGAGTGGAAAGTGCAGCATATCAGGCTTTTTATTATGTGTGATTTTAGTGACTGTTTTGCAAGCCTTGAAGCTTAGCCTTTTGCGCTGGTGTATTAGTTCAGCTATGTCTTTGCTGTCATTCTGGAAAAGTTGGCAGTGTCGATTTTCGTGTTGAAATTCTCCTTGCTCTCACCTCTTAAAAATTCATGTGGCTCAACAATTGCTAAAGAGGGTGCAATGCACCAAGTGTGAAGAGTAGTTAAGCTAAGCTCTCTCGAGTTCCATATGTAGTAAAAATCTGTATCTTGCTAACCAAGCCCTCGAATGGTGCGTGTCGTTCCCTTCTCTCATGTAAGTTTTTTGCTACGCACCCGGTAAGCTGAACATGTTTATATGTTCAGTGCACAGAAATTCCACAATGCAATTGCTGAGTGTTATTTGGCTCTCATAAAGACCGTCTCAAAATGAATGCCAAAGTATGTCACTGTCTGCAGGCGCTCGAGGCCTAAAAAGAAGTGAAGTTTCTGTTGATAAAAATATCAGTGCAGCATAGAATGCCTGGAGTGCTTCTTCCTAGACAATAATCTTAAAGGTACGAAAGATCAGTTTTCATGGCGAAGTCTGACATGATTTCATGTAGTCAATCAGAAATGAGTACTGAGACAATTTCTACATGGAAATTCATCTGGCTGTGGCCGGAACAAACACTGCATTTAGAGACAAGTATTGAATTCTCCTAATTCACATAGTTCTTTAGAGGATGCAGACTATAGTTTTTGTCATGTGCTTAATTCTGACACTGTTTCCATAATAGCAAACTCGAAATTGTCATGGGAGCTTTTTTTGGTATATTCAAATTAAATGCTTTGCTATCAAAATTAGTAGTGTTGTGACTATGGCTAAGAACTTCGGAGAAATAAATGGCCCATTAGATTTTTCGCATTAATGCCAGGATACCGCTGTGCTACACAAGACAACTGTATGCTTCGTTCCGCCCTTTAGATCAGCCGTGTAAAAGGTGCTATGTCTGTCACCACATGTTTACCATGATTTTTAGTCCTTGGAGTCTGACAGTGTACATCTTGCGCAGAAGTGTTGCAGAAGTATTTTTAGTGTGCCTTCTATGGAAACAAGGTGAATGCTTGGGCATGTTGGTTAGACATCAGTGCTGCACATGAGACGAAGACAAGAAGATTAAAAAGAAAACGCACAATATAAAAATTACACGAAAGGCATGATAGGAGCTCGGCAAGTGGCAACAGTGACTTATAGCAGTGATTACTGTCCTAATATAGGGAAGCATGGTTCTTATTTTTCTGTGCAATCCCTGAGATCAATGGAGCCGTCACCTTTGCATTCATTGCAGGGATTGCACTTTAAAATACTTAAAAATTGAAAGAACCATGCTTCCCCATTTTAAACCAGTGCAAAGTTTTGACCGATAGCCACGTTCAAATCACTAGAGAAATCGTAGAAACCTACAAAGTTCACAAACACAAAAACCAATGCGTAAGAGCCGCATCAATTGCTCTGTACAAAAAAGAAATATGCTTTCTTAATCATAGATAAGGAAATTCTCATAGCTTGCCATGTGCCACTGTTAAAAACCTGTCATGCCTTTTATGTTTTTTTCATTGTGTGTTTTCTTACCCTTTGAGGCTGTTCACCACTGCATTTCCAGCAGAAGCAGAGCCTCAATAAACATCAGTTGTAAGTTAGCGCTATGTCTGTGTCTTCTCTCATCCTTGTCTTACACGCTGCACCGATAATTTCTATGGAAAGTTGCTCAGTGTTAAAAACAGTGGCCATGTGTAAGCCAGTAATGTGCATACACGTAGTATATTTTTCTTCTGATACACAATTGAAATTCTGTTCATTGCTGGTGCACTGGACATACTGTATACACACAGAAAGCAACCCTGTTTATAGGCTGTACACACAATTGGTTCTAGTTGCACATTACACTCCTGGGGCTACTGCTGTGATGACCTGGAGGGCTGTTTGCAACTGTCAGAGTTCACCATAGTTGCCTTGCATCATATTCAGATGGAGTAATTCTGTGTCCTTATATGAAATACATCATTAAAATGTGGGGTGTCCCGTGCCATAATCTTAATATTATAATTTGGCATACTTGTCGTTCCTAGCCTTCTTTGGGCTGCGGGGTTTCATAAAAATTCATTTCTGCCTATGTGTCATCAGAGACTAGTGAAAAACTAGCTGTCAGTGGCATTTGTGCAGATTATCATTTCGTGCAGTGTTTTTTTTTCTTTGAAAAAAGTGTGTAACAGGATAAGGAAATATTGAGTTTGATATTTTTGTGAACAAAAACACCTTGAACGAATAAGGCTGTTTCATGGATGACATTGATAGTCAGAACCTTGCCGTATAGTTCCCATGAATCATGTAATTTAGGTTACATTGTACAGTTCACAGTGTTTTATATGCTTTCTGTATTTTGTTTTGTATTTTGCACTTATTTCTATGCAGAGGCACAAAGTTGTGACAATTTTGGATGCGTCATGATCATTTAGGTTCCTGCCTTTTTTGCACTGGACAACAAAGTATTTGACAGCCAGTTGTTTAGGGCTTCCTCTTAAAAGTGTAATCAGCGCAGTAATTGTATTGCGAAAATTGATCAGAGCTTTGTGTGATTTACTGAAGAACTTCATTGCTTGGAATACTTATGCTTTCTTTTTTATATATATAAAATAACTTGCAGTACATGAAAGTTGTACTCCTATCTTTGCTTCTGAGTCGTATTTCCTTTTGGCAGTCAAGTCACTTTTGTTTCGGAAAGGTGTCCTGAAAGATCAGCTGTAACATTGTGGGCATGGCTTATTGTGATGTCACTAAAGTGGTATTGAAGAAAGTTCTGTGTTCGCACCTGTTAAGCTCAAACATTTGCACATGCTACGCCTGCTGCCATCTAGTGTATAGCAGCACTATAAATCTAGAGACCTCCTCAACCAATCACGAGAGCACATAAGGCATGTTTCTTCCTCTTTTCCCCTCGTCGTCTGCTTTTGGCGTATGCATATATGGGTGGAAAAGCATATAAATATATTCTTTGTTCATACCAAACGATTAAGAAGTTCCGTAATAGCATTTTGCATGACTGTGTTTTTCACATCCGCACGTCTAGGTCAGCGTGCGAAAATGAAAAAACAGGGAAAACTACAGCTTGGTGGCTTATCCGATTTTTAGCAGTGAAGTCATTTTTATCAACAAACTGACATCCTTCCTTAGGCCTAGAAGCAGCACAATCATCACTGAAAATAAAATATTAAATTTAATTGCTGGTGGATGTTGCTGTAGGTGAGGTAAGGCTGAACAAAATTCAGTGAACATACTGAAAAACCCAATAGCAACAAGTTTACACCAAAGCGAGACAACCTGCTTCGAATCATGCCGCCATGTTTGCAGCAATATTTAGTGCACACAAGAGTCGCACATGGGAATTCTTTCAAGATTAAGAAAGCACAGAAGCTTTGCATGAATTCTTTATATAATGCTACCACATACTAATATGAATGCTGAAAGATATGAAGTTGTGGTGACTTACTTTACATGTTAATTTTATTATTAGCCTTAAGTCCTGGAGCTCTGGTTTCGCTTTTGCAGCAAACAAATTTATCATTTTATTATGATGGATTTGGTTTTAGGGCCCAATTTCTTGAAGGCCTTGCACAGAATGTCACGTGGTTCTCGTGTGTTGGTGAGTTTGGTTTTAGCACCATCCAGGTGCAAGCAGGTGGCCCCAAAGGAAACTTCTTGTCGACAGCAGAGATTAGTATGAGCATGCCTATGTCTATGGCAGCAATACTTCTGTTTCATATAGCGTAGCCTTTATAATATTTCGATAAAATTCTTTCATTGATTAGCATAGTTAGGTGAGCAAAAGCATGGCAGTGTTTGCTTTATGTCCGACCGAACACGATTTGAAGCCATGGCAACACACACGATTAGGTCAGCTTCTCTTGCCACTGAGCCTGATACAGAGAGCTGAAGTTTGAACAAACATGTTTTGAAGCCTATGCTGTCTGCCGCTTGATCAGATGCTTGGTCAAACTTGATATCTCTTTTCAACAAATTGGACAGTCTCCCAAATGATTTTAAAATATTTGAAAATTACACTACAGCCTTCCTCCTGCATGTTCAAGTGGCAGCCTCCCGCACTGTGGCACTTGTCACAGCTGTGTACAGTGTGTGCCACCAATCCCTGGGACACACGCTACTTTGTGTGAGTGCAAAGAGGGCTCCATGAGTCAATCCACTTAGGAGACCAGAGCCCGCTTGCTAATGCATTCCCCTCCACATTAACTCTTTTTGGGCTGTGAAAAAAAGCAAGTGACTCTGAGGGCTTCTGGAGGCTTTTCTTTTATATATGCCAACTTTAACCAAACCTGTCATAACATATATAAAAACATAGCTACTTAAATGTTCTTTCACGCAACATGAATAGTATTTACTTAGTCTTTATGCATGACATGAAAAATCAAGAGCTTCAGGTACAGATTAAGAGGGAAACACTTACAAAGTGTTAAAAAGCAGTCTAAAAATAAATAGCAATAATGAAAAATTCAGAATATATACTAGACGGCATAGTGCCTCTTTTCTTACTTTTGAAAATACGAGCTACACATGGTAATTTTCCTTCTTTGATGTTAAGTCTTTCAGGGCCGTGGAGTAAACAGGGGACTGTAGAATCTTAGAAACCAAATTTTAGGAAATGAAATATTTGCACGATTTTGTTTTAAAATGTACTGAAAGATAGTTATTTAGATGGTCTTTCAAGTGCTCACAAAATATTTGTTTGTCTTTATAAATGGCATCAAAAAAAAGTCGCCCTGAGAACTTCCTGAAAAAAAAACACCAAGAAAGTAAATAAAAAAAAAAGGCTCAAATATCAATATCAAACACTGCAATAAAAATATTTTAGTAAATAGAAAAAGTGCTACATTGTCTCATTTATTTGTTGTAAATATTTGGCGCACCTATCTGCAGACTGCTTTTTGTACTGTTTGGAAGCAGGGGTCATAATTCCCACATCTGTTATTGGGAGCCTCGTGTATTTATTCTCCCAACTGCAGCAGCGAAATGTAGCGGAGCCAAATTACCAAGAAACAAATATGTTATGGGATGAAGTTCTTTTTTGAAGGTGTACCATTCTCATAACATAGCTAAATAGGTAACATTCGGTTTTGTTTTAAATAGCGGTCATCTCGGTCTTCCTCTGCACTTTGCATAGCTTCCAGTTTTGGAGTTTTTGAACATTTTGTAGTTTATAGCTGTCATATTTTCTAGATGGCGGCAGAGTGTAATCTAGTTTCGGTCAAAATTGTAAATGGGCTCTAGGAGCTGTTGACTGAGGTCTAGGGGCTCAAACCCCACTTGATGATGCTGAATAAGCTTTGCACTTGTTCAAAGCTCCAGAGGAGCTACCTCACGTGTCTAAGCTTTCCTTTTTGCTAAAACCCTATCATAGGTTACCGGCATCTTAGCAAATGGAAATAAAGCAGCAGGTACGAAGAGTGAGGACACGCAACTGTTCAAGAGTGAGCTAAAGTTGAAGGCATGCTTTCCTTGAGACCAAATTGATACTCCAGGCGGATATTTGCCCAATTCATCATCCAAGCTGAAATCTGAGCTTGCAAAGTCATCTTTGGACTCTGCTATCGCTGTCATAAAAAAAATTCATGGTAAAAGCAGTGGAATCATTCCAAAGGTGCTGAATTCATAGCGCGTTTTTGTCGCAAGCTCGAGGCCATTTTCGTTGGCATTTAAGACCGCTCCACTCTGAATAATTTTTGCTTCATTTCCACCTGTTGTAAAAAAAAGGGGGGGGGGGGAACTACGCAGAAACCAGAGCTACAGTTGTCATATTGCAGCATGCCCCTTGCGACCGAGGAAAATGCGGACGAAGTTAAGTGTAGTAGGTGATGCCAGACTGATCCCTTGAACTGGTTACATTTTTTGGAGGTGCGGGGTATGATTCTCCTTTTGCTGAGTTCTCAAGGGCAGCTGAGAGTCAGCATGGATTTGACCCCGGTGCACCATAGTTCGAGCAGCTGCCTCTGAGATGAGTAGCCTGAGTTCAGACCTTTGTTCTGCACACCTGTGGCCACCATGTATAGATCCAACACTAACACTGTGGTTAACGGAGAGAGCTCACCTCATCGCTTCGTCGTCCTCCAGTCCCGAACGCCACTGTCCTTCCATGGCGAGCTTTATGAGGACACTAAAAACTGGCTGGACCAATCAGCCTTTTGCGGGACGCGACTGCGCATGTGCCCAACCCCTAGCAGCATAGTCGCGAAGCGGACTGGTGGGTTCGTGGCCGCCGCGATCGGCTCCGGCGGTGGGGTAAACAAACCGGCGGCTGCCCGCGGCGCCTGCATGTCTGCGGTTGCTTTGGTGGTCGTTGTTGGATAGTACGACGGTCCTGACGATGCCGACAACTTGTGTAGCGTTTGGTTGCGATACACAATGTTTAAAGGGAAGCGGCCTCGGCTTTTTTCGCTTTCCAAGCGCTTCACGAGACCGTCTTCGACGCGAAGCTTGGATAAAAGCTATTCGTCGGCAGGGCTATCACGGGTGCACTTGGGAGCCGTCGAGCGCATCAAGACTGTGCGGGAACCACTTTGTAACACATACGAACTAGGTACTGAAGTTAAATATTTGTGCAAGCTGTAATGAAACCTTTTATTAATGAGTAGGAAAGCCTTCCATGTCACCGCACCCTGATTTCATCCCGACGGTATTCAACTTTTCAAGCAACGAGACCAAGCGGGCGATTGCAATGAGCCGTTTTCAATGTGCGACAAACCGGACAGCGAAACAAAAGCAACCAGAGGAGTCAGCTACCACCTGCCAGAACAATGCTTGTGGGGACAAACATGCACACGTCTAAAAGCTATGGAATGTAGTAAACATTTCACTTAAAACAAAAACATGAAAGAAACTTTTCTGTCATCAACCTGCCATTATTTGAAGCTTGTTTCTAGGAGTCGAATGCTGTTTCCTTCGTCTCTCTCTTTTTTTTTTTTTTTATGAACTTGAGTTGCCGCAAGACCGTTCTCAAAGTCAGACCCCAGAGATTTTGATGGCTGTCCCCTAGCGCCACCAAGTTGGTTGCCTTTGAGAGTGTTCATTCAAATTTCATGTAGCATGGACTATTCACATCAAGTTTGATTACCATTTGCTCGTAATGCATTGAAACTTGATGGGTTACTGGTGTTGCTGCATTATTTGATGGACATTTAGTGTCACATGCTGACTGAGAAGAGCCAGAGAGCTGTTTTAGAAGCTGCCAGATATGTGGTTGCAGCAGAGTTGCTAAATTTTCTTTTCTCACATATGTTGTCGCTGCTTCTGCATCAAGAAGTAGTCATAGCAGTGCATCTCAGGGTTATCAAGTCATTGTTTAAGACATTAGCATAATGTACAGAAGCATGGCATGGTTCAGTCACTTGAACTTGTCATTTTTATTTATTTGTACATTCTGCAGTCCCATAGGAACTTTGCAAAAGTGGGATGAAGTACATATGAAGTGGGATAGAAGTACACAACTATTACAGACTGCACAGTTTCTTTCATTTACACTGCTAATTAGAGCGTTGCATGGGCCGTAATTATTAGCCTGGGAGAACCCAAAGAAATCCTTAAATACTTGCCCAGCCCTCAATGTGGGTGGGCCCAGCTGAAGCCCGAAAAAAAAAAAAAAAAAGAGCTAAGCACATTACACTAATGCAGATGTTCTAGTTACTTCAAATTTCAGTGAAAAAAAGCCCGGAATAGTAGCATGAAACTAGCTCCTGGTTCTGGTTTCATTGGTCTTTGTTTTTTTTTTTTTTTGCCTTACATCCCATTGATACGAATGTTTCGAAACATTACATTTCGTATGTAGCCCTCATCTTTGAAGCGGTGGCCCTTGCTCAACTGGCGATCGCATCGCATGCCGGACGACTGGAGGTACCGCTGAATTTGTTCGTCAGTGGGCTTCGCTGCATTCGTTGGGCATGACACCCAGCCATCACTTATTCCTAGATACCCGCCAGGTATCAGGTGCTGCCCAGGACACGCCATCGTCGACAGAACCAAAATTATGTGCGCCAAGAAAACGTGCTCCGCAGCGGGGCTCAGCGTGCGGAAGAGCGGTCCGTGGGGTGCAGTATCCCGCTAGTTTGGTTGCGGCGTTGTGCACGAGGTGGCAGCACAGGAAAACGCAAAAGGCCGATTCGAACGTAGCGCCAACTACAACGGTTGAGATGAGCAGAAACAGCTGCATAATGTTTACTGTGCTCTAGAATATTCAGCGCGGACGTGGTTTGTGAACCCTGAAACAACGCTACCATCACGGGACCTCTTTTGGCAACCTACGCCGCCAGCAACCGGAGGAAGCGTGCACATTCGGCACTGCGATCTCACTTCCAAGCCCCGAACGAGAGTGTAACAATGTAATACGAGGACGTGATCCACCTCTTTAGGTGAGCTGATCCAAATATGGCTGAGGACAAGAAAGTGTGCCACTTAATGCGTAGAGTGAAGCAGGAAATATTCGCTGCACTTGTGCGTAATCCACCCGGCATCACATCAGATTTTCTAGCGGAGGCCACCATGATGGAACAGACGCTTCAACACAGAGCTCAGTACTGTAACCGTGACATGTCCGCCATATCACCGGCCGCCTTTGCTTCCAGCATTAACTTTTCTACTGATGCCTTAAGGGAGCTTGTTTGATCTGTAGTCAGAGAAGAGCTGAGACACATCTAGCTGCAGGTGCCTGACGTTATCGTCGAGGCTTTCGTCACTCGCAAAGGTCATCCGTGAGGAAGTTAAGCAAGCCGTGCCGGAACCGGCTGTGTCTGGTGTGCAACCACCACCACAGAGTGTGCTCACGTACGCGTCCATGCTTCAGCAGCATAACGTGTATGATCCTCAAAGAGCGAACAGAGCTGTGCCTTATTCAAGCCAGCAGCATAATAGATGCGACTCCCCTAGAGCCCGCGTGCACACCCATACGCTTGATCGAAGCCTGCGCCATTCTCCTTTTCTAGCCGAGGCACGATTTCGAAAGACCGACATCTGGTGTACCTCCGACCACCAGCCCCTTTGTTACCACTGTGGTGAGGCTGGTCACATGTGGAGATTCTGTCCATACCGCCGTGCCAGACTTCGTGACTTCTATCTGCATGCACCGCATCCCCAAAATCGAGGAGTACCTGTCAGCACGCGAGGGTCTCACAGACTTCCCACACTACTAGTCGCTACTTCCGAAGAGGGGGGTAATGCCGTGTGCCTCTTGCTACCAAGGAAAACGAGGATGAAGTTGAGTGTAGTGAGTGATGCCAGACTGATTCCTTGAGTGCCTTCTTCCTTGTACTGATTACTATATTGTCTGCCTAAATGTGGCTACATATCTCATCACATGGAAATTTGCATTTGGTAGTACATCGAAAACAATCGATCATATATGACCGATTTTCAATGGGATGGTCTCAAAACAGTTGAATGCATTGATCGCCCATAAATATTTTTTGGTCAAATGCAGTGGGAAGGTTATTCAGAGATATTCTAAATTTTTTTGTAGCATTCATGCTTTGTTTCTTGTTCAATTTTGAAAGGTTGAGATCCATGTTTGTTTTTTATTGTATTGTAAAGCTACAGCCATTGTCTAGAGCAGCCACAACCTCTTTGACTTGAGTACTTTCTGGTGGCATGCCATTTCAAAATTCCTATGCCATTTATGTAAACTGAAAACAGCAAAACTGCACAGGCATTTTGGTGCATCAGAGATGATTGTGTTAGGCTAGCTAGCATCCTGAACCAATCAGTGTAGCTTTCTGAAAGTGGTCATTGAGGTATTTAAAAACAAGTCCACTGCTAGAGTGTTGCATCAGACGTGCCAAGCATGCCAACGAGAGCTGCTTATGCTTTGAAAGGGCAGATGCAAAAGTGCTTAGTGTATTTCTGCTTTAGAATTCATGCAAGACATTAGTAAACAATGATTACAGCGTAAAGTTTGCCTGCACTCAATAAATAATTTATAATTGCATTGATTCTGTCACACAGTTTCGGCTTCAGGTTGCCGAACAAATGGTCTGCCATCACGAGTGAGAATGAGATGACTTGAGGCTCACAAAAACTGCAATATACTACCTTTTTCTCCAGTCTCTATCATTCCAGCCTCTGGAGAAGTTGGAGTTTATGTGAAATAAGACTATAGTTTTTTATATATATTATAGCTGTTGTGTGTATCACGTAATCTCGTATAGGGAGCTGACATGAAGCGATGCATGCTGGGTAATCTGCCATAATGTTGTTGTTGGCAGCAGACGACGCAGCACGTCACTGGCATACTGCCACACTAGCCTCGTCTGCATGGTCGCATACTGTGCGCAGACAATGCTGGCGCGATCGGACAGGCCGACTGCGGGTTCTTAACAATTCCAAAAATATGTCTGCATGAGTACGAGAATGGCTCGCACGGGCCAACACACGAAGATCGACGCCAATCCGGAAAAGTATCAAACTTTCGCCAGAACTAGAAATCATGAATGTCGACAGACAGCCACAGGTCCAGACATATAGTACAGTCAGTCATCTGAGCTTAGCTTGAACAGGTCCGTGCCGCACTGCTTTGCATTTCTTCATAGCGCGCCCGATTTTTCAGGCACAGCATCAATGTGTACGCTCCTCACTGATATCTTGCACGCACATAAGGGCAGCGCATGAAAAGTGGCGTGTTTGCTCGATGGACTGTCGAAAACGACAAGGCACTCTCTCCATTCAGACTGTCTGCGCTGCCCGCCGTCTGCTGCCAACAACATCATGGCGGATTACCCAGCGTGCATCGCTTCATGCAAGCTCCCTATAGAACAAGAGAAAAAAGATGGTTACTGGGTATGAAAGAGCACTGAACAAGGGTAGAAGGGGGGAAGCCTCAGTTACCAGGTCGAGCCAACGTTTCTACAAGTGGACTTGTCAAACACAAGTCCACTTGTAGAAGCTTGGCTCGACCTGCGAACTGAGGCTTCCCCCCTCTACCCTTGCTCAGTGCTCTTTCATACGTAATCTCATACACTTTTGTGACGTCAGAACCTTCACTCAGCAACCTGAAACTGAAGCTGCAAAATAAGTCAAGATCATTGCAAATTATTTATTGAGTGCTGGTGTATTGCGCATGGTAACCAATGTTTGCTAATGTTATATGCACAAAAGACTTAGAAAACTTTTGTGCCCCAACCTTTAAAAAGTAGTATCACTAGGTTCTTCTTGCATGCATGTTCCCTTATTTCAAATGGTGCATTAGAGATTAGATTACATGTATCATCATCTGGTATTCACTAATAACTGGTAAATGATCTATAATTGAATTTCTTCTTGGTGCTGTTTCGTTTAGTTTCATGAACCAAACTATTGCTGTGATGTATAAGAAGTGTTTAGGTCACTTGAGACATAAAAATAAATTACTCTAAAATTGAAACAGCATGAAGAAATTTAATCATAAATTTAGTGAACATTAGAAGAATACTCCATAGTAATTTATGTATTCTAGAGCTTAATTTTAAAGAAAATTCTGGCTAAAATTAGGTGTCTGATATAAGTTTTAGATATTAATTTTCGGTGTTGTGGTCAATACTTCTTTTTGGATTCTTTCCTATGTTTTTCTTTCTAATTCTTTTTAGGAAAGGTGTTCCTATAAAGCACAAAGCTTCACCTTATGTACTAGCTTTTGCATGTGCTGTTTTCTTTAATAGAATGAGTTAGCATTACTTGCCCCTGATGCCTGCTCCACATTGGCACAGCTGTAGGTAGGGTTTCAAGAAAGTTCTGTGTGGAACCAATGCTTGTTTAAATAGAGCACCAAATACGATTCCAAACCAAATAGAGTCTGCTGACGCTAGACTAATGCTGAGAATGCAGGCATCATGTGGTGAAGTCTGCAGGTAGCCGTGTGTGCATCTTTGAAGAAGTCTCAGCCAAGTACATATATTATGGTGAAGCTACCAAAAAAAAATATAAAATAATATGCCTCTGCCCGTGCCAGTAGGTATAAGGTATAGGTATAAGGTAGCACACGCTAAACACCTTAACTTCCCCTTAGAACCATCACATGGGTACCTGGGCACGAGGACATTCCTCAGAAATGAGCACGCTCATGCGTTTGCCCGAGAACTGAGCTTCCGGGCCGGGCGCCTTTGGGTGGCCTCCCCAAATCTTCATTATGCACCCTCGTCGAACCTCTCGACTACACTACAATTGTTCACCACTATCGTTGTTGCTGCGTCACGTACCCACCACCCCATCACACGCTCACTCACATCGACAGCATGTACTGACGACAACTCCAGACACATTCATTCCCATTATCTCAATTTGCCCACATCTTTCACCCCACGGACTTCCCATCATACTGCACCACATGTAACGCCACCCCACCCACTCTCTACCATTACCTATGGGAATGTCCACATCCAATCCGCGTTACTCTCATCAAAAACTCCACTGCCTCCTCCTGGGAGGCCGCCCTTCTAGCCACGCAACCTGCAGATTAGTCACAGCTGGTCGAGCGGGCCAAGCTAGAGGGAGCAGCCAGAGGGCTCCTGGACGAAGGGGTCCTCCTGGGAGTGTCTACCTTAATTTTTATTAAATAAAGTTTCCTCTTCCCTTTAAAATTGCTCCTGAATGAGACTGGCCATTGACAAAGTTAATCTGTGTTTGTTTACTTTGGTAATTATTAGGTACGAGTAGGTAGTGAGCCTTGGGGTCTGTGGAAATGATGGTATTTTATGAATAATTGGAATAATATTTCAAAAACATTCTCTTATTCTCTTCACTTATTCCGGAGCCAAGTATATGCGAAGGAAAAATGAATGGGGCTGCAAGGCATATTGAATCGTATTGCAGTGACTAGTGGCAACTGCATGTGGGGTAATGATCTATAAATAATTACATTATCTAGCATTTTCATATTGCGACAGTTTATAATTTTACCATATTTAGTGCCACCACTTTATAGCAAATATTTGAAGATATGCCCATTGGTGTTGAATTTTTTCTTTCTTTAGGGCTCTGCACATCTTGTGACAAGGACCAGTTCCTACACGATGTTTGGTTCTTGTGAAGAAAGAGGGGTTGTTCAACACGCTCTGCGAAGAGTAGCTCCTGCATGTTGCTCAGTACATTGCTTGCTATCGAAAACAAACATAATTTTCATTCACGTGGCAAGAATCAATAAGTACTCTTTGGCAACTTTGATTTAAGTTAAGATTTGAGTAGATGCTCAGAGCAAGAAACATTGACCTCCAACTTCCAGACATGCACTGGAGCTTAGGCTGAAGAAAACATCTCTCAAAGTACTAGTTGCACCCCTTACAGGGTCGCAAGATATAAAATGTGCTTAGTCATTGTTTCCTGCTGGTGCAGGCTCTCTTGCTATGGCTATAAGCAAAGCTTTTGTGCTACTGTGCTCACTTTTTTGTGCTGTAGCTATAGCCTTAAAATTTAAAGATGGATATATATCACCTTGAAAAGTGCTGGTGCATAATAAATCTTTGTCACCGACTCTCATTGCAATACTGTGTAAAAGACTGCAGGCAAATGCCCCTGCTGCTTGTCCTCCAATTGCATTCTTAGAGTGTCGGCATACAGTCGAAAAGTGTGTGGACGTTATTGGATTTTCTGGTGCCAAACAGAACAGGGATGATGATAATGATAAGTGATGAACTTTATGGTGTATCAGTACTACCTTTATATTTTGAGTGCTATTTACATCACTTTCTTGGCAATGGAACCAATTTTGACGCTTCTAGCCACATATCATTTACCAGGCCGCATGGCTTTCTTCTCGGCCATATAGTGGGACCCCTAAAGCTTCTTTTAAGAACAAAAAGCTTGTAAAGGTGAGTACCAGACTTATTTTTACCTTAGAGAGATCCACAGCTCGAGGGGAAGCATAAGAGCTCTTTTGTATGGCTGACAAGTAACCCATGCAGCCTGGTTACTTTTGTGAAAGGCTACCTGCTGTGATGTGTTCATTGAATAGTTAAGCAAAAATTATGAAACCAAATATCGGACAAGATGCAGACTGTTGTGTGAGCAAACAGGACTAACAGGCTGCTGCCCATGGTTGGTTTTTCCTTTTCAGGACCATTATGGCGTGTGGGGTCTGCTGCATTGCTGGAACGAAACCAACGCCTGCGGCCCAGCTGGACACGCGAGGGCGGTTGGAACGAGCCAGAAGAACGCCTGGCAGAGGAAGAGCGTTCCAGACTTGGAGGATCACATCTGTTAAATGACCGTGAGGCACCTGAGCTGAGGCAGCGCTTTGGTTCTGAAAATGCAGTCAGTGCTGAAGGTGCTGGGAGTGACATCTCCGGCCTAGAGAGCCTGGTCGACCAGTCTGCTGTTGAAGCTGGTGAAAATTTGATTTTTTTTTAGCTGTGAATCTGACCTGGTCAGCAGTTTTTTGTATCCAGTAGCTGTTCCTGCTCTTCTTGCATCTCAGCATTCTGCTTTTACCAAACTGCGCAGCATAAAGCGAGAGTTATAATTTGTAGTCTTCTGGGGCCCTTCTTTTTGAAGCAGCAATTTTTTTATTTTTATTTTTGCTAGGGGCGCTGGTCATTCTTGTCGGCTGCAAGTTTATATCCGGCACATTTATGCTTCGCAAATATGATGCCACAATAGATATTTAGATGCTACTACATTGTATAATCGAATGCATCGAATTAAGTGACCGAGAAATGCCTTGCTCAATTTGCCAAAGTTACCAATTTTGTGAAATGATTTGCGGTTCCTCTCAACTTTGTTAAATTGAGTTTTATCTGTGCAGTCATTTGTATACACCAGCTATGTAAGCAACTGGTATGCTGAGGTGCAGTTGCAACCCGTGAATTAATTAATGCATTCATCTGAGAATTTTGGGTTCATACAATAAATACTAAATGGTATGTGTTTATTTTGATACTTGTTAAGTGTATATACAATTTATTTGCCTAACTTGCACTAAAGGAAGTGAATGGAGCCTTGGAAGCCAGCCGCAAGTACGGCTTTGAGTGAAGCTGAATAGAGATGGTAGCAGCTGTTGATCAGTGCAGGCAGTGAATCATTTGAATAATGTTGGGTTTTTCCATGGCCAGACTGGAGTGGCAACGCGCCGGCCATGGTTTTGCAGGCTCTGGCCACGGCCAAACCAGCCATGATTTTGCAAAAGGACTTTACCAGCCAAAAAGAATTGATGTATGTTCATCTAATGCACGCACACAGCTGGTCAAACACCGGCGAGAAAGCCGCCTCATTTGAGAGTTACCTGTGCTCCTGTAACATCGCTGGGTGTGCTGTAGGGTTGCCTTGTGCTTATTTTAGTTTATTTTTATTTTGGAGCTGATGGGAACAAACAGCAGGCAATAACACAACAGTCAGCAATGCAACACCGCCACCCTCCGTTCGTGGCACACATTAACAGAACACATTAACAGAAGCAAACTGGGCGTGTCGCTTGGCTGCCAAGCCAAGGAAACTCCTATAACGTACAAATAACAGGATTCTAAATGGGTGCTTAAAATTTGCAGCATGAGCCCATTGATTTCCGCGACAATTTCTAGATGGAAGCCGGGAGCATGCCCAGTTCTCCGAGGACCACTAGCTCGCATATTGTGCTGAAGGCATTCAAAAGAAAACACATGCAAATAAGTTCTTTTTTCCTAGGGAAAAAGTTTCTGAGCGGCGGCCTTCCACTGCATTCATTCAAGCACCTTAACACAGTGAACACCAATTAGCAGATGGCATGGGGCTGATATGCAGTTGCAATCAAAGCTCCTTGATATGGCCAATTGCAAAACTTCTCATGAGGCCCATGCATCAAAAAAGGCGGTATTGATCAAGATTCTGGTGCTTGTTTATATTGGTGGTGTCTTTTGTCGATAAAGTAAGCGGTGTCGAAATTGAAAACTTTGAAAGTATTGGTAAATATGCAACCACCTGGCAACAAATTAGTTGAAGAAATGCAGTAGCAAAAATTTTTAATGTATCAGCCATAGAGATAAATTAAGAACTAAAATAGAAAAGCAGCTCTTTTTACAAGGCAATGATGGCAACTGCAAATAGCTTTTATTGGCTGCTTCTTGATGACAGAGCAGTCCATAAGTATTCTAAAAGAACTGCATATTGAAATTAGTCACTTTTTGAAGCGGGAGTTTCTCAACTGCTATGATCTAAAATCTCTGACTGCAGTGTCAGCAGTCAGTGGTTGCCAGACCAGCAAGTTGTTTTCGAAAGTATCAAAGAAATGTATTTTAAAAATATAACTGCACTAAGCGAGCTCGAATTTTGAGGAATTATAATTTGACGTATGTGGAGCAAAATGCAGCGATCAGTGTATACTACTCATATACTAGCTGTCATGACCTGTAGCTGTCATGACATGTCATGAGTTGTATTTTTTGGGGGGCTGTTGGGCTGTGTAAACCTTTGACGTTGGATGGTATTTTGCAAAGTGTCTTGGCGAATAGTGGAGGGCTTTGCAGAATTGTGTCACTGTACTAATTAGGGTATGGGGTAAACTTTTCTTTGACCATTTAGTTTGAGTACTTATGGCAGAAGCAGGACAATAATGAGAATTGAGGATTGGTTCAGCGCACTTTTCTGCTTGCTGGGAAATATTTGCTAACATGCCTAAAATGACCATGGCCTTGTCTGCTGTTATGAAGCTGTTGTTTGCTGTCAGATCTGCCACTGGGCAGCCATGGGCAAGCCAACTTGTTTTGTGTGTCTAGTGCTGCTATAAGGTTTCGTAAAAGAAAAGCACTGCAGGATTTAAGATAGCAAGAAAAAATTTTTGAGGGATAGTCTGGTAAACAATAGATAGATTCCTGCCACTTCCCCCCCCCCCCCCCCTTTTTTTTTTGACAGAGGAAAGTAGAAGTATAAATTAGGAAGCATAAATGCAAGTGATTGTGTCATAAGCCCTCTTTTTTTCCAGAGCCTTATGAACACCTGTTGTCACAGCCACCTGCGGAGGCTGGCAACTGCATGCAGCAGCGGTCGCTATAGCATGTGCCATACATAGTTCATCGTTTACGCATGATGCCAGAGTAATGTGGCTGCTTTCCTCTTTTTTTTTTTTTTTTTTTTTTTTTTTTTTTTTTTTTTTTTTTTTTGCTAAATGTGTTTCACTGACATACATTTATCGTGGCGCCTGCTGCGCTTTACTACTATAGTTCGTGCGAGGGTTTCCTGGAGTAGGTTGTGAAGGCAGGTCAGGAAATGGCGGGCACTGCTTTATAGTTTTGCTCCCGCGGGGTACCAGCAAAATTCTTAGCTCTTTGTTAAATAATAATATACTTGTGATTAATAATTGGTGATAGTCTGATTGACCTATTCGAGCACAACTCTATTGTGTATGGTAATTTTACTTTTGAATTAGTTTGTTTATAGCTTTTGAGCTGGCTGTTTTCCTATGTGGGTATACATTGATGCTAAATGCAGAGTAGCCCTTCTTGCCCCGAATGGTGGCTGAATAGCTTGCCATTTAACGTCTGCCTTGGGTTATGGACCCTTTGCTAAACTTGATGAGCCGGCTTCTCTGCACGGTAAAAAACCCCTTCACCATGGTGGCCAAACCTGTTTTGCAAAGGATCTATAGTGAGGATTTCATTTGTATACTCATGGCTGTCTATGGGAACTCCAGTGCTGTTCAACCAGCATTCATTTTTAATGGCAGCTAATACAATTTTTTTTTTTTTGTTCACTTCCAATGCCCTGTGCATCTTTCTTACGGCTAACACAATCCTATTTTCATGCTGGTTTGGATAATAAACTCGCGAAAATATAAAACTTTCGTGGTTTCGAATTCTTTTCTAAGAAGTAGTGAAAAAGTGCTAGTGAAGGGGGTAGGCTAGATATTAGCCACTGTAATGGTAATGCTCGTGGCTGATGTTTCAGTACTACCATATTTACGCGATTCTTAGCATCCCCCTTTTTTCACGATCGTGATTAGAAAAGTCGAAAATGAACTCCCCTCCCCTCTTTTTGAGGCAATCTCTTGACGATACGGGTGCATGAAATAATTGTCTGGCAAACAAACTTCTTTGTTTGCCAGAACTCTTTGCAGCTCTAGCTTGACGACAGGGTGAGTAAGTGCATTATACAGTCTTGAATTCACGCTATTTCTAGCAGAAAAAAAAAAGAAGTTTGTTAGATTCACGTGCAAAGTTTCTTCACCTTTTTTTTTTTTTGTAAAAATTTGTTTTGTTTTGGGGGGGGGGGGGGGTTAATTTGCGAAAATATGGCATTTGTTTGCGCAGTGCCCCCCCCCCCCCCCCCCACACACACACACACACATTTGTCTTTGAGAATTTCCTTTGTTTTTTATCCATAGCAGATGTCTCAGTTTTGTATCTTTACTTTCACAGTTCGTAGCGTTGACATTGACAGCCTACCAAAATTTTGCGCCAAATGACATTTCTCTGCTGGAGTGTCTTTTGAAGAGATCTCCTACAGGGTTGTGGTGACACTCTCGTCAAAGTTGACAGAGGGCAGAGTTTTAGATGCTCTTTGCAGCTTCATCGCTTAGTTTCACACCCACGACAAAGCTGCAACCTGTTTCTACTATTTTCGAACAGCTTGCTTTTGGACATTAACCCTTTCGCTGTTGGGTGTTTCTGGCCGTGACACTCTCCCAGTGTCTGCTTGGTCTCAGGGAATGGGCGTATCAGGAAACGAGCATAGCGATTTATTCTTCATTATGATTGCTATACAAATAGCGTAGTCAGCAGAATATGCATATTTCAGTGTTCTGCAGTTGTTAATAAACATCATCATCATCAGCGTGGCTATAAATGGGATAAATGAAGATAACATTAAAAAAAAAAAAACACTGCTCAATGCTTCTTGAAAGTTCGAATTCGAGCTAGGGTCGTATTCCATACCTGCCAGCTCACCCGGATTTTCCGGGAGTCTCCCGAATTTTGATTACATCTCCCGATCGTACGGACGTGACATCAAATCTCCCGAAAAGTGTTACAGCCCAGTGTGTTTCTCTTTTTTTTTTTTTTTTTTTTTGTTAATTCTTTTCTTGCGCACTATAGCTATGATCCTATAATATAACCGTGCCAGAAAGTAGAGCGAGAGCAGTTAGTCACCAGCATGCACCTTGAATCGAGGTAGCGGCCGCTGGCACCACCACGAATGCAAGCAACTGACAGGCTCTGCCATAATGGATTTTCCGGATTGACTCGTCTCAAGCTGGCTCATGCATTTAGCAATCCAGTCGTTATATGATCATGAGTGTGCTAGCCGCGCTAGGCTTTCGTTGGCTTTCTCAGAGAAGGTCATCGAATGAAGTACGGTATGTCAAACTACTCTTTGTGTTTCCCCAAGTTGGAACGATGTATGGCGCTTTCGAAAGCCAAGAAGTACTTGCAACTATTTTGGAAATCGTGCACAACTGAGTTTCCGTGCTTTGACAGTTTGCGAAAAGGTGACAAGTATGGATTCTGTACGTGCGCCTGTGATGTGAGTGTTTCGCACGGCGGCAAGAATGACATCAAGGTTGATATCGCTTCACAAAAGCATAAAAACTATGTTCGTGCTGCAGAAGTGCAAGGCACAATCTGCAGTTTCTTCCGTGAAAATCCGTGATGGAAACGTGAAAATCTGCCACTACGTCCATGTCAGCGAAAAGGTTAAGGAACAAGAAGCTTTGCACGAAATAACAAACAAACAACTTTGTTCTTGGCTCACGATAGCCTTAGTTGCTGATGCGCCAAAACCCCAACATAACATCAACAACAAAATGACAAATTTTTCAAAGTGCAGGAATAGAAGTAAGTTCGTGGCAAGTACATATCTGTCATTCATGGCTTTTTGGGGTATGTTCTGGATAACACGGTAGATTTTCGGATAATGCTTTTGAATTTTCAGTTTCCATGAGAGTCGTGTCAATGAGTTTTCTATGTAAACATTTTTAAATGCAATACCTAACAATTCATTCTAGCTGACGTTTTCTGATGGCAGATCATATATGCTTAGTGGGAAGACTAGTCACGTGGTGGAATTTAGTACCAGGTGCACAAAATTGGTGGCTTTCATACTGCTGATTTTTTTTTCTTTGTGGGCTTTATTGCAACGCGAGCTTGCTTCTGGTTTCTTGTGCACATGACAGGTGGTGTCTCAAGCAGCAGAGGAACAGCTGACGGAGGGCCCAGCCAAGGAGCAGCCAATGCATCAGAGGAGGCTTCAGGACCACAAGTAGGAGCACTGAGAGCAGATCCCAATGATGGTCTTCACCAGGTCACAAGGAAATCGGCCTCGATTATCTCGGATATTTATTTCGTAGGTGAGTTAGTACAGAGGCAGGGTACCAGTCACATAAGATTCTGTCGTGTGATTTTGTGCAGAGGCCCTTTGGTCAAGTGTGCAGATGGGTTGGGGTGTTTGTCTTGCGACAAATTTTTTTGTGTCCTGTCGTCTTATAGAGTGAAGGACTTTTATTTAAAAAATAACTTCTGAAAGCAAGAAAGCAAAGAAATGCTTACAAAAATGGACAAAAGAGACAAAGTAAAAAGGCACCACATGTCTGTTTGCAAGTATCACCAAATGTGGTGCTTTTGGCAACCAGTCATGCCATGGACGGGGCGGGGGTCCCTTGGCATATATTGAACACTGTTGAGGTTCCTTGAGGAAAAGTTTGAGAACCTGTTCAGCCCAATCAGACACAATGAAATACTTAAATGCATTTGTTGCTACTACATCCCTGCCAAGTCTCTCCCGAATTTTGATGTTTTTCTACGATTGTACGACCAAAACAGAAATCTCCTGGAAACGCTCCCATGTTTGGCCAAATCTTTCTCTAGTTTGGCCACATAGCTCCGAGGCTGCTTACCGCGTGAGACCGATTGACATAGTGATCAGTGAAAAGTCTAAAAAGCATAGTCGGCCAAGTGCAGTAGTTAAACCTGCCAGAACTACTTTCATCTTGCTGTTTATGAGACTGTAGCGCCGCCGCTGTCTGAGGCGGCTTAAGCATGGCGCTAAGGTCAGGTTCTCTTTAAAGTTTGTGACTTTAGTTCTGCCTATAATGTCTCTACACTAATACCGGTTTTTGCTTCAGGCAACCTCCGTGTTTTCTTCTGTTCTTTGTTACTTTAGTAAGACAGTTACCTTCTGTGTTACCTTCGGCAGCTCAGGTGCTTGATCTAGTGCAGTTTTTAGAGGGCGTGCGCTGTGCGTTGTCTAGTGCCACGTAAACATAGTCTTCGTCCATGGTGCTGAGTAAAGAGTGCAAGAAATATATTCGTCTTCCTAAAGCAGTATACTGCTGAATTGGGATGTATTGTAACATCATGGAAAGGCAAGCATCGTGCGTTTTGCACAGTTTGCAATTGTGACATCAGTATCTCGCACAGCAACAGAACTGACTTGGCTACGCACATTTCATCGAAGAAGCACTCAAGCAACCTTCAGTGCCAAGACAAGCAACACCCTCTCCAAGATTTCGTCGCTATACAAGACGACAGCGGTATCGTCTGTGCGGAGTGCTTGTTTACAGATTTTTTGTTGGATCGTAACATCCCGCTGAACGCCTCTGAGCACATGGGACCTTTATTGCATAAAATGTTCCTGAAATCTGACGTTGCGAAGCACTACGCATGTTCTAGGACCAAGATGACAGCAATTGTCAGTGAAATGGTGCGCCACTCACGAGAAAGTGCGATGAGTGCCCTGAGAAAGATGTTTTCAGTTGCCGCAGATGGCAGTAACGATAGCCAAGCGCAGTTGTACCCGATCGTAGTTGCCTATTTTGTCGAAGAATTGGGCTTGATCAAGTGCAAACTTGCGCTGAGCACCCTAGAGGGCCAATCAACTGGATGCAATATTGCCAGATTGCTGATAGATTCTCTCAGTTTCTTGGACATACCATTGTCTCATTGCATAGCTTTTGGCTCTGAAAATGCCAGCGTGATGCTGGGAAAGAAAAATGGCTTAGCGGCAGCGCTGACAGAGGTCCATGAAAACGTTATTATAATTGGCTGTCCGTGCCATTTAATCAATATTGCAGCAGAAAAAGCAGCGGCTTATCTCCCAGTGAAGGTGGACGAAGTCCTCGTAGGTGTTTTTTTATTTGGAAAAAAGTGCAAAAAGAAAAGCTGCCTTTAAGCATTTTCGAGAAATGATTATCGAAAAATTCTGAAGCACGCGTCAACTCGCTGACTGTTGCTTGGGAAATGCTTGGAAAGGTTAATAAATCAGTGGGGACTTACTGTTGAGTTCTTTCCTCCATGAGGCAACAAAAAAATGCCACAAGTATGCAATTTCTATCATATACTGTCATATTCCAAAGACTCCAGTGGCATCACCGCAAAGTGCGTGACTGGAGCACATGCCATGCAAACTGAAAAGTAAGAAGGCAGCCACTGCACCAGTGGCAGTAAAAAAGGCTAAGGCCACTGATGTGGTAGACCAGACTAGACCATCATGCATAACATGTGAAGAGAGGCTGTTTGGATTTTTGAGCTCCTCAACAAAGCGTGCTGTCTTTTATTGAATAACACCATTCTTGCCTTGAGGTATTGAACTTATGGCTGCAGTCGCAAGCTCCTCAAATGCACGTGCTGCAATGTTTTCTTTTTGGGCTTTTTGAAGACCTTCTTTCAACGTTCTTGCGGCCACGCCTCCTAAAGGAACACCTACTTACAGTTGATTACCAGGACAGAGATGGACAGAAGGATGATGAAGACATTGTGGTTGGACTGGAAGCCAGACGCATTGTTGGGAAACTCAAGCCAAGTGAGCAAGAACAATTTTATGAGGCTGTTCGGAAATACATGGTCACTGCCTGCGATTATATTGCCTCAAATTATGTTTGGCTGACAATGCAGCAATTAATTCTAGAATTGCAGGTCTGAAGTCCATCGACACTATTTCCTTGCAGAAAGTCCTTTTTCTGTGTGTGGAGCGATTTCCGGCAAGAGTCAAAAGACTAAGCTTCGAATTCTCTTGAAATGGAATTTGTCAAACTTCAGGCTTTTGGCATTCCTCAAGATATGCTACGAAAAGAACATGCTGGCAAGCAGTGGAGCGCCATGTCCCAGCTGAAAGGCGCAGATGTGCAAAAGAAATTTAGCTGTATCTCAACAGTAATGCTCAGAATTCTCTGTATACCATACAGTAATGCTGAATGTAAGAGGCAGTTCAGAATTGTAAAAAAAAAAAAAAATGAGTTGGGTTCAACGTTGCTGCATCGAATGTGGAGCGAAAGCATTAGCTGTGGGTGATCGAGCGTTCATCTTCTTTATCCTCGTCTTCTCCTTTTTCTTCTTCATTATCATCTTCTCGTAGCTACGCTTCTTCACGACATAGCTGCGGCCACTCGATGTCTCGCTTTGGCTGTCGTAGTGTTGCTTTCGCAACAAAATCACACCCAGTTCCGATCATCCATGTCCGGCACAGCCCTCGGTCACATTCTTTTGACAAAATGTCGCAGGGGCGAACATTATTACACTCATGTTCAATCATTGTTGCGCTTTTGAAAAACAGACGTAGAAAACGATACGAGGCACTGGAGCGTAAACTATCAACTGAAATTTTATTGCAGACAACACACATGAACGCTTTACACATAAAAAAAAAAGAAATCACAAAAACCGACAACTCAGCAATGTTGTTATCGTATCATTGGGTAAACATGGTACATCTGTCACAAAAGATCATTTATCTCTTTTTAATTTTCCCAAGAATTCCTTTTCTTCTTTCGATTTTCTCCAACTAGCCCAATTGTAAACCCTTTTGATTGTTACACTCGGCAGTACTGAAAGGAATTTCTGAAAGAGGCAGCATCTGCCACATCTAGGATTCCTCAACAGTGAGCAGTGATGTAACACGTCGGTGGTTTGCACTGAACAACAACCCGATTCTTTTGAATTTGAACTATCAGTCATTGCAAATGCCTGGTAACTCCTTTTTCTCTCATCTCCCTCCCCCCCTCCACTGGTTCGATCAGATCTTTTCTAATGCCTTTTTTGTGAACCTGCCAGGTATGCTACAACATTTACACATGTGATGCAAAATTGACTTCTAAATAACATTTTGTGTGCAAAATAATGAGTGAATATAGCAGAGAAAATAAACGTGGACTTTGTGTAATACAGTAAAAGCTCGTTAATTCGAACTTCACGGGACCAGGAAAAAAGTTCGAATTATCCTATGTTCGAATTATCGAATGGCCTCGAAAAAACTGACCAGAATCATTTGTATTACGGTAAATGTATCGCACCTAGTCACTTAACGAACTCGCTCGCATAATGAATCCACTCAGCCCCGATTTGTGCCTACGAATCTGAAAAAAAAAAAAAGGCCGTCAATCGTTAGCGTGTCCCTCCGTTTCCGCTGTCACGGTCCACAACACATTTCTTGGCAGTGCGCCAAGATGCTGCGCTGCGATAACGGCATGTTTATCTTTTGACTAGCTCCAGCAGGAGGGAGGGCAGTGAACTTGGCAAAGTGCCAGCACTTGTCCCGTTGTGCAAGCCTCCTTTTCAGTACATTTGCTTTATCATGCTATGAGCGACTAAGGCAGGCGCCTTCCACTGCCACTCCAATCATTTGAACGAAAGGTGAAACCGGCATCATGATCGCGGCTGACTGGCGTGCTTCCGTTAACAAATGATGGGTGGAAGAATGGATGGGACCACGCCAACAATACTTATAACTCTTTCCAAATTAACAGGGTTGGAATTAACGAGTATTTAGTTGTGAGCTACAGAGGTTGCGCAGAACAGAGAGCAGGCAGCCGCCGCCGCCATGGCCATGCCTTCCCTCCAACGCCGCCGGCCACTGCACCGGTCATGGCGCCATTTAAGTTTTACCCACTCTTCCATGGTTTTACCTGGTTCCATCTTCTGTCCCCGTTTTGGACGTGCGCAGCCTCTAATTATGCCTTCCGATCGCGGAGGTGTTTCTTTACTTTTTTTTTTTTTTTTTTTTTTTTTTTTTTTTTTTTTTTTTTTCGCGTGATGTGCGCCAAGCCGCCCAGACGCGGCGGCGCATAGTTCGAATTATCCGTAGCGGAACCGACTCGCGTTCAAATTAACGGGCTTTTTTATACACATATCTCTATGGAGCTTGGCCGGACCAAGTAGTGTAGTTCGAATTATCCGAAAATTCGAATTAACGAGCTTTCACTGTACTACTGAACTTGAAGCTGCTTTTGACACCATTTCCACTGAATAGGATTTCACCTTACATTACTCAGTTACGTCAGAGGAACCAGCTTGTGAGAATATCTTGTACTTTATGGACCATAAGAAGTTACATAGAATATTGCAGGGTTCGGAAACTACAATTTATGCTGTCCTTTTTGTCTCCACAGAAAAAATAACAGATAAGACAATTGAAAATAGCATTACCGTATTTACTCGAATGTAATGCGACCGCAAATGTAACGCGAGGGGTTTTTTAATAGACATTATAGTCATTGCAGTCTAGTCGGAGGCCGAGTTCTCGGAAACCGAGTCTTCCTTTTCACTCGTCGTCCCGGACGATTCGGTAGCTTTTGCGGTCAGGCTCACGTTTAAAAATTGCCTCCCGCGGCATCCGCCACCCACGTAAGATAGATTAGCAACGTCTAGCCGTCGAGCTGCCGCAGAATTTGATTTCTTCTGCTATCACAATAGCAGAAGAAATCGTCATCATGCGAAATGCGATAAGCAACAGAAGCAACCACGCTAATCCACCGCGAAAGATGCGGCAAGCACGTGTTTAAGGGTCATAAAATTGGTTTTATTATTTATTGCCCAAATTTTATGAAACCTCGCAGAATTGTTCAGTTTTTTCTACTGATTTTAAATGTGCAAAAATTTCTCTTCTAGGGCAATTAGCTCTAAAGGTATTAGAGAATTATTGCTACTGTCTGCCCAAACAATAGGGAAAAAAATGCTGATGAGAAATTATTTTTTAATATACAAATAGGTACTAATAGGTACTATAAAGTGTAAGGAATGGAATGTTGGAAGTAGTTTTAAAATTGAACTAATAATAGAGATTTAGCAGCTCACTGAACTTCGCACTCACAGACATGGCAACTGTGTAAGGATTTTAAGATAAGATATAAAAGTTTTACAAGTGAAAATAAAAAATGTGCTTCCAACATTGCATTTCTTAAGCTTTATAGTATCTACTTGTATATTAAAAATTAATTTCTAATGAGCATTTTTCCCCTTTTGTTTGGGCAGACAATAGCAATAATTCTCTAATACCTTTAGAACTAATTGTCATAGAAGAGAAATATTTGCATATTTGAAATCAGCAGAAAAAACTGAACAATTCTTTGAGGTTTCATGAAATTTGGGCTGTAAATAACAAAGTTAGTTTTAAGACCCATGTCCTCCTTTAAGGGGAAAATGTGATTCTGTGCCTACAGGCAAAAAGCACAATGTTTTTACTTTGGATAGATTGGGATTTAGCTGATTTAGCTTCCCTGGTACCCATGTTGCCAACATAACATCGTAAAATAGCGGAAATCGAAACCAAGTGGTGGCGGATTCAATTTGGCTGCACCCCGGCGTTGCTTTAGGCACTTTAGGCCAACTGAATCCCATTATTCGATTCTAATGCGAGGGTAGACTTTGAGAGCCAAAAATCATGGGGAAAAAAACGCGTTACATGCGAGTAAATGCAGTAGGTATGCTCATTCCTTTCGCCTACACACAGCACTTTACTTCAAAAGAAAAGTCAAATCCTTAGAGGAGGTCTGTACCACGTCATGCTGAAGCCAATTCCATTCCCATATTATCGCTTTAGGAAAAGGCGAAGTGGTGGCCTTGCATAGAGCATCCACTTTGCATTTGCAAGTTGCTGGGTTCAGTCTTTGTCATGCCATCTACCCACCAGTTTGCTAAGGAGTGCAAGATTCCCCCCTGCCTGGCACTCAGCTAATCGGGGATGAAAAAGCATTTGTTCACTTCACTCCTGCCTGAATGGAAAATCTATCCACAAGAGAGTAGAGTTCTTTGGCAATAAAACCCATTATGAGTTTTTTGCTCAAGGCTGGTTTGGTTTGATATGGTTTATGGGGGCTTAACGTCTCAAAGCGACTTAGTCAATGAGGGATGTCACAGTTGAGAGCTCGGATAATTTCGACCACCTGAGATTCTTTAATGTGCACTGACATCGCACAGTGCACGGGCACCTTGCTTTTCGCCTCTATTGAAAAGCGGCCATGGCGACCCGTATTCGATCCCGCTTCCTTGGGCGCAGCTGTCGAGCGCACTAACCACTGCACTGTCGTGACGGGGCCCTTTTGACAGAATGGAAGGCATGCTGGCACCAATAATTTTTTGAGGGATTTTATGCTGCTTTGCATTGGACACACACACACAGCTTCACACCATTGAAACAAGCAAAGAAAATTCAGAAACTAAGAAAAAAAAACATTGCACTCAGCTTTACCTTCAGTTAATTTTTTTTTTTTACCTAGATTACTTTCATGGTAGCATACAGCTGTAGATACTTCACGTCTGCTTAGAGCCTTAGAAGATTGAAATGTTTTGTCTTTGACAGATGACGGTCTGAACTGTTACGCACTAAAACCCAAGAGCAACAAGATTAAATGACATGAAATTTGTTTCAGGTAGAACGAAAGGAAGAAGATGGTTTGCACGGTATGAAAAAGAACTGAACAAGGGTAAATGGGGTACGCCTCAGTTCGCAGATGAGCCAACGTTTCGACAAGTGGACTTGTCTTCGTCTGGGCGTTTGTGGTTTGTGGTGTTTAGTAAAACGGCGAGTTGAGCGAGTTGGTACATAGTTAGACAATAAAACAGCGCAACAACTGAGACAAGAGAGAAGACAGGACCAGCGCTGACTGGCAACTGAAGATTTTATTGGAAAGAACACAAGCATATATACCCCGTTTACAACCAAGAGCACGCATGATCAGTATACCTGATAACTTGAATCTTAACGATCAAGATACCGCAGTTCACAGTCATGAACGAGAACAGATAGGGGTGCTAACGCACGTGGTGCGGCTTTTATGAATGTAAAAAGCTTCGCTGATTTCTCTGGTTTATCGCAGTGCTTGTACAAGATCTTGGTATCTTTAAAGAGCGGACTGCATGATTTTGCGTTAGAATTAGGGGGGTTATGGCAGCATTCTCTGTAGTGCAAGGCCAAGTTCGAGGAAGCGGCCCCATCCAAAGACGTATAGTCGAACCAGGATACATCGAACTCAACGGGGATCGCGAAATAGTTCGATATATCGATAATTCGATATACAAAAATTGGCTTGAGACGCCACTTGCGATCGTGAAAATTGGTACAGTATTTGTCGCATAGTCAATCCACTCGCATGATGAACCCACTCCCCATTTTTGCCCCCGAGAATTTGTAAAAAAAAAATGTGTTCGGTGGCGCGTTTCTTCAGTTCGGCCGTCGCATCCACAGCTCATTTATTGGCAGCGTGCTAAGATGCTGCGCAGCGATAACGCCATGACGTGTTTATCTTTAAACTACACTTTTCATAGATCCTGCGGTGGCAGGGAGCGAACTTGGCAGAGTGCCCGCGTGATGGCTTGATTGCACAAACCTGGTTCGATTTATCGTGCCGCGCTTGGGGTGGGGCGGGCATAGTCCACTGCTACAAAATCATCGGCAAGTGTGATAGCTACAAATGCTGTTTGGAGCGAACAATGCTAAAAGCTGGTGGCATGACCGCAGGCGAAAGCGTGCTTTCGCTGATTAATAGATGCAAGAATGCACGACTATCGCAAAAAAGAAAAAAAGAAATACTGCCGCTTCTTAACGTCCGCAGCCGCCGTAGCTTACGCAGTGCCGCACGTTCAGCCTGACAAGAACAACTCTCGCAAAAAAAAAACAACAAAAAATTGCCGCTGCTTAACCTCCGCAGCCGCTATCGCATACGTTCAGCCCGACAGCAAGAATACATGACTCTCACAAAGAAAAAAAAAAGAAATCTGTTGTTTTTTAGCGTTCGCAGCCGCCGTAGCTTATGCGCATTCAACATGAAGACACGAGACGCTCATCGCACGCCAGCTGCCGCGTGCAGAGCGTTTACAACACACACTGGAGAAGCATCTGCCACGGGCTGAGCTGGCTTGTCTGCGCGCATGCGTAGTGCGTGCTGCTGCGAACGAGACCGGGAATGAGAGAGGAAGGGGAGAAATAAAGCTCTGCAGAAGATAGGGCACACCCTTGCACTTCGCTCGCACTTGTACCCTTGCACTTGCATCGCGTTTTTCCCCTTTCGAACACCACGGCTGCATTGGTTCCCTCTCGTTCCTTCACACACGACTTGTAAACGTCACGGGCTAGGGTGGCTGCGATCACCGCAGATGCTCGCGCGCCTTTGGGGAAAGGGCGCGGCGCTGCCCTAGACCAGCTGTCGCCGAGCGGTGTCCTCTCATTCCCTCCGCACGTGCCTTGAAAACGTCACGCGGTAAACGGCCAAGGTGATGCGATTGTATTTAAGGGAGGCGCACCGTCCATTGCGTGGTGCAGAGTTCGATATATCGAACGACCGGTGAAATTGAGTTCGATATACGACGCAGCTTTCCTATACTTTTACATTGGATTTTCAAGGGGATATTCCGCGAGTTCGATATAATCAAAATTCGAAATATCCGGGTTCGACTGTATTGTGCTCATGTACGCGGGTATTCTTACACCTTCCTGTCTGGCCTATATATCTTTTTCCACACATGAAGGGAACATCATACACCGCACCCGTGGCACAAGGGACAAACTTCATGTCATGATTTATCTAGTGTGCTTTCTTTGTTTTTCCTCTTTTTTGTCTTCATTCTTTTTCTTCCTTAGATATCCTATCAACCATGGCACAAACCTTGCTTAGCTTATGTTCAGAAAAGAGAACACCTGCAACATATTTGTGGCCTATCTGCTTTAAACGATGGGACAACTGGTGTACGTAGAGCAAGACAGCGATTTTCTTTTTCTCTTACTCGAATGTTCAGGGGCTTCATGCCTACGGGATAACTTGATCTTTTTTATTATTTTATTGCATGCTATTATTATGACTTCATCTGGAAATCCTGCTGCCCTGAGCCTGTGAACTTGATGGCTAAAACTGTGACCGACAGCATGCACACATGACTTCACAGACCCTAAGCAAAAAACAGCTATGCCACATTTGATGATCTTGGAATGCCCAGAACGGTAACTGAGCAAGGGCTTTTTTGACCTCTGTAGGAAAGACCAGCAAACGTGGTCCTGCTGTAAAACCAATTTTATATACAGGAATTGCAGCTCATTGTTGTCCGGAGTTTCAAAGGTTAAATTTAAGCCTTCTCCGCAATCCTGAAAAACACTGAAATCCTGAAAATCTCATCTGTCCCTGAAGGTCACCGTTGTCAACAAAAACCAAATAATCATTACATGCCTAAAGATCTGTTTTGTTCGACTGCCCAAATTATCTTTTCCTTGTCGACGTAACTAAGAAAAATATTACTCAAATATTACTCAAGTAAATAGTGGGGGAGAGAATAAAACAAGTCCTGGTGCAATCAGTGCTAAACATATTACACAAACCTGGATTCTGGCACTTGTAAATGGAGTATATATTGGTGTTCTTTCCAATAAAATCTAATTGCTAGTTAGTGCTGGTCCAGTCTGCTCTCTTGTCTCCGTTTGCGCTGTTTTCTGTTTAATTATGGTGTTTAACATCCCAGGGTGACTTGGGCTATGCGCGACACTGTAGTAGAGGGTCCTGCTGATTTCGAGCGCTTGTGGTTTTTTTCACTTACACTGACGTCGCACAGTGTGTGGGCACCTTGCGTTTCAGCTCTATTCAAATTCGGCAACCGTGGCTAAAGTTGAACCTAGGTCTTCCAGCTCAGTAGCCTAGTCTCGCACATTGGGGCACAGAGTGCTATAAGTGCCGACCCGTGTGACAAAAAAATTTTTTACCTCACTGGCATGTGTTATACCGTGAGGTTTAACTGCAATTGCATATTTTAGAATTAGGTCGAGCAACAACTCTTCTTCACGACCAAAGCCGCTAAATCCGGGCGATTTCTGAACCTTACCTTGATTTAGCCTTGTGAGCCTAGCATAGCAGCAGCATGTCTTAAGAGTTCAACCAACGTGTCGTATGGTGTATCATGTCCACCTATGATTCAGCATTGCCCACTGTTCACTAAGGTGGGCATGACCCTTTATGTTGGTTTGGGCCTCCCCAAAATTTATCGTGTATCACCCGTAAATTTATCTTGTTCAGATTGGACCAAAATTTTTACATTCCAGTATAATGACTGCGCCCAGTTAGATGGGTGCACCCAAATTCGGCCTTTGTGACTCGAAAATTGACAAAGATAAACACAGATTGGATCATGCTTTCAGACAAGTTACGGTGTAACCACATTAAACCGCTGTTTTTTTTTTTTTTTTTTTCTAATTGTTTTGTCTCCCCTCTCTCTCTCTCTCTCTATCCTTTTTTTGTTTTTTTTTCCAGCCCTTGTAGCAGGTTGCAGTGCAGTGGCTGTGTTTGGAGTGGTTGCAGCTGGTTATTGCTTCTACAAGTGAGTGTCTTTTTCAAGTGCCCAAATGGGGCACCTCGCTTTTATTGTTTATATATGATGTTCTTAGCGTTTTATTCCTAACAGGCAGAACAGTAAAATATAGTAGACTCCCGTTAAGATGAACTTGCATACCATGAACAATGTGAGACCATTGGTTGGTTTCCCATAGAACTCTGTGTAAGAATAATCTTCTTACAGTGGCCTGTTCTCCTGTTAAGATGAACTTTCGCAGTGCCTGCAAGCCATGGTGACACCTGCATAACAGCACTCATGGGGCATTGTTGAGCCACCGTTAGGGGAAAAAATGTGCAGCATGCTTCTGCGCATCATTGCGGAGAACAGTGGAAGAGCTGCCTTGCGGGGGCACATTTTCTTGGGGGAAGTTTTCTTTCCTGTGCTGCCAGAGGACCATCATGCTCAGAACTCGGCATATTCAGTGTGCATCACAGGTCATGCGCTGCTTTCCACAGGCACATATCTGCAAAATGCGTCTGCTCAATAACTCGAGGTTTAAAAATGCCAGAGCTGCATTTTCAACTTACTCTGCATTGCAGTGCGCTTTGTTGCTGTGTAGGGATGGACAGATGCCTGCTCGTCAAGTGGTTAACAGCAGTGCTGCCAGAGAAGCTAGCTAAGAGACACAATGGAGACACAATAAAATGGAGAGCAAAAGCCAGAAAAGCTAAATAGCTGCTGTGGAATACAGTGATAGAAGATAACTAGAATCTATAGCAGTGCCATCCTTAGCATACTTCGTGCATGGTGCAATAAATGCTCTATCAGCAATTAACCTCACTGGGCGGTGGTTAAATTGTTTCTATGTAGCATGTACTGTGGGGATTCACAATCCCCTTCCTCCATTATAAGGCCCGCGCGTAATTAACATGCGTGATTACGCACGCTGGCAGAGAGGTTGGCGGAGGAGAGGGCATGCTGGCCACCCCCCGCCGCCTCCTCGTCCTGCGGCGACACTGCCGCGGGCTTCCCTCTTTCCTGCCGGCATAACCGGGAGACCTCCTCTCCCATTCCGTGTCGAGAAGCGTGACTGTAGCAACTCGCTCGGGGTTCTTCGGCGGTTGGGCGCGCACGCGCGCGGTACATGATTTCACCCGAGGAGACCACTGTCGTCACCGAGAATCGCCCACTAACCGTAGGCACTTACCGCAATGGGATGTGAGCGAGAAGCCGTGTCAGGTGAGAAGACTCTTCCTCTCACCTCCTTGGCGTGCTTCCCCATTGGGTGGTTTTTATTTCACCCCCGTACGCGGCGTTCGCTCTCTACACGGCGGTTGTATTTGTGTATTTGTATTTGCCGTGGCAAGGGTGTTAGGCAAGGGAAAGGTGTTAGGCAAGGAGACACAATCTCCCCAGTACTATTCACAGCTTGTTTAGAGGAAGTATTCAGAGACTTGGAATGGGAGCAGTTAGGGATAAGGGTAGATGGAGAATACCTCAGTAATCTGCGATTTGCTGATGACATTGCCTTGCTAAGCAACTCAGGGGATGAATTGCAAATAATGATTGATGACCTAGACAGGAAAAGTAGAAAGGTAGGCTTGAAAATCAATATGCAGAAGACTAAGGTAATGTTCAACAGCCTCGGGAAGGAACAGCAGTTTACATTAGGTAGCGAAATACTGGAAGTAGTAGGCGAATATGTCTACTTAGGGCAGGTAGTAACCGCAGATCCGGACCACGAAAAGGAAATAACAAGAAGAATACGATTGGGATGGAGCGCATTTGGCAAGCACTCGCAGATTATGACTAGCAGCTTACCGGTATCGCTCAAGAGGAAAGTATACAACAGTTGCATCTTGCCTGTACTCACCTATGGGGCTGAAACGTGGAGGCTAACCAAGAGAGTTCTACTTAAGTTGAGGACAACCCAGAGGGCTATGGAACGAAAAATAGTAGGGGTAACATTAAGAGATAGAAAGCGTGCAGAGTGGGTCAGAGAAACAACTCAAGTTACCGACATTCTAGTAGAAATTAAGAAGAAGAAATGGACATGGGCAGGACATGTAGTGCGAAGAGAGGATAACCGATGGTCGCTGAGGGTAACAAACTGGATTCCAAGGGAAGGAAAGCGTAGAAGGGGGCGGCAGAAAGTTAGGTGGGCGGATGAGATTAAGAAGTTCGCAGGGGTCAAGTGGATGCAGCTAGCACAGAACCGGGTTAAGTGGAGAAATATGGGAGAGGCCTTCGCCCTGCAGTGGGTATAATCAGGCTGGTGATGATGATGATGATTTGCCGTGTACAATTACTCGGGCAGATTAAAGCTCGTTCGAGTGCGCAACTCGTGTTTGTCCCCTCTGGCCCGAACCTGCCGCAGTGGCGATTTCCCGCACCGTGGGTTGGGGGTCACAGCTCTGTCTGCTAGGGCTGGAACTTCGGGGCTAGAAGGTGACTGTAGCGTCTAGCCCCCCCCCCCCGTGGTGCAGAATGAACCCCCATAGTACATATAGTCCCGTTCATATCGCTAGCATGACAGTGAATGAGCTTGCAGGTGACCTAAAAGAGAACAGTGCATCAATGCAAGGGACACTGGCGTACTAGCAGCACACTGTACGTTGTGTGTGTGTGTTGGCTTAGCTTGCTTCGCATTAAAGTCGATGCTTTTTAACTAGCCTCTTCCTAGCATAAGATGTTTAATTGTGTCACCAGTGCACTGTAAGCTGTAATATTTCATTGTGATTAAGGTACAGTTGGTTTTTGCAATGCCTAAAGTGGCAAGGCATGCAAAGTCTAAGTCTGGTGAGAGCTGCAGGTTGCTCCAGTCAGCCTGGCTAGCTTTACTGCATTACTAGTATTGCACTGAACACTGGCGTCCCCACATGGCAGCAGTGTCATGTGGAAAATGGTGCTACCAAGCTTAAAAAGGCTACTGTCAATCACATGTCACATTTCTCACATCGCGCAATTTTACAGTGACTTCACTTGGCCATGCCCGACGCTGCACCATGCGCAAAAAGTTATGGGCACTTGCAGGCTCGCAGTGCACCATTTGATGTATTGGAGTTTTATTTATAGGGCTCATAAATATGTTCTGTAGTGCTATACTTTTGCATTTGATTTCCATGGGGATTCTTCGACTTTGATATATCGAAACTTCACTGTATTCAAGATTTGGACATTTTTAACAAGAAAGCCCCATGCTTAGATTAGGCATTGAAGGTCGGCTTTGTAAAATACTAGAGCCATGTGTTCTCTGAAAAGCAGTAAAAATTGAAATCAAACCTCTATCATGCTCCCTTTTGGACCCTCTACACCGGCATTCGAACCCAGTGCAGTGAGGCATCCATTGGTCTGCCTCTTTGACTGATAGTTGAAGTGCAGGCATAGGCCATACTAAAAGAAGGTTCTTAATTTCGTGTCTCAGTTTGTGTATGTAGTCCACATGGGGAAAATGAGGGGCGTCATTATGCGAACACTGAGAAGAAAATTGCCACCTGAAATGTGCTTTTTTTCTAGCAATGTGATTTTCCTTCCTCTATATTTGTAAAGCTAAGCTGCTGGGCCTATCTTCCACGCCTGGCGCCCTGCGGGGTGTAATGAACCGTGTGACGATATCCTAGTTGCTGTGCAGCACCTTTCAAACCTATGCAGATGCAGTGTTCATGTTCCACCTGCCTTAGGAAAATGGACATGTCCTTGACTCGAGGATTAAGCTGGTTAAATAAAGCACTCCCCGGCGGGTTTGCCATAGACTGAGTGCACAGCACTCTGGCTAGGCAATGTCGGCACTGCTCCGAAGTATTGCCCCAATATCGCGTCATGCCCGCACCGTGCTCTCGCCGCACAGGAAAGCTGACTATTCATGTGTAGAGTGAAGCAGCTAGAATTCCCTATGATGTGAACGCAGTCAATAGCGTAACGCTGCGCTAGTGACTAAAACTGAATATGAAGACGGTCAGGATTTTCAGAAGCCGAGGAATGTCGATAAATGTTAAATTAGTAGTCTTACGATTTCAGTTCAGTTCAGGCGTTCAGTCGTGTCCGACTCTTCGTGACCCTATGGACCATGTCACGCCACGCTTTCCGGTCTCTCACTATCTTCCTAACATCACATAACTTCATCTGCAGTCTAACGATTTGGACAATGTCAATATATTTGGCTGTATGACAGGAGGTTTCGATGCACACTCCAAAATTTACAGCCTGACAATTGATTTTTCATTGTGTTAAAATGCAAACTACAAATCAGCACCCTACCACTGAGACACTGTGATGGAGGTTTAACAGCAAGAAAATAAAAACATATGAACGTCTTATATATATATATATATATTGAAAGCACCTTTTTTCCCGAAAGCAGAATTGGGGGGTGCTTTTACTATGCGGGGTAAATTTTACAAAAACTTTTTCGGAATGAGCAAAAAATGTGGTAATGCAAAAAAAATGCATTAGACAGCTTACCTTTCGCAGTTAATTACGTGTGCACTATGTGCAAACAGCTTTTTTTTTTATTACACTTCACTCATTTTCGTTTCTCTATGCTTCACTCTTCGTTAGAATCACTAGACCCGTCATCCAGATCGCTGGCCACTTCCACATCGAGCTCCGACAACTGGTGATCCTCACTGCCATCCAGTGCATTTGTGATTCCAGTCTTTTTGAAGCTGTTTGAGATCAGGTCAGCTGGCAGCGAATGCCATGCATCCAATACCCAGGAGCATACTAGCTCGACGGATGGCCTCAGAACGGGCCCTTCCTGGGCCATCCAGTTTGTGTACAAATGGTGTACACTGTCTTTAAAAGGCTTACACAAGCATCAAGGGGCTGCAGCACCGAAGTGAGTCCACCCAGAATGATGGCAATCTCTGTGCTCAACTCCTTTAGCTTCCGGCTTACATTCCCTCTCAGGTGGCCGAGAAAACTGTCGAGCACGAGGAGAGAGAGAGGAGAAGCAGGTTGCCAGGTTGCCGTCCCCAGACGGTCCAGACCCAATCAGCCATTAGTTCAGCCGACAACCATCCTTTTCGTGGGCTGGGAAGTTGGCCTTCGGCACAGTTTTCCTTTTAAAGATAACATAGGGTGGCAACTTCCTGCCGTCTGCCGGGATAGCCAGCATTACCGTGAAATGCAGCATCTCGGCGCCTGTCGTTTTGACGAGCCCTCTGCGGGCTCCTCTTTCATTGACCGTCCGGCTCATTGGCATGTCCAAGTTGATGTGTGCCTGATTGACGTTGCCGATTTGCGAGGCGAGAAATTCTCAGCCCCGCCGCAGGCCTATCACAAACTTGTGAAAGTCAGCTACCTTCTCTTCATAGCAAGCAGGCAGTCGCTGACCAAGTGATGTGCGCCTCCTCAGGCACAGTCCGTTGCGCCGCATGAAACATGTCGTCCACCCATTACTCGCGTTGAAAGCGGTGGTCGCGATACCGTGCTTCATGGCTGTGGCTCACACGTGCATCCTGATCATTTTGTGCGAAACAACACAGCCTTTCTTTTACAGGTCCCGGACATATTCTAGGACCTGTTTTTCTACTCCAAAAAACTTTCCCGTCATCGGTCCCTTAAAGGCACGCCGCTCCCGATTCGTTGCACGCAGCTTGTCGTGCTGCTTCTGCCATTAACGCATACGGACTTAGTCTATTCCGAAAGGCCTACCAGCTGCACTATTCCTATTCCCCTGCTCAGTTGCATACTCACAGCCTGTAACTTGAAGCCAGCCGTGTAACTGACATTGCGGCCCATCGCCCACAAAAAAACACAGTACACAACGCACAAACGCAAAAGGCGGGAAAAAATGAGCAAGTCAGAACCACTAGCAATGTTGTTGCGGAGTGGTAATGGCTGCCAGAAAAAAGTAAGACTAGGACTACGCCACTGTCTAGCATCGTTTTGATTAGCTGTCTCTGCACGCCCCCGCTGCCGGTTGCCACTGGCTCGTGAAAGTTGTGTATTGGTGGAAGCGGCTCTGGGAGGGGAGCATCATCATCATTTATTTTCCCTTAAGGACCCCTAGGCGGGGAATTACATAAAGGGGGAGCAAAAATAAACGAAATCACAAACCAAAGGAACATTTGGAATATAGCAGTGAAGAAGGCAAACATAATTGTTAAAAGAGCATTATAAAACGAAAGAGTGAACAATCATAGATGCATTGAGGCCATCGCGCTATATGAAGAAGAGGAAAATGGGAACACTGTTTTGCATACAAAGGTTCAACAATATTTTTTAAAAAAATACAACACGTGCAGAGGAAGTACTTAAAGTGCGACTAAGGAAGAAGATAAGATAAAAGCAGGGTTCTGAATTTAATTGGGTCACTTTCATTTACAATCGCCTCAGGTAGACCATTCCACTGTTCACTGGCGGATGGCAAGAAGGATTTATGAAATGCATTGGTGGAACCATGTAGACGCTGTAGGCTCAGACTGTTAAAAAGGCGACACAATGTTCTGTTGGGAGGGAGTAGGAGTGTGCAATGCAAATGAGGAAAACAATAATATAACTTGTGGAAAAGGCAGAGTTTGGCAATTGTACGGCGAGAAGATAGTGGCAGTATGTCAAGCGATGATTTTATGCCAGAAACACTGCTCCTATGGTCGTAACATGAAGTAATAAATCGGGCTGCGCAACTCTGTACTGATTTTAATGCGTCAATTAAATATGTCTGGTGTGGATTCCAAATGGGTGAGGCATATTCAAGCTTAGTGCGAATGAAAGTTTCGTACGCAAGTTTGCGGATAAATGGAGGGGACACGGCTAGCTACCTTCTCAGTCGGTAGAGCGATTTCGAACTTTCGGCTACTATGTTTAAGATGTGCTCGGACCATGAAAGTTTGCTCGTAATTGTTACTCCTAAGTACCGGTAGGACTCGACTTGTGTTAGGGGGATTGACCTTAAAGAATACTGATAATTTAAGCTATTGCCTTTACGTGATACTGTCATGAACTTGCATTTTGAAACATTTAGTAGTATCAGCCACCGGGTGCACCAGTTATTTCGTTGAGGTCATTTTGGAGGAGGTATTGGTCGTTGTTCGATGATACGCATCGATACAGAACGCAGTCGTCTGCGTAAAGGCGAATTGATGATGAGATGTTGCAAGGAAGGTCGTTAATGAATATGAAAAAAAGAAGACTGAGCACAGAGCCTTGAGGAACGCCCAAAATGACGTTTGTGGCTGAGGAATGGTGGTTATCCATTAAAGTGCATTGTAGGAAAAGAGCGCTAGGGTGAGGAGGCGCCGTGCGGCTGCTGCTTCTGTTGCCATGACAACAGGTGGATCGAGTTAAGTGGGAAAGCTACAGCGCAACCTTTCGCGGGACTGCAGTGGATGAAAGTTAAGGGTGTGTTTATTACGCAGGAGAAAATAAATGCAAATTTTGATGTCTAAAGTTGGGGGTGCGTTCATTAGGCGAGTAAATACGGTATTTAAAATAAAATATGGTGAGAATAAAGTACTCAAACGACTTGATCGTGCATAGAGAGGGTACAGAACGGCTTGTACAGAGTGAATTCTGCTCACTAGCACTCTTCAAGCGAGCTCACATTTTAGAAGCTGTCGGATTTCAAAAAGAAACGGGAATATACCATTTCTGGGTGGCAGCATTAAGGTGTGCTGATGGGAGTGGCATGTTTGTTTTCCTTTGACACAGCGCCTTATGACCTTATCGCTGTGTTTGAGATGCTGCGCGGCAAAGAATCTCAAGCGCCGAAGGTGGATGTTATGATCCAGCATAAGTTATTTGACATGTACAAGTATTGCTTTCATTGTAGCGTGGGATGATAGATAGCCTGCTCACATTTCTTTAACAAGCAGCAGACAGGTCAGTAAAAGTGCACCAGAGCCGCGAAACAAACAGAAACCACACATACATGCCATACGGCGCTCGTAAACACTACTGGCTAGCAGGCGACGTGAGCCTGTGTCCACACTGAGTACAGTTGCTCACAAGGTGGCGACTCTGCTAGAGCTTGTGACCAGTACAGTACAAGGAATACAATGTAGGAAGTACTCTTTTTGATTAAGCCAGTATTAGTGTTTTTCCAATTTGTTGAAATTCAATGTAGTGAGGTCTGGTTGACAAGCAGCTTAAATCTGAGTGCAGAAGAAATTACCAAGCACAAATTGATAAACCGGTTCCCAACATTGTACACTAATCACATAATAGTTTACTGTAATAAAAATTTCTTTACCTGCTCTAGATGGAGATATTATTCTTGTAAACTAGCATACAGCCAAAAACTCGTTTTGAAAAAAACAGAGAAGATTTTTTGAGCTTGTTTGCACCTTTTAAAGTGGAAAATGAATGACCGAGGTTGGTAATGAATTCATAGATATGCTGGAGATAGGTTGTAGGCTTCAAAAATGTTGTTTTCAGAAGTTGGATTTTTTTTTGTGATTTTTCAGGCTAGCCCCATCTCTTCTTAAGGATCAAACATCACCTAGGAGCCCTCTCTTTCACGTTCCTGGAATGTTCCGGTGGCAAAAAGAAAAGCAAAAATATCTGTCTAAGCAGGGCTGTGATGCCGGCATCGGGCATACTCCACCAAACTGCTCGCCTCCCATTAAGATCAGAAGAGAAGGATGAAATATGGGGGCTTGTTGACCAGGCTGGAATGGGAAAAGGCCTTGGAGAGGGAACGGAATCATGGGAGTATGGCAAAGTAAATTTATTGTAACTCCGCTATTAATGAATACGTAAGAAGGGAGGGAGCTAGGTGCCACTGACACTACGAAAAGCATAGTGGATTTGTGTGTGCGTGCATTGATCAATATAATTTTTGTAAGTGTGAAGATAACTGATTAGAAAGTCGGAAGAAAAATGACCACATGAGGGGCTTTACCAAGTAAGCTGTGGCGACTGCTGTTCAGTCTTCTACATTTTAAGGTATTTATGCTCTGTGTAAGCTATCCTTGAGTGTTTGCCAATGCCACCCTCCTACCACGTGTGAATATTTTCTACTTGCTAATCAATCACCTCCATGATTACATTGTTACTTCACATTGATTAAAAAAAATATCCTGTGCTTTCCTCTGTCTCAGTGGCTGTATTTTTCTTGTAAAATGCCTCATTTTCCTCTGCATTTGTTTGTTGATCTAGTATTAATGAATTTTGAATGATGTTTGCACCCATACATTCCAGAGCTGATGCCTGGCAACCATTGAGGGATAGAACACATTTTCTACCTGATGGCAGTCAGTGGCTCTTTCCTGCCCACGGGAAAAGTAGCAGTTTTCTAATATTCTAATATTTTTTTGCAGTTAGCAGAACCTGTGTGATACTAAACAGTATATGTAGTATTAAATATTAGAGGAGGAAATTCACTCTGTGAGGGTAGTAGTCTCAGCCAACATATTTATGCAAGAGACTATAAAAAAGATTTCATTAAAAAAATTTGGAACAATAAAAAAGGTGTAAAAATATGTGTCCCTTCACAGAGGTGACACACACAAAAAAGTTAGATGCATGGGATTCAGAAGAAACACATCGTTGGCAACAGCACACGGCGCTGCTATAATGCTGTAAACACATGCGTGTCTCCACATAGTGAAAAAAAAATAATAATAATGAAACAGCGAAAGAAACTAAGTGTTCCTCTGCTACTCACTGGATAGCTCTAACTATCCAGGCATAACTTGAAAGCAAGTTTTTGTTTTTTTGTTTTTTTAGCAGTTGTCAGCGGGGTTTTCATGAGAATAGGCATGGACAGGAAAGTATCAAAAGGAGTCATCATAAATGTAATCAATGTGCACTGTGCGAAATTCTTCATTTTTGACTACGCCGTCCCTTGTTGATATGAATGCAAATACATAACTGCATGTGGATCTAGAAGCATATTGCAGCATCACCTTAGACACTATTACTTTTGAAATTGTGCCATTTCTAGTTGAAAGTAAAGTTGGTTTTGAATGCTTGTTGTTATGAGTGTGCGAATATTCGAAATTTCGAATAATAATCGAATATGTTTGTTATTCAATTCGTATTCATATTCAGAAAACTGATATTCAGAATTTTCGAGTAATTGGAAATTATCGAATGAGCTGAAAATGTTTGAGTTCACTGCAGTTTCACTGCACTGTGCGCTGCAATGCAATGCTTGACCGCGCAGGCTGTGCAGTGAAGTGTCCTCAAAGTGCGACGGGGCCGTTATGTGAAGAGGGCCTTCTCGACAGTGTGGGCAAAGTGAAGCCCTTGCGGAAACTGAGAAAAAAATGTCACTGTCACTTCGGTTTCATCTCAGCTGGAGACAGCCGGCGTGCAGGTGTTCACTAGATAAAATTACTGTAATGAAAATGCTCTTTAGCAGTTTTTTTCAGGCCCACTCGATGGACATTTTTCCTGGGCCCTTGAAAGCTAAATTAGCGAGAGTTTGCTGTATTCAGCAGTGATATGACCGATAAACCCGATTTCATGCAGGTTCTTCCTGTACAGAAACCAGTTTACAGAATTCTGCAAACATTTATACAGATTTTTCGGTAGAGTATACAAATCTTAGTCTGATATTATTTTCACATGCATGTGAATTTTGAAATAAACAAGATGAATAGCGTTTGCTTTTTTTTTTATCCCACCCCCTCCTCACCCTTTTTTTTCTCTCTCTCTCTCTCTCTCTGATCTTATGTTTGATATTGCAAGGCTTTTTTTTTTTTCCCCACACTTGTGTTTGAAATTTTCAATATTCGCACACCCCTATTTGGAGCTCTATGCAAGCTGTGTAGATGGTGACTCTCTTCAGCTAATAGAATAACTTGCCTTCACAAGAATTTTAAATAGTTGTTGAAAATACTGACTGCCATTTACCTTATTGATGGTGCAAGGCCCCTTTTGAATGTTTTCTACTGCTGCTAAATAAATGAAAAACAAATAATTTCTAGTCTTTTTACTTTACGGAGTAATGCTTATTTTCACCATCAAAATGCCCAAGTAATGCCTTAGCGATTGAAAGTGCATATGTGAAAGGAGAAATGCCAACACCGGGTAGTTCATCTTGAATGGGCTATGAAAATTTTATCATAGAGGTGCGCCCCCCCTCCCCCCTTCCCCCTCCCCAAAAAGTATGGGAGCATGCTAGGTGTCCAGAAATATTTATTACATGCGGAATGTTAATAAAATTATGTTGCAGTCATACGATAATGGCTGTGACAACGTTGTACATGTGAAATGAGCTGAAGGGTTATGGTATGATAAACCTAATGTCATCCTATTTGAAAACAACATTGGCCTAGTTTTTTCCTTTGTCTTTTTTTCTCCCCGTATGCAGTGATTACTATTAGTGTTCTTTTTTTCCTGACTTTTGCCTTCCCAACAGCTTCAAGCACACTGTAGTCACCCAGCTGGCTAGTAGCACAATACAGGCTCTGGAAGGAGATGACCTCCTTTGTCTCTTCTTATCCACTTCTGATGCAGCATGGCTGTGATCAAGTAATACAAGCAGGTGCACCTCACGTTTTTCCATTTGCCACAGGCAACGTAGACTTGAGGATTATGCAGTTGAAGGGGGCAGGGCTTTACTTTTAGACTAAATGCAGTGAAAATGCAGAATGTTAACGAGCTTTTATACTGATTTCAAATATATACTAGTCACTTTTCTGATATGTCAGTCTTCAAAGTGTTTAACATTTTCACTCCTTTGTTTACAGAAACAGTAGAGTAAAACCACTTAATCGAAAAACTATTATTAACATGTGGATAGATATTCTACAGTATAATGAATGCAACATAGGAACTACTTTTTTGAATAAAGCATTGTTAGTCATTCTATAATTTAGATATTCTACAGTATAATGAATGCAGCATAGGAACTACTTTTTTGAATAAAGCATTGTTAGTCATTCTATAATTTGTCGAATTTCGATATAGGGAAAAATTATGATCTATTTAAATTAAAGTGCAGAAAGAAATTAGCAAGAACAGAATGAGAAATCTGTTCTTGACATTGCATAGTTTAATCACTTAACCGCATGCTGCTATAAAAATTATAGACCTTATGCAAAAACTGGCACCTCATTGCACTGACCGCGTGCGTTTCCGCCATATTTGGGGATTCTGGATACCGCATCAGTATGTGGCAGTACAGGATTAACGGCACTCAAGTTTGCATTTATCGTCGTCTAAGGTACCCAAATATTGCTGTGTACCTTGACCTACACAAAAGGAGCTAAGGATAACCAGGGTAACAAAGTGAGGGTGCCAGGTTCATAGTTTTTTATTAATGCACAGCATTACTTGGCTCATGTGCACCATGTATGGAATGTGTGTATGGAATGTGTCTGCAGTGGCTGTGCAGCTTATGTTAAATATAATAGCCACACGTGTTATATCGTTAAATAGCTTATACAGAATATAATTGCCCTTTAGTAATTTTAGGTCTTGATTGTTGTTAATTTGAATTAAGTAGAACTTTATGCTACATCGTTAAGTCGTATACCATTGAATAGCTGATGTCGAGTACAGTTGCACTCAGTTAGTTGTATATTTTAAGGTCTGTTCGATTCAGCTGCACTGTTTGCACCAGTTCGTAAAGTTCTGCGGCGATGCCGCCAGCGTTCAGCACCAGTTCCAGCAGTTCAGGTGCAGCATCGTCGCCAGCTACTTACAAACGAATGGTAGAGTGCAGGCCGGAACGAAGTTTTGACATTATTCAGCCGCAATGCTTTTGGCCTGTGCTTTGTCATAAACGGCACTTGTCAACGAGAACACGATCGAGTTCGCCAAGGTATCGGCTACGCATACTCATGAAGTATACACACGTATGCGGTGTGATGCATGCTGATATATATTTCAATCATGACCATATGCGCTTCGATCGCCGGCTGCCGCAAAAGGCGCATATATATGCATTTGCACAAGACGTACTTAATGCGATGTGGTATACTTGAAAATCTTCATGTTTCTTTATTCATTCATGAATATGCGATGCATATATGTACAAAAGCCGACCGCGTATGTGGTCGGCTATTTGGGAATTATATTGCCACTCACATCAACCGGCGCCAAAATGCTAAATAAGATCAATTTTCAAACAGCACATCGAAACGAAGCGAACCAGCCTCGATCGATGTATGTGTATGCGCACCATGCGGTAGCTGGCACGAAGCGCAAATAACAAACTTCGATCATGAAGTCAGCATGAACCATAACGCATGCACGTGCTTACTTGGTAGACATGGTTTGAAGTACGCGTCGTCGTTTCTTTGGCAAACATGGGTACCGTTCTCGTTGACGAGTGGAATAAGGGTCGCTTCGCTATTTATCACAACACGCAAGCCATCGTCGCGCAAGCTGTCGTCTGCTTTCATGCGGCGGCTGCAGCTGCACCATTTCGGCACTGACCGCTGAGGAGGTGCACAGTTTTGCTGAACTTTTCATGAACTCGATCTGCACGACGTCTGCACTTTTTGAAACGAACGGCGTGGTGCAGAGGGCGCCATCTTGCATCGCTGAAACGAATGGTGAAGTGCAGCACCACGTGAACCAGTTCACGTAGTGCAGGTGAAACGAACCGACCTTTAGTTAATTGCTGTTAATTATAACCAAATTCAACATTTTGCTACATCAAGTTATATATCGCTGGATAGGTTATATCAATATGACTGCAGTACACTAATTGTACTTCTTAGTTAACAACTGTTATTTATATAAATGTGATTAACAATATTTTTGATTACCTTTAGGCTACAACAGGGAGCTGTATATCGTTGACGACAGGGTGTCGAACCGGAACCTGAACTGAACCGAAAACCAAAACCGAACCCGTATTTTTTCCGCCATCTTGGAACTGAACCTGAACCGAAACAAATCGATGGAACCTTTCCGAACCGGTTCGCGTTGTGGTTTCGACCCACTTTTGCTGACAACTTACCTTCACTATTTTTTTCTTCTATTGCTGCTTGTAAAACGCTCTGCTCGCTTATTTCGAATTCACCACTACACACCGCAAACATCACAATTATATTGAAATATAGTTGCTTGGAAAAAGATGAAAAGAACAAATGAAAATATATTGCCGCTTGCATAACCCCAATCTCTGGTGTCCGGCTACCATTTCATACCGAGCACAGGGGACCTCTGCTGCACTACGCCATGGCGCCGCTCATCGAGAAAGTTGCCCATTCGAGCGCCTTCCTAGGCAGTAAAATAATAGCAGATAATTCGTGAATTGAGTTACATATTTAGGTGAATAAGCATACAGCCATGTACAAATCAAAAACGAAATATCGAATCCGTTAAAAAATAATTTCACGTGCCATTTTATTTTTCTGTCGTTCAACGGCGTCGCAATGAGTCACATGTGCATAGCAGTCATATGCGATGTGACGCAAGCATATACGTAATTAGTTGACTGAGACTTGAGAATAAGCCGACCTTGATGGTGCAAAGGAAGCCTTGGGCACCAATTTACCGGTCTGTTCTTGAGTTGTATCTGAACTTTGCACAATGATAGTTCCTTAAGGCAATTTCCCCTTTTACCTTCTCTTATTTTTGTTCCTAGCAATGTCTGCTTGTTTTATTTCTCTTGGCAAGTTAAACTGTGTGAGAAATGAAGCTCCAGTGTTCAAAGGTGAAAACTGGGTGGAGTAAGAAACTAAGTAGAATTACTGGCAAGAGTATTAATTCACAGGCTCTATTTGATATGCTATTGTTTCGGCTCTTACAAGTATACGGTGTCGAAATATCAAATGCATTTCATCGCTTAATCCGCCATCACTGATGTGAATGTCTAAAACAGCCTAGAAAAGTGGCACTGAAAATTAGAAGTACACTCTTGAGAGAAAACGTAAGTAATGAATAGCCTGGTCTACGGGTTGCGCGGCGACGAGAGGGAGGCTGTAAGCGGGCCGAAGGAGCCTGCAACTAGGCTCTAAGGAAAAAAAAAACAGAAGAGGGAATGGAAGTAATTGAGCAATCGGTGAACTGTAGAGTGAGACCCTCAATATCACTGTACCTTTACCAGCGAGGAAAGGTGTCGATCAAAACAGCATTTGGTCACCACATGGAAGCGGCTTCGTAGGGTCGCCAGCGGCGATCAAATCAACAAGTGTCAACAGAATCCCCCCCTATTAGCTTACAAGCTGAAGACGAGCTTGAACAGTTTCTTATAGAAAGAGATGAAGACTGCCTGAAATGACTTGGAGATAGTGGCAGTTCTCTAAATTTAACAAGTCCAGAGCCTGCCCTACGCTTTTGAAAAGGTGTCCAGAAAATCATACACTCGAGTATTTGGTAATTTTGGGAGGAGTAGAAGTTCGGCGCCCAGAACTCTAATCACTAGCTACAGTAGCGCTTGATCTGCCATCTAGGCAAGTCAGAGTCGAGAGAGCATTTCCTGGACTAAAGTATATCTTGTCTTATCATTGAACTCTATAACTTCAAAAGCACTCAGCAGTGTCCTCATCCTTCGATCTTTCTATGCTGGCAGATAAAAAAATTGGCAGCATTTACTGAGCACATCCTAAAATACTTGCGAGCAGCCATGACTTCATATCATGCTTGTGGTAAATTATCTTTGAACATACCAGTAAGTCTATCCTCAAAGATTGCAACTATATAGCGTGTCTATGCATGCAACCTTGACATGCAACAAGACGTTGGTCGAATCGCAGCATCGCCCCTCGCGGCTACAGGAGTGAGATAGTTGATTAATCCGGTTCTCTGGCATATACGATAATGACTCCAACAGCCCATATGTGGCGGAGGAGACTTTTGTCAGTTCCTTTCAGGCCACAGTACGCTCATGCCTTTGCGTTTTATCTCACCAGAAACGCGAAATGCAAAAGCGTCTGCGTGCTTTGCGATATATGATCACACATATGGCATATATATCGTTAGTCCTGAGGTGTATGTGCTTGATTCGACCTTGATCTCATTTCAGAGTCCTTTAGTGGGAGCCGGGCGAAATATAGCATATGTAATAATAGAGGTTTCGCTTTAAACTAAAATAAGCTTGGTATTTTGTGTACCTGAAAAGTGTGGCAGGAAACATTTTCTTTTAACCTTCGGCGCGTGACAGCTTTAGTTGGTTATGTGCGAATTGAAATAATCAGTATTTTCCCCTCATCTAATCGTCGGTCACTAATTAAAAATACTTTGCTCATGTCTGTACAACCAATTGTAGCCCGTCACAGTTGATGACAAAAACAATAGACTAATTACTACGTGAATTTTAAGCTTTTAATATGCACCAGGAAAGAAAACTCAGTATTGAAAAAGTGGGGTAAAAATACACACGGAGTTTTTTTTTTCTGAACATGTTTGAACCTATTGGAACCGGTTCGGGCAGGGTCGAACCGGTTCAAACCGGAACGGAATGTGTATCCGGAGCCGACACTGAACTCGAACCCAAAAGGCGTGAATCCGAACCGGAACCGAACCTGAAAAAATTCCGGTTCGGCACCCTGGCTTTAGAGGCCTTGACGAATATAATTCAAAATCGAATGCTAAACCACGCAAAAACTATGTGAAATGGATAAAACAACATGTTATTTGAGCTAATGTTTATCTAACTTGGTTCAAAAAGCTCACAACAAAAGCAAAACAGTAGAACCTAATGATAAGCATTAGCAGCACAAGGAGACTTAAGTACCCCGGTGCCCCAGTAAATCTCGCTGGGGATACGAGGTCAGCGGGAAGCCACTACCTGATGTTGTGTTCATCTCAAGAGGCAATAATTGAATTGCAGAAGTTGGATCGTAGAAAAAGGCCCAAAATTGAGCTATTTGCTTATTCCTGTAATTTGCCAAGGAGCATTCCGTGGTCTGTCAGCTATTGCGGCGCACTATGTCAGTCAGCTAATAGTTTCTCGTGTGGGACTAATTTTTCGCCTGGCTCTTTGGTTTCATGTGCCCGTTTTTCATCCTTAGCACTCAATTTGCTTTTATACAAGTCTTGCGCATTTTTCTGATTGCAGATCCGGGGCAGACCTTCAGCTAGCCCAGTGCATGCAGTAGGCCGCATAAATCTGCCATTCACCGCTCGTAGTCGATTGTTCGGTCATCGCATATTTAGCTTAGATCAAATCACCCAAACAGAATTGTACAAGCAATGGTGTGCATCCACAATGCAGCATTGGCAGTTATGGTTAGGCCGCCACTCTGCCGATCACCTGCTATTGTGGCACCTAAATGCGATAAGCAATGCAAATTATCAGGTCATTTTTATAGCATGTCCAAGCTACACCAAGGCTGTGAGGTGCACAGAAGTAGGAGGCCGCAGATTAATTTCAGCACCTGGGGATCTTTAACGTGAATTGGAAATCTTGACGCACGAGAGTTTCAGTTATTCACTTTCAAAAGAAAAACGTCCGCTGCAGCCGGGATCGAGCCTGCATCCTTTGGCTCAGCAGCACAAGGTCTTTGGTCAGCCTTACACGCTGTAGCAATCAGCAAGTTTCACCTAGCTGTACTCGTAATCGAGTGTGTGATCATGAATGACTTCATTTGTGAAATGCGGGCACGGAGCTTACCTTAACCTCAGCAATATGATGAGAGCAACTCGAAGGCCAACGATCTGACATTTCATAACGGAAAAAAAAGTTGTTGTTGCGCTCATAGAATCATAGAAACGGCGCATACTCCCAGAGGGGATATTCTTGCCCCAGTGCACTTCCTCCTCTTCAGGGTACGACACCGTTGTGAATTCCTTGGCTTTCACGGTGCCTCTCCGATTGCGTTTTCAATACATAAAGCCGCGTTCAGACTACAGTCGCATCCGTCTTGTCGTATTTATCGCAGTGCACATAGCTGCTGGAACGACCACGTATGTTCACACGGGGCCGTTCAGTAAAATACGTTCTTTACGACCGACCATCGCCACTCTGGGCCAACTGTCTCTCATTTCTCCTCATGGCACCAGTTACCAAGCGGCTGCTTCTGTCCTCGCGCTTCCCCAATACTCTCTTGTAGAACGTCTGATGCCACTGCTCCGCAACACTCGATCACAGGAGTGACAACCCCCGCTCGCATATGCAGTTCCGGCGTGCGGTCTGCCTGCATGCCTGCTTGCGTTATCCAGTTTGCCAATGCCTCGGAGTGATCTTTGAAACAGTTCGGGGCAGTGACTCAAGAGGTCGTACTACTGACTCCAAGAGAGAGAGAGAAAACATTTATTGCTCTAAAAAGTTTGTGGTTTTAGCGGCGGGCCGATGTCTTCATATCTTCGGCCTCTTCACAAGGTTGGCGCCCCTATTCCAGGGCACCGCTGAGTCTTGCTGCTTCGCAGGCGTGCTACACCAGTGCCCTTTGGGCCGTGAGCTCGCTGCTGGTCAGCAGACCCTCCCATTGTTCCGCACTCGGGTTATTTAGTTTGAGTTTGTGGAAGGCTCTGTTTAGTTCGCATTCCCATGTGATGTGGTATAGTGTGGGGGTTGCCCCGCACCACGGACATGTGTTCCTGTATTGTGTAGGGAACATCTTGTGTAGTATGTATAGATTGTGGAATGTCCCTGCTTGCAGTCTCCGCCAGCAGACCGCCTCGTGCTGTGTTAATGATGTGTGGGATGGTGGGTATTTGAATCTCCGCCCTCTGTGGCAGTTTAGTATTTCTGTATACGTTGGTTCCACCGTTATGGGGTCCTCCAGGGCTTCTGACTGCCCTGCTCGGTTCGTGATCTCGCGAACTAGGCTGTCTACCCTCGAGTTACCCTCTATCCCGGTGTGTGCCGGTATCCAGAAAATCCTGTGTTTTAAGGTCTTATTTGGAAGCCTTGCTTCGAGGAGGATGCTCAGCGCTTCCTTGCTTATTTTGCCCCGTGTGTAGTTCCTGCATGCTGCTTTGGAGTCTGTTAGGATTATGAGAGACTTGTTCCGACGGTAACCTTCGGCCGCCGCTAGAGCTACGGCAGCCTCCTCCCCCTCCGTTACCGTACAGTTTCTTAAAGTCGCACTGCTGATTGGTTCCCCCATGTGGTCTACCACTGCTGCCGCGACTCTGAACTTTCTGGTCCTGCAGTCCCATGGGTATAGGGCCGCGTCTGTGTATACTGTATTTTCCATTGTGGCTAGGTTCCGCTGCACATAGTCTGCCCTGGCCTGCCTTCTAGCGGCGTGGAGGTTGGGATCCATGTTTCTCGGCAGGGGGCTGACATCCAGAGTTTGACGGACCTCGTCTGGAATGGTGGCTGTTCTATCTACAATCCCTTCTACGTCGTGTCCTAATCTCTCTAGGAGCTTGCGGCCGGTGACTGTGTGTTGGAGCCTGACTATTTGCGCACTTAGCTGGGCGTCCGTTAGTTCTTCGAATGTGTTGTTTAGGCCAATTTGTAGCAGCTTTTCATTTGATGTGTTTTTTGGTAGGTGGAGTGCCGTCTTGTACGCTATTCTTAGCAGCGCCTCCGTCTGTTCTTTGTCTTTCTTGGTCATGCGGTGGTATGGCAACGAGTACGTGACTCTGCTGACTATCAGGCTTTTGACGAGCTTGATCGTGTCGCTTTCCTTCATCCCGCTTCTGTTCTGCGATACCCTCCTTATCATACGGCTTACTTGTTCTGTTGACGTCTTGAGTAGACTGATTGTGTGGGTACATCTTCTGCTTCCTTGGATTCACATGCCTAGGATGCGTATCGTGTCCCTTTCCGGTATATTTTGGCCTTCTAACCTTACTGTCAGGTCCACCTTGGTGTGGTTGGACCCTACCCTAAGAAGTTCCGACTTCTCCGTGGCACAGGTTAGGCCCCTTTCTCTCACGTACTCTTCTACACATGTTGCTGCTTCCTGCAGTCTCTCTTGCTTTTGTCCTAGCGAGCCTCGATTCGTCCAGACCGTAATGTCGTCGGCGTACATTGCGTGCTGGATGCCATCGATCTTGCTGAGTTTTCTGGCCAGTCCGATCATCGCAATGTTGAAGAGCACTGGTGAGATTACGGATCCTTGCGGCGTGCCCTTTCGTGGGGTGGTGAAGGTGTCGCTTCGCAGGCCTCCCAACCCCACTGTCACTGTGCGTTCTGATAGGAAGGATCTTACGTAGTCGTGGGTCCTCCTTCCGCAATTGGCGTTGTTTAGGCCTTCCATGATGGCTTCGTGGCTAACATTGTCGAAGGTCCCTTTGATGTCCAGGGCCATGATAATGTTTTCGCCAGTTCTGGGTGCCGTGTCTATGATCTCTTCCTTGATCTGTAGTAGGACGTCTTGCGTTGACAGGTTCGCCCGGAAGCCGAACATGCTGTGCGGATACTGCTCCTCGGCCTCTAGATATTGTTGGATTCGCCTGGTGACAATTCTCTCGTACAATTTGCCAAGGCACGACGTGAGGGAAATGGGTCTCAGGTTCTCTATCTGAAGCTTCTTGCCGGGCTTGGGTATCATAACCACGACAGCGTGCTTCCACTCCTTCGGGACCATCCCCTCTGCCCACAGCCTGACTGACTCGAAACAGTGAGGCGGAGCAGGCGACAGACACTGAAATGTATTTTCTTTTTCTCTTTTATGGTAGGCTTCTATCAAACACCGATGGGTTTGCGGCGCCTCCGTTCTGTGGCCCGACTGCAAACTCGCCACACATTGGCCTTTGATTCCCTCACTTGTTGTTAACGACGCCAATGGGCTGCCAGAATGCACTGGGACGAAACGGGCATCCCCCGCCGCCATAACCTCACTTTTCTAAACTAGGCGAAGCATTTGATTGTGTTAAGTTTTTCACACATGAAAAAAAAATGAAAAAGGACTTACTGCTTTGACTCAGCACACTGGCAGTTTGTAGCCAGGCATCGTTTTGCACTCGTCTCGGTACAATTTCAGCCACTGGTCATAGAGAACTGGCTTCTGCCACCCTTCTTTTATAAGAGGCTGATAATTCACAGCAAAGAAGATTCCGCACTGCACACGATCAAGCTGCAGGCAGACACAATCACCGACACAACACCGATAACACCGGCAAGCCGAGACACTGTTCTGCAGTGTAGGATCATTGGATGATGTCGCCTGCTAGCTGGTTTGTGCGCAAAATCTGGATGTACTGGAAACCTCGTGACCGGAGAGGAAAAACTGAAACGGTTGTGCACATTGGTCGTGTAGTAACAGACGTATCTGTGCTAGTTGTAAAAATCGCAGGTTCACCGACATATACGCCCACGCTGGCTGCAGACGTTGCTGATCTTACGCTCAATGCGACAGCAGTCTGAACAGGCACATTACGTTTTTTGTGCTTACTATTGCGATCCGTACGTAGCGCATGTAGTATGAATGCGGCTTAATAGGTACTAGCAAACCTGCTCAGAAACATGCACAACACAGAAAGGCCCACGAGTCACTTGTCGGTCGTTATTTCTCTCTTATAATATAGAAGGATCGCCGAACCGAGAAAGCCGCTCATAAATTCTGCACCAGGCAATCTCGCATCCGCTATCTCCCAGTATGGCGGCGCTTACTCGTTTTGGTTTTCTCCCGGTAGATGGCAGCACTTATGCATAAGGTCTATTCCTTTATCTGCTCTTGATGCGAAGATACTTTTTCTTGTAATCTAGCAAACCGTCAAAAATTTGTTTTGATAAAATTAGAAGAAATGAACAGATATGGAATTTATTTAGTTCATCTGCACCTTATAAGTTGAATTAATGACCCCGGGAGTGAATAAATTAGTATCTAGGAGGAGATGGGGCTGCAGGTTTCCAAAATGTCATTTTTGAAAAGTTACTTCGAATTTTTGGCCGATCAATAAGTTTTTTTTATGATTCAAACTGCGATACTTGGTCTTGCCAAACTTTATAAAGTCTGTGTATAAAAAGCCTGTTTATTGGAATGCGAGTCATTTTTATTTTTCATGGTAATTCAAACTATATGTCTTTGTGCATCAATAGCTTGGCACCTGGCACATGGCCAAGGTAACGGCTCTGCGATAGGGTAGCATAGTCACGAAGCAGCATCATGTTCCAAACAGGGAGAGAAGTTAAAATCATAGCGGCACCATTGCAAGTGCGGCAGCTAGGGGGGGGGGGGGGGGGTCGCAACACGTCAAAATTGGTACAAAGCGGCAACAGTTGAATGCAGCACATAGCTCTGGGGGCACACACAACTCTGATCTGGCTATAGGGAACCCAACGTCAAGTTTGACTGTGCAAGTGCATCACATGCTCTTCCTCTCGTGACAAAACTCTGCGATGCATGTCGGGCCAATGCCGCCGCAGCGCTTTGATTGACCATGCAACACAAGTTGCGCGCACTTTCTCTTCCCGTGTACGACTCGCAACCGTTGCGCTCGTCTCCTCTTGACTGCAGCGGGGGCAAGCAGACGCCCGACGGCAACACCGCGTACCAATTATGTTCGTCGGGGTTCAGTTTTGTGATGTTTTAAGCGGTATCGCTGCTGCTTACAACCTTTACACTTTGTAGACTTCGGCATGACCATGCAAAAGTGATGCTGGATCAAGGTACCAGCCGACTCCACGAAAACAAAAATGGAGACACTGGTACTGACACTCATCGACATACGGCAACATGCCACCGAGTCCTGGGTGGTTCATAAAGCGCGAGCTGGCTGGCGGTCGAAATAGTCAATCAATCTGCTGCAAGCCTTCCTCTGAGAGTAACTGGGAAATTTTGTTGCTGAAGCAATCAAGATGCGAAGCCGCATCCTGAGTTTGAGTTGTTCATACAGTGCGAACTCAGGTGTTCACATCGAATTTTCTCAAGTCAGCGGATGTCCAACTCAGCATCACTGTCTCGATGTAGACAAAAGGCAGAAACGTTCCCCAGAAACGTGCAACGTGCAGTGGCATCACGAAGTGTGTTTTCGTGCTTCGTCCACATCAAACAGCAGCAAGAGTCAATCAGGGCTGTTCGGGTCAGCAGCCTGGGGCCAAGGCGAATAAGCACCACAGAAACGGAAAAGAGAAAAGTGACAAACAAATGTAACCACGACACGAACACGGCTGAAGCAAGCGCAGTGAGCCGAGCAAGTAGAGTATGAAGACGCAAAAAAGCGAAACGTATTCATGTCACAGATTCGGTTAGGGCAGCCTTTCAATTTTCACTTCGTATACAATGTGATTATTCCCTCACACAAAAGGAATAGGCTGACGAGACAAGCTCAAAATACCAATTCTCTAAACCACGGGAACGCGTTTAAGTAAATCTTTCACAGCAGCCTCAGCACAAGAGAGAAAGTGGACATTCATGAGCGGAACAAGTTTCTCTCACATGCAGAGCAAGTCAGTAGGAGAGTGAATCGCTCGAAGATGGCGCTGTTCGCTGGCGCCCGCAGTTCCACGCTGTGATGTGGGTCCGCTATTTCAGATAACTTTAAGGTGGAGGAAAGCTACCATGGGGCACTTGTCTGGCATAGAAGCGTTCTTTAATTTTTTTTCTAGTTTACGTTGAGTGCGCCTTGTGGATCTTCATTAAGTATCATTGCATTTATTCATTGTGGGTCACAGCCACTGTTTATTTATGTGCAATATACTGCAAGCCCTTTAGATGAGCTCTAGCAGGAAGAGCAACAGTAGCAGTATGATCTTAGCTGAGGAGTATGCAAAAAAAATACATCTTGGGTGGATTTTTTTGCCCCATAGCATTGAAGACTCAATTCGTGTCCAGCGTTGTGAGTGAAAAATTGCAGGCATAGCTCTGCGAGGTGATAGTTGGCAGGTGACATGGCCGAGTACTCACCAGTCAGTGGGTTGTTTCAAATAACGATACCACATTCTGTCACAAAGTTGGGAGGAGCTGGAGCTATGCACGGGCTTGGGCAGCTTGGAAGTCCTCTGCTTAATGTTCGGCCGAGGCCCAGGTCAGAGCTTCATACCATCTTGTGTGCTTAAGCCTGTGATTTTTATGCCACCTGCAGGGTCCAGAAGAATGCACGTGCAGCTGCTGATGTGGACTATCCAGCATACGGGGTGACAGGGCCGAACAAGGAGGGAGCATCACCAACAGCTGACCGCAAGCTGGCCCAAAGCGCCCAGATGTACCATTTCCAGCACCAGAAACAGCAGATGATTGCTGTAGAAAAGTGAGCGTTTTTCTTGCTTTTGGTGTGGGAATTCACTGGCACAGTTCAACAAATGGATCACACTCACCTCTTCTTTTAGTGGTTGTCCCAGAATTAATTTGTCCACTATCTGCCTGTTGCTAAAGAGTTTTTCCCTCTGGTTGCTTTTTATTGCAGGATAAGCAACCTTATAAATACCGTGTTCTGCAACTTTATCAAACCCACGTTTGAAAAATTCTCCCGCCTCAACCAGAGGCTCATTTGCACTGAAACTGCGCATAAAGCTTGCGAGTTGTTGTCCCCTTCTTTACGAGGTAAGTTTGACCATGGTGCTTACTTGGTTTGGCCGCGCATGATGAGAAACCAGAACCGTCTGCGACGAGACTGAGGAGCAAAAAACACCAGCGCAGATTTTCTAGCAAAAGGCAGCTGTGGCATCACTGGAGGAAAGCGCTTCGGTTCAAAAGCACCGAGGCAAGCATGGTAGGTCCCTGTAATGGTGCTAGATGGTGCCACTGCTGCCGTTCGGTGGAAAATTTACGTTTGCGTCTTTTGCTCCTCAGTCTCGTCGCAGACGGTTCTGGTTTCTCATCATGCACAGCCAAACCAAGTAAGCACCATGGTCAAACTTATCTCGCAATGAAGGGGACAACAACGTGCAAACTTTCTGCGCAGTTTCAGTGCAAATTAGCCTCCGGTTGAGGCAGAACACTTATACACTCCTTTTTTTTTTTTAAGCAAAAGTTCCACTGCGGTATGTATTAGCCAAGGTCAACCTGTTCGGCCGCTTGACCTTCAGTGAGCCAGAGGTCACAGTGTGGCTGTGTAGCTTAGCCATGGTGCCACCTATGGTGTACCTCCACTTGACCTTGGACTTTGACCTTTGTAATAATTATAAATTGGTTTATAGGACAGGAAAGGCACAGTATGTCACACTTTCTCCACAGACACCTGAACCGCGCAGTAAGGGAAAGGAAGAAGGTGAGGGTGAAAGCGGAAAAAGAGAAAGAGGTGCCGTAGTGGAGGATTCCGGAGTAATTTCGACCTCTGGGGATTTTTAACATGCACTGACTTTGCACAACACTTTGGACACCTCTCTGTTTTGCCTCTGTCAAAACGCAGCCACCGGCAGTCCAGTTCAAATTTGGGTACTCCGATTCAGTAGTTGAGTGTCTTAACCACTGAGCCACCGTGGTGGGCCAACTTTTGATGGTAGATACAACATCACATGTTCCTTCTTGTAAATGACGGCTTCCTCCACTCCATAGTCTTGGCAGTTTAATGGTTTCAAAACCATGTCCGCCTATCTATAGACCTAAGCCTAACCAAAGCAAAACCCAGCAACCAACCAAGCACAGGGTTAAAGCTCAGCCGTTTTTTCTTGCTCCGCATTGTCTCGTTTGATTTGGTTTATAGAGTTCAATGTCCTAAAGCTACTCGGGCTATGAGAGGCGCCGTAGTCGAGGATTCCGAAAATTTTGGCCATTTGGGATTTAATCTGCACTAACATCGCACAGCACACTGTGACGGGGTGCTCTGCATAGTCTCAAAGTGCAGCTGGCTCCAACAAGCTATGAGCTCATTGCTGGCAGCTATTAAGCAGTTTGTCCACTGGGGTTATTAAATTTTGTATTAGCTGCTGCTTTTGCTTGCATCTCCGCTTCTTGGCTTACTTTTCTTTTTGTGTGTGTGATAAAGAAATTGGCACAGTATGTGTATTTTCTCCGAGCCGCCCTGTTTTTCAGATTCCACTAAATTGGACTTGCACAATACTTTGAATTTAGTTCAGGAACTGTAAAACAGCTCTAGAAGCATTTACTCATTCATGACCAATATTTAAGGCTCTGTAGGGTCTAAAAGTTATGTTATATATAAAAGTCGTACTAAAACAGGTGCCCGCAGTAGAGTTGGGATTTTTTTTTTTTTTACGTAATTTAACTGTGCATGGGCATCGCTCTCACAACTGACAAGCTCAACGCTGCCGTGAAAGGTGCCATTTCTGATTTAAACACAGATTCGCTTACAACTGACGAGCTCAACGCTGCCGTGAAAGGTGCCATTTCTGATTTAAACACACAGATTGGCTTATTTTTCATTGTTGCCACTTTAGTAATGCAGCACACTCTTCTTTGCCAACAAGGTAACCGCACTGAAAATGTGACATCAGCAATGTCCATCACTGCTTTAATGCCGTCGCCCATGGAACAGTGTTGATGAGGGGGACAACGTAGCGATGATATCAGCGGCCGCACATTTCCATTCACTTCTCTCCATAGGTTCTCTATTGGTTTCTGTGAAAAAAAATTAACTTTCTCAGTTTTTGAGCATATTGTTTATCTGGTAGCTTACTGGTACTTCTTTGATATCAAGAAGTTTGACCTGCTTCCTGAGTTGTTGCTTTTTTCTTCAGACTAACCATAGCCATTTTTGTGCTACTGACCCCCTCCTTCAGATGCATGACGATGATGCCCTTGGGATATATGTTACCTCCGGGGCTATTCAGCTCATCCGTCTGGTTGGGTGGTGTTCCCAGGAACCACACCAACCGGCACACCTCAGCATCGGACGTGGACACCGAAGAGGAAGAGAACGAAGAAGGTGATTACACCGTCTATGAGTGCCCTGGCATGGCCTCGGTAAGCACTGTTTATGTACTGAAGATATTATTACAGCAAAAAAGTTGGCAAGCAGAACTTTCGTGGACACCGTAGAGTGCACTTTTGTTGCTCTTTTTATTTTTGTCATTATTGCCCTAGGCTACCTTGTGTGCGAATACAACATGGTAACCCATGTATCATATTGTGCATCGTTTGGGAAAAAATCAACCAAAATTTTGCTGTCTGTTTTTTCGATGCATGAGGGATCAGGAGGAATCGGAAAGGTTATATAGTGTGTGATTCGTGTGATTGGATCTCTTGAAAAAAAAAAAAAAAAAAAAAGGAAAAGAAAGAATTGCAGAGATTAAACAGTGGTAAACCTTGTATAATATGCGAATTCACTAGTTTGATGTAGTTTATCTTGGTAGATGGCAACTGTAGGCGACGTCACTGCCTTCTTGCCCATGACATGACAGGTCAGGGTGTCAGACATATCTCCCGTCTTTCTGATTTACCACATGAAGTAGTGCTTTAGCATTAAAAATTGAGAACTGAAAGGACCCTGATTGCTGCCATGAGAGGCCCTGGAAAGTGCTTGCAACAAATCAATGCAGTACAAAATGTGGCATGCCTGTATGTAGATTTTTTTTGTTGTTGGTGTTATCTAACACTAATGGTCATTACCCTGTTCTCCATGACCAGGGGAGGGGAGGGGGTGGGCTGTTACCCACGGCTCTTGTGCCAATTGAGGACTGATGATTGCTTGCTCAGTTCTTCAAGTGCAGGCACTCACAGAAACTTGCGTCTGACGAATTGCTCTCTCAGTGCTAAGTGATGACAAGGAGCTTCCACAAGAAACACCTTCTGCTCCACTGCAAAACAGGCCTTAGAGTTTCTCTGCTAGTTTGCCACATAGCCACCGCGCAGCTTCTTTCCTCAGTCCGATCGTCTGGCATGTCGATCGTGTCTCAGTAACCATGCTGCTATCATGCAAGAGCAGCCGTGGAGAATGGCGGCACCATTTTTTTTCCTACGCTGATGGGGCTGCTTGAAAGAATTCTAACAGAAATGCGCATCTCGTCATCTATTTTCTTTTCACATCGCATGACGTCCTGAAACGTAACATCATTATGCATATTTTCAAATTTTGACCAGCTGGTTGCAGGGATAGAAATGGCATGGAATCGTTATAGTATTATTCCACCTGAGTTGATGGCCATCGGTGCGCTGGTGCCCGGCTGCGAGGCTCTATTCCTGCTCTCGCTACGGATGAGCTCGCAGATCGCACAAAAGCTTCGTGTGAATGCACATAGTATCTCTTAGTGCTACAGAATGTTTGATCTAAACACCTAGCTCATGTACTCGTGTCCTTCAGAATGGCTGTATCGGATCGAATGTGTTGACCCGTCAGCCATCCGACGTTATTTTTTAAAATCAGCTCCTTGTCTAATGCTTCCTGTGGACAACATAATTTACTGTAAAATATGCATACATTACAAGCAGAGCATCTAATGAAGATCAAAGTAGGTAATGAAATGCTGTTCACGTACCTTTATACAACTAGCTTTGTATTTAAGGTGGCAAGAGTCTGTGAGAATGCCAGAAAACAAAGGTATTAACCTGTTTTATAAGCGGTTCAAGCCCGTTGCGTGATTTTTTTTTTTTTTTACTGTGTTAGCAGTCGGCGCGAAAGTGCTGCTGTCTCTCCCTCTCATAGAGAGAAAGAGGGGCTTAGTATGTACACGAGAGAGAGGAGCCTTCACCCCTTTACTCTTAGCTCATTGAGATAAGTTGGAAAAATTTGTCTCCCACCAGAGAGCCTTTTCCCGCCCACACAGCAGCAAAACTAAAAAGTTATGGCAAAGTCAGATTCAGGGACCTAGTGGCAAGGCGCTTATCTTAAAAGCAAAGTGTACAACCGGTAATGCTAACGTCGATTTCACGCTTCTCGTCATATGATTGCCTTTTCTTTTTCTTCTTCTTTTTCCCCTCGAATCGCCGTAGTATGAAATAAACTGCAAAAATATACCTTTAAAATATTTGTTTCTTTTCTGCTTCACCTAAAATTTTTCAGGGTGGTGAGTTGGAAGTCAAGAACCCTCTGTTTCAAGACGATCATCCAATTGTGCTGGCCACCCCAGAGGATTTGGGCAAGACAGGTGACGATGAGAGAAAGAAACGGTCACCCTGAGGTGAAGGAAAGCTGCCACCTCAATGCCCTGAGCCTACTCTGCTGCTGAACCATCGGAGAGCTCCTGTAGGTCAGATGATTTTGAAACACTGGAATTCCTGGAGAGTTAAAAGAGGCTCTCAGTTCCTATACTGTTTCTCCCCAAAGAATTTTATTTTTATGTTTACTTCTGTTAAAAGTGTTGAAATCATTGTTACAAGTGTTGAGAAAGAGAAATGGGTTGGCCAGCATTGTTACTTTCCACCTCGTTAAGCTCAGGCAGACGTGCAGCATTTTCACAGGGCAATCACACAGCTGCAGAACCGTGCATGTTCTCATTGTGGTGAACGCTTTTCGATTTGGTCAGGACACCACAACTGTTGCATGCAACCTTATGTATAACAGCCTATCTATTCTTGGTACTGTGTTATTATTATTTGCAAGTATTGCTGGATGTTCAGAAAAACAGGTATTGTTGGGTGTTCAGAAAAAATGTGATCTTTGGAATTTTTTAAGTTTCATGTTTGACTGGTGCTCTAGATTTGGTGGTGTTAACTGTGTGTTGCCTTTTTTTTTTTTCTTGGCACCAATTGGTGAATATTTGCTATGCGTTATGTACATGGTGTTTCTCAAAATGTGAGCCAAGGATTCAAAGAAAATGGATTGGATTATGTTGCAGGTATAAGACCGGAGCAGTATTGTTGGTTGTGTAAAGCAAGAGCTGTTTCTGAGAAGGTAGGTGTAGTCTAAACAGTTATTGCATTGTTGAAGGAAGTTCATGGAGCCCCCAATGTTGTCAAGCACTGCTGGATTGTAAAGTAATAACGTGGTAAGTTGCAGTTGCAGAGACTCGACACACTGCATCATTAGTCGGGCAGTGCTGCCAGGTTTCAAATTTCCAAAACACGCACTCTTGCTCGAGATGTTTTTGTATATGCTACTGTTGCAAACAGGGAGAATACACGAAAGGAAAGCTGTCATTGTGAAAAAAATGCTTTTTTTTTTTTTTTTATCTATTTGGTTCTTAACCAACCATTTAAAATCTTCTTACATATATCTCTTGCTGTTCAAAAATATCTCTTGCAGCGTGCACGCTAAAGAAGTTTATAAACATAAATTTTAACAAAGTTATTTAGTAAGCATGAAATGAAATGGACTCCTTTCGGGTGTAGGTAGCAGCCATTAGTACTGATTCAGTTTCACATACCTGTAATGTTTACCACTTCCTTTAGATCTTTGCTCATATTGTGGGTGACCATGTGTGTATGTATGCTTGCACTCACGTGAACTTTTTATTTGTTTATTTATTTATTGCATTCGCTGATGGTCTTGCATGGAATACATGAACTGCGCAATTTCGTTCTCATGGCTGTTTGACTTTTTGTCTCCAGTTTTATTCCAGGGTTGTAAGTTTTGTAACTTTGCAAGAAAAATTTTATTTTGTTTTGTTATCAGATAGCAGCTAGCACAGGACTGGGCACTTGGAGGAAAAGGGGTGAGGCCTTCGCCCTGCAGTAAGTGTTAATCCAGCTGATGAAGATGATGGTGATGTTATTGCGTTACATAGATTTGAAATTGAAGAAAGACACTTTGTATGGTGGCAAGGTTTTCTGGTTCTTTGACAGCAGTTTCCTCAAGGGAATCAAGTCGTGTCATTTGCACTTCACAAATATTTTCAAAGCAGTCTTCTAATTTTATTGGAATGTTCTAAGCCTGAAGAAAAATGCCTTGCCCTCATGAAAAGGTGATAACATGGCGGATCACCACAGACTTCGGGAAGTAATAGTGACATGTTGCTTGCATAGCTGACAAACTTGTTCACTCCGATTCCATCCATGCTGAAAAAGTTATTGACCATGATCCATGCTGAAAAAGTAATTCACCATGAAAAAACATTTATAATCGGAGGGCTGAGATACTGAATACCTGGCTGTCTTGTCCATGATTTGCAGTGCCAAGTCTGTCATTTTATGCCGCTGCATGTTACGTCAAACCATTCTCAAAGTTTTTGAGAAGTACGATTAATATGCAGCAGTGGTATGGTTTTGTGGATGCATTATTTCTGTACCATCTTCAACATTGCATTCAAGTTTGGAATGGAGTACAGCTGCAGTAGTTTAAACAGCTACTCGCTTTAGAGTTGTTTTCGAATGTTGCGGTTTTATTTTTGGCACGTTGATTTTGTAGTACACTTGTAGTTACCTAAGAATTTTTCTAAGAAAGAGTATTTAAAAGCTTTGCAGAGTCCTTCAATACCTTTACTTTAGCATTTTGTCTGGTCGAAAAACGCATGTCTATTTTAACTGTTGCTGATATGTCACCTTGATAATGCTTAGTTGTATATACAGTTGTACTCTTGTCATACAAGTACTTTCAAAGGGTATGGAGTCAAGAGCTTTTGAGATCTGCACTCACTGTATTGAGTTAACAGTTGTGCCATTGCTAAACGTAAACTGAATTGTTATCAAGAAATTCCAGCATGTCACACTAAGATGGTGTGACACTACTGTCGCCGCCAATAGCTTTGCAGGGATACTAGCAGTCGACAGACAAGTTTAATCTGGGAAAACTTAAAATAAAGTGTTTATTTATTGAAATAATATTAATCTATATTGAAATGAACTTTGTTGTCTTGGACAAGCTTTAGTAGCACTTGTGAGGAAGCTGACCTTGGTTGTTTTTGTTAAAAATCTTTCAGGCATGACGTTGCTCTATCATTTCTTAGCGTGCTATTGCAGCCATTCTGCTTACAAGAGCACATGCAGAGATGGCTCGAAGGCCTTTAAGGTCTTAATAGAGTTCCGTACTATTCCTTGACTTGATAGACGATTGGCTTGTTGGCCATAGGAGCCACCCTTGTAGCAGCACGCAATTGGCCTTGAACTCAGTATACTTTTGGTTCATTGCCCTTCAAAATGACTGTGTAATGAGGACACTAAACCATGTTGTTCCGAAATCAGACTGGCCCAGATTATTTTTTTTTTTCAGCCATTCCAGACTTCAGCTACCCGTTCATATACCTTGTGGCCAAATTTGTAAAAGGTGAATGGAAGCCGTTACCAACGCATCTGGCAGCCTAATGACTGCATTCGCTATAACTGTAATGGTCTTCACTTTTTTTATTTTTTTTTTTGTCTGGGGCAAAATGTTTTTTTTTTTTTTTTTTTTTTTTTTTTTTCAACCATTCCAGACTTCAGCTACCCGTTCATATACCTTGTGGCCAAATTTGTAAAAGGTGAATGGAAGCAAACGCATCTGGCAGCCTAATGACTGCATTCACTATAACTGTAATAGTCTTCACTTGTTTTATTTTTTTGTCTGGGGCAAAAAAAAATTAAGCTTAAGTTTATGACCTTTTTGTTTTGTTTTTTTGCCTAATAGTAGTTCTCACATTTGCATATGAGGGAAAAATAGTTTCCATTGCCTGGCAATTGCCATTTCCAACAAGTGACATTCTCTTCATCGTTTATTTCCTGCCAAAATTGTCTGGCGAAATTTAATATTTGCTTAAAATGGTATATGCAACCAAATGAGCTTTGGAGCTCATTTAGGACAAAGTCTCAGCAAGACCAGGAACATTTAGAATGAATTGAAAGCGGAAGAAAATCATGCGACATGCATCTTAAAGTTTGAATTTATTACTCTGCTGAAAATATGTTTCCAGTACCGCGTTGCTATGGACCACTATTGCTGTTTGGCACAAAGTTTGTATTTTGGGGTGAGCAATGTGACAATTTCAAGATTTTTTTTTTTTTCCCTTTAGAAAGAGACTTTGATGACATAACACCCTCTTCTCTTGTGTTGCTACAGCAGGCGGTAGTTTAGTTAGTATTTCAGAGCCACTATTCTGCTTTTCTCAGTCCTTTTGGCGCATCCAACAGAAAAATGTTGCAGCCTTTTTGTGCAAGTTTAAGCAAGTGATACCACATAAATTGGTGCAAAGGTGACCACAAATGCAAAGGACACAGACTTGTCTGTGTCCTTCCTACTAATGTGCAGTCATTATTGCAGCAATTTTCTGGCCAAGAACAATAATGAACCTACCTCTCTAAACAAGTTCTTTTGTAAAGCTATTCTTCGCAGCGAAATGTTTGATTATTGCCGTGCACACATTTTCCTTGCATAGCAATATCACGCTGTCACTGCCATCATTGGTTGGTGGCATTAGGTTTTGTTGTGAACGCAAACATAACAAAATGATATTACCGTGGACAAATGCAATTTGTTGGAAATGGCAAATAATTCTCGTGTAAGCAGGGTAAGGTTTGGTATTATGTAACAGCCTTGTTGAAGAAATTGTGAAATCGCTGCTTCAGGTTTGTGCGTTCGGGACTTCTCAAGGCAGTTGTGTTTCCTTTTTTATATCCATTACATTGCCACGCACCATTTTTATTTTTTTGTGCAGTGCGGGATTTCGTGAAACGTATTCTAGTCTGCAGCATTTGCCAAGGCATTATTTGCTGGAATTTTCTGTACAGTGTTGCACCGAATAACCTTCACAACCACTTGAATTTGTTGCCATGGGCCGTTTCTAGTTTTCTGTGCAATGGGAGAGTTGATGAGACTTATTCTGGTCTACAGTATTTGCCAAGGCATTATTGCTGCATTTTTCTCTACATTCTGCAGCAAATAATGTTCACAACCACTTCAATTTGTATTTGCACTTGTAGTCTGCAGAAGGAGGTAATGATTTGCATTCAGTGCATTTGTGAACATTTTGCTTGCTTTCCACCTATTTTTATGCAAGAGGTATGTGTGAGGACCTTGCAACTTTTTGTGTAAAGGAACTTTGCCTCTTTTATGCTTCATGCCTGCATTTATATTTATCTTTCTTTGTTAGGCATCCATAATGCTGAAAAACTGTTAGTGTTCCTTTTTACTATGTTGATTTATCGTTCCTTTTATAGTCCTGTGTTTGTTATCTTGCTGTTGGTAAACGTTCTGGAAACTTGCTATTCCGTGATTTTTGTCTCTCTGTGCCTTTTCTGTTTTCCTCTGATTGGCTTTAGGGAGAGGTTCATTCTGCATGTTCAGCTTAGCTTTCACTGAGAGATATGTTTCTTAGGATGATCTCTCTCTGTGTGCTTTTAGCCAGATTTTGTACCATGCCCTAGATGTCGCTCTTCACTGAAATGATTCAAGCCAAAAACTGTTGAAGGTTAAACTTTTGACCCACCCAGAATGTATTCCATTCTAATCTTCGTATGTCATTTTTTTGCCGCCTTAATTGATACAGGGACCCCTATTGCTTAAGAAGGGTAGTGTTTAGTTGATGCAAACGCAGTGCATAAATATTCTTGCCTGAAAGGAACAAAAGAACAGTACTTGAGCTCTTGGTGTGATGATGCTATATGTCTGCTTCACATCGGATTTAGGAGCTATGATTAGGGATAAAAAACGATTAAAGCGTGCATGCCACTAGGATTTTATTTTTCAAACTAAAAATCCGCCATTTCTTTAATTAGCGGTACAATGTATTTAAAGTCCTATAAGAATATTAGGGATCTAGCAGTGTCTCTTTTTTTTTTTAAGCCATGAGAGCTGCAGTGTTAAAATAGGGAGCCAGTGTGGTGTTACCTGTGCATGCTAGCGCATTCCTCTTTCAAGAACAAAGATATACTTGTGAAGGCTTTAGAGTAGTCTTTAAACCTGCATCTGCAAGTAGCACACCATAGCCCCAATGACTGGGTCTAATTTGAGTACAAGTGCAGTCTACATACTTGTTAATGCACTTGACATGTCAACACTAATGAGTGGGCCTTGCCAACTAAACAATCAGACTTTGTGTAGCACATTAGTCCAATTTTCACTTCTGTCCAGAGATATTATATGAGTGCTTATGAATCATGCAGTGTTGGCTGACAGCTGCTGCACTCATCGAGTCATATCTTTGGATTTTCAACACCTCTCAGTTGGTTGTTGTCATGCAAACTTTTGCCACCTTCTTTTTCCACTTGTGCGTAATTGCAGTGTCCACGGAGTGGACCGTATTCTATTGTGCAAGTGTACATTTTTGTGTCAGAAGCTGGCTGTAGTAGACCTGAAACCTGAAAATTCCAAAAAGCAAACAAGCTATAAATTTTGCATGCAGGCTGTATATTTTCTTTGATCAAGATTTTCATGAGCAGTTAAAAAAAAAATTTCACACTTTATGGTATGCTGCCAAGACCCCAACTTTTTGTTAGTTCTGAATTATCACCTGCCATGTTGTTTACGCTGTGGCTTAATGGTTAGCTCTTAAACGAGCTTACTCTGTTTTGGAGTGCCTCTGGTCCAAAGCCACGCGTGCAGTCATTTAATGGTACGCAGGTCCACTGGCAGCAGCACGCTCTGTCCACTAGTCATTTTTTGTTTTTCATTATCAAGCTGAAACTGTGAGTGAAGATATATATATATATATATATATATATATATTACAAATATACGTGTATAAAAATTTGCATGTATAGATGTTTGCGAATTTTGTGTGTGTGTGCCACCCCAAGTCTCTAGTGTATGCAAAAGTACCAGGTTTTTGGCAGTTTGATGTAAACATCTTATTTCTCCCTTTGAGTTGAGCAACCGTACTTGTTCATCTTAAATATTAGTATTTTTTTGTAAATTGACTTTTTGAAGCTTCATTTGCACTGTTTTAGCCCCCACCACCATTCTTTTGAAAAGGGGGCATTGCATAAATACGGTTCAGCATTGCTTGTAGGTAGAAGACCATCTCAGTTGCTGTGTATATGGGCTAAATATTTTGCGGCAGCACTTGTATGCACACCTTTCAATACTGCTCTAAAAATATTTATCGACCACTACTGCAGTTAACCCGGTGAAAAAAGAAAAGAAAAAAAAAAAAAAAAACAAAAACAAAACCACAAAGTTGATTACTTTGCTAATATTAAGAAATTCTGCAGGGAAAAAAAGGCATAGACTGGTTTAGCCTGCTTGCAGGCCCTGTGATTAGGTTTCAGGACTTTGCCACCATAGGAAAGAAAAAAAATTAAAAAAAAAGGTGTCCCTTGCTTTTAAGCAACATTTCTCATAATTTTGGCCATGTTGCTGCAAGGTTTTTCTGTTCCCGTTTCGTTCTGCACTTGTAGAATAAGTGTGACAGTGCTGGTGAGCACCAACCACTTGAGCATCAGCTTAACATTGTGGTACTGTCTCGGAATGTCAAAGGCTGTTGGTTTAGTGGAATGTTATTTGTCTTTGCCAGCTAGCTTTTTAACAGTTCTGATGAAATGCAGACATTTTGTTTGTTGTTTTTTTATTAGATTTGCGCTGGCACATCGCATCTTCAATAACTTTGAATAAAATGTGAGCAAGTCTTCTTCCCAGCAAATTAAGCGAATAAGGTTTGTGAGATACACCTATGATCTACCTACTTATAATGCTTGGTTGTTACTCACTCCTGCCTTATCAGGAAACACACTCTTTTTAGTCTGCACACAGCTTTGCCTTCTTTGCGAGATCTTCTCAGGGCATCTGTATGCATAAGGAATGCTAGCCGATCGTGGACCTGTGCATAGCTCTGTGATAGAGCACTTATGTGATAGCTGCCTAAAATTGCAATAAGACTGCTTACATTGTAGACATAAGAAATGCTTTTCAAATTGCAATGGGGATTCTAATGCAATTTCACATGCAAAAATTGTGGCACTGATTCCGGATGCCAAGTTCTTGTTTTGTGTTTATTCTTTTCAGAAACATGCAGAATACGTTAGTAAATACTGATCATCACTTGGAATTTGCCTTTGCTGAATAAATAAATCGTAATTTAATTTTTTTCTTCGACATAGTTTTGAGTTTCAGCAACCAGCACTCGGCTGTGACATTACATTAGGGTTTGAGCATGTTGGAAATTAAAAAAACTCCTTGTTCACTCACAGTCACTGCGGCTTCTTCAGTAGGCTACAGTAAGAAGCACTGAGGCAACAATTGTATCACACTTTGCATGTGCCTCATATGATCTCAAATGTACTTGCGACATCGCAACCACCATTCAGTTGCAGAGAGTAGAACCGAAAATATGGGGAAAAAAGAAATTTTAAGCCATTTATTAGCATAGGTAAATTCCACATGGCAGTCCATGCTTGCATATCATTCCAAAGAGAGTATGCCACAAAAATTTGTTGTCATCTCTTCAAAGCTAAAGCATCTTGTTGCTATTGTTTCCGTGGCTGCTGGGAATTAGTAAATGTGGAATACAAATAGGATTCACTTTTCACGTAAATTTGTACTAGTATTGTTTAGACAGTATTATGCTGTAGTTTACAGCTAAGAAAAGCCTGATGTGCTCATTTGGCAGCCTGGCTTGTTTTTTTATGTGAACTTTCAAGATGCCCTGCCCTGATCTTGCCAGCTTTTCAGGTACACTTGGTTGCACATAACAAAACAAAAAAATTTTGCTTTGAGAAAAAAAAACATCTGCTAGCACTCTTTTTCTACTTTGCGTACTAGCTGTGCAGAGCACAAGATCATTGGAAACTTGCTAATGCTAGTGTTATCCCCTTCTGCATATATGCTGCCCACCGTACAGCATTCCAGTGTGCAAGGCCAATGCATATCACATTGTGAACATTTGGCACTGTTGTTGGGGTCAACACCTTCCCTCTTTTCTCTGCCTTGTGAATTCTGTGTCATATATATATGTATGTATGTATACACGCACACAGAAGACTTGTATTATCCTTGTGTCTTGATCTGTGCATATGGTCTTGAGCAAGAAATAAAAGCTCTGCAATCTCGCTTAGTTTCCCAATAGTTTTGTATGCTCTGGAGGCCATTGTTTCCTCACTCTGGTTTCAGCCGAGAAGACCAATGTGCTGGTAGGTATTGGTTATTAATCAACTGGTTGTTATCCATGGTCCAAGTCCTGAGGATGTGTGGTTAGAAGGCCCACTTGTGACATATCGTATCTGGAGACCTCTGTAAACACTGTTGCTTTGCTGCCATGGAATTTCTTTGTGCCTCAGTAATACAGAAAGCATATGATGCAGCATTGTGGAAATAAGTGGAATTCAGAGCAGTGTGTCAGTTTGAGAAACTAGTCTGCCTATATTAGGCTGTATATTAGTGTTTCTAGCAATAGATGACAACTAGATTAGCTTGAGGCTGAATGCACTCAGTGATTGAGGGACTACTGATGTACAGTAACGAGAGATTGGTCATCTGTGTCCACCCAACTACAGCCATAATGATGACAGCAGTGTTTTCAAGAACTTATTTCCTCCTGTTGCAACAACTCCGGACTAGAGCCTGTCCAAGACACTTGCTTTACCAGCTTCATTTCGTTGTAAAGCTTTTGAGAAAATGGACAGCCATATGGTTGTGCTAAGGGTGATGTGAATTATCCCCTTCATTTAAATTAATTGAATTTTAATTCATTTAAAGTATGTTGGCTTCACACATTGTGTGGTGTGTGTGCAGCAGCCTAGCATTAGTTTTTTGTCACAGAAAATTTATGGTACAGCCGTTGTCAAAAGTACACATTTCAAGGAAGCCTGCTTAGGAGCAGGCTTTGTGGGGCCCTTAGCGTCTTTGGAAGCCCTAAGCCTCTGAGAAGGGAGGGTGGCAGTATCTGGAGTAAAACCAAAGCATTCGATTAACTTGAGGGAAGTAGCCTGTGTAAATAATTTCGTGATTTGAAAGATCGGTGGCTCTGCAGTTGCCAGACATCATACCACCAAGGTGCTGCAATCCAGTGCATCTAGCATGTTTTGTCCCCTAACTGTAACTGGCTAACCACCACAAATTAAATTCATATGCACAAGTGGTTACAAAATGCGGCTAGGACTGCTAAAGCAGGACATATGGTATTTGCTTGCAGCTAATCAAACTCGCTCGAAGCAGATTGATGTATCTGTAATGGTTGCAATCACTGGCACTTGTAGTCTGAAGCGCCGCCGAATCGATAATTAGCAATCTAGAACCTCACTTGCCTGTCCCACTTAGCGCTCATTGGCACTTCCGCTACGATCTTCGGTTCTTTGCATAACTTGCATAGTTTCGCACGATCCACAACCGAAAAGGAGGGGTCGAGACACCGGGTGCGTCGACAGCAGCTTCGTGACGCGGCAGGTAGCTAGGCCACAAGCGAAGCGGCACCGAGTCGCAAAGCACGGATAACTGATTACCCCAGTTACGCGCACCACGTCGCGCCGTGCTGTAGGAACGACAGGCTTCCCCAACGCTCACGAGGCATCTCACTTTTAATAAACGTGTGCGCAGTGAGTGCGGATTCGAAACGCGGAGGGGGGGAAAGCAGAAGTACGTGACCAGTAATGAGCGAAAAAGAGGGCAAAAACGCGGTTGTCTCCTTTCTCTGTGGCAAGAGCCATGTTCACTTCAGTGGCAGTCGCAGTGGTCGCAGTGCTGGTGGGAACAGCGGTGGCTTCTGTGGCCGGCTGCTGAAGCAGTCGCACGCGTTTCCTGGTGTAGTGCTGCCAATGCAGAAGCTGTTGATCCTCGATGTGCGTTGGATATCTCGTCTGAAGTGCTCGTACTGGAGCAGCTCAAGTACTACAGGCACATCGGGTACTTGAGGTACCTTGAATATTCCGGCTTCTTCCAGTACTGATGATGGTTGAGGTAATTCACAAGTATTTTCTCCTTGAGATAGCCTTGCTGCTCGAGTAAGTTGAGATAGTTTGGGTTGGCCAAGCACTTAACTAGTTTTATCCGGAAACGAAGCTTCTGTTGCTCATCCGTCTCTTTCACATTCAATATTTTGATCTGCCTTGTCTCTAGTTCACAGATGGACACAGACACATGGAGAAATGTCGACGCAGTACCAAGAGTGCCTTGCAGCCGCTTGAGTATTTGAGCCGTCTAAGCAACCGTTCAAAACGTTGCAAGCAAGGCACTGCATTGATACTGCTGGCAGCAACTGGTAGAGCCAGTAGAGCCTCGCCATCTTATATTTGAAGTGCAGAACGGCAGCAGCACGGCAGTGCCATGGCAGTGCCACATTTGGCACATCGCTTCTTAAATTGTGAAAAAGAAAAACAGAAATCGCTTTTACAAACAAAGATTTACCCATTGCACAAAGAAAAAAATGCATCATTATGTTCCGAATGTTTTTAGAATTGTAACTTTAGTAACTTTCGTTAACGTTTTCGACGAATGAGAAAGCGAGAATTTGCGCTCTGCGCTGCAGTGGCGGTAGCGAGAGGTGGCTGGAGAGAGGTGAGCGAGAGCGCGTCAGACATGTTGCAAGAGTAATCGATACTGTTGTGCATGTTTCCTTGATGTTGGGTTTACTCGTTCGGGCTGCTACAGAAATTCCTCGGTGAGTTGAGCACCATGTGCCGCGGTCCGTGCGGTGCAGTAGAATTCGTCTCCCTACTCGCCCCAAATCCCGAGTTGCTGGCTTGGGCGAAGCTGCTTTGCATTGCTAGGGGAACACGTCGAACATTGTATCTGAACGTATCCCACGGCGCCCATAGTGAGACTCCGCATTTGGATGCTCCCATTAGTTGCTTGCAAACGAAGACAAATGTAGAATCACTTTCTTGTTTGCGTTCGTCGCTGCTGTACTGTCCTCACTTGGCCACTGAAACCTTTGGATGCCACTGATAGCGATCTTTCAAGACCGCTTCAAGCGGCGCCGTCTCCCTGACAGGGCTCTGAATGACTGGACGCGTTCCACTTGGTACCAGTCCAGCGTAATTGACAAACTATAACGTGCTGTGCAAGTTGTAGGTCGACTGTCGTTCTTGCAGCTCCGATTGTTGCTTGCTGCGCGCGAGTTCGTTTGATTAAGGTCCGTGACGTTACTTATCGGGCGCTTTGAAATCGTCTGTACTGCTGTCCAGTTCATTCGGCGTACAACGTTCGCTGCACGTATCGAATTACGACGGCGGCTACGCGTGTTTCGTCTGATGCTCTAATGGGTGCGTGTATGTGCTGTCGCAGTGTCGCCGAGGTCATGTGAAGCTGCCATGGTCTTCTGTGGCTGCTGGTTGATTCCGAACACCCGCACTACGAATCATGACCTTCATGCTGAAGAAGAAAAAGTACAAGTTTCAGGTTGACATTCGCATCGAAGAGCTGACCGCCGTTCCATTCGTCAATGCGATCCTTTTCGCTAAGATCCGTCTGCTTGACGGGGGAAATTTCTCGGAGACGTCGTCGAGGTATGTTTTTTCACTTTTTTTTTTTTCTTGTCTTAACGCGCCTAGACGGAACTAATTGTCGCGTAGATGTAAGAAGGATGGAGTAGAGCGCGTAAAATGCTTCCATGCCCCTGTCCTCTCGTGCCTTCATTTTTTTTTTTTTTAATTAAAATCTGAGTAACCCTTTGAGATCAGGCAGATTGGGAACATTCTCGCCCCAACGTTTGATCTCTACAGAATTATTCGAGGAAAGTTGCTTTCGTTCGGATGCGTGCAACCACATTAGCCATTGCGCGTGTTATTTCATCTAGTTGTCTCTGCTGATTGCTACGAGTGCGTAGAACTCTGAACTTTAGATAAGGATTCCTGACCCGCCCTTTCTAGAGAGGCTGCGTGTTTTAATGCTTTATTTTGGTCGTTGTGTACTGTCCGTTAGTAATGTTCGCTCATCGTGTCCCATGGGTATACATCATTTAACTGAGGTCAGTAGGGAAATAGAACTGCACTGAGCTACGAAAGTGCCTTGCCATTTTGTAGTCAAATGTGTTGCCTTGATATGTCATGACTTATAAGTTTGACCGCTAATATTTACTCGCATGAAAGAATTCTTGTTCCTGTGAATGTCATTTGCGTAAACATTTGAGTTCTGTGCATTGGAGCATATGTCATGCTCAATTTATTGCTTTTAGAATGATATGTCTGCCAGCTAGGTGCTTTCTTTCCACTTCGTTGGAAATTTTCCAGTTTTGAGTTGAAAGTAAATTGTCTCGAAGGCAATTTAACAGGCAGCTGTCAGTCGTGTTTGTGTGTTAATTGATTTCATTCTATTCAAAGCGTCCGAGACAGTAAGTCAGCTGCATTCTATTCCAGCTCTCAAATAGCAATTTATATTTTACCAGCAGTTACAAATTGAGTGTAGTGTTTGTACTCACATTCTTGTTGGAATAACTACAGTGGTAGTGTCAGTATTGCAGCTGCATGGAGATAGAAAATATTTCAGCCCCAGGTGGTTGAGAGTAATCCAATGCTCTCTACTGTGGTGTTTCACACAGTCCTAATGCAGCAAGTCCTGTATTTGTACTATAAGAGTGTGTTATGTGCTGTTTGATTGTCATATTTATGTTGCAAAAACAGTGTGCACTTCTAGGAGCACTGAATGTAAAGCTCTGGATGCATTCATAGCACACATATAATGGCCAGCTGCTAAAGCTGTATAAATTCAAAAAAATTCCTGTGGTAAGGAGTGAAATTTAAATTTGTACAGGGAGCATTGCTTCAAAATGTTCTGCATATTGGGGCATAATTAACAGGATTAAACAGCTATGTATTTGAGGAGTGGTTGCCTGTTTTGAGTAAACAATGCAACGTGTAAGGTGCTATTCTGCCTTAAAGTGTGCATATTATTTGTAAATGAAGCAGTTTTTCTACACATGCTTGTATATCATTTACAGCATTACGACCTTTTATTCTGGCCTGTAAGCTTTGTTCTCTGGCTCATGAGATACCTCATAGGCTCGCCAACCTTGGAAGTACCTGCTGCTGCTTCGCTCGCATTGTCATATTGGTGTGATAACTGTGGTGTGTTATCCAGGATAGCTTCTCTGTAGGAAATAATAAGCCTGTTTGAAGGCCAGACCGCTGTGCTTATTGGATTTGAGGCAGCCGAAGTTTTGTTTTTCTGCGTCGTGGATTTGGTGACCCAGAAATGCTGCATCTGATAACTCACCGTCCTGAAAAGTGGAACACCATTGCCACACTTGCTTCCTGATCAGCTCTCCTCTGCCGCTGTCCTTCTTGCTATTGAGACGACTTCTGAGGAGATCAGTATCACAATGTGACCGTTTTTCAGTCGGTGAGCCTACCTAGCTCACGCTCGTTGCGTTGTGCCTGATTGAACTTGCAAACTTTGACCCCGCACTTTCATTTATTGCTCACTGTATCACTAATAGATTCAGCATTCTTTATACGCGTGAGCTAGGTAGTGTGGTGTGTGGAAGGAATATCAATGTACTGCATAAGGCCTTTCTGTTTACTGGTGAGTCAAATTTTGTGGAGGTGTCTCATTTGATTTTGTAGGATTGGCACCTTGTCCTATGTTTGTGCACCCACCAGCAGAAGTTATTAAACATTGCCAAAAAATGTTTATTAACTAATATTGTGCTTCATGAACCTTTTGATTGCTCTGGAGAGTCTAGTGCTGTTATTTTTTGCTCAGGTGTTATTAAACAGCTGATTTTATGTTTACGCTATATCTCAACTTTCACACTTCCTTGTATGTAAACAGCGTGAAGGTCTAGGATAGCTGGTGCAAGTTCGAACCTTGTTATGCAGTTGCTAAGTGTGTGGCATGTAACTTCTGCACAATTAAACATACATAGCTCTGGACTAATATTAAATCCTGTTTATCATGCATTTAGTGGGCTCTTTGTTTACATGTTGGGCAAGTTTTATTGCCATGAACAAGTGCGTTTTATAACTTACCTTTATTTGCAGGCAAGTGAGAAATATTCTTGAGGAGTTAATCAGTGTTGTCATCAGGCTTCATTTATTGCCCCCAGGAAATTGTTTTCTGGATTAGCTTGGTGAAGTTTTCATAATCATTTTGCTCATACAAGCACTTACAAGGCAATTGTTTACCAAAAAAAAAAAAAGTGTGTCATCACTTTTTGTTTTGTTTATATTTGTGTCCTTTGGAGTTGGATTGGCTTAGTCATGTGATTTGATACCGTTCATTAGGTTTGGAGGATGCATCTACATTTGGTTTTGTAGAGGTTTTCATCTCTGGCTGAAAGGTTGGGCTGGAACTGACTGACCTGTGTGTAATGTGTGGCCACCCTTGTGCAAACAGATACAGAGTTGTCAGTACTTTGAAGTAGTTTACCTTTATGTTGTTTACCCGTTTTGTACTCTGTTCTGTTCTCTTTGTTTTACAGTTCTAATTTATAGTGTAAATTCAAGCTTATGTGGTGACTTGTCCACTGGTAAAAGAAAAATAAGCTTTACACTCACTGACCAAGTCATGAAGCAAGCTGCACAACTCTGAAATATCATTCTTCATCTTGGTAGGGTTAGGGGCTATACCTAATCTAACATTTCTAATGCTTGCTGAGGTGAATTTTCATCGAATTCTTGACTACCTGGCATTTTAAGCCTGTGATGGGCTAAAGAATTTGAAGAACTGTAGCATTCCTGCCATTTTTATAAGTTGTGGCGCTCTTACCAGGCATCGTGTGTACTTGAAGCACGGTCTTGCAGCGCCCCACTGGTGCTGTGGTCTCTGTTTTTTAGGCTCTTAGATCATGTGGCAGTGTACCGAAACAAGTACACATGCTAAATTTTTTAGGCTGTTTTGTCTTCAGAATGATGTGCAGCACATTTTAAGACATGGGAAGCCATGCTTGTTTTGCAGGAAAGTGGTTAATAACTTATAATTTTCAACTCTCATTTTTTAACTGCTGTACAGCGGCTGTGACTTAAGACTAGACATATGAGGGATACAAAAGCTGCAGTATGGTTACTGCTTTCTTAATTTCAATTCACACCAACTGTTATGCAAGCCTGCCCAAAAGTTCGAATCACACACACACACACACACAAAATTGATCAAGGAGTGATTATACAGCATGATTTCACTTGACCTCAACCTGTGACATCACAGCTGTTTTTCGGCCATTGAAACTGAAATTAAAATGGTACAAGGAAAAAAATTCATTTATATATTATTTAGCTGACGTAAGGAATTCCATCTTATGGCTCGTGTACACAATTGTCTCGCACACTGTTTGAAGGAAAAAACACAATGCCTGTTACTGTTCTGCCGTGTGCTTTCACTGGCACTATGTGAACGTATCATATATGGCATAGAATGATGTTTAGAATTGTGTTCTTGCTCAGTAATATTTCAGTTGAGCACTGGCAATGGAATGTATGTCATCTACCAGCAAGTTTTAAAGCTTGTGGATGTGTATAGAGGGCTGAACTTTTTATTTACTTGCATCCTCATCGTGCTTTAGTGGTCCAATGTGCCCTCTGAAATTTTAAAAATGAAATTAAAAGCAATATTTAATTTTAAGACTCAGAACTCAAGATCACTAGGAGTGAGAGTACTCCCTTCGCATGCCCGAGGGATACGATCGAACTCCTTACACTAGCAGCTTTCTTAAAATTTTCTTTCCTAAAGGAGTGTCATGAGACATGGCACGCATCTTCCTTGAGATGAAGATGACCTTGGCTGAAGGGAGTTGAAAGGAGCTCAGCTGTGTCTGTGTGACAGGGGTAGTACTTTTGTTCTTTATTGTAACATTTACATTAGCTGAAGGGCCCTCAATCTAATCCTACTGCCATTTTCCCAAGAAATAAACTGATATTTATGCACAAATTCTTATTTGGGATGGGAGTGCTGCCACCTTTGTACCAAATGCATTGTGCAACAGAAAACTACACCATGCAGATAAAATCGGGCAGCGCTGTGTGCCTGCAATTTAAGAATATGTAACCATATTTGTCACCATATTTCAGAATGTAATGTCCGCTGAAGCCTTCTTATTACTGTCTTGTGGCAACTAGGACTGGGGTGGTGTAGTTTTTGTGCTGTAAGCTCAAGCCCCCATCGATCCACCAAAATCTCTGTGTATCAAGCCATTTCCCTTTTCTCTCTTCGTTAAAAAGGGAACACAATCAGAGCATGTGTCGAGATAAAGGCCGATTGACCTCCTCAGGTTTGAGTGTTTTTCGGAGTGTAACCATCTGGCAGGATTCTGAATAGTCAGCCAGTTAGGCTTATCTTGATTGCTGATGTTATCACTTCTCTCTGTTATCTTTGTTTGGTGATGTGTTCATATGCACATATATAGAAATTTCTGCTTATATGACATGTTTGATCTGCTATAATATTGTCTTTGCTGAGCGCTGAAGAATGACAGCTTGTGGAGAAAGTTGGCACTGACGTTTCCTTCTCTTTATCTGCATTCTTCATGCAGATTGACAAAAAGAATAAGAATAGGTACATTCTTCTGAAAGTTAAATAGATGAGGGGAGGGCTGCTAGACAGTCTGCTCTGATGCTAAAAAAAGGACCTTTTCTAACCATCGTCAGATGGGATAAGAAATATGCAGCATACCATGTATAATACAATATGCTTGAAGGGCTTTACTAGTTAAAAAAAAAAAAAAAAAGCCTCTGCTGAGTTGATCAGATGTAGTTTCTGCATTTGCTGCTCTGCTTTAGAATTTCATTAAACTATAATAATTGCATTTTCAGATTGCAACATGCTTTTGTGTCTGTCATTATTCTCTATTGGAAAGCTTTAACGCACACAGAAAGCCACTAGGCATATTATGTACCTGAGAAGAATGCTGTTGAGCATTTCCTGCAGGTGCACTAGGAAGCCATTTCATTCTTTTTGGTAAATCTGCTTTGTTCTCTTTACCTTGTGTTTGGCGCATGCTGGTCTTTATTGCCTATATGCCATAAAGATATTCTCTTTATTCTTGTCATATTTTTCTTTAGTTGTGGTACCTTATTCTAGCTTGCCTACTTGTTATGCAAGTGACACATCATTTGGGCTTGCGCTGATATTTTTGTTGTTTTAAAGTATGTTTGATTGGTGAAAATCTGAACGTGTACCTGTACAGTCACATGGAAGCTACAATTAACCTTTTGTGTCATTTTTTGACATTGGAATGTGGGCAACAATAAATGTAGGAGCAGGTGCAGCTGACATTTTCTCTGTGGGCACTGTATGCCGAACACATATGTTGCATGGAGCCGGATATTGCCCACTTTCGTGCTTGTATCGTCACGCAACAGTTAGCACTCTCTATCGTCCATTGTTCCAGTAGGAAAGGTGGTTCTCTTCTCCCTGTTCCTCTCAGCGGCTGGCACAATAGGCTTTCGGTGGGCTAGTGTTTGATGGCCTGGGTGTGGGCTTCCTGCATCCTCTCTTCTCACTGGTTCCTGCTGCCTTCATTCGTTCTGTAATTTTTTTGTTAGCAAGTAGCGGAATACGCAGCTCTCTTTTTTCGCTTCTGCTTTTAGGCTGCCGTATTTTAATCTAGCTTAAAAACTTGAAGGACCACACTTTCAACTAGGCATTATAATACTTAACGGGGGGGGGGGGGGGGGGGTTACCAACTTCTGCAATTCTGCAATTCACATTATTTCTTGCATCATGCCTTTCTTTGTGTACATTATATTAGGGATACATTTCTCATGTTTGATAGTTTTGTACCGTTAACACACTTGGTGTGACTGTGTTGTTGAAGGCTTTATCTGTTTTCTACAGCTTTCCATACACCCCTTCCTGGCACTGATAGATATGTTGTATAATTTTTATATGCATTTAAGCTCTTGTGTACACATAGGCTGCCCACCTCAGAAGGTTTGAATTCATATGCATGGACATATCTGTTTGCTATTTAACAATACTGCCAACCTGATGATGAGTATTTCAAAAGGGCGAGTATTTCAATAGGGCGTGTAGTTAGAATGGCAACTATAAAAGAAAGTAAAATGACAGAGAAGAATAAAGAAGTTATATGCATTTCAGTTCAGTTCAGTCGTGTCCGACTCTTCGTGACCCTATGGACCATGTCACGCCACACTTTCCGGTCTCTCAATATCTTCTTAACATCACATAGCTTCATCTGCAATGCCTCGAGAATGCCATCTAACCATCGCGTTCGCTGCCTACCCCTTCTCAGGCGACCCTCAACCTTTCCCAACATCAAATCTTTCTCCAGCGACTCCTCTCTTCTCATCAGATGACCAAAGTAGCTGAGCTTTAACTTTAGAATTTGACCCTCCAATGAGCAGTCAGGGTTTATGGTCGACAATATCGACTGATTTGATCTTCTGGCAGTCCAAGGAACTCTTAAGAGTCTTCGCCAGCACCACAATTCAAACGCGTCAATTCTTCGGCGGTCAGCCTTTTTCACAGTCCAACTCTCGCATCCATACATCACAACTGGAAAGACCATAGCACGAGTTATACGGATCTTGGTTGGCAGACTAATGTCTCTGCTCTTTACTAGGCGGTCAAGGCTAACCATGGCTCTCTTTCCCAGAAGCAGGCGTCTCCTAATTTCATGGCTGCAGTCTCCTTCCGGGGTAACCTTGGAGCCCAAGAAGAGAAAATCTGTCACAGCTTCCACTTCTTGTCCCTTGATGCTCCAGGACTTGATAGGGCAAGACGCCATGATCTTTGTCTTTTTAATGTTCAGTTTAAGCCCAAACTCCTCACTCTCTTCTTGTATGCGCATCAGAAGTCTGAGTTCCACTTCACATTCTGCCATTTAAGTGGTATCATCCGCATATCTAAGGTTGTTGATACGTTTTCCAGCAATTTTCGCTCCAGCTGAAGACTCGTCCAGACCGGCCTTCCTCATGATGCATTCTGCATATAGGTTGAATAGGCAGGGCGACAGTATGCAGCCTTGTCTCACTCCTTTCTCAATCGGAAACCAATCAGTAAGACCATGCCCAGTTCTGACTGTGGCCTCTTGCCCTTCGTACAGGTTCCTGAGGAGACAGATGAGGTGAATTGGAACTCCTATCTCTTGGAGAGCTTACAGAAGTCTTAATACAGTACTTGTGAAATGAACGAAAAGCAGCAGTATTAAAAACAAGTTAGGTACCTTCATCTTTTAAAATGTAAAGTGCACAATACAAATCAGCATGTATTTTGTAGAATGCTAAATACCATAAGAAAAAAACACAAGTAGACAATGCAGCATTCCATTCAGAACCCAGCAGCTGAAAGGAACGAGGCAACAAGAATAATGTTCTTTAACTATAAATAGGACAAAAGTACATGATGGAACAGATTAGAATAACAGGCATGGTACAATATGTGGTTACCATATTGCGGTCGTAACATAGTATTTCCCATGTTCACAAGACCTGTGATTCAAGTAATTCATTGGTACAGGAAAGAAACCAGTGGAAAAGACGTGTTCACAAGTAGAAATAGTACACAGGACAAAGCTGGAAGCTGTGTACTTTTACTTGTGAACGCATCTTTTCCGCTGGTTTTATTCCCCGTACCATGCACCAACTGGTCATGCGAGCTACGCTTCAAGTAATTCATTTTTCTTGATCGTTGTGAAGCTCTTTAATGAAGGAGTGTTGGTAATTGATGTATTGAGGTTATTTCACATTACTAGCAGAAAATGGGAATATTTGGAACACTGTGTTGTCTAAGAACACATGCGCATATGTTAAGCATAAGCTGCCCTGCTGCAGTGGCTCAATGGTTACGGTGCTAGTAACCCCAACCATGGCAGCTGCGTTTCAATGAAGCTGAAACTCTGGGTATTGTATATACCGGTTTGAAAGTTGAAAATGTATGAGGTTGAAACCTCAAGGGCTCAGAACTAATTTGAAGCCCTCCACTACAGTGTTCTTCATAGCCTGGGTCGCTTTGAGACACTAAACACTAATACATGCTATATATCATACCATTAAGCACAAGCTGCATTACCTTTCATTCTGTTACCTGCAATAGAGCTCTATGAACTGAAGCATTTTTTTGGTGCAGGCAACAGTCATGTTACTTATGCAGTTTTATTTTTTTAATGTTTGTGTTAACATTGTTTTGACAATGAGTGCTTAGTTTTTGAAACAAGAAGTGCAGCATGTTGAAAAATCACTGTATGGCGCAAGTCAGAAAAACCATACAAGGGAACTTTTGCTTGGTATAATGTAACTGTTAGTATGGTGGAAACACTCGTCTGATAATACTTTTTATTTCGTGCTGCTTTGTATGCCAAATAGGCATTAAGCGAAAGGGATGCATGTATCTTGTTAAGAAAAAAGAAAAATTAAGAGCTTGTTTCAGAGGTGATTCATGACTGTGTAAAAAAAAATAGTTGGTTATGTAATCTAATTCAGTGAAGTTCAGTATGATGCAGAAAGTACCCCATTTATTTAGAGCATGGCTGGAAACAGCACTGCATTGGTTTTTGATGTCATTGATCTATTGACTTTCTTAATAGGAGCTGAATTAAAAGTTAGAACAATGTGCATAAAATCATTACTGTAATACTGTGCATTCAGAAAGCATGAAACCCTTTGACATCTTTTACTTTATTCATAGTGTCAAGGGCTACAACATTGCTGCTTAATTGACTTTATTTACTATGCATCAGCCTCAAGAATCTTTACGTGAACTAGATCAGTGCTTCCCTGCACTTTGAGCTTTTACTGAAGTTGTCCGTCATGTTCTTAACCGTAGATTATTCTTGTGCAGTTGGAATTTTATTATGTTTGTTCACGCATGCATTTATGTTGCGGTTGTATAGTTTTTGCTCGGAGAGCTTATGTTCAAAGATTAAATCTATGCTTTGAAAATTTGGGACCTCCTACAGCGGGCAACTGTGGAAAGCGTGCATTCGTGTAAGGTATTTCAGTGCCTCTCCCCCCCCCCCCCCCCCCCCTTTTTTTTTTTTTTCTTTCTCCAAGCTCAGCCAGTGGCCTGGAATGCCCAGAATTCAAAACATTGGAAAGGGTTCTTTCTAGTCTGCTACCCATCTGGCTGCTCACATGCGCTGCGCTCTGATGTTTATTATTCTTGTGTGCGTGGAGCTGGGAGTGGGCTTTGCCCTCCTTGGCTGCATCTTTCGCCCATCGTCTTGCTTAGACCTGCGAGAAGTGTATTTTTGGACTGTTCCCATGCTCTCAGTAGATTTTGGTGCTGCATATCTCTTTCTTTTTTCTTCTTTATTGCACTGTTTGAGTTTGCAAGACTGAGTAATAGCTTAGCAAAGCTTTTGCATAGCTTTATGATCTTTTGTTGTTATTGTTGGCGTATCTGACTTCGCTAACTTATGTGCAAGGTTATATTGGCGAGTGATTCATGGTGGTGTAATGAGTGGAACATCAAACATGTGATGTAGCTTTAGTTGTAATGTGTACAGATGATACTTGAAACATGTAGAGGTGTGCTATCATTGGAATAACTAGACAGTTGTTGATTAGGCCTTATTTTGTGGACTGGCTAGTAATTTTACTTTTAACAGATCCATTTTGGTATGCTTGCTGGTGACAGCGGGTATAAAATGCTTGTAGTGCAAAAGTGAAGCACAAGCTGTGAGGTATCGAGGGGCAAAGCGGATAACATGATGCAGCACAGATGGGGCTGGTGCTACTAAAGATTATGCAGTGGTCATGTACTGCCTCTTCTATCCAGTTTTCAGCACTTTTTTGTGTATGTTTCCATTTCACAAGCTATCTCGCCAACTCACTTTAAAGTAAAATATCTTATGTAAACAGAGCAATTACTTACTAAATTTGTAGTAGCCATAAAGGCGCTTCATTGAGGAACACTGTTGCAATGTTATTTTGCTATTGATTTGGTGCTTTTTGAAGTGCTGTTCAGTTCTGTTTGCAAGCATGGTGTTGGTAATTTGTGCCAGCAGCCCTTTACGTTGCGCAGAATAACACTGTTGCAGCCCATACAATGCATTGGTTGATTTACACGTTCGTTTTCTTGTTTTGTATTCATTCATTTGCAGCATCTTGGTCATTAAAATGTTTAATAATGTAAATGAAGCCTGATGTTTCTGTTCATTGTGCAGCCTTTTGTTCTTTCTCTGTATGTAGTCACAAAGCAACTAATGTAGTTTGCACACCTTTTCTGTGTTTGCAAGCTGCTTAGGAACAGTTCCATTCAGCAATCTTGTGTTGTGTAGGGCATTGTCAGCTATTGTAAAGTTTTTAAGCCTCATCGTTGTCAGCAGTAGCTGTCTGCAGAGGCTGTTGGCAGAAGGTGTCACGCTTTCGAGGAGATAGCTAATTAAAATAAATAAACCTTGTCTTCATCGAAAATCAAGCCTTCATCCCTTGGATCCCCAGCCATGCATGTTCATCATAACTCCCCTTGCCTACCGTGAGGATAGCGGGATTCTGCGAGTGACAGATACTGTGGCTTTAATTTTCTGTGGGCGAATTATAGAATGTCAGTGAACTTGTGCATTAATGCTGGTTGTGTTCTACAAGGAGTGCGCCATGTACTGTTGCGACTGGCTGGTCATGACGTCACCAGGTGATTCATGCATATAGGAAGCTGGCCCCGCCGGGTGTCTGATCCAGGCGTTCGTGCGGCGCCTCTCATTTGGCGCGTTCTCGACTGCCGCACACACAGCAAACAGAAGCAGACCCAGATGTCTAGGAGGCGTTAGTACAGCAGGCATTAGTGGCGTTTGAAATTGATTTACAGGATAGGAAAGGCGCAGTATCTGTCACAATTCTCTCTGGCACAAAAACTGTTTTTCACATTTGACATGCACACTCATTCCCGCGAAGAGGCATGAGAAATTGTGCCCAGTGCACCCTCATTTAGACACCCGACCTGCCGTGGCGCTCGGCAATGAGGGGTGTGCTGCCAGCAGGAAGCGCATGAGTACATATACACACTTCTTGGTTGCGAAGAAGTTCATCTCTTCACAAGTTTTATACATCAAGTTATTTATATGTCGAACTATTTCGAGATTTGGTTTAAGTTTGATTTATTCAGTATTGACTGTAAAACAATTTCCGAAAAAGAAGCTCTATTTATGGTCTGGGATGATGATTCGGTTGGTGCAGCGATGGCTCCACAGACCTTGTTAGAAAAACACTCACACGTTGACAAGCTGAAGTAGTGTTTGGAAATGATGACTTTGTTCTTCAAATGTGTAATACTATCAAATGTAATCCTCAAAATTTATTCAGAGTGCACAGTAATAGCAAACTCTGAAATTGTTTTACACAGGAACAAATTGTATATACACTAAACGTGGTGGTAGTTACCACAAGGAAAACCTTAAGCAGAAGCTTCATTAGAATGAATATTGAAAAAAAAAAAAAAAAAAAAATGCCTGAGTTGCCCTGTAAGAATTTATCATGGACTTCTTACGAGTACAACTTGCTGAAACCAGGCCCCTATGACATAATGTAGGCAGACTGCTTCAGATCTGCTTGTGAAATGAGACAGAACAAATTTGTGATCATCCGGTTGCATTTTTTTTTTCTTTTTGTTCAGCAGTTATAACTGAATGTTTGATAAGAAGTTTAATTGAAAGAGCTTTAGCCATAAGAACTTGTTTGCTAGGCCAAATTGCTTTTTTCTTTTTTTCTTCTTCTTTTTTGAGAAATGCATGACGAATGAGATGCAAGTAGGAAGTGCATTTTGTTCCTGGGAAGCTATTTCTAACAGGTTTTATAGAGGCTGTCATGCGACATTCAGGTGAATTGAGTTCTCTCATTGGGAATTGTGGTGATTGTGATGCTACGTTATGAAGTTGACAAATGGCTGCTTTACTTGTCTTGTGAACATCTTTGGAAAAAGAAAGATGGGGGTGCATATGTCATAAATCACTAGAGCTTTTTATTTATTTTTGTAATTTTTTTTTAAGGGAGGAGGTGTGCAACCACTGTGTGAAATGGGACTCCAAGTTCGTCTTCACCTGCAAGATGAGCGCCAATGCCAACACTGGAGAACTGGATCCATGTATCTGCCGAATCTCTATCAGGAAAGTGCGTGAACACACTGCTGAGCATTTCTCAGATATGCTTTTTATTTTTTCTTCTCTTCCCTTCCTCCTCGTCTTCTTTCTCGTAATAAGTCTAAGGGTGTGTGAATAGTGCTTTTTCCTAACCCAATCAAATCGAATACAAATTGAGTAGTGAGAGAACTTAATCAATTGTGAATTAAATATTTTTTCTGATATTTGTTACTTGTGCCAATATTCAATGCGCAACCTTGCAAAACAATGAAGCACTAGCGATGGTGCTGTGGTGCAATGCTATTACTTGAGTAGCTACTTTTAGATAGCGAGCAAGCACTCACCTGAAGTTTGTAGGTAACGAAATATTGAAGGGTTAGTGCTTGCTAGGTCCAGGTGTGGAAATCCAGAAAGGGCAACCGGCAGATTCTGCCCTTACTTGGCCCAATGACTGGTCATTAAATTCAAGATGGCGGCCATAGGGGGTGGGCTTGGTATCATACAGACATACAAAACACCAGACAGAATTCGGGGGCCGTGAAAAACCAAGTATTATAGCGCGGCTAATTTTGTCGCTGAATTCGAGTGACTCTTCCGAGCTGTAATGAAGCATGAGGTTTACGTACTCATCAGCAATTGCATTGAGGTTCTCAGGCTCATGTGGTAGTGAGGAAGGGAGGCAAAGGAACGAAAAGGAATGCACGTGGGGAAACAAAGAAATGCAACAGTGCTGTGTTCTGTCTTTCTCTTTCTTGTCCTGTCTTTTGTGCTGTAACTGTGGAAGGCGTGGGGAAACTTGCTTTTCACCTATTGTCTGGCTGATTGCCGTGCGCACCGCCCTCTCTTCGTGATAAGCCTTACGGAGATATTGATCAACAGGCACTTAGTTTTGTCATGGAAATATCAAACAATGGGCACTTGGTGTGCCTAGGCTGTTTTTTTTTTCCAAACTTCTTCCAGACGTGGGACATAATTGCATGGGCTTTTGCTCAGTCCTTTATGAAAATTTTAACTCGCAACGAAAAATGGGGTGGGCACTTACTTGAGCATGGGTTGATTTTCGGTATTTTACTGCATTGCAGTTGCTTCAAAAGTCACAACCCTGATCTCTGTTAAGGTATCAGATGTGAGAGGTCATTTTGTTAATTCTGTCATCGGTGCTAATATAGTTAAAAGACCTCTTGCTGCTGTTTATGAAAGAGAATAAGCTAGCGCCACGTCCACTCTCTGAGGGCATGTACTATGACATTATGAACACCGTCATGCAAAATTAGGGCTAAACCCTTCATCCCATGCATGTCGATTGTGGCAGCATGGCGCATGCCATTTATGGTTCCCCTTCTCAGAATACTCGAAAAAAAAATACTACAGCTCTTTATGAAAGTAATTCTAAAGGTATTTAAAATTTGGAATAATTTTGAACGTGACCGGTTTGAGTCATTTGAAGAATCGAATAAAACAATATTCTATTCATTATTTTAAGTTTTCTAATATTTGCAAGTTGCTATAAAAAACTGCTTACAACTTGAGATGAAGTGCATTTTTTTTGTTGTTTGTAGGAAAATGTTTAGGGGGGCGAGAGGGGGTACTTATTTACTGGTGCATGTCCACAGAGGCATTTAGGATAGTAACTACAGCAAAAGTTCCTTAATGCAACCCCGCCTGGGTGGCACAGTGGTTACGGCGCTCGGCTACGGTTCCCAAGGATGCGGGATCGCATCCCGGCCTCAGCGGCTGCTTTTCGGTGGAGGCGAAAAGCGAGGCGCCCGTGTGCTGTGCAATGTCAGTGCACGTTAAAGAACCCCAGGTGGTCGAAATTTCCAGAGCCCTCCACTACGTCGTCTCTCATAGCCTAAGTCGCCTTGGGGCATTAAACCCCACAAACCGAGCAGTTCCTTAACCCCTTCACCGTCTTTTTATATCAACGAAATTCTTCACAAAACTGCTTATTTTTTTTCGTGCTGATTTCGGTTATTATGCTGCCATACGTAAAAGACGTTTATGTGGTAGACAAAAACGAAGTTAACAGGTCAGTGCTGCCATCTGTCGAGCAAAATGCCATCTAAGATACAAACGAGCGCTGCTCGTTCGAAATGCTGAAGGGAAGAACCTATTCAACGAGGACGAGCTATTGTTGTCCAAAACGGTTTGGGGACGGCTTTGCAAGGACGAGCGCAGCTCGTCCGAAACGGTTAAGGGGTTAATGCAGTCTTCTAGGGATGAGAAAAAAATATTCGAATTGTCATATGGCAGTGAAAAAAAAAAAAAAAACTTGCAAAAGAGTCATTTGCATCCTGGCATATTTTAATACTTGGCAATGATAGCTTGCTTCTGGAATGAAAACAGCACAGCAGTGACTATTTTTTTCCATCCCCTTCATCCTTCTTGGTGCAATTTGGTAGCAGCAGGGCCGTCTCACGAGTAGCTGTGTACTGTTTGAGGGGCTTCAGCGCACAATGTGCGAATGGCACTTGATGAGCGCTCAGTTTTGAAGCAAAAAGCTTCACTACGATGGTTGGAGCCAAGCTTCGCGTATGCCGTATGCTGCAACCGAGTAGCGTCACAGCCAAGGCCAGCTGTGCAGCCCCCTCACCAAGCTCTGCCGGCGTTGCCTAGCAACGTTTAAGAAGTGTGCGACTCCTCCTCATTAAAAAAAAAAAATTGTCTCCATCTGGGAATTGCATCTCCATCCCTTGGATCCTCAGCCAAGCGCTTTACCGCTGTGCCACACCCCGGGTCATGAAACGCTCTTCATAAGTCCGCTTGTCTACCGTGAGGATGATAGCAGGATTCTGCGAGTGACAGATACTGCGATTGACGCGCAATTTGAAAGTACCAAAGGCTAAAATATAAAATAGTTAAGTCACTCAATTATGGTAACATTAAGGATGTGACGTCGCCCATCTGCCGTCAGCTATGAGGACCAAGCGGGAACGAGAGCGAGTGACAGATGCTGCGCCTTTTCATTCCTGTAAACGAATTATAGAACGCCGGTGAACTGCGACGCGCCCGACATGGAAGCCAAGGAGAGTTTAGCTGCTGGTGAACGGCGCAGAAGACTTGAGAAATTAACTTCTGATCCCGAGGTAGTCACTGCTTTTCGCTATGTATATCCAGGCGTAGCAGAGCTAAGCCATCTTTTATTTTTATGCAATGGTTCTTCACCATGCAGATGGAAGCTGCCAGTCGCCATCCAGAATGGCATGCGTCTGGACTGCAAGATGTAACTAATCAAACATTATGGTATCGCAGCGCTTTCAGACAAGGACAGATGACTAGGGACACACACAACTGCGCTGAACTTACAACTTTATTTTTTTGTCCTTTGTCCTTGTCTGAAAGCGCTGCGATACCATAATGTTTGATAACCACCACCAACTAGCCCAGCAGTATACCCTACATATGTAACTAATGTTTGTGAATGGTTATTGTCAGATTGCTTACTGTGCAGATCATTCGTGGACTTCTTTTGGAAGCCTGTTCAAATTAACCTATGTGGTGCCCATAGAGTTCGAATTGGCGAACATCGAAGTAATAGCTATACATGGGCATTGGCCGCTGGACCGCCATGATTATCCGGTCAACCAAATTAATAAACTTTTATGGTATATAGTATATAGTATATAGTATACACAAGGATTATTAATCATTTGTGCAGATGTCAGAGCTCATGAAGTAGTCTTCCTATTCCTTCCTACTGCTTACATTAAAGAAAAATCTGCTGTAGGAGCAACATAAACAAGTAAACAGCACTAAATTCGTAGTGCATCCTGGCACGATTTTGTCACTATTTTTGTTTTGTACATACAGGTGGAGTACACAAGGTATGATAAGTGGTCTATGTTAAAAGCGGTCCACTTATGCATTTGTGCCGATCTAAATTGATGTCCCCGCAGGGGGCATCTGTTAAAGCAGATGTTTGCGTGTACTGTGCGACACCACGGACCCCGAGCACCCACGCTTAGCCGTGCGTGGCATCGCCGTGTCTGGGGAAAAGGGGATCCTGGTGGTTGAGCCGATGCCGAGTGTTTTGGACCTTTAAGGCCCCTCGGCGGAGGCAACACACCACTTTGGCCCACGCTTCCCACAGACGGCACCTCCGGGCTGACCCACCCGGGGGAAATCGGCAGTCGCCTTTTCCTGTCCTCCCCTCCATCTTTCACTTTCCTATCCCCTCTCTTACAACTTTCCTGTCTTCTCTTACCTTTCTTCGTTTCTTCCTACTTCCAGGTGGCGAGGGTTAACCTTGTGTGGCTAACCACCCTGAGTTACGCCATATTGGGTTATAGTTACGGTGTACAGCTGGCGTGGGCAGGACTTGATTGCCAACTCCTGTCCCGTCCCCTCGTTGGGCTCCATGGTGGGTGGCTGGCACCGCAGCCGAACAATATACTTTTTTTATGGCTTCCTCTTCTTCTTCAACTGATCGCCCTCCTTCGAAACGAGGGCGCACCGACCAAACTGCCCAGTTCTTTTTGAAAACGAAGAGCACCTTCCCACACTTTCATGTAGTTCATAGTGAGCACTCAGAAAAGACAGCAAGACAAGCCTCACCGTTCATTGTTGCAAAGACACTGACTGAAGCTATAGGCAAGGGTTACAAGATCAAGAAGCTTGCAAATGGAGACCTGCTGTTGGAACTTTTATATCATCATCAGTATGAGAAACTCTCAGGAGTCAGCGCTTTTGGTGACATTCCTGTTGTGATTAGCCCACATCGTTCTTTGAATACTGTTCGCGGTGTTCTTTCTGACCAAGATTTAAAGTACATGACAGAGGAGGAGTTGCTGGAAGGGCTGAAAGAGCAACACGTGACAAATGTATACCGAATAAAAATAAGACGTGACAACAAAGAAATCGAGACTAAACACTTTGTCCTTACCTTTGCACTGAGCGTACTCCCCGAGTCTGTGGAGGTGGGGTACACAAAACTCAACCTGAGACCATACATTCCGAACCCACGACGTTGCTTTAACTGCCAGAAGTACGGTCACGGTGCTCAGAGCTGCCGAGGCCGACTCACTTGTGCAAAGTGTGCTGCACATGAGCACCAAACCGATGACTGTCAAGCTCAACCCCATCTCTGTGCAAACTGTCAGGGCAACCATCCTGCTTATTCGCGTAACTGTCCGGTGTGGAAGACTGAAAAGGACATAATCACTCTAAAGGTAACAGAAAACATCACGTTCACCGAAGCACGCAAACGATATTCAATCCAACACCCTTCCTATTCCTCTGTGGCGCAGCAGGGCGCGGCACCACAGGAGTCTTCAGCACCTACCCAGGCAACGAAAAATGAGTCTGGGGTGGTGCCATCCGCGCCCCTGGTGGAAGTAGCTGGTGCTGCTCCACTACCCCCAAAACAGGCTGCGCTGACCCCCAGGTCAGCAGGCCCGAAGGCCTTGTCCCAAGGGGCAAGGCCTAAAACAAGTGCACCCGTGCATTCTGCACGAACGTCCAACACATCTGAGGATGTGATGGACACATCTCCCTCCTCGCCGCCGCGTCAGCGGCGGCAAAGCTCTCTCGAGCGAAAACGAAGGGACAAAGTCCCAATAACAGGTCCAAAGGACCCAACTGCCTAGGTTTTTAAACCATCCTCAACTAATATTTTATTATGGCATTTTTAGTTCACTGGAACTGTCGTGGACTTTTAAACAATTACACTGACATAACAGATATATTAGGTTCTTTTTCCCCAGTCGCATTGTGTCTCCAGGAGACAAACCTTGGACCACAGAATAAAAACATCCTTAAAAAGCATCAAGTCTTTCGTTGCGATCGACAGAACCCAAGCAGACTCTCAGGCGGCACTGCTATTGTGGTCCAAGGTGGTTTTCCAACCCGAAAAATCGACCTTAAAACCACATACGAAGCAGTTGCAGTCACAGTGCTCCATTTTAAAGCCATAACAATATGCTCCATTTACATTGACCCTCATCTAACCGTTACACTTCATGACTTAGAAACTCTTTTAATACAACTACCAGAGCCATATCTTTTAGTTGGGGATTTTAATGCTCACTCCTATTTTTGGGGAAGCAGACAAACTGACGTCAGAGGTCAGGTTTTAGAAAGTTTTATTCTGTGCAACAATGTCTGTTTGTTAAATACGGGGAAACACACATACTGCTCTCCAAGCACTGGCAAATTCAGCTGCCTAGATTTGTCTTTTTGTTCACCAAGTGTTTTTACCGATTTTAAATGGGACGTCCTTGACAACCCCTATGGAAGCGATCATCTTCCAGTCATTATCAGCCTAGCATCATCACCATCAATCACCCTAACAAAACCACGGCGCTGGAAGCTAAATTTGGCCGACTGGGCGCTCTTCCGTGAGGAAGCTGCCCTAGAAGAAATCTTTTCGGACAGTTCTGATGTGGATAAATTAAATGAAACTTTCACAGCACGTATTATTGCCGCCGCTTACCTAGCCATTCCACGGACTTCCGGTGTGGTGCGACAAAATCGTAAAGCATGGTATACGCAAGAATGTAGAAAAGCAAAAAAGGAACAAAATAAAGCATGGGGAATTTTACGCCGCTACCCAACACATGAAAACCTGATAAATTTCAAGAAGGCAAAATCTAAAGCTCGGTATATCCGCCGCACAGCTGAAAAGCAATCATGGCAGAGGTATGTATCTTCTATCAACAGCTCAGTTACATCCAAGGACATGTGGGAAAAAGTACATAAACTAGATGGAAAGTACTCCCCCTTCACAGTTCCATTTTTCACAACCTCTGGTGCACAAACCAGTATAGAAGAACAAGCAGACATATTGGGAGAATATTTTGCTGCAGTTTCAAGCTCTACGCACTATACACAATCTTTTTTAAAGTATAAATCAACAGTTGAAAAACAAAAACTCCCAATGACTGGTAGCATGAATGAACCTTTTAATGCTTTAATTACACTAGAAGAAATACATAGAGTACTGTCAGCTGGCAAACACACTGCACCAGGACCTGATGATGTGCACTACGAAATGTTAGCCCATTTATCAGAAACCTCTGTAGAAGCATTGTTAAAACTGTTTAACAAAATCTGGATATCCGGAAAAATTCCTGAGTCCTGGAAGAAGGCCATTGTAGTGCCACTTTTGAAGCCTGGAAAGTCTCCAAATTCTCCAGGTAGTTACAGGCCAATAGCCCTGACGAGCTGTCTTGCAAAGTGCTTTGAAAGTATTCTAAATATAAGATTGATGTTTGTCCTCGAATCCCAAAAACTGCTTGACACTCACCAGTGTGGCTTCAGGAAAACATGTTCCACTACTGACCACCTTGTCCGCCTCGAAAATACAGTTCGAGAAGCGTTTCTACATAAGCAACACTGCCTTGCCGTCTTTTTTGACCTTGAAAAAGCCTACGACACCACATGGAGGTTTGGGATCCTGCGAGATTTGGGAGAGCTTGGAATTCGCGGCAGGATGCTAAAATGTCTAGCTGACTTTCTACATAATCGATCCTTCCAAGTACGTCTCGGTTCCGTACTTTCTAAAAACTTCACACAAGAAACTGGAGTGCCCCAAGGGTGCATTTTAAGTACCACGCTTTTCATAGTAAAAATCAACTCTATAGCTAAAGTAATACCGAAATCCATTATGTATTCAGTTTACGTAGACGATTTGCAAATTGCGTGCACATCATCAAACGTAACTACATGTGAGAGGCAGATTCAGCTAACTGTAAATAAGCTGGCATCATGGGCAGATAAAAATGGTTTCAAGTTTTCCACGCAAAAGTCTGTGGCTGTTCTCTTTTCTCTTAGACGAGGACTGCACACTGACCCCACCATCTACCTAAATGAAATCACACTACCAGTAAAACACGAACACAAATTTCTAGGTTTAACATTTGATAGGAAGCTCTCTTTTCTTCCTCACATAAACGTCCTGAAAAAGAAAGCTTCCAAATCTCTGAATATACTCAAAGTCCTCTCACGCAAACACTGGGGGTCTGACCGGACGTGCCTTTTGCACATCTACCGCACAGTCATTCGCTCTTGCCTAGACTATGGCTGCATTGTATACGGATCAGCAAGACCTTCATATTTGAAGCGCTTGGACCCTGTACAAAATTCAGGCTTGCGTCTTTCTACTGGTGCTTATAGGACATCACCTATCGCAAGCCTTTATGTAGACACCAACGAACCATCCCTAGAACTTAGAAGGACCATGCTCACATTTTCATATATCCTGAAAATACGCTCCCTACCAAAACATATATGCTACCCCATTGTCACTAAATGTGCCTCCAGAATATTGTCCAAAAATAGGCCTCAGTCAATCAAACCCTTGTTACTTCGATTTGAGGATAAATGCAAAGAATTAGGAATACTAAACGCCCTCCCCAATATTGCATCAAGGCAAAATTCACTGCCACCATGGTACAGCCTTCCTGTTGTGTGCGATTTCACACTAACTCAGTTTTCTAAACATAAAACACCACCTGAACACATCCTGCAAGAATTTCTAGCTCTAAAAGGAAAGTATGAAAATTGCACACAATTTTACACGGATGGATCCAAGACAACAAAACACGTAGGAAGTGCAATAGTGCATGGAAAATGGGAAAAAACTGTGAGATTACCTCAGTGTGCAAGTATTTTTACAGCTGAATGTTATGCTCTGGCAGTGGCTGTAAGCAAAATAGTAAACGAGAACATTACAAACAGTATTATATACACAGACTCCTTAAGTGTTCTCACAGCCCTTCACCACAAAAATGCAGTTGTACCACTACTCGGAGAAATCATACACAACATATCAACAGCTTCTGCTCGAGGACATAAAATAACGTTTTGTTGGGTCCCGAGTCATGTCGGCATTGGAGGCAATGAGAGAGCAGACTTTTGCGCTGCCCAGGCCCATGGAAAACGAATAAAGAACATAGACATGCCATACAGAGACTGTATGATGCTGGTGCACAACAAGCTAAAGGACGAATGGCAGTCATCATGGAGTAAGGAGGTAAATAATAAACTGCAGTTGGTGAAGCCCACTTTAGGGGAATGGAAATCATGTCGCAATCAAGAACGTTTTATAGAAGTGATTTTATGCCGTCTCCGCATTGGCCACACGCATATGACGCACAATTTTTTGTTGAGAAAAGAAAACAAACCTTTGTGTGAAGAATGCGGACAGCAACTCACCATAAACCACGTTTTACTTTCATGCACAAGATTTGAAATGCTAAGGAAAAAGTATTTTACTCGATTTTATGATGAACACATTCCTTTCCATCCAGCTTTGATTTTAGGTGAAAGCGGACTTGTCGATCTATCATGTGTTTTTAGCTTTTTAAAGGAAGCAAATGTTTTACGGAAACTGTAGAATAAATAGTGTACGCCATTTACAACCTTGTGCTTGGCGCATGATAGCCTGAGCTGCTTATGCGCCATTAAACCCAACACAACCCACAACCCTAAATTGATGTCGATAATGTGCCGCTAGTCACAATGAGCCATATATTTAGCTTTATTTATTTATTTATTTTTCAAACTTTTACCGAACATAGCAGATGTTCTTCATTGGAGCTGAAACTCACTCCATTTTCTGTTTGTCCTGTTTGAGAACTTGGAATAGTGATGACTTCTTTGCCTCTTGTGCTATCTTGATAATAGGAAGTCAAGGGAGGCCGGTCCTTCCAGAAGCTGGGCTTCGCAGACCTCAACCTGGTGGAGTTTGCAGGTGCAGGACTCTGCTCACGGCGCTACTTGCTCGAGGGCTACGATGCTAAGCACCGTCAAGACAACTCTATTCTCCAGTTGTCGCTCAGCATGACACTACTCTCCGGGGACCCCTGCTTCAAGGCGTATGTATTACGATGTTCATAATCTATCCTCTCACTCCCAAGATAGCTTTTTAGCTGCGATCGTGCTTCTTAGTTGTACCTGAAGTCACCTCCTAAAAAAAGCTGTTTTGATCAAGTTGTCGTCTATCCTTTTTTAGAGCACACTTGCATATTGTAACATTTTAATTAGTTGCCAATTTTCAGACACACTTTTTTCTTTGGTTATTTTTGACAGTGCAGCTTAATTTTGAATTAAAGTGAACCTCCAATAGGGCCAGCGTCCATTCAAGGCCTACTAAATTGTTTTCTTTTCATTTTAGATAAAAATTAAGGCTGTGGCTATAGAGCAAGATTAAAGCACTTACTCCTTGGTCGGAGGGCATTTGGCATGCTACAATAAAGGATCTCCATCTGGTTTTATGCAGTCATCAACTTCTTACAGCCCTTATGCACAGGTGTGATGAAACAGATTAGTGCAAACAAGACGAGGATGAGTGGCAAATCATGGGGGCGGTGGTATAACTGTATAGTACTGCAGTAGATGAATGCCTCAATAATGACAGTGCTGGGCCATTGTCCTTTTTCACTACACTAACACAACTCGTAACTCAGATATAGTAAAGTGAAACTGCTGTCCCCTTTTGCCTTCCATAGTTGACTGTTTGTTTTCAACACAATGGCATTAAAGGTGCCGTTCTTGTGGATAAAAAATTACAGGCACGACTCTGGCAGGTAGTAGCTGGCAGTTGACATGGCCTTGCAGTGCTTGACTGTATGGTTGTGCGATGTCCCCAGTTCATGCAGGCACATTCATGTGGCTATATCAATGTTGGGTGGTCTACATAATGAGGTAGCTTACTGAAACAACACTGGTCAAGGGCTGAAGCAGGACCAAACAATGTTTGTCAGGTGCGCCTCATAATTTGTAGTGTTCATAGTTTTAGTATTTGGGAGACGCGTGACACCAGGGCCCGTATTCCGAGTTTACGTCGTTATTGAATTGTCGCTGTCTAACGTGACCTCGAGTCATCTGATTGGTCGAAACACCGGAACCCGGTGTTGCCACTACAAAACCGGAAAAGGTGGCAACATCCATTTCTGGCATTTCGATCAATCAGATGACTCGAGATTACGTGAGATAGCGACAATTCGATGATGACGCAAACTCAGAATACGGGCCCAGGAATAGGCATGACACAGAGAGAGTTAAAGGTGCATGGAGGGTTTCTGTTGTATAATGGGAGGACTGTTATAGCTTTGTGCGATGTTCTTGTTTCTTTCTGGCAATTGAGCCTTAGTACTCAGAGCATTTGGTAGCTGGATGATGTGTCGTTACCACACTGTATTTGGTGAGTTTTGAAGGATGAGGCGAAACAGTCAAAGCATGAAACTTCTTTCTAAGGTTTCCAGGCACTTATAACCAGTGTGGGCACAGGGCTGCATGACGACTGTGATAGTTGCCGTGCAGTTCAAAATCAATGAGGCCCTGCTGCCACTTTCAAGGTTACACAGACAAATTTATGCAGCTGCACAGCTAACTGTGTGCATGACCTCACTTTGGCAATGAGTCTGATGCCCTGGGAGTTTTTGTAGCAGATACATAGTATGTAAGCCAACACATTGTACACATTGACACATTGTAAGCCAACAGTGTAACTACAGTGCTTGGATAGAGGCCCTGCTTGAGGCTGCCCAGTGTCTTGTCTCCCACAGGAGGTAGTGAGTTGGAGATGGTGGCTTGTTGTCTGGAAGACCTTTAGATTCTAACCTACTTACTACACGGGCCACATAAGCTAGTAAACATGTCCTGCATTTGGTTCAGTTCAAGTTTCAGGGCTCGAAGCAAAGTCTGAGCCAGAAAGAAGGAAACATGGAGCTATTGCAAAATTTACTGTGGTCATGGTTAAGAAATGTGAATGTAGCAAGGAGAATAACACAGGTAGCTGTGCAGTCTTTTGAAATGTGTGTGCAGGTGTTGTTCATTCCTTGATACATGGATCTTGTCAGTGGAAAAATTTAGTGCACCATTTAGTGGATTCTGAGTGTCACGTTAGTGGCATAAGAAGCAGACATGAGCACTTTTTGTGTGCTCTTGGCCATGCAGTCCCACGCTGCTGCCGTGCCCTGCACCCAGTGAGCAGCAGCCCAGCGAATTGCATGTGGTGGCACCCAAGGTGGATGACCACAGTGGCAGCAGTATTGCCAGCAGCAGCAGTGGCTTTGGCAGCCTGCCCCGCAAACAACGGCCAACCGTTGGAAGCGCATCTACTGGTGGGCTCTTTTGCTTTACTTTTTGGCTGTCAATTGTACCAGGCCAGCTTTCTAAAACTGAGCAAAGGACTATGTTTCAAAGTGGACGAAGCGCTAACAAGACATTCACAAAAAAAGGGGTATGGAATTGTGAATGTCGTTCATTTTTGAAATGTTGCACCAACTAGCCCAGCAAAAGGTTCTTAAAGACCTATGTAAGCTACATCAGTCACGTTGCTAAAAAGCTGTTGGTAGTCGGTCAAAAAGAATGGTTTGCATTCCCTCCCTATCAGTAACGTGTGATGTTTTCTCCTTTGAAATAGCAAGACACAAAGTCATGGCAAGTGTTGCTGCACAGTTTATATCTGCAGCATTCTTTCTTTTCTTTTTTTCTTCTTGCAAATGGAGCAAGAGCTTAGTGGCCAAAACACACCCTTTTATTGCAGTCAAACCCGGTTATAGTGAACTGCGTGTTTTGACGAAATTTGTTCGATATATGAAATACAGTCAACGACCGATTTTTCGGACCCTCTAGGGAACGCAAAAATGTCTGAAAAATCGGGCAGTCCGAAAAAAGCTAATGCATGAAAAAGACGTACCATTTTACGAATATTTCTGGGATCCAAACAGTCAAGGACGAGGGTATTAGGCTTCCGAAACATCAAAGCATGAAAAAGAGCCGTTCAAAACAACTACTGAGTGACCCATGCCTTTTTGTTGGCTTCGTGCCCCTTTAAGGGGGGAGGCTACCTTTGAATACCAACTTTGTTGTTTCTTGAGATAATTGAATGAAATTTTCAGGGTAGACTCATGGCACAGTCATTTGAATAACTGCAAAGTTTCATGGAGCTGCGCACATTGGTACTCAAGTTAGAGAAGTATATCAGAATGGTTCACATGGGTTCCTTGTACCATGCCTGATGAACTTGAAAAATGTGTTGGCACTATGAAATTCATTATGAAGGTTCCTGAATAGATACCACAGGGCAAGACAGAGCCCCTTTTTTTTAATTTCCCTGCCGAAAAATTTTAGCAGTGCATTGAGGTTAGTGCCACTAATTGGACTTTCATTAGCCTAATTTTGATTGTTTATTATAAATTCCAGACTCAATAATTTGAAAAAATGAGCTTGTCTTGCCCTCGGAAATTTATTCAGGCTCACAATAAAAAAAACTAGGTGGGAATTCGATTAGCGGTTCCAGAAATACTGCGGGAATAAGCAACCATACCATGAAAAAAATTCATTCTGAGAAAATGGCCCTTGAAGTTTAAGACAGCATTTTCAAGTCTAAAGTTTGTTTTTCACTGCAGCACGTTGTGCCTCCACCTCCCCGATTCCCTCGGAAAGTGCATTTTCATGCGAACAGCGGACGACGCTGACGGACGCGTTATCGCTTGCGATGACAGACGCAATACAGGAGGCCGAGATCGCCGAGGTTGATATGGTCGGTACAGCAGGCACGCTTCAAACGCCGGCTCCTTACATTGACTCAAAAGATACGCAGTTGGAAGTGGCAGCGCAGTCGGCCTAGTAGTGATGTAGCAGAAGCAGCACTAATAGAAGCGTCTCTGCGCCCGTTGGCAACGCCCTTCGCTAATTTCGCGATTCGGACGGCATTCACAGAACGACGACGTATGCAGCGTTTTGAACTTCTTAGTGCGCATCGTGGCCGACCGTGCAATAATCCACAAAGTGAACATAACCGTTCAAAACACGCCACCAGAATTCGTAACGAGCGATGATCACGGCGATCTCAAAATGGTGAAACTTGAAGCGATTCAGCGAGCGCACAAAGAACGCTAGCTCAGTAGGCAGCCGGAGCAGACGACGCGCCGGGGAGGGGCCACCGCGTTAGCGCGTGCTTTGTCCAATCACAGCCCGAATTCGAGACGCGGGAAGCTCAGCAATCCCTGTGAGGCCCCCAATCACAAGCGAGCCATGCTACTGCTACGCCGCGGACGCCGCCGGCGAAGGCAATATGGAAAAGGGCAAGCATTCACAAACAAAACAAGACCAAGATGGCGGCGTTCGGTTCAGCGGCAAAGAAATGGCGCGCGCGCGAAGTTTGGGTACTTTTGCCGTTCGCTCGCGACTCTGGGGCTGCCGCGCCCAGTTGTATATTTAATTTAAAGCAGTTCCACGATGAATTAGGCATTTATAATTATAGGAAAGGTAGTTTATAACATATACAGCCGAGATATGTACTTTTTGAAAAGCCGACTTTTTCGCGATTTTTCGACTTTCGAAGCCTGCGTCCCCCCTAACACCGCAGGTTTTTCGATTTCCCGATTACAGGCAAGGGAAGCTTCTCGCTGCCAGACATGTTGCTGTTGACGAGAACGGTCAGCCGCTTTTTACTCTGCTTGCTACCGTGGCATGGGTCACCAGCAAAAGCAAGCATTCTTTCCGGCAACATCTTATAAAATAAGCCAGTTTTATCGCATTTGAAAACATTGTCAGCAGAGAACTGCTGTAACAAAGACTACAGTTCTTCGTTGCGGTACTGCTCAATAACTGCATTGTCGACGGCGCTGCTCTCACCGCACACCTTGAACTTGAGGTCATTCCGATGTTTAAAGTTTCTCAGCAGCCACCCATCACTAAACTTAAAATCGTCAATGCCCATTTGAAGCGCGAGATTTTCCGGTTTTTCTTTCAAGACGCCGCCCGAGTCCGGCAATCGCTTTGCAGTCATTGAATTAAGCCACGGCTTCCTCAAGCTTTGGGTGAACACCTTAGCTTGCATTCTTTTTTTTTTTGGCACCAGATATGTTTTTCGGCCGCTTCCAGGATCTTGCCCTTGTTCTTGAGAAAATCCGAGACTGTTTGCTTTGAAATGCCGAACTCCTTACCCACGTGAGCCTGCGATCGGCCGCTCATTACTTGTTTAATAATGGCGGCTTTCTTCTCCATCGTTAACCGACGGTACTGTTTTCCACGCTTTGATGCCATCGGCGAGGATGACGAGGACGGAGTGGGGGCCATCGAGGGCAAGCAAAATCCTCTTGCGAAGTGTCGAAGCACCTAGGGCTAGCGTCGCAGAACACACTTGACACAATACGTAGCACGTAGCAAAACCATGCATCAGCGTAGCGAAAAAACACCCTGTGGTCTGCGATGAGTCTGTGCAATGAAAAAGCTAAACGGTCGTGACATCGACAGCGCTTCCAGAAACTCCAGAAGAGGTGCTGGTAAACATAGTGTGGCCAGACCAAATTGGTGTGTGACGGCTAGGTACGGCTAGTTGTCCAAAGCTGTGACATGATATGCAGACTGGGAGATAGCCAAAATGGTGGCTTTGTATGACGCAATTGCGGTTTCAGACCTTCCGTCGCGTCAAAAAGTCAGAAAAATTGGATGGCGGGGGGTTCAAGCATCCAAAATTTCAGATGTCCTTATAGTACATTGATTCTTTGGGGCTCATGGCGGTGTTGCGAAGAGGTCCACAATATAGGGCATGTCCGAAAATTCGGTCGTCGACTGTAGTTCACCCTAACCTAGCTCATTTACAGTCGAACCCGGATATATTGAAATCGAAGGGACCCTGCTGCGCAGCTCGGACCCTGAGCTCCAGCTCCTACTCGTCCAACTGGCTGAAGAGGCTGCTGGGACCCAAGACCTCCCGGCCTGCCTCTGAGGCGGCGGCACCCGCCCCTTGACCTGCGTGTCGGGGGGTGGGTAGATCACCTTATCTGTTGGACATTAAAGTTTAGTCCATCCATCCATCCACTCGAAGGGGATTGCGAAATAGTTCGATAATTCGATATACAGAAATCGGCTTGTGACGGCACTTACGATGCGAAAAAACAATACCGTATTTGTCGCGTAGTCAACCCACTCGCATAATATACCCCCCCCTCCAGTTTTGCACCCGAGAATTTGAAAAAAAAAAAAAAAAAAACGTTAAGGACAGCTCGCTCACATGCAAGCGATTGAGCGATCTCAGCGAAGATGCGGCAGCGACATGGTAGAACAACAAATGGTAGCGTAACTCCCACAGAAGCCTGCGTGTCGACTCTGAGCGAGGCTTTAGTTCCCCAGCGCCCCCTGCGAACTGTGAGGCACAACAAACATGTGACGTTGTTTCTGACGTCACAGTGACATACTTTTGGCGGGGAATTTGATTGTCTTTTTGCTTATGAACGAAAAACAAGGCCAACAACGACGGAGGCAGAACGATGCTCGGATAAGGCAGAAAAATGGACACCGTAACTTTTCAGCCAACTTTACTTGACATGGATTTATACTGTCAAGTTTTAGATTAACTGAAATGTTACAGCATCTTTAACCACCTTATCATAGCATTGTTCTGCCTCCGTCGTCGTTAGCCTAGTCTTCCGTCGCGCGTCATGTAAACGCATTCTGGGGCTTATTTCTTCGGGCACGTTTGTGAACAAGGGCCTTCAAGTGAATTCGGCAAGCACATGGTAGAATCACATGGCTTGAAGCATTTCACTAAGGGCATAAATGAGTGAAGCTGTGCTGCATAGAAAGCCAGGCTTTATTAATTCACGATTACTTACACAGACGCTTCATAATAATAATAATAATTGTTTCACAGGAAGGGAAAGGCGCAGTATCTGTCACACTTGCTCTGTGGACACCTGAACCGCGCCGTAAGGGAAGGAATGAAGGTGGGAGTGAAAGTCAAAAGAGCTAAAGGGGAGCCGTAGGTGAGGGCTACGGAGTAATTTTGACCACCTGGGGATCTTTAATGTGCTCTGACATCGCACAGCACATGGACGCCACTTCGTTTCGCCTCCATCGAAACGCAGCCGCCGCAGTCGGGTTCGAACCCGGGAACTCCGGCACAGTAGTCGGGCGTCTTACCACTGCACCACCCCGGCGGGGCACACAGACGCTTCACGACAATGAAATCTTTAAGTGTAGGAAAGCAACCACCGCTCATTCGTCACGATCTTCATGAAATCCTCGTGATAACAAAATGATCTGAGCGTAGGTCTCCAAACGAGGCGCGGTCAGATTATAAATGGGTAAAAGATCTTGCTAACAAAGTACATATCAGTGTCAAAGAACAACACAAACAAACGAACGGAACAACTAACGCTTGCGCTACAACGCCAACCTGTAAGAGCTTAGGTAAGCAATTCAAATTGGGATTGCTAGTATTTAGAAGTTAGTGCGTCTGAGAAGTGAAAATATCTACGATATAGCTTCGCTCCAATAAATCTCGCCCTGTTCATGATTCCATTATTTTACTCGCGCTTCATTTGCCACTGAGAGGAGTCAATGTGAGGCTACAAATTTACAACTTAAGCATTAACATGTTCATGAGAAAGATCCCATTGACAATAAACATCACTGTCATCATCAGCCTGATTATACGCGCTGCAGGGCAAAGGCCTCTCCTATATTTCTCCACTTAACCCGGTTCTGTGCTAGCTGCATCCACTTGACCCCTGCGAACTTCTTAATCTCATCCGCCCACCGAACTTTCTGCCGCCCCCTGCTACGCTTTCCTTCCCTTGGAATCCAGTTTGTTACCCTCAGCGACCATCGGTTATCCTCTCTTCGCACTACATGTCCTGCCCATTTCCATTTCTTCTTCTTAATTTCCACTAGAATGTCGGTAACTTGAGTTATTTCTCTGACCCACTCTGTACGCTTTCTATCTCTTAATGTTACCTCTACCATTTTTCGTTCCATAGCCCTCTGGGTTGTCCTCAAGTAGAACTCTCTTGGTTAGCCTCCACGTTTCAGCCCCATAGGTGAGCACAGGCAAGATGCAACTGTTGTATACTTTCCTCTTGAGCGATACCGGTAAGCTGCTAGTCATAATCTGCGAGTGCTTGCCAAATGCGCTCCATCCCAATCTTATTCTTCTTGTTATTTCCTTTTCATGGACCGGATCTGCGGTTACTACCTGTCCTAAGTAGACATATTCGCCTACTACTTCCAGTATTTCGCTACCTAATGTAAACTGCTGTTCCTTCCCGAGGCTGTTGAACATTACCTTAGTCTTCTGCGTATTGATTTTCAAGCCTACCTTTCTACTTTTCCTGTCTAGGTCATCAATCATTATTTGCAGTTCATCCCCCGAGTTGCTTAGCAAGGCAATGTCATCAGCAAATCGCAGATTACTGAGGTATTCTCCATCTACCCTTATCCCTAACTGCTCCCATTCCAAGTCTCTGAATACTTCCTCTAAACAAGCTGTGAATAGTACTGGGGAGATTGTGTCTCCTTGCCTTACACCTTTATTTATGGGAATTTTGTTACTTTCTTTATGCAGAACTATGGTTGCTGTGCAGCCACTATATATATCTTCCAGCACTTTCACGTACGGCTCGTCTACCCCCTGATTTCGCAATGCCTGCATCACCGCCGAGATTTCAACTGAGTCAAATGCTTTTTCGTAATCAATGAATGCCATGTATAAGGGCTGGTTATATTCCGGGCATTTTTCTATCACCTGATTGATGGTATGGGTATGATCAATAGTTGAGTACCGTTTCCGAAACCCTGCTTGATCCTTTGCTTGATTGCAGTCTAAGGTTGTCCTAATTCTATTAGCGATTACCTTAGTAAATACCTTATACGTAACAGACAGTAAGCTGATTGGTCTGTAATTTTTAAGGCCCTTAGAGTCCCCTTTCTTGTGAATGAGGATAATGTTTGCATTCTTCCATGGTTCCGGTACCGTCGATGACACCAGGCACTGCGTATACAGGGTGGCCAGTTTTTCTAGCACGATATCCCCCGTCATTCAGCAAATCTGTAGTTATCTGACCCTCTACAGCTGATTTCCCCCTTTTCATAGTTTCTAGTGCTTTCTTGACCTCGTCCTTCGTCACAGGTGCAACGTCTGACCGTTTTTCCCTACCGCCAATCTCATTACGGTCCTGACTACTTTGGCTACTGTAGAGATCTGTATAGAACTCCTCGGCTACTTTGACTATCTTGTCCATATTAGTGATGACGTTGCCCGCCTTGTCCCTTATCGCATACATCTGGTTTTTGCCTATGCCCAATTTCTTCTTTACCGCTTTAAGGCTTCCCCCGTTCTTTACAGCATGCTCAATTTTCTCCATGTTATACTTCCTTAAATCGGCCACCTTGCGCTTATTGATTAGCTTTGATATCTTGGCCAATTCGATCTGGTCTGTTGAATTGGAAGCTTTCATACTCTGGCGTTTCTTAATCAAATCTTTCGTCTCCTTAGACAGCTTACCGGTATCCTCTCTAACTATCCTACCGCCTACTTCTACCGCGCACTCAGTAATGATATCTCTGAAATTATTGTTCCTTGCCTCTAGGGTAATGTCGCCATCCTCAGTTAGAGCTGAATACCTATTCTGTAGCGAGATCCTGAACTCTTCTGCCCTCCTCCTCACCACTAATTCGTTGATGGGTTTCTTTCTTACTAATCTGTTGCGTTCCTTCTTCAGATTTAGGCTAATTCGGGACCTCACCATCCTGTGGTCACTGCATCGCACTTTCCTGATTACCTCTACATCCTGCACAATGGCGGGGGTGGAACACTTTATGAAGTCGATTTCATTTTTAGTCTCTCCGTTAGGACTTTTCCATGTCCATTTCCGGTTCTTCCGTTTGCTGAAGAAGGTATTCATGATTCGTGAGTTATTGCGGTCTGCAAACTCAACTAGTAACTCCCCCCTGCTATTCCTAGAACCAATACCATAGTCACCTACTGCCTTGTCTCCTGCCTGTTCTTTTCCCTACCTTGGCATTGAAGTCGCCCATTAGTACAGTATACTGCGTCTTTACTTTTCGCATTGCCGATTCTACATCTTCATAGAAGCTTTCAACTGCCTGGTCATCATAACTACATGTAGGTGCATAGGCCTGTGCAACCTTCAGTTTATACCGCTTATTAAGCCTAATTATGATGCCTGCAACCCTCATTAATACTATAGAATTCATCTATATTACCCGCTATATACTTATTGACAAGGAAACCTACTCCTAGTTGTCGCCTCTCTGGTAAACCTCGATAACACAGTACATGCCCATCCTTCAGTACAGTATAGGCCTCATTCGGCCTCCTAACCTCACTAAGCCCTATGATATCCCATTTCATGCCCTCTAGTTCCTCTAACAGCACTGCTAAACTAGCTTCACTAGCAGCAGGGGGTGCTAAGAAAGCCTGGCTCCGCTGAACAGGCCGCCATTGGAAACTGACCCTGGCAACGTTTAACGCTAGAACCCTTCTAGCGTTAAACTTTGCCAGGGTCAGTTTCCAATGGCGGCCTGTTCAGCGGAGCCAGGCTTTCTTAGCACCTCCTGCTGCGTCACAGGTCTGACCGCCGCCATGGTCAGTTGTTCCGCAGCCGCTGGTGACTGAGGGCCGGGGTTTTATGGAGCTTATCATACGAGGTTGCGGCCAATTACTGCACCAGGGTGGCCAACTCCTGTTCTGGTGAGGGAGTGCGTTGCCGGAGGTGTTCACCGGCATCAGGTCGCACCCCAAACCTGTTTATGCAATTCCATCGGCACGCGGATTTTTTTTTTTTCATCCGGTGGAGAATTGCGCGGCACCGGAATTTGAACCCTGGTCCTCTTGCATGCGAGGCGGATGTTCTACTGCTACGCCACCGCTGCACCTGAACATCACTGTAATAACAGCTAAAGCACGTTCAGCGAACGTTGGTGCAGTAATACGACGCAGTAAGCAAAACACGCAGCAAATGGAACGGAACGGAAGGCTTTGAGCAATGCGACACGCGTCTTGGGGGCAATAAAATCTCACCTTCACCGCTCAATTAAAACATGCAGCGATACGCCGCTCATGCAGATGTGTATCCGTAAAAGAAGCCACCACTTTTGCGACGTGCCTGGGTGGCCGAGCCGAGCCGCCGAGCTGTGACGCAGCATTGTCCCATCGTCCAGAAATGCGCACATGCAGCAGCAATCAGTTTCTCATCGAGCACACACTGTCTTTGCCTTGCTGTAAAGCTCTACCAGAACCAGCAGAATGAAATGCTGACTGTTTGTTACAGATAACCCACTCTGTACGCAGCACGCAACGATGAACGTTGAACCGGGGCCGATGACGAACCCATTCCGCGGATGAAAAAAAGCTTTGGTCTGAGCCATATCTGATCTTTGGGCAACTACGCAGCGGATAATAAGTGGCCAAGAGAGGCCACTAGAAACAAGTTAAAATATTATTATAAATGTGACACATTTTTTTCTTACGCAAGAAACAAAAACTGCATTCATTCCTAAGCGCGAATATTATGTTTACTTTCTAGTTCTTTGGAGTTCTGGCAGATCTTATTTTCTGTGCGCTAGTAATTTGCCTCACAGTTCGCAGGAGCCCTCATCATCGAGTTGATGCCGCTGGCAGTAGGCAGCTGCACGCGTTTTCTTCCAAATTGCGCGACCAGTTGTACATAGACCTTGGCAGCGACAGAGCGAAAATTTTCAAACTTAGAACTGCGTCCCTTGCGCTGCTCGAGCCACCGCGGCAGCTCTAAACAAGGTTTCTGTGTCGCCGCGGCAGAAATCAGAAATCGCAAGCGTTTTTGCTTGCATGTCGATGGCGCGCATCACTTCGTTTCGGTCCTCTCATCCACAGCTCATTTCTTGGCAGCGTGCCAAGATGCTGCGCAGCGATAACGTCAGGGCGCGTTTCTTTTGATAGCTCCTGCGGTGACGGGCAGAGTGCTCGTCACCGCAGGAGCTTGGCAGAGTGCCCGTGATGGCTTGATTGCACGAGCCTGGTTAGATTTATCACGCCGCGCTTAGAGCGGGTATCATGATCGCAGCAGCTGGCCGTGGGCGTTCGTAATTCATACATGCAAGGATAAACGACTCCCGCCAAAAAAAAAAAAAAGCCCTGCTGCTTCTTAACACCCACAGCCGTCATATCTTAGGCTACGCCGCGCGTACAGCCCACCGATAAGAATAGATGACTCTCGCAAAAAAAAAAAAAAAGAGAGAGCCACGTCAGCCGCCGCGCGCAGAGGGTTCGCAACACACGCTAAACCTTCTCCATGCACTAAAGCATCTGATGTCTGTCTGAAAACGGGCTGAGCTGACTTGGCGCATGCGTAGCGCGTGCTGAAGAAGAGAGATAGCTCGGCAAAAGAATGGGCACACCCACGCACATGGCTTGCAAAAGTCATGTGCTGGCGCGCGGGAAACGATAACTGCAGATGCGCGCACCTTTGGGGAATGGGCGCAGCGCTGCCCAGAGCAGCCGTCGCCGAACTGTCCCCTCATTCCTTCTGCGCGTGGCTTGAAAACGTCACGCCGCAAACGGCCAAGGGTGATGCGATCGTCTTTGGGGAAGGCCCACTTTCCAGTGCGTGGTGCGGAGTTCGATATATCGAACGACCGGTGAAATTGAGTTCGATATATGACACGACTTTCCTATACTTTTACATGCGATTTTCAAGGGGATATTCCGCGAGTTCACCAAAATTCAATATATCCGGGTTCGATATAACCGGGTTCGACTGTATAACAAACTTCAGCATCAAGTTCGCTATAAATTTGTTATAATTCGTTATAGAACAGTTGATCGTAACTGCAGTAACAAATGAAACATATGCCACTCACCATGAATAACCCATTCCAATAAAAACTTATTGCAGAGAAATGTACGCCTAATTGCAGTAGGCAGTGATTTTCTTCTCAATACTACGAGTCGAGCGGGCTCGCCTGACAGCAACGTCATCGTCGACTGTCAAAAAGTCCTCAAAGGCAATTTTTTCTGGCAGGGCATCGGCGTATCGGCGAGTTCTTTCCGAAATCATGGCAGTATCGCTGTCGCACTGCATTCTCAACTTCTGCACCCTCGTAACATAATCCAGCATGGTAGAAAGTGCTCCTGATTGTGCCTTCAATCACACCTTACCTGGCATGGCTGATTATTTTGATTGCGCCTGCAAATTGATCTTCAGCTCGTCATTCGCCCGTAATTTCACCAGCAAGCGCTCAACGACTCGCTCCAGAAGCCTAGCTTGAATGCTCGTATGATTTCTTGATCAAGGGGCTGTAAAACCGCTGTGTTATTCTGTGGCAAGAAGCAGAACTCGATGTTTCTTAGTGAGACGCTGCAGTGGTGCGCGGAGCAGTTGTCAGGGAGAAGGCAAATATTGTATCCGTATGTCGAAAGTTCATCCCAATCCCGCAGCCAAGCTTTGAACAACATTCTGGTCATCCAGGCCTTTGAATTCGAGAGTTATGTCACTGGTGCACCCTCACAGGCACATTGGAGATTTGAACTTGCCAATGACAAGTGGTCGCAACTTTGCGAACCCGTCCATGTTCGTCGTAAGAAGAACAGTAACTCGGGCCTCGTTCATTTTGCCTTCGTGACACTTCTCATTCTTGATCCCCAGCATCCTACTTGGCAGTAGCTACCAAAACAAGGCAGTTTCGTATGTGTTAAAAATGTTCATGGCTCGTACCTTTCCTTCACACCATGTCATATGTCCGGCACCCGCTTCTCAATGCCTTCTGTATCCACGACGTGGCTCTCGCCTCCTGCCTTAAACCCCTCGACATCCAGGATGCAGGCAAAATCTTTTGCCTTTTGTTGCAGCATGGGGCTATAGACGGGCAGATTTCGTCCGCGGACATCCAGCAATTACTGCTTATTTCTTGGCTTTCTCTACTTTGTCATAACCCGGCTTGCGGAGCCAATAGCCATCAGCTTTTAGGCGATCCTTTACATTGTCTCTTATGGCAGACTTGTTTTTCAGGATGGTGCTCAGCGTACTCCTCCGAATTTTGAAATGCTGCATTGTCTGACTTTTTTTCGCCACGCTCGACACAGCAAATTGTCTCAAGCTTTTCAGAAAGTGGCAGAGCTTGCTGCTGCGTTATGTTGTCAAAACGTCTGCAACATAGCTACGGCCTAAGTCATGTGAGCAGCACAGTAGCTTGACACGCAAATGCAAGGAAAGAAAGCACGAAGGAGGTGTCGCGGACAAATTTTTCAGGCTGCCTTCTCCTTTAGTCACCCGAGGCATGAAAGACCCGGAGCTGTTCACACGTACTTGATCACGTGGTAGGCAGCTGCCAAATAAGAATGGTGCAGAGCAAGGCTGGCAGAAGGCACAGAGTTTAAAAGCCACTTGGCAGACACATACATTTTATTGTCCTAGTTCCTACAGTCGCAACAACAACATTTCATGGAAGCACTGGCAGGCAGCTTGGCGCAAGTGCATTGGCGAACTTTTGATGACCAATCATGCGTGCTCAGAGCTTAATATATTCAGTGTTTAGTTTGTTATAAACATTACATTTTACATGCATAATGGCAGAAGAACTTCGGGGTGTTCACTATATGGCGCAGTGTGCTTTACTCGAGTTCATATATTTGGGTTTGTCTGTATATGCTGACTGCAGTTGCTAGCCTTCTCCTAAAACACAGTGCACTGGTAACTCATTGGTTAAGCATATTTCATAACATTACAAAGTGGCACAGTAACACATTTAGTATTTCTACAATCAGTGGCGCCAGCAGCACAGTCGGCCGAGTGAAGCAACTGCAGTATGAGCCGCATGCAAGGTTGTTGTCTTGCTGAGTGACAAAGTTGCAGACTTTCCAACCCTGTACCTTTCTATTCATTACCAAAGAATGTTGCACAAAATAGCAATATGGCACATCCGTGTGTGTTGATTGTTCAAATTATCCAAAAGCTTAGATCAATGAGAGAAAACGTATGCCATAAACACTGGATAAGGACAATGGAGGGAAGACGGGCAGTAATCAAATATAAAACACCATGTATCTTAAGCACAAAAGCAGAACCAGTAATAATATTGTCACGACTGAAGTCACAGGGAGCCGTGAAGGTACACGTAGCCGAGGACCAGAGAATAAGGTTGCTTGTCGTTCCGAACACAGAGTCCAGCACAAGCGCGCTGCTCGTGCCAACAACCGCTTCGTCGTCGTCGGCGCCAAACACGGCTGTCGTGCGGCGCTAGGCACGTGGCATTATCCCCCCCCCCCCCCCGTGAAAGAAAACATTGTCCCAATGACAAGGTGAGAGGAGAAACTAAAAAAAAAATTAGGCGTGAGGGGAACTGTACAATAACGCAAGGTTTCACTTGCAGGAAGCGCTCAGTCACTCGAAAAGTACGGCTTTAAGCGCACCACATGCACAATTTCAGGCCGCTGGCGTCGAACACTGACGGTCACAGTTCCATCTGGAATGACTTCGTAATTTACGCTGTTTAAGCGGCGCAGGACTTTATAGGGTCCGAAATAGCGGTGGAGTAGTTTCTCGCTCAAGCCTTTGTGGCGCACGGGGGTCCACACCCACTGGACTTCCCTGTGCCGGAGGTTATAGTGTCGAGCGTCGGAAGCATGCTGCTCCTTGATGTGCAAGCGAGCGAGCTGACGGGCTTGCTCGGCCTGTTCTGCGAAATGGGCGGCATCGGGTTCGACCGCTTCTTCCCCGCACGGGAGCATCGCGTCCAACATCGTGCGGGCTTCTCTGCCATATACGAGACGGAACGGCGTAAACTTCGTGGTTTCCTGCGGCGCCGTATTCTAGGCGAAGGTGACATACGGCAGGATCTCGTTCCACATTTTATGTTCGACGTCGATGTACATTGAGATCGTGTCCGCCAAAGTTTTGTTTAGTCGTTCCGTTAATCCATTTGTCTGAGGGTGATACGCTGTTGTTGTGCGATGCTCGGTATGGCTGAGAGTTAAGGTGTCCCGCAGTAGCCGAGCTGTAAACGCCTTTCCCCAGTCAGTAATGATGGTCGACGGTGCACCGTGTCTGAGCACAATGTCGTTCATAAAGAATCGAGCAACTTCGCCGGCAGTACCTCGGGCAAGGGCCTTCGTTTCAGCGTAGCGTGTCAAGTAGTCTGTGGCGACTACGATCCACTTGTGTCCGTTCGAGGATAAAGGAAATGGGCCTAAAAGGTCGAGTCCCACTTGCGCGAAGGGTGTGAGGGGCGGTTCAATAGATTGTAACATACCGGATGGCTTGAGCGTGGGTTTTTTTCACCGCTGGCATTGTCGACAAGTCTGTACGTAACGTCTAACGCTCGGAGAAAGATGTGGCCAGTAATAGTTCTGCCGGACTCGGTTTAGGGTGCGTGTAAAGCCAAGATGTCCTGAAGTTGGTTCGTCGTGGCAGGCCAGGAGGATTTCGTGCCTTAGATCAGCCAGTATGACTAGCAGGTACGTTTTTGCACTCGACGTAGAATTCTTATAAAGCACCCCATTGCAGAGGCAATACGACGACAACCCCCGAGCAAGATACTGGGGTATTGTAGGATGCCCACCTTCAAGATGGTCAATAATCAGTCGCAGCTCGTCGTCGGCACGCTGTTTGGAGGCGAGATCGGACGTAGTGACTGCTCCGAGGAAGCTATCGTCGTCGGTGGCATCTGACGAAGGAGGGCGCGCGGGACAGGCTATCAGCATCGGTGTGCTTCCGGCCAGACTTATAAATAACATCGAAATCGAACTCCTGCAGGTGCAGTGCCCAACGTGCTAAGCGGCCACAAGGATCCTTTAAGTTTTTCAGCCAACACAAAGAGTGATGGTCAGTGATGACACGAAACGGTCGGCCATAAAGGTACGGGCGGAACTTGGCAGCGGCCCATACTACCGCCAAACATTCTTTTTCAGTGGTGGAATAGTTACACTCAGCACGGGAAAGTGCACGGCTGGCGTAGGCAATTACTTTCTCGACCCTGTCTTGGTGCTGAACTAGAACGGCACCAAGGCCGACGTTGCTCGCGTCCGTGTGTAACTCTGTGTCGGCATCATCGTCGAAATGTGCCAGGATCGGGGGTGACTGGAGCCGGCGTCGTAACTCGTCAAAAGCCATCTGCTGCTCGGCGCTCCAGGAAAATGATGCGTCATCTCGAGTCAGGAGAGTGAGAGGGCTGGCCATCTGTGCAAAGTTTTTGATAAAGCGACGATAATAGGAGCACAGCCCCAAAAACCATTGGACTGCTTTTTTGTGGGCAGGGACGGGAAAGGCAGCAATGGCAGCAAGTTTCTCAGGGTCAGCTCGGATGCCATCAGCACTCACGATGTGCCCAAGAAACTTCAATTCGGTGAACCCGAAGTGGCACTTTTGAGGCTTGAGAGAAAGGTTGGCGGGTCGGACGGCTTCGAGAACAGTTCTCAGGCGGCGCAGGTGTTCCGTGAACGTCTGTGAAAAAATTATCACGTCGTCGAGATAAACAAGGCATGTCTGCCACTTAAGACCTGTGAGCACAGTGTCCATCATCCGCTGGAAGGTGGCAGGAGCACAGCAGAGCCCGAATGGGAGGACGCGGAATTCGTAGAGCCCATTTGGTGTTACGAAGGCAGTTTTTTCACGGTCCCTCTCATCGACTTTAATTTGCCAATAACCACACCTGAGATCAATGGAGGAGAAGTACTTGGCTCGGCGAAGTCGGTCGAGAGAGTCGTCAATCCGTGGCAGCGGATAGACGTCCTTCTTTGTCATACTGTTAAGTTTCCGATAGTCAACGCAGAAACGAAGTGTTCCGTCTTTCTTTTTAACGAGGACTACAGGCGACGACCATGGGCTGCTTGAAGGTTGAATGACGCCATCAGCGAGCATCTCCTTGACTTGCTGTTGGATAGCGTCTCTCTCCCGAGGAGACACACGATAGGGCTGCTGATGGATGGGTCGAGTGCCTTCATGCGTGATGATCCGGTGTTTAATGACCGACGTTTGGTGCACTTTAGATGAAGACGTGAAGCACACACGAAACTCCAGCAATAGATCTTGGAGTTGTCTCTTTTCAACGGAGGAAAGGCTAAAATTGATGTCGACAGCGTGTACGGCGTCATCCGGTTCAGTGCTAGGCGTAGCTTCCTCTGAAGCAAAACATTCGGCGACTTCGTGCAGATGGTCGACGTAAGCAATGACAGTGCCACGGAACAGATGTCGATGTTCATTGGAGATATTGGTGACAAGCACCTCCGTCTCTCTTCCACGAAGGAAACAAAGACCTCTTGTCACAGAAACTCCCAAGGCGAGTGAGAGGGAGACATTAGGCTCAACAACCCGGAGGCCGTGATGTGGCTCGTCACAAGTAACTCTGGCGAGGATGCTGGCGCGTGGTGGCACTGTGAGGCTATCATCGGCGACTCGCAGCGTGGAGTGGGACCCGCGGTACTCATGCTTTTCAGTGGCCAGTTTGGCGGAAAACGTCACCAAGCAGTTCGGTAGATCTATAGTGGCACCGGGCTCACGAAGGAAGTCGATGCCAAGAATAACATCACGAGAGCATTCGCGTAGAACAAGAAAAGTCGCAACAAATGTGCAGCCTCGCACCGTAACCTGGGCTGTACACATACCCAGTGGTGCAACCACATGTCCGCCTGCCGTCCATATGTCTGGTCCATTCCATGGCGTCATCACCTTTTTCAGTGTTCTTGTAAGCCGCCCGCTAAGGATAGAATAATCGGCTCCCGTATCAACTAAAGCGCTGACCTCCTTCGTGTCGACGATAACAGGGATGTCAAGGGAGACCCGGCCAAGACCAGGGCCTGTCAACGTCGGTTCGGAGTGAAGTGAGCGGTGTGGCGGCGGAAGCTAGACGGCAGTTGGGTGGTCGGCGTTAGGACAATTCGACGTCGACGGCAGGTCGGCGTGAAGCAAGCGGTGCGGCGGCGGAAGCTGGGCGGGAGTTGTGTGGTCTACGTTGGGGCGATTTAAGCGACACGGCGGTGATAACTGGTCGGCGATGCGGACGACGTCGGGGCGATCTGGTCTGTGCGGCGAAAACTGGATAGGAATTCGGCGTTCGACGTCGGGGCGAATCGAGCGGTGCGGCGGTGGAAGCTTTACGGCGAATCGGTGTGCGGCGGCCTCGCCCCCAAAGGTCGCTGGAGCTAGTTTTCCCGATGAGGGCTCGAGGAACCATGGCGTCCAGTGGTATACCGTGGCCCAGAGGGCGAAGAGCGACGAGGCGAAGGCGAGCGCGATTCGCGACGAGGAGAATGTGGCAGACTACGCTGGCGGGTGACGTACTTGGCGATGTCCTGAGGCCGCTGACCAGGCCGTGGACGAGGGCTGTCGGGGGAAAAATCCTCTAAGGCCCATCTGACGATAAGGGCACTGCTGGTAGAGGTGACCTGCCTCGCCACAGTGGTAGCAGAGAGGGCGGTTATCTGGAGCGCGCCAGAGATCGGTCTTCCGGGGCGCCTGGTGCCGATCTGCCCAGAGGGGCAGCGGTTCCGCAGCGTGCATAGCGACCTGTGGCGGCGTGTAAAGCGGAGGGGTAGGTAGCAGGGCTGGGCGGCGTGTGACATCAGCATAAGTCATCCGCTGGGTGAGGCTCTGGGGTGGTGGTGGAACGACTGTCGGTGTACTTGTCGGTGGCGTGAGTGCGTTCTGGACCTCCTCACGGATGATGCTGGCCAGGGAAGCCGCACCAGGAGTAAATGATCCATGAAGTTGCTGGAGCTCCTCGCGAACCACGGTGCGAATGAAGTCGCGAAGGGAGCTCATATCTGCCCCGGGATTGTAGTCGGTTCGGTCAGACGGCGGTAGTGTGGAGATGGAATTCAGCGGCCGAGCGTACTGGCTGCATCGCTGTTTCAGTTTCTCCATGATCACAGCTTCAGCCAGAAACGCCGCGACGGTGGTGGGTGGGTTCCGCACGAGGCCGGAAAAAAGCTGTTCTTTGACGCCGTGCATCAGGTGCAGCACCTTCTTCTCCTCACTCATGGATGGGTCGGCGCGATGGCAAAGGCGCATGACGTCTTCAACATACATTGCGACCCCTTCATTCTGACGCTGAACTCGAGAGGTCAGGGCACGCTCGGCATTCTCTCGGCGGTCACTGTTGGCGTACGTACCGAGGAGCTGGCTTCGGAAGGCCGGCCACGTAGAGAATGTGGCCTCGTGGTTCTCAAATCATGTCCGAGCAGCGTCTTCAAGGCTGAAGTAGACGTTCCGCATTTTCGCAGCATCGTCCCAGCCGTTAAACGTCGCGACCTTTTTGTAGTGAGCTAGCCAGTCCTCCGCGTCTTCAAACTGCTCACCGTGAAATGGTTTAGGGGTACGTGGGGTCTGAAGGATGAGACAGGACGAAGGGGTGGAAGGGACAGTCATGGTACGGGCGGGCGGTGTTACCACAGCTAGGGTCTCTTCGTCAAGAGCGAAGGCCTCGGGGGGGCAAGCCTTGGAGCCGTCGGCTGGTACGATGAACAGGAGTGGTCACGAGAGGCGGCCGCGTAGGATCGTCCGCAGGAGAAGGGATCATCGATGGCACCTCCACCAGTGTCATGACTGAAGTCACAGGGAGCCGTGAAGGTACACGTAGCCGAGGACCAGAGAATAAGGTCGCTTGTCATTCCAACACAGAGTCCAGCACCAGCGCGCCGCTCGTGCCAACAACCACTTCGTCGTCGTCGGCGCCAAACACGGCTGTCGCGCGGCGCTAGGCACGTGGCAATATTTTAAAAATAGCCTTTAACATCTTGCAACCATACAGACATAATAAACACTACATTTGGTGCATGGTGGCCTTAGTTGCCTATGTGCCATAAAACCCAGCATGACACATCTAGAAGCTGGCCTTCATTTTCATGAAGGAGTACTACTTCGGTTCGTGAATACCTTTCTGACTTTGTGAGAAATTATATGAGGACTGCTTAGGTGATTTCATTACTGCATCAATTAAGAGTTAAGGCCTCTTCTCTCTTTCTCTCTTGTCCCAATCCTTTATTAAAAGTGGTGGTAGAGGGCACCATGAAGCTACCTGCATTGCCATTCGTTCTGAATCGAAGTGGCAACTGTGCTGCATGATTCAGTAGCTTATGAAACATTACATGTACCGTATAAACTGGAATTTAGGTCAAAATTTTTTCTCAAAAAAAAAAAAAAAACCTAGCTAAAGTCTCCTTATACAGTGGCCTTAAGCAGAATTTGAGGCACAGTCAGGTAACAAGAAGTGTGCCTGCTTGGGAACAGACAACGAAAACCGTATCGACATCTTGCAGTTGCTGTCATTTTTTTTTTTTTTTTTTCGTCCCAAGTGCATTTTTCTTCGTGTGCATGCGGTCTTTCATTCGACCTATGAGAATAAAATGCCTCTTTAGCAATGAATAATGGCATGTGGAGGCGGTTTACAGCGGCTTTCCAGAAAAAGTGATGTCGCCGAAGCAAACGGCAAAATGGCCGCTCTCTCAGCGGCAGTTTGGCGTTTCAGAAAAGAGCGTGTGGTGCCATGGACAAGATCATCTCTTCGCATGCAACCTTTGCTGCAAAATCAAGCAAGGTTGCAAGCAAGCAAGCATGCAAGAAATGCTGCGTAAGCAACACGCTTAATGGAACTAGATGTCACACTCTAGGAGGTGGCGAGCAGCAAAGAGTCGTCTTCCAACGCTGCTGAAAGTTTGGAGTGAGATTGTAGCTGCGGTGATGCAGGGACACAGCTGATGCTTAAATATGTGCTTCTCCGCTATATTTTTACTCGCTTCACGGTAAGGGCATCGACCTATAATATGGTTTATACAGTAAATTGCAGTTATGAAGGCTGTAAAGAAGTAAAAATGAAATCATCATACAGTTACTGCTGTTCTGCTTATACATAGCTGCATCTATACTAGTTATGTAGTATGCTGTACTGACCCTTAACATGCTGTGTTTTCTTTTTCTTTCGTGTAAAGCCGAGGGGGGCAACGGTGGCGTGGGGTGCCCAGATCCAGGCGAGCCTCGTCGGGAGGAGGACTTTGAGCAGTGCCACTCGCGCAATTCAAGCTACCACAGTCAACACTCCCGTGGCTCAGGCTATGGAAGTCTTCAGTCACACTCGCGCCATGGTAGCTCCGAGTCTGGACATGTCAGGTGGGTTTGCCTGTTGTGCAAGTAATGGAAAAAAATTTATGTAACTGACCACTGGGCCATACAACATCTAATGGCTCCTTGATTGAACATAATAAGTAAAATCAAATTATAGCAAAAACATAAAAAGTTCATTACAACCAAGATTTGTAACGCAGTAAAACTTCATTATAGCGAAATCGGTAAAATCTGCAGTTCATTCCGTAAAAATAGAATTTTGCAAGATCGAAATTTGTCTGTTGGCATGCAGAGAACATACGCCAAAACATTTCACAGACTGCTGACTGGAAAAGCCTTTAACTGTGCTGAAAGTGGAGGTAGCATAAGTAATGAGGACAGTGTGTCCACGTAGTTGTGGCTTCGCCATCATCGTCGCTGTTCTCAACTGTGAGTCCCTGATTTCACGGCACATTCTATCGCATGGGAGGGAGCTAGGGAAATAAAGGCCAACAGCCACGTTGGCATTCCTGCGTCGCTTTCTTCATATAGACAACAATGAGAACAGTGCCCTCCACTACACTAGATGAAGTGAAGCAAGGTTCCATGCTACACATCGTCACTGTATGCACATCTTTGTTTGCTTGTGTGCATGGTCTGAATGGGAAGTAAGGTTGTCAGGCGGACGGGCGTGTCAAGTCAATAAGTCGTCCTAGACTTCTATGGGGGGAGGGGGGGGGGGGGGAGAGAAAAGTTTCTCAAAATATGTTCCCAATGTGTTGCCATCATTGCAGCCTTCACTACTCCACCCATGCTGCTGCAGTCGCCATCAGTGATGATTGCAATTGTCGTGCCGAAGGTGGATGCAGAGCAATAAATAGATCGCTGCACGACAGTCTGCATGCACGTCTCGCTAATATACTCGGTATTGTCGTAGAGCGAATGTCATGATTGGTTACAAGCAAGGCCATGTTTACAGGTAAAGGCGTGAGCACTGTTTGTGCAGTTTCAGCAGCTTATCAAAACTGCCATTGCTGGCCTGCCTCTGATGTGTCAGAAAAGCATTTAAAAATGATAGTCACTGTTGGTGGGAGCAGCTGTGAAGATCTTTGCCATCTCACTTTTAGTTATTTATTATCAGAATAATGAAAGCATTGTCTAGAGAGGCCAGACTTCATAAGTAATGTAATAAGATATGGCATTACAGTTGATGACTGAAAATTCAGACACCTGATTTCTCAGACATGCTTGATTTCACGGCACCATGGTATGCTCCACACAACTAATGTATATGAGCTCCTGAAATTCCGGACGCATTGCGACTGATTGCTCGATTTTTCAGACTTATTCGCATTTGTCACAGCACCACTGCCAATAGCTAGACCTTCATATAACATCTATTGTGAGACGCCATTAATTCAGGCTCCAAGGAGGGTCGAAAATTTGATTATATAAATCAAATTTTAAGCTAGAAATACGGGGCCCTGTATGTAGTATGACGCAGTGGCCCTGCCGCATGTCGGGGAAGCTTCACTACACAGCAGATAAGACTAAGCATCCTCAAAATGCGGTGGTTCAGCGAACTTACAGCAGCAGGTTCACTTTTGCGTCTGGACTTTATCCAAGGCAGCACATTCACTTCGAGATGCGGTACAGCCACCAAATGCCGGTTGCCACCATGTCTGCATAAGCATTGCGCGCAAGACCGTCAAGCGTCAGACTGGCCTGATGACCCTTCCTCCACCACATCAGTTTATGTAAAGTGATTTCCTCTACAAAATTGATTTTTCGGGCGTTTTTGCAGTTCCTAGAAAGTCAAAAAAATGGGTCGTCAACTGTGTCTACTAGAATGTAAAACTGCAATACATGGTACAGCTATGTCATGACTCCTGTAACTGGAAAAAAAAAAAAAAAAGGGAAGTTGAATACCTAACTGATTGTTCACATGTTCTTTGATGATCCTATTCATGCAAAGTTTGAAATGAAATCTTCTCATTTGCACCATGCTGCTTTATTGATGTTGCCTTGGTCATAAACAGTGTACAGAAAATGTACAACACTTTTGCAGGAACCTGAGCTCTGGTTCAAGCTATAGTGACACATTCCCAGGATCCTTGAAGCCTCCTGATCGAAAGCGTCCCATCAGCAAGGTACAGAACTTGCTCTACGTGAGTGTCTGCGCTTGCTTCATCTTTCTCTATTTTCACCTCTTTGTGTTTGTGAACTGTTACATCACGTTGTCCTCTGGTGTTTCATTGACTGTTTTCGTCCTCTGCTTTTCATCTTTAAGCTGCATGGCTGAGTAGATGTGGTTACACTACAGTGGTTTTGTTAAGAAAACAGTTCGCAAACTGTTTTGTCTGAGGTATCTTTGCCCGTGTGACATTTACCACTTTCAGTTTGTCACTAGATGGCTACGTTGCAAGTCAGCTGGAGACAATCTGTTGTCTTGTCGCATTGCAGGGCATGATGCTCGTTTTTTTATGCTAATAATATTTTCTCGCTTCAGTTCATTCTTGTCACAACCACACTTACAGAGCAGCCACAAGGGCTAGTGATTTTTCAGTTGCAAGTTTTGATATACTACATAGTCATTCCCAGATATATTGGATTGTTGTTTGTACAGTGAAACCTCGTTATAACAAACAGTTTAAAAATCTGAAAATGGTTCGCTATATCCATAATTTGTAATATAAAATTTCGTAGAAGATACATGCAAGAGCAGCAAAATTCAATCAGAGAAGGCACAGCAAGGTGCTTACTTGGGTTACGTCCATTTATTTACGCGCAAAGAACTGTGTTATCGCGGCCTGCTTTTTTGTGTTGATTGCGTTCCATATCACGCCCTGTTCCACAGTTTGCAAACACTCAACAAGGACAAACCCACTGCCCTCAATAGCACTGCAGTGGCAGTGCAGTAAATCCGATGCAGAAAGCGCTTCTTGTGAAGTTGGAATATTCTCGCCTGCAGGGTCAGCCTGAGCTTCGCCTGCGGGATGTTCAGAGACTTCCACAGTGATTTCAGCGTCAGTCAGTTCAGCCATGGTCGCTGCGATGTTGCCGCCACCTACAAAGTCTTCTACGGTCATTGTTGCGGGCATGTCACCAACAAAACGCGAAAAATTGTTTCAGGCTTCATCGAGTTTGCGGAGCTCTGCTTCTGCTTCGTCAGGATCGTCACCATCCTCACTCAATGCACTTTGCTGGAACAAAACCTGCGGGCCGAATGCAGTTGGCAGTTGGCAATTGGCAGTTGGCAGCATTTGGATTGCTCCCAGCAAGTCGATCTTCAAGTCCTGCTTTATACGAAGCTTCAAGAGAAGAGTGTCAATCAGTCTCCTCCTGTAAACTGCCTTGAAGACCCTGACGCCCTGATCTAAAGGCTGCAGCTTGGCTGTAGAGTTAGGCTGAAGAAAGTGAACTTCAATGTTATTGAGTGTGACATCTGTGGTGTGTGCGGTACAGTTATCAATGAGGGCGCACACTTTGCGACCCTCTCGCACAAGCTCTCAGTCTCAAGCGTGCAGCCACTTCGCGGAAAGCTCACCCGTCATCCAGCATTTCTTGTTGGAAGCATACCCAACAGGGATTATGCGACCCCTTCATGCATCTCGGGGTTTTAAATCTTCCGATGATGAAGGGTCAGAGCTTCACAGTGCTGTCCATGTTGGCTGCAAGCGAAAAGCTGAGATCCAGGCCTTTCCTTGCTTCACGCCATGGCACGCCTCTCCGCGTGTGTCAAGGGTATGCCTCGGTATCATCTGCCAAAATAGGCCTCGTTTCGTACGCATTAAAGATGTCCTTGGGCTGATATTCTGCTAGGGTTTGCGGCCACTCTTCTTCCAACCACTTTCTGATGCTTTCACAGTTAAACGTCTCACTTTCGCCAGAGATCGTTTTGCCCACGATGTCATAGCATGCCTTGAACCTTTGCAGCCGTCCAGAGCTGGTGATGAAGTTTTCGGCATGGAGGATACAGGCAAAATCACGCTTTTTGTTAAAGCATTGGTCCTGACACCGGTATGTTTTGAGCTCTGACGTACAAAAACTGTTTGTAGAGCGCCTTTTCCACATCGCTGAATGCAGGGGGCCGAAGATGCTGTGCACTTGTCCGCAAGCTCTCTTGGGCTTGTGCCTTGATGACAGCTTTGTTCTTCAGAATGGTATTCAAAGTGCTCCTTGGTGTGCCAAATAAGTCCGCAAGAACGCACTTCTTTTCGCCGTTCTCCACGCGTTGAATTATCTCGAGCTTGGCCTTTAACGTCAGTGCTGCTCTTTTTTTTCACGTTCACCGCCATCACAGCACTACGCACACTTGCACACCGCACTCGACACGACCATTGACGCAGCCTCCATGGAACGGCCACGCTGCAGCTAACACTAAAACGCTAAAGGGCAAAACCAACATTCGATTGCGCCGCTGCCGCCGCTGCTGAAGCAGCGCTGTCAGCTATTGTGAGATGCGAACGATTTCTTTGGCTGTCAACTCTCAATGCCGACGTGGCATCTGTGGCGCTGTCAGCTCCTGCAAGGTAGTCCTGAACGTTTGCTGCACCGCACAACACACTTAGTGCAACAAAGCCTGCCTCCTGCTATAAAGTGAGGTACTACTTGGCGTCACGAAGTTCGTTATATCCATTTTATGCCGAACCGCGTTCGCAATGGGAAGGTTAAAATACTTGTGTTTGACAAAAATATTTCGGAAGGGTTCGATAATATTCAATAATATTTTGTTTTCTTCAACAAAACTTGCTTGGTACAGGAGTGTCTAGTATCAAATTGTAGTGGAGGAATTTCTCTTCACAGTGTTATTAGTGACAATCAACATATTTATTGAGGAAGTGATGAAAAAAACCTATCTGCAAAAAATTGTAGTTTAAAAAGAACAAACACACACAGGCATCAAAGTTTCTTGACATAAATAAAAAATTTAAAATTTTTCAAAATATCTGTTTTTTACTACAAAGACCAATACAACATTGCAGCAAATTCTAGCTTTCTGTGTAAAGTATTCGCTGAGGAAAAAAAACAGTAGCTGAGGTCGACCCCTGGCTGTCTTCTAATGGAAAGCACGACTCCCTGTGCTGCCAGCGGCAAGTAATACTGCCCAAAAGACGTTGTCACCTTACAGATGACAGCTGTTACCTTCAGAACAGTACAGTTATCTCTTCGATCGGCGCGCAGCAAAAGTGTAAGTTTTTGGGGACGAAAGTGAAACTTATCGGGGCATGGCTGTCGATGTTCCGGGTCGGTTTGATGTAGTTTCGCTGTCAGTGCGAAAGTCTGAAGAGCTGAATTCAGCTTCCGGGGCATCACTGCTTCTGTTCGCATCCAAAAACGAGCTCTGAGATGCTGCAACTTCTGCGGAAATGCGCCGGAACGGCGCAGCAAAAGCACGCGACGTGGACGCCATGATGTAAACAGGGACCGGCGATCACCTGACTCCAGAGGCCATCTGTACAAGCGAAGCCCCCCCCCTCCTCAAAGCGGAAAAAATAAAATCAAAAGCAAAACTGAAAGAAGGGTTCCTCTATTTTTCGCTGGATGACGCCACTTGTCAAGAAGCACTTCGAAAGTGGGAAAATCGAATTGTGAAACCATCGATAGCGGACGAAACTTGTCGGAGCATGGCTGTTGACGTTCCGGGTTGGTTTGATGGAGTTTCGCTGCCAGTGCTAAAGTCTGATGAGCTGAATTTGTCCTCCGAGTCATCACTGCTGCTTTGCGCATTCAAAAGTGGGCTCTCCGATGCGTCAACTTTCACAGAACCAGGTTGTTTCCGCGTAACAGGAGCGCGCTATGTGGACGCGAAGATTATCTGGATAGGCGTGACGTGACGCGGCAGGAAAAATAAAACCAAAAGCAGAACTGAAAGAAGGGTTTTTATTTCCCACTGGATGATGCCGCTTGTCAAGAAGCGCTTCGAAAGTGGGAAAATTCAAACCGTGAAACCATTGATAGCGGGCTGTCGATGCCATGGCAAGATACATGTATCATCGTTACAGAGTTTATTAGTAACGAGATTACTAAAAGGTCAGGAATAGATGTCTACATGGCTAATAAGTTGGAGCTACATAAATAAAACAAATTTGGCGGTCTCTTAGGCTCCTATTCTAAGAACATGATGTGAGAGCATTGATGTCTCGCGTCTCTGGCTCCGATTGCGGGTGCAAGGGCTGAGAAAAACCGCAGAAGGCACAGAAGAGTGTCCAGATGTGGCCTGGCCATTTCCCGGGCACGTGCCCTGTTTTTGAAAGGATGACAGAGCACAGGCGGCATGCACAGTAATAGCTAGGTGCCTTGGGGCTGAAAGCACATCTTGCGCACATGCTAGGAGGATTCAGCTCACTTTGTCGACAACAAGCTTTTATTTGATTGTTTTCATTTAGTCATCTTCGCGTGCTAGAATCATGGGATCCTGGATGGCACCAGGGCAGGTGCAAACTTTATTGCATACCCTTACTCTTCGTCCATTCATCTTTCCCTCCCTCGCCTCACCATCTCTGTCATTCCTCACCCTCGCAAATTTTTCTGAGCCAGTCCTCCCTCATCCTCACCTCACCATGTGTATTCCTCATGAGGGGAGAATGAAGACGCCTTCATGAGAATGCCCATGTCTGCTTGCGAATGACCCGTCTAGGCTGTTGTTACACACAATTCCGAGAGGTCAAGACACTCGGAAACCGGCGGCCAAAGCACTGCCAACTCAAGACAGGACGGAACCTTTTGAAAGCCATGCAAGCAGACAATGGGGACGAGGAGGTAGAAAGGCAGAGATCAATGAATGTGTGGGAAGGAGAAAATCCACACGGGAAAACTGGTGGAGTTGCCGGAAGTCTATAACCGAACGCCAGTCGATGACGTTTTCATGGGTGGGGCACAGTCCCCAGGCTGTTTTCATTTTTTGTTGCTGTTGTTGTTTTGTGCTGTTTTTTTTTTCCTTCTTTTTTTTTCTGGTGTTTCAGAGTGTTGAGTTGAGAGGGCAGAGCAGGAGTGCCATGTTTAAGCGTTGAATTTTTGCGTTGAAGTGACTAGTGAGAGAATACCTACCTCTCGTTCGTTTTATGGTCCCTGGACACCAAATTTTTTTAAAATTCCGCTTAGCTTTCCCAGAATACTGAAAAGATACCTTTTCTTACATTGCATTTGTCAGTTTATGGGTTCAACGCTATTCATTCTCAGCTGAAGCTTCTTATTGAGTGTAGGCTAATCCTACTGACAGATCGGAGAGTGAAATCTCGCCATTTTGACACCTTATGTTCTTTTGTAAACATAGAAGGTGGCTTATGCTTTCTCTTTTCATTTCTGCTTCCATGATGTAGAAACAGATTACTGAAGAACATCGCATGGACTCTACACGTGTCAATGCTGACCAGCTCATTGAGGATCTCATTCGTGACACCAACCTTGAGGCGGAGCCAGCTGAGGGCCAGGGGCTGCAGCTGTTCATTGGAAAGGATGGCGTGCCAGCTCTCAAGACGGGCACTTCGAGCAGCCTCAAAGCCGCCACCTCTTGCGATTGAGCTCTCTCTGCACAGCTGCCTTTTCCTCCTTGTGCAAGTTGTGTCTCTTTGGTTGTCTTTACTTCTTTTTCCTCCCTTCTTTTGCTCTCTGCACTATTTTTATTTTCAGTCGGGGGCTGCTACATCCCTATGTTCTTTCAGGATATGTCTGGGCAATTGTCTTGATGTTGTTCTTTCTGTGGAGTTTTTCTTTTGCACTTCTTCCCTGGAGCTTTGAATGTGACAGGTGTAACTGTGCTTGTTTCACTCTGGAAGGGAATTTGAAATTTGATTCCCGAAATTGAAGCAGGTAAAAAATATTATGGCAACCAGTGCAGCATAGCATATATCTGCACTTCTGCTTGGAATTTAACGTTTATTGTTGGCAGTAAGTATAGAAAAGAATTGAAATTGCAGTGTCTTTTCTTCCTTATATAGTTTTTGCCCTGCCGAAAACGAGATGTTTTTTCAGCAGCTGAAAGATTCTCGACTTAACTTTTTCCTTGCATACTTCTGAATGGTGTCGATATTTGTCACTGGCTTTAGAAATACTTTTGATCCTTTGAGGGCACCTCAGGTTGTCTCTACTTATATTCCTCTCAATGGGCGATCTGGACGAAGTAAACTTTTTTCTGTCAGAAAATTTGCGCGTGGGAAAAATCCTTACTGTTGGATGTTTGGGAAATTCACTGTCGGTCTGAAATGAACAGCATAGTTGCATTAGCGTACTAGAGCCTCTGGGTCCACTTTTATTTCCCTTTTTTTTTTCTTTTTATAAGCTCAGCTATTCTAAGGAAAGCTTTGTTTGCTCAATACCGTGAAAGGTTTGTTGGAAAACTTGGTAGTATAACACTATTACTGCACAGACTTCTGGGGTGTCCATGGATTTTCTTTCCAGTTCCTTCTTTCTAGCGTTCTTTGTTCAGAGAGTATCTTGTCATTTCCATTTGTTCCACACACTTGCAAAATCAAGCATGCCGGTGCAATCTTTTTTTTAAATGCTTGTGTTTTTTGCACACTCATATTAGTTGCCTTAACATGAGTTTTTTGATGATATTGTCGGTGTTTCAGGGACATAGGCAATTGCTTTGTAATTTGAGGTGCATCTTTCTCTCTCAACCTCTTCAGTATTTTCTGATGGGTTTACTTTTCGATTTCTGCTGTTCTTTCTTTCTTTTAGGTTCAGTAGGATCTGGCATCAAGTTGTCACATTTCGGTGTGGTTAAGGCAGCAGTGAGCTACAGATGCCTGATCATTTTTCAGGGCTTGTGGGAAAGCAAGTGCACAGGTTGCATCATTGCCTCTTACCCTACAGTTGTCATTTTCCAGTCCCTATTTTTTTTTTTTTAGAGCGTGTTTCCTCAGTTACTGCATTTTTGACAGCATTGTTAGAGTTGGATATGCACTGTCCATAGACTTTTGCAGTGGATAGTTCTAATATAAAACAAAGAAGCAAAATGACGTTGAATGCAAGTTTTGAACGCATGGACCAAGTGTGTGTTTTAACTGAATGAATGTTCCTTTTTTGTGTGTGTGTATGTATGACTGGAATGTTTCACTGAATGTGTGTTTAGTTTCTCTTACATGCCTTCACATCGGATAAGTTAGTGTGTTTCTGCATTTCTTGCGCTTGCTGCCAGGATGCAGGTGTATACTATTTCTGCACAGATTGCATTCATTCTTGCATGCTTTCCTGTGTCACTTCTGTCTGCATGGTTAGGGATATTGACCATGGAATGAGTGTGTTTTCTTTTTAATGGTGTAACCATACAGCCTGTTGGTTTTTTTTTAGTTTTTGTTTTTTTCTATCAGCTTTACGTTTTCTTGTTGAGACCAAGTGTGAGCCTAGAAGTATCTTTGTTGTAGAATGTGCCCAGTGTTCTTTGGTAAAGCTTTTTTTTTTTCCTCCTTGAATTTCTTTTTTATGTGCTTTTGGGCTTCTTTCTACTCAAGACATATTTATGATATTTTTATTCTGGAAATTACATATTTATAGCATTTCTGACAGGTTTAATACTAATTTTTGTCGTCTGAATATTAGTTGATATTTGTATCCTAGTTGGGGAGTGGCTCCTTTGGTCATATTTTGTCTTGCACACATTTGTTTTGTGTAACTGCTGTTGTGCTGGTTGTTGAGTCAAATTTTAAATTCCAGAAAAGTTTACTTGAAAAAAGTTAATGCTATAAAATGAAGCTGTTATTACATATGGTTTCCTTAGTATTGTATTTAGTTTTCTCCAGCTGCAGTCTTGCAAGAATAAGCGCATATCTGGAATGTCACACAAAATTATGTGAATAGAGACAGTGACTGAGTGAGCTTGATATGTTCATTTGGATATGTTTGCAATATGGGAGTCTCGTGATATATTCAAAGAATGTGTAATATGCAACAGATTTTCTGCACTTTTTAATATATTCGATTTCTCTATTGTTAAACCTGTACCACTGAAAATTATTGTGATTACTTCAGTTGTGTTTCTGCCAGCCAGCAGCAGTATACAAAATAGTGTTGCCAGCCTTCATGCTATATAGCTTTGTTTAACCAGGTTTAGATCAATCAGTTCCTTATTTTTCACTCTTGTATGTGTGCATGCTTAAGAACTACAGATAAGTTGTCTTCAGAGAAGGTGAATGAATGTGCTATGTGTGAGACTGAGCTAGAGTATAATAACTGCTTCTCTGTTGTGTGTGTCTTTACCTGCACCAAGAATGCATGCTTTCTTTGTGTAGATTGAGGCTAGAAATGCAAGGAGCTGTGCTGTGATCGAATAAATCTGGCTTCTTTTTTTAATGTTTTGCTTTCAATAGGTTGTACAGCAACTATAAAGGCTTTAGTTAACTATATTTCGAAACTTTGCAAATGAAACCTCCAGACTGAGATGATATCCCCACAGGCAATTATGTTTTTTTATTAAGCCATAACTCCAGTAAGAAGCCCTACTTTTGTGGCTTTAGCTTCACATTCTTGCTACTGCAATGTTATTTGTTGATAATTTGGAAAGTTTTCTAATATGGCTGCCTGCTACTTGCAGGCTGGAGTAACAGTCATACGGACAATGCTATGTGGTTGCAGGAAGGCCACTTTAGCTCCATGCCACCGATTTCGGAAAAGTAAATATAGCCATCCATACAAAAAGTAAAATGGTTAGTGGAAGCTAGTCGTGTTCATATTGCCTTTAATGCACTGCAAACTAGAATGTGTGCCAGTGTACAGCACAATTCCTGCATTTCTTCTCATCGTGGCTTGTCACTGTACCCTTCATGTTCATTGTAAAGCATACCTTGAATGGTGTTCAAGTTATGCACTATTGTGTGCATTCTAAGCCATTAGGAACTGGGATTGTTCTTAGAACGCTGCGCTAAAATGGAAGCACAGAGCCGGCCTTTTGCTTCCGTTTTGCCTCTGTCTTTCTTCCTGTACCTTCTTATATGTTTGGGTTTTCTTCAGCATGAATGTGTGGGACTTTATTTAGCGTTTTGCTGGGGCATGCCTGTCGTGTGTGGACCACACAATTGTTAGACAGGCACATACAGTCCTCTACCCTTATTTGTTTGTCAATGCCATCAGATACAGCTGCAGAAAAACCTGTTTTGCAGTTTGGGCAGCCAGCTTTGTAGTAGCATGTCTTTTCAACAGAGCAGTAGGTGTTCACATGCTATTCGGGCCACTGGTCCCAACTTCGGAGCGGCAGAGTGAAATTCCTTGGACTGCCTGAAGCTCACCATATCGAATGAAGAACTATTCTAACACCGCCTTGTTCATGAAGCAGTGCTTGGGACAGAACGGAGTAAAAGTAACTGCCAAAAAACAATGACAAATTAAATCTTTGCTGATACACTGCAGATAATCAGTTCCAGTTCCGAAGGTGATGTTACAGCTAATTTGTTATTTCATAACATCTGTTCATTCGGCAGTAACAGTTATTCCCCCACTGTAATTTGCAGGTCACTCACACTTTGCACAGTGCACTCATTTATTATAACAGAACTGCACTTTTTTAAGGGGATATAGACAATTTTTGGTTACAGTGTTGTATTCTCTGTCAACTGCACATTGATCATGATGCGCTGTTTGCCTGCAACCACAAAATAATTTATAACCAAACTTTTTTTTTCTCATCTGTTCCGGCCTCAACAGCCAAGTGATAGCTATGGCAACAAAGTTGCATATTAGTCATGTGAGGAATGGAAAAACTGTGATATAATCACTTCTTTATCTTTTAAATTCACTGCATTGCTGGCTTGCCTCAAGAGTAGAAATACAAGTAAAGATGCAGTGAAAATGTTGCAGTTTTTTCTCCCTCGCGGGACCTAGACTTAACTTTGAAATCATAGCCATTGCTTGGCTCTTGAAACCGAAACAAGTGAAGAAAAAATGGATATAGCAGTCATAGGCAGAAACCACATGGCAGTCCATGTCATTGACAAAGGAAAAAAATGCAGACAAAAATTGATGCCTGTGCTCCTTTAACTGCTCGTGGCATTACATTTCATGTTTCGAAAGGCAGGAGCATTCTGAGTGATAACATTTGTTAAATCAGTTTTGCATGTGCTTACAGTTATGTGCATTGTGAACTTCCTGCATGAAGCACATGCATATGCTGAATGAGTGCCTATTGTCAATGTTTTTAGGTGCCATCTGCCCCTTATTTAAGGAAGTGAGTTGTGCAGCTTCGAAGGTGGACAGTAGCCCTTCCTGTGTTGAACTGACTGCCAGCTAAGAACCTGCAGTTTCTAGTCATTACCATTGTCCCTGTGTGTTGTAGAAACGTGGTTTGCCAAAACAGTGCTCTGTTTTCTCTTCCCATGCGCAATTAGTTGTAATGGTTTTAAGTACTTTGACAACATTAGAGTACGAAATTATTTTCCTGTGACTGTTACGCATGATGGTGCAAAGTCCTTGTCTACGCTGGATGCTTTTGTTCCATTTCAGTTACTATCTAATACCAGTATTTTTAAATTTTAGTGATTCATCCCCACTTGCACATTTGTGTGCAGCTCAGATTCGACTCTGTACTGAAATGGCTTCATTAGTGATGGTATGTATTGGTGACTTGATCTGCATGCTGAAGCCATCCACTAAAATTGCATACGTAACTTAGCCATCATGTGCCACTCCCTAAACTACTTTGTGAAAATGAGATGGGTTAATAGGGAAGCAAGAACACTCAACTGCTGTCAGTGGCTGCCAGAAGTAGTCAAGATTTTTCCCCTTTAAGAAACGCTAAAGTGCTCGAGTGAAGTATTGTACTTTTTTTTATTATTGTGTGACTACCTTTGAAAGTACTAAACATTTCATCTGATGAACTCACAAGTGCTGCTGATTTGTTGGTTTACATTGAGCCATGCAACTGTTCTTGTGTGTTACGAAATGTTGGGAAAACTTTCGAAGAGCAGTTGTAATTGTTTTGCTTTATGAATTCTGTCCTGATTTGTTTCTTTGCTGAAAATTGTGGGTTGGGTTAGGGTTGGAAGTGGGTGTAATTTCTAGTTCTAGGCAGCACACCATTATGATCATTATGAAAGGAATTCTCTTTCTGCGCATCAGGGTAATTGTGAGATGTTCCACAATAAATTTAGGGTGTGTTTTCGTTGAAAAGAACTGTTTCAGTACAAAAAGAACTTGACTGTGGTGTTTATAAACAGAGCAAAAGTGGAGCTATTATATTTAAATTTGCTTTTTTTTTTTTTTCATTTTATTTATGCAGTTTTTTGCTTCCCGAGGTTTTGCGTTTAGCATGAACCTGCATGTCAATAAAACTGACAACTTTGGCATGCTGTGTTAGTGAGTGCCCTTGTGCAGAGATGAAGCATGCAAGTAAATTTGGTATTTCCTTTGGCATTTGGTGTATGATTGGGCAAAACTTGTTGCATGTTTACTGTTCTGAATGATTGCACAAACTTTTCTGGGGAGCTTAAATGTGCAGCTTCCCTGTTTAAGCTTGCAGATTAGTTTTCCATTTTCAGGGGGAAAAACATTCACCATGGCTGCTAAAACAAGCGGGGCTGTATGGTAAACTGCCTCCTCCATTTTCAGCCCAAGTCCTTGATACTGACTACAGGCTGCTCCAAGAGGAGCAAGAATTTTTGGTGCTGACTGCCTTGCTAGCTGTTGTGAAGCTGTCTAGCATGATAGTTTACCTCCATATTTCCTTGTTTTCCTGCAACACCATGAGAAGCTTTGTTGAAAGGTTCACGATTGTCTAGTGAGCAGTTCACTACCCGACCGCGTGGCCAACATTAGCCTGACAGGTGCCACTGAAATGAGTAGTAAACAGGCGACATTGGAGTGAGGTTCAGATGAAAAGCTAATCAGTAGTTGCCTTTTTTTTGTAGTACATTAACAAAAGGGAGAAATTTTAACATCATATTGTGGATGCCTGGTATGCACCTGAACAGAACCTTGGTGGAAGGTTGTGCTATATTTAGCTGTAAGGTAGAATGGTTGAGCATGCATTTTTCAAGTTTGCCACATCAGTAACATGGTGCCAAAAGTGTATGTGTGGGGGAAAAGACCTATTTTTTTGACCAACTGTTAATACTGCAGTCTTTTGTATTGCTTCAATAAAAGCCTTTAAAGTGCAGCATTTTTTCTTAAATGAAGCCACCCATTTTTGTTGTACCAATTTTCAAAAGTTAAACTTTATACAAAAGAAGAAAATATGTTGGATTGAGAGGTTCATCGGCTGTACGGATGTTGCACGTTTTGACTAACTGAATAAAAATTGAGTATTACTGTGAACATGTGCCTTGTGATTGCTTGGGTGAAATCGTAAAATACTGTATTATGCATGTTTTCGTCCCTGATATGGCTTCATGTAAAAAAAAAAGTGGGAAGGGGGGGGGGGTAGTAGAAGAGAAACTGTATAGCCTAAGGGAGACTGGTGTCCCTCCCCCTGGAGGGCCTCCTTTTAGGTGTATCTGCCGCTGCATTCTTGACTGACTTAAGAGGTGTGACATGACGCTTATAGTTAAAAGCAGTGCTGTGACATTTGACCACCAGCTATGCAGTGATGCAATTTCTGCACCAAAAGACAAAGCCCGCTACCTGCTGCAGCATTATGACAAAATACTGATCTGCGTCAAGCCTGTGCCTAAAGTCAGCATTTCCTTATAGGGACACCAGAAAAATAACTATAAGCAAGATCGAAACGAAGAGGTGTCCGTGTGCTCTGCGATGTCTGCGCACGTTAAAGATCCCCAGGTGGTCGGAATAGCTCTGTAGCCCTCCACTACGACTCCTCTTTCCAGTTTCACTCCCTTACGGCGCGGTTCAGGTGTCCACAGAAACAAGTGTGACAGATAGTGCGCCTTTCCTGTGAACCAATTATTTTACTTTAGTCACCAATGAGTGAGTGAGAAGGCTTTATTTACACCGAAATGAACCTCGGGGGAAGGGCTCAGCCAGAGGGAGGGTCTCCTTGCCGGCTGTCCTGCGCAGTGGCCGCAGAGAAGGTTCGGGAGTAAGCAGCCTCCGCCAGGCTAGGACGATCTTTTGTTCATCCACATTTGGGCTGCGGATGTAGGACTCCCAGGTAATTTGATCAAGGGGATCAGGTTCTTTAGCTCCCGGAGAATCGGGGCATTGCCAGATTAGGTGATTTTGACTTGGAGGTTCGTTGCAGAGATTGCAAGCCTCTGGGTCCCCTGTCCGCTTATTATGCAGAGTAACATGAGGAAAGAAACGATTGGCCTGAATTTTTCGCCAGGGCCTGCATTCTGAGGGTATTAGGGACCTATTTGGTGGTGGATAGATCCTTCTGTTTAGTCTGGGAGTCTCGGAGAGCTCCTTGTAGGTGATGAGGGGGTCTTTGTCTCCGGGTAGCGGGTTGTCTATGGCCGCTCGGGTGTATACATCTCGAGCGAGGCGATGGGCAGCCTCACTGCCTGGTAGACCCTCGTGAACTGGAACCCAGATGACTGAAACCTCCCGGTTTAGCGGGTGGTTCCTCAGTAGACTGGCCGCCTGCTTGGAAGTAGACCTTTGCCGAAGTTCCTAACAGCCGCCTTATTACTGAAAGGACATTTCTGGCTTTAGTACCTGCACATATGCTAGCGCTATCGCAGCCTCTTCAGCTATTAAAGCTTTACGCGTATTAATGGATCCAATTACTTTCTGAGTGGTTCCCGTACCACCGCTATGACCGCGGCCCCTAGTCCACAGGCAGCATCGCAATAGGCTGATTCATCAGGAGAGTCGTTTATTAGTTTGCTTTGAATAAATTTTTCTCTATGCTGTCTTCGTTCCTTGTCATGAATCGGGTGCATATTCTTAGGGATCGGTGCAATTTTGAATAGTTTCCGCGTCTCAAGCTCCAGGAGTTCAGCGACATAGGGAGGCTCACCTGACTGAAGCTGTAGTTCTTGCAGTGTTTTTCGGCCCACTACAGTGCAGTTGAGCCGCCAGATCTGGGCCTCCCTGACCGCTTTAGCAATCTCTTCCCAGGTATATTATTCCCATAGCTAGAAGCTTTTCTCTGTCGACGAGTTGGGGGGGGGGGGGGGGGGGGTTGAATGCCCGGAACACTTCTACATTCAAACCGCCCGCAAAACATTGAGCTGCGGCGATGTCATTGTATGATGTCTTTGCCATATCTGGCCAATTAAAAGAGCCATGGTCACGTGAACGATGTTGGCAGGTCAACGTTGGCAAGGCCGCGTTCTCTAACTGCCGTCTCGCGCTGTACGTTGCGTAGTTTCTGAAAACCTTTGGTGCGTCGTAGTACCCGTGGTCGTACCCTAAACGCGAGGCTGATATGTGTGTGTGGTAGAAACGTGCCGAGCGGCACAATTAACAAAACAAACTGAATCACGGTTAAAAAAAAAACGTAAACACTACAAAGTACAGTAAACACAACAACATATTTCACACACAACAGTGGAAAATTTCCACAGCTTGCGCACTGCCGTCCACCATTCCGAGAGTGATCCCTTTGGACGCCTGCATGAAGGGAGCTCCGTTTGCGGTGGTGGTGGTGGTGGACTCGCCACTTCTCGGCGGACAATCAGGCGGGTCAAAATCGAGCGCCTGCGCGAGTGTAGCGCCCTCTGCGAGCAATGTTTTGAGGCATGCGCACCGCAGCACTACGTATTCCATGGTCTCGGATTCGGCACCGCACAGCCCACACAATGTACACGTAATGGTCTCGTCGTACCGGCGATGGTAGGTAAGCGTTTTGAGGGTTCCTGCTCTTGCTTCAAAGAGCAGAGCACTGCCGACGCTGTTGTATCGATGGTCCTGGGCTATGTTCTGTTTGTGACTCTGGTAGAGCCATTGCCCTTGATCCATATCCCAAGCAAAAAAAAGTGTGTGGCAAAAGATAGGGCCGACCTTTCTCGCCGACCAAAAAGTGGCCGGCCGACCTTCGGCACCCGAATGAGGGCCGGCGTCGGGGATTGACACTGACCTAACGTTGGCCGATTTTAGGCAATCGACTACGGCCCAACCTTTTGGCCCGACGTGACCGACCACCTGCCGCACGTGGGCCTGCCGTCTGCCAGCGTTACTGAATGGTCGGCCGCTCGTCTGCCCTAGCATTTTGCTGACGAAAGACCATACGTCGGCCGGTTGCTTCCCGACGCCGGTTAGTGGCCGGCATCGCCCCTCGTGCAGGTATCATGCCATGCATTTAATATATCGTGGGCCATGCATATATAACGGGGTAGCACATACAAATGCATCAAGAAAAGCAGTAGCTTTTCTGATGCCATGAAGAAACAAAAGCTGCAGTATTTGGTGAAAAATTTATTTGTCAACAGCGTTCAGAAAAAGCTCGCGATTTGCTTTTTAATAAGCGTGGATATATGACTGCGCGTGTGCCACATATGGAAGATGGGCTTGAGGCTTGGTCTCCTTCTTTTGGCAGCCTGTCGATCACTTGATGTCTGCGACTGGTCGGATCTGCGGCAGGTTCCATCTTGGTCAGCTGTACGAAGACAAGTGTTTTAATGAAATATTTCCTTTTCGCCTAGACTTTTACATTGCAGGCAAATATAGGGTGAAAGGTAGAAAAAATAATGTCTGCTCACTGCCACCAACTGCACTATCACATCAATATATTTTATGCGCTTGACTTCATGCGACCCTACTGAAAACGCATTAGCGCAAAGCCGCAATAGGTAATCAGGATCCGTGAATCCGCGAAAGGCGCGATCACTTCGTTTTGCTGGAGTCATGATGTTGCAATTTGAAACCGTAGCGCAGTCAAACCTTATCCTCCCGAAGCGCGTTCTTGAATGCTAATGCTGCAATTTAATAATTCTAGCAAAACCAAGTGTCCGCGCTTGTCATAGAGCGCGTATGAGGGATTCCAACGCGGCTGAACAAACAGTTTCCGCGATATTTACATGAAACCTACAATAAGTTTATTCCGTAGAATACAGCTTAATTTTCTCAAACTAGATGGAACTTTTACAGCAAAAGCGACCGGATATTTAACGATAAGTCATCTGATTTATTTTCGTTATTTAACAACCGAGCATTATTTTAAAAATTCGGCTATTTAGACAGCCCAACTCTTAGAAGCTTATAAACCCGTTGTAAATTTTTAAAGCTTGAAACAGGTTAGCTGAACACCTCATGAGCATGTAAGCACCAGGAAATAATCCGCACGATGAAAATACAACTGCTTGCCCAGAAAGCAAGCGCACAGAGCAAAATCAATGTGAAACGGCTCAGATCTGTGTGCATCACATATATAATTCCAAAATCCACAAAATGAACGCACTGGCTCACTTACCTTGCCAGCATACCGCATCACTCAATCATCAATTTTCACGTATAGACATCATTACAGCAGCAAAAAAAAAAAAAAAAATAATAATAATAATAATAAACACGGCATAAACATTGTACTCAGTCCTGGCACGAGCTTGCTTGGCAGCAGCGATGATGCTTGTACAGCTTCTGATCGCTCCTATGGCGAGGGGTGCTGCAATATTTATATCAGTGATAGCATTTGACATTTAACTGGGTTGCATGCGTCCCATCGATGTGAGTCGGATAATCGAATTTTTCAAACAAAATCAGCGCTAATACCTGTCCGGCAAGTGCACCGCCATAAAGAAGTGAAAGGCCAGCGTTTTAGTGTAGAGGAGACCAAGGACTTCGGCGAAACGAGCTTCCACTGTCGCAGCCAGTTTCCAGATCAGCTGATATCGCCTCCCTGCACGATCAGCGCAAGGCGCGCATACCAATTACAAAATATGCATTTACAGTAACAAGATGCGCATAAGTCTCAAAACAATACATAATTAGTTGCAGTTCATTATCGTATAGAAGAAAATCAGCGCTAATTTGACTTACCTGATGGGTATACATGTCAGTGCATGCACTTCGATATGAAGTGAAAGACGGGCGTTTTGGGGCAGAGGAGATCGGACCTCGGACTGCAGCGAAAAGAGCTAATTCCACCGCCACAGCATCGTTTCCAAGTCGGCTCAGCACGTCTTCCTGCGCAATCAGAGCGAAATGCGCACACATCGATTATAAAAAAAAAAAAAAAAATGCACGTAGTAACAAGATGCGCATATATATACGCGCTCCAGAAACAGTTGCAGTATATTGTCGTATCGAACAAAATATGTGCTAATTGGACTTACCTGATCGGTATAGTGAGTGTCCCTCCATGTTAAAAGGCGAGCATTTTGGGGCAGGAGATACCGAAGGACCCAGACTGCAAAATGAGCCAATTCTGCCACCGCAGCCAGCCGCAGCCTTGTTTCCAAACGGCTCAGCAAGTCTTCCTGCGCGATCAGCGCCCACACCAATTATATATATATATGAAGAAAGATGCAAGGGGTATATAACAAGACGAACATATGCTCCAAAACAATACATTATTATGTTCAGTATAATATCGAATCTAGCAAAAAGCTCCTCTGATCAAGACCGAAAGATCATGTACTTACGCATGTTTTGGTGAACTTCGGCACGAAGAATCTGTACAAGCGGCTGCAATCATCAGCTGCATATATGGGCTGTTCTTTTCAAACGCTGACTGCACCAGGAGGTTGAGACAGATTGAATTTGCGCGAAATAAAAGCGGACGATAAGATTAGGCAGTACGCATCGCGCCCACACGGAGGCTGGCCGTCGACTGAGTGACGCCGCGGCCGCGCATCTTAGCTCGCGCGGGATGTGTTTTCCCGCCATTTAGACATGTGACCTCAAGAAGGGAGGAGGGGGGGAGAGAAGCTGCAAAAAGCAGCGAGAATCTCCCTGTGTGCGGTGCATGCAATTCTTTTTTTTTTTTTTTTTTTCGCGCTATCTCTCTCTGCTTCGGCATTCCTGTCGCCCCCCGCGGTAGGGTGCCTCGATGCCTTTCGCCTCCCCGTGGTTCTTTCCGCTTTGCCGCAAGGAAAAGAGATGGGCCGATGGGGGGCAGCGGGTCCCGCGCAGCGAGAAGCAGTTTTCTTTCTTTTTCACGTGCTCCCCCTCCCCCCCCCCCCCCTCCCTCGTCGTTCAAGAAGCGTCGAGGTAGTTTCTTTTCTTTTCTTTTCTTTTTTCTACGGCTTCTGTAGAACCCCCGTCTTGATACCAGCGGCTGTAGTTCTTTGCATGAAAAAAATATGGCTTGGAGTGAATGTATGTAATGTTCTTTTAACCGAATATCTTCCACATAAACCAAGTGTGGGGCAGTAGAACACCTGCAGCTTCATTTAGCCAAAATAGCAAGACCTGGCTACGTATATAGTGTTCAGTAACTTTATCGGAACCGTCTTGGAAACTTTTCCAAGACGGTTAAGTTGCAGAACACTGTATATTATGAGTGCTTTTGCAGAGATTACATAGTCCATGCGGATTTATACTTCCCAAAGCAGTACGTGGGTTATTTAGAGTCCCTCGGGCTGTCATATTAATCGCAAACCACATTTCCGTTTTCGCGTTTGGTTTCCATCATAATGCGGCTTCTGCAGCTCGACTAAAGCCCGTGACTTCGAGCTCAAGCTGGTAAATAACGATTGAATCACATAGTAACTGCTGCAAGTTTCTGACAAAAATATATTTTGTCCATTTGTTCTAGGGATGCATGAAAATCAGTAGAAGGTCGCAGGGCGAAGTGCACCGGATCCGGATGAAAGCTCATAAAAGCTCACCGCCTCTTTTCTTGACCCCGTACGAAGTGTAAACTCACGGAGGCTGCGAAACGAATTTAAGGGCGTTTAGGATTGATAGGTTTCGAGGGCACTGGCAAAAGTAATTGACGGTTAACATATAAACCTTAAAGGCACGTGATCTCTTCGGTTTACCGTGGGTTTGCTTAGAGTTATGTTATAGGTTAACTTTATGATGAGGTTGTTTAAATTCAGAGGTTACCATTTAACCATAAAAAAAAATGGACAATTACATTCGTAGGTTCATAGCAGTTACCGCGCAAATCTTAGGCACTTAATACTAAGTATGCTTCAAACAGACAATCAGCGCCTACCAGTTCACAAATTCAAGCATAAGTTCATGACAACTCGCGATCAACCACAGAGTGTACCATACCCGCCGCGGCTCAATTAGCGCGCGGTTAAAGCGTTATTTCAAAATATGTATAAATAACAGTTAATTTCACCTCCTGTTGCGCAATGTATATTTCTATCAGCAGGCTCAAATGATATGGTGTCAATATATATCATGCACGCGGTATAACTCAATGTTGCATAAAAATAGCTGTTTCAATGATACGAATTTTCCACTTTTCTCCTGCTAAGCCGACTGCCTCATGGAATGTAGAGGGGAAACCTGCGGTATTGCAGGAGACTTTACTTTGATATGGACAATGTTATTTAATGATATATTATAGCAGCAGTGAATACGCGGCTGGGGAAAAGGGGATTCGAGGAACTTTATATATATTCTGGCATTTCATACCATATTTCTGCGTGTGAGGCTGACGTTGAAGAATTTAACAATGTAGACCGCCACTGGTGCAGGAACCGATCGATCCTCGTCATGTTGCGCGGGATTCTCAAAACGCAATCCCTTTGAATTTTCTCAAAAGAACCAAATGTTACTTTTTGCACAATGCTTGTGTTCGCAGGAAGTTACGTTCGACAGGCGAATCGTCCGGGCGATCGGCTCTTTGCGTGCCTTTCATTTTTATTTGAAAACTATCAGGACCACATTTGTGTTCTGGATAAACACAGTCGGCCTCGGCATATTGATATATAAGGAATAAAGCTTTCCTAATCCCCGTGTTTTAACTGAGGCGGGCAAATATTTGTCCCAAGCTGTTCCATTTATCCTCATGTCGGCAATATACCCGAGTTTCGTCTATCGAGAGTGCAGCATATATATGCGAAGCGTTACAGCTCATTTGGTCCAAAAGCCACCTCGCTAACCCGGTTTTCGCTTGAGTATCGTCGAGTTTTGTCTGAAATATTCGGAATGTGGTAGTAAATATGCAGATGCGGTCCAGGTTCCCACCGGGATCTGTGACAGATGCTGCGCCTTTACTTTCCTTTAACCAATTTGCAATTAACTGCGGTTGTCCACCGAAATAGAGAGATAGAGAGAAGAATGAGAAGGCGTTGTATCCCGTCAAACGTTAAGGGGAAGCTTGAGCGTCCCCCTAATTTTTATTTCCTTCTTTCAATTATTATTAACTATTCCATCGTACCACTGTGTAAGGTCGTGGAACAATTTACTCTGTGCGACTGCAGACGTGCGTAAGTGCGTGCGTGCGTACGTGCATGAGTCACAATAGTCACACTAGGGATAGATATTAACTCAATAATCTCGGACATCTTGTTCATCCTAAAGTTATAGCTAATTAACGTATGCGCGATACTTCTGATAAAGCCTAGTGCACACAGGTGCCAACTTTCCCACATCTGTGTTCCTTGATTGTTTATTGATCCAGCCTCCCAATGATACGACCCTGCATGGCTTAGCATGTGTTTTCTTGTGTATCCCTCTTGCAAAGTCAATCTACTTTGATTATATTTTCACTATAGCTAGGTGGTGGCGCCTATTTGGGTTCCGCCTTGTCTTCATTATGCCCTTTGTTGTGCGCTATTGGGTATCCGAGTTAGTGGATCACATAGGTTACGTTGGGCGGCCTTAACTTTTATACTGGCTTGGAAGTAGAAGGCAGATGTTTGTAGTGCATGGTCAGGGGAAGCAGGCGCACGTGTTCGCATAGTTAGAGGAGATGTTCGTAGACGGAGCATGGATAGCCATAGCAGTATCTAATCTCTGCGAAGCGCTCTGCTATTCTGCGCCCCTACACATATGTGCCAAAGGTATGCGAAGTGGGAGACGCCTGTTGCACCCAATCTCCCGCATGTTGTAAGAGACTTTCGGTGGCGCACTGAGTGTGGCGTATTCGATCCCCACCAAATTAAACAGGCTTTACAGCTGGCATATTGATCTGCACTGTATCAACTTTGGTCAGGTCGAGTCTCACACACGTGTCCTTAAGGACTGTGTCGCAGCTTGGACATTCCGCTGCCTAGCGCCGTGAGCTTTTTCGTCGCACAGTGGAAGGCCGCGCGAAGCGTTCGAACAACGTGTAGTGAAGTCCGTGGGATTGATCATTTGGCAGAATAGGAACGCGGTCGATCGTATTCTTTCGGTGACCCCGTTGTCTACTGTTCCCCATGCTAGTGCGTCTCACCTAGATATAGCCATCTGTTAGCTCTTGGAGAGCAAAGCTTTATCCGGAGGTTGTTGACGCGGCACATCAAACTCAGGAAGGTCACTTGTACATCGAAGTGATTTGAACTCGGTTCTTGTCTTGAAAGACGCAAGCCTGCGGCTCACGCGTATATGTGTGAGCACAAAGGATCGAGCAATCGACTGTCTGGAAATTTGTTAGGTGGTCAGAGCTCCCGAGGGAGTCCTGTTGCAGCTGCGCATTATTGATATACAACGTGTGACCAGAAACTCACTGCATTATATATTTCTTGCCGCTACCTTATATGTTCGGTACTGTTTGCTGTTTTACTGAAACATTATTTATTGTCCCAGTGTGCTTTGCTATTTCCATGTTTATCAATAAGATTTCTTTGGTTCCCTGCTAAGTAAATGGTTGAAGTTCACGCCTATGACGTCATGATCGTTTCTACTCTCTTATCCCGGTACTTTTCAAGCAGAAGTCTTAAGTTTCTGGACCTATGCAGCATTCCTTCCACATGCAGGGCTATTCTACAAGCGATCTCTCGGCTTAGTACGTACGACAGATAATTCGCTTTAATCCCTTCCGATACATGTTCACGCCTTAAAACTAAAAGTTCTCCATATTATTAGTCTGAAGCCACAACAAAAACCCGAAATTGCGGCAGCTGCTTCAGGAAAGAATTCTTTTCAATTAGCTTCTTTTATTGCGCGTACCTCGTGTAGCTCTCAATAAATATTATTAATTTTCAATCACTCTGTATAACATAGGGGTCTCAAACTCATATTGATATGCAGGATGCGTTGAGAAAATATGTCTCTCGCGGACCAGGAGTGGACAGTAACAAGCAAGAAAATATAGAAGCCATAATTCAAAACAATCTGTAAAACAAAAGCGAAATACTAATAAAATAAATAAAAATCAACTGTATCGTTCCTATGAAACCACACTCCCATTATTGAGCAAAAAGAAAAAAGGAAAAAACAAACAAACAGAAAAACAGAAAAAGCGGAGCATCTTCGATTTTTTTTTGTCCAAACGCGCCGGAGGAGCGCGTTACTTCAGGATGGCTTGGCGGAGTTACTGAAAGGATACAGCGGTTGAAAACTATTACAGTCACTTGTCCTGACAATATATAAATGCGAATGAAAAAGAGGTCTGGTTGTCCAGCGCCTAGTTATTGAAGGTAACAAAGTTGACTGTCTTGTAATTTTAACTAATAACGCGCAACTTTGGAAAACGCGCTTGCATTTCCAACATTTCGTTCGCACGTACAGCGTCCTCGCGCGCTCGAGATCGTCTCTTGGTCGCGCTCTACACTTCTGCAACGAACTTGAAAGCACGCACGCACCCACGAGCACAAGCTGCCGAGTCTTCCAAGAACTGTTGACAAGAAGCGGGGGAGGAGAGGGGGTTAGTTTCCGGTGTAGAATCGGACCGCTCGCTGCGAAAATGCGCCCCTCCGACTTCCGAAAAAAAAAAAAAAAAATGAAAAGAGCCGCCCGTCCCACCCCGGCAGGTCGTAAAAGAGGATGAATGGGCCACACGCAAAGAAACAAAACCAAATGACAAGGACGCTGGCCTGTTTTCTCGCGGCTCTTAGCTTTACCAGACTGTTTTGAGAAAAACAGTATGCGATTAATAACCTGGACAATAATCATTTTCCTTCGTTTTTTTTTCTTCATGTATTTGATCGTAAGACAACTTTGTTCGAAAAGAGCTCCTTCAAAAATAGTATACAAATACCACAAAACTGCATGCTCTCTTCAAAGTCGGCGTGTATACATTTCTTCTCTCGCCCAGTCAGGAACGCTCGCCACCAACTTTCGAGCTGCGGGGGTGACACAGTTGCCCCGCCCTTCCCATTTTCTCCCTCTTTTCCGCCCTTCCTCCGAAACGTCCGAGCGTGAGGTCGGTTTTGTTTCGTCCGAGTCTCCCTCCGTGTACGCATTTCTCTTCTCCTGCTGCGAAGTAGTGTTTTTAGAATTTGTCTCTGCTTGCCTGCTGGAGCGTTCGCCGCGGCCAAGGCTTGCCAGTGCCCTACGCATAATTTCTGCCCCCCTGTGTGCTTTTTCTCTTCTGTCCGCTTCTTTTATTTTACACAATAGCCTTCTCCTCCCTTACAATGCGAAGTTGCGTCTACTCAAGTGCCCAGCTGCCATATAGCGAATTTCAGTGAGTGATACGGGCTAAATGGGGTGTACGGGAGCTTGTGCGCCAAAAATATAACTGATGTTACATCACCTACAGCTGCGCTTCGTAATAAGCAAACAGTATAATGTATAATGACATGATCTACACATGAAATCGCGGTCACCTTGTGGCGTGCTGTTTGTCAGAACTTGGTAAATAATTTTACTAACAGCTATAAGGTTCACTAAAAATGTGAGCGACAAGTTAAACAAACAATAGCATTAATTAATGTAACAAAACATTTACAATAAATAGCATGTATCATTTTGTTCCATACTAAGCGCAAATTACATAACATCGCGAAAAACCAAAGCCGAGTAACAGGCAAATTTAAAAAAAAAAGTAGCAGTCATGCTCTTCATAACTTTTTTTCAATGTACCGCCTCAACAGTCGGGCCGACGCATTGCCGCACTCTTGCCATTAACCTGGTGCCATGCCCGGCATTTAGTCCGGCCAAAAAGTCGGGCCAAAGCCCGCTGCGAACTACTTGCCGAAATGGCTGGCGGCTACCTGCGGGCCGACCGCTTGCCGTGGTTTACTAGCCGACTAAGTAGGCTCCCGACCATTTTCCGAACGTCGGCCACACGTAAATGGTCGGCCAAGGATGCTTGGGTATATGCTTGCGCACCACTGTAAGCGTTCAGCATCCGCTCCCGCACTGCAGCCCACTTTCCAGCTATTTCTGCCGCTATGGGGTCCTTGAAAACCCCGAACTTTTTCTCGAGCTGGTAGGTGCGGGCCGTCCAGCTCGTTCTAATGCACATGGCGAACACATGTTCGAACAATCGGCGTGCCCAGCTCTCCGCGGCGCCATGAAAATGAGGCGATGGTATCCCAACTTGCTCGCCGCCTCCCGGGCCTCGAAACTGTACCACCCTAGGTCCCCTTGTACCGCCTCGATCGTTACCAAACCTTACAATGGCAGCCCAGTGCTGTTCGCCCCACTTAACGCTGCCGCCGCTCCAGCCATATAGTTGCGCATTGTCGCCGAAAAGCAGACCACCGCGTTTGCAAACGTGAGCCCGGGGACGTGGACGAGTTTCCACAGGTCTCGCACCATGACAAATCTACTACAGCCCCATAGGCAACGTCGGCGGAACACTGCTTGGGCGCTCGTGGCTGCCTTTCGCACCGATTCTTCCTAGACGCTGCAGATTCTACAACCGGTCGAACAGAGTTTCACCCCGAAGTACCTGTACTCCGTGAGCACTGTCGACCTCTCTTCGCCAAGCCTCAGCTCTGCTACATTTGTGGTGTCCCCTGCAAAGCGGACGACGGCCGTCCTTTTATTACTGAATTTCAGTCCAAGGGAGACAATTTGCGGTTGCAAATGTTCAGCATGACCTGCATTTCCGCCGCTGATTCCGCCAGGATGACCAAGTTATCTGCGAAGACCAGCCCCGGTAGACGACGATTTTCATCGATTCCGCAGGTGGTGAACCGCAATCGAAATTCTATATAGTGCCCATTCCAGCCTGGACACATAAAGCAGGTATAGCAGTGGTGACATAGAGCAGCCTTGGCGGAGACCCTTGGTGACGAAAAACGGCATAGACTCCGCATCTCCGAAGTGGACGGTCACTGTATTGTTTGCATATAGCCGCGCGATCGTGGACAGGAGCTCTCCTGGCACATCGAGACTGGCCGCAAGCAGCTGAGCAGGGACGCATGAGGGACATTGTCGCATACCTTCTCTACATCGAGGAAGCAGCACAACAGCGACCTCCTATCTCTCTGCGCTATCTCTGCACACTGAGTTAAGACGAAGATGTTATCATCCAGTCGGCGCCCGGGGCGGAAGCCATTCTGAAGCTCGGTGAGAACGCCCTTCGTCTCCGCCCATCCACTCAGCCAATCCCTAACCACACCTCGGCGGTATATCAAGCTGGTCACCGTGATGGGGCGGTAATCCTTGATATTGCTTGGGTCCCCACCCTGCTTCGGGACAAGCGTAACCCTACCATGTTCGCAGTCATCCGACATTGGTGCTTCCTTTTGGATGATGTCCGTGAGCATGTTTGCTAACGGTTATTTTGCTTCATCCCCAAAGCATTTGACCAGACGATCTGGCAGGCGGTCTGGACCGGTGGCAATTGCAGCGCTGATTTGCTTCAGTGCGCACTCCACTGTCCACTTAGCGACTGCCCACTGTAGAGCAGTTTGACTCTGGGTACTCTGATTCCCGGTTTTGGTAGCGGTGCGCACAGCCTGTCGGGCGAGGATCGACAGCTTCCGTAGACCCAAATACTCCGGGAAAGTGGCTTGTGAGGAACTCTCCAAGTTTGCCCACTGTCCGGCCAGTTGCTGGGTCTGTTAGCGGGAGAGAGGCGGGGGAGGCCTATCCAGTGACCTGACATATTTCCAGAACTCGGCACTCTTCCTATCTGATGACAGTGATGCATCACACGTAGGTTGTGGTCCGCAAGCTTGGCCTGCACTAAAGTCATGCACCTTGTGCTTCAAGCATAAATACAGGTCCCAGGCAGCGGCGCATGTATCACTGTCGGCATATCTCAATGCCCTTCGATGGTCCCGATTGGCCCGTCGGCGCTTTTGCCATGTGGTCTTCACTTCTGCATCCCGCCAAGGGTTCTTCAGGGTGCGTGTACTCGGCCTAATTGTGTGTCATATGCCCGTCCATGACCGAGTACAGCGCACTCGTAAAGTCCGCATATGACTTGGCTTGTCTACGAGGGCATAGCTCAAACTTCTCCATCACGGTCGTGATGTCTCGATTCGGAAGATGAAACCATGGCCTTGTCCCGTCGGTGATTGAGTGCGCCTCGCCAACCAGAACAGCCAAAGTCCAGTAGCAGACGTTTTTGGTCACTGCCCAAACTATATAATCCTTCCTCGTCGTTGGTGATCTTGAGGAATAAGGTGTACAGGCCAGTGGACACCAAGCCATAGTCGATTGTAGTGGCACTGCCATGCGCGCACCATATGAATTGCCCTTCAAAAAGCGTGTGCAAATTGGCAATCTCAAGCTGAAGGATCTCGGCCAGCTGCAGCAAAAGCGTCCCATTTCTGTCCGTGTCACCATCCAGATCACTTAGGTGCCCATTGAAATCGCCTATTATTATGAGCTGTTTTTCTTTTGCCCAGGTGGTGGTATCTTGACGGATGCATTCAGCAAGTTGCATGTTCGCGGCAAAGTGGGGCTAGCCGATACGTAGACCACACAGACTGCTGTAGGCATACACATCACTTTGCCTATTATTCATATGTGATCGTTGCATGCAGTGTGGTCACCTGCTCGCCAGTTCAAACTGTTTCTACATGACGCCGACACCGCCATCTTTACGCATGTTTTCCGTCCTATTCTTGCCAGCCCATACCCACTTGTTAACGGGTGGCTGTTCCAGGTCACGTAAGTGGATTTCCGCAAAAGCAAACATGTCCAGATCCTCGGCCTCAAGCGTCTCATACACCTCCGCCCATTTCTTTGCGTTGCGAGCTCATGAAACCCAACCTGAAGTGGGGCCACTACTTCCGCTTGTAGTGCCGGTGCTGTTGACTTTTTCTGTCTGCCGCTGCATTGGCAGCTGGAGATCCGAACCGAGGTGCCGCTTGGATCTGCACCTGTCCAGCAGCGTGGACAATTCGCACCGAAGGGGTGACCTGTCGTGCTTGCTGTGGGGAGCGCGCTCCCACTACTGAGACAGCAGGGTCCACTGCTGAGAAGTGACGTCCGACCAGGTCGGCCACCATTTTGTATAGCTTTCTGAACTGCTCTGTCTTTCCCACAGAGGCCCCGGGAACTGTTGTGACCGATGCCGTCTTTGGAACAGTGGGGCCATCTGTAGGACTGTAGGGAGTCTATATATGTGGTGATGTCACGGTATCTGCGCCAAGTCAGTGGGCCATACAGTTGCTGTCTGTACCGCAGGCTGTGTCTCGTTGGGTGGCTGGTCCCATCGTTGCGGCTGTGCTCTGCTGGGCTGCGCTTGTGCAAGACGCTGTGACGCTGAGGTGTCCGCATTGCCCAAATCTATCGGCTGTGTACCTGGTCCGGCTCCCCGGACCCAGCTTTTTTTCCTGTGCTGGTATTCCTGTCGGCAGGACTCATTTTGTCTTGGGATAGGCCATGCTTTCCTCGAGGGAGCCGACCACGCTTTGAGGCTGGAACTGTGTGGCTATGGCTGTAATTCTCGACCTTCCCGTGGTACCTGCTGTAACCATAAAAAAGGGGCGAGCCACGGACGCCACCTCTTTTGCTACCTGCCTTGCTGTGGCGGCAAAGTAGTGGACTCCATCCCTCGCCAGCTGTCTATCACCCTCGAGTACCAGAGATACATCGACGAAAACGGCCTTCGCCTCCGTATATAGTCTTTTGAGCTGCGGGTGCAGAAGCATATATCACTCTTGCCTTTAACTCTTTTCCGCTTGTCGCGATGTCTGGGACAGAACAGACTACAAGTTGTTGCTTGCGCAAGGTCATAAGCTGCTGGATTGTCCGCACGATTTTTTCCGGCTGGGCGTCCTTGGTTATGTCTGCTATTCCTACGTGCAGGACTAGCAACCACTCTTGCCTACTGAGACGTCATGATGCTGGCTCAGTATCCGCTGCGCATCGGCCACTGACATGCGACGCTCAAAGATGCACCTCAGCTCTGCGTTCTTTCCCGGCTGCAGGCGACAGAGTCCTCCAGCTACTCGCTGCGCCTTGTCATCTCCGATGATCCTTATGCAAAAACTGCCCCCTTGCGCTGATCGCGCGCGTTTTCGCCATGTCGGAGGATTTTGTATATCCCCGCTACCGCATTACATGGCAGTACAGGATTAGCGACGCGCAAGTTGGCACTTCTCGTCGTCTAAGGCACCCAAATATTACTATGTACTAAGGATAACCAGGGAAACAAAGTGAGGATGCCAGCTTCATACAGTTTTTTTATTATTGCGCACCATACTTGGCTCGTGTGCGCCATGTATGGAATGTGTGTACACCTGTCAGCAGTGGCTATTCAACTTATGTTCAGTATATTAACTACAAGTGTTATATATCTGGTTAGCTTATATCGAGTATAATTGTATTTTACTAACTGTTAATAAGTTAATTGGAGAGAGATAGAGAGAGGCCCTTTAATGAAGAACAGATATTTTAGCCGGTGTTTAAATTTCACTGACATATATGCTACACTGTATAGGAAGGGGAATTCGGGATGGAAAGATTGAAAAAGAATGGCGAGGAGATTAAAAGAAATGAAGGGGGAGATAAAATGCGGCCATTAAATGCGCTGTAAGATATATCGTGGAGTAACGGTATAAAATGAAATGATGAAATGCATAGTCCGATAAATGTGCTTATCGAATGCACGGCGTGAAAAATGCCTAGGGTAACATTCAAGTTGAGCTTTGAGTTTGTCTAAAAGTCCAATTTCTTTTAAATACGTAAATAAAAAGTTAATTGCGAGTCTCTGTTGCCTAGGGCAGGCTAAGGGACCTAAAACAATGTCCCTTGTTAAAGGCACCGGGGAGAGCTTTTCCATGCTATGTTCGTAGTACCCACGATCGTCAGCATACGCAGGACACTCAAGCAGGATGTGTTGGACAGTTTCATCCGAACCACAGTTGTCACAATGCAGACTATTCATTTGACCAAAACGGTAAATCAAGCCATTTGTATATGCACAGTTCAGGCAAGTCGGTGGTAAAGAGTTTCTAGTCGGCGAGGAAATTTCGGAGGGAGTCTTGATTTAGATGTGGGTCAATCGAGTAAAGAAATTGATAGTGATTGGTCGGCAAGCTTTAAAGTCGATACTTTGCTTCGGCAGCAAATTTTTTAGCCTGTTGTGATGCATCAGATTTCGTTAAGAAGGTCTGAATGAATATTTGATGTTGGTGGCCTTTACGAGCCGCTTCATCGGCTTTTTCATTGGTTTTAATGCCACAGTGGGCTAGTATCCATTGAATTGTTATGCAGTGCTCTACGGCGATAGCCAAATGATGCAGATACCCTATGTCAAGGGAAACAGGATGATGATTGGTTTTATTCAGCAGATTTGCAGATATGCTCTGGAATCCATGAGGATAACCATCGTCCGGGGGTCTGGCTCAGGATATAGAAAACAGCTTCTTTAATGCCATTGAGCTCAGCTGTCGCAGATGATGTCTTCCGCTTCTGCCGGTAAGATAGGACATGGTTTGTAGAGGGAACATAAAGACCACAGGAAGAAGTGTCTTGAATATCTGAACCGTTGGTAAATATGTGGTTGTACTGTGTATATTCCTTGGCTAAGTAGGCAAGAGCGGCTTGCAGAAGTGCTACCTGTGGCATGCGGCTCTTCGCATCGACGCCAGGAACAGACTTATTCACCTTTAGAGACGATAGTGTCCATGGGGAAAGGTGAGTGGTAGTAGATTTCGTGGCTGAGTAATAGTAGGGAGAGGCAGAAACTATACAGCTTGACCAAAGCCAGGGTTGCAGTGAGTTATGTGGACACGGTTTAAGAAGGGCTTCTTCCCTTGAAGGACATGTCGGAGATGGGTGCGCATAGTTTCTTGTGCGGCAATCACACCTAGCGGGAGGCATCTTGCTTCTGCAAGTGTTCCTGGTGCAGAGGATCCCTTTAGGAGGCCAAAGGCATATCCACAAGCAGTTGTTCCGCGTGGCTTCAAGAACCTTCTGGCTTATTGGAGATACTTTTTGAAGCACCAGTAAATAGTAGCGCAACGATACTTCAACGTATGCCTTTTCAAGAAGAACCATCGACCGGAAGTTGCTGCCCCATCGTGTTCCCGTCATGAATCTGAAAACCTGTGATGCTGCAGTAATTCTCTCGCGGAGGTTTTTAATCTGAGGTGCCCAAGAGAGATTACTGTCAATCATAACGCCTAGGAATCGGTGTGATCGTACATACGATAGGATGGATGGAATCAACCTTATTAGATAAAATAATTGGTCTTGCAGGGTGGTCGCCTACTAGTCCAGGAGTCCACGGGCAATTGCGTTTCACATAGAGCCCGATCCACTAGCCATTTCTGGCCGGTGGGCTTAGCGGTCCGCAAAGCAGCCTCCAAGGAAGAATAAGTTGGATGGGGGATGGGGGTACTTCCTGCGTGGAAGGACATTCCCACAGCTAGTGGAAAAGTGAGGATTTTGGCACGCCACAGGTGTCACAGTGAGGGGGCAAGCCGGGGTGAAAACATGAGAGACGGTAGGGGAAAAGGAAGCAAGATGTCTGCAATTGTCGCCATGTGGCACTGGATAAGGGTGCTGTGGGGTGGTGGCAGTGCCATGCGGCTGTGTTTGTTGAATGTGATTTGATGATATGTAAAAATTGTGCGCGTGGTTGGGGGCCTGATCGTCCGGGGCCCAGGAAGAGATTTCTCGGGCCAGCGCATGAACGCGCTCATTACCGGGGATCAAGGCATGCCCAGGGATCCTCGTCAGATTAACCGTTCGGTCGAGAGAGGTGGCTGTAGCAAGAATATTGTTACGAAGCGGTAAGCCGATGAAGACAGGAGACAGAACATGACCGATGGCGATGGTAGATGACGTTTAATGAATGTTCGCGGGCCTAGCGCGAGCACTCCTGCCCGCGCCACTGCCCGCTTCTTCTTCCTTGTCGTCCGTAACATGACCCGGGGCCACCGAGCGATCGTCCCGATCGTGGACGAGGAAGTTTAGAGATGTTAATGATTTTATGGCATGATGATGGGCGTGTCTGGATGCTTGAAGAAGAAGAGGAAGAAGGAAGAATAGAACGGCTTGCAGGTACGATGTCTGATGCGTGGGTGATCCGCCTCCCTTGGAGCTGTCAACCATCCGCCACCAGAGTCCATGGGACCGATGGCTCGAGGTCACGTCGGGCAGCTTGGGCGGGGGTTGCGTGTTCGTGTCCATCGGTTCCTTCGGGTCATTCGGGTCCTTCATCTCGGTTCTGATCGGTATGTCTGTTCTCCTTGTCTTCAGGTCCGGGCTGGGGGCTGGGCGGTGGTAGTTGTTCAGGTCTGGGCTTGAAGGGCTGGGGCGAAGCTGCTCGGCGATGTCCCTGGGCCCTCGGTGATGGTCCCGGCTTGAAGATGGCCTCGATGCTCCAAGGCGAGGATGGGGATGCCGTACGCCGCACCTCCAACCAAATGTTACGAAGTAGTAAGCCGATGAAGACAGGAGACAGAACATGACTGATGGCGATGGTAGATGACGTGTAATGAATGTTCGCGGGCCTAGCGCAAGCGCTCCTGCCCGCGCCACTGCCCGCTTCTTCTTCCTTGTCGTCCGTAACAATATGATGGGTGGCCGTTAACGCCATGCCGTTTAGGTAGTGGCGGTATGCAGCCTGAGAATCGGTGAAAATTTCTGTTGTCTTTGTCAATCATGGAGTGGGTCAGCGCGCGTGCGATAGTGGCTCCTTCCGCTTTTGTAGGCGAATTAGTTTGGATAGTGGCAGCGGCACCCACCCTGCCATCTTCGTAGGCTGCGACTGCTGTGAAAAATCCTACTTTAGAATTCTTTGCCGCGCCGACATAAAGGATATCGGAACAGTTGGTGTATCTTTTGGTGTAATAGCTGGCTCGAACCTTACGCCTACCCTGATAAAGGCTAACACCCATATTGCTCGGTAGGCGCTTCTGGTATATGTGATCATGCTTCCGCGGAGAGATCATGAAAGGTGTAGGACCATGCTGGGGTGGGGATGAATGGATTGAGACGTAGTTGCCGCAGGAGACGTTGTCCTGTTTCCGTGCGACTCAGGCGGATCAATTGGTTGGTGCGTTGATTCTCTATTAATTCGTTCATGGTATTGTGAGTACCAGTGGTCAGCAGATGTTGTGTGCTAACCGTCCGTGGAAGACTTACAGCCGTGCGTATTAGGATGTCTGCCTGCTCTGTCTAGCGCTGAGTGAGTATATGGTTTGGGAGTTGGTATGTGATTTAGCTAATGATTAATGCATTGGTCATATTGAGGGTCTCGCGTTCAGACAGCCCATGGTTGCGCGCTGCCACGCGCCTGATTAGTCCAGCAGCCTGTTTCGTCAGTCTGCACAAGCTGAAGGGTGGCGGTTGCATCAAGTGCGTTGTTAATGCGAAGGCCGAGATTCTTCACCTGAGACACAATGGGCATTGGATTTCCGTATATGTGAAGTTCAATGGGGGGATCCTCGGGCAGGGGTTTCAGCTGCAATAATTCCGATTGAGTTGGAGAGCAGCGGAGGCCTGTGTTGTTTAGATAGGTGGCGGTAATGTCTATGGCAGACTGCAAGATATCCTGGGCTGTCCCAAGGGATCCTCCCATTGTCCAGAGGGTTATATCATATGCGTACATGACTGTGTGGAGCTCTGGAAAAGCAGCAAGGGCCTTTGCTAATGGCACTAGCGACACATTAAAGCGTATAGGCGATAGGACCGCCCCTTGAGGGGTTCTCCGGTTAGGCGAGGAGAAAGGCTGGGAGGCGATATCCCCAAGGTTAAGTTGTGCCGTGCGTCCCTGAAGGAAGGCCAGAAAATATTGCCATATGCGTGTGCCGCAGCCCATGGTGGCTAATGTCGTCAGGATATGGTCATGGCTTATAGTATCGAATGCCTTGTGAACATCCAGAGCCAGTATGGCGCACGTAGAGACTGTACGGCGCTTCGTATGAAAGAGAGACTCATTTAGGGCGAGAATTGTACGTCTTGCGACGAGAGGTTTGGGCGGAAGCCAAATTGAACCACGGCCGGTCTCGAGGGAGAGCGCGAGAGCACGCGTTCTCTCCCTCGAGACCGGCCGTGATTGAACATGGGAGAGAAAGCCTGCTGGTTTTAGGAACGGTTGCAGGCGATTGAGAATGAGATGCTCGAAGAGCTTGCTGATACAGCTCGTTAATGGGATGGGGCGCAGGTTTTGAAGGGTGAGGGTTTTGCCCGGTTTGGGTATAAATTGCATGCTGGCGTGGGTCCAGGCTGATGGCAGCATCCCAGCGTGCCAGTGGTTGTTAAAGAGTTCCGTGAGTTCCTGGAGGGAGACTACGTCCTGATTGAGTAGTGCCTTGTACGCTATGCCGTCCGGTCCTGGGGCCGTAGAACGTCGAATACTAAAGAGTGCTCGACGAACTTCACTTAAGGTGATGTCGGCATCGAGTTCAGAGTTTGGCGGAGGTGGACTTGCTTGATCTACTGACTGAAGGGATGTGGGTATATAGGGGTCCGGTAGTTGACCAATTACGTCGGTGCGTTTTCGGAGTTCTAGTTGCATTAGACGTTGTGTGTTTACTTGTGTCTGTGATTTAGTGGTTGTTGGATCTGAAAGAGCGCGTAGGAGGGCCCACGTGTGTTTTTAATGTGCCTTTGAGGTCGTCACGAAATGTTGCCCAGTTTGCGTGGGCTAAGATAGAAAAATGCTCGGAATAAGCCAGCCCTTAATAGCATTCATTGATTATGAAAAAGCATTTGACTCAGTTGAAACTTCGGCGGTGATGCAGGCATTGCGAAATCAGGGGGTAGACGAGCCGTATGTGAAAGTGCTGGAAGATATATATAGTGGCTGCACAGCAACCATAGCTCTGCATAAAGAAAGTAACAAAATTCCCATAAAGAAAGGTGTTAGGCAAGCAGACACAATCTCCCCAGTGCTATTCACAGCTTGCTTAGAGGAAGTATTTAGAGATACTTGGAATGGGAGCAGTTAGGGATAAGGGTAGATGGAGAATACCTCAGTAATCTGCGATTTGCTGATGACATTGCCTTGCTAAGCAACTCGGGGGATGAACTGCAAATAATGATTGATGATCTAGACAGGAAAAGTAGAAAGGTAGGCTTGAAAATCAATATGCAGAAGACTAAGGTAATGTTCAACAGCCTCGGGAATGAACAGCAGTTTACATTAGGTAGTGAAATACTGGAAGTAGTAGGAGGATATGTCTACTTAGGACAGGTAGTAACCGCAGATCCGGACCATGAAAAGGAAATAACAAGAAGAATAAGATTGGGATGGAGCGCATTTGGCAAGCACTCGCAGATTATGACTAGCAGCTTACCGGTATCGCTCAAGAGGAAAGTATACAACAGTTGCATCTTGCCTGTACTCACCTATGGGGCTGAAACGTGGAGGCTAACCAAGAGAGTTCTATTTAAGTTGAGGACAATCCAGAGGGCTATGGAACGAAAAATGGTAGGGGTAACATTAAGAGATAGAAAGCGTGCAGAGTGGGTCAGAGAAATAACTCAAGTTACCGACATTCTAGTAGAAATTAAGAAGAAGAAATGGACATGGGCAGGACATGTAGTGCAAAGAGAGGATAACCGATGGTCGCTGAGGGTAACAAACTGGATTCCAAGGGAAGGAAAGCGTAGCAGGGGGCGGCAGAAAGTTAGGTGGGCGGATGAGATTAAGAAGTTCGCAGGGGTCAAGTTAAGTGGAGAAATATGGAAGAGGCCTTCGCCCTGCAGTGGGTATAATCAGGCTGATGATGATGATGATGATGATGATGATGATGATGATGATGATGATGATGATGATGAAGTTTTTCGCGTATTCTTCTGCCTCACGAGTGAGAGCGGTTATGCGGAGTCTCAATATGCGATTGTGTCGCTGGTGGCGCCAGCGCATGAGAAGTCCCTGTCGGGCTTTCCATAGATGAGCCAGGTGCGGATCAACCTGCAGTGCAGTAGGGGTATTTTTAATGCATTTGCTGTTCGCCTAGATGGCCTCCAGCAAGCGTTCTGTCCAGTCGGTGACCGTACGGACTTCGGTAGAGTCAGCTGCCAAGTATGAGCACAATTTATCCGAGTCAGTGAGAAGGTTTGAGCGTGGGCTGAAAATCTTGGAATCGTAAGCGATAGTTAGTGGAGACTGGGAAGTGGTCACTCCCAAGGCTGTCTTGTAGCACCAGATGAGATTTAACAATTAAGCTCGGTGTGACCCATGTGTGATCCGGGTGGTATCACGGGTGACACTTGTGCCGATGCGAGTGGCTACGGTGGGGTGTGTGATCAGGCCGAGGTTATAATCAGCCATTGCGGTAGATATGAGGTTACCTTTGGGTGCGTCGAGGTGTATCCCCAGTGCGCGTGGCGTTCACCACAAGGAGTTGTGAGGTGCGAAAGGAGCCCAGGATTCTCGGAATAGATTTGCCTTTATCTTTGGGGTTGCTGTATATGTTAAGAATAGTGAGGCTGTTTGCCTGGGTGAGCTGAGCTCTATCGCAATATATTGAATGCCTTCACTGTCGGGCGTGCTACTCGGTGTGCCGTCTAGCACCGGCACTGATACGAGTGTGAGGATTGCCGTAGGTGGCGTAAGGGTTGCCGTCTGATAACCACGGATAGGAATGCGATTTTTTCCCGCCTCTTGCGCCCCGCCGGGGTGGTGCAGTGGTAAGACGCCCGACTACTGTGCCGGAGTTCCCGGGATCGAATCCCGGCCTCGGCGGCTGCGTTTCGATGGAGGCGAAACGAAGTGGCGTCCGTGTGCTGTGCGATGTCAGCGCACGTTAAAGATCCCCAGGTGGTCGAAATTACTCCGTAGCCCTCCACTACGGCTCCTCTTTCTCTCTTTCCACTTTCATTCCCACCTTCCTCCCTTCCCTTACGGCGCGGTTCGGGTGTCCACAGAGCAAGTGTGACAGTTACTGCGCTTTTCCCTTCCTGTGAACCAATTTAACTTTAACTTCCCGCCTCTTGCAGAGCAGTGACATGGGGCGGAATAGGAGACTTAGCGATATATGCTGCTAGTTGCGCTTGTTTTCGGCATATGTTGCGTTCCATTGCCAAATTATTGTTTCTGTTTGCATAGTGTATTGGCGTCGCCGCCGATCTTTTCGCATGCTATCGCTCTGTGCCATATGTTGCTGAGCTGGAGATACGGGATGAGAGCAGGCCGTAGGTGGAACTACGCGCTGCTTGCGAGGCAATTCCTGATGGGGCACAAGTTCGAAAAGCCTGTTGATGCCGACTTCATGTTTGTTCAAGCGTGTGTTGACCGTGGTTCCTATCCTCTCGGTCATGTATTGTATGAGCTGTGCCTGGGCTTGTATGAGCTGTTTCTGCATGGCACCGATTTGTTCGGCAGCTATAGTGTTGACTTTACTAGTACTTTCTGAGCGAAATTCAGCTGAACGTGTGTATTGCTTTACTGTCTCTTGAGGTGTAATGGGAGGGTCAGGGGTTGGATGGGATGAAGTAGCGGAGGCTGCTTGGATGGACAACTCGTCCTTTTTGGCAGGGCCGGCTCCTTTCTCGAGTGTGGCTTTCCGCGCCGACAGTGCCTCCTAGGTCTCCTGGATGCGAGCTGAGGAATCACTGGTTTTCGAGGTAGATGCCTGAGGCTCGATGGCGTCCGTCTTAGTATCGCTGGGCCCCTGAAAGGTTTGAAGTTGTGTGAAATCATTATCTGAAGTTTTATGCCAGCGTTCACAGCGTCCACTTTGTGTTTTCCCGAGTGGTTTTTGGTATCTTGATTGCGCATCGGTTCCGGGTACTCTGTGGGCAATGGCTTGCTCCAAAGGAGTCTGGGCGGTCGTGATGACCACCGGTTCCTCCAATTCCTCAGCGCGGGGGGGGGGGGGGGGGTAGCCATTCTTTTGTGCTTCAGTTCGTAGGCTTCTTTGGATGGATGGTGAGTGTCTCGCTTGTGCCTTTGTTCTGACTCACTTTGGTGGTCGTTGTTGCGCTACTGCTAATCTTTGCATTGGAGTTGGTTAAACTAGGGACGATTCTCAGTCTTGGGTCGAGGCTCAGCCTTTTTATTTCTCTGCACGTCTTGAAGAGTGCTCTGTGTAGTGGCATCTTCATGAGGATGGCGTCGAGTTACGGTCTCGTCAGTTTTGCCTGTCGTTTTCCCTCTTTTGTTGAAGTTCTGCCTTGCCGGACAGTTCGTGTCAGTAGTGGAGGGACTGGATGTGTTGCAGACGATGCAGTGCTTTTTAAAACCGACATGCCCTGGTGGAGGATTGCGTATTCCGCAACTGTAGCACCTTTTGTCTTGCGGAGTAGGGAATATAAGTTCAGGCAGCATCTGCAGACCTGCATCACTGGTCGGAATGGTTTGCACCTCTATTCTACACCGCTGAGATTGACAAATCTAGGCACTGATTTGCCCTCAAAGGTGTATAGACATGCTCCCTCTGTGCCGAAAGGCCTCACTTGAATGATGTTCGTTTGTTGGGGATATGTCTCGGTGCAGCTCAGCAGTTCCTCTTCTGCTGGTATCGGTAAGGCGCCGATAATGATGCCTTTGCACGAGTTATCTGGTGAGGCTGCATAAGCATTCATTGAGTTTCTTTTCTTCCGAGACTTTATTCTGCCTCAATGTTGCAAATCTCTTCAGTGAGGTCCTGATCCGGGGTGCTCAGAATAGTGACGTTTTGTTCCGGCTTGACTCATCACCCTGTCATTGCGGGTTAATTGGCAGCCGAGCTTTAGCTGCAAAGCAGCAAGTAGTGACCTGCCGGAGTTGTTTTGCAGCGTCACCCCTCCGCGTAGACGTATCACCACCTCATAATCATCAAGCAGCAGCCTTGGTAATTTGACGGGGCGTGCGGGTCGGGACCATTCCACGGGTGTGTGAACTTCTGCCTCCGTTACGGCTTGGGTTCGATTTTTTTGTGAATCAACCACCCTGAACCATGACGTAGCCTTCGGATAGGATTCATTCATCTCTTGTATACGGCGTGGGTCGATATCAGTAGCGTAGTCGCTCATCGGAGGTTGAGCCGGTTCTTCCTCGTTCAGTGAGCCTTGTCTGTCGGAGCCGGGTGAGATTTTTCAAAACACAAAGCGAAAAAAAGCAACTATACCGCCCTTCCTTGTCAGTGTCACAACCAACCTATTGCCTTCGGACCTTCCCGCGGGTACCGCAGGCGCACTGCTGCTGGTGCCCGCACTTTTTTTTTTGCCTTGCAGTTTTGTGGTTTTGTTCCATGCCGACGAGTGGGGACTCGTCCCGTACTCGTCCCCTGTGTAAAGTGGTCCGCGGCAATCCCGCAATCGAGGTGCCGATTGCAGCACCTGGCTCCCAGAGCCAAAGAGACAGAAGAGGGAATATTTACAAGTTACAACTATATACAAGAAAAGTAGGGCCACCGTCCCGGCTGAGGCACTCACTCGCTTCCGGCGTGCTGTTCTCCGTGGACGGCGCGGTCTCGCGCTCCGTGTACGGACCTCGTGGCTGCACCTCTCGAAGGTCTCGGCACACATAAACACACACACGAATAAAAATGCTCCACACACACACAAATACATGCACGACCATTTGTTCTCGCTGCAACTCCTCTCACCTCGCCGTCAAGAAAGCATATTAGCCTTGCTAGCATAGCGATGTCGGGTCAGGCCTAATGTTAAAAGTCCGGGCGGGCACGTACTCCACGCCGCGAACTGACTATCGTCCTTTGTCCCTAGGGAGGGGTAACTAGCTCAAGTGCTTCTGCACGAGAGAACCACGTTGAGGCGCCATTGTGAAGTTTGAAGGGGGACGGTCTTCCGCCCCGCTCCTACTCCGCAGGTGCAACGTCCTCGCTGGCGACTCGCGGAGGGAACAAAAAGGACAAAGGACGGGGGCGACACATAGTTAATACTCGAATGCTATTTATTGCACTTGCAAATTATACAGAGCATGCCGGCTAGCTATACATCAACAAGGTTTTCCTTGGAAGGGCAAGGCTACGTAAGAAGGACTTTTGACTCACCGGCTGGGAAATGGGGGGTGCGATTTCGGCGGCGGACATATGAACGCGCCGTGAATATGGCGGCCGGGATCTCCCGTGCGCTCCGCATTCTTCGGACGAAGCCATACCACGGCGTTTGCCGCGGAAGGCGGCGAGAGCGTGCGGTATTTACCGGTCGCTTCGCCGTTGGGAACCAGAAGATGGGCGATCGTGCACTACGGGTCCTCCCGTGTGCGCAGCGTACTCCATGCCCGCTATCCCCCGGCATTTGCCGGGAGAGGCCGCGGGAGACGACCGCTCTCGTTGCCGGCTGGATCCAGAAGCTCTCTCTCGTCTTCTCGCGGGAACCCGCGTAGACGTCTCAGTGGCGCACCCATCGCTGATCTCCTTCCCCCAAGGGGAGGTATTTACCTCCTTCCCCAGCCCGCGCTGCCATGAAGCTCGTTGGTGTGGTGGTGGTCGGTCGCGGCGAAGGGGGAGGAAACTGGTTTTCCACAATGCGTAATACAGTGTGGCACGTACCCGATGCCACTGAAGGGGAGAGTAAAGTAGCTTTAATTGGCAAAGAATGGCGCCATTAATTGCCACGCTGATGTTAGAACGATGTCTCACGACACTCATCGATCGTGCATTATTCGCTGGTGCAACGCCATTTGAAGACGAAGTCTTTCGTGTCTCAAAAGACAATCGAACATGCAGTTTACTCTTTTGATGAAATAGCGCGTAGGACGAGGACGAAGATAGAAGGGTACACCGAGGCGTAATTCCGTCTCCTCAACGGTAGGGCCCCGCAACTTCTTTCTCGTCACTGGTCGACTCTCAGCGGGTTAAACGGCGACTGTTACCGAGAGATGTGTCTGAATGCGACCTGAAGGTAACATAAAATCACTAAAGGCAGGAAATGATTACGTTGAAAATAATTAAATAGTATTAGCGTTGTCATGCTGTTGTTTCGTGGCTGTGTTCACGGCTGGTTTTGTGGCTATTAAGAATTAAAAACATCACATGATGCAACCTAAACGGGAACACCCCTCAGGAAAAATATTGGTAGCTTGATTTAATGTTGCAATTCAAAAAGCAAATTGAGAAAAAAAGTTACAGACACAGGATTCGAACATATATTCTATTCGCTAAGTGCGAGGGTAAGTAATGTTAATCCATTAGAGCACTGACTACGACTATTATACATCTGATCGGAATAGAAGTGAAAGAAGTCAGTGGGACGTAAGAAGAGGGAAATAATGACCATATGCCCGTCGCGCTCGTCGCACAACTGCCATTCGCGCCCAACACAGAGGAGCATCGCACTGGCAGAAACACAGTTGCTGCTCTGCCATGCAATGCCTCCTTACTGACGGCGCGCGAACAAGGCGAGGTGCCGAGAAGCCAGCGAGCCGAAGCACACTGAAAAAAAAGAGGGAGAGAGAGAAAAAAATGCGAGCCATATCGTTTGTTCTCTACGGAGTTTTGTCGGGACGAATGTAACAGACTGTTATTCATTAATTCTGGAGAAATAATACTATAGGAACGCGTAAAAAGAAAATGGGGCCCACGTGTCCGTCCCGACAATAAATGCGAAAGGTACAGTTAATCGTTGTTATGGCCTATTTATCTATCATTCAGGCACCGTCCTGTTTATCCCATTTACACATTTCCCCACAACAAAAGAATCTCATTTACTAGTCCCTCACTGCATTCAACTAATCAGTTTTTATGCGTAGCATTGCATCCATGAGTTGGCTCCGTTACGGGGTTACTGACGGAGATAAGTATTGACAGCGTGCAAAAAGCGGAGTAGGATACTCGCATCTCAAAAGTTGCTCTATATATAGAAGCCCTGATGCCATTTTCGACGAATTGGAAAACTTCAAACTGTCGTCATGGGCAGCTACACCTATGTTGGGCAATTCACTGGTTGCTGCAGGGAGAGCACCCGATGCCATTTTCGGTAAATCAGAAAGCTCGAAACTGACGTCAGGGTAAGCTAGAGATATATAGTGTGCGATCCGCGGGTTCCAGCATGGTGACGATCCAGCGCGGAGAGCGCCTGACGCCATTTTCGACAAATCGGAAAGCTCGAAACTGACGTCAAGGGCAGGGATGTGTTCGCAGAAACCCGCAACTGCAGTCACTGCCGCAGGCAGAAACTGTGCCACGTGAGGGCCAAAATTGATTTTACTTTTTATGACTATATATATATATATATATATATATATATATATATATATATATATATATATATATATATATATATATAGGAAGAGCACCGGACGCGATATTCGGAGGTCGTGGGTTCGGTCCCCACCATCGCCACGTTGTTTTTTCTTCTACTTTGTGTTTAATTATCTTTCCCCTAAACAGATTACATTACTAAATTCTGTGATTATCTAAGCGAACATTAAAAAAAAAAGACATAAAAGTACCATCCCCAACGCTTTCCTTGGCCTCGCCGACTGTTGGCTTCTTTCTTCATATATATATATATATATATATATATATATATATATATATATATATATATATATATATCAGTTCAGTTCAGTTCAGTCGTTCAGTAGTGTCCGACTCTTCGTGACTATATGGACCATGTCAAGCCACGCTTTCCGGTATCTCACTATCTTCCTAACATCACATAACTTCATCTGCAGTGCTTCGAGGATGCTATCTAACCATCGCGTTCGCTGCCTACCCCTTCTCCGGCGACCCTCAACCTTTCCCAACATCAAATCTTTCTCCAGCGACTCCTCTCTTCTCATCAGATGACCAAAGTAGCTGAGCTTTAACTTTAGAATTTGACCCTCCAATGAGCAGTCAGGGTTTATGGCCGACAATATCGAATGATTTGATCTTCTGGCAGCCCAAGGAACTCTCAAGAGTCTTCGCCAGCACCACAATTCAAACGCGTCAATTCTTCCGCGGTCAGCCTTTTTCATAGTCCAACTCTCGCATCCATACATCACAACTGGAAAGACCATAGCACGAGTCATACGGATCTTGGTTGGCAGACTAATGTCTCTGCTCTTTACTAGGCGGTCAAGGCTAACCATTGCTCTCTTTCCCAGAAGCAGGCGTCTCCTAATTTCATGGCTGCAGTCTCCTTCCGAGGTAATCTTGGAGCCCAAGAAGAGAAAATCTGTCACAGCTTCCACCTCTTGTCCATTGATGCTCCAGGACTTGATAGGGCAAGACGCCATGGTCTTTGTCTTTTTGTTGTTCAGTTTAAGCCCAAACTTCTCGCTCTCTTCTTGGACACGCATCAGAAGTCTCTTGAGTTCCACTTCACTTTCTGCCATTAAAGTGGTATCATCCGCATATCTAAGGTTGTTGATACGTTTTCCAGCAATATTCACTCCAGCTGAAGACTCGTCCAGACCGGCCTTCCTCATGATGCACTGCATATAGGTTAAATAGGCAGGGCGACAGTACGCAGCCTTGCCTCACTCCTTTCTCAATCGGAAACCAATCAGTAAGACCGTGCCCAGTTCTGACTGTGGCCTCTTGCCCTTCATACAGGTTCTGAGGAGACAGATGAGGTGAATTGGAACTCCCATCTCTTGCAGAGCTTGCCACAATCTGCTGTGATCTACGCAGTCAAACGCTTTCGCATAATCAATAAAGCAGAAGTAGATGGGTTTCTGGAACTCTCTTGCTTTTTCCATGATCCAGCGAAGGTTGGCAATTTGGTCTCTAGTTCCTCTGCCCTTGCGAAACCCAGCTTGCAGGTTCGAAAGCTCCCGATCCTCATACTGCTGCAGCCTACCTTGGAGGATTTTCAACATCACCTTGCCAGCATGCAAAATAAGCGCGATCGTGCGGTAGTTGGAACAATCTTTGACACTGCCTTTCTTTGGAATGAGATGTAAACTGACCTCCTCCAATCCTGTGGCCACTACAGGGTTGTCCAAATCTTCTGACATAATGTATGCAGAATGTTAACAGCGTCATGGTTGAGGTTTTGAAGCAACTCAGCTGGAATGCCATCAATTCCGCTAGCTTTGTTCTTAGCAAGGCTGGCTAAGGCCCATTCAACTTCACTCTTCAGGATGCCCGGCTCGAGATCAGTAATCACAACCGTCTTATGTTGGCTTTGCACATTCGGGTCCTTCTTGTACAGTTCGTCTGTGTATTTCTGCCACCTCTTCTTTATCTCTGAGGCTTCAGTGAGGTCCTTGCCTCGTTTGTCCTTTATCACGCCCAGCTTAGCACAGAAGCTTCCTTTAATATATTTGATTGTCTTATACAGAGCTCTTGTGTTCCTTAATTGGCTGTTGTCCTCAACTGCTTGGCACTGTATGTTCAGGAAGGAATTCTTATCTCTCCTTGCTATTTTCTGAAAATCCGCATTGAGAACCTTGTATCTTTCTCTTTCCCCCATAACTTTTGCCATCCTCCTTTCCTCAGCTATTTGCAAAGCCTCTTCAGATAACCAGTTTGCTTTCTTGCATTTCTTTTGCTTTGGAACTACCTTAGTAGCAACTTCTTGTATTATATCACGAACATCAGTCCACATCTCTTCGGGCTTTCTGTCTTCTAGATCTAATTCTTGAAATCGATTCCTCACTTCCACAGCATATTCTAATGGAATTTGATCCAGATCATACCTGAAAGGCCTTCCAGTTTTCTGCATTTTCCTCAATCGAAGCTTAATTTTGGCAACAAGAAGCTGATTATCGGTGCCACAATCGGCCCCAGGTCTTGTTTTTACTGCTTGTATAGCGCTTCTCCATCTCTGCCGCCAAATAATATAATCGATCTGATTCCTGTACAGACCGTCCGGTCAAGTCCATGTGTAAAGGCGCCTCTTGCGCTGTTGAAAAAGAGTATTCGCTATGGTCAGGTTGTTTTCTCGACAAAACTCTACTAGCCTCTGCCCAGCTTCATTTGGCTCGCCAAGACCGAACTTGCCTTTAATTCCGAATATTTCTTCACTCCCGACCTTAGCATTCCAGTCTCCTATGAGAAAAACGACGTCTGATGATGGGGTGCGGTCTAAAAAGCATTGTAGGTCCGCATAAAATCTCTCAACGTCAGCTTCTTCAGCAGTAGTGGTCGGTGCATAGGCTTGGATAACTGTTATGTTGAAAGGGTGACCTTGGATCCGAAGTGAAATCATTCGGTCGTTTTTGGGGTTGTACCCTAGCACTGCTTTGCCCATTCTTCTGTTTACTATGAGAGCGACCCCTTTACTGCTCTTGGATTCGTGCCCACAATAAAAGACATAATGGTCGCTGGAGTTAAATTCTCCCATTCCGGTCCACTTGAGCTCGCTGATACCCAAGATATCAATGTTCAATCTGTGCATTTCTCGCTTGACGACATCCAGTTTACCTTGCATCATAGATCTTACATTCCATGTTGCTATGTGATATATCTCCTTGCAACATCGGACTTTCCGGTCGCTTCCCGACACATCCACAACTGAGCTTCCTTTTGGCTTTAGCCCAGCCGCTTCTTCGTCTTGGAATTACAAGGAATCGCCCTTTGTTCATCCCCAGTAACATGTGGGACGCCTTCCAACCTGGGGGACTCATCTTCCGGCGCCATATCATTAATGGTATTGTGACTGGCCATAGGGTTTTCTTGGCAGGAAATACTGGAGTGGGTTGCCATTACCTTCTCCAGTGAGTCACATTTTGTCAGAACTCTCTGCCGTGACCTGTCTATCTTGGGTGGCCCTACACAGCAGAGCTCACGACTTCATCGAGTTTCGCAAGCCCCTCCGCCACGACAAGGCAGTGATCCATACATGAAGGGGATATAATATATATATATATATACATATATATTGTCACGCTAATGACGACGATGAAGGATGGTGATGGTTTGCAGAAGAGGAAGAAGCATTGGTTTCTGGGCGCTAGTAGGCTTCATCTTGTTCCGCAACATCACCACTGTAAAGAAACACCCCTTCTTATTTCATGGTAACAACTTGGTGGAAGATGCTCCGTACGATCCCCTCGATCCCTACCTACAGCGCTGCAAGGCCAACTGGAGCTTCGACGTAGTCGCCGCATTGCTGGATTGCCACCGCTCACGACCATTATGGACCACACCGACACAAACCATGCAAGCCGCGACGCTGCAAGCCAGGCTGGCGGCATGCCTGCCCACTCCAACCCAATTCCGTCCCAGCCTTACCGGGAACCACGACCTTTTGCCGGAGAAGAAGGTGAGGACGTTGAGAAGTGGCTACTTGATTATCAACGAGTTAGTCGGTACAACCGGTGGGACCCTCTTACCATGCTAACAAACGTCGTTTTCTTTCTCACTCACACGGCTCTGACCTGGTTTGAGAATAACGAGGATAACTTAACCACTTGGGAACGGTTCGCCACCGAGTTAAAACTGCGTTTTGGCGACTCTGTTCTCAGCAAAAAGCGGGCTGAGCAGACCCTTGCACAAAGAGCTCAATTGCCCGATGAAACTTGTACAACTTACACAGAAGAGATCCTCAAGTTATGCAAATGTGTCAATTCCAACATGCCCGAGGAAGACAGAGTCGGTCACATTTTGAAGGGTATCGCGGCGGACGTGTACAACTTCTTAATCGCCAAAGACAGCCTTGACACTGTCTCCGATGTCATTAGACACATCCGCGCGTTTCAAGCTTTTAAAACACGTCGTATTGCGCCGAAATTTGGGCGGCTGGCCAACGTGCCTACCGTGGCCAGTCTTGATGACCATGCTCAACTAGATCTTCCGTCAACTATCCGGCAAATCGTGCGCGAAGAGCTTCTACGGATCAATACGCTTCCCCTGCATGAATCTGCTGAGGTTTCTGTCCAGAGGGCCTCTAGACGGCCGGCTTCACCACCACAAGCGATTCAAGTACAGCATTTCTCTCAAGCTCCTGAAATTGCAGCTTCTATTGACTACCCGCCAATGCATTTTGCCAACCCAACTGCGTCGATGCTTGAAGCCCCAAGGTATGACGTCACCTCAAGTGCACCTAGATCTTCTATTCGATCTACAAGGATTCCTGTGCAGTGTGAGCATTCAGCCAGACCTACGATGCGCCCTGCTGTGCCTGGCTCGTATCCACAACAGCATTTTATACCTTCCCCACCGATATGCTACCGCTGCGGCGTCGAAGGTCACATCGCCAGGTACTGCCGCAGTAGGTTCCCGCCACGCTATACCCGCCCGGTGCCTCCAGCAGTACCCAACAATCGGCAATACAGCCCCGTTTTCCAGCAATCCACTCCCCGTGGGTACTTCGGCAACATCCAGAACGGGAATCTCCGCGACCACTCCCCAGCATCTGAGCGAAGTGTTACTCCTCCACCCGCCTTCCGTGCACGTCGTTCTCCATCACCGCGGCGGCACCCCATGCCGCCCCATCCGGAAAACTAACCAGAGCGGCCGATGGGGGTGAGGCCGCTGGAAATGTGCTATGTGCCAACATCCCTCCAACTGCAATGCTCAAAACAAAAACAAAATTCGTGTGTTCATTGATGGTGTGTGTACATTAGCTTTGGTAGATACGGGTGCGACTGTGTCTGTGATGAGTAATCAGTTTAGGCGCTCGTTGGGACGCAAAGTGATGTTTGAATATGACCGTGCTTCAACGTTTTGTGGTGTGAGTGGAGAGGCGTTGCGACCACTGGGTGTGTGTAGTGCGCAAGTGTCTGTGGGTGGGGCAAGTTTTCAAGCCGAATTCGTAGTCTTACCCCACTCTACGCATGACATTTTAGGAATGGACTTCTTAAGGTTTTGTGGCGCTACCGTGGACTGCCGAAGTCAAGAGGTTCATTTTGATGGCTCGCATCTGCAGACACTTTTTGAAAGTGGCCGTGATGAAGAAACAGTTTTTAGTATTACCGAAGACACCGTAGTTCCACCCTTGTCTGCCATGTTCGTCCCCGTATCCGTTCCACTTCTTGAGAAGGTTTCATTCCAGGCCGTGGTGCTCCCAGTTAACTCAGCATGCCTGAAGAAAAATGTAATTATCCCTCACTGTATGATCTCCGTGCATCACGGTAGTGCCTCGTTATGGACCATCAATCCATCGTCCGAGCCCGCAGTTTTACCAACGGGATTGAAGGACCCGATGCGCCCCACGTCGTTGCTTTGGTCACAGATGCTACAAGTGCCACCGTACCTCTGCCTGCTGATGAAACTTCGATCATCCGCATGATCAGCGCCGATCTCAGCTCACCTCAACGCCGTACTCTTGTGGATATTCTTCTACCTTTTTCGCCTATGTTTGACTTTTCTCAAACAGATGGACCGACCTCTCGCCCTGCACATCGGACCCATCATAGCATCGACACTGGTTCGGCTCGTCCCATTCGTCAAAAGCCATATCGCGTGTCCCCATCTGAGCGCAAAGTCATTCATGAGCAAGTGGAGGACATGCTACGGAAGAAGGTGATACAGGAGTCATCTAGCCCCTGGGCTGCCCCTGTTATTCTTGTACGTAAGAAAGACGGTTCGTGGCGATTCTGCGTCGATTATCGGCGTCTAAATTCTGTTACGAACGTCTATCCTCTTCCTCGCATAGACGATGCCCTCGACTGCCTGTCTGGTGCGTCCTATTTTTCTTGTCTTGATCTCAGATCTGGCTACTTTCAAATTCCAATGGACCCTGCGGATAAGAAAAAAACAGCCTTCGTGACGCCAGATGGCCTTTATGAGTTTAATGTTATGCCATTCGGGCTGTGTAATGCGCCAGCCACATTTGAACGCTTTATGGACACAGTTTTGCGCGGCTTAAAATGGGACATTTGTCTTTGCTATCTGGACGATGTCGTCGTATTTGGGAAATCCTTCCAAGAACACAATGACCGTCTAGTACGTGTCTTGAATTGTCTGCACAAACGCCTCCCTAATTCTGAACTCTAAAAAGTGCCGCTTTGGAGAGCGCCAAGCGCTGGTGCTAGGACACCTTGTCAATGGTGATTTTGTAATGCTGGATCCCCAGAAAACTGCCCCTGTTGAGTCTTTTAAACCCCCGCAGACAGTGAAGGAGTTGCGCAGTTTTCTAGGGTTGTGTTCCTATTTTAGACGCTTTATACATCGCTTTGCTGACGTTGCTTACCCATTGACGTGCCTTCTCCACAAAAACTCTACTTTTGACTGGACACCAGACTGCGACGCGTCATTCCGTCAACTGAAGTTTCTTTTAATATCGAAACCCATCCTACGTCACTTCGATCCTACTGCATTGACAGAAGTACACACGGACGCTAGTGGAATCGGTCTCGGTGAAGTACTTGTCCAACGGCACGATGAACGAGAGCATGTTATCGCGTACGCAAGTCGTACCCTGAGCAAGCCGGAGCGAAACTACACAGTCACCGAACAGGAATGCCTAGCTGTAGTTTTCGCTGTGCAGTGTTTCCGTTCATATTTGTACGGACGTTCGTTTACTATCGTAACTGACCGTCATTCACTCTGTTGGCTGGGAACCGAGGTAAAAGTTAAAAAAAAAGATAAAGTACAAACCCCAATGCTTTCCTTGGCGTTGCCGACTGTCGGCTTCTTTCCTTCACATATGTATATATATATATATATATATATATATATATATATATATATATATATATATATATATATATATATATATATATATATATGTGTGTGTGTGTGTGTGAAGGAAAGATGCCAACAGTCGGCGAGGCCAAGGAAAGCGTTGGGGATGGTACTTTTATGTCTTTTTTTAATGTTTGCTTAGATAATCACAGAAATTAGTAATGTAATCTGTTTAGGGGAATGATAATTAAACACAAAGTAGAAGAAAAAACAACGTGCCGATGGTGGGAACCGAACCCACGACCTCCGAATATCGCGTCCGTTGCTCTTCCAACTGAGCTACATCGGCTGCTGTTCCCCCTGCTACTTGCTTGGGTATTTATGTTGTTTGTATACGAACATGAGAGTGTTCACCAGCGCATTGTAACGTAACGTTACACAGAAGGCGCTCTGGCACTCTGGCACTCTGGCACCGAAGAACACCAACAGTCAGTCAGGGCAGCACAAAAGAGGAGCACCGTTTCGCTTCGTCGTCTTCTCCGAATCGCCCGCTCAAATCTTCGTCGTCTATGAATGGCATATGTCATTGCCCCCCCCCCCCCCGTCTTGGCAGCATCGCCTCGATGCTGCAAATGCTGCTTGATGCGATGAGCTGACAGATATTATGCTAGGTTGGTGTGGGATACCACAACACAAAACGGGGCACCATCAGTCTCAAGAATAGTCAGCGGGGCGATCGTGGTAGGGTTTCATCCGGACGACGTGTACAACATCAGTGAACTTGCGTCGTCTGTGGCTTGAGGAATCTTGGGTCGCGGATTCAACTTCGTAAGTAACGTCGCTGAGGCGGCGGAGGACACGATATGGGCCGAAGTACCGGCGCAGCAATTTTTCAGAGAGCCCACGATGACGAACGGGCGTCCAAATCCAGACATAGTCTCCAGGCTCGTAGACAGTGAAGCGCCGTCCCTTGTTGTAACGGGCAGCGTCTAGTTGCTGTTGTAGGTATATGCGCTGCCTTGCCAGCTGCCGCGCTTCTTCCGCACGCTGGGTAAAACTAGCGATGTCCAGGTCAAGCTCATCTTCGTCGTCGGTGTATACGGGCAGCATTGTATCCAGTGGAGTGGTCACTCGACGGCCGAAGACAAGCTCGAAGGGTGTGAGCCGCGTCGTCTCCTGAAGTGCCGTATTATATGCGAACGTGGCATATGGGAGGATTTGATCCCAGGTCTTATGCTCTATATCCACGTACATAGACAGCATGTCGGCCAGAGTTCTGTTTAGCCGTTCCACCAAGCCATTAGTTTGCGGGTGGTATGCCGTGGCCCGTCTATATCTAGTGTGTGTAAGGTTCAGTACAACCTTTGTCAGGCGGGCCGTAAAAGCTGCCCCGCGATCGGTAATGATAACAGCCGGAGCGCCATGACGCAATACGATGTCGTGGACAAAAAACTGCGACTTCGGTGGCAGTTCCATTTGTGAGCGACGCGGTCTCAGCATATCGGGTCAAGTAGTCTGTCGCGACAACAATCCAACGCTTTCCATTACTTGACTTCGGGAAAGGACCAAGAAGATCCATCCCCACTTGTTGGAAAGGAGTTTTCGGTGGAGCGATCGGCTGAAGAAATCCAGCTGGTTTCACGGGTGGAGTCTTTCGGCGTTGACAATCACGGCAGGTTTTAACGTAAGATCGCACTGAAGATAATAATTTCGGCCAATAGTATTTCTCCCGAATTCTTGCAAGCGTACGACTAACTCCCAAGTGGCCGGAGGACGGTTCGTCGTGACAAGCGCTTAAGATGTCAGGCCGTAGGTGCGCAGGCACTACGAGTAGAAATGTCTCTCTTGATCTTTCAAAATTTGGTTTGGTTTGTGGGGTTTAACGTCCCAAAGCGACTCAGGCTATGAGAGACGCCGTAGTGGAGGACTCCGGAAATTTCGACCACCTGGGGTTCTTTAACGTGCACTGACATCACACAGCACACGGGCACCTTGCTTTTCGCCTCCATCGAAAAGCGGCCGCCGAGGCCGGGATTCGATCCCGCGTCCTTGGGAACAGTAGTCGAGCGCCGTAACCACTGCGCCACCCCGGCGGGGCGATCTTTCAAAATTGCGCTTGTAGAGAACTCCACTTCGTAAAGCGTATGACTGCAAGCCATGACGAAAAACAAGCGGTACTCTACCACCGCGTCCTTCCAGATAATCGATAAGCGGCGCCAGCTCCGGGTCCTTGCGTTGAAGGTCAGCCATATGGGATTGGGTAATGGCCCCAATAAAAGGAAAATCGTCGGCGTTTTCCACTGCAGTGGAGTCCAATGGCGCGCGTGACAAGCAATCCGCATCTTGGTGTTTATGTCCCGACTTATAGACAACAGCGACGTCATACTCTTGAAGACGGAGGCTCCAACGAGCTAAGCGTCCAGACGGGTCTTTAAGGCTTGCCAGCCAGCACAAGGAATGATGGTCGCTGACAATACGGAAGGGTCGTCCATACAAATATGGTCGAAACTTGCTGATGGCCCAGATTACCGCAAGGCACTCCTTCTCCGTTGTCGAATAGTTCGCCTCCGATCGTGAGTGTTCGGCTCGCGTAGGCGATAACCAGTTCTACTCCGCCTTGCCACTGAATGAGTACCGCGCCGAGGCTAACGTTGCTGGCATCAGTATGTACGTCGGTTGCTGCGTCTTCATCGAAATGGGCGAGTATTGGGGGTCTGTGTAGGCGGCTTATGAGCTCCTGGAAGGCTTGTTCTTGATCGTCTCCCCACAGGAAGGGTATGTCTTCTCTGGTTAGTGCTGTCAGTGGTTCAGCTATCTTAGAAAAATCTTGGACGAAGCGTCGGTAGTATGAACAAAGACCTAGGAATCGTCGAAGTGCCTTTTTGTCGGTGGGGCGTGGAAAATTTGACACTGCGGTAGTCTTCTCGGGATCAGGAAGAACGCCCTGTGCACTGACAACATGGCCGAGAAAGCGTAGTTCCTTGAAAGCAAAGTGGCATTTCTCAGGCTTGATCGTTAGTTGCGCGCCTTTGAGTGCTTGAAGCACGATGCGCAACCGGTCCAAGTGTTGCTCGAATGTAGGCGAGAAAATAACGACATCATCTAAGTACACCAAGCACGACTGCCACTTCAGACCTGATAAAACCGTGTCCATCATACGTTGGAACGTGGCCGGTGCAGAGCAAAGACTAAACGGAAGCACCTTAAACTCGTATAGGCCGTCGGGCATCACAAATGCAGTCTTCTCTCGGTCTCTCTGATCCACCTCGATTTGCCAGTATCCGCTTTTGAGGTCTAATGAGGAGAAGTACCTGGCGTCGCGTAGTCGGTCGAGGGCATCATCAATCCTGGGCAGCGGATAGACGTCCTTTTTAGTCACGTTATTTAACTTTCGGTAATCGACACAGAATCTCAAGGTGCCATCTTTCTTTTTGACAAGGACCACTGGCGACGCCCATGGGCTCGTCGAAGGCTGGATCACGTCGTCCGCAAGCATTTCATCCACTGGCGCTGGCATACCGGTAACTTGGTCTCATCGGTGATGATGCGGCGCTTGGCGACAGGAGTACGACCGACCTTAGAGCCTGTGGCGAAGCAGTCTGCGAAATCGCTCAGAAGAGCCGAGAGAAGATTCCTCTGATCGGGCCTCAAGTCGGGGCTAATTTTAACGGTTTGCAGAGCATGACAAGGTGCGGCCTCTTCTTTAGGGTTCGCTCCGGCGGTGCATAAATGAGGCAAGGCAGTAACATCGTGAAGGACGGCAACAGCCGTGTCCTTGGCAAGATGCCGCATCTCCTTAGCAAAATTTGTCAGGAGGACAGTAGCACAAGTGTTCTGGAGTTGTACGAGTCCTCGAGCAACGGCGAATTCCTTCTCGAGTAGTAGCGGAAGGTGCCCATCCTCGATGCCCTCGTAATCGTGGAATAAGTCATGCTTTACAAGAACCAACACACTAGAACGTGCCGGAACCCTCACGTCATCGTCGACTATACGCAAAACGTTCAGACCCGGATCTTCGTCTACAATGCGCGCCACGGCTCGTTTCGTCGAAAAGGAAACACGCGCTTCTTTCAGGTCAATGACAGCGCCGTTGGTCTGCAGAAAGTCTAGACCAAGGATCAAGTCTTTCGAACATTCAGGAAGCACGATAAATTCTCCGACATACACAAAACCACGGATGCCGACCCGCGCTGTGCACTTGCCTGCAGGTTCGATCAAGTGACTTCCCGTTTTCGGGTCGGACCAATGTGTCAAAACTTTCTTCAATTCTCGGGCGAGACCACGGCTCATTACTGAATAATCGGCACCAGTGTCGAGTAACGCGGTGACATCCACTCCATCAATCGTTACACATAAATCGGAGGTAGTATGCCGGATGCTGTCGCTACCTGACACAAGCGAAATCTCGTCGGGTCGGCCTGACGATGACGGAGGATCTTCGCATTTCCCGACATCAGCGACCCTGCCTCCGAAGGCCGCTGGTATTAGTTTTCCCGGCTAGGGCTGGGAGAGGAGCGGCGTCGGGAAGAGTGGGGACTTGTCGAACGGTAGCTCGTCGGGGACGTAGACCGACGCTCTTGGTAACCGGACGTGACGGGATACTCTCGCGCTGCAAGGTCGCTTGCAATCTCAGCAGGCCGTTCGTCATTCCGAGGGTAGAGTTCCTCCGAGGCGAAACCCCGCATGTTGACGCGGCGGTACGGGCACGCCCGGTAAAGGTGACTGGCTTCCCCACAATGATAGCACAGGGGCCGACGGTCCCGGGGCCGCCATACTTGAGTTTTACGGAGTCGCTGGTAGATTGGCGGAGGGGAGTAGTGAGGCTCCATGCGGCTCCATGCGAGTCCCTCCATGCGAGGACCCTGCGGCTCCATTGCTGGAGCTGCGGCGTTGATACTATAGTCCGGCGGGGGAGCCCTACGTAAGACGGACGCGTAGGTGGGCCTCGCGTCGAACGTCTGGTGGGGAACGCGCTGCTGGGGAACGTCAGCAACTTGCTGAGCTGCCATACGCACCTCGTCCCGGACGACTTCAGCCAGTGAAGGAAAAGCTGTTGTGTTGCAAGGCATCCGGAGTGCTTGCAGTTCCTCCCGCACGACAGAACGGATGAGATTTCGTAGTGCGTCCATGTCGCTGCCGACATGCACAGGGGGTGCGTCGGACCCAATGATGTTCACGTCACGGTTGTACTGACGGGCTCGGTGTTGCAGCGTTGTCTCCATGGTCGCTGCCTCGCTGAGAAACACCGCCACAGTGCGCGGTGGACTGCGCACCAGTCCCGCGAAAAGTTCTTGTTTAACGCCCCGCATCAGGTGACGCAGTTTCTTACCTTCAGGCATTTGTGGGTCTGCATGCTTGAAAAGGCGTGTCATGTCCTCAAAGAGCATACGCACGCTCTCGTTCTGGCGCTGATTGCGCGAGTGCAGCGCAGCTTCTGCTCGCTCCCGGCGGTCGGCGCTAGGAAAGGTGGCTTTCAAATCAGGACAGAAGGCTGCCCAGGATGGAAAGGAAGCCTCATGGTTTTCAAACCATGTCCGTGCAGACTCTTCAAGAGCAAAGTACACGTTGTGGAGTTTGCGCTCATCAGTCCACCCGTTGTAATGAGCAACTCGCTCGTAGTTCTCAAGCCAGTCCTCGGCGTCCTCGAACACGTCGCCATGAAAAGAGGGGGGTGTTCGCGGCTGATGACACAAGATGTGGGTGGGAAGCCTGCTCTCAGATGTCATTGCAGCAGGTTCTACGGCCGTCTGAGGGTGCGTTGTCCTGGTAGCGGCCGGAAGGGGTCCGAATTCAGGAGGCTCTCCACGTAAGCGGCGGCCGAGGCGTTGATGTACGGGGGTAAGCTCCGTATTGACAGGTTGATTATGCAGGACTGGATTGATACCCGGCAATTCCTCCACCAGATTTGTAACGTAACGTTACACAGAAGGCGCTCTGGCACTCTGGCACCGAAGAACACCAACAGTCAGTCAGATCATGTATATCATATATATCATGTATATCATATATCATGTAGATCATATATATATATATATATATATATATATATATATATATATATATATATATATATATATATATAATGACACATATATATATATATATATATATATATAATGACACGCTGCATTCTTTATCTTCCCTCTGTGCTGATCGCGAGCGTGTGCCTCCTCGAGGCGAAGAAACCGACGTTCGTCTCCTCGAGGCGAAGAAACTGAAGTTCTTCTGTCGAAGCGGGCCTGCTAGTTTCCTGCCGCACTGTGACTTCTGTTACTCCTGTGTCTCGCGGTGACTTCTGATCAGAGACTTCACACCGTGACATCTGGTGGAAGTGCTGGGTAACGCAACCCATGCTCCGAACACCTCCAACCAGCCGAGACTCCACCCCTCAAGGATCTCCTACCATCGAGATTACGCCTACCCATCAGAGTAGCCGACGGCTTCGGGGGCTTGATCCTGAATTCGCGCCTCTACAATTTTCTCGCACTGCGAGGCCGCCACCATCTTCTCCAGCACCACCTTCGGAGCCAACACAACCACCCGTAATGACGCAGGTAGACACCACTGCCCCCTCCTTCGTGTTGCAGCAGCCGCGGGAGATACCCATCTTCCAAGCCTTTCCCGGCGACGACCCGGAAGACTGGCTAGATAAATTTGAGCGAGTAGCCCAGTACAATCGCTGGGGTGACGACCAGAAACTGCAGCATGTATTTTTTTCGCTCGACGGTGCAGCTCGTACATGGTTTGCAAATCATGAGACTACTATCACAATGTGGAGTTCCTTCAAGGACCAGTTCCTGCAAGCTTTCACCACCGTTTTTCGGAAAGAACGCGCCAAGCTGCTCCTACAGACGAGAGTTCAGCTCCCTAACGAGAGCGTCCTCATTTACTTCGAGGACATGACGAGGCTATTCCGTCGCGCTGATCCAAACATGTCCGAAGAAAAAAAACTTCGCTATCTCATGATGGGAATTAAGGAACAGATCTTCGTTGGATTAGTGCGATGTCCCCCAAGACCATCGGGGAATTTGTATCCGAGGGCACTACCATTGAGAGGGCTCTAGAGATGCGATCTAAGCACTACGAGCGGCCGTCCATCCCTATTGCTGCCGCCATCGCGGACACTGGTAGCACTGACGTGCTCCGTGAGACCATACGGGCCGTCGTACGCGAGGAGCTGCAAAAAACTATTTTCGACGGCAGCACCCCCTCAAGTATACAGCCTTTCTCAGATGGTTCGGGAAAAGGTCAACCAGGCACTCAATCCACCCGAGCCACTCCCGACAATGCCACCACAGCAGGCCATCACCTACGCCGCAGTCACTCGTCGTACCTGTCCACCTCCCAGTCAGCATCCACCTGCCAGTCAGCACCAAGCAGCCCCTGCATACACTCGTCAAGCACCTCCCGCTCGAATTTCTCAGGTGCGTCCACGCAAAAGCGATGTCTGGCGCACTCGCGATAATCGCCCGCTGTGCTTCCACTGTGGCGAAGCTGGTCACCTGTTCCACGATTGCTATTACCGACGAATGGGTCTGCCGAGATTTAGCGCCGACGCGCGAAAGCCGCAGCGTGGTGAACGACCCCCTGTCATTGACGCGTACTTGGCTGAATCATCCGGAACGCCCTATGACTACTCGCGGTCGCCTTCACCGCACCAATACTCCTCGCAGACACGTGGTAATGCCGGCCTGACGCGGGTCCGCTCCCCTAGCCCCCATCGGGAAAACTAGACGCGGCAACCTTTGGAGGGAAGGTTGCTCATCGACGAAATTCTCAAGCTCCTCCACCGCTGCAACCGGATGGCCACTCCGTTTCATGACGACACGACGCGCCCCACAATGATCCGCTGCCTCGGCGCTCCAGTTCTCCGACGACACGAAATCAGCTAGTACCACACCGCAGCCGTGACCGGACCCCGCGACGTTCCGGCAACACCACAACCGTAACCGCCGACCTGAACATTTCAGTGGACGGAACCGACGTGACAGCGCTTGTGGATACCGGCGCCGATTATTCTGTGATGAGTGGGCCTTTCGCCGCCACTCTGAAAAAGGTGACTACACCCTGGACAGGCCCACAAATTCGTACCGCCGGAGGCCACTTGATAACGCCGACCGGTACCTGCACTTCTAGGGTAACTGTGCAAGAAGAAACGTACTTAGCAACCTTCGTCGTACTTGTCCAGTGTTCCCGCGACGTCATCCTTGGCATGGACTTCTTAGCAGAGAATGGAGCCGTTATCGACCTGCAGACTAAGTCAGTGACCTTATCGACTGAGAACGCAATACACAGTGCTTCAGAGCGACCGACAGCACTGCACATCCTTGATGATCACGTCATTATTCCGCCCCGTTCCAGCGTGATGACGTCTGTGGCTGCGGATACACTGCGAAACTTTGAAGGTGTCGTGGAGAGTAAACAGATCTTACTTTTCGAACGCAGTCTTGCTGTAGCCAGAGGAGTCGTTCGCCTCGAAGACGGCAAAGCAGACGTCCTACTCACAAATTTTGGCGGTGAGCACCAGTATTTAAGCACTGGGACTGTAGTGGCCCATATTTGCGGTATCATGCATGTTCGAAAAGCCTCTGGACTTGCGACGCTGTCATTGACCGAAATGGAGAGGCCTACCACCGATTTACACTTCGACATTAACCCTGCGCTTTCTCAACTGCAGCATCGCCAAGTGAACCAGCTCCTCCAGCGTTATCGGGCGACCTTCTCCAACTCTTCACGTGTTGGCAGAACCGATCTCGCCAAGCATCGCATTATTACGGATGATACCGTGCCACCTCTCAGACAGTCACCTTACCGAGTGTCTCCGACTGAACGCGCCGATATCATCCGCCAAGTTAAAATAAAAGAGATGCTTCGCGACGATGTCATCCAGCCCTCGCGGAGTCCATGGGCTGCACCTGTCGTTCTTGTGAAGAAAAAGGATGGTACGCTGAGGTTTTGTGTGAATTACCGCCGGCTAAACAAAGTTACAAAGAAAGACGTCTATCCCCTGCCGCGCATCGACGATGCTCTGGATCGTCTCTGCTCCGCGAAATATTTCTCTTCAATGGACTTGAAATCCGGATACTGGCAAATAGAGGTAGATGAGAGGGACCGCGAGAAAACGGCGTTTATTACTCCGGATGGGCTCTACGAGTTCAAGGCTATGCCCTTTGGTCTCTGCTCTGCTCCGGCTACTTTCCAACGGCTTATGGACACCGTACTTGCAGATCTCAAGTGGCAGACATGTCTCGTTTACCTTGACGACGTTGTGGTCTTCGCTCCAACGTTCGAGGAGCACCTTCGGCGCCTTGAAACTGTTTTGCAAGCCATAACATCCTCTGGCCTTACGTTAAAGAACGAGAAATGTCATTTTGCTTATACGGAGCTCAAGTTCTTGGGGCACGTCGTAAGCCACGCTGGTGTCCTGCCGGATCCAGAGAAAACGACAGCTATTGCCAACTTCCCTCCGCCCAAAGACCAGAAAGCTGTTCGACGATTTCTTGGCTTATGTGCCTATTACCGGCGCTACGTCAAAGATTTCGCTCGACTCGACGAGCCCCTAACACGTCTGACAAAGACAGACACGCCTTTCACTTGGGACGCACAACAGGAACAAGCATTCAAAGAGCTTCAACGCCGCCTACAAACACCTCCCATATTGGCTCACTTCGACGAAAACGCCGACACGGAGCTTCACACCGATGCAAGCAACATAGGCCTGGGCGCCGTTCTAGTTCAAATCCAGGGCGGCCAAGAACGTGTAATCGCTTACGCCAGTCGCTGTCTGTCTAAAGCGGAATCGAACTATTCCGCAAAAGAGAAAGAATGTCTAGCCATTGTGTGGGCGACGTCGAAGTTCCGGCCATACCTTTACGGGAAACCATTCAAGTTAGTAACTGACCACCATGCCCTATGCTGGCTTGCAACCCTAAAGGACCCTTCAACCCGTCTTGTAAGATGGAGTCTGCGATTACAGGAATTCGACATAACTGTCACGTACAAATCTGGCCGTCAGCATTCGGACGCAGACTGCCTCTCACGGGCCCCTGTAGATCCCCCCGCAGATGGAATTCCTGATGAGGCCATACTGCTAAATGCCATCAGCACAGAGTGCCTCGCTGAAAGACAATCTGCAGATCCCGAACTTCGTCACATCATGGACTATCTAAACAGTGCATGTACAACCGCTCCGAGAGCTTTCAAGCGTGCTCTGTCATCGTTATGTGTGCGCAATGGTGTCCTCATGAAGAAAAACTTTTCCGCCAGCCAAACGCCGTACCTGATTGTTGTACCTATGTGTCTACATGATGAAATCTTACAAGCTTGCTACGATGAACCAAACTCTGGACATTTAAGAGTCACCCGCACGCTTGCAAGGCTCAATGAAAAGTACTACTGGCCTCGACTTCACTCAGACGTTTCACACTATGTGAAAACGTGTCGCAACTGTCAGCGTCGTAAGGTGCCGCCGACTAAGCCCACCGGACTCTTGAAGCCAAAGACCCACCATCGAGGCCTTTCCAGCAGATTGGCATGGACATGCTGGGACCATTTCCCCTTTCAAACTCCGGTAACCGGTGGGTCATTATTGCTACGGATTACCTTACACGATACGCGGAAACCTCCGCTCTACCCAACGGTACTGCCTTAGAGGTTGCAAAGTTTTTCATCAATTGCGTTGTCCTGCGCCATGGCGCACCGGAGATTTTGATTACTGACAGAGGAGCCGCATTTACAGCCGCATTGCTGCAGCAGATTTTAATTCACAGTCATACTGAACACAGGAGGGCAACACCTTACCATCCTCAAACGAACGGCTTGACCGAACGCTTGAACAAAACACTCGCTGACATGCTCTCAATGTACGTGGACGTAGAGCACAAAACGTGGGATGAAGTGCTCCCGTACGTTACCTTACAATACAGCGGTCCAGGGAACAACGAACATGACACCTTTCCGTCTGGTCCATGGCCGTGAAGTGACCACAATGCTTGATGCCATGTTACCACATCTAGACGACGGCAACCAACAACCAGATGTTCACACCTTTCTGAACCTCGCCGAAGAGGCCCGTCAGCTGGCCAGGCTGCGAATTCAGAATCAGCAACGCCGCGATGCCCAACGATACAACCTCCGACACCGTGACGCCCGGTACACAGCTGGAGACCGTGTCTGGGTTTGGTTTCCTGTACGTCGACGAGGCCTCAGCGAGAAACTGCTGTGTCGTTACTTTGGCCCGTACAAAGTGGTAAGCCAAGTTGGGGACCTAAACTATGAGGTTGTTCCTGATGGATTTAAAAAGTCCCGACGCTCCACGCTCCCGGACGTGGTCCACGTGGTCCGCCTGAAACCGTATTACGACCGATAGTGTTGACTCTTTCTGTGCGTGAGCAACTGCCCTTCGTGCAATGGTTTTTTTTTTATCTCTACCCACACTCCCAGCATCGGGACGATGCTTCTTGTACCCGGGGGGGGGGGGCAATGACACGCTGCATTCTTTATCTTCCCTCTGTGCTGATCGCGAGCGTGTGCCTCCTCGAGGCGAAGAAACCGACGTTCGTCTTCTCGAGGCAAAGAAACTGAAGTTCTTCTGTCGAAGCGGGCCTGCTAGTTTCCTGCCGCACTGTGACTTCTGTTACTCCTGTTTCTCGCGGTGACTTCTGATCAGAGACTTCACACCGTGACAATATATATATGTTGTAAGCACTGTGAGTGACCTTCATCTTCATCTCAGCGTAATCATCATCGGTCTTCGGGTCGGGCGAAGAAGACGAAGTGTTGCTAAGCTGTGGCTAGTCGGTAGCTGCTGCTTCGGCCTACCTGAAGTAAAAAGGTGAATTTGCTGGTGCGTTCTTCTGCCTCACAAGTGGTGGAAGTGACTCCTGATCCCAGCGTCCTCAACGCGGCACCCCCTGGAGCTCCGTTCCGGTCGTGTTCTTGGCGGCACATCAACCGCCATGGCGCAGTCACATCCCCCTGCTCTCACCGTTCCGGCGCCTGTAGCTACCGATGGGCATCCCACGGCTGCCCATGCCACCTCTGCACCACTGACGTCCCAAGGTGCACTTGCTCAGCACCATTTGACCCACCCAACTTGGTCAGTTACCTCACGTCAGCGCGACCCTCCGGTTTTCGCCGGTCTCCGCGGTGACGACGTCGAAGACTGGCTACAGCAGTACGATAGGGTGAGCGCTTTTAACGGTTGGGACGCTTCTATGAAGCTACTCAACGTCTCATTCTACCTGAGTGACGTGGTTCCTCAACCATGAGGACGCCATTCCTGACTGGCCTCAATTCACGACACAGATCCGCCAGATATTTGGAACTGTTGGTGCTGGTCCGGCCTCTTTTCAAAAGAAGCTAGAGACCCGTGTGCAGCTTCCAGGAGAGACATACACATCCTACATTGAGGACGTACTCGCCCTTTGCCGGCGAGTTAACAATGGCATGGTCGAGGCTGAACGTGTCGGACATATTTTAAAAGGAATTGGCTCTTTTGCCTACGCAGCTCTAGCTGCCCAAAATCCCGTCACGGTGGCAGACATTCGTGCCACTTGCCAGCGACTTGACTATCTACAGTCGCGCCGCCTCAACAACACCTGGGATCCGAGCCAAATTCCCGAAACTGATCTGCGCACCATCATACGATCTATAATACGGGAAGAGCTCCACAATGATATTTCGTCGGTTCCTGCCTTCTCACGCCCACCTGCTCAATCTACTGGGTTGCGTGGCATTATCAAGGAGGAGCTTACTTCACTCAATCGTCCCATGGCTACAGAACCACCAGCTCCGACGTATGCTCCGAACGTTCCGACGTATGTTGAAGTCACTGCGGCTCCTCCTCCTTGTCCTCCTGTCCATCACGCGCCTGTCCCACCCAGCCTCGCCGCCCTGTCCCCGCGACCACCGGTGTATGGTAATTGGCGGCCTCTCCCACCTCGTCCAGTATGTTTCTACTGCGGAATCCGCGGCCATGTAACACGCGTTTGTCGCCGACGACTGCGAGATGAGCGTGCGAGCTATGGGTACGTTCGACGTGACGACGCCTACCAGCTTCCTCCTCGCCAGTACTACACCGATAATGACCTCCGTCCCTCTTCCTCCCCGTCGACTTCTCCTGACCGGTCTAGGACAGCACGGCCATCGCGTCGTCGCTCCCCGTCACCCTTTCGCCGGACTTCGTCGCCCCTTCGCCCTCCATCTTCAGCTTCTGCCCGCCAAACGGAAAACTAACCTGTGCAGTTTCCGGAGGTAAAACTGCACCGCCTGTCGTCTCTCCAATTCCTCCTCTGCTCCCATCAAACATGTTGACTGTATTCCTTGAGGGACATGAACTGGAAGCTTTAATTGATACCGGCGCCGCTATTTCTATTATGAAACTTGACTTGTGTTTAAAACTGCGAAAGGTGCGCACACCTTATACCGGTCCTCCTTTACGTGCTGCAAATGGACAGAATATTAACCCTTGTGGAGCGTGTACAGCCCGAGTCACCATTGATGGCATCTTGCACTTCATTGAGTTTGCTGTCCTATCCTCCTGTGTCCATCAACTCATCTTCGGCTGGGATTTCCTCCAAAACGCCTCAGCAGTCATTACGTGTTCCCCTCCCACTATTGAAGTCACTGAATGCAACATTCTTGCCGATAGAGAACCACTTTCTTCCCGTGTAGTTATGCTTGCCGATCACGTCCTCTATCCGGGCAACGAAGATATTCTATCTGTGACTTCTGACGCCGTCACCGATGGCGACGTCCTGATTACACCCAGCCCTCGTCTCCTGTCAAGAGGTATTATCATCATCGTGTCCCTTCTTCGCTTCTCCAGCGGTTCTTCTCTTCTCGCCGCATTCAACACCACATCAGAGCCCATTCTTCTGCGACGCGACTCTACTGTTGCATCAATTGCTTCCGCCCAGCCTGTCACACTTCTTCCCATTTCCACCTCCGATCGCTCTGATTCATCCCCTGCCTCGCTCAGTGCAGCACTTCGCCACACGATCAGCACCGACCTGACAACAGACCAGACAGACGCATTGCTCGCTGTATTGAACAAGCACGCAGACTCGTTCGACGTCAATTCCGGCACACTGGGTCAAACCGCTGCAGCAACGCATCGCATACTCACCGACGGATCAAGCATAGTTAGACGCCGGCCTTATCGTGTTTCCCCAACCGAGCGCAAAGTTATTCAGGAAAATGTTGCTGACATGCTTGCACGCAACATCATACGCCCATCGTCTAGTTCCTGGTCATCGCCTGTTGTGCTAGTGCAAAAAAAAAGACGGTTCGGTTCGTTTTTGTGTAGATTACCGTGCTCTAAACAGAATAACTCGTAAGGATGTGTATCCCCTCCCTCGAACCCACCGCAGGTCACCTTGGGTACCACAAAACCTACGACCGCATCAAACGTCGTTTCTTCTGGCCTGGCCTTTCAACCTCAGTATTAAAATACGTAGCGTCTTGCATCCCTTGTCAACGACGCAAGCGGTCTACGTCGCCTCCTGCCGGTCTCTTGCAACCTCTCCCATGTCCTTCCACACCTTTCGAAGTCGTCGGAATCGACTTGTATGGACCCCTGCCCTTGACTCCAGCTGGCAACCGCTGGGTCGTTACTGCCGTTGACCACCTCACCCGATACGCTGAAACCGCAGCACTTCCTTCCGGCTCCGCTTCCGAAATCGCCAACTTCTTCCTCCACACCATACTTCTTCGCCACGGCGCCCCTCGCCTCCTCCTTAGCGATCGTGGCAAGTCGTTCCTCTCCACCGTCCTCGCCGCAGTGCTTCATGCTTCAGGCACGGTGCATAAAACTACATCTCCTTACCACCCTCAGACCAATGGCCTCACGGAACGCTTTCATCGCACCCTTTCTGATATGCTATCCACCTACATTCACCCTCAGCACAACAACTGGGACTCTTTACTCCCCTTTGTAACCTTCGCCTACAACACTGCCGTTCAACGAACCACCACCTACTCTCCGTTTTTTCTTGTTTATGCCCGCCATCCTACCTTCTCCCTCGAAGCATCTTTCTTCACAGCTTCTACTCCTTCTGCCGCGCCTTCCCACGAACAGTTCGTGTCTCGTATCGCCCACTGCCGTGATCGTGCCCGCCTTCAAACTGAAGCCACTCAAGCTTCCAGGAAAAGCACGTATGATGCGACTCATCGCTCAGTGTCTTTCCGCCCTGGAGACGAAGTGCTACTCTGGACACCTACTCGCATCCCCGGCCTGTGTGAAAAGTTTCTGAGCCGTTTTATTGGCCCGTACACGGTTCTGGAACAAACTTCCCCTGTAAACTATCTCATCACACCTGCATCGCCTGTTCGCGATCGCCGGTGTCGCGGCACCGAGATTGTGCACGTGTCGCGCTTGAAACCCTTTAACCGCCGACCTTAAGATTTAATTTGCGACCAGGATGGTCGCTTTCGTTCGAGAGGGGGAATGTTGTAAGCACTGTGAGTGACCTTCATCTTCATCTCAGCGTAATCATCATCGGTCTTCGGGTCGTGCGAAGAAGACGAAGTGTTGCTAAGCTGTGGCTAGTCGGTAGCTGCTGCTTCGGCCTACCTGAAGTAAAAAGGTGAATTTGCTGGTGCGTTCTTCTGCCTCACAATATATATATATATATATATATATATATATATATATATATATATATATATATATATATATATATATATATATATATATATATATATATATATATATATATATATATATATACATATACATATACATATACATATACATATAAGATCCATATAAAAGATCCGGCTTCTCCTGAAGGACCCACTCACCTCTAGAGAGGTAAGTGAGCCAGTGAGCCGTTCAAGTGTACCGGCTCACAATGCGCGGTTTCCTATGAATCGACCCACAATCGATCCCCAGTTCTCCGCATATCAAAATCAGGTCCGATTTGCGCAGCTTTCTCCAGTCCATGACTGCTCCGAAGTGACGGCTATACACTCACTTTAGTGGTTAAAGAAAATCACTAAGCAACCCCAACCACCAGAAATTACTTAGGCTTCACAATTTTAGACATGTGCTGTAAAACCTGGCAAACCTCAAGAGAAAGACCGTGCACTCACCCAACTGGAGCCAGGACGCTGCGCAGACGATCCCACCGCTGCCACCAGATGATATGATCTCAGGACCGGGAGCTATAGGACCTTCACCACAAGGCGTTGAGGAAGGCAGAAGACGGCAGGAGTTGTTAGGAGAAGAGCAAACTGAAGATTTATTTTACATATTTACAAAACACAAACGTGCAAGCACGGGAAAGGAGCGAGGTGGCTTTTAAACAACTGAGACCACAAGCGAGTCACACCGAAGCAGCCCTCGTAGGCTGCTTAAATCACCTTTCAGTCCCACTGTGGAACCCGCAGCTGCCCAAACGTCCAATAGGCGCTGAGGCGCTTCTTTTAGCTCTACCCATGGCTTCTTTGGCTCCGCCCAATTGTTCCACGAGCACCTCACGCACAAGCTCGCACACATACACACACCTCCTCGCACTTGTGCAGGGAATACGGTATACCACTGCACAACAGCCAGGCCGTCCCCGTTGTTCTCTCTGAAGCGGTGATGCCCAATCTGGTTTCAGCCATCTTTGCAATGGCGCCGGTCAGGCGATGGGCACTTCTCAGCAGCACAATGCCTGGTCCTAATGGCCATCGAGTGGCACGTGCAGCAGCATTTTTGAGTCAACAGTAGCTGGGTCACAACACGACGGCGTGCCGCGGCTCCTGGTTCGCCCCGGGCCGTGGTCCATTGTTCAGAGGAGAGGTGCCGAAGATCAAGAGACGCCCGTTCCGGTTTCCGACAAAAGCGCTTTACTTCAATTAGCCTGTCGGGAAGATAAGGCTCCGTGCTCCTTTGTACTGACATCCCCCGTCAGCACGCCTCGGCCTGCTGTCGCAAGGAAAAACCACATCCGGCCTTCCAGCGGCGCTCTCCATATGCACGGACCCTCCGCGACGATTTAGGGCCCCGGGCATAACAGGGCTCTGTGAGGAGCAAGTGTCACATAAATACGACACCGAGGACAACAAAGAGGAGAGAGCAAGAAACGTGTGGCGCATTGAAAAAGTGCCACGTGGAAAAAGTAACAAATGCGTGGCGCATTGAGCAAGTGCCACGTGGAGTATATGTAGCCGGTGGAGATGAGAGCGCAGGCAAAGCACAGAGTCGGGACGAGGATACGGAAGAGAACAGTAAGGAAGAAAACGCCTCTCTGCTGTGTCTGTCTGCTGGCGTCCCGAATGACCAGGCTTAGGCTTCCACCACATACATCCGGGATTCCAGACCCGGCTTACCCTCGCCGAGAGAAGATTGTGCTGGCGACCCGAGGGACCAGGCTTAGTTCGAAACCCACCGCCGGACACCCACCGGTAAAAATGGGTACAAGCGTCCCCCGGCCTGGCGCTCGGCTTTTCCAGGGGTGTGCGTTTGGGAGAAGCTCTGTAAACCCCGCTGCGCGCCCCTCCTCCGCAGTGGGCCCAAACCCAGTTTCGAACCTCGCAGCCTGCAAAGGTGGTTCAGTTTGTCTTGCAAAGGTACTTCCTTTGAGCCTCACCTGAAGTGCTCCCTTAGAGCCTCAGCTGCAGCAGACGTATGAGGTTCCATACCCGGATTCACCCGATCCTGACTTTAGACGTGTCTGCCTGAGCTACACAATTCAGGCGCAGCTGGACTCGGACCTTCCAAACAGCTGTGATGGCGTGGCCACCAGCCGGGTGGCCGAACACAAGTTGCCCGCGTCCCTACCAGACACTGCTCTGGCCATCTGAAATACGCGTACGAGAAGCGCAGCTGCCGGATCCAGGCTGCAGCGCAGAGGCTTGCTGCAGAGTGGCCGTTGACTCGACTCGTCGGTTTGGAACGCACCCAGAAACGCCGACTCCGTCGATGCTCAGATAGACCACTCAGCCGGACGTACCACCACTTTGAAGGACATAAACATGAGTGCGCCTTTCCTTTTCTTTTGTAGATTAGTTTCTGTTCGTTGCGCGTTTCTTTTCCTTTTCTTGATTGTACGTGTTGTGTCTTTTCCATTATTAAATTAGAGTTGTTTTTTCCAAGTGCCGCCGCCTCGTGTGTTTATTTTTCATCTCCATTCATATAACCTCTTCACAGGCTCTGATGTATTCTGCATTTCTGATGTTTCTCACCTGGGGCACTATATTATTGGCGAGCAAGGAGTCGATCGTCCAATGACAAAGTTCTTGCTGGACCGTCCTGCCAGGGTGTTGCTCTACTTCCTTGAGTGAACGTCCCTGTTAGGTCCGCTAGGTCCCTGGAAAGGATTCTACGCCCTGCTTCTGTCGCTTGGCTGCTCATAAGGAGACGTAGGAAAAGCTATGTCGTCCTCTACCCAGTCCTGTGATCCGTGTATGGCAGCTTCACAGTAAGACGCCCGCCAGCAAATATTCTGGGATTTCACATCGAGATTTTCCGACTTCTGCTGTTGGTCACCATGTACCACCTTGTTAGCGCAGTCTTCCTGCTCATGGCTGCGTTGTCAAACATCAACTTCTCATCCTGCTGGTTAGTAGTTGCCTGTATCTGGCCCACAGACCAGCTGGAGCTTACTCACTAGGGACTCGAGTGCCCTGCGGTTGGAGATTTCCTGTTGCAGTTCCACCTGTAATTTCTGTATCTGCATTTCCTTGGCTGGAAGTGCCGCTCTCCAGTCCTGTGTCTGTCATGAAAAGCTTTCCTTGCAGTCGCGGATGGCTTGGGTCACCTCTCTTTGGCCTTTCTAGTAGGGAATGATGGGTGTCACTCTTCCATCTTCGACAAGAATGAACCTTGTGAACCAGTGTAGGAAAAAAGTTTCCTCCCCAAGTATGACTAGTTCCTCGTTCAAATGTGTAATTATCATGGCTCTTAAGCGGTGCAGTAGAGGAAACATGGTTTTCTGCGGGCGTCTCTGCAAGAATGCGAGCCTTTCCGCTTCCGTAAGATATATGCTCTGATGCACATAATCATTTCAACAAATATATCTTTGTGACGACTCTACCACTGCATTTGGACTTTCAATGTGCGCGCACTAGACGCCAAAAGATGCTTGCAGGGCACTTTTGAAATACATGATCATTTGAGTTTCTGTCCGTCCGCATTTCGAACATGAGGAGGAAAGCGCCACGCCCCATGTCGCAAGGCGGTCGGCCGTTGGCGGCCCGCCTTGCCTTACGGGACTTCCAGCACTATAGTCCTCATCTAAGGTTTTGAAAGCTATATACTCTCATATTTCAGTGGCGAACATTTCATTCAATTCACAATCGGGTGAGGTGTCTTGTAATATGCGTAACGACCCCACTAAGTTGGTGTAAAACGCTGATGGCCGCTCAGCCCCCGGTCCCATTCAAGCTGCCAGCCCAAAGAAATGGCATGAAGTCCCGATTAAGTACGCGGTGAGGTCTCGGCCCCAGTATGCTACATCTGAGAAGAGGTCCCACACTGTTCTCAAAGCCAATACACGACACATGAGTTCAAAATCAGTTATGCTGAAACCACCCATCCGTGTTGGGAGGCGAACAAGGGCACACGCGGCACTTACTGCGTGCGCGTTACAAAAGAACGAGCCACCGACGAGGAGGGCGGACAACCCTGCGTTGAAAAGAGACGCTGCAATGGTGGTCTTGATAAGGTACGCACGTTCAGAAAAAGGCAAATTAAAGGTTCTGGGAACTTTAATTCGCTTTTCAGCTTTGCGTTTAATTTCATTCCAGGTGGTATGGGCTACTTCAACAGACGCCAGAAAACTGACGCCCCAAACTATCACTCCCTCAACTCATTCAAAATTGTCGTGAAATCATCAAATGCTCCAAAACGTAATGCTTTGCTATTCGCTGGATTAAGCCACGCTCTAAATAGACAGCTGCATGCTTAAAACAGCCGCGGAAAGGCCTTGAAACTATTCCTATTCCTAATAAAAAGGGCGACATCGTCAGCATATTTTGCTACTCTCCCCTCACCCTGGGAGAGGGAAGCCATGTACTAATTTGCAATCGTGGATTTGTTGTACCAACGGCTCTTTATGCAGAGCACACAGAGATCTGAGGAGAGCGGACAACCCTGCCGTATACCACGGTTCACAACGATGGGACCAGTTAAGTGGCCATTAATTACTAGCCGAGCTTCCAAGTCTGTAAAGAAGCCGAAGAACATCTGTCAACCGTGCGTGAAAGCCGAAACAGTCTAGTACTGCGAAGAGATAGTCTCGCTCTATGCAGTCAAAGTCTTTTTCTTGGCCTGCCGATACGAAGGCACCTGAAATCTGTGTGCGCAATACGAACGTCAAAAGATCGCGTGCCAAAGCAAGAGAAGAAAAATGGTGCAATCAGGCATGCAAATTTCTAGATGAAGCCGTTCAGGACCAACAGTGCGGCTAATATAGTGTAGGATAGGATAGGATAGGAAATACGTTAGTTTCTCTGGGAAGGTCTTGTGCTAGTTGCAGAAGAGGTCCATCTTCCGTCTTCTCACAGGGTCGGTGCCCCTATTCCAGGGCTCCGCTGAGCTTCGCTGCTCGCTGGGCGTGCTGGATTAGACCTAGTTGGCAATCCAAATCGCCGCTGGAGAGCCGGCTCTCCCACTGTTCCGCACTCGGGTCTTTACGAAAGATATATCGTTATTTCTACATTGCCACGTGATGTGGTATATTGTAATCGGAGTTCAGTAAGGAGATGCCCCTCCACGCGTTCGGGTCAGACGGTTTCCCATCACTTTTTAAGAGGAGTATTTCTTGACTCTCACGGAACCTCTCTGGTCTAAACACAATAATAAGCTCGTTGAGCATTGATAAGGCATGGGTGTGTGTTTCTATAAAGAAGGTCTTGTAAAATATTAGTGGTAGTCCGTCAGGATCTTGTGTAGCAGAGGCATTCATACCTTGAAGTGCTAGGCGGAGCTCTTCGATAGTTACCAGATTGCAAACGCGCTCTTGGCGCTTTTCATCTAAGCAGGCAAGGACTGAGCCAACCTCTCGGACAGCTATACTCAAGTTCTTCGTATCTGCGCCTTCTGGTTAAACAAGTTGGTGCAGTGGTCACTTAAAGGAGCCGTGATGTCAGCGCGATGAGACTGCGCTCCGCTTGGCAACTCCACAAATGCAATTGTTTCGCGTTCTTCCAGAGAACCGCACTGGACGCGGCGATGTACAGCGGAGTCAGCAACCGGCCTGCCGTTAACGTAAGGCTGTGCTGCTGTGTGGGAAAGTTCGAGACGCCCCTTTGTCTGGTTCAGGTAGCCCTGCATGGTGAGTTAAAGATGTTCACCGCGCCGCACAATGCGTGCCCTTCGGAGGATGTTCATTTCGGTTGTTAGATGCACCTTTCTCTCACGATCTACCTTAATTAATTCTGTTCGCCAGCTGGCTTTCAGTATCCTAGCTACGTAGTTCTGCTGGACGACCACACAAATCTCGAAGTCCGCGCTCAGCACAGCTACACTCTCTGGACCGTACATTATAGTGGTGTCCATTTTCTATTGTTCCCGGGATGGGGCAGGCTGTGAAGAAACAACTTCACTGACACCGGAGTGATCGGTAAGATATGAAACGTCTGGTGGAAACCTCAAAAACGTCACAACTAGTGATGCGAGTAGCCAGGATATCAGAAAAATAAAACTTGTCGGGTCGACTGAGATGCGAGCTGCGTTGCCACGTGGCAACGAACTTGTCACCATACATTTCGATCTATGCATCCCTGAGCTAGTGAAGTTGCGTATAAGCTGATTTAGTGCGCGAGCTCTGCTGTATGGCCTACCTGTCTTCGCCCGCTGACGTCTCTGTTCGGGTCCTTCACACAGTTAAGATCCCCAACCAAAAAAGTGAGGTTATTATCGAATATAAAAGAATCAAGGAAATAAAAAAAATCTCAGAGGAAAAAAAAACGCTGCGACAGAGCATAGATTATGAGCGCTCTTGCATGTCGACCATGTAGGTTGAAATCAACAGCTAGTGTACGCCCATCGAAGGAAATGGAACAGGGGGGGACAGGAACACAACTCCTACTCCACACATAAAAGAATCCTTTAACTTGAAAAAGCTGCCAACACAAAAACGTGAACAAAAAGACTGAACATCGTATGGAGAGCTAAAATTGCACTTTAAGAAATAGAATATCAACCTTGCCTGCACCTAGCGAAGTTCATGATCTCCTTCTGCCTGTCTGGGCTTCTAAGCCTCCGAACATTCAGAGAAAGAAAATGTACCGTCGCCATTGTAAGAGCCGCCGTTGATATTCTAAAACGAAAGAAAACGAAGAAAAAATGTCAGTGGTTGAACTGCGGTTACGCATAATGGTGTAGCAAAAGCTATGGCCCCCTGTCTACGCTAAGCTTCAGCTTATAGTGGAGCACACAGGTTAGGCAACGGCTTAAACTTTATTTATCCCAATGAAGATCTGATAACGACAAAGTGTGATTTCACGCGCGCCCGCAGGGCGAGCGAGGAAGAAAAAAAGAATATAGAACGACTGTAGAGCAGTCGATTGCTGCGTATTGTCTTCTTCACGATACAAGTATTTTGGCGACGAGAATGTCAACTTAAATGAGGACCTCAACGTGGACTGCTGACTATTATCATGAGCTTCTCGGGCCTCCAGCCGCCGCCTCCCCTTCCTGCCGACTCCCGGTCTTACTGCCCTTCCGTGGGAGCAATGGGAGCGGGCGTTTCACAATTGCATGCTGGCGTCTGGTGCCTCTACACATCCTGCGGACCGGTGAAGTGCCATCTTGCTGAAAATTTTGGGACTTGAAGGTCAGCAAATTTTCTATACATTACCGCTATCGTCCCCTTCAGCGCCTACCGCTCGGTCTCACACTCTGTTGACGTGCCACTTCGCCGTGACGAATTCGACGAGGCGATTTCCATACTAGCGACGCACTACCAGTCCTCCGTAAATGTGATCGCCGCACGCCACCGTTTTCGCCGCCGAGTACAGCTGCCGGAGAGACAGCCGGTGAGTACGTCGCTGCCCTTCGTCGCCTTGTCGGCAACTGCGGGGGAGCCTCGCGGACATGATTAGAGATCAACTGTGAATAAGACCACTATAATCTCAGTTTGCTTGAACGCCTTCTCATAAAAGGTTCTTCCGTGACTGTCGCGAGCCGTGGCCCTTGCTCGACAGTGCGAACAAGTTTCTCGTAAAGCAAAATAGATCTCAGGAGAGATAGTAGGATAGTAGCTCCAGTACAGCGTGTAGGATGCGAGCGCGTATGAGAACGGGCACCTCAGACCCCTTGCGACACAAACCGGAGCGCTCGTGCTATCGCTGTGGTTCAACTACTCACCTCGCGAATAACCCTGCCGAGTCCACAAACAGAAGTGTGATCGGTGCGGCAAAGTGGGTCATTTCGATTCTGTTTGCAAGTCGTCAGATCGCTCCGATCAATTAAGTGCAGCAAGTCGAATACGGACACATCATCTATACCGAATTACGCCACCGGTGCGGCTATTCTACAGGTTAATGGTAGGAAAAACGGAATCATTGTCTCTGTCCTTGTTGAAGGCAAGTCCATCCGCTTCCTGACTGACACCGGCTCTTCAGTGTCCATTCTTGAAGATATTTGCCACCTATAGTTCGCAGATACCTGCCTGTTAAAATCAACTACGGTTCAAATTCTGGGCCACTCTAAATCTTCTAAATCTCGGATTGCCGTACAAGGCTGTTTTGTTGCGTCAGAAAAATTCAGTGACCGTTCTGCGTGCATCCTGCTGTATGTCGTCTCGGGAGAGACAACACTGCTGGGTCTGGATGCCATCGCGGCTCTACGAATGAAGATAAAGGGTGCATTCCCGGAATGCCTTTCTATCACCCTTGATACGCCCCTGTTATCATCTGAGCTACGTCCGACCTTCGACCGTCTGTTCACCAAAGAACTCGGACTTACCCGCGACTACGTACACAAAGCCCGAGTGCAGGACTTTGTTCCTCCTGTCACATGCAAGCTCCGACGGTTGACGTTTGTCATACGCGAGCAAGTTTCCGCGGAACTCCAGAAGCTCGAAGCTCAGGATATTATTGAACGAGTCGATGCTTCCAAAAGCATCTCTTTTATTATCGTTTCCTGGAAAAAGTACGGTGCCGTGCGCATGTGCGTGGGTTTACGTGAGCCTGGCTTGTTAGCGATCGTCTTTTTATTCCTTAGCGACGCAATTCCTTCCCCTGGGCGGCGGCCGTCCGCCCCTTGGACCCTGAGTGGTGCGTCGACCCGACCACCTTTTTGGCGCACATGCTTGGATTTCGACGCGCGCTTGCAACATTGGACCTTGGTCGCATCGCATGCGGTTAGAGAGTGCGATCCGGGGAACGCCAGGAGTGAAGTGCGCGAGGACGGGAGTGAGCGGTGCGTCAGCACGGAGAGCGGACCCTTGAAAACTGTGTGTGAACCTGCGTGTGCGAAACAAAGAAGTGCAATTGTAATCCAGTTGGTAACAGTTAATATACCCTGTACGTTTCTGTATTTTATTTGTGTGTCCAGTCTTTTCTTTCACATCTCTTTTTTTTTTTTTTTCATTCTAATGCTACATATCAGGAGTGGGATTGAGACCAACGCAAACCGGAGAAGACTGAGGGCTGCGCAACCCTCCTCGTGAGCGCACTGGGTGAGTTGTGACCGTGTGCGCTAAAGGAACTAGCATGAGTGTAACACCTAAAGATACGACAGCGGACACCAGTGATGGCAACTGTGTACGATGCTACAACTGTGTACGATGCTACATGGCTCTTTGCATGAGAAGTCATTCACCGTGAACAAAACAAGGGATCCAGCAAGACCTCTGGCGCGGAAAAGAACTTTCGAACGACCAAAAAAGGACTGGAGACCACCTCTGACTAATGATAAAGGCCACATCTCCCGCGACTGCCCAGAAGAAAGGCGTGAAATGAAGTGCTTACGTTGTGGAAAGAGCGGCCATACTGAGCGTCACTGTTCCGCGAAAAGTAGCGAGACCAATACAGTGCCCGAGGAGAAAATCACCCTAGGAGCGCTACTTAGGCAAGTGATCTGGAATGGGACGAAGAACCTCGTTGGCATGATTGAAAACGGGAGCTCTGGGTGCCTTTTGCGTGCATCGGCGGCAGTACGCTGCGACGCAGAGTTGATAGAAGATTCCACAGCACTCTACGGTTTCGGCAGTCAGGGCACACCATCGGCAACAGAAATTGAAAAGTGTTACGCTTACCTGGAGATTGATGAAGTTAAAGGCGAAAACATTCCAATTCTTGTTGTCCCGGACGATACTTTGTCGGTCGATCTTCTCGTGGGTAGAAGTTATACGGAGCTTCCTTAGATGGCTTACGGAAGGCTTGGAGGTTGCCTACGTTTCTGGTGCAGAGAAGAATGCCCGTTCTCCCATCTAGAGCCCCTCGACGAGTCAAGATTGTGAGTGCTGACCACTAATGAGAGCGTCCTGCGGCCTAACTGAATCAGTTGGATCACACTGTCGACGACTTCTGATCTTTCTGGCTCAGTTCTATTCGGAACCTTTGGAAACGAAATCCTTGTTGAAATGGAGAACGGAAAAATTGCTATGCCAGTTTTCACGAGCTGGGATCGAGAAATTATCAAAAAAGGAGAGCGATTTGGGCGGGTAACAGAGGTCGATATTGTTGAGGTACCCGATCAGCCAAATTGCCAAGTAGACGAGCCAGAAATTTTCTGCGTTGAAACAGATCGCCAACCGATCGAGGAGCAACAGCTGGAGATGGGGCCTTCAGTGACCACAGAACAAAAGGGTGAGCACCTTAACCTTTTGAAAGAGTATCGAGAATGTCTCCTTCAAAAGAAAGATGGCCGGGGGCATCTCGTTTACTGCGTGAGTAAAAAGACCACGGATGCAGAAAGGAATTACCACTCATCAAAACTCGAATTGATGGCAATTGTTTGAGTAGTGAATAGTCTCAGACCCCTACTGCTAGGACTCTATTGTGAAAAACTGCGCCGAAATAAACACACCACAAGACAGAGGACGGGACAAAGGCGCTACTCACAACTGAATTTCTGAATTTTTTTTCCTTTTTTTCCTTTTTTTTTCCTTGCGTTCTCGATGGTCGTTTGATGATTTCCCCTATCTTTCTCCCCATCCTTCTTTCCCTTTGGAAACTTCGCCTATATAAGATCACTCGTGGGTTTCAATAAATTCAGTTGTGAGTAGCGCCTTTGTCCCGTCCTCTGTCTTGTGGTGTGTTTATTTCGGCGCAGTTTTTCACAATAGAGATATGAACCAACTAGCCCAAGAAACGGTATTAATGCCCTACTGCTAGGAATCCGATTCACAGTCGTGACCGACTGTCAAGCGTTAATCTACCTGAATGCACAGACAACTCAGAAGCCCCAAATCGCAAGGAGGTATGACTTAATCCAAGAATTCGAGTTTTCGGTCAAGCACCTTGCAGGAGCACGATTGCACCACGTTTACTCTCTCAGCCGAGGCCCTGTGAAGACGCCTCAAGACACGGTGGATTCTCTGCTCGAAGAGAGGCTTGAAGTGTGCATCACTTGCGACCTCGCCGACCAAGTGCTAGTTCTTCAGAGAGGAGATGAAGAACTGCGAGAGCTTATAACCGTTGTAGAAAAGCCTGCGAGTGGTCGTACGAAGGAGGAGAAGGCAAAAGTCAAAGGCTACAACCTGACAGAAGGCAGACTCATGAGAGAATTGGAGCAGGACGGAAAAATGAAGTTCAAGTTCGTGCTACCAAAGTGCATGCGAAAGGCAGTTGTGGTACAGCCTCATGATTTGATGGGCCATTTCGCATTGGATAAGACAGTTTCCAAGATCCAAGAGAGCTTTTGGTTCCCGCGAATGAGAATTTACGTCCGGAAACATTTCGCAGTGTTTCGAATGCATTTACAACTAGGCGCCTGCTGTCAGACGAGAGGGTCTCTTACACCCAATCTCACCAGGAAAACGTCCGTTCGAGACAATGCACATGGACCACATGGGACGTTCGTCCCGAGCAAAAAGCGCAACCAGTACCTCCTTCTGTTCATCGACAACCTAACGAGATTTGTGAGACTGGTCGCTACACGCGACACATCAACGAAGCATGTTCTATAGAACAGGCTTCGCTTGAGGAGTATAGCTGCGCTTGAGGAGTCCGTCCTTGAGAGAGGTCTGCCGAGAGCCGTTATCACCGATAGAGGCAGTTGTTTCACATCGCGCGCTTTTGAGGACTTTCTCAGCTCGATCCATACACCATGTGCGTAACTCGACACGCCACCCGCAAGCTAACGACCTCGTGGAAAGAGTGAATAGAACCATTCGACCCGTCATCACGACTTCGATGAACGGCCCGCAGCAGCGTAACTGGGACGCGAAGCTTGGCAAGGCAGAACGCGATCTCAACAATTCCGTCAACAAGACATCTGGGAAGACGCCGTTCGAGATATACGGATACCAGCCGGATTTTCACAGCGCCACCTTAAAGAGAATTGTGATCAGCGACGACGCTGGGTGGGAGAGTCCTAAGGAGTTGCGAACACGAGTTCGATAACGCATCCTCGCTGAGCAGAAGAAAAGCAAATCAACTTACGACCGCAGACACTATCCAGCGAGTCTCTACAATGTCGGTGACAACGTATTCATGTCCAAGGCGCCTGAACAAACCGGGAAGCCCACGAAGGCTCAACCGAAGTATAGAGGGCCTTTAGTGGTCACTCAACAGAGCTAGACCAGCGCAAGAACCCCCGCTTTGCGACTACGGCTCACGTTTCTCAGCTTGAGGGATGGACGACGACTTATCCGCAAGACAGTTTAGAAGACAAGTCGTCCGCTGAAAATGAAGATACTGCGAGTGAGTCAAACGGTGTACCGCGGCACCTCAGGCGTTCAACACGCAGACAAGCAGTGACGAGCTGAACAGCTTTATAGGGCACGTTCCAAGGATGAATTCAGGCTATTTGATTCACCTGCCAACTAATTGCATCCATTGTATACAAAACTAGTTTTGCTGTTATCGGTTCGGTGTTCTTTAACGTTAACGGGCAGTCCGTGTATGTTTTACACTTTTTTATTCACTTTGATTAACGAGGATGTTATTATCTGTCAGAATGACCTAGTGCTGGCGATCGTCGTTTTATTACTGCGCAATTCCTTCCCCTGGGCGACTGTACGTGCGTCGACCCGACCACCGTTTTGGCGCACATGCCTGGATTTCGACGCGCGCACGCAACATCGGACCTTGCTTGCATCGCATGCGGTGAGAGAGTGCGATCTGGGGAACGCCAGGAGTGCGCAGTGCGCGAGGACGGTAGTGAGCGGTGCATCAGCACGGAGAGCGGTCGCTTGAAAACTGTGTGTGAACGTGCGTGTACGAAACAAAGAAGTTTAATTGTAATCCAGTTGTTAATACCCATTGTACTTTTTCGTATTTTATTTGTGTGTCCAGTCTTTTCTTTCACATCCTTTTTTTCAGTTCTAATTCTAACATATTGTGATGGATAGTTTCCCCTGCACTTAAAAAAACAAGATAGGCTTCGATGATCAGTAAAGAGTGAGAATTGGCTTCAACCCTTTCAATTTCATGGCTTGAATCTGTAGAGCTTCGCTGTAGTACCAAGTCCAGGCTCTTCCCCACTCCGTTGCAGAGGCTGGTTGCTGCTTGCTCAACTCCAGTTGAAACCGCTGTTCAGCACCCTTAATGAATGTAGGATTACGCTCGTTGTCTTTATTAAAGTCCCCCGTAAGGATAACCAGCTCCCGGTCGGCACGGCTAGGCAACCCTCTAGCCTCTACGCATAGGACAGTCTCGGCACTCGCCTGTGGAGACACACACCGGTTAGAATGACACCACTTTCACAAAATATAACACACACACACACACACACACACACACACACACACACACACACACACACACACACACACACACACACACACACACACACACACACACACACACACACACACACGCACACACACACACACACACACACACACACACACACACACACACACACACACACACACACACACACACACACACACACACACACACACACACACAGTTTTACCGTGTTCACAGGTGCGGCGGGGATGGGTCGAACGACATGATGATTATCGTGGCATTGCTTCGGCCTGGGCAGCAGCGCTCGACGCCTCGTCTCCTGTCATAGAAAAGCTAGTCGGGCCTGTCTTTCTGCGTCTTGCCTTCGCCGCTTTTCCAATCGCTTGGCACGCTGTTCTTCTGTCTTCTGTTTGCTCTGTAGCATACGGTGTCATGGTGCCAAGCCGACGGCACGAACTCCTGGCCCAGCCATCAGTCTAGACCACGTGACAGTTGCTCGGCAACTGCGCGATGCGTCGCGGAGAATACGGCATACGGCACACGGGGCCACGCCGACGGCTTTAAAACTTACCGCAGTGTAGCTTTCGCTACAAAAAACTGACCCAGACGGCCACTGACGTCCGACGGACAACCGAACTCGGCCGCAACTCGGCGGCCGATTTCGGACGTCCGCCGGTATTCCGGCGTACGTACGAAAGCGGATGGTCGAATCCGTTCGCCCAGCGGACAGCCGCCGTACGTCCGCCACTGAATTTGCTTTTACACAGCTATGATATATTTTGTAGTCGTCGTGCTCGTCTGAACTGCGTATAAATCAGTAATACCGTCAAGTCTGCATTATATGATGCCAGAGCGAATCGATGCGATAGAAAGCGTTTCCATTAAACAGTTTTTTTTTTATTTTCTGCATGTTTCATCGTTGAATTCTTCCATCAAAAATTTTTGATTAAAAGTTAAATGACCATTAAACATTTTTCTATCATGATGCTTCGGTAAAATTTTAATCAGTAGCTGAATAGACGCAGCAAGCAGCAAGCTCAAAAAGAACGAAACCGAACCTATCCTCAAAAAAATCTAAACTGAGCCAATCCAATCCACCTGACAAGTTGAAGTTTAGATGGCTTCACGTTTCCGTGTTCTGCATTTTCTGCGCAGTTACAAATACCTACGGCTGTAATGCACTGCTAGCATTGTTTTTGCTGTGGCTTGGTGCGGCTGGCACACTTTGTTCACCCGCCGATTCCAAAGTAAGTATTTCACCGAACTTTGGTTTCTTTAGTGGAACTTTTCGATGCACCGATAGTGGTGAGCTTTTGGGTAAGGAAACAGCTCTGTACAGCAGCCGAACGGTCGAGTGTTTTAGGCGAGACTGACAGGATGGCTCCGCGCCGACTAACTAAAGTGCAGCCTCAAGTCTGAGGGCCATCTTTCTCGGCATTACTGGACGCTGCGCCAGTAAGCCGCGCAACTTCTCTGTCTCTGATAAAGGAGTGCCTGCCTGAGCTTTAAAGGAGTTCATTTGTAAACCATGCGTAACGTGCCGAGTTTTAAAAACTATACGAGAAAAATTTTGCCCACGAGCCTATCGTGCGACATGCCTACACTTGTGGAAACGTCGCGAGGGTTGTTTTTATTTTAATCGGCAGCCGCTGATCTTTCTCTCTCGAGCTTTACGGCAACTACAGTTTCTAGAAGGAACGGCTGTAGCTACTAAATAACTAAAGGTTTAGTACTCTCCTTCAGCTTTGACAAACCAGGACAGCACCTTGCGCATGTTGGTTATGCATGTGGGACCGAACCGCGCAGAACAACCGGACAAGGAGATAAGAGAAAAAAAAAAAAGTCAGCACTTGTCTTTTTCTTGACCCGTTGTTCTGCGCTGTTCTGGCACGAATTTGACATACCGCCGCCGCGATACAGTTGGGCTGTAAGCTCTAGTGCCTGCAACGCCTTCTTTTATGCAAAACAGGCATACTGGGAGGCCATGCAAGCCGCGGGCTCAAAAAAAAAAAAAAAGAGCACGAGTTGAGCAAAAGTGAGATGAAAACAAAATTGTTGTTGCTTTGTCCTTACAGATATTCAAAGGCTCCTCAGAACTTCACTGCATTATTGACAGCGAGATAATGCTAAAGCTACACTAGAGCCATGCAGCACCTTATAGTGCATGATACTGAGCTTATGTCTCGCACTGAAAGCTTTTACCATGTTCTTAGATTAGCTTTAAACCCATGCTTGTTAATACAGTGATAGCCATAAATTGAATCTAGGGCATCATGCTCACATACAAGGCTTCTGATAACCGCTGGTCACATGATGTGGGCTATAGCAGAAACCTGTACCTGGTCATCTTACAAGCATTTGTGCAATTGATGCTTTTAATGTGTTGTAAAAGCTTTTGTGTTCTGTTTCTGTATGGGAATGCTTTCCTTATTGAAGGCTAACATTTGGCTTGCTACAGCAAAACCTCTACCTAGTCATCCTAAAAACAGCACCGCAGTTAGTGCTTTTAGTGTGTTGTAAAAGTATTTGTGTTCCGATTCTGTATGGCAGTGCTTTTCTCGTTGAAGACTAGCATGAGGCTTCCAAAAATTTTTCAGATGCCATTTGCTGTAGCCGATTTCGTAGGCCAACAGGAAGCAGCACTTTGAACATGGAAAACTGCCATCCACGGGGGAAAAACTGCAACATCACTTTGCATTCTCATTTCTTTGGTATGGCTAAAAGTGAGTATTGTATCATAATTGTCTATATTATTAATATTGAATCATGATTGTCAGTGTTGAAGTTGTTTGAGCGTGATGATTTTAAACATGCAGGACATCCCTTCGACATTAAGGTTTTAGCTTGTTTACATGTAGGATGTAGAGCTGGTTTCAACAAACTTTATGCAGCAAATTCTTTTTACATTGTCCACCATGTTACTTTTTGTCATTGTCCATTGAAGTAAATAACCAGTATTTTACGTTTACACAGTCGTCCACTCTTAGCTTGAATGGGAATGCGTGGCATGCAGTTTGCAAAATAGCAATTCATCCGTCACAGCCATGCATCAAGGCTAAGTGGCTTGTGCGTAGAGGGACCAGCCACTCCAGCTTCACGTCATCTGCCTCTTTGCTCCGGTGTGCAGACGTGCATTGAGGCAAAGTGGCTTATGTGTAGAGAAACCAGGAGCTTCTTTGTCACATCGGGCTGTTTGTTACGGTGTGCAGATGCTCATCGAGGCAAAATGGCTGATGTGTAGAGGGACCAGGAGCTGCTGCTTAACGTCCTTCTACTCTTTACTACAGTGCACAGCCGTGCATTGATGCTAAGTGGCTTGGGCATGGAGGGCCCAGGAGCTGCAGCTTCACGTCTGCCTCTTCGCTCAGGTACACAGGTACGTATTGAGGCAAAATGGCTTATGCATAGAGGGACCAGGAGCTGCTGTGTGGCATAGTCTGTATATTTGCTATGGTGCATATCGAAGTACAATGGGGGGCTCGTGTAAAGGTACCATGAGCTGCTGCGTCATGTCGTCTGCCTCTTTACTATGGTGCGCAGGCATGCATCAAGGCAAAGTGGCTTATGCATAGAAGGACCAGGAGCTGTTGTTGCACATCTGCTATGATGCGCAGCTGCGTATTGTGGGTGGTGGTGGAAAACATTGCCATCAGATACAAATACAGGAGGTTACTCACTAGCTGACCCTGAGGGGGCCTGTCCTGACAAAAACAAGGGGGCCCTAGTTTGGGACCCCAGTGGTGGTAGAGGGACTAGAGGCTGGTACTTCACGCTGTCTGCCTCTTCGCTACGGTGTGCAGCTGCGTTGGATGCAGTGGCATCTCAAAAAGTGCATGCCACGCACTCGCATGTTCAGCCTGAGTGGACGACTGTGTACCTGCTATAGCTTTGTTATTCATAGAATACACCTAGGCCAAGTTGGATAAATTATAGCTCACCTCATGTGGTCAGGAAAGAAAAGGCACTCCAGAAAATCTGATGCATTTACTGTCATAGGATTCTTATTGATATGCATGCTACTGACAAGTCAGATTCTTCACCCTCAGAAATGCCAGAAAAATAACCAAGGGTGCGTCTGCAATAGTCTAGCTCGCTCTTTCTCTGCAGACTTGAGTCAGATGTGTGTTCCATTGTTGTGGGTGGGACAGGTGTGAATCTTTGATTTTAAGCTTGCAACAAGTATGTTATTGTAGTTTAAAGGCAAAACGGTACTAATAATCGCAGCCCCCCGTGGCCTTTATCCCCTTTTAATAGTGTTGCTAGACACTGAATTATTAGTTTACTCTGCACTGTTTCTGTCTAGTTAATGTGCGGAGATGTACATATATTTATATGACTTGGAGTTGTCGACTTTGCACTTAGAAACATTGTAGCGTTATCTGATGTGTTGCTTTCATTTCTTTAATGATTTCTGTAAGGGATCGGTGGGTATGCTAGGCACCATTATTAGTCTGCTCTTTTTGGGTCACCTGTTCAATGCCCAGCTGCGGCCGTCTCCCACTTGCCCTCGAACAGGAGGCGGAGAGACGCGCACAGAGAGGCAGCTACAGAGCTTAACGGAAACGTAGGCAGAGAGGGAAAGAAGTCCCCTCTTCCGAGGACTTTGCTGTCGCACTCGAAGACGCGGGGACAGGCAGTTTGTTCTCGTTGCTGTGTCATGTAGGGGGCTCATTTTTATTTAAGGAGCTTTACGAACAGTATACAACTAACGGGTCCTTAGTACGCTGACTGGACCCATCACCCGGAGGCAGCACAGCTTTGAAACGAGCACCTCTTTTGGAAGAACTGCTTATCGTTCAAAGAAAAAACACTGTCAGCTTGAAGTGTGTAAGGCCCTCTTCCTTGTTGGGGAGCCCATAAAAGTGACAATTATTCAGTGCAGGCGCGCCGAGTGGGGTCTCGTTGAGGATTCCAACCCTGGATGTCAACAATGGTGGGAGATGGCGGCGTTGAAAAAGGGCAAGTGTGTAAAAGTGACGGTATGATGCGGAGCGGGAGGATGTGGGTTGGCTCTTCTGATGTGGTCCGCAATGGTGCTGACTCGGACGCCAATAATTGCAATAATTGCCCTGTAAAAGGAGCCGCCAAGGATGCAAGCTGTGGGCAACAATGGTTGCGCACGTGGGACACCGTTTTGATGGGTTCTAATTTTTTTTTTTTTTTTTTCCTAGGGGAGAGAGTTTGGCATGTGACGTAGTGAGCAAATCATTTCGAGGTCCATTCTCTAAATTCCGTTTGTTGTGAAACGAATTTGTTGTCCCTTTTGCATTGCTTGTATTAGGGAGAGGGTGAAGAACTTATGAAAGTGGAAAGACATGCCAAAATGTTTGTTAGCCAGTCATGTGTGAGTTCGTTGTCATTGGGGATGAGAAATGTGGGCGGAGTCCCGAAGTTAATGAAACGGCCCCGCGGCCTGGAGAACTCGTTCTGAGCTAGATTTTGATCTCTTTCCTCTTCGGCATAGATCATGGTCATTGTTTCACCTGTTGTAAATACGTACATTCATGTATAAAATTTTCAGTTCATCTTCCTCTCCGTGTGCAAGTTGTTGTGGCCAGATGCAGTAAATTCACTATTTTCATTTCTATATAACATGCCTTTCTGAAGATGGTGAGCTCTTTTGTCCAATCCTGTAAGAAAGCAGCAAAGCGCTCCCAAATCTTCCACAAAACTGTGTGATATCTTTAATGCTAACTGCGGCTTGATGTCACTCAAAACATGTAGTTGAGGTAGATTTCTTCCCCCCCCCCCCTCTTTTTGTTCGTTCAAATGAGGACCAGCGGACACTAACTCTTGCTTTTGTAATGCCCTAGGTCCCGCCTTAAGGCAGTACTCCAATGTCAATACCATTTTTATAGCTATGGCTGTCCAGCAGCACTAATGTCTTTTATACACTTCTTTTACTAATCTCTTACCCAAATGGTGGCTTATACTGCGGGGGCGAAAGTCTCTGGACAGTATGTCTAGATTTTGGACTAGAATCACGATGTAAACGAATTGTGACCTTATTTCTCTTGCACACTTGAAAGAACTAATGTTCAACTTTCACATCGACAAGTATGGTCCGAGTTTCCTGGTCGATGTGAAAGTTATGTGCTTTGATTGCAGTTTGTGTAGTCCACACACTTGTCCCCGATATTACATAGGGGCAAATTAGGCGCCTTTACAGGGGCAGTTTCTTTGGCGCCCACTACCTTCCCCATAAAAAAGCTACAATGTTTCTTGTGAACAGCTGGCTGCATTTATAAATACCATTATTTTTTTTGTAATTTGTTGTGCGTAGTTGAGAAATCCATGACATACATGCACAGCTGGTTGCCAGAATATCAACCATATTTCAGTAACTAACATCCATGCTGCATCAAGAGCTTGTGGTTGTCAGCTTATTGTGTTTTGTGTAACTATAAGCCTTGCTATTGTAATGTCACATATAGCGCTGTGGGTAAATAAATAACTTTTAACTCTTGTAGAAGCATGAACACTGCGCAATCACTGCGGCGGGCTATGCTTCCACATTGGGCTTTAGCCACATGTCAAATGTCTATCTTTATTCTGCTGCAGCAGCTTGCATGTTATCAGATAAGCTACTTCGTCGCAGCTGCTCTAAGGAGACGCTTTCTAGACGCTTGTAGCCTAGATGTTGATGTCGATATACCCCCAACACGCCCAGGGAATGTCTTTGGTAGAGGGTGCATGGAAACCAGCGAAATGTGCAGTTTACAGAATAAAAAGGTAACAATTTTAAATGATGTTATTATTGATCACTTCTTTTCAGAGCAGGAACAATGACTTTAGAAATCTGCCTGTTAAACCGCTCAAAATGTAGGTTTCTGCCGCCAATGCGTACCTGTGTAATACTGCAATGCTCTGGCTGTGCTTTATGTTCATATACAGCATCCTTTATGCTTAGTTTCTCTGCATGTGCACTCCATGTCTTGGGCATTGCTGAGGGCGCATAGCAGCAAGCATAACATGCCATGTTTGGTCAGAGTGGCATGTTCAAAAAGACGACATAAAAACATTAAAATACTGAATGCCAGGTTCTGGTCAAACTACGTTTGTATCTTTTGTTGTTCTGCATGGGTTTTGCTGCAGTTATATGACCTTTCTATATAGTATGTGACAGTTCTGAATGGAGATGCATGCGTACAGAGCCATCTGGAAAAAGCAATTGAGAGAAACTGGCAGTTGCCCTTGGAGATGTGTAATCAAAATTCAGCACAGATAACTTGAATTTCATTTTCCCTTCTATTGCAGGAGGAGCCCAGCCTGCTCTTTCCATCTTAGGCCTGAAAGACCAGCAACAGCTGATCGAGCAAATGCACAGGATAGTAACTGCTCCTGGAATCCCGGCCTGCGGAGGCCACCCACAGAGAACTCGCTCATCTCCTCGCTAATTCCGAAATATTAGGTTTCAATAAATACCTTCTCCTCCACCACCTCCCCAAGGGAAGAGCTGTCACGGCCAAGGATAATTAAAATTATTCAAGTAGATTCTTAATATTCCAGTTGGCCTGCATTTTACCATGCCATTCCTTAACATCGATATTTTTTCAGTGTAGACTATTTATGCATGCAGTTTTTGCAATAAAGCCAAAAAAGATTTTTTTACAACCTCGCATGCTGGTATGCCTATGCACTTAGCATGTTTTCAGGAATGGTGCATTTGTGTAAAGCTCAGCTAGCATATGTGCCTCTTTGATGGAAGTTTTAATTGCACACTACTGTTCAGTGCTTTGTGTGTGAAAGTAAAGCAGACAACAGGAAACTTGAACCTGTTGCATATTCTATTGTCTGCTTTACTCTCACGACAAGGGCATTGAGCACTAGTATGTGACTGAAATTTCCATGGCACATGCTTGCTGAGCTTTACACGAATGTTATTGACAAGTTTTTACACCAATAGCGGGCCCTGCAAGCATGTTCCGGGAAACGTCCGAATGTCCGCCTCCGGCTGCCCGTCGGACGTCCGTGGGACGCGATCCGGATCCACGAACGATAGTCCGACGGACGTATATCGAACATAACCGGACTTCCGTCGGATGTCCGTAGGTCCGAAAACGGACGTCCGTCGGTCGACCGTCGGACGGCTATGGCCGTCTGGGGAATTTTCATTGTGACTACGGAGAGTTATGCCCCAGCTTTGTCAGAGGAGTGGGAAGTTTGTGAGGTTTCAATTTACTACTGTCTGAGGAGCTTTCGGCGTCCGCCGAGGCGGCATAAACCCGCTCGTAGTCTGGCTTTCAAGAGTCTGTGGTGCTATTACCGGTGATCGGGCCGGTGATCCTGTAGAGGGGCTTCTGCAAGTTCATCATGCAGGACTGGTTGGCAAGTCTGCTCACTCGGGAGCTCGTCATGGTTGACTGCGTCGACTGGTCTGGCCTTGGGTTTGAAGGCCCTTGTCTTCCCGAAGCTTCGTTGTCACCGCCAACCGATGCACGAGGTGAACGAGGGCCGTATGTATTGCTCCCGGTGGGGGAGCTGGTTGGGTCCTTGTTGCAAAGCGAGTTGGCTTCTCGTGGTGGCGAAATGGAATTCTCACGGTCTTCTTGTTAGTTGAAGCGTCGAAGGCTGTGTTGATCGGTAGCGGCGGCAGTACAGGTGAGGAGAACGATGCGTCGATCGCGGGCCTGAGGAAACACAATACGCTTCCCCGGAGCGGCCGCGAGAGTGGACCGGGAGTCTGAATCGTCCCAGAGCGCACTGGCGCGGGCGTTCTGCAGTCTGTCATTTTATACACTCGGCTTTTTGCGCAGCGCCCGCGTTAAGGACACGCGGTCGCTGTTCCATCGGCTTGTCGAAGCTTGCTCAGAGGAGCAGCGAGGTCCCGTGAGTTACGCTCTATATCTGAGGTAGAAGCTCCCGCAACTTCCGCTGTATAATAGGCGAGACAGCTTGTGATACTGCCCCCCACTGAAGAATATTGCCTCGGAATACCCTAGACATCCACCAGCGCCGAGATTGACGTTATTGCGCCCCGCAGAGGGATGCAATAGATTTGGTCCGTTCGATGCACTGAAGAGCGTTCATCACTCACTACGGTTCATGACGCGCACCATATACGCACCGATCAGAGCCCGCACAGCACCAGAACACTGTAGATCGTTATTCATGTCTTGAGCACATGTCACAAGTCACGGATCACTGATAACGATCAAGTGAGCACAAATATAGACAAGCACATCATGTACGATTTTCATTACACAATCAACACAATGCAGCTAGGTAGTAGTGCAAGCTGAATAACTATTCCAGCCGGCTCATGTAATCTACTCCCACGCTCTCGCTGCCTTTAATATACTCGACACGGAAGTTGTATTCCTGAAGCTTATTATTTCAACGAAGAACGCGACTGTTCGCAGATTTTGTTTCTTTAATGAACTTCAAAGGCTGGTGGTCCGTGTGGACGAGAACCCTTCTCCCGTAAACAAAGACTTGAAATTTCTCTATTCCCCAAACGAGTGCAGAAGCCTCTTTCTCAGTGGAAGAATAGGCTACCTCTCGAGGGAGCAACGTACGGCTCGCATAAGCAACTGGGTGCAGGATTTCGTCATGCGATTGAAGCAGAACGGCCCCAACACCTCTATCAGAAGCATCCATTCGCGGGACGAATTCCCTGTGAAAATCTGGAAGTTTCAGAATCGGTGCCTCAGCCAGTTTTTCCCGCAAGTTCTTGAAAGCCCGTTTTTGCTCGGGGCCCCAGCTCACGACTGAAGGTTGACCCTTCCGTGTTAGATCTGACAGAGGACAGGTCAGGTCAGCATAGTTCGGAATGAAATCACAGTATTAACCCGTGAGTCCTAAGAAGGATCGGACCTGCTTTGTTGTCGGATGTGAAGTTTCTTTAATCTTCTGTAGGGTCTTGGTGAGGGGCGACAACTCTCCTTACGCAATTTGGTGGCCCAGAAATGCGACAGTTTCCATTCCGATCTCGCATTTGAGCGGTTTGATGGTGAAACAAGTCCGCGGGCAAAGACCTCGCACAATGTTTGGCGATGCTGTTCCCATGTCGAACTCGTAATGATTACATCGTCGAAGTAGTACGCCGCGTCGGGAATATATATCGGCCAAGATGCTCCGCAACAGCTTCGTAAAAATGACTGGCGCCGTCTTAATACCGAAGGGCATATATCAGAATTGAAAGCGCCCGTGCCAACCTTGAAAGCAGTCATCGCCTTTGAATCGGGTGTCAACGGTACCTGCCAATATCTCTTAGATAAGTCCAGCTTGGAAAATAATTTCTTGCGGCCTACCGAGGCGATAAGGTCGCCCGAGCGTGGTAAGGGCTCGGCGTCATCTGCGATGACTTCGTTTAGCTTCCGAAAGTCAATGCATAGCCGATGCGTCCCGTCAGGCTTGCATACGACGATTACAGGGGAGTTCTAGGGCGACTTCGAGGGCTCAGTGATGTCTAATCGGAACAAGTCGTGCACTTCTGATGCAGTTGCTTGTCTCAAAGCATACGGTAGCGGATATTGTTTTACATTTATCGGCCTGTCGCTCTGTAACTTCAGTTAGCACTCAATCAGCGGGGTCTTTCCCGGAAGGCCTGAAAATATACCTTCGTACTGCTGCAGATGTTTCTTGGCTTCGTTCTGCTCTACATTGGTCAGTCTCTCGGAAATGTGTACATCCCTGATAGACTGCGTCTGGAGGGCTTAGGAAGCACTGTCTCTCCAGCGTCTGTGCCTTCTTCTGCCGATATTACTGCACTAACAGCTGCCACGATTGTGTCTTCTTTCCTTTGCTGGTATTTCTTGAGCATGTTGATATGGAATATTTTTGTGGCATGGCCCAAATTCACTTCATAGTCGACATCGCCCCTGCGGCTGATAACCGAAAAAGGACCCTTCTATTGCATGAGCAGCTTATAGTTCTCTGTGGGAAGAAGAATAAGAACCTGCTCTCCCGGTTTGAGTGAGCGTTTGTGGCTCTTGATGTCGTAGTAGCGGCTGTTACGTTCTCCTGCGCGCTCCAGCTCTTTGTGGGCACGTTTACAGGTATTCTACAGTCTGTCCCGTAGAGCAAGCACGTACTCGTACCTAATTCGTAACTCGTCAGAGATGGCTGCATTAGTCCAAAGCTATCTTAGTACAGCCAGGGGTTAACGCACATTTCGCCCATATAAGAGTTCGAATGGGGAAAAGCCGAGGCTTTCTTGGGGTGGTGGTGGTGGTGGTGAAAACGTTTATTGTATATTTGGAGGTTTGTTTGACACGGAACCTTAAGGACCTCGGCGTTACAATACTGGGTGGAGACCCTAGTCAGGGACCCCACTGGGGGTTGCCGCCGCCCTCGCACGCCGCGTTAAGGTCCTTTGGGCCTGTAGGTCGCAGCAGCCGATCAGGGTCGCCTAGTCCTCCCGGGAAGGGTTAGGGATGGGGGAAGGGATGGGTTTTGTTGGCAGGCCCATACCATGTGGTAGGTGTCAGTCACCTCCCCACAGTACTAGCACTGGCCAGTGAATTGGTAGTCAAAATGTTGAAGTACTGCCGCGCACAGCATCGTGTTAGTGGAGAGGCGCAGGAGCAGTCTTGGGGTACTTCCCTGTATGCAAACATGAGTGGAGCCAGGTAGCGATCCCAATCGGTCGGTCTCTCTTGACACATGCGCTTCAGCATTTGTTTAAGCATGTTGTTAAACCGTTCGACAAGGCCGTTCGCTATCGGGTGGTATAGGGAGAGGCATTTTACTGACAACAGACGGCTAACCTCTTTCATTACTCCGGACGCAAATTTAGTGCAACTGTCACTGAGGACCTCTCTGGGCACTCCTACATCATCATCATCATCATCATCATCATCATCATCATCATCATCAGCCTGATTATGCCCACTGCAGGGCGAAGGCCTCTCCCATATTTCTCCACTTAACCCGGTTCTGTGCTAGCTGCATCCACTTGACCCCTGCGAACTTCTTAATCTCATCCACCCACCTAACTTTCTGCCACCCCCTGCTACGCTTTCCTTCCCTGGGAATCCAGTTTGTTACCCTCAGCGACCATCGGTTATCCTCTATTCGCACTGCATGTCCTGCCCATGTCCATTTCTTCTTCTTAATTTCTACTAGAATGTCGGTAACTTGAGTTATTTCTCTGACCCACTCTGCACGCTTTCTATCTCTTAATGTTACCCCTACCATTTTTCGTTCCATAGCCCTCTGGGTTGTCCTCAACTTAAATAGAACTCTCTTGGTTAGCCTCCACGTTTCAGCCCCATAGGTGAGTACAGGCAAGATGCAACTGTTGTATACTTTCCTCTTGAGCGATACCGGTAAGCTGCTAGTCATAATCTGCGAGTGCTTGCCAAATGCACTCTATCCCAATCTTATTCTTATTCTGGAAAACTGGCCAACTACCTGCAGAGTGGAAGCATGCCAATACGATCCTCATCCCAAAACCGGGCAAGCCGCTGGGCCTACCCAACCTAAGGCCGATCTCACTGACGTCCTGCCTAGGAAAGCTAGCCGAACACGTCATCCTGAATAGACTATCGGAATACGTAGAAGAAAAGGAGTACTTCCCTTACAATATGATTGGCTTCAGGCCAGGTCTCTCAACGCAAGACGCTATGCTACGCATCAAGAAAAGTCTATTGGATCGCCCCACACGAGACACCAAGGCGCTACTGGGACTCGCCGTGGAGCAAGCTTTTGACAAAATCCAACATCAAGCCATTCTCAAAGCCATATCTGACCACAATCTCGGAACACGCTTCTACCACTACGTCAAGGCGTTTCTGCAGGATCGAACGGCCACTATCCGGATAGGCGAACACGTCTCGGAGAGCTTTAATCTGGGCGATAAGGGAACACCACAAGGCTCAGTACTTTCACCATTCTTATTTAACTTGGCGATGACAAAGCTTTCTCGCGCATTGGGTGAAATTGCTGATGTGGAGCACGCCATATACGCAGACGATGTTACCATCTGGAGCACCGGTGGCAGCGATGCGGAATTGGAAGCGCGCATGCAAGAAGCCATAACGGTTACCGAGGCCCATATTGCCCCAATGGGACTTCGTTGCTCTTCTAGAAAATCCGAGCTACTCATCTACCACCCCCCAAGACCAGGGCGCCCGTCCAACGACTGGCGCCGACACCACACACCATGCATAGAGTTACACGACAGGGATGGAAATCGCATACCCGCGGTCGATAAAATACGAATTCTAGGATTAATCATCCAAAGCAACGGGTCAAACTGGGCGATGCTTGACAGCATCACGATCAAGATTGCAAACGCGATCTGGATGTTTCGGCGCATCATGAATAGGCACAGGGGACTGAGCGAGGATAACGCTATTCAAATGGTCCATGCTTTTGTACTTTGTCACATCACATACGTGGCTGCAATGCTCAACTGGAAAAAGGAACATCAGAGAAGGCTTGAAGTACAAATACGCCGAGCTTTTAAGACAGCGTTGGGGCTCCCCGATAATGCCTCCACTGAACTACTCTTACAGCTAGGAGTGCACAATACCCTTGCCGAAATCATCGAGGAACAGCACACGGCACAGATTGCACGCCTATCAAGCACCAAAGCGGGCAGAGATTCTCGTTAAGCTCGACCTGAACACCGTAGTAGAAAAGGACAACGTCCTGCAGTTACCTAAAGTCGTGCGAGAAGCAATCAAAGTGTCCCCCTTCCCAAGAAACGTACACCCGATCCATAATCAAGGAGGAAGGCTCGCCCGCGCCAAGGCCCTCGCTGCGGACGCGGCACAGTTCCCCGACCAGACAGCTTTCGTGGATGCAGCGTACATACTGGGAAAGCATGCCTACTCGGTAGCAGTAGTCGACGGACACGGGCGTACGCGCAACTCACTCACACTTTACACCAAGAAGCCAGAAGTAGCTGAACAAGCAGCGGTAGAACTAGCTCTAAAAGACTCGACTTCACAACTGTATACAGCAACTCTAGAGCAGCCACTCGAGCTTTCGCCAAGGGCGGGATAGACAAGACGACGCTACGGAACTTAGGCGGAAGTAACATCACCGATCACTCCATCGTATGGTTCCCGGCACACATGGGCAGCTTAGGGGGCGGCCTGCGGAATCTCAATGAGATCGCACACGAGGCGGCGCGAGGACTCATCGACCGCGTCCCTCCGGTTTCCCCTGCTATTCCACATATCGAGTACAGAGATCAATTATTCACGTACAACGAGCTCACTAACCACTTTTATCTAGGCAGACGAGCATTTCCCCTCCCGGATAAAAAATTAACCAGCAGCCAATCAGTCACGTTACGCTTGCTCCAAACGAACTCATACCCCAACCCCTGGCGCATGAAGCACATCGACCCAGACTACGACGGACAAAATGTGTGTGAACGATGCAGTGACCGTGTAGACTTAAACCATATGCTGTGTGGTTGTGCATCGAGCGACGCCTACGCCAAGAACAAGGAACGTTGGGACAAAGTGTTAAAAAGTGCTTCACTACATGATCAGCTTCGGGCTGTCCAGGAGGCCCGCGCGGCGGCGGAGAGCTTCGGGCTCTGTGCCGACGTGGGAGCTGCCCTCTACACCTGGCGCCTAGCTGAGTGTCCTCCAGGACCCCTACTGTGGGAAATAAAGTTTTACCAAACCAAACCAAACCAAATCTTATTCTTCTTGTTATTTCCTTTTTATGGTCCGGATCTGCGGTTACTACCTGTCCTAAGTAGACATATCCGCCTACTACTTCCAGTATTTCGCTACCTAATGTAAACTGCTGTTCCTTCCCGAGGCTGTTGAACATTACCTTAGTCTTCTGCATATTGATTTTCAAGCCTACCTTTCTACTTTTCCTGTCTAAGTCATCAATCATTATTTGCAGTTCATCTCCCGAGTTGCTTAGCAAGGCAATGTCATCAGCAAATCGCAGATTACTGAGGTATTCTCCATCTACCCTTATCCCTAACTGCTCCCATTCCAAGCCTCTGAATACTTCCTCTAAACAAGCTGTGAATAGTACTGGGGAGATTGTGTCTCTTTGCCTAACACCTTTCTTAATGGGAATTTTGTTACTTTCTTTATGCAGAACTATGGTTGCTGCGCAGCCACTATATATATCTTCCAGCACTTTCACGTACGGCTCGTCTACCCCCTGATTTCGCAATGCCTGCATCACCGCCGAAGTTTCAACTGAGTCAAATGCTTTCCGTAATCAATGAATGCTATGTATAAGGGCTGGTTATATTCCGAGCATTTTTCTATCACCTGATTGATGGTATGGATATGGTCGATAGTAGAGTACCGTTTCCGAAACCCTGCTTGATCCTTTGCTTGATTGCAGTCTAAGGTTGTCCTGATTCTATTAGCGATTACCTTAGTAAATACCTTATACGTAACAGACAGTAAGCTGATTGGTCTGTAATTTTTAAGGTCCTTAGAGTCCGCTTTCTTGTGAATGAGGATAATGTTTGCATTCTTCCATGGTTCCGGTACCGTCGATGACACCAGGCACTGCGTATACAGGGTGGCCAGTTTTTCTAGCACGATATACCCCCGTCCTTCAGCAAATCTGTAGTTATCTGATACTATCCAGCTGATTTCCCCCTTTTCATAGTTTCTAGTGCTTTCTTGACCTCGTCCTTCGTCACTGGTGGAACGTCTGACTGTTTTTCCCTACCGCCAATCTCATTACGGTCCTGACTACTTTGGCTACTGTAGAGATCTGTATAGAACTCCTCGGCTACTTTGACTATCTTTTCCATATTAGTGATGACGTTGCCCGCCTTGTCCCTTATCGCATACATCTGGTTTTTGCCTATGCTCAATTTCTTCTTTACCGCTTTAAGGCTTCCCCCGTTCTTTACAGCATTCTCAATTTTCTCCATGTTATAGTTCCTTATATCGGCCACCTTGCGCTTATTGATTAGCTTTGATATCTCGGCCAATTCGATCTGGTCTGTTGGATTGGAAGCTTTCATACTCTGGCGTTTCTTAATGAAATCTTTCGTCTCCTTAGACAGCTTACCGGTATCCTCTCTAACTATCCTACCCCCTACTTCTACCGCGCACTCAGTAATGATATCTCTGAAATTATTGTTCCTTGCCTCTAGGGTAATGTCGCCATCCTCAGTTAGAGCTGAATACCTATTCTGTAGCGAGATCCTGAACTCTTCTGCCCTCCCCCTCACCACTAATTCGTTGATGGGTTTCTTTCTTACGAATCTGTTGCTTTCGTTCTTGAGATTTAGGCTAATTCGGGACCTCACCATCCTGTGGTCACTGCATCGCACTTTCCCGATTACCTCTACATCTTGCATAATGGCGGGGGTTGAACGCATTATGAAGTCGATTTCATTTTTAGTCTCTCCGTTAGGACTTTTCCATGTCCATTTCCGGTTCTTCCGTTTGCTGAAGAAGGTATTCATGATTCGTAAGTTATTGCGCTCTGCAAACTCAACTAGTAACTCCCCCCTGCTATTCCTAGAACCAATGCCATAGTCACCTACTGCCTTGTCTCCTGCCTGTTTTTTTCCCTACCTTGGCATTGAAGTCGCCCATCGGTACAGTATACTGCGTACTAATGGGCATGTAGGAGTATACTCCTACATGGGAAAACATTTTGACAAGTGCTTCGGCTAGCCTTTGTCTCGATGCTAGGAAGCACGACTGCATCAGGGTATCGAGTAGCATAGCCCACCATGGTCAGAATGTACCGATTGCCTTGAGCTGACTTCGGTTTAAGTGGGCCAACAATGTTGATCGCGACCCTCTGAAATGGTATCTCAAAGCCGGGCACTCGGACCAAAGTCGCTAGTGTGGTGTGACCCTTCAGAGTTTTGCGTTGACACGGATCGCAAGAGGCAACGAACCGCTTAGCGTCAGCCTCCATTGTGGGTCAGAAGAATTCTGTCTGAAGCTTCTAGGGTTTTCTACGCGCCTTGGTGGCCTCCCATCAACCCACCATGTGCCGGCTTGAGTATAGCTGATCTGTATTTTTGGGGCACAACAACTTGAGTGTACTCCCCGCCGGACTCGATCGGCGACGTTTCTCCTTCGAAGGACGCCGCCTTGTCCTTGTTCGCTTGCGGCGGGCCCACGCGATCGAAGCATGAGCGTAGGGTCGCGTCATTCTCTTTCTCTTGAACCAACTCTTCGCGGCATACACTAGGGAAGCCTTGTAGGACTTTAAGCTTTTTCCTCGTTTTATCCTTGCTCGCCTGCGCTCTAGTCACTACCGGGCAAGCTTCAATGGCATCCGAAATGGGTGCGGTGCTCTCGGTGTCAGGCGCTAACTCTTCAACATTTTCTTCAGTGGACTTCGTAGTCCTGCTTTCTGTGGTCTTGTGCCAGTTTGGATCAGGGTCGTCTGCTGGCCTTGCACCTTCCACATAGCACCTTCCACCAAATCGTACAAGGGGTTCTCATACAATTAGCGAGAAGGCGTCTTTAAATTACGGGGTGTCGGCATCGACCCAAGCTTCTGGGAGCATTAGGACTGAGCGGTTAAGTAGGTAAACTGGAGACTTCGTATCGGTAATATCTTCCGTACTAAGTCCTTCCTTACCACCAGCGTGTTGCAGCCTGTGTCTCTCAGGACTCGGACTGTTCGGCCTCCAATCATGCCAGCTACGACAGGTAAGCATTCTCTGACTGCGCATTCTTAACTGGTCAAACCAGCGTTAATCACGGGGATCCTCCCTCCGTCCTTAAGTTCAAAGTATCTGTTCCCGACGCATGCTGCAGCGGACTCCCGATTTTCTTCTCTCTGTTTTGGTGCCCCATTTGCCCAGTGTTACGTTTCTCCACCGACAAGTGGGACAGCTGACGCGGCCACCGTATAGCAACAGGCAGAACCGCGAGCGGATCGGCCATTTCGGCGCCGTTCATCGGCCGCGCAACGCTTCCTCCTGCGGGCAAGTCTCGACGTGATCTTGCCACGCGCTAAATGTGTGTGCGTGCGTGTGTGTGCAAACGCCGGCCAAGCCTGGAGCTCGTGAGAGAGTGCGCCGCCCTCGCCCGTCTGCAGGAGGTGGAGGAGATGCGGTCGGACCACCTGCTATTGAGTCATCCCTTCGTGCCCAGACTTGTCGGGCTCTCCATTTCCTGTGAGGGTTTTCCCTTTCCCTGTGAACTGGGAAACCTATAAAAAGCAGCAGCCGACTCCGCTGAAAGACTACTTTGACGCGCCGTTGGCACGACGCTAGACACCAGCTGTTTGAGAGTGTCGTTAATCTCTCCGGGTCAGCTTCTCTGCCCGTTTCTTCATGATGTTGTAGTAAAGGTTGTTTCGTTAGTAGACGCCTCGTTTTTGCTGGGATCGTTCATGCCGTCCGCCGTCCACGGAGCCGCCAGGCCAACGCTACCGAGGGGCCGGGCGCCGCATGTAACTTGCGTCAGCGGTGGGCTGAGCACGAGAGCCACAAATCTAACAACTGGTGGCACCGGTACGATACTCAGGCGCACGCGACCCAAACCTAATAACATGGTGAACAGCGGTGGGACGACGACGACCAAGCCGTAACCGTGGTCGGAGGGACGAGCCAGACGATACCGTCGTCCAACAACTGGTGAACAGCGGATGGACGAGGACGACCAAGCAGTGATAGTGGTCGGTGAAACGAGCCAGGCCTGACCGAGGTGCAACATCTGGTGGGAAGAGCGGAGATGTCCCAGGCGTGACTCGTGAATCAAAGCAGCTCAGCGGAAAGGCGGGAGCAGTGCAACGAGCCCTGTGTGATGACTGGTTACCTGCAGCGGAGCGACTGCGTTGGATGCGAGGTTTGGTGAGTGCGGGACTTTCTTCTACTGAGTTTTGCCAGGCTTTTATTAGGTAGAGAACAGAGCTGGTAATTCTGTTGTCGTTGTTTCTGGGTTAATTGCGGCAAGGCAATAGTGGGCAGTAGAGAAGGCAGCACTCGGAACAGCCATGGATTTGGATTTGAAGTCGTTGCGCAAACCGAAATTGCTGGAGCTTGCGAAGGAGTTGGGTCTGGATTTGTCAGACAAACTCAGAAAACCAGAAGTGTTAAAGGCTATTCTTGCGTTGGAAGCTGAAGATGACGAGCTTTTGGAATGCCTTGAGATCATTGACGAACGTCAAGAGGAACGTGAACGTAGAGAACGTCACGAGAAAGAGGATCGTGAACGTAGAGAACGTCACGAGAAAGAGGATCGTGAACGTAGGGAACGTCACGAGAAAGACGCCCGCGTAAGGAAACTGATGCAGCTGGAGATTTCAGCCCATAGAATGAGCGTGGAAAAGCTTAAGGCTTTCAATGCCCTTCAGTGTAACGGCTCGATACCGCGAGACGGTACGCCACCGTTCCTCATCACCGAGGATATGGCAGAATATTTGGCAGACTTCGAGAGTGTCTGTAGAAGTAAACGCTTCGAGCGAGATAGGTGGGCGCAGAAATTGGTAACTCTTCTCTCCGCTGAAGCGTCGGAAGAAATCAAGCGCTTGGCTGGCGACCGCTTGAAAAATTACGATGAACTAAAAGAGTCATTGCTGATACGGTATCAGATAACGCCTCATGATCTTCGGAAGAGGTATGAGAGCGAGAAACATTGTGACGAGTCGTACTTTGATTTGACGTATCAGTTGAAAGCCGCTGTAAGCGAATGGTTAGACAGTGCGGAAGTTTCGGAGCAAATCGAACTTGCACCGGAGTGTCAGAAACAGCTTGGGGAAGCGGCCGAGCAACGTGACCGCAGTAGTGAGCCGACCGATTCTCGAACAGAAGAGCATCGTGTTACCTTGGTCGAGCCAATAGCTGAGACGGTTAGCTCAGGCTTAATCGGCGAGAAGTCCGAAGTGACGCCGTTAAGCGAGGTGAACTGCATGCCGACCCAAGTAGCTGTAGGAGATACAGTTCCATCAAATGAGAGTGGGGAACTGGCAATAACTGAACCGCCTCTCGAGTCGAAAGCAGAAGCTTGTGTAGAGCGCGACGGAGATAGAAATGAGCTAGGAGAGGAGAAAATTTCGGTTTCCGAAATCGACTGTGTCGTAGAGCAGGACACGCAGAAAAGCGAATTGCCAATCAGGGAAACTGCGCAGCCCGCGAGTTGTGATCAGCCAGGGCAGACCGACGAGGAGTGCGCGTATGCTGTAGAGAGCGACTTGCGAAGGCGACAGCGAACGACCAGAGCAGAGTCAGAATCGTTCGTGCCCCAATACCACGCTAGGTTGTATTCGCGAAAGTAACCCCAGTGCGAACGCGGACGTGGCACACATGACCCTCACGCAATCCGAAGCGCCCCAGCTGTCGAAAGAGCTTGATCGTGCGCCGGTAAGCTCTAAGCGAGGCGACGCACTGAGTGGCGAGCCGCCAGAGCAAATGCCTAGAAGTGAGACTGACGCGACTGACGCCAGCCGATGTTGCGGTTGGGAACTGACTGAAAGTGAGTCCTGCGCTGCTGGCCGCGATGCAGACGCGGCGCCGCAATTCGGCAACATCCGTGCCCTACTAGCTCCGGTTACCGCTAGAACGTTGACCGCTAGCTTGTTAGAGATGGCGTCAAAAGAAAGTAGAAAAGGAGTATTCGAGTGCTGCCACCGGAAAAAGCGGAAAGGCAGGCGCGAGAAAGATTGCTGCCATCGTAAGAAGAGGAAACTCCAACGATTGCGAAAAGAAAGCAAAACGCCTGTGTTCCAGTGCTGCCGTAGAAAAAAAAAACGGAAAGGCAGGCGCGAGAAAGAATGGAGCAAGTTGAGGCTATCGCGAAAAAGAAAGCGACTATCCCGAAGGCACAAATGCGCCCGTGCCGAGAAAATGCGTGACTGGTGCGCAAAGCGTAAGGAGAGGGATAGGTTGTTTAGGAAGGTGAACGACTCATGCTCATATGTTTCTTTGCACAGAAACAGGAAGGTACGGTTGTTCCGTGAAACGGACAGCCGAAGCCTTAGTGAAAAGGGTGATAACGGTAACGCCGATGGCTTAAGCCGGAGCCCATAACGTGAGAAGAAGCCTGTATTCACTTGTTGGTGTTTTTTTTCCTGACATAGGATTTTGAACAGATTGTATTGTATTACCTTTGTTTGAAAGTGATGTTTTGAAAATGCAATTTTCAAATTTGTGGACGCGTTCCAAGTGCTGCTGAGCTGCCCTTTAATGTAGATGGGGGCATAAGAGGGAAACAGTCTGGCATAACTTAGTGAAGATTGTGCCGTGCTTGCTGGCTGACTGGTTGAGTTTTTAACGTGGTTGTGACGTTGTGGGTTGTCAGCAAACTCTCCTGAAGACAAGTTGCAGAGTGCCTTGGAAACCGGACTTGCCAAAGACTTCTTCAGGCTGTTTGGGCTCAAGAGAAGCTGAGTCGGACGACCCCGGCTAGCAGCAATATCCCGATCCCTCCGGACAGCGGATGCAGTCCCCTGCCCTTCGGGATCTCCCTTCCCCGGCGGGGCAGTCTGTTACGTTTCTCCATCGACAAGTGGGACAGCTGGCGCGGCCACCGCATAGCAACAGGCAGAACCGCGAGCGGATCGGCCATTTCGGCGCCGTTCATCGGCCGCGCAACGCTTCCTCCCGCGGGCAAGTCTCGACGTGATCTTGCCACGCGCCAAATGTGTGTGCGTGCGTGTGTGTGCAAACGCTGGCCAAGCCTGGAGCTCGTGAAAGAGTGCGCCGCACTCGCCCGTCTGCAGGAAGTGGAGGAGATGCGGTCGGACCACCTGCTATTGAGTCATCCCTTCGTGGCCAGACTTGTTGAGCTCTCCATTTTCTGTGAGGGTTTTCTCTTTCCCTGTGAATTGGAAAACCTATAAAAAGCAGCGGCCGACTCCGCTGAGAAAGGGACTACTTTGACGCGCCGTTGGCACGACGCTAGACACCAGCTGTGTGAGAGTGTCTGTAATCTCTCCGAGTCAGCTTCTCTGCCCGTTTCTTCATGATGTTGTAGTAAAGGTTGTTTCGTTAGTAGACGCCTCGTCTTTGCTGGAACTGTTCATGCCGTCCGCCGCCCACGGAGCCGCCAGGCCAACGCTACCGAGGGGCCGCGCGCCGCATGTAACAACTTGCGTCAGCGGTGGGCTGAGCACGAGAGCTACAAATCTAACAACTGGTGGCACCGGTACACAACTCAGGCGCACGCGACCTCGAACCTAATACCAGCATCTCCAGCTTGGATGACCTTGCTTGCCGCATTTTTGGCATTTCTTGGGCGGTCCCGATCCGTCGGAGAGGGCGGCCCGGCAATTTTCGGTGTGGTGTCCCGTGCGTTAACAAATAAAACATTTATTTTCATCACTGCCCTTCGCATCCGATGATTGAAGCAAATTTTCCTTTATCTCGGTTATCTTGGAGACGGCGTTTTCTGCCTTATTCTTCGGGGTGCTTCACTTTCCGAAGTTTGACCAGACATGGGCCTCCACATACGTTTCTGCCCTTGCTACTGTTTCCACGAAGTATTGTCCTTCTTTTCTTTCAAAAACATTTGTAATGGTGCGGCGCAGTTAGAAAGGAACTGTTACTTTAGAATCAGGTCAAAGAGATCTGCGTACTCTTTCTTTGTGTCCTACAGCTTTATTCATTTGTCTAGGAAGTTCTGTAGACGCGTCGCGAACTGTGAACACGTTTCTTCGTTCCGGGGACTAGCAGACCTGAATTTTTCTCTGAAACCTTCCTGTCATACGGAAGCGAATCATGAGTGCCTGCCGGAGCTTGTTGTAGTCCAAATACTCGGATGCAGACATGCGACTAAAAACGCTGAGCGCATCGCCGCTTAAATCCAGACTAAGGGCTGTGGCCCAATTATCGCGAGGCTAAATGTGACTCTGAGCGACATACTCGAAACGTATGAGGTAAGCGTCAAGGTCGTCCTTGCCCTCATAAAAACCGGCATCAGCTTGTGCGGCCTTATGCGTTCGGGCCGAGCAACTTGACCCTCCCCTGTTTCTGACCTTGTCTCTCCGGTGCTATTAGCGTCCGTTGCCGGATTATTCGGTAGGTCTCGTCGGAGCATCACTAACTCCTTTTCTTTCTCCATCTCCGCCAACCGGAGTTGGGCTTTCTGCGACTCTAATTCCTTTTCTTTCTCAACCTCCGCCATCCGTAAATCAGACTCCTCTTTTCGTCGCGCACGTTCCTCATCGCGTTCTTCTCTGCTACGAGCTCGCTCCTGATCTACCCATTTGAGCAGCTCTTGGCCCTCAAAGCCAAAGGTTCGGCCATACTCAACAAGTCTGTGTAACTCTGCATCAGCCATGATAGAGGGAAGCGTTATGCAGGGCTAGGACACAACACTAAAAAAATTGCACCTACTCCTCTCTCTCTCACCGACACTTGGTTGACCAGTCCTGTCCGCGGACGCCATTTATGTCACAAACCCCCGCCTTTAGGGTCAAAAGAGGCGCGAGATCCCCTTTACGGTTACCCGTCGTCCCTCTATGAGGCTTGAGAACACATTTAAGAGTTAGGCCAGTCAACCCACGAAGTACGTGTGTCGGTGTGCGATTGAGGAGTAAGTTCAAATGGGTCACTTGCTTTTACAAACAATTGAATGTTTATAAATAATAGTCCAAATTACACTGCATAATTATAAAGCACAATAAAAAAACGCCACGACAAGATATTGATAAAATACTAGTTAAACGACAAGAGGAAAAACCCGTCAATGAACAAAACATTGCGATAAAAAAAGCAGACTATAAGGATAACAAAGCAAGTATTCTAGATATTATAAGTATGGAAAAAGTCACATAGAAACGCAGCTAAAAATATTACGTAAAGGTTAACAAAAGCGAAAATAATGTTCGATTTAACAAGTCTGTGGTGAAATGGAATTCTCACAGCTTTCTTGCTAATTGAGGCGTCGAAGGCTGAGTTGATCGGTAGTGGCGGCCGTACAGGTGAGGAGAACGATGCGTCGATCGCGGGCCCGAGGAAACACAATACGCTTTCCAGGAGCGGCCGCAAGAGTGGCCTCTTCTCAGAGCGCACTGGCGCGGGCGCTCTGTGGTCTGTCATTTTGTACACTCGCCTTTCTGCGCAGCGCCCGCGTCAAGGACGCGCGGTCGCTGCCCCATCGGCTTGTCGAAGCTTGCTCAAAGGAGCAGCGAGGTCCCGTGAGTTTCGCTCTATATCTGAGGTAGACGCTCCCGCAACTTACGCTGTATAATAAATGAGGCAGCTTGTGACAATCTCCCACCCACAGTGACACTCTGAAGACTGATGATGACGATGATAAGCTCTTTATTTACTCCCAAATAGGGGAACCAGTCGAAAGACTGGTTGCACTGCTTAGAGAAGGTCAGCAGGGATCCCGCCTCCTGGCGCTGTTGGGCGAGCTCGGTGGTACGCAGGAAGGACTCCCACGCATCCACTGTAGCTGAATTGTCTGCGTTGTATCGTGTACATGTCCACATCATGTGAATGAATGGTTGTGAGCAGTGTTTGCACGTAGGTGCAATAAGATTTGGGAAAAGTTTGCTATATAGACCATTTTATTTAGGAGGTCGCCATTTTGAAAAAGTGGCGCCGTCTATGTTCTGTTTTTGTCCCTAGCGCCATGCTGGTATGCGCGCACACATTTGTTGTATACCCACAGTGCAGAACGGCGGTGCCGCATATAGACGTTTCTGTTCTGGTTTTGCGTGTGTTTGCGTTAGAAAAGCTCTTGGATTACGGCAAAGCATTTAGCAGTACTGCTGCCGTTTCGTGGAGCGATGGCCGGAACTTCGGCAGATGACGGGGCCGGAGGCAGTGGCACTCTTACCGGCGTTCCGATGATTGACATAGGTAAGCGGATTTTGTTGAGTTTGTGAACTAATGCACTACAATTGTCGCACTGCTATCTACGACGGCTGTCGAGGAAGCGACACAGACAGCGCCAAGCTTCTTTTATGCTATTTAATTGCGTTCGATAGACTACGATTGCCAGCCAGGATAACACAGCTATTTCATGAATGTTTACGTTAGCGGGACTTCAGTTTGCTTGAGTACACTTGGTGTGTATATGCGATTTTTATTGTTTGATCAGTCCCGATACTGAACTCGTTTCGTGAAAGCTGACCGGTATACAATTCACGATTTCGAACACGTGCTACAGTGCACTTCTCGGAGAGATACGTGTCGTGCCAAAATAAAGCGCTCGATCCTCTGGGCGCTCTGTGTTTCAGCGGGTTATCAATGAGATAAATACTCACTAACGAGCAGATCCAGTGATCGGTTCCGAGATTGTTTACTCAGCTAGAGCGTGTAGGTACCGAGCAAAAGCAACGTCTACACTTGTTGGCGTCGCGTATGTCACCGTCGCTAGTTTGGGAATTTGGCCACTGAGCGATCAATGACCGTTCTCTCTGTCTCGTTTTTTTTTTTTTTTTTTTTTTTTTTTTGTCGTACGTGGCGTCCTCTTTTCACTTGATGAAAGAGGAGTGTTTCGGCCGTAAATAACTCCCGCTGAACAAGTGAAGTTAGATCACAGGTTGCGCGGCTACTATCTACGCGGCAGTAGAAATTCGCCGCGCCTCCCTTTCTTCTATTGTGTTTTGGCGAGCACTTAGAGCGCTTGCAGTCCTCTCCAAGTTACGCTTTTTCACATCAGTTTTCTAGGCTTTGGTATCTTGACTGGGGCAGTTAGCGCACTCTTGTTTTGCCAAGGCCCATTGTTTGCGGTAATAACCTTGCTGTTACATTGCTTCCTCGGCATGTAGTTAGGTGATATAGCATGCAACGAGAATTTTGAAGTGTTTTTTTTTTTTTTTTCATTTCTCTTCGCTACTTCCTTCCATTGCTCTGATTGTGTGCCCTTGATATTTTTCTGCAGGTGACAAGCTGTACAGCCATCCAACTGTTGTCACTGACTGGAGTGACGACATAAAGGAGTGGCCACGCGTGCAGATGACACACATTATTTTTTGCCTCCTTGAGAAGAAAGCGTGTGACCTCAAGGAGGTGAAATCATTCAGGAGTATGCAGTCGTACTCGTATTTGCAGAGTGGTTGGGTTGGGACGGTGCTCATGCATACAGTAGATGAGTAATTGACATTGCTGAAATGCCAAGTGCAGGCCTCACAGTCAGTCAAAGTTCTTCATGAAGCATGGGTGTGTTGCACAAGAAGTGGTGACGTTATAAACCTTCCGTTCATAGCCCAGCTTAAACATAGGTATGGAGTTCATGGCAGTACGTTGTCCATAAACAAAGTGTTCCGAGCACACACGAGAGGCGGTCGATGGCACAAAATCCTTTGTGTTGACGCTAGCCAGCCAACGCCGTCGCTCGTCTACATCGGACGGAAAACGATGCAGTTGAAACAGATCGCGCCCGCACTGATGCCGCAGCTGTTGATGCTGTGCACATGGCTCTGCGCCTAGTTTTTTTCGCTTACGATAGTTGTTGGAGCAGCCAACAACAGCGCAGTGGTATTCTGATGACCTCGGCTCACGATTCATGGTCACAGTTTGCGTGAAAACCAAGTAAAAGCTGTTTTATAGCGCAAAAAAACAGCACGAAAGACAAGTTCTCAATGCAAATGCTATGACCACCTTGCCGCCCGCGCATATAGTGCTCTAGAAGATTGGGCAGTGTGTCGACCGCGCCGCGAAATGCATGGGAGCGAGGGGCCGCTTTTGCGATGACGGAGGCGCCGCAGCGCAGAGGGCGCCACCAGCAACTGGTGTGTCAGCCGTCCGGGCGCCCGCGTATGCGCGCTGTGCGGCGGGGCGGATGCCGCGCGGACTGTACGTTCTTGTTTGCTTGTGCGTCGTCTCGAGCTGTTCGCGACAAGATTTTACTAATATGCCGGTTAACGGTGCTCAGTACTGTTAGCAATCACCTAATTTATTTTCCATTTTGGCCGTCGGCAACACCTCGGGGAAGTAACATGACAGGAGTTGGCTCCGAAGAAAACAGCTTGGAGAGGGCCGGCGTACGACTCGCACAGCACGCTTCACTCGCTGTACAGCGTGCTTTAGCATTCCTAAAGCACCTAATTCACGTCCAGAAATGTAGTCGTTTTGAAAAGAGGGCAGTGTGAAGGCAGGATGTATGAAGAAGTGAGACATACAACACGTGCGTTCGAGCACTGACTAAAACTGGTCACAGTAACCCCATTATCAAAACAGTCCAAAATGGTATATTCCGTTGTTCCCCACGCCAACTATGACGACTACAGTACGTCACTGAAGCCACAAGAGAAGTCGGCATTCAGTTGGAATGAATTAAATGTAGACTACCCCGCATGGAGGTAGAGATGACCTAATTCTGCAAGAAAATGTTTCCATTCTAGGGTGCGCAAGCCACCGGTAATATGCAAGTCATTGCCTCCAGAAGATAGCTCTAGTCCTGTTTTATGTACATACAAAATAAAAAAAAAATGAATAGCTTTGAAAAAGAAATAACGACGGAAAATAGAGGACGCAGAGGCTATAGGGTACGCTTATTCGTTTCCGCTAGATCATCCTTCTGCGAAATAGAGATTGTGAGGACGGCACGGTTTCTCACCACGAACAAAAATAGCGCTATAGGTTCGAAGCTAGGTCGCAATTTACTCAAAAATTTGGCTCGGATGCACGGTCCTTTTCTACTGCTTTGCACTTCAGATTTTGCAAACTTCCTGTAAAATGTGAAGGTTCAAAAAGTTTGCCTATTTGGAGCACCAGAAAAGCTCCCACTTGAAGCAATGAAATTTAATGTGTTTTTGCGGCTTCGCGAAGTAAGCGAATCACGACAAGAGTTCTCAAAGGGAAAATAATTAAAATCCCTTGGAAGTGTTTCACGTGTAATATCAGCCTTGTTAACAATTATAGTCTGGTTAGTATTGCAAAGAGCACCCGCGGCAAGTAGCCCGATTATATATAGTCCGGTAAGCAGTAGTTGCAAGTATATCCAGTCGATTACTCATATTTCATACAACACACACAAAGAATAAACACGCACTATGTCCGCATTTAATTTCGGCATTATATTAATTGCTTGCGTATCAGGTGCTCGTCATATCTTTTTCGCATTTTTCCGCTTTCTCTCGGTGCGCGCCAAAAACTGCATCATACCTGCCAATGCGACGTGCAATCAGTGCTTTTTTTTTTTTTTTGCTCTGTACCATTTGATGACAGTAAAGCGTCCGCACTCAAGTGCCCACTATGAACGTATTACGTATGTGACAGGTTTAATTTTTCGCATTTTATTTGAAGTAATGCCGTAACTGTACTTGACTTTTTGTTTGTTTTTTTCATCTAAACAGCTGGTTCCCTCTTTGGTTAGTGGCACGCAAACAAATGTCCGTATATACGTATATGTTAATCACGAACAAAGAATAAATGCTTGAGTCGCGTATACCTTGTTTATTGTTTTTTTTTTTGCCGGTAAATACCACAGTGCTTTAAATTAGTACGGTAGTGAATAAATGTGTTTTGCTCGCACACTGTATTTGTAATTTAATATAAGCGGTGATCAGGGCACATAAAGAACACCCATTAAAAAGATATATTACAGATTACTGGCGATTTAATATAAACGTTGTTATTAATAAGCGCTAGCTGCAAAATGTAAGCAGGTGTTCGTAAATAAGGTTTGTAAAAAATAGGTGTTCCTAAAGAGGCCACGAAGCACAAGCTTTGATTCGCATATGTACACTGTTTTTCTCCGCGTGTTAATAGCGTTCCTGGGCAGTAGCCTTTATTCCCTTGCAAAAACGAATGCAAAACACCACGCTTTGTTGCAAACATTAAGTACAAATTTCTCATCTGGACGATTTGTAACTTTCCGCAGGAAGAAAAATTGAGAGTTTCAGTTAACGATTCAAACATCGCGCGCTGCTCCGAAGGACAACCCAACTGTGCACGATGTCTCCAGATAGACGTAAAAGAACGGCAGGGATCAGTTTAAGCACCTGGAATAAGTCGCCTCTTTATTAATTATCACACTAATTGCTTAGCGTCTGAAAATCGCTCCAAAGAGAACCGCACCCCTCCTCTGTACCCCCGCTATCCCGCGGCCGCTACGCGCCGAGCGGCGAACGTGGCACCCCTGTTGCACGTCGCGCCCTCTCGCGGGAGTCGGTTCTTGTCATCGCAAAAGCGGCCCGCTCTCCGGCGCCGGTCGTCACACTGCCCAATATTCTAGAGCACTATACCGCGTATACCAGCGAGAAAGGGGAGAGGAGGAGCGGCTCCGCGCGCGCCGCTTCGAGGCTATTTTCCTCCTCGCGGCGAAAACGGTCTATAGGCAAGTGTTTGGAAAGGTTCCTGTTTTTATTTTGCGCCAATGGACGGCCTCGCACCGGGATAGTTCTCGGTGTGGAGGGGGGTATAGACACCGTTCGAGCCGATAATCTGTAAGCTGTAATCCAGATCAGCCGCCTGCTCAAGAGAGTCGCCAACAAGCATAAGGGCATGTGCGAATCCAACCTTTTGCGCCTCATACAAGCCTTCGTTTGTACGCGCATTGCCTACGTTGCCCCTTACCTTCGCCTCCCACGAACAAATCAGGAGCGGCTGGATGCATCACTACGCAAGGCATACAAGACAGCATTGGGTCTACCCATGTTCACTTCCACCACCAAACGGATGACCCTCGGAATCTCCAACACAGTCGACGAGCTGATTGAAGCTACTCTAACTTCTCAATATGAGCGCTTCTCGCTCACATGCAGGCGTCGCAGTACTGAGCCAGGTAGGAATCACCCCTCTGAGGGCGACTTCTACGTATATGGACCTTACGCCTGAGCAGAGACTCAGCCTTCGTATATCTCCGCTTCCCAAACGTATGCATCCAGAGTATCATAGAGCGCAGAGCCGACCAAGCCTGGCAACTCCAGAAGCGTTTTTCCGGTCCCCCCGACGTTACGTACACAGATGCCTCCCACCACTCCCTTCGCCCCGCTATGGCTGCGGTTGCAATGGCACCACACCGAAACTGGCACAACGCCTGCAACGTCCTCAACGCCGCAACTGTTACCACCTGGTTGTCATCGCGTTAGCTCTGACCGACCCCTCCACCAAAGTAGTCGTTAGCGATTCTCAACAAGCAATTCGTAACTTCGATGCAGGTCGTATATCCCGACAGGCGCACACTATCCTCCGATCTCTCCCCTTACCGTCTACAGCTCGTCTTCTCATGGGCCCCATCCCATGAGGCGCCCAGCGGGAACGCACAGGCGCATTCTCTAGCCCGAGAACTCAGCTACCGGGCGGAGCACCCTCCTCAGCCTGCCGCTTCCACTGACACTCCTCAAGGCACTCATTTACACCTTGTTACGTACACGGACATCCTCAAGCATTATCTGAAGACTGACACATGGATCATTTCTGAACATATGTTCACTAGCGGTACTGAAACGCCGTTTAGCAGTATGGTGCATCGGTATTCTTCAACTTCAAAGCTGCACTGCTGGATGCAACAGCAGCAACTCCAACTTAACACCCCCCCCCCCCCCCATATCTTGGAGGGACTCGATTCCGACAGGCCTGGTCACGGCTTTAAGAGCGTCGATGACATCACTAATGGTACTGCCCTCTCCTGCACTGAAGATGAAGCATTCATTCATATATAAAGATGACTTGAGGCCTGAGGGGAATTGGGTAAGCTAGGTGAGGTTGTGGATGCCAGACTCCGACATGAAGTCTAACAGGGCGCTGAGCTTGCGTTTTGCGTCGGTACTGGGGGCTCTCCAGTCTTCGTATATCTGGATGTGGTAAGCAGATGTGTAGCGGGCGCGGAGTCTCGCCGTGCCAGGACATGCCCAGACCAAGTGCCACAGGTCATCGGAGTCAGCAGGGCAGTTGGAGCATCCGACCCTGGTTCGGTACCATCGACTCAGGATATCTGGTGTGTACGTTGCACCGGCTCGCCCCTTGTGAGTGAGAAGTTGGGCAGGGCAAGAAAGACTAGCAGAAATCAAAGGACTAATGTCGGGGACAAGGTCCCGCAACAAACGCCTGGGAGGACATTAAGGAGGTTCCGAGTTGGACGAGCTCACATCAAGGCTATGCCGGCAGTCTTCCTCTATAGCTGCATAGCTGCGCGTCAGCGGCCTCGTGGGCAGTCCTGTTCTCGGTCCCCTGCGCATGATGTCCAGAGGTCCAGTGAATCCGTACGGAAATTTGCGAGGTATCTTTACTGTTTAATGTGGTATTGCACTGAGGGCTTGTAAGAACGGGATTACAGGGTTTTTAAGAGGATGAAGCAGTGCGCCTTGGGCTGTAGTGTGTCGAATGACGTACTCCGGATGGCGCAGCAGTGCCCTGGCTCTTCTGGCTCCGACGGCGAAATGCTGTGGTGTCGGGGCTGTTGACGTCGGCTCGGCGCACTCGTGGTCAAGTCTGGTGGGCGGTCTTGAAGATTTTGTCGCAATCTGGCAGAGTGAAGTCACTGATCATAACAGCACAGATTATTACAGGGATGAATTTAACGGCCACATTTTCACCTTCTATTGTCTGTCACTTTTTGTCCACCAAGGCAGATTGGACACCTCAAGATAGTCTGGTGACTATCAGGCCAGTTTTAGAAATTGTTGTGGGCTGTTGTATTAAGCGCTACTTCAAAATAATGTCAGGTGAAGAAGTACTCACTTTGAAGTCTTTTTAATTTGCTACCGCTAGTTGCGAAGCACGAGGTTCGTCTGGGAGAGCTTCTAGCGCGTGCGCCCCGACGCCAAGGATGATCGCTACCACTCCATTTTCGGCCACTTGTTTGGATAAGCATCGAGAGGGCGTCGTACGCCGACGCGGCGAGACGCCCCACACAAGGCCCCAACATGGAGCAATGCCGGTAGTACAACACCCAGCCAATCAGCTGTAGTGCAGCCCAGCCAGCCACGCGTGCCACCGCAGCTGCTGTAGCAGCACGAGCCGCACCAGCCGGGGGTCGCCCTCCAGCCGTCGCCATCGAGCGCCGAGAGCCGCCTGAGGACATGAGTACATGAGGGTCCATGTGATTGAGCTGCTGTGGTCGCTCTCCGCGCTGTCTGCAAACTTTTTTCCCGATGGCTCCGACGGACGCCGGATCTGCCTGAGGGCAGTCGAAGCATCAGCAGTTCCCAATCCGCGATTGTGAGTGTTGCTGCAATGGTCGACATCGCACAGGGGCCGCGCGCGTGATTGTCTTGGTTCAGGTGTCTGTTGTCTGTTTGCTCTTACGTGCACCGTTGCCTGAGAGCGCCACATACTCAGGCCACTACATCGGACTGTGCTCGTCCGCCCGCGGAGGGATGCCCTGTAGCACACAATCGGTAGCGGACGCTGGACTCATGATCTTGCTGGTTTGTTTTTGTTTTCCACTGCAGGCACACATGCCTGCAGTTGAATAATCTAGGAGTACTACGGATTGGATCCGCAAATTCTTATGTATTTAGTTATTAGTTACCGCGCACACCCGCCCGTTTGGAGGGTCGCGCTAAAGAGCGAACCATGGTTTCTCCGAGAATGCCACGAGCGGACCGAGGACAGCCGCAAAACGGCGCAGATTCTTATCTTCGGGACGCGAAAAGATGCGCTTTTTACAAGTTAATTAGAAGTCGAGCGCGCATTCGTCGACAAACGAAGCCAGCCTCTTCTGCGGATACAATGGGAATTCTTATTGCGCTCTCCGCCATCGTGAAGGGCGTGAAGGAGCTACCCAACAGCACGCACATGCGAATCCCGCGATATAGGAATAACAAACATTTACTTATGCTGCAAATTCCCGATATATTTCTCGGCTGTCACTTGTTGCGCTCGATATTTACTGTCCAAAACAGGCATGGAGTCTCTCGGGAACTAGAACAATCTTCATCCATTTATGAACTGGTTGGTGTACTGCGGAACACAACAACCTGGCATTTTTCGACGCGACCCCCGTCAAGACTAAGAGAAAAGGCGACGAAGCGAACGCACGTGTGACGGCTGCTGCGCCGCCGCATGAAAGGGCGTGAAAATGGCCTCCGGCCGGCTCCCAACGCTGGCGAGGCGGCACTTGCCCTCCTCCCAAAGGATGGCTCCACCCTAGCAGAGGGCGTGTGTATCGCGGCACCCTTAAAGCCCTTAAAGGCCCACTGTCCACCCACCGGTCGAAAATATTTTCTTCCCCGGTGACTGTGAGAATTCGCCCTCAGAACGCAAGGCCGCAAAACGTTTTTGAAAAGAGTAATTAATACCGCAGCTACAGTCACTGCAATTACCCGATTCTGTAGTGTTTCTCTCATCCCGTTCCCTCGCAAGGGTTTTTCACTCTCCTGCCCTGTCGTCTAGCCTCCGCAAGACAAATTCCCCTTCCTCCTCCGCGTTTGGCGGGAGGTGGGGCGTGGCACTCCGCCTGCGCGAAGAAAAAAACGGGCGAGGGAGCGCGCGCCGTTGGATTCAGTCCGGCCGTAGCGAGGGAAAAGCGCGCAGCGAGCGATAGACACACATCCTTCACCCTCAGACAGCGAGATGGACCAATGGACGTCGTTCGCTGGAAGTACGTCATTACTGTGGCTCGACGGGCCAGCGCAGGAAACGGGGAAGCTGTCTTACCGAAGGAGAGCATGAGAGCGCTTTGATTTGTATTTTCGTTGTTTTGCGGCGCGCGTGTCACTGTAGCATTTTGCACAGACTATCTCCGGTATCTGATCGAAACACTGGGGGTGGTGGTGAAAAAGTTTAATAAAAATATAGAGTTACATAAAGTTTGCTCTGGGGTCAGGCTTAGTGCCCTTCCCCTCACAAACACTAGGTGGAGTCCCTAGTACGGCACCCCAGTGGCTTCCGCTGCCGCCATTGCTCGTTTGACCAAGGCCTTTTGGGCTTTCAGGTCGGAGCAGGCGACTAAGGTCGCCTCCCACTCCTCCCGGGTGGTGTTTGGGTTAGGTGCAAAGGCGGGGTTGGAGGGGCATGCCCACACCATGTGGAAAAGGTCCCAAGACATTTCCCCGCAGTGCGGGCACTCCCCTGTGAAGGCACGGTCAAAGTGTTTAAGTGACGCCGGGCACATCATGGTATTCATAAGGAGGTGAAGAAACACGCGTTCCTCCGCTCTTGTTACCCTTTACACTGGTGGGGGTAAATATTGTGTCTGTTTTGGTACAGCTTCGTAATTTCTCTGAAAGTGTAGGCTGGTGTGAATTCTTCTGAGGAGGAAGGAGACGAGGTTGTCAGGTTAGAAAGCGTGCGGGCGGCGGCATCTGCTGCCTCGTTTCCTCCTAGCCCCGAATGGGCCGGAGCCCAGACTATAAAGCGGCGGGATGGACTTTCCAAGTACGAGCTGTTTTACAGTAGTCGGTGGGCCAGGTCCGAGCTGCTTTTTAGTAGCCGGTAGGCCAGGCATGGGACCCAGCCCTGTTGAAAGTTCCTACATGCCCCTCGCGAGTCCGTTATTATTGTTTTGGAATCAGAGTGGTGTTGCTGCTAACGCGATGGCGACCTACTCTGCCTGTGTTACGCTTCGGGCTTTAAATGTGAGCCCGTTTACCGTTTTGGACTCGTGGATCACTGCCGCCGTGTACCACCCGCCTTGGTGCGGGCCGGACGCGTCCACATAGTACACTCCGGGTTTCTCTTCGTAATGGTGTGCTAAGACCTCTGCCCTGTCCATGCGCCTACCCTCGTGGTCGTCCTTGGACATGTTAGTGGGGAGTGGTTTTACGTGCAGGGCGTATCGCCACTCCTGGGGAAGCCTTACCCTTTCCTCGGTTGCAGTCGCGTGTTGTATGTGTAGACGGGTTAATAGGCGACGCCCCGACGGTGTCTGCGATAGTCGCGTGTATTGGCTCGTGATGTGGGCTTCTCTCAGCTCCTCGAACGAGTTCGTCCTACCCAGACCTTGGAGTCTCAGCTTCGACGTGGTTATAGGGAGGTCGAGGACCTTCTTCGCTATTTTGAGCGTGATCATCTCGATGGTGCTCTCGTCGTGTTTCTTAAGGTGGAGATAGGGGGTCGAGTACAGGATTCTGCTTGTTACAAAGGCATTGGCCAGTCGTAGAGCATCTTTGCTTCTCAGTCTTACTTTCTTGTTTGAAACTCTGCGGACTACTCGGCCCACCTGGTCTCCCACCTTTTTTAGCTTGTCGAGCGTGGTCGTCGCAAGCTTACGCTGATGAATGAAAAGACCCAGTACTCTAATTTCCTCTCTCTCGGGTATTGGTTCTGATCCAAGTCGCAATTCTATCTTGTCTGCATTTTTTAGAGGGACGAATATAGACGAATTCGGATTTTTTTTGGTGAGCACTGAAGGCCTCCATTTCTCCGAGAGAGCCCCGCGTGGCCCATATGGAGATGTCGTCCGCGTATAGCGCGTACTGCACACCCGAGACTTTCTCCAGGTGGACCGGGAGATTTTTCAGTGACATGTTGAAAAGCAGCGGGGATAGCACCGCTCCCTGTGGTGTACCTCTTGTGCCTAATAGAAAGAGGCCGTGGTCTGCGTTATGGATCCTCACGTAGACTTGTCTGTCTGAGAGGAAGAACTCGAACGCGTTCTTTCCCCACCCAGTCTCCGAAAGGTGTGTCAGGATGGCCTCGTGCGTCACATTATCGAAGGCTCCCTTCAGATCTAGGGCCAGCACTATCTTATCCTCGTTCGGATGTTTTATCGGATTGAATATCTCTCTGCTAAGCTGTAGCAGGACGTCCTGAGTCGATTTATTTGTCCTGAAGCCATACATTGAGTCGGCGAAGACTCGCTTGTTTTCAAGACACTCGGAAAGTCTGTCTCTGACCATCGTTTCCATCAATTTGCCCACACACGAAGTGAGAGAAATGGGTCTGAGGTTTTCCGTATTTATGGCTTTGCCTGCCTTTGGGATGAAAGTTATGAGTGCCGTCTTCCATTCGGTGGGAAGAGGAACTTCGCCCGTCCAGATCGAATTAAAGTGTTCTAGAAGGGATTGGTACGCGTGCTCATGCAGGTTTGCTAGGAGTTTTACCGGGATCCCATCCTTTCCTGGCGCGGTCCCGCGTTTCATTCTCTCTAGGGCTGCCTTGAGCTCGTGTAGTTTGAAAGATTCATCTAGCTCAACATTTTCGTCTCCACTGTACCCGTAAGCTTAAGCCCGTTATACTTTGTGGCATGGGCAGAGGTTCTTTATTTTTCTTTCATTTTCATGCCTCAACATAATATATGTACCTGTAAGCTTCTACCCTTGGGTATTGGGTCGTGCTCAAGTACTGGTCTCGGAGCTTCAGCGCTAGTTGGGCTGTATCCTTGAAATGCGTGTATTCCCTTACGGAAATGTCATATCTGGACTTATAAAAAAATCCAGATCAGGTATATCAGGAATTGGGCAGATATGGTATATTAGGACAGATCTAGGCCAGATAAGGCATATCTGCCCAATTCCTTATTTCGAGTACCAGATAAGGCATATCTAGTCAAATAGGCCTTATCTACCCAATTCCTGATTTAAAGATCTAACCCGCATGACATGTAGGTTTTGAACTATAGATCTATATATCTGCGTATCAACATAACACTTTATTACAACACACACAAGACAATTTCAGTATTCCAGCTAAACGCACGCTCACTCAAGTTTGCCAAGGGAAACCTGAATTTCCCCTTTTATTTCAAACCTTACAGGGAAGTAGCTTTGAAACCACAGGTTTTCTTTTTTCCCTGCCTATATGGAATCACTCAAAGACGGGCCTGAATTACGTGTGTATACCGAGGGTCAAAGACATGCTCATCCGTTAGTAAATATTGAGATTCTATACTCATTTATGCGCGATACTATAACAAACTAATGAGATATCTTTACAGAATAATGCCTACACGTGAAGCTAAAGTAAAAGGCATTAACCTAAAAAATTAGATATCACATTTTTATTCTACTCTTTTACACACAGACCTTTAACCAGTAAATGCTTTTAGTTTGAGCTGGTTAATTTGCGAAGCTAAATAAAATAAATGGCTATTAATCGAACTAGACTATTTAAATGGAATTTAAAGGTTTGTCGATACCCGGAAAAGGTACCGCTAAACCGTAGGACGATAAAACACACCAATGCTGGGACTGCTGATAATACCTAAACCTTAGCAAAGTACATATAGGCTGTCAAGAAGTACTGGTTTTACCTTAAGCAGAGACTGCAGTGCAGAATGAGCGAACGCGCCTAACTCGTGGTTGCTTTTGAAATTAAGAGAGAAAACAAAGAAAAAAGTATGTCCGATGGCATTCGTTATGACAGCGAAAGCTCTGCCCCTAAACCAAATCAAGCATGAAGCTACTTAGTGCAAATAATAATAATAATAAACAACGAAGGACCCTATCCACCCACTGAAATTTGTCAAAATTGCTGGAGCGAAAGACAAATTAGCAACGAAATGTATGAAAAAATATCACATACTGGCAATTACCATCAAATTTACTGAATGAAAATTAATTTTCCATCAAAATAATAAAGTGAACAATATCCTGAGGCTGGCAAGTGCTAGTCCCCGACAAGAAGTCTCACGCTCACGCTTTTTGTGATCGGGCGTGCAGATGAGGCGGTACGATGAGTGTGCGATCCGACACAATGGTGAAGATTTGGCCGGGCCACCCAGGGCAGAAGCCCCGAAAAGCTCAATCGACCATCAGGTTCACAGCCAAGGCTGGGGAGGCAGCTTCCACCCGCAGTGGGATACAGTAATTTCCTCTGTGCCGATGGTCAGACTGAAGCTCTTGTAGGTTTGCTGTCGCATATTTGTTACATGCACACAGCTAATAGCGAACAGGCGCTGGCACACACACACACACACACACACACACACACACACACACACACACACACACACACACACACACACACACACACACACACACACACACACACACACACACACACACACACACACACACACACACACACACACACACACCGGCATACACAAGATGCGGCACGCCCGCCAGCCGCACCGAACTCCGATGTCTGCCACCGAAAAAGAACGAGGACCAAGTGCTTAGGCGCACGGAGTTGAAAGGGGGAGGGGAAAGAAGCAAGCACACAAAAAACGTAGAGCTCGCGGCCTACGCGGTATAGAGCGTGGCAGCGAGGAGGATAGATGAAATGCGAGCCCGAGACGCAGGAGCCGCCACTGTCTGAGAGGGAAGAGGGGAACGCGGGAGAGGAGGAGTCACTGTCTAGCCAGTGCGGCCCTCAACGCAGCAAGCGCCTGCTGTCTCTGAGGGTGAGTCACCGTCTAGACAGCGCGCAGGGGGCCGTATCCTGAACTGCCATCATTTTCTTGATATTTTGAATCGCTCAACTTAACCGACCATGCTTTTGTGCACTGGACTGCCGCCACATTTTAAATGAAAATGCGAGTTAGTAGGCGGAAAGAGGGGCATGTAGCCATAACCCAGCCCCCTCCTGGATTAAGGAACACATGGTGTAGTAATTATAGTCTGCAGCGAAATCTGCAGAATATTTGAAATATTAGGAGTCGTAGCTATTTTCTAAATTGGATACAATTAACACTAGGCAGGCAGGCCATGCTGAGTGTAGAAAAATTGAAGCTCGACCACATGATGCCAATATTGGATATTTTCAGAAAGTAGACGAAAGCCATATTTTGCTAATATACAATCACTATGGCGCCTACATAATTAAGGCCGCGATGAGGTTATATAAAGTCCTGTTGACACCAGGCATATGGCCCTGGTATGTCTATATAAGGTCATGACGATGCCATATATGCCCTTTATTAGGCCATATAAGGTCGCGAGGATACCATATATGCCCCTGATCAAGCCATATAAGGTCCCGTTACCCGTTCAGATATGGATTATGTTGCATGATATGGCCAAATCTGAGCCATATAAGGGCAACAGTTTGCACATATATGACCTTATCTGGCCCAGATAAGGTCTTATTTGCTGCCTTATATATTTGTATCTGGCAGCATATGTTCCATATCTGAAGCAGTTATGGGATTTCCGTAAGGGTTGCTCTCTGCAGGTGTTTCTGCAACTCGGTGCGCGTCTGGTTTGGATCTATGAGAGCACGGAAGAGATGCCATGTGTTTTTGTCAGACATCTGTCTAGCTGCCGCGTTGCACCTCTCTACCCAGTGAGCGTCCGCGAGTTCCGCCGCGTATTCTGCCGCCTCTTTTGTTATCGCCGCGATCCGAGTTTTTAGCTTGCTGTTATGTTGCTGCCTGCGCCATCTTTTAACCATGCTGCGTCTGGCTTCCCAGAGGTGGAGGAGGTGGGTGTTCACATCCGTCACCGCCTCAGAGAGCTTTACTCGCGTTTCCGTCGAACCGAGACTGGTCAGCAGCTGTTTGGTCCAGGCTTGGTATCCCTGCTCCTGGATAGAACTAACATTATATTCTTTTCTGAATTTTGCCCAGTCCGGCATCCTAGTCTGTACCGTCGGTTTGGTAAGGGGTTTAGTGTGGATTGTTCTGTTGATCAGACAGTGGTCGCTACCGGGTGTTTCCTCCATATTCGTCCACTCGCCTCGCGTTTTTTGAAAAAGTTAAGCCCGGTCAAGTGTCCCTCTGCACCGAGTTCTCAATTCGCGTGGGGTACGCCGGGTCGGTGTGTAGGGTTAAGCCTGGTGTGGACGCTGCCTCCGCTAGCTTCCGTCCTCTTATGTCCTCTCGGTTGTAACCCCATGAGAGGCTCTGCGCATTGAAATCTCCTAACACTAGTAACGGATCTCGTCCCGCTTCACTGATAGCCTTACTCAGGAGTGTGGAGAAGGTTACATTTTTTGCTTTAGGTGGGCAGTACACATTAAGAATGTGGAGCGGCGGATCATCCTTTTTTATGGGCAGGAGAGTCACCATCACGTATGAAAAGCTGACTTGTAATTCCAGATATATTAAATTTGCTGTGAAATTTTTGTGCACGAAGATGCATGTTAGGGGGTCGAGTTGGAACGTTTTGTAGTTTGCGAGGCTCGCGTCCCCGCCTGGCTCCTGTATGGCCACCACTGCCGGAGCATGCTCGTACGTGGAAAGGTGCATCCTAAGGTCCGCTCTCTTAAGGTCTATTCACACTTGCGACAGAGGAGAGGAGCTCGCCACTACCGATGTTCACACTTGCGACTGTCGCCTTCTCGTTCTGTTTTGTTCCGAACGAGTTTGGAGTAGGAGAGCTGCTGGGCGATGACAGCGAACGTCGGTAGCAGCCGCTTGCCACACACTTCAGCTTTTTCAGGCGAGCCCGTGCGTGCCGTGCTCTCGTGTTTCCAGGAGAACGCCGACGACGAATAGACTGTGTCAATCACCGTGGTGCCAATATACTGCGTGAAAAACCCATTTATCAAAAGTTCATTGTACTTACCGGATAGTCCAAATATCTTTCCAATCTCCTTCCAGGTCATCCTTCTCCCTGCCTTTGAATTCCGGGTGCCGTTTGTTGAAAAGGTAGGGGTATTCTTTAATTGCATTGAGAAGGTGCTCGATCGAGTACTCCGGGACCTCGCTGATTGGTGAAATGGTTTACGACTAGTAATCGCGCGACTGGAAATTCGAGCAGTGCCCGATCGGCCAGCGGCAGTCGCTTTTCGACCGATGCGACCATTTGCGACTGTCGCTTTTCGACCAAAATGGTCGCGCGACCGCTGCTAGTCGCAAGTGTGAACGGGCCTTTAGTCTGATTTCAAGCCTCGACTATTCCCCTGTGAAACACTGGGCTCTTTTGCTTAAAAGGTCCTTCCCTGGACAGTGGCCCTTTAATACAGAGGGGCTTTACTCGCTTCTGTGGTGGCGGCCGGTGCGCGCTTGGTTTTGCGCCTCCAAGTGCTCGTTCGTGAGGCTCAGGGTGTCGAAAAAAACGCAGAGCATTCATGTACTTCATGAACTTCAAACAAGATATATTTTCTTCAGAGAGCTAGCTGTTGAAAAATACAAAAAATAAGGAGGAAATCGTCCTTAGGTTTCACAGAACTAGACCGAGTATATATTAAGTATAGCGGCCGTAAACGGAGAAACTGTACTTTCATTTTCGTAGGCTTATGCCTCTTAGCACGTATATGAACGCGAGCATCGGGGAATGCGGATTCAATTAGTGTATTTTTTCACTTCCTCTCCGTCCACATCTACATGCAGACTCTCTAAAAGCTTTCGCTGCACCAATCTATTGCCGGTAAATACCGCAAGAAAATATTGCCGCGTACCTTTATTTTCAAAAACCGCCAGCATGCAACCTTGTCACTGTGGTTGTAGCTAACGAGCCGATCTAGCGCTCTTTGTTTGTTCAGGCTTATGGTAAGTTATGGTACAGTATTTATTGCCATGGACTATTCGTATTTATTTAGTTATTACATATGCCTGCTGCGCCCGTTGAGCACTATCGTACAAAGGTTATTGGCAGACACAAGAGAAAAAGAAGAGCGCAAGCAAATGCCTCAAATCAGCAATAATACCAAAAGCACAGCTGTTATTATAACTAAACATGAAGAAAATAATCCATCAAAAGAAACGAATATACATACTGTGCATGTTCCGTACATACGTGACCGTGCGATATGGACTTCCTGTCTCTGAGGTCTCCAAGAAGTGCGTATCATCAGTGCTTAAAGTATGGCTCTATTGGAGGGGGACCTGTAGTGATACGAGCACTGGTGGAAAGGGACATAAAGAGAGAAAGCGGCTGGTTGTCTCTTTTGCATATCAATTTATACAAAAGGGAGAAATAATTATTTTTCTCTATCTCTGGTTTTCGAAAACTAGTTACTGGTTCCTATTAATACTCACTGCGAAACTGTCGAAACGATAAAGAAGAAATCTTCCGATTACACCACTGACAAGAACAAAAAATGGCGGCCTGCTTTGTATTCATAAAGTCATTATACTTTCAAGCTCGGGGGGTCACGGACCCCTCCTAAATATTACTGGGGGTCTTAGAACCTTCCAGACCCCCCTGACTTTAAGCCCTGCGTATCTTGCCTATATTACCGCATGATACGCACTTGTGCAATTTATATGGTATTTATGGATTTAGATCTGTGCCAGATACATATAGGCAGCGTGTCGTTTTTATTTGTTTTAATGCAGGAAGTGAGAATTTTATATCATGCAGGATTGTGTACATTTTTATTTATGCATGTATTTTAGATGCATGCAATTACAAGAATCTAATTACAAAATTTCTTGCACAATACATAAAACGGTATATTGAAGGTGTAATTTAAAATAGACTCAGGTGATGCTCTCACCGCCTCCTATTCTGGCACAATGATCTCTGTCTCCGAAGCTGCGTGGACTGTAGTAGTGCATGCACTGCATCTGATTATTGTACCCGAGTGAGGTTCTACAGCCATTGTGCATTAATTTCTGCCTCATAGGAAAGCCGGCTTGTAGGTTTTGCAACTGGTCTAATGAAAAATCAGGTGCCGGCACTATCTATACTTCGTCTCACAAGCTGATGGCAGCATTAGCAAAAGCTGGGGCGACCTAGCCGAATCAGGATCATGCGCACTACAATATGGAATTATTGTCCTACGCACCTCTCGGTCCCCGAATTGGTTGGGGTGACAGTGGAAGTACAATTATCTATTGTAGTGCGTGAGGGCGAAAGGCCCTTAAAAGCACAATTTCCTATTATAGTTCGCGTGATCCTGAATGAACCAGGATCCCTCTGCCTTTCGCAGTGCTGCAAACATCACTATAAACATCTTGTGAGACGAAGTACAATATACAGGAGCCAATTCAAATCTACAATAGTTTTCGGGGAAAAAATACATTGGTGAGAATTTCGCATGGGCTCATTTTTTTTTTTTTTGAAATTTTATCGTCTCTTGGGCCAGTAACGAGGCTGTTTTAACACATGGTTTGGTCGGTTTCTGTGACACATGCAGCTGCTCTTATGTTATGCAAGGATTTCAGTCTGAATATTTTGCTGCATGCGGACAGCAACTTTCACCCTTGCGGTGATTTCCCTACGCACTCCCTTGTTGTTGTTTTTTTTTTCTTAAAGCACTGCCTTAATACTTAGAATTTTTATTTTTCACTGACAGTCCCCAAAACTATTACTTCACTACCCTCAGCAACCACCGCCTCCTGAGTCTCTTGAGATTTAGACACAGCCCATAATTTCAATTCCTGTGAAAACCCCTGCATCCATACTTTCCCTGATTTGATAACATCTAATTGAAGTAGGTACCGATGACGAACATTGCAGACTTTTATTTTTTTTGTACCACGTTACATTTATGAACAAGCATTGACCTAAGATAATAGGGAACCCAAGCTCAAGTTGCACCGCGCGATGGCAGCACCGCATTCTGGCATGGTGGTGAAATGTGAAACGACGGGATTCCGCCGGAGCAGACGCTCCGCTAAGCTTACTGTACACGTGCGGCGATCGAGTTGCGCCTGGCGGTTATTTGGCGATAGAAATGTCGACAGTTGACAAAGACGGCTTGGAGAGACATCAAAAGAGGGCAATAGTTTAACACCATGCATAGAAAGTGAAGGAAGTGGAGGATTATCCTGCTTTTCGCTTCCTGCGTGTCTTGCTTTGCCAATTTTCTGTGCTCTCCCCCTGCTTTGCGAGTGCTCTGAAAGCAACCACATCAACAAATATCCAGCGTGCGACGGCCGCGATCGACAATGATGTATGAATGGGCCCTATATGTCCACATCTGCCTTTTCATTTTTGAAACGACCAAGAAAATGTCTAAGAACGAGGCCTTTTTTTTTTTCTGGAGGCATGCCTTGCTGAGACGCTTTTACAGATTTCAGCAAATTGGCCAATAAATGACCCAGCATTATTATTATTATTAATAACGAAAACATGTCGGAAGTGCAATACAAAAGCGATCCTAGCTATGGCTAGATTGACAGTACTCGCACGAAACACCCTATTCGAGTCGCAGGTTTCGTGAATGCAAACTAAATATAAATGAAGCACAACCATTTAATAAGAACTGAAATAAAACACGATTGTAGTACAAGCTTGGATTTCAGCTGCCTTCCGAGCCAGCGAGCCGGTTATGTCGCGTGCAGCGCACGGAGCACGCATGTGCTTTTGAGACTGCTAGCGTTCGTGCCTTTGAGAAACACCTCCTTCGGACTATAACTTATTATTCTACTGCAAGATTTGCTTTAGTAACGTCGTAATAATAAAAACGAAATTGTATATAGATCTCATGCTTTATTTCACAGTACTGATAATACTTTCGCAGTTTTTAGACATATTATATACGACAATATAATTACATTGCGGACTTACCTCGAGATAAACTTCCTACGTTTTCGCTAACGTGGGAAATGCATTCACAATCAATATTTACTCATCACCGTCTGTCGTCTGCTCTACAGTGCAGACGTGAATAAAAAGTTTCTCGCCTATAATTAAGTTTCCTCCATGGAAATGCGCGACAGATTGCCTAATCATCAAGACGGAATTCAGGCGACATGTTCGATGCGCCTGCGGGGGCGCGTCATGGCGCGTGCTCGTGCGAGATAAAGCGCACGGCGCATGCTGCGAAGGCAGCGAGCCGAGCTGGCGGCGTCCCAATGTGTGCTTTTCTGACACAGATGGCGCTGCCCATCAGGAGCCGTATATAAGCTGGCTAGGGAAGAAGAATCAAAGAAAGCAGGATCGGATTCAAGATAACGAGGGAAATTGTTTAAAGGGAGATAACGCAGTGAACTACATTACATCAGTTATAGCCGAGTCGTTTAAGAGCGACGATAGGGTAATCTCCGCAAATCAGGAAGCAAGACAAGGTAGCAGAATACAAAGCAGCTTAGAACTGACCAATCTAAACTGGAAAAAGGCAGAAAACAATATTCCTAAAAACACATCTACAGGAATAGATGGAATTCCGATCAAGCTGATTAATGAACTCTGTCCAAAAAGTAAGGAAACGTTGTTAAAAGCTCTGGAAACAGTCATAACGAATAAGCAAATTCCGGACAGCTGGCGGCAGCGTAAAATGAATTTGATTTATAAAGGGAAAGGAGACAGGATGCACATAAAATCCTACAGGCCGATTACCATAACATCTGTTATGTACAGGTTAGCCATGCAGGCGGTGAAATTAAAGGTGCAAGCATGGGTTGGAAGTAACAAGATACTTGGAGAACTTCAGAACGGCTTTAGAAATGGTAGGCGCTTAGATGATAGCCTGTTCGTGCTTACCCAATGCATCGAAATATCTAGAGGGAAAATAGACCTTTGTATTTGGCCTTCCTGGACATAAACGGGGCGTACGACAACGTAAGCAGGGAACTCCTGTGGGACATATTAAAAGAAGAAGGTATCGGTTATGAGATAATAGAGTTCCTACAGGAAATATACCGGGATAACAAAGTAGAAATTACGTGGGAAGGGATAAGAAGTACGGAGGATGTCAAAGTATGCGAAGGATTAAGACAAGGCTGTCCTCTATCACCGGTGCTGTTCATGCTTTATATGATAAACCTGGAACGAAGGATACAAGACAGTAACCTATAGATGAGGTGGAAAGGCGGTAATGCAGCGCCTCCCCGGTTTGATGTATGCAGACGATATTGTGCTGCTAGCTGAGATGATATAGATGAGGTGGAAAGGCGGCAGTGCAGCGCCTCCCCGGTTTGATGTATGCAGACGATATTGTGCTGCTAGCTGAGAGTCTGGAAGAATTGCAAACTCTAGTTAAGTATTGCGGAGACGAAGGGGACGCTCTAGGCTTCAGTTTCAGCGCAGTTAAGTCGGGTCTGATGATTTTCAACGGCTCAACTGATCAGGGTCTTAAAATACAAGGCCTTGAAATACCTAGAGTAGCAGAATATAAATATCTGGGGGATGGGTAAACGAAGGATTGGCATACATTGGAAAGCATGAGCAATCACTTAAGGCCAAAGGGCGAAGGAATGCCGGGATAATGAAACATATAAGGCATTGTGGGGATACAATAGGTATGAGGTTTTGAGGGGTATTTGGAAAGGAATTATGGTGCCCTGACTTACTTTCGGAAATGCGGTTTTGTGCCTAAAATCAGAGGTACAGTCGACATTAGAAACAAATCAGAGATCCGTTGGACGATTAGCACTAGGTGTCCACGGCAAAGCTACAAATGAGGCGGTACAGGGAGATATGGACTGGGCATCTTTCGAAGTACGGGAAGCTCAGAGTAAAATATTATATGAGGCACGCCTGAGGAAATTGGACAGTAACAGATGGGCAGCTAAAGTATTTAAATACCTCTACCTAAAAAGCGTTGACTCACAATGGAGGAAAAGAACTAGGAAACTAACTAGTAAGTATGCTAGTAACAAGGACGGAGAAATAAAGGGCATTAAGCAACAGGTGAAAAACACAGAAGGTAAAAATTGGATAAATTCGATGGAAAAGAAACAGAGTGTGGAATTATACCGAAAGTGGAAAATGCAGATCAGGAAGGAAGATTTCTTTGATAACTCAAGAGGCAGTGCCCTAATTTTTGAAGCTAGATCAGGGTGCCTTACACGCAGCTACAAAAAGAAATTTACCAATGGAGATGACGCATGTGCTGTATGTGGAAACTCTAGTGAAACAATTGACCATATTATACTCGAATGTAATGGTATCCATCCGGAAGTTGGTGCAGGCGCAACCACTGTTCCTGAAGCTCTGGGGTTTAGAGATAACAGTGGCCGGGTGAATAAACCGGCGGTGGAAACTAGCAAAAAACAACTTGAAGATCGGTGGCTTAAAAGCAGAGAAGTGACATAATGTTAGTAATGTAGGAACAAAATTTAATAAATAGAATGATGGTTTAGTAAACCATTCTAAATCAATAATTAAGATGTAGGGAGAAAAATGAGCATGATAGCTACTGCTACCACCCCATTTCAAAGGGGACGCTCCTATATTCCATCCATCCATCCACCCGCAGCGCCACCCAGCGATGCTTTGGGAGCGAGGTGGACGGCATCGAAATACCGCCGGACTAGTGCACAAGATCTCAAGGCTGGAAAACTGCCGGTGACAGGGTCAGGCACAAAGGCATGGGTAAACTAGGCCTAAATCCCGTACTTCAAACGAGCCAAGATGGTGCCAAGGCCATGGCTGATGTCAACAGGTGGAGCAACAACATCAGCGGAGAAGCCACTGGCAGCGATACACGTCATTCAAGGGCGAAACGTATAAACAAGGCCAAATTGTTGAAGGGCGCGTGCATGCCAGACTTGCCGCGCGGCGACGTAAATATCGTGTTACGACCACGAGGCGGGCTCCACGTGAGCGACGTGACCCGCGTTGAACTAAGTCGTGCAATTGTGGCGGCGGCACAGATCCCCGCCATGAAGCAAAAGTGAAGATGTCGTTTGCCCCGACCTCCAGCATTATGTCGTTGTGTTGAGCACCTCCAGGAAAGAGCACGCCGACCGATACACTGCAGTAGGAAGGATCGACATACGCGGCGCGGCCCATGAAGTAACGAAGCTGCCCCCCACGGCACGGTGAAGAGCGTCATAAGGGGCATCCCGCTCGAGGATACGCTCCAGGAGATTTAGGACAACGTTGTTAACAAGCATAACGCAACGGCCCTATAGGCAAACTGGATCGGTAAGACCCGATCAGTCGTCATTGCTTTCGAAGGGCATAAAGTACCCAATTACGTGAGATACGGCAATCTGCTCACGGAGTGCACGTTACATAGAAAACAAATCGACGAATGACCTGCGTGCGGAAAAGTTGGCCACAGAATGGACGTGTGCCCGGATTCTTCGAACACGATCTGCCGAGGGTGCGCAATCTCCAACCCCGCCGAAAATCACGAATGTGTCCCGAAGTGTGGCCTGTGCGGAGGCAAACACCGACCGCGGACAAGGCCTGCAAAGCCCGCTTCAAGACGCCCTATGTCGTCCGCCGGCGGCGCTAGGAACGGCGCCGAGCTCGAGCAGAGGAAGAAGACGCCGGGAGAAGGAACCGAGACAAGAGAGGTCCTGCAGGCGGACCCCGCCGTAGCGCCTCCAAACAACGAGGCCGGTCACACACGCCGGGCCGCAACAGCAACAATAGTGGCTGTCAACAACAGTCGCCAGTGTCAACCGGACACCGAGAGATCGCCGAGAAAAAGGTGGGCTGGTACAACAGTTCTCCCGTCGCTCGAACCAGCGACACCGAATTCCCACCCCTCACCCCCTCCCAACACCTTAACTCACAAGCGAATCCGCAAAAGGTCAGTAGCGAAATGATATAGCTTAAGAGGATCATAGAGCGCCAAAACGCTCAGATTCAGGAGCAGAACTCCCGAACACAGGCGCCTGGGAATAAGATCAAAACGCTAGCGAGTAACGACAGATCGGCAAATTCAGGGCCCCAAGACAACAACACGGTGGCAAACAACGCCGCAGGCTTGCGCAGGGTGCCGCGGAGGGATCCCCCCCCCCCCCCCCCTCGCCCCGCCAAAGGCGGACGGCAGCAAATAATAATCTGGAGTCGATGAACGGCGAAGAGAGCCCCGCGAGCGGAGCTAGAGGAAGCGGCGATAGCAGAGACCGCGACCACGGCAACGAAACAGATCCCGTAAGAAAGAAAGCTGACAGCCATTTTGACTGTAATTTCTCAATTTTACGAAAGGCTAAACAAAATAGACGACCGACTCAAAGCTGTCGAGAGTCAGCCTCACATGCTATCGGTGAAGCACAAATGCCTAGAGCTAAAAGTAGCCTCAGCATCGGTGAGGAACCGCTTCGCGTCCCTGAAAAAGGAGCGGGCTGAAAAAATAAAAAAACGCGATCGCGAAAAGGCGCAATCTACTCGAGACGTCCGGAAAGAATGATGCAGAAGCCAAGTAAGAAGCACAAGAAGACGGAAGGGGGGGGGGGGGACGCCATCGTAATTTATTAATGGAACTGCCGTGGGATCGCAACAAAGAAGCGGAACTAATGTTACACATTGACTGGCAAGAAAAGAAGCCTGATGTAATTGCTCTCCAGAAGACAAACGGGAAACCAAGACTCCCGCGGTACGTCACTTACACGGACCCCACGGAGAACGGAACGGCGGTGCTCGTCTGCAGCAACGCGGCGGCAACTCAACATGTTGCGGCGCAGGGCGGGTGCGAGCACGCGCTGGTCGAAATTCATGCGAGAGAAATTGCCACCTTGGGTAATGTATTTGTAATGAGCTCGTACTGCCGTTGTGACGGTCGGCAGTACGAATTTGACCGCATCGTGAGCCAGGCAAAAGGGTTCGCGGGGACCAGGCTGCTGCTGATCCTCGGCGACTTTAACGCCCCTCACACAACGTGGGGCTATAAGCTCCGGTCCAAGAGAGGAAAAGCCTTGGCCAAAGCAATGGAGGATCATGAGATGGCTCTCCTGAACGAGCCGGACACAACCATCAGAAGAGGCAGCAGTGGTGCGAGGGACGCCACGCCAGACCTGTCGGGGGTATCGGGCATGCTAGACGTCTCCTGGAGAAGCGAAGAAGTGGACCTGGGGTCTGAACACAGTGTGATCGGCATCCAAATCCGAGGTTTCGGATATCGGGTTGTGCTCGGGACAGCGCGGATCACGGATTGGGACAAGATGGGAAAGTTCACCCATGAACAAGAAGAGGCGTCCGAGTAGGGATCGGGACAAGCTGAAACACAACAGACCTACACCGAATTGGCAAGGGACCAGAAGAAGGCCTTCTAAAAATTTACCCAAGAAATCGCAACGACGTCGCAGACACCGTACGTGGACGCCAGACTGACCCACATGTAGGCGGTCCGGCACTCATTAACGCGGCGATGGAAATGTCAGAGTAACAATAGAAAGCTGGCCAAGCGCATAGCAGCCTTGAACAAACAGATCGCTGAGCACGCGGCCAAACTATTCTGCAACGGCCTGGAGGGCAAGCTCTCGGCGTGAAAGACGTGATGTCTCTTGAGGCATCTGATCGACCCGCTGAGTAGCAAAACTGCGACCAATCGCAACCTTGCCAAAGTATTGCACATGTACAAAGGAGACGGCAGCAGGCTCCTGGAAGACCTCAAGGCGAAGTACCTAAAGACAGAGAAAGGGCAGTATCCGGTGTCCAAGAGGTACGAAGGACACGACAACGAAGAGTTTGACCGGCCATTTACCATGACGGAAAATAACATGAGACGTGCACCCGGCAGGGATGCCATAACATACAAACTACTCGATGATATAAGCGGTAAAGTGGCCCGCGGCCTCCTAGGGCACATCAACGAAGCCTGGGAGAGCTCGCGGTTGCCGAAAGAACGGAAGGACTCCGAGGTCTACTTCATTTCAAAACCCGGCAACGCCCTCACGATAGACAACATGCGGCCCATCTCCCTCGCATCCTGCGCGGGGAATTACGGTGATGGAGCGCATGGTCCTTCGACGGCTGCAGAAGCATCTTGAAGAAACGGACCAGATGCCGGAGACGATCTACGGCTTCAGGCAACATCTCAGCACCCAAGACATGATGATCCAACTGCATGAACTGGTTGTCAAACCGGCAACGAGGCGCACGCCGCGCGGGAAACTTGCCCTCGACCTGAAGGGAGCGTTGGCTAACGTGTCCCACGCGAGCGTGTTGCAGAATCTGAATATGACCAAATGTGGCCGAAAGACATTCGGCTACATAAAATATTTTCTGTCAAACCGAACGGCGACCATCAGGATAGGGGAGGAGAAGTCGTATCCTGTCGAGCTCGGTGATAGAGGCACCTCACAAGGATCTGTCTTGTTGCCCCTGCTCTTCAATCTGGCCCTCATGGCCCTGCCCGATCTACTCAAGCAAATCGAAGGCGTGGGCCACGCGTTCTACGCCGACGATATTATAGAAGAAGGGCAAACACCAAGGCCGCCTCTGACTTAATCCCTGGCTGTTCACACGATTCTCAGTGTGCCAACATGGTGTACAGTCTCTCTCACTCGCGCTCCGTCCAAAACCTCTTCGTCATCCTTCTCTCTTTGCAGATTCACGCAGGAATCTGCAATATGCTCCCCGCCCTGAGGTGAGATGTAGGTCGTGGCTGGAACAGTGTCAGCTTAGTGCTCTCTGATGACCAACATGATGAAATCGGTTCTTACATTATTGCTCTTGAATATCGTCAATGATGAAATGAACTATTCCACGAAGATTTTAACTTGCGCAGCAGGACACCAACCGGGCAGATTAGGATGAACCCGTAGGGCATGGCAGTAGATTCAAATCACACAATGTAGCCCTTGTTCTTCCCACTATTCTTGACCGATATGCCTTGCAACCGATTGCGCTGCATCATCGGCTCTGATCGACCACAGTACATCAATCTCTTATCCCTGATCTATTTGATCTGCAGTGATAGTCTCAATGCCTGCAGCATTGATGCTTTCATCCAGTTCCTGCTGGACCTCTGACTTTAGGCTCACTTCATAAGGCTCCGGCTCTACCTTTTTTTTTTTTTTGTTGGTGGTCCCCGTGTTGTGCTCGATGATACCAAGGTGGAAAAGTTGGCTCACAAGGAAAAAGGCACAGAACATGGGTGACATCTGCTTGCTGAAGCTCAGATATCTGCTTGTTGAAACACTGCTCTCTGGCATGAAGGCCTTGTTGTGATTTCGTCCCACTTCACCGTAAGAATATCGGCATTGCTCTTGTCCACCTGCATAAAATGGCGAGTTCCACGTTAGAAGGTCGCAGCTGCATCTTGAAGTTCTAAATGCACAATCTTGATGTCAACACTCAGACACACCCCGCATATTCTGACACAACACAACCACACAATCCGTCTCAAAGTTATCAGCACAATGTCACCCACATCGCTCACTATCTCTACATAATAAGACAGTCAAGGGAACGTGGATAATCAGCGTAATCAAAATAATCGGTGCACCCACCAGGATGAAATACGCGTGTCTCCCTTGTGAAGAACTCATCACGCGCGGCAAAAGCCGTCTGCGCAGAATATGCACCATCCCGATCGCACCGTGCCATCTCTGACTTGAAGGTCTTGAAGGTTTCTGTACTCCGACCGCACAACGCCGCAAGCGGCACAAACCTCGCATCGATGGGTCCCTTCGTGAGTGGCGTCGTGACGCTGGGGCTACGTCGACCCGGCCTTCACTTGGTAGCGTGCAGAGACTCGGGGTTGAAGAAGGACTGAATCTTCGAAGTTGGTAAAATATATACAAGCAGGTTTAATGGCACTTTGAGAAAACTTATTTACAAGATTATTTACACGAAAAAGAAGGGCACATCAGCAGTATGGCAAGCGTTAAGAGTTCATAGCGAGAAGCGACTGGATGAGCCGTTTACCCAGGGCCCAGAGCGACATTTCGTGCTCTGCAGCGTCCTTAAAACCCCCCCCCCCCCCCCTATGTCCAGCCCCTCTCTGAAGATGCTGACCAACCAAATCCAGGGCACGCCCCTCAGATATCGGCATCCAATCGAACACATCACTGCACTGATGGTCTGAAGCACTGACTGGTCCGGCATTGTTTCGTTGGGCGTGATCACTTGTTGGCGGGAAAAGCTTGGGAACGGCGAGGAGAGGAGGTACATTTCTATTCTTCAGCCAAGAATCGATAGGCAGCTGGTTCCGGCAAGAGGATTTACTTCTCAGAAACCCAAGTACACGTGCGCGCCGCATAGGGCTCCCAACATTGTCCCTTTTCGACAATTGCAAATCTTTCCTGCATTCCCGGGAAATCACTTAATGGCTGTATGCGTCATGCTCCTTTCTTGTCCTGCACGTCAGCGGACATGTCACTCTGTCGTCTCCTTTGGAAAGTAGACATTCCTCACTGGACGATAGGGCTTATCGACTGGAAGGGTGAACAAAAGAAAGAAAGCACTTCCTGCATTTCCCGCAGGGGGACGTTTCTTTGTGTTTTTCCAGACGTTCTCTTGGCAGGGTCAATTTGGCATTTGCAGAGTGTCCACAAAGCAAAACAGGCTTACAAAACAGGATTCCTGGAAACAGGCTCACTTAGAGCCATTGGACCATCACCACATATTCACAGCACTTATCCATGCCCACAGGCGAACAATAGAGCGCGCAAATGCGGATGCTTGGTCGTAACAGCCTCCTCCCCCGCCAGAAGAGTCACGGAGGGCAGCAGTCGCCGCTGCTGCATGAAGAGACGACTTAATGGCCTGCACGTGAACGCTTGAAGCTCGCTGTTGCTTGTCGCGTTGTCTTGATTGTTGTAGGCCAAATTGCTCGAGCTGTCTGAAACTCAACCACATGTCTAAACAAGCACTCGGCTCCCGTCTGAAGAGACCAGGTTAAAAGAAAACTGCCATTGTTGTTCGAGAAAAGCCCACTCTCAAGACGTTCAGGACCCACGTATTCCTAGAAAACCAAACGTGCTGCTTTACATAGCCACACATATACAAGCGCACGAAAAAAAAAAAAAAAAACCTGATTATCAATTTGGATACATGGTGAGGAACATCTCGGACCGCTTAGAAAGAGCGGCTAAGCGCGTCCGCATTCCCATTTAACCTCCCCTTTTTGTATCTTATTTCAAAATTGTACTGCTGTAAAATCAAGCTCCACCTAAGAAGGCGACTGTTCTTCGATGTCGCAGTTTGCAGCCAAGCCAGGGGACAATGGTCCGTCTCTACGGTGAATTTGGCCCCTCCAAGATAGCACTGCAATTTTTGAATGGCCCATACAATGCAAGCGCATTCTTTCTCTGACGCGCAATAAGCCCTCTCTCTAGTACTCAGTTTTCTGCTCAAGTAGAGCACGGGGTGCTCATTACCGTCGTCATCTCTCTGGCAGAGAACAGCACCTAACCCTCGATCACTGGCATCACACTGGACCGTGAATTCTCGGCCATAGTCTGGAGCTCGCAATACCGGACGGCTAATCAGCACAGCCTTCAGGTTTACGAAGGAGGCTTCCTTTTGTTCGTCCCAGACTACATTTGTCGGTTCTGTCTTGCGGAGAGCGTCGGTCAGAGGGCTAGCCAAAGCTGAATAGTTAGGGATGTAGTGATTGTAGTACCCAGTCAGACCTAGGAATGCTCGAATTTCCGTCTTCGTGCTCGGCCGCGGATAGTCTGCTACCGCAGAAATCTTAATCTCGCTGGGTTTCCTGAAACCCTGACCTACATTGTGACCCAAGTAGTCCACGGTCGCCCTTGCCAGGCAACATTTCTCGGCCTTTACGGTTAGTCCAGCTTGACGCAAAAGGCTCAGTACAGCTCTTAGATGTACCATATGGTCCGCCCATGAGTCGGAAAAAACCGCAATGTCATCTAAGTAAGGCACTGCGAATGTTTCACACCCCTTTAAAACCCTATCCATGAGTCGGGAAAAACAAAATGGAGCATTTTTGAGCCCGAAACTCATCATTGTTGGCTGGTAGCTGCCCGTCGGAGTGACGAAAGCCGCGTATCTGCTGGCGCGTTCAGTGAGCGGTACTTGCCAGTATCCTCGAGTAAGGTCCAGCGTAGTCACATATGCCGCTCTACTGACCTGTTCTACTCTCTCCTCAATATTCGGAATAGGATACACTTGATCCCTGGTGAGAGAATTTAGCTTTCGGTAGTCTACCACAGGCCTAGGGTCTTTACCTGGAGCTTCTACTAAGATCATAGGCGAAGCATAATCGCTTTCCGAGGGTTTTATTACTCCCAATTCCAGCATGCGAGTTACTTCCCTATCCAGAATTTCTCTTTGCCTTGGAGAGAATCGGTAGCACCTTGATCGCACTGGCACGTCTGAAGTCAGCTCAATATCGTGCTCAGTCAAATCAGTTCTGCCTGGCCTATCCACGAAGCAGGCCTCAAACTCTGTTATTATCTCGCCCAGATCGGACAGCTGGGATTTCTTTAGTTCTCCTCTCTGCTCCGTCTTTTTAAGAAGCTCCTGAGCGTTGCTTCCTTTTCCGCTGAGGCAAATCAAGTTGTCCCCCATCTCCTCGGGAAGGTTTAACGTTAGATTTACCACGGCTTCCCTCTGCACATAAGGCTTCATAAGATTGCAATGATAAATGCGCACTTCTTTACGCCTACCGGGAATTTTCACTGCGTAGTTAGTGTTAGAAAGCTTTGCAACGACTTCAGCCGGTCCTTCCCACTGTACTTCGAGCTTATTCTGCCTTGAACTTCTCAGCAACATCACCTGGTCCCCGATACAAAACGTCCTTTGACGGGCTGACTTATCATAGTACACCTTGGAACGAGCCTGGGCTGACTTCATGCTGGCCTCAACGAGTTCCTTAGTGTTATGTAAGCGATTCAAGAGGTTCAGAATGAATTCTACTACTGTTGGGTCTTCTCCGCGCCCCTCCCAGGCTTCGCGCACCATTCGCAAAGGTGAGCGCAGTGACCTTCCGTACACCAACTCGGCTGGGCTAAATCCAGTGGATTCGTGCGGCACTGACCGCAAAGCGAAAAGCGCTGCAGGCAGGCAGGTATCCCATTCTCGCTTGTTTTCATAGCACAGTCCCCTCAGGACTCGTTTGAGAACAGAGTGCCATCTTTCTACGCTGTTGCTCTGCGGATGATGGATCGAGCTATGCACTACCTTAATGCCGCATCGCTCGAGAAATGAGGTGGTGAGGACACTCGTGAAAACGCTACCCTGATCACTTTGGACCTCGGAAGGGAATCCAACTCGTGCAAACACTGACAGCAGCGAATCCACTACACTCTCGGACGTCACCTCGCGCAGCGGAACAGCCTCTGGAAACTTTGTGGCTGGGCATAACATAGTGAGGATATAACGGTACCCTGACTCTGTCACAGGAAGTGGCCCAACTACATCTATTACTAACCGGTGAAACGGCTCGGTAATGATTGGTACTAACACCATCGGAGCTTTCCACTTATCTTGCGCCTTTCCAACCCGCTGGCACGTGTCGCATGACCGTACAAAATTTTCCGTGTCCTTAAAACATCCAGGCCAATAGTATTCTTGCAACAGCCTCTGCTTTGTTTTCTTTATTCCAAGGTGACATGACCACGAGCTGCCATGGGAAAGTCGCAGTAAGTCTCCGCGGTACTTTTGGGGAACGACTAATTGGTCCCGCTCTACTCCGCGCTTATCCTTGAATAAGCGATACAGCACTCCCTTTCTCATCTCGAAAGAAATATTGTTTGCTGTCTTAGTGGCGCGGTGGCGCTCCCTTATCTCCTGTATCTTGGGATCATTGGCTTGCTCTATAGCTAAGTCCTCTCGGGTTCCACTTAAAAGTCTCGTGAGATTACCAGACACTGGCGGCAAGAGGTTACTCTCAAGAACGTCCTCATTCCGCGTCTCATCAAGCTCACTTTCAAGTTGACATATCTGAGATGCCTCGCTCTCAAAGTTTTCTGACCTGCTATCTTCCGCATTTACCACTGTTTTAACTGCCGTTTCCTCCGCTGTGGATTTTTCTGGAATGAGCAGTGTAGCTAGTTCTCGCGCCTTTGAACGTGTTAAGGCTTGCACAACTCTGTCTCCGAAAAGGATGCCCCTCTTTCGCAGCAGCATGTCCGATTTGTTGGAGAACAAATACGGATAGCACTTAGGAAGCTTTCCTGAAACGGCAGCCTCGGTTGTTAATTCGCCGAAAGGGCCCTCGATGACCACGTTCGCGATCGGCAAGCACACACTCTGTTCCTCAACTACCTGTCGGATCCATGCACACTGTCCTGTATAGTCGGAAGGCGATACATACGCCGGATGGACAACATCCATCGTTGCGGCCGAATCGCGCAGTACCTTGCAAGGCTTCCCGTTGACTACTAGGTCATGCAGGTAGGGTTCTAAAAGCTGCATATTTTCATCGCAGTCCCTGACATACGAGAAAGCAATCTTTTCTTTCCGGCAGTTGACGGCAATGTGACCCTGCTCATTACACCTAAAGCATGTGAGCGGCTTCCTAGCCTCAAGCTTATTCTTTGTGTTCTGCACGTTGGTCACTTCCCCACTTTTCTCACTGCCGTCCTTTCTAGGGAATTTGCCTGAAGAAACCTTCATCTCTTCGTTTCCAACTCTAGCAAAGTGCCTTTCCTGACGGTTTTTCACACTGAACTTGGGATTGCGGGGCCTATCCACTGCTGGGTTGCTGAATTGTCGGCGCGAAGCATACTCCTCAATGAGTTCGGCAGCTTCAGTTGCCGACTTAATTTCGCCTCGGTCCTGTAACCAATTTCTTTCTTTTTCTGGGAGGCAGTTATAAAACTGCTCCAAAAGAATTCGCTCGACTACAGCGTCCCTATCACTGTAGGAATCTGTGCTCTTTAGCCACTCGCCCAAATTTACTCTTAAATTGTACAGGAATTCAGGGTAACTCTCGTCCCTGGACTTAGTAGCGTTCCGAAAACGTTGTCTGAACGCCTCGGCGCTAAGCCTATACTTTCTCAGAAGGCAAGCTTTGACCTTCTCGTAGTTGTCCGCGTCCTCCTTGCTTAGCCGCGCGACAACCTCCGCTGCCTCGCTGGGCAGAACCGTCAGTAATCTCTGTGACCAAGTGTCTCGCTGGAAGGACAGTTTTTCGCAGGTTCGCTCAAAGTTAGCCAGATACAGACCGATATCCCCTGATATCACATATGGCTGCATGTACTTTGACATCTTGAAATCTGCCTCCTTGTTGAGACGAGGTACCGCTAGCTGGGGACAATCGCCCGACCTCTTGCTCAACTCTAGTTCTAATTTCCGGAGCTCAATTTCTTGGTCCAGCTTTTTTGCTTCTCTTTCAAGCTTCTCACGTTCGTGCTCCCTTTCCTCTTTTTCCCTCTCAAGTTCACGCTCCCTTTCCTCTTTCTGCTGTCTGAGCTGTTCCTTTTTTTGCCCAATGAGGTTCCATGCTTCACTGAGCTCCTCATCATCGGTTCCCAGATCAGTGATTGCCTTTATAATCAAGGGTTTTCGTGCCAAACCACTTGTATTAATTCCCAATTCCTCACACAATAGCAACAGTTCCGGTTTCTGCAGCTTTTGTAGGTCCATGATCGCTCCGAGTGTCGGCTACTTCCAAAACAACAGTGCCAACTACCAAACCTAAAGGCGTTTCAACACTTTTTACCAGTTCTTAAAATCTAACCCTGTTCTAGAACCTGGTCCACATCAGAAGAAAAGCCAAGCACTCACCCACACATGCGATCGATGTTCCGAGCTGCTGTCTTGTTGGCCGATTGTTGCGCCTGCTTGTTGCTTGAGATGCCACCTCCGATCACAAGATGTGGCTTGTAGATTCTGATCCACCTCGAATCACCAGATGTTGTAGCTTGTAGATCCAGATCCCACCTCCAGTCATCAGATGTTGTGGCTTGTAGATTCAGATCCCAACGCTGGTCACCAGTTGTCGTGACGCTGGGGCTACGTCGACCCGGCCTTCACTTGGTAGCGTGCAGAGACTCGGGGTTGAAGAAGGACTGAATCTTCGAAGTTGGTAAAATATATACAAGCAGGTTTAATGGCACTTTGAGAAAACTTATTTACAAGATTATTTACACGAAAAAGAAGGGCACATCAGCAGTATGGCAAGCGTTAAGAGTTCATAGCGAGAAGCGACTGGATGAGCCGTTTACCCAGGGCCCAGAGCGACATTTCGTGCTCTGCAGCGTCCTTAAACCCCCCCCCCCCCTATGTCCAGCCCCTCTCTGAAGATGCTGACCAACCAAATCCAGGGCACGCCCCTCAGATATCGGCATCCAATCGAACACATCACTGCACTGATGGTCTGAAGCACTGACTGGTCCGGCATTGTTTCGTTGGGCGTGATCACTTGTTGGCGGGAAAAGCTTGGGAACGGCGAGGAGAGGAGGTACATTTCTATTCTTCAGCCAAGAATCGATAGGCAGCTGGTTCCGGCAAGAGGATTTACTTCTCAGAAACCCAAGTACACGTGCGCGCCGCATAGGGCTCCCAACATTGTCCCTTTTCGACAATTGCAAATCTTTCCTGCATTCCCGGGAAATCACTTAATGGCTGTATGCGTCATGCTCCTTTCTTGTCCTGCACGTCAGCGGACATGTCACTCTGTCGTCTCCTTTGGAAAGTAGACATTCCTCACTGGACGATAGGGCTTATCGACTGGAAGGGTGAACAAAAGAAAGAAAGCACTTCCTGCATTTCCCGCAGGGGGACGTTTCTTTGTGTTTTTCCAGACGTTCTCTTGGCAGGGTCAATTTGGCATTTGCAGAGTGTCCACAAAGCAAAACAGGCTTACAAAACAGGATTCCTGGAAACAGGCTCACTTAGAGCCATTGGACCATCACCACATATTCACAGCACTTATCCATGCCCACAGGCGAACAATAGAGCGCGCAAATGCGGATGCTTGGTCGTAACAGTGGCACAGCCACCTTGACCGGCTTGGTTGCTGCAAAGCATTGGTCAAGCCTCTTTTGATGAACATGAGCACCGAGATCATGGAATGATTCGTTAGGCGCTGTCAACTCTGCCGGTGGTTCTTGGTTCTTTTTAGGACGGCAGACATATAGTCGCTACCGCACTTCCCATGGTTGGACAATATGACAGCCACATCACTGCAGGAATCTGAGTTACCATCGTCAACCTGAAATAGTCTTAGCTGCGACTGAGGAGCATCCGACGCCGTCGGTGGAGCTACAGCGACCGTCTGACCAAAGTCATCGTTACAGCAAACCTACCCCACTGTTCTCGCTTTAGTAGGCTTCGAATGTTCGTACCGGGCTTTCGAATCACCCGTGTCTACATGAGCATGGGATTCATCGCGAGCATCTTCCAGGCCATCATGCGCAGCATTAACCTCAGTCGTCCCGATCTTCTGAATTTCATCTCGTTGCTGTTCGCTTTTTGCCACAATTGCGTGCACAACGAGATCAGGCGCCTCGCCGCTAACGAAATCTGCAATGTTCGCCGGGACGTGCACTTCGCTCGGGACGCTCTGAATATAAGCCGGCTTCACTCCTTCGCACTTTATCCGCACATCTGTCTCATTGAACAGTGCTTATTCGCTCGCGTCTTTTCCTTCGGGAGGAAGCGAGCAACAATATGTTCCTGTCCTGGTACTTGTCATTTCTTGCTCAACTGCTGTCTTTGTGAAACTAGGGCTGTCGACAGTAGAAGTAGACGGCTGTCGACAGTAGAAGTAGACGCCTGAAGGCTCTGGATGTGGTGGCGGAGGATCGTCATCATTCGTGTGGCAGTCTCCTCATATTCTAGTGCAGACGTGATGTCTTCTACACAAACATCGACTTTACAAGCTTTCATTTTTTTCATTCAGAAAGCGTAGGCCGTCGTTGCATGTTCTGAGTCTCACGTGAATAAGCTTCAAGTCTAGAAATAGTCCATTCGTTCGATATCAGTAGATCACTTGCCTCATGGCAGAGCTGGGACTTAAAATCTCGTTGAATCATACGCTTTCTCTTGATACGGTCCATGGCATCTACCTGAAACCCTCTTCTCTCTGTCAGGTGAGTTCGATGGCGGAGCTCCTGTTATCTTCCTGGAGGACCGTTGTCGTTTCTCTTGCAACCTCCAGGAAGGATCGATGGAGGAGCTCACATTACCCTCCCGGGTTCCGGCACCAAAAATATAGAAGAAAGGCAAACACCAAGGCCGCCTCTGACTTTCTTTAATCCCTGGCTGTCCACACGATTTTCAATGTGCCAACATGGCACAGTCTCTCTCACGCGCGCTCCGTCCAAAACCTCTTCATCCTTCACGTTCTCTTCGCAGATTCCTACTTGAATCTGCAATAGATATTACGGTGTGGACGGCTCAAGCCGGGTCTGATGCCTGGATGGAGGAAGCCTTGCAGAGGGCGGCAACGACCGTGCGCGAGTACGCAAAGTCGTGCGGACGGAGCTGCGCTCTTCAGAAATCAGAGTTGCTTATGATCCAACCGGGAAAATCTACGAAAGAGCTGCCGCCGAACGTAATCGTCGCCATCGACGGACCGGCCATCAAGCCAACACAGCAGATTAGGATCCTCGGCCTACAACGACGGGAAGGCACACAACGCCACAAAGATCAAGACTACAACCGAACAGATACTTAGTATGATTTGAGGGGTATCGAACAAAAACCGAGGCCTTAAAGAGGATGATGCGATGCGCCTGATAAGCGCGTTCGTCGTGTCGCGGGTTACCTACTCCGCCCCTATCTCCACTGACGAAGGCGAATAGGCCGCGACACCCTAAACACGATGCTTCGTAAGGCAACGAAGCAAGCACTGGGAATGCCCATATACTCGTCCACGCAGACTGCTAGACACCCAGACGGCCATAGACGTCCGACGGTCGACCGACGGACGTCCGTTTTCGGACCTTCGGACATCCGACGGAAGTCCGGTTATGTTCGATATACGTACAGCGGACGTCCGTCGGACTATCGTTCGTGGATCCGGATCGCGTCCCACGGACGTCTGACGGGCAGCCGGAGGCGGACATTCGGACGTTTCCCGGAACATGCTTGCAGGGCCCGCTATTCGTGTAAAAACTTGCCAATAACATTCGTGTAAAGCTCAGCAAGCATGTGCCATGGAAATTTCAGTCACATACTAGTGCACAATGCCTTTGTCGTGAGAGTAAAGCAGACAATAGAATATGCAACAGGTTCAAGTTTCCTGTTGTCTGCTTTACTTTCACACACAAAGCACTGAACAGTAGTGTGCAATTAAAACTTCCATCAAAGAGGCACATATGCTAGCTGAGCTTTACACAAATGCACCATTCCTGAAAACATGCTAAGTGCATAGGCATACCAGCATGCGAGGTTGTAAAAAAAGCATTTTTTTTGCCTTTATTGCAAAAACTGCGTGCATAAATAGTCTACACTAAAAAATTATCGATGTTAAAGAATGGCATGGTAAAATGCAGGCCAACTGGAGTATTAAGAATCTACTTGAATAATTTTTTTTTAATTATCCTTGGCCGTGACAGCTCTTCCCTTGGGGAGGTGGTGGAGGAAAAGGTATTTATTGAAACCTAATATTTCGGAATTAGCGAGGAGATGATAGAGTTCTCTGTGGGCGGCCTCCGCAGGCCGGGATTCCAGGAGCAGTTACTATCCTGTGCATTTGCTCGATCAGCTGTTGCTGGTCTTTCAGGCCTAAGATGGAAAGAGCAGGTTGGGCTCCTCCTGCAATAGAAGGGAAAATAAAATTCACGTTATCTGTGCTGAACTTTGATTACACATCTCCAAGGGCAACTGCCAGTTTCTCTCAATTGCTTTTTCCAGATGGCACTGTACGCATGCATCTCCATTCAGAACTGTCACGTACTATATAGAAAGGTCATATAACTGCAGCAAAACCCATGCAGAATAACAAAAGACACAAACGTAGTTTGACCAGAACCTGGCATTCAGTATTTTAATGTTTTTATGTTGACTCTTTGAACATGCCACGCTGACCAAACATGGCATGTTATGCTTGCTGCTATGCGCCCTCAGCAATGCCCAAGTCATGGAGTGCACATGCAGAGAAACTAAGCATAAAGGATGCTGTATATGAACATAAAGCACAGCCAGAGCATTGCAGTATTACACAGGTACGCATTGGCGGCAGAAACCTGCATTTTGAGCGGTTTAACAGGCAGATTTCTAAAGTCATTGTTCCTGCTCTAAAAAGAAGTGATCAATAATAACATCATTTAAAATTGTTACCTTTTTGTTCTGTAAACTGCACATTTCGCTGGTTTCCATGTACCCTCTACTGAAGACATTCCCTGGGCGTGTTGGGGGTATATCGACATCAACATCTAGGCTACAAGCGTCTAGAAAGAGTCTCCTTAGAGCAGCTGCGACGAAGTAACTTATCTGATAACATGCGAGCTGCTGCAGCAGAATAAAGATAGACATTTGACATGTGGCTAAAGCCCAATGTGGAAACATAGCCCGCCGCAGTGATTGCGCAGTGTTCATGCTTCTACAAGAGTTAAAAGTAAAGTTATTTGTTTATCCACAGCGCTATATGTGACATTACAATAGCAAGGCTTATAGTTACACAAAACACAAAAAGCTGACAACCACAAGCTCCTGATGTATTACCGGCAACATGCAGCATGGATGTTAGTTACTGAAATATGGTTGCATAATTCTGGCAACCAGCTGTGCATGTATGTCATGGATTTCTCAACTACGCACAACAAATTACAAAAAAAATAATGGTATTTATAAATGCAACCAGCTGTTCACAAGAAACACTGTAGCTTTTTTATGGGGAAGGTAGTGGGCGCCAAAGAAACTGCCCCTGTAAAGGCACCTAATTTGCCCCTATGTAATATCGGGGACAAGTGTGTGGACTACACAAACTGCAATCAAAGCACATAACTTTCACATCGACCAGGAAACTCGGACCATACTTGTAGATGTGAAAGTTGAACGTTAGTTCTTTCATGTGTGCAAGAGAAATAAGGTCACAATTTGTTTACATCGTGATTCTAGTCCAAAATCTACAGACATACTGTCCAGACTTTCGCCCCCGCAGTATAAGCCACCACTTGGGTAAGAGATTAGTAAAAGAAGTGTATAAAAGACATTAGTGCTGTTGGACAGCCATAGCTATAAAAATGGTATTGACATTGGAGTACTACCTTAAGGCGGGGCCTAGGGCATTACAAAAGCAAGAGTTAGTGTCCGCTGGTCCTCATTTGAACGAACAAAAAGAGGGGGGGGGGGGGGGAAGAAATCTACCTCAATTACATGTTTTGAGTGACACCAAGCCGCAGTTAGTATTAAAGATATCACACAGTTTTGTGGAAGATTTGGGAGCGCTTTGCAGCTTTCTTACAGGATTGGACAAAAGAGCTCACCATCTTCAGAAAGGCACGTTATATAGAAATGAAAATAGTGGATTTACTGCATCTGGCCACAACAACTTGCACACGGAGAGGAAGATGAACTGAAAATTTTATACATGAATGTACGTATTTACAACAGGTGAAACAATGACCATGATCTATGCCGAAGAGTAAAGAGATCAAAATCTAGCTCAGAACGAGTTCTCCAGGCCGCGGGGCCGTTTCATTAACTTCGGGACTCCGCCCACATTTCTTTTCCCCGATGACAACGAACTCACACATGACTGGCTAACAAACATTTTGGCGTGTCTTTCCACTTTCATAAGTTCTTCACCCTCTCCCTAATACAAGCAATGCAAAAGGGACAACAAATTCGTTTCACAACAAACGGAATTTAGAGAATGGACCTCGAAATGATTGGCTCACTAGGTCACATGCCAAACTCTCTCCCCTAGGAAAAAAAAAAAAGAAAAAAAATTAGAACCCATCCAAACGGTGTCCCACGTGCGCAACCATTGCCCAAAGCTTGCATCCTTGGCGGCTCCTTTTACAGGGCAATTATTGCAAGTATTGGCGTCCGAGTCAGCACCATTGCGGACCACATCAGAAGAGTCAACCCACATCCTCCCGCTCCGCATCATACCGTCACTGTTACACACTTGCCCTTTTTCAACGCCGCTATCTCCCACCATTGTTGACATCCAGGGTTGGAATCCTCAACGAGACCCCACTCAGCGCGCCTGCACTGAATAATTGTCACTTTTATGGGCTCCCCAACAAGGAAGAGGGCCTTACACCCTTCAACCTGACAGTGTTTTTTCTTTGAACGATAAGCAGTTCTTCCAAAAGAGGTGCTCGTTTCAAAGCTGTGCTGCCTCCGGGTGATGGGTCCAGTCAGCGTACTAAGGACCCCTTAGTTGTATACTGTTCATAAAGCTCCTTAAATAAAAATGAGCCCCCTACATGACACAGCAACGAGAACAAACTGCCTGTCCCCGCGTCTTCGAGTGCGACAGCAAAGTCCTCGGAAGAGGGGACTTCTTTCCCTCTCTGCCTACGTTTCCGTTAAGCACTGTAGCTGCTGTAGCTGCCTCTCTGTGCGCGTCTCTCCGCCTCCTGTCCGAGGGCAAGTGGGAGACGGCCGCAGCTGGGCATTGAACAGGTGACCCAAAAAGAGCAGACTAATAATGGTGCCTAGCATACCCACCGATCCCTTACAGAAATCATTAAAGAAATGAAAGCAACACATCAGATAACGCTACAATGTTTCTAAGTGCAAAGTCGACAACTCCAAGTCATATAAATATATGTACATCTCCGCACATTAAATAGACAGAAACAGTGCAGAGTAAACTAATAATTCAGTGTCTAGCAACACTATTAAAAGGGGATAAAGGCCATGGGGGGCTACGATTATTAGTACCGTTTTGCCTTTAAACTACAATAACATACTTGTTGCAAGCTTAAAATCAAAGATTCACACCTGTCCCACCCACAGCAATGGAACACACATCTGACTCAAGTCTGCAGAGAAAGAGCAAGCTAGACTATTGCAGACGCACCCTTGGTTATTTTTCTGGCATTTCTGAGGGTGAAGAATCTGACTTGTCAGTAGCATGTATATGAATAAGAATCCTATGACAGTAAATGCATCAGATTTTCTGGAGTGGTTTTTCTTTGCTGACCGCATATGAGGTGAGCTATAATTTATCCAACTTGGCCTAGGTTTATTCTATGAATAACAAAGCTATAGCAGGTACACAGTCGTCCACTCAGGCTGAACATGCGAGTGCGTGGCATGCACTTTTTGAGATGCCACTGCATCCATCGCAGCTGCACACCGTAGCGAAGAGGCAGACAGCGTGAAGTACCAGCCTCTAGTCCCTCTACCACTACTGGGGTCCCAAACTAGGGACCCCTTGTTTTTGTCAGGACAGGCCCCCTCAGGGTCAGCTAGTGAGTAACCTCCTGTATTTGTATCTGATGGCAATGTTTTCCACCACCACCCACAATACGCAGCAGCGCATCATAGCAGATGTGAAGCAACAGCTCCTGGTCCTTCTATGCATAAGCCACTTTGCCTTGATGCATGCCTGCGCACCATAGTAAAGAGGCAGACGACATGACGCAGCAGCTCATGGTACCTTTCAAATGAGCCCCCCATTGTACTTCGATACGCACCATAGCAAATATACACACTACGCCACACAGCTGCTCCTGGTCCCTCTATGCATAAGCCATTTTGCCTCAATACGCACCTGCGTACCTGAGCGAAGAGGCAGACGTGAAGCTGCAGCTCCTGGGCCCTCCATGCACAAGCCACTTAGCATCAATGCACGGCTGTGCACTGTAGTAAAGAGGCGAAGGACGTTAAGCAGCAGCTCCTGGTCCCTCTACACATCAGCCATTTTGCCTCGATGCGCATCTGCACACCGTAACAAACAGCCAGATGTGACAAAGAAGCTCCTGGTTTCTCTACACATAAACCACTTTGCCTCAATGCACGTCTGCACACCGGAGTAAAGAGGCAGATGACGTGAAGCTGGAGCGGCTGGTCCCTCTACGCACAAGCCACTTAGCCTTGATGCATGGCTGTGACGGATGCATTGCTATTTTGCAAACTGCATGCCACACATTCCCATTCAAGCTAAGAGTGGACGGCTGTGTCCAATGACAAAAAGTAACATGGTGGACAATGTAAAAAGAATTTGCTGCATAAAGTTTGTTGAAACCAGTTCTACATCCTACATGTAAACAAGCTAAAACCTTAATGTCGAAGGGATGTCCTGTGTGTTTAAAATCATCACGCTCAAACAACTTCAACACTGACAATCATGATTCAATATTAATAATATAGATAATGATACAATACTCACTTTTAGCCATACCAAAGAAATGAGAATGCAAAGGGATGTTGCTGTTTTTCCCCCGTGGATGACAGTTTTCCATGTTCAAAGTGCTGCTTCCTGTTGGCCTACGAAATCGGCTACAGCAAATGGCATCTGAAAAATTTTTGGAAGCCTCATGCTAGTCTTCAACGAGAAAAGCATTGCCATACAGAAGCAGAACACAAATACTTTTACAGCACACTAAAAGCACCAACTGCGGTGCTGTTTTTAGGATGACTAGGTAGAGGTTTTGCTGTAGCAAGCCAAATGTTAGCCTTCAATAAGGAAAGCATTCCCATACAGAAACAGAACACAAAAACTTTTACAACACATTAAAAGCATCAATTGCACAAATGCTTGTAAGATGACCAGGTACAGGTTTCTGCTATAGCCCACATCATGTGACCAGCGGTTATCAGAAGCCTTGTATGTGAGCATGATGCCCTAGATTCAATTTATGGCTATCACTGTATTAACAAGCATGGGTTTAAAGCTACTTTAATATGATAATCTAAGAACATGGTAAGAACTTTCAGTGCGAGACATAAGCTCAGTATCATGCACTATAAGGTGCTGCATGGCTCTAGTGTAGCTTTGGCATTATCTCGCTGTCAATAATGCAGCGAAGTTCTGAGGAGCCTTTGAATATCTGTAAGGACAAAGCAACAACAATTTTGTTTTCATCTCACTTTTGCTGAACTCCTGGGTTTTTTTTTTTTGAGCCCGCGGCTTGCATGGCCTCCCAGTATGCCTGTTTTGCATAAAAGAAGGCGTTGCAGGCACCAGAGCTCACAGCCCAACTGTATCGCGGCGGCGGTATGTTAAATTCGTGCCAGAACAGCGCAGAACAACGGGTCAAGAAAAAGACAAGTGCTGACTTTTTTTTTTCTCTCATCTCCTTGTCCGGTTGTTCTGCGCGGTTCGGTCCCACATGCATAACCAACATGCGCAAGGTGCTGTCCTGGTTTGTCAAAGCTGAAAGAGAGTACTAAACCTTTAGTTATTTAGTCGCTGCAGCCGTTCCTTCTAGAAACTGTAGTTGCCGTAAAGCTCGAGAGAGAAAGATCAGCGGCTGTCCCTTAAAAAAAAAAAAAAAAAAAAAAAAAAAAAAAAAAAAAAAAACTCGCGAAGTTTTCACAAGTATAGGCATGTCGCACGATAGGCTCGAGGAGTGCAAAAGTTTTCTCGTATAGTTTTTACAACTCAGCACGTTGCGCATGGTTAACAAATTAACTCCTTTAAAGCTCGGGCAGGCACTCCTTTATCAGAGACAGAGAAGTTGCGCGGCTTACTGGCGCAGCGTCCAGTAATGCCGAAAAGATGGCCCTCAGACTTGAGGCTGCACATTAGTTAGTCGGCGCGGAGCCATCCTGTCAGTCTGGCCTAAAACACTCGACCGTTCGGCTGCTGTACAGAGCTGTTTCCTTACCCAAAAGCTCACCACTATCGGTGCATCGAAAAGTTCCACCAAGCCACAGCAAAAACAATGCTAGCAGTGCATTACAGCCGTAGGTATTTGTAACTGCGCAGAAAATGCAGAACACGGAAACGTGAAGCCATCTTCCATGACTAAACTTCAACTTGTCAGGTGGATTGGATTGGCTCATTTCAGATTTTTTGGAGGATAGGTTCGGTTTCGTTCTTTTTGAGCTTGCTGCTTGCTGCGTCTATTCAGCCACTGATTAAAATTTCACCGAAGCATCATGATAGAAACATGTTTAATGGTCATTTAACTTTTAATCAAAAATTTTTGATGGAAGAATTCAACGATGAAACATGCGGAAAATAAAAAAAAACTGTTTAATGGACGTTTAACGCTTTCTATCCCATCGATTCGCTCTGGCATCATATAATGCAGACTTGACGGCATTACTGATTTATACGCAGTTCAGACGAGCACGACGACTACAAACTATATCATAGCTGTGTAAAAGCAAATCCAGTGGCGGACGTACGGCGGCTGTCCGCTGGACGAACGGATTCGACCATCCGCTTTCGTACGTACGCCGGAATTCCGGCGGACGTCCGAAATCGGCCGCCGAGTTGCGGCCGAGTTCGGTTGTCCGTCGGACGTCAGTGGCCGTCTGGGACATGGGCGTCCACAACACGGTGGAGGAGCTCACTGAAGCCCACCTCTTTAATCAGAGAATTCGGCTCAGTCACACGGAACACGAACGAGCCGTCCTAGCAAGATAGGATGGCAGATTGAGCCAGTACCCATCAGGGCGGCCCTTCCGGAAGACTGGAAGACGACCATTAAGACCAAACCCCTTCCCCGGAACATGACGCCGGGCAAGGACGACGACAGGCGCACCGCGCGGGCCAAATGCCATAGCCCGGAAGCCGGAAGGGAACCCCAGGGTCCTCTACGCAGATACCTCGCTCTGAAAATGCAGTGACTGTGCAGCGGTAGTGGTTACGTCAAAAGACTGGCTGATCGTCAGCCGAGCCGCGCAGCCGAGCTTGGACACCATGGTCACCGACTCAAAGACAGCCTACAAAAGCTTCCACAGGGGGGTAATCTCCTCCGCGGCCCGAGCCATTCTATCCAAGTGCAAGCCTCCGGGAAGAGCCATATAGCTCGTGTGGGTCCCGGTTCACTCGCAAGTAGCAGGCAAAACCATCGCAGACTACCATGTCCGCGAAAAGTCAATCCGAGGCGAGCTTGAGCCGGAAGAGCTACGTACATCCGGTTACCAGCTTTCGGGAAATTATCCGAATGTACCGAGAGGAAAAGTGCAAACTGCCAGAACCGCACGACCGCACCCCATACTCACCAGGCAACAAAAGACGATCCTGCGTCGAGCGCATGCGGGATCGCTTGCGCATCCCGTACTGAACCGCATGTGCCCTGCGGAACACGATGTGATCTGTCCTTCTTTTGCAAGAAAGAAGGACAGGAAAGAAGACGGTCGCATGTTTCGGCAGAATGCACAAAACTCAAGACCCCCCCCCCCCCCCCCCCCTTCTCCTCCCCTTCCCGCCAATACCTCCAATCCCCAGCCCCTTGAGCGAGGGAGGCCTTATCCAGCCCCGCCCTATCGATTCAGCTCGCACTGACAAACAGGGGCCAGGGGCTGCTGGGAACATATGGGTCGTGCAACTAGAGAATCCCCCCGTCTGGTGCCTGCATGCACCACCGATTTATTTCGGGCCTAATAAATGTTGAATCATTATCACCATCATCATCATCATCCGCAATAGAACATCGGCCTAACGTTGTAACGTGTGAAGTTCCATTCAAAACTTCAGGTGCATACAAAAAGTCTTTTTCTGGAAATAAGTAAAAGGCGGCTTGATACAGCGCTTGTTATATCAATATATACTAGGTTGTCCAATGCAAGAATTAATAAACAAAATCAGTTTCGGAACTTAATCGCATGGTGGAATTAAGTACAATCATCAGCAGGTAAATTAATTTTGAGCTTTGGATTAACAACGAAAATGAAATGTTTTACAAAAGCCAAGCAAATTTCTAGATGACCACGTACACTTTCGCGAGGGACCCTGGAAGCAGATGAACAAGAATTGCCAATTTCCACAAACTGCGTCTTGGTGAAAGGCAATTCGAGCATATGGTATTATAGTGCTCTATTCTGTTGCAGCTTAAAAATAGTCTTATAATGCGCGTTATCGAAGATGTTAGTTAAATTTAAGCACAGAATATCAATTTGATCCCAGGTTCGAGCAGAATATACATGTGTCCCCCCCCCCCCCTACACACACAAACTTATATTTCGCGTCATCCTTCCTCTTCTATTCCTGCATTCTCCTTCCCCTCTTCAGCAACTCTTCAGGAAAACTGCTGTCGAAAAACTGCCCCTTAATGTACAGCGCAAGTATAGTGCATGGTGCAAACGGCTAAATCGACTGTTGCTGCGGAAGGATGCATGTTTATGTGCAACTTTACAGTTGTACTATTGGTCGTAATTGAGCCGATAGAGCTCATCAATATTGGGTCGTAAAAGTTACAACATTTCAAAGAACCTAACGAGCTTCGAAACCGAGGACTTCTGCTTTATATCATGCGTCAGCAAAAACTTGTTATTGGCACTAAGCCCGTATGTGAAAGCTCCTTTTATAACGTCGAATCTGGTTGAGCGGCCTATGATTAAAGGTCTGAACTGCCTGAACCCTCTCAAAGGTATGCACATTCTCAAAGGAGTCGCTCGCGCGGTGTATGCGGTAAAGCTTCTACCCTTCTACCATGGTAAATTACCCCTCATAAAGAGCACAGCTGGCACAGCCGTCACAGCCGTCATCAACATCGAAACTCTTAAGCCACTTACGCTTATTCAGCTGGCATTATTTTTTAATAGCAAAAAAGAACCTCATAAATGTCGAAAATTTTGGCAGTCGATAACACAGACAAAGAAGCAAAAGAAATGTTGGCAACTTTCGATCCTTTACTGGCCGAGCGGCCGAGCGGCCGAGCCGAGCGATACCGAGCTCTAGCGCACTTCCGTCCTTTCCGTCATGGCTTAAACGGCGCGTTGTGTTTGGCCGTACGAAGTTTGTAAGTGATGTTTCTTCTCGCGAAACATGTTTCATTCAACGAAAGTTGTTTTCTTAGTGGATGTGGCGTCGTTCTTTAGCCGCGAAGACCGATTAAGCGTCCCAGATTACCAGCAGGCCGTGAATGCGGTGAAGTACTGCTGTCTGAAGTTTCTCACGCACTTCGGCACAAAAAAGACTCGGTGGGGCTATAAGTTTTATAGTAGCAATGGCCTTGCCCGACAGCGCATGGAGAAACGCCTCTTCTGCGATTTTAATTTAGAAACTTTCGAAGACTTTGAGGACGATGTGGTGAGGCGGTTTGAGCACTACAGGCAGGCATGCGACGCAATTGATCGCAGTAATTCTAGCAGCGCTCCGGAGAGAGATCCTCCCTGCAGTGTACTGCGGACAGCGTTAACGCAGATCTTCTCCGAATATCAATGGGACGCCCCAAATCTGTCGTCTCCGGTGAAATGGAAAACAAAGCGTAAAAGGGCCTGCGTGAACGAAACCGATGAAGAAGATGTCAACTACGTCTTCAACATCTCGGCCTGCCCGCGCACAGACGACGAGGTCGCCGCATTCTTGGACAGGGCTCCTGCAGCAGACCGAAAGATCGCGGATGACATTCTGCCTGCTCATATGCGCCGCGTGCTGCTCGCGAGTGCATCGGCCAAGTTCTTCTGGATCGACACGACGCCTCTGGAATGTGACGCTGTCGCCCGGGGTGTGGCAGCGAATCCCAAGCTTCGGAGCGCTATAACTGCGCTCGGAGGCGATGTTATACCCATAACGACGCTTGTAGCTGCTGGAAGTGTTTTCCAGGGCACAGACGGTCGCGCAGAGAGGCTGGGATCTCTCAACGCCATTCCGTTTTCTGACGTGGCAAACTCTTACTTGTCGGAGAACACCACCAAGTCCCTGCAGAGGACGATTTCCGTAGTGTACAGCGGCACCAACATTGGCTCGGCCGTGTTGTATGCGAATTCGTGTCGCATGTTGGAGGATCCCGTCGCCGCCGAGGATTGGAAAGAAGTACGAATTATGTGCAGGACACGACAAGGTGCCAGGCTGTGCATCTTCCAGAGCAGTCGGGTGCAAATATTCCGCTGCGTTAGCGCGGGCATGCGTACTTACTCGAAGGCGCCCGCTAGTGCTCTTAGTGAAATGCTGCCCTTTTTGATTACTGACAACAGTTCTTTCTTTGTTGAGCTCACTTTGAACCACTCGTACCTCAGGCACTATGGTTTTTTGTTCCCCTTAGACCATACATCCTTTTGTGTACACATAATTACGGAACCGGCCCTGCTGACACCAAATGCACTGTTACAAAATGTTGGCAGCGAACTTGCAGATGGGGGTAGAAGTGAAGCAGTGTGTGCCATGGGGGGGCGGGCCATAGATTCAGGCATTGAAAACTTGTTTGGGGCAAATGTCCTGGAAAAGTGGTTCGTTCCTGCTTCCATTAACACTCTTAATGAGCATAGTGGTATGCAGGAGCAGCCCACTTCTCGAAAATGTATATTGCAGATGCTTCGACAAGAGTATGAGGTGAAAGTGCCAGTTGGTAAGGGCAGGGGTGAGTACCGAGTCATGAGCGATCAGCCCACACGGCCAACATCTATACGTAGTATGCGAAAATGTGTCAGTGCTTCTTTACCTGTCCTCAATCCTGCAGCAGTGGAGAGGACTGAAAATGCCTCTTTATTCAATAAGAGAGAAGCTGGGCTTGGGGTCACCAATGCTGGCTGTGGTATTGGCCAGCTTGTGATGCATCTTAAACAGTGTTATGATGCTGCACTCGATTCAGAATTGCCGGTTGCATTGCTCACTTGTGCCCAAAACATTGTCAGTGTGGTTAAGCGGTTTGCTGAGAGCCAGGAAAGTGAATTGAGCAGTGGTGAAATTGCTTGCAAACTACTCCGAAATCATTTCACTTTAGATTGTTTACAAATTGCAGAGAAGTATGTCAGCCTTAAAGATGATGACAGCATGAAGCGACGTGTGCGTGAATATCAGCTGCAGGCCTTGTTGGCCTTAGAAGAAGAAGTGAATTTTCAGCCTGCAGGCAACTGTGTGGAAAAGGTGACATCCCTTCTTAGGACACTTTCTTTTATCTATAGCCCTGTCATAGCCAGTGAGTTTTTGAAAGGGGTGGTAATCAGCGGCTACCTAACAACGCTTAAAGATATTATTGTGGAGATTGGAGAGGAACTGAATGTACCACTTTCCACTGAGCATGACTCTCCCCTTGCTTCTGAAGGTGACTTTTTTCAGTTAGACTCGATACCATCTGTGCAATCTCAGGAGTCTTATCTATCAAGCATTCCGTCTTCACTCAATTTCCAGCGAGGCATTGATAATCCTGCAAATGCTGTAGAGAGCAAAGCTATGGCTAGAGTAGACCTTTCTCAGCCTTCAGTGCTCGAGAAGCGCCAAATCGTAGTGAAACAGGTCTCATCAAAATGTCGAACCATTGACCCTGAAGTACCAAGGAAGTGTAAAGAAAGGACCAAGACGGAGAGCGCACAAGGAAATGAAAATGTGACAAATAGTGCAAAGCCACAAAAGAATGCCCGTTTAACACCAAAAGCAAAGCGTCGGCGTGTTTTGAAGACGACATTTGTACCAGAGACACCTCATAGGAAACAGGGCCGAAAAGCTGTTCAGCGTAGGCAAGAGCTTCTGCGGAAAAAGTTCAGTGTAACAATATCACTGCCATTAGTGGAGGAAACTCCAGAAAAAAAACATCATTCTCAGCCAACAGCATCGAAATCTCAAACTCCAGTCAAATATGCCACACAAGACTTGCTGAGCTGTGCCGCAGTGCAACATGCTCATTCGAGCACAACACCGAAAAGAGGGCTTCAGCCTAAGATGCTTTTCTCCTGTTTTCAATCAACCCCTCCTGGATGGAATAGCTCAGAGTGTCTTTTCAGCTCTCCCAACAGTGATATATCTGCTTGTGCTCTTGAGCAAACACCCAGGAATGAGAAGACGCCCAAGAAGCTTAATGTTTGTTCAGGTAATAAGCCGTCGGAAAGTGCTGGAAAGCAGTGTTCGTCGACACCACGCAGAAAAGTTTCAAAAAAGCTTCTAAGCTCTCCTTCAACACCAAAAGCAACACTGTCACACTTAAATGCTGTTGAGGCATCTTCAGGTGCCAAGCGAGTGCTGTCCAAGTCACCTGTGGCTGCTTTGGCACGGGCGACGTCATTGGCAAAGACTGAGACGCCGAGACGCTTGTTTAACATTAAGAGCTATGAATGCTCGCCAGTTAAGGATGTTGCTTTTGACAGTGTTGTGACAGCTCAGCCTGGTTTTGATGGACAGTTATGCTCTGTTTCGACAGAACAAAGTCTGCCTGTGAGTGACTATAATGTAATGATTGACACTTCCGGGTCGTCGGAAACTTCACAGGGGTCACCGGTGTTAGCTGAATGCACATCTCGATTTACTAGGAGCAAATCCCGGGAGACAGGTTTGACACCGCATGAACTGTTTGTGTTGTCACAAAAGAGCCCAGTAAAAAATGGAAGCCATGAATCAAAAAAGAAGGGAAGGAGGAAAACGGTGGGTTGTGCCATGTTGAAAAAGGCTAACCAAACTCCAAGACAAAGGGTGACTAAAAAGGTTTCGTACACTCCTCCTTCTGCCTTGAGTTTGTTGCACCTCACAAGCTCTCCTATGCTTTTAAAAAAATCGAACTGATTGTGCATTGTTTTATGTAGTGCATTTATAATGGATTTTGGTCACTTGTTTCTCAATCGTGTGCTTTTTTTTTGCTGTAAATTGTATGTTTGTGATTTTGCAGATGGTGTTATTTACTTTCAGTTGAAATAATATGATGTATATAGTGATTTTAAGCATGCAATCAATATTTTACCTGGTGATTTGATGATTGTCATTTGAATGAAATGATGTATGAATATCTGAAATAATTATGGTCATTTTAACTGGTAATTCATCCTCTTTTGACTCATTTCTGTCTCATGGGGACAGCCATTATTTGGTGCTGAGCCGTATACTACCCTAGTATGATTTTCATCCTTGGCAAATGTTGGAGTGATAATTTTATTCCCAATCATTCCAGCCTTTCATGGAACAACATTAAAAATGTTGAATCTATTCCTTGCTTGGAAATTGTTTTCTGTGCCATGGCTCTTGAACTTTTAACCAGATAGATTTTATAGCAGCTGTATTAAACAATCGTTTTATTGAAGCTAACAGTATACCTTCTTTAGAACATTGCTTGTTTGAAGAGCTGGCAATAATGCAATAATGGCTGGCATTGATGCATCTGCCTGTATAGCATATGTTGCTTGTTCTGTGATGTTTAATGACCTGAAGCTGCATACAGGTTAGGAGAGGCATTGTCATGGCGAGCTGTAGGTTATTTTAGCCACCTGGGATGGGCCAAGAAAAGAAAAACTGTCTCGTGTCCTTTTCTCGGTTTAAGTGGCTGTTGGCTTTCTTCATATTAGTCTCGTCACGAGCCCTTCATTTTCCTATCTTTGTCTGCTAATTGCTTAGAAAATGTGTATTTTGTGCCGAACATATTGGTTGATCAAAGAAATTGCTGTATGAAAGGTTCATGGATCTGGATTGCCAGTGTAGGGTTGTTTGATTTGCCTTGCAGTATACAATAGCCATGATTGGCTATGGGGACACCGTTGCAGTGGGTTGCAGAATAATTTTGACAACCTGGAATATTTTAATATGCATTGACATCACACAGCTCATGTGCTTTCCGCCTCCATTGAAATCGATTGTGGGATTCGATCCCACGACCTTGGGCCCAGCAGGTGAATGCTAAAGCCGCTGCGATGAGCCCACTAGCACGTAGGAGCGAAATCTTGTGGATGTTCATGAAACTTGTGGCGAAACGTGTTGCTAGGTGCGATAAGGGTGTATTTTGCTTCAAGCTGTATCACAATCAGCACTAGATGCCTTTTGGGCACGCAATTTTTAAAAGCCCTCCCCCCCCCCCCCCCCAAAAAAAAAAAAAAAAAAAATCGTGCATATGCACCAGTAAAGGCCAGAAATGCGATGACGATAACTCCTACGAAATATTAAATGTATTGACGAACCGAGCTAGTTGCTGGTATAAAATTCCGTATTTTTTCCATATTTGCAGTCTAAAACTAAAACGTGGCAGCGGTGATTTTGCGGCATCGTTATATTTCCCGCGATTTTTCATCCGCTTGTGGGCAGCAGGAAACAGGAAACTCTCTTTAGTACGACTTCCGTTCCCGGTGATTGGCGCCGCCATGACTGCTATTTCTGCTTGAATTACAAACATAAACAAGCTATTCAGAGGCGGTCGCTTCGCATTGCTGTTCGCGACGCAACACAAAAATAACCGCAGTAGATTTTGAATTTGGGTCCCACTAGTGACCATGAGACATGACCCGGAGGAGCGCGCCGCCGCCGTGCCGAAGAGAGACGTAACTGGAGATTGGCAGGGGGCAGCAGCCCGCTGACGCTAGCGGAGCGGGTCTAGTGGGGACTTAGGCCTAGAGCGGGAGCGACACTTAGCCGCAGGCACCGCTGTGTCGGTTTCCCCGAAAACCGAATGATCGCCCGCGTCGAGCGCTTGACTGAATGTCAGGTAAAGAGTTGGCGCTCTTGCGTTGCGCCGTGCTACGCCCACAGTTGGATTATGCGCCCCTGAGATGCCTTATCTAGAGCATTTCGGCCCCACTGTGAGCTGCTGTCGCAGCTATCCCAGCTCGCGGACCTCGTAGCCGCGTTTAGCGTTTTCCTCACCCGTACGGTGACAGGAGGCCTATGTTATAGCAACTCAAAACAGGGTCTCTGCACTATTTTGCAACAGACCGTTGCGTCTGCTTGATTTCGAGATGAAGAAGCTATTCTCGCGTTTCGAGAGGATTGACCAGGGTGCAGCTAGGGAAGCCAACAACTTTGTCGGAAAAGTTTTCACTGTGGGACGGCACACCGTCACAGTGGAAGACGTGATTGCTGAAGGTGAGTCACGCTGCCATTATTTCATCCCCGCCCCCTTTTCGCCCTGATTAGCGCCAGCGTAGTTTTGTTCCCAAACATAACGACACTTTTTGGGTTCAGCGTCGTGTTTTCTGGCCGGCGAGTAGCAACTGCAAAAGGTGTTGCAACACACTGGCGCAAACGTAATACTGCCCTGAGCGGGGAAGTCTGTTCCCTCTGACAGGTGTCAGCTTGGTTGAAACTTTCATTTTTTCGTCTCTGCTGATCGACTAGACCTCTGCTTTTGTGCACACATCGGATCTCGTTCAGATTGCTTTATAAATTGCGAATGCTCTGGGACCTGCATTGTCTAGCGTTGAAAACTTGGCCTTCGCGGCAGAACTACTGCTAATTTTCTTAAACCCTCTTATTTCACGCCTGCCATTACGTGCTCCCCACACACGACCGTCGGACTTCTCTTGCATGCCGGAGCATAGCAGTTAAACGGTGTGAACGGGTGCGTCATTAGCTTGAAACACCTCCACCGAGGCGCAGTGACTGTCTTGCATGTGGCTGAGAACTGAAAAGCGAGTGTATGGTAGCTGTATTGGGGTAGCATTCAAAAGCGAGCTGTAGCTAGAGAGCCGTGTGGCGTAGCAGTCGTGCGCCTTGAATTTCCAATGAGGATGCGGTGTGTCACAATGAGACCAAGCGCACACGGCGAAAACGGGGTCAGCGGAGAGTGCACGGCCGAGTAAATGCCCCATAGTCCTGTCGACTTGGTGAGGCGGTGCGGTCAAGAAAAAACGATAAAGACCTCGCTCATCTGCACTGCTCGCCCGGGCCTTAGTAGATTCGCACTTGCCATACATTTCGCGTTTTAAGGGAACTGGAAGTCACCTGTGTTGCTGGCACTCCTCTGATATTTGCTTTTGTGCACTTCATGTAACAGATGCCAGATATGTTTTTTTTTTTATGGGTTTCGTGGAGGTGGAGCGTAAAATTCAGCACCACTGATGAAAGCTGGGCTTACGGAGATCTCGGAAATTGTCTGGTAACACTTTAGAGCTGCACGGCGGATATCTTAGAGACAGGTTGGAGCTGTGAAAGCAGGAGACGACATATTAGCAGCTTACTTTGTGGAAAGAAATTTTCATTTGTCAGAATTTCAGAAAGAAATTTGTCAGCACACTTGCTGACAAATTTCATAAGGACCCCCCATTAAAAAGAGGGAGCACATATTGAAATCCAAAGCACTCGCAGTGTAAAGCTCCTGCATCAACTACTCCGCAATTACGTTTTTAAAAAGCATATCCCTTTTATTATTGAAAATGGTCTTGTATCACGTAGTGTTCTGTGAAGAATGTGCGTGCTTCCTTTCTTTTTCTTTTAGGTGTCTGGAAAAGGCTTCATTTTTTGTGTTGCACATGTAATGACGTTAAAAAAAAAAAAATGTTCATCTGCTTGTTAAAAACTTCTTTCATCATTGACAGCACTTACAGTTCAGTTCCATTTAGTGACATTAAAGGAATTGTAAGAGCTGCCCTGCATCCAAAAAAATGTGATTAGAAATTGCATTCAAGTGCAGAATTCAAAATTACCACGAGTCTTAGTTCCTGCTGTTTTTATGCTGTGTAAACTGTTCCATGCTGAGCACGGCTTTTTTGGTTGTGGGATATATATATATATATATATATATATATATATATATTGTAGTGTCCGACCAACTCTCGGTGAGTGTCATAAAGATGACGAGCTTGTGTATATATGTATATATTTAAGTCTGCTTTTTGTACCCATTATCAGACTCTTTTGTCTAGCAGATCAATGAGTGAGTGGCAGACAGGGACGTTTGGCTTAAATCAAATAGGTTTAAATGACCTCTGAAAACCAAATGCTTCACCTTAGATTACTTACTTGTAGCTAAATTTATTGTTCATACACGAAAGTGTAACTGAGGTTTGTTGCATAGTCACAATGTAAAATTAGTGGTTTCTGGATGCCTTTTTCATTGTAGAGTACATCAAAGTGGTCTGATTTTTTAGTAACCTGAGCACTTGTCCGCATGAAGGTAGCTCAAAATGTTTTTAATTACCTTATGTAAGGTATAAGATCATTGGCTTTGCATTCTTTGAAGACCATTATGCTCGTTTGTTTTCAATGAAAGAATGCTTTGTATGGCCTATACATATTAAGGGACTATAAGCAACTAATTTTAGTTGCATGTTTTCTTCTTTGCAACTATGTGCAAGACATTAGAATGTGTGGATCATGAAATATTATGCACGTATGACCACTAAATAATTCATAATAGTTTCTTCTTAATGCTGTTCTGGATTTAGAGACCAAGTGATGATTGACTTGTAAGAAGTTACCTGAAGCATGAAGCACTACAATGTAGTAGCTAATATGTCTTTCTTAACATTTCAGCTCTGAGGCAGACTGTCTTAAAAGTTGTAATGTATTAAAACTATATATCAACACTTACATTTCAGTTTGTTTTGATGGCTCGTAGCCAAAGCAATTCTTGCATGTCACAGCCATTGCTGGGTTGTTAAATCTGAAACATCAGTAAACAGAAATTCAGTTGTCCTATTGTTTATTTTAGCACCTGTAAACAAATGCCATGTATCAAACTACTGTAGTTCATGTAGCAAAGTTTAAATTTTCTTTCACTGTTTCTTTATAAGGTGGTATTTCGCTTGAAAGTAGAAAAATAGTCATCTTGATAGAAAATATGGACAGCATAAACATAAGTGGACAGGACTGCGCATGTCCCGTCCACTTCCATTTCTGTTGTATTTTCTAGCGCAGTTAACTCATTTTCACGATGAACATCCGCAAGCTAACCCAGATTGCTGCTCTGCTGTAGAAAAATAGTATTAGGACAAAAAAGTTTTAATGGCCTCCGCATTCATTCTTAATGCAACACTTTTCGATAAATTCTTGGTTTAATGACAACTGCTTCTGTTTGTATCTAGGTTTTACTTCTTGAACACTAGTAGTTTTTTACAGGGTGCAGTACTTTTTTCTGTTTCAAGTAGTTATATCAAAGCATACTCATTACTCCTGCTTTGCTATGCCCTCGGAGACAAAATGAATTAAAAAAATGTTAAATCGTTTGTAACAAAAGTTGCAATATTTCATTGATACTGGGTGGGTGGCGAGTGCAGCTTTAAATATGCCAGTACTAACTATAGTGAAAAATAGCTTCAGTTGTTTAAAAAGAAACTGTTACATCTTTAATATTACAGAAAAGCAGTGTTCTCTATCACGTTTTTGTATCTGTGGCACTTTATCACTTCCTTGGTTCTGGGACTAATGAGAGTGAGTTTAGCCGGGATTGTAATGAGACTTTGGTAGAAAAAGTCTCAGTTTTCTCTTTTCTTCCCTTTGAACTGAATAATCTATAGGTATCAAAAGGAAATGAAGGGGTAGCTCAGCACGTGTATCTGGAGTATGCCTTGTGTTTCTCCAGCTGTGTAGGAATGCATGGAACGAGATAAGGGATGATTCAGAAATAAGTTTCATACATTTAGAAACACCAAGCTCCCATTCTTATGCAAGGGCAAGTGAACAGTGAAAACATTTTGTGGGTGATGAAACTAATCCAGCATGCCTTTTCAGTAAGAATTAGGGCCTGGGCTGTTTTGTCATGTGCGCTAAGTGAACCTGTTTATGTTCAGTAGTTTGACTGTACCAAGTAGTCATTCTAGTCGGACATTACTTCGCGCAAACTAGTCAAATGGCAAGGAAATGTGTTACTATGTAAAAAGCATAAGTTGTATTTGCAATTCAGCTGTCGTTTTGATTTCATTAATGAAATTAGAAAATCAGGTACTTATTAAAGCATTAGTGGAGACTGAAAAACTTCCTTTCAGAGCCACCATCTGTTGGTGCACTGCCGTGACCATTGCTTGATTTCATCACTTTTTTTCTAGATGTGTTAATTAGTTGCCTTGAAACTAATTTTTAATTGATGTTCTTGTTTTAGTAGAGTAAATGTGTTATGAAAAGCAGTGCATTGCCTAACTATAACATACTATTGATTGCGCACTGTTTTGTGCTCCTCTCTCCAGAAAGTGCCCCACCGTGGTGGCTCAGTGGTTACAGCACTCAATTGCTGAATCCAAGCATGCGGGATCGAATCCCTGCTACAGTACCCACTTTTTGATAGAGGCAAAAACAAGGCAGCTGTGTACTGTGCAATGTCAGTGCACGTTAAGGTACTCCAGGTGGTTGAGAAAAAAAAATGTTTCAAAATTTTTCATTTCTGCAGCACTGTTTCTGACATCACTAACATTACCTACACTTTGGTCCTACTTCATGAGTTCTGAACAAAATTTTCATGCTTGTATTAGTTCTAGGCATTTTACGGGTGCAATCATTGTTTACAGTTATCATTTCAGCCATTCGGTGTGTACGGAGCTTATTCTTAGTCACATAGTTGAATTTTGGTTTACTGTTATTGCTATTTTAAATAGTTTCACATGGCATTTTGACAACCTATATATCATCGAGTAATGTAATGCGAGCAACACCTCAAAAGGTTGAAAATGATTCCTGGGGTTTGTCTTCAAGGGGACACTGAGGATAGCTCTAAATTTTTTTTAATCTTTATATTATGACTCATGGCTGTGTTCAAACTTTTGCACAGAAGGATTGCACTCAGTCTGGAAGGCCTCCCAGAGTTGAATGCATTCCTTCAGCTTTTTATGCCACTTGCCCCATACATTCACTACTAATGGTGGTGTTTTGACTTCAGTTGACAAATGCTGTCAAATTATGATTATGGCTTTTGACAAAGTTTCAAATTGAAAGTTGTATATTTTGGTAATATTTAGTACCGCACTAGTATTATAATTGTCATATATAAGAAAAGCCAAATGACCAAGAAACAATATGCCATGCCTGAAGCATGTCCAAAGTATGTTGCCATGTATTGAAAACATTTAATAGCTACTTTTCAAATAGCCCATAAGTTGACCTTGGCAGGGTAATTGGTAGAATAAAAATGCACTTGCATTGTTATGCAGGTCTTTTTTTTTTTTGCTGTTGTTTGCATGAGATTATGATGATCAGGAGTCGGAGAAGCCACTTCTCAGAACATCCATAGAATGTGCACTAGCGAAACTGTTTCCTAAGCTGCATCTGCTGCTGCTGCAAGAGAAGTGAGGTTCGAGGTAAAATTTTTTATGAAACCTGTATGCACTGATGTAAGACAAGGCAAGTTGTGTATAAAAAAAAATCAGGGGGACGCTTGCGCTTTTCTATAAGAGTATGATGCAATGATGGCCTATGGCATCCACTTTGAAAAACTGACGTAGATGTGCAATTTGCACTTTGAAAGCTGCTTTCAACTTGGAATGTAGAGCTGCCATCTGCCTTGTCAATGCCGGATCAAATCTCTATGGAATGCCGGTGGCTGCAGCATTTTTATACTTTCTTATTTTACACATTTTTATGCTACACCATAATTATGGCGTACTGCAAAAGCCTTTCGGTTGAACGTGCCCTATACACTATCATGTAAAAAGCCTTCCTGAAGGGGCTCGACTTAATTGCTTAGGTTTCTAAATTAGTAGTGTGGCCTGGTATTCATTGATTTCCATGTTTAAATGAGAAATCACTTCTTGCCATTATTTTAGAGGAGTAATAGGCTGTATTTTGTATGCTTTGTTCTGAATCTAAATGCAAATGTGATTGGTGTTTTGTTTTTTTTTTTCATTGTTTTTCAGGCGGCTTTGCAATAGTGTTCCTAGTGAAAGGGTCTAACAATGTGAGGTATGCACTGAAGCGGATGTTTGTCAATGAGGAACATGGCCTGAATGTCTGCAAACGTGAAATACAGATAGCGGTAAGACTTCGTCAATGGCAGCATGTTTTATCTCTTTGTCTATTGAACGGTGGTACAAGTTCTGAAAAACAAACTTTTTTTTTTTGGTTTCCATGTGTTACCTGATTTGTGCTGCAACTTCCGTTTTTCTTTTTCTTCAAGAATCCGTTAGTCTAATCTAAAGACGATTTTCACTGAACATAGCATATTGTTTTTAAGCTTTGTAACTGTGAAATTCTTGTTGATGTGCTTGACTGAAAGGTGTACATTGTGAGGTATTGAGCAGTCTCTATCAAAATATGGATTACGGCCAACACATGCGTAAAGGTTTGTGAAGTTTGGAAAGGTAAGTTATCTGCTTGTCATTCTAAAAGCACCTTTGGTTATTTCTGAGAACTGAAATTAAGGCTGGAATGGAAGTGCTGCTCCATTTGCTCCATACTGCTCCAAACTGCCTTTTCCGCTCCATCCTGCTCAAGAACACAATATTGCTCCAGATTTGCTCCAGAGCAGCTGCCGTGGTGTTTTTCTACCAAATTTAGGGGAACATGAAAACGATGGCAGCACACTGGTGGTAGAAGTGTAATGCAGCATGTACTGGGCTTTCTAAAAATTTTCAGAAGCTAGGAAAGTGCAGTGCATAATAAATATTTGTTTGCAGGCAAATTTAATATGACCTGCAATTGATTGAAGGTGATTAATTGTGGAAAAATGCACTGTGCATATGAAAAGAACATCTCGGCCTTCTGCATCGTTGGTGGGAGAGAGAAACTAGAGCAGCAAGCAGAGCAGATAATGTAAATGAACTACCATGAAGCTAAGCAGATAGTGTTAATCAACTACCATGAACCATTGGGGAACTTGTCCAGCTGCAAAAACTACACGGATTGTTATAATACTTTGCTGTGAAAACGAGCAGATTTTTCACCATAGAGCCACATTGTCAATGACAAGTCAGCCAAAAGCATGCGGTGGTGTTCCTTAGGTGCCAATCACCTAAAACCTTCTCAAGGGTGTTGGAAAGCATGAAAACAAGCCCCAGCATTATTCAAGCAAAAACATGAGGATCAGTTGGCAGGAGGCAGTAAAGTAGAGAAGCTGAAGGATGAAAAGGCTACTCTTCAGCGCCATCGATCCTCCATGCAAGCACTACTGAGCAGTGCTTAGGAATATGGTAGGATCATAAAGGATATGCACAGGGTAAAGAGCGGAAATGTTGTGCCCATTGATTTGAACTACAAACTAACGATGCAGCTTGAGCGCATCAAAGTGGTAGGCTCCACGTTTGAATCCATCAAGTGAAAACAGGAAGTAACAAGGTAAAACTTGGTGATTGGTTATGAAGTGCATTAAGTGAGCGTTGCATATGCTGCATATCTTTTCGGAAATCAGCCTGTGATGTTTTAAACATCTTTACACATTTTAGCCGTTTGTCTGGTGCATATGCAGAAAACCATTGGACATTGCATAAAAAGGAATCAGAGTGGGGATTTTTTATGTCAGGAATAGAAGACTGCAGTTATCAAAAGTGTTTGGCCCTACAAACATGCTCCAAAACTCGTTTTATTGCTCTAAAGCTGCCTCAAAATGGCATTATCACTGCTCCCTGAGCTGCTCTGAAATGCTTGAGCCTGCTTCCACCCCTGTTAATGCCTAAAGGCTGGCAGTACATGCTGTAAATACTTTCCCTGAACTACATCTGCTTGAAAGGGATTTTCTGTTATCAGATGGTATTGCGTCCCTCGTGGAAAGAGTTAAGTAGCTCTTCATGCTTAGCTAGTCTGTGTGGGCTGTATTTGTGGGTGCCTTCGAGAGCATCATTCTTTTGCGAAGAGCTAATCTTATTAAAGCCTTTACCAGCCTTCGTATGGACATCTGTTAAAAAAGGTGGCTTCAGCCTTTGTTTTTCTGGCATACTGAATAAAGTCTGAAGTGTATAGTCAAATGCTCTTACAACAAATGCCTTGGCTACAGAAGTGACCCGATTATTAAAAGAGGTACTTTGGCCTATATTCTAATAATGCTGTTGCTGTGCTCCTCCTGCCAAGTGAAAGTCACATCCTACAATCATGGGACAGTCAGTGACATCATCTGGCATTGTGACAGGTAAACGGGGGAAGGAAGCATACATGCATGTGACTGGTCCTTGAGCAGCGGAGTGGACTTTGCGAACATGCACAATGCCTGTGTCTTCTATTCTCGGTGCCTGCCATAATGTGCATAATAATGTGCAATCCTCTTCTTACTGCGGGCTCTGGCTACAAGGGGCACAGAAGGGGGCTCTGAATCCTGGGCCATGTCCAGGCTGTACTGTCCAAAAGGTCAGCTGTCAAGCTACACTAATCATGCATGCTATTGTGCCATTCTCTAGAGTGCAAGAAGCTCGCATATACCGCAGACTTCAATTGAAATGACTGTTAGTTTCTACCAATGCAACCTTGTACATCAGCCCCACTGTCCTAACTGCCCCTCCTACAATGCAGACATGAAACACCCTCTTCTCTTGCTCCGTTGCCCTCATCTCTCACCATTATCCAAACTCCCTATTCCCTACCTGGGCTGCCTGTCTGGAACCTAAAAAGTACCCGCAGTGATTCATGGTTTGGCTGGCTATTGCTACGGTGCAGCTACTGGCAAAATATGTGTGAGGGCTATGGCTCTGCATCTGAGATAAAACAAACAACTGTGACTTGCACCGCTGGATTATAGGGAACTAGGAGACCCGCAGACCTGTTGCCGAAGTTGAAAGCAAAGGTGGAAACTGAAAAGAATCTACCAGCTTCTGCTCCCCCCATAGAACGAAAAGTGAGGGGAACGCTTTAGTTCCGCCTTTAAGGGTATGATGTGATAGTGGCCAGTGTCCTTGCAGGGAGCTTCTGCATTGAGAAATCGGCGTAGATGTGCAGTTTCTAGAACGTGGAGGTGCTATCTTTCTTGGCAACAACTTCTCAGGTCTCGATGGAGTTCAGGTGGCCGCCACGTGCCTGTGCCACAAGATTCTTTAGACTGGTTTCCACCTCTTCTTTGAAACCTTCCTCTTGAACTAGGGTACAGCAATGGCTTTTCGGCACGAGCCTAGTAATAATAAAGGAGTTAGAATTGAAATTTCAGTTGGCCAAGCACACCCTGACAGGCTACAAGGTCAGTTGGTGTGTACTCCAGTTGGGCAAAGCGTCTGATGCGGAAGCAGAAGAGTGGTAAGTGTGTGAAATGGCCAGCTAGTCCATCGATCTGATGTTTGAATGATTGTAGTGAGGTATGCATACTCAGTCGGCAGTGGCAAGACAGGCAACATTGTAGGGATTGTGCTCCTTGAGTGACACTAACATGCTCCCACTGCTGTTGTTTTGATGGTTAGAGGCCATTGCAACAGGAAGAGGGTGGAAGCTGTTCTGAGGACCGTATAGATCACCCTTCTTTCCTTTCTGCCCATTCAGCCTCTCATCTTTATTCAATCACCAAGGCTGTGTACGGGAAGCAAACGAGAGATCGGGGCTGAGACAGGCAGCAGCATAGCGTTTTCCTTCCTAGTAACTAAGTTGTAAATGCGAGCACCTGGTATGTTTGCACTAGTCCAGACCCCAGCAGGGTCCTGCGCCCGCCTGTCAGCAGGGCCTGATTTTACTTGGCTCTCTTTCGCCTCTACGCTCTACACATTCCTCGTCCTCTTTTGTACCGTGCCAGTTTCGGTTTAACCCTTTGGTTGGTCGTGCAGTCTGTGAGCGAGCTTAGTTTTGCTGCGAATTAAAAATTTTCACCTTGCGTGTGCGATGCCATGTCCTTGCTTTCGGGTCTTTTGGTAGGGCTGTGGGTTGTACTGGGAGCTAGAGATTGGTGCAGTGCTATGTAGTGCAGCTTACTGAACAAGCAAGAAACACTTGTGCTCTTAATGTGCTTTCCTCCATTTGGAGTAAGAGCACAGGTGTGCTACTGGCTGAGCCTTTTGGCATGCTCATGCCCGAACTTGCGGTATATGGGTCAAGTGCCACCTAGCAGCACACTTAGCAAAGGTATATAGTACATTGCACATATGGATGATCTGTCACAGCTTTACTGCTGCTTCCTCACTGAGAATAGAAGATGTGGGTGGCAGCAGCCTGCCACTAAATGACTTAAAAGAAAAAATGCTTGCGTTTCTAAAGCTCCAGATTCCCAAAAAGTGTCTTTGTGCATCACTACACTGGAGAGCTTAGAAGACAATTTGATAGTGTCTGCTTTGAAAAAAAGAAAAAAAAAAATGGACGGCCTCGAGCACCTTTTTAAATAACTAAACACCACTTTTATTGATCTTTACATTTTTTTTGTGTGTAACATACGGTAAGTCCACTTGCTACAAACTTTGGATACAATCATCAGAACCCATGTGTCCATCAAAATTGGGCTCTACTGCAAAAATGTTCCCTCCTTGTTCTGCGCACCGTTGGACTTAGCAGCTTTGGGTCAACCATAGCTGCATATTCTTTTAGGCACATAGTAAAAATATGCATATTACTCACTTCTTGCACTAACTCTTGATGGTGGCAGTAAGAATAAAACTAGCCTTCCACCATGTTGGTGGCATCTATAGGTGCTTGTTTGCTACTTTTGCAGAGCAACCTGAGTGGCCACAAGAATATAATTGGCTTTGTGGATTCTGTAATCAACCATGTTGGTGGTGGAGTCTACGAGGTCCTCATGCTCATGCACTACTACAAAGGTTTGTTCTTTGCCTGTTTGAGCATCCCTTTGGTAATGAGCTACTGAATGGACATAGTGAGCTGGCGCTTAACTCCTTTAGACCTGTCAAAAAATGGCCTTGCAAAATGTTGATAAATGTGGCCTACAATCATGATGTAGGCTTGCTAAAAAAAAAAAAAAAAAGTAGTAAAATGAATAATAAAAAATTAGAATAACAATAATTTAGAATGAATTATGAGCTGAAGTCCATTTTGAAGGCATGCCATTTTCATAAAAACACATCAATACTAAATTGCTAAAACCTTTATTTGCTAAATTGCTAAAAACATTAGTTTTCAATTTGGCTTTTCTCTGCTCATAGCACAGTTTACAGTTCTTGCATTTTCAAACATAATGTGTTTTATAGCTAGCATGTTTTGCAAAGGACAGCAAAGCGTGATAGTTTTCTATCAAAATTGAAAATTTGCTCCAAGAGGTGCTCATTGAAATCCAGGTGGTCTGGAAGAACTTCACACTTTTTGAAGTTCTGGAAGAGCCACTTCGCATGATGGGGCTTTCCTTGTTGCTGAAACCATAGCGAAGGAAAATGAAATGGCAGGGAACTGAGAGTAAGCATGGGTAACTGCTCAAGAGCAAGCTGAAATTGAAACTGTGCTTTCCTTGGAACACTAGTAGAACACTAGTAAGATCGGAGCCACTGCTGGGATTAAAAATTCGCAATATAAGCAGCAGGATCGCATGAATGGTGCAAAATTTCTAACATGTCCAGATGTGAACTCTACATCATTTTTGTTGGCATTTCACACCATCCCCTTTCAAGTAATTATTTCTTTTATGCCGCCACCTGCTGAAAAAAAAAAGTGAACCATTTTTTTAAACCACAAGACTGAAACTAGTTGTCATACTATCTGACTAGTGGGGCTATACATTCTAACACACGGAAATTTGCATTCATCAGCACATCAAAAACAGTATTTTATGTTTGAACGCTGGCCTATGGTGTAGTTCTGAAAGAGTTAATGCCTTCCTGTAATCATTGATCAGGTTACTTATTAGCCTGCTGCATGCTATTGTTCGATGAAGACTTCCTTTTAAAAGTGGTTTAACCAAATGGGACACCTGTTTATATAGATATTCAGATTAAAACAGTCACGCCAAGAAAAAAAAACAAGTGGTGCTTGTTTGAGGGCATTTTCCGGTCATGGAGAGTGGAAGACGTGCATGTAGTCGTGTACTCAGAAAAAGTGATTTTACTTTGGTATTGTACTTCTAATAGTACTTCAGATAAAAGGAACTTTAAAGGCCACTGAAGCAGTAAAACTGTGAAAAAGTTGTCAAGTTACACTGAGTGATTAGTGTACTGAGATAAAGATTCATTTTTGCTTGTGATTGAACACAGATAAGCCAGAAAGTAATGTAAAAGTTCAACATATAATGACTCCCAATATGAATTCTAGTGACTGTGGCCACTGAAATGCATGCATTATTAGTTTCGTTCTCAACAAATTCATTTTTTTTTTTTTGCATTACTCTACCAGTGGGCAATAATACAATGAAAATAGGACCTGATTTGCTTACCACAACTTTAGCCCAGAAGGCTGTTCAGTAGTGTAGAGAATGGAGGTTTGGTCTGCTAGCTAAAAAAGCTTTCCTTACTTTCGCTGACTTGGCTTTCCGCATATATAAGCAAGGATTATATTATTCCTCTATTATTCTATTTTATTTTTTTGCACAACTGCAAAACCCAGTGCCACTCAACTCAAACATTCACTGTCAACCTTGATTTTGCATCCTTTATGGCCCTGAATGCTGGGACACGGTGGCTGCCCTGGGGGCTAGGATGGAGAAGGCAGCATTTGTAGAAATAAATAAAAGTATAAAATAAAAAGCACAGGTTTTGCCTAAGTAAATGAAATAAGCCGACAAAAAAAAAAAAAACTGTTGCAGTTCAGCAGATGACATCTGGGTCATTACCTTGTCTCTCTGGTCATTAGACCGTGAAACCAGATTGGAGTCTCATGGTGAAAGGGATGGAGCAGCATGGAGGAAAGAAGCAGACAGGGCCAACTCCTCCTTCCTCTTTGCTATTCCATTGTTTGGCTGGCTCTCAACGTAGACTTATCCAACTTGTCTAGTGTGCAGTGTTATTGAAATTTAACGATCATTGGGCAGGACTTGTGTTGTGCCTCTGTTATGCTGCCATTATGTCCAGGGGGAACAAAAATGGCAAGTACTTGCACTGCTTCTAGTGTAAAGGAGGGACTTGATTGCAACCACTTCCCAGAGCAATGCTTAAGAACAATGTTTTTTTGTGTATAGCAGTTCTGTGGCTTTCACAATGACATGACTAGATCTCTGTAATAGTGCATTATGTGGATAGCCTGTCTACTCACTGAATGCTGAGTAGGCGAGCACAGGAGTTGTAGCCAATACTTATCTGCATTGATGTGCTGTACATCAGTTGACCAGATTTTGCCATTATTTCAGTTTGCCATTTTTCCTGCATTTCTCCCCTTATTGGCATTCTTTTTATTTTTATCCACGTGCAGGGCATGTGCTGCAGCTGATGAATGACAAGCTTCAGTCTGGATTCTCGGAGCAAGAAGTCCTCAAGATCTTTTGTGACATTTGTGAAGCTGTGTCACGGCTGCACCACTGTCAGACACCTATTGTGCACAGGGACCTCAAGGTGGTCTCTCTGTTAGCTGCACTTCTCCTTGTGCATATCATCATGAGCCTAATTAAGATGTGGTTACAGTGTAATTTTATGGCTTTTCATGGCCATGACATTATCTTTTGAAGCATTTTTTTCTCTAATATTTTGTATATATGTGTGGTTAATGGCTGCTGCAAATGTGATAAAAGGATGTAGCAGGTGGAAACCACCTGCTACATCTTTTGGCACAGATTGCAGACAAGCCAGTTAGGCAAAAGAGGGAAAGAGGTATAAAATTAACTAGAATGCTGCATGAACTAACGTTGGCTCTTGAAAGGAAATCTTGGGTATAGTGTGAAGTCAAATTGCAATTTTCACGTGTGCTGGGAGCACTGTAGGCCATTTCTCTACTCTGATAGGTAGCCATTTTCATGATAACAAATTGTGTGCTAGAATGCGTGGACAGTAGCAACATTTTGAGTGGTGAAGCTGCTCTCGCGTAATCGTCTTTTTCATGATGCTTACTCAACTCTGGATAATGTGCAGCAGTGTTCACAGTAGGTGAATGATGGCATATATGTCATGAAGTGCAGGCCTCTTGCTGCCATGTTCCCTGTTATAGAAATGATGGGCTGGGGGCAGTTGGGGAGAAATTTGAGACCATGATCATTTTAGTCTCTCAGAGTAACTTTACGCTGTGAGTAAAATGTTTTTGCAAGTAGGCCTGCATCTGTGTCCCTTATAGATATTTAGTTTTCATTTTCCATCCTACCATGAGCATGCACTGATCTTTTGTACCAGTTTGCCCCGATTGTGAGAGCTATTTTGGAAATAAAGCAGTGAGAGGGGGCTAGTTGGGGGAACATTTTGATGGAAATTGCACGCTACACTAGGGAAAAAAAAGAAAAGGGAGAAAAAAAAGACAGTGAAAGCACACAGAGCAAGTTTAGAACAATTGTCCTGTGTACATTGGCAGTCCTGTTTTTTCCCCCCCATTTTTCTTTTTTTCTAGTGTAGAGTGCAATTTCCTTCAAAATTTTGAAAATCACATGGCGTGCAGTGCTCGTTGCTTCCAATCTGGCGCTAGTATGCTTGCAGCAGCACTAGCACTGCACGCTGACTTTTGAGTATACAGAGATGCCGTGTAATGGCTTGTGAGTAGTGCTGCTGCTATTTGAAAGCAATGGGGTCTCGCATGCTTTTTTATTGCTGTGCTTAGTTGACAAGGCAAATAAAGTCTTGTTAATTTTACTACAGGACACCATTGCACATCTTCCATGTGTTTTTTCCACTAGGAAGTTGCTGCATTTTGTCCCTCCTCGCAGTTTGCCTGGCTGTATTGTTTCTGGTCTGTATATTAACTTTGTTAGATTTCTGGGCCAAAAACATCACCCTTTCAGATTGCGTAGTTTCAGAGGTGTGTGCGTGTGCGTGCATGCGTGTGCGCGCTTGTGTGCGTGTGCGGCCTCTGTATTAAGGTCTTACCTGGTGTTTCAGGTGGAAAACATTCTGATCAGCGATTCTGGCCATTATGTGCTGTGTGACTTTGGCAGTGCCACAGCCAAGAGTCTCGACCCTCAGACTCAGGGAGTGGCAGTTGTTGAGGAGGAGATCCTCAAGTGAGCATAATCTTATTGGTGTCCTTTCATATTGATGAACTTGCGGATATTTTGTATACAAAATTTATAATTGCCAACTTTTCAGTGTGGAAAATCTGCAAGCTAAAGAAACGTGCTGTGGTACAGTAGAGTTTTATTGATGCATCTCTCATGTTGGCTTTGCCTTCCTTAGGTTAATTACCACCGTCGTGTAAATTGCCACCAAATGTATTTGAATTTTTCACTGTGAAATATACAATACAGGCAACTTAACCTGCTGAGGTCAGACTATTTCAAAGTATTGACTTTTTTGTGCATTTGCCTTGTGCTTTTTTATCCCAGTAATTGCAGCAGCTCTGCATTAGCTTTAAGGGAACATAATGCAGTCTGTTTATTCTTTTTAATCTATAAATCGGGAATATGCCAGAATTGCCTAGGGAGATGTATCAAGGACTTGAATTTCTGTAGTCTTTCTTGCAAGCAAATTGCTATCATTTTAGAGCAACGAAATATTGTGTTAACAGTAATCTCGTTAATCTAGCCGGCAAAGGACCAGGAAAAATGTTCAGCCTTTCTGAAGTAAAGATTATCAAATGGCCTTAAAATATTGCTGAAAGCAGTTTCTATCAGTAATTTTATCAAATGGATGCGTGGAATACAGTTGTCTATACATTTGAGGTGAAAATTGAGCGACTACGACAGTATTTTGTGATTTCGTCAAATGCTTTACTTTGAGCACACTGTCAGGAATTTGAAGGAATTGCTCCAAAATAGTGCCTCCACAGCCCTTTTTATTTAGAGCAGAGGAAGCATGGTAGATGTGGTGGAGAGAAATATGTAGGCGTGCAGGTTCGAGAAGGTTCTGTATGGGCGATAGATAGACTTGATGTGCTTCAGTCGGGGCCAAGCTCTTAGTTCGGGTTAAGATTTTCCAAATTAATGGGGGTTGAATTAATGAGGTTTTACTGTAGTTAAACCAGCTGGAACATTCTTCCAGCTTTTGGCATTTACTTGATGCGGCTGTTTTAATAACAAACGTCGCTGCAGCAGTTTTCACCACTGAATCTTTCAGTCTTGGGATTATAGGACAGTATTCTCAGCATCTTAATTGCATTTCTCTAGGAGCCTTTTATTTTACTTGCACTGCAGGTGTGTGGTGTAGACTTCACTTGGTACAGTTGTAAGGCTAGCTTTGACATCTGCAAGGCTTTTTCCGAGCAGTAATGGAAGATGCAGATGCTTTCTAGAAATAGGAGATGACACAAAAAGCGCCCTTATGCTGTACGTACATGGTCAGGCACATGAAAGATTCCCGGATTGTCTAAATTAATCCAGAGCCCTCCACTATGGTGTGCCTCGTAGCTTCAGTCTCTTTAGAATGTTTAAGTCTCATTTACCATACTGTGCGATCTTGCTTGGCTTTCAGATATACAACACTAGCCTACCGTGCACCTGAGATGGTGGAGCTCTATAGCGGGAAACTTATCACGACAAAAGCAGATATTTGGGTAAGAATTATTCTTTAGTTTCTCATGCTGTTGTATTTCAGGCAAAGCTGAATAATTTGCGTTGTTTCTTGTCATTGTTTACTTGATTGAAAAAGTTTTTTTGTTTCTTGCTAACTTGCCATAAGGCATGCTACAGAAAGTCATGCAAAACATTTTCTGCCAAAAACTGGAGAAGACTTTTGCTTTTAGAGTTGTCCATTAGCCACTTAGGGAAATCCTCCTTCCTCATCGCCGACAGTCCTACTTTCTGAAGAATCCGTGTCCTTGACGCCCTAGCCCCTGCACAAGTCCACAGCAGGTGGCAAACATCCACCTCTGCAGCCGGTGTAGAACATTTTGGGCAGGTGGTCTGTTCTATTTCTTGGGAGCACCATCGACATTTTACTGGCGGGGTAAGGGCCTCCCCAGCCCTTATCCTTCTAAGGGATACTTCTTCCAGTCTAGTTATTAGGGAGGGGGTAAGTGCACGGCGGGATGAGGGTATGTGTACTGTACTTCTCCACAGGGATGCTAGGATGAGGACTACAGAGCAGACATCAAAAGGTAGTTTGGTGGGTGGTGTATTAGTGTTTGGAATTTGATGTGTGAGGTTGTCAACATTTCTTTGCTCAGTGGTCTCAGCATTATCTTGTGTCTAGTGTATTTGGAAGCATATTTTTGTTTCTTTACTAAGTGCATGAATCTCATGTGTTACACGTAGTGTCTTTGTCACTCTTTTCAGTTGTTTTATGGCAGCTAAGGAGTCTGTATAGATGTGGGCTTCTGTTATTGACTCTATTTTATTTATGGCTTTCATTGCATCGCGGATTGCATAAAGTTCCATCACAAGCGGTTCCGGATGCTCAGTTTCGTATTCATTATGTATGTTTAACTCTTCGTGAGTCAGACTGGTACCTGCTGTTCTGCCGCCATTTTCTATAATCGACGCGTCTGTATATGCAATACAGGTTCCTGGGAGTACATCAACCAGAGGGTGAGATGCCGGCTTATCTTTACGATGTAGCTTAGTCGTTTTATTCGTCTTAATAGTTGTGAACTCCCATGGAGAGGGGTCAGCCATTGTCGGCGTTTGCCATGTCACCGAATTGGTCAAGGATGCCATGGGTATAACATATTTTCGTTTCACATTCCTTGTTCCCTCTCGTTGTTCAATTAGTTCTGTCAGTGTGTTGAGCTGCGCATATTCCTGAAATATAGAGTTTGTTCAAGTTTGAGGTGCGCAGCAAAGCTCAGTACATTGCTTAGAAACAACTTCATATCTAGGATTCTATTTGCAGTAGTGGTGGCCATGATATTTGATGCAAAATTCTTGTTGCTTTATAGGCCGGGAGAGAAGGTTCCCTACAACTACATTGGCGCTTAGTGTGCCTTGATTGTATGAGGAGGAGGAAGATTCTTTTTGTTGTATTTATTGGCTCTCGCTAGGCTGCATTGGGGTTTCCAACATTTTCAATACAAAATTTAGTCAATGCGATGCCGGGAGAGATCTAGCTGAAAGCCTAGCTTACTGCTTTATCACATTAATACAGCCTTATTATTAACACAGAACATTAGAGGGGCCATGTCGAAAAAATTTTTGTGGTTTAGCTCTGGTTAACCCTAGTTGAATTGCAAAAGCAACGGCGGAAGCTTCTTTTGCCTGCTAAATTATTCCCCTACGTGCCTGCGTGTCGTGTCGTAGGGGTAACGAGAATGCAAACGGTTCTGGAAGGCCGATTTCTGATATCACCCTCTCGTATGAAAGGAGCGACCCAAGCTGGCAGCTCCTGCCCGTGGCATAGGGGTAACGTGAATTCAAACATCATGCCGGACTGACTTTTTTGGGGACCACGGATACGGACGCGGCACACAGCGACGAGCGGTTGGACCTGGCGTAGTATTGCTTTTGCGATAAAACGGATCCTACCACTGTTTCTCCTAAAGCTCTCTTCGGCTGACTAGGCTCTCCACTGCACTGATGCAATTAAAATTGTCACCGCTTGCACCCACAGAAGATGCGCAGCCCGTTCCTTTTTTGAGGCTACCTTCTGCGAGCTATCACGACAAACTGGCCAACAGGCATGGCAAAAATGTTTCTTCTCATGCCATCAACGTTCACGTGCAAAACTGCATACGCTACAATGTTGTCCGTCCTCCCGTAGATCATGGTAAGGTAAAAAATTAGTTGTGGTTTAGCTTTGGTTAACTCTAGTTGAATTGCGAAAGCATCAACGGAAGCTTTTGCCTGCTACATTATTCCCCTATATGCCTGTGTGTTGTAGGGGTAACAAGAATGCAAACAGTTCTGGCAGGCTGATTCTGATATCACCCTCCCGTATGAAAGGAGTGATCAGAGTTGGCAGCTCCTGCCCGTGCCATAGGGGTAACATGAATACAAACGTCACGGCAGGCTGATTTATGAAGGACCACAGACATGGACGAGCCGTTAGACCTGGTGTAATATTTCTCTTTCAATAAAACTTCCTTTTTGCAGTGAGTCCGCAAAAAGGAAAAGTGGGGAGAGGTAAAGTTGAGAGGTTGCGTTGAGAGAGAGAGAGAGCATGCATGCGGAAGGAGAACAAGCACTGATAAAGAGCGAAAAGGAAGCATGCGCTAGGTGGAGAAAGAAAGAAGTAGAAGAAAAAGAAGCGTGGAAAGGGAATGAGGAATGGAGAAAGCGCGCCTCTGAGTTGATGTATTGGGCTGAGAAAGAGAATAGCATCCGATGCTGGCAGGGAGGAAACTTGGACCTTCAGGTTGATAAAAAGAGCTTGCAAGAGGCAGAATAGAAACAGGAGCACCATGTGAGTAAGCAGAATGGTAGAAACTAGGCCTGTGTGAGTATATTTGGTAATTCCTAATATTTGATCATGCAGTCAAGTATTCAATATGCGATTCAGTCTGAATGTTCGGAACTCAAAATTTGCACCACCTCGGCCTTCGCCTCGCCTCAGGCGCTTTTCGAACTAGCCCAATCGCTAGTCTTTATGTCGAGGCGAACCGATGGTCACTGCAACGAAGAGAGTTTTCTTATGTAACTTATGCCACGAAGGTACTATGCCAGCTGGATCATCCATGTCGCTGGCTCCTGCTTGACACAACTAGCACAGAACTTTTCTTAAGAAAACCATCACTAACGCCACCATTCCCAATCAGAGTTGCCACGCATATTGAACATCTGGACATTCCAGTTACCAGTCTTCATACAACTTCCATGAAAGATCTATTTCCTCCTTCGGAAATACACGCTGTTAATTGTGATCTATCATTCCTTGAAGTCTGGAAACGTGCCCCCTATTGCCATACAGCAGCACTTCATGTCACTTCAGGCAAAGTACATATGAAATGAGTATTACACTGATGCTTCAAAGTCTGCTCAAGTCTCCTGTGCAGCACATGGACCACAGTTTTCACAGTCAATAACATTGAACAGACATACAACTATATTTACTGCTGAATGCCATGGTATCCTTTTAGCTGTGAGACACATTATAGAAAATATACAGACATCGATCATCTACACACACTCCATCAGTGTTTTAACGTCCCTATCCTTTTGGAAGTGGCATAAGAAACCAGTCCTGAATTCTCTTTATAACACCCATATGTCTGCCCATAAACTAGAACTTAAAATTACACTGTGTTGGGTGCCAGGCCACCGCTGTATACCAGATAACGAGGCAATTGATTGGCTTGCTGCATCAGCTGCCCTTAGAAACACTACAGACATTAAAAACACATCATATCAGGACCTCAAGCCACACACCAAACATATGATTCGACAACAATGGCAAGAGGAGTGGGACACAACAACTGAGAATAAACTACACATAATAAAACCAAGGATAGGCAAGTACACTACAGAAAAACAAAACAGATTCAAAGAAGTAGCTCTGTGCAGGCTTAGGATAGATCACACATATACAACACATTCATACCTTTTAACAAACTCTCCTGCACCCCATTGTTCTAGACGCGGTGACCGGCTAACAGTGCTCCATGTTTCAATTGAATGTCCGAGACTTGAGCAGCATAGGAGACGTCATTTTCCCGAATTACGCATGAAACAAATACCCACACATCCATCCATCTTTCTTGGTGATCATCCAATGTTCCCTTTAGAAAGAATTTTTAAATATTTATTAAAAGTAGGATTTTTATATGCCATCATTTATCAATGTGGGCGTCAGCCTGTTTCTTTTACTTAAATGGCTTTATTTTGAATAAATTGTTGCTAGTCAGCTTAGCCTTTTAACATGTACATGTCTCCTTTTAATTTTTTCTTAGACCACTATACACCGCAATTCAATGTTTTAGGCCCTATACACCACTGTTTTTAGACTGTACACTCCGAAAGAACGTTTAGGCCTTATACACCACCATATTTAAGTACATCATTAAACACCACAGCTCGGACATTTTATTAACTTCAGTTGACACCTCACCTCGTGTTTGGCGTTCTTTGGCCTAAGAGGCCCTTGCGCCATAAAAATCGGTTCATCATCGGTATTCAAAATCAATATTCGTTTCAAGTGACTAATGCTTTCGGGACGCTTGCTTTACGGAGTTTCAGTTTAATGCACTCCTCCAGTGGGATACCACAGTGTGCCTGCAACCATTGCCTGACTCCATGGACATTTTCTGACGTATGCACTGTGCTTTTGTGTGCCCACATGTATGCCAGTCTGCATAAGCAAGCAAGCACCCAGATATGTACAGGACTGGTCAAAAGTTCCCAGAATGGTTCTGTTTGTTAGCAGTATTGCTGAACTGAATATGGAGCAAAAGCATTAGCTGCGGGTGACCGTTTGTTCTTCCTCAGCCCACATGTAAAGAAAGCCCTGCTTTAGCCAACCCGTATGAATGTGCCTTAGTGTCCTATAGGGGTAATGTGAATGCCAGGGTCCTAGCAGGCTGATTCTGACATAACCGTGCCATGTGAAACGAGAGACCCAAGTTGGCAGCTCCTGCCAGAGGACCATGGACACAGCACACCGCGATGAGCGGTTAGACCTGGCATAGTAGTATCGCTTTCGCAATAAATTTCAGAACCTTCGTAGAAACATCATTCTCACGCTGAGAATCTTACCAGCATCTTATGTGCCATAGCATACCGCTGAAAGACTAATCGTGTTAGGAACATTTGACCAACCTTGTACCTGGTGGTGTCTGCACCCACTTCACTTGCGTTGCACATATCAGTACTGGCACTATGGCATGCACCAGTTGGAGGACGTGCGGAGGTGGCAAAACTGACAGTCACCACCTTCTTCGGGCAGCACCCTCAGTCCAGGGCTTCGTTGGCTATCGCTTTCCAGTGTGCTCGCTCAATCAGTAGTCACTGGTCTTGTGTTAGTCTGTGCTAGGCAGAGCAGCCTCCCAAAAGGAGAGGGTGTGGTGGAGATAGGTTGTTTGATGCCCCACTCTGTTGGAGCATTCCTGTGGGGTGTAGGCAACATCAAGGATATTGTACAGGGGAGAAGAAGCGTTTATGGTAAAGATTTGGGGATAGTGTACATCTGAAGGTGGTGCCTGGCTAGGCATTTTTCTGTTGAGAGATTGAAATAACTCTTCAGTGAGCATGTATGCTAGCTTTCATGCGCTGGCGTTACCTATGTGCACTGGCACATAGTCTCTAGAAGCACATTTTCAGATAGAAATCGCGTTTAACCTCATTTAGATTAAATCTGATCACTGTTAATGAATCAGGTGAAACTAGTTTGTACGTGAAAATGCAAGGTCTTAGCCATGCAGTGAAGGGATTCATACTAGAGTGAGAGTTCGGTTGTTTGTTATATAGTATACTTTCAAATGTTCAATTCTCCCGTGTCACTACGTTGTAGGCATGCAGAAAGGTGTATTGCTGTTTCATAAGTGTATTTCAATTTGAAGGTCAGCATTCATGGTCTAGACATTTTTTTCTCACTGTTGTCAGCATTTGGTGGAACCTTCATCACTGGCAATCCTAGATCCTCTGCAGTAGTGTAGGACTGCAGGCTGCATTGTCTGCAGTAAATGATAACCTGTACATAATTTTGTATTCTTGGTGCTATTAGTTTCATTTAGGTGCCAGGCAACCACTCTGGGTCACCTTTGCTTGGAATACGATTTTAGAGAGAAAACAAATCTTGGTGTAAGACTAGAACAGCCACATGTGGATACTGTAATCAGAATTGAATAGACTGTCATTAGCATTGCATTGTATTATCAGTATCCATAAACAAAGATTATTAACGTTGCATTGACTATGTCAGGCACTATTGTAACGATTTTGACATATAAGAACTGTGAGCCTTCGTTGAGTTGGTCATTACAAAAAAGGGAGAGGCGTCTTGGGATAAGTGAGGTACTGAATATTTCAGCGTACTGATAGTGCACTGTTCTGACCCTTTTGTATTTATTTTCCAGCATAAATTTTGTTACATAAACCGAACATAATAAACAGAGTAACTTGCAGCAATGCAGCAATTCAAGAAATCGAACTGACAAACCAGCGTGCAAACTTCAAACACATGGTTGCATTGAAAGCACAGTTGGCATTGATTGTAGTCATTTCTGTTATGGCTCAAAATACTGCTCTGCCTATTTGGGGAATGAGGTTGTTTGAGGTGCTACCAACTAATTATTGCATGTTCTGTGTGTTTTTCTGGCTGCTGCTGTTTGGAAAATTGACTTTAAAGGGAAGCTGAAATGCTTTTTTGGCAATTTCCTGAGATGCGCGCATTAGAATATATGAAAGTTGTAGATTAAGCTCACGGAATGGTTTCGCACTGCCATGCAAAGTAATGATGCAATCTACTATTAATTGTGCAACAATTCTTAGGCTTCTCCTCGCAGCATTTCAGCAGTGTGGTAAAACTAGACAATGACGTCGACGTCATTATGGGTGATATTTACAGTTTCAACATCTTTCACCCAATTCTTTCTGCGAGTCACTCGATGCAGCCACCAATGCCTTGCGACGTTTACCTTCATTGCCATTGGTCTTCTTCCCTAGAGGAAACGTTTCCACGTTGGAAATGCATCATCTCTAGAGACGTCATCACTGGTGTCCCCACTTGTCACCCCGTGTACTGCAGAGAAGTCTGAATGCTGAAATAGTTTCATTGAGCGATTACGTCGTGAATTTAAACGCTATCGCAAAATGGCTTGGCATGATTTAACCTTAGCCTTCACACATTCGACTCATTTTATTTAGTTGAATTCTAAACTCTCTTCCGTTTCCCTTTTAACTTCACTTCCCATTACACATAGCAGCTTGCAGATGCAGTCTTGCTTGTTGGTATGACACCTGATCTTAGGGTTAGGCATTCCTGTTGTGTGTGTGTGTGTGTGTGTGTGTGTGTGTGTGTGTGTGTGTGTGTGTGTGTGTGTGTGTGTGTGTGTGTGTGTGTGTGTGCGCGTGCGTGTGTGCGCGTGCGTGCGTGCGTGTGTGTGTGTGAATAAGTGGGTGGGTGGGCGGAGTGCGTAGGGGATGGGGCTGTTTTCAAGGTGTCTCTAGAAAGGTTTTTTTTTGTAAATTCCAAGTTCATCAAGAAAACCTGTTTTTATTGGCTGTGAGGCATTGCCCATTCGAGTGTGTTCTGTATTGTGAAGAACTTCTGATTTTATTGCTATTTCGAGATGGGCAAGTTTCAGTTAACGGGGGCTTAGTGTGTGTCTGTTCACTTGCTCACTGATTTCTCATTGTGACATCCTGTTTTCTCTAGTACCCCTGTTCTGTTATATTCCGTTTTCTCTAGTAACTATATAGAATGGTTCAGTTTCATTCCCCTGTTCTGTTGGAGTGGAGTTTGGCAAACTGCATTCAATGCAACAGGGGTGAGCTGTCGTGTTCTGGAATCTGTAGAGGCTGACATCTGTGTGCTCCCACTGCGCGACAGGCCTTAGGGTGCCTGCTGTACAAGTTGTGCTTCTTCAGCTTGCCCTTTGGCGAGAGTGCCCTGGCCATTCAGAGTGGGAACTTCACCATACCCGACAACTCTCGCTATTCCAAGCAGATGCATTCCCTCATTCGTGAGTATTGTACCTTTTTGTTAATGCCAAGTGTAGTGTTCATTTAACTCTTGTTATTGTTACCCATTATTGTTACCATTTCTTCATGTGGTGCTTTGTACATATTGAATGAATACAGAAATTTGCGTAATGGAAACTCACTTGGTCATTTTGCTGAGTACTGTGACACTTGTACAAGAAAAACATTGGCTGGGGTGTTTTGAAAGGTGTCCATTCTTTATAGACACAGAGATCAGTTAGTTAAATATTTATGGGAATCCCCCAAGGTGGAGTAGATTTGCAGTAAGTGAGTAATTGCTCAGTGACATCCACCCAAGCGCAGCCATACGGTTACAAAGGAAAGCTATACAGCACAAAGCTGTGTAACATTTCTTTGTAGCCATATGGCTGTGCTTGGATGGATGTCACTGAATAATTACCACCATATTAGAGACCAGTTAGGCAGATCTTACAGAAGCATATCGCATATAAGTGTAGGAACTTGTGCATCAGCCATCCTTTAGTAGCCTCACATATAGTGAATCTTTTTCCAGCATCTTCTGTTATCAAAGGTAAAGGTATTTTCTTTTGGTGCAGACTTTTGTTTATGGGTTGCATAACACATGCTGTCTAATGTTGCTCATTGGTATGTAATTACTCCTGAGAGATTTGTTTCATCAGGGTCATAAGTAGATGCAGGTTTACTGCAATGTGCTTCATTTGCAAGCTAGCTCCTAGCCTTGTATTTGTCTAGTCTTCACTTCATGCTACTTTTCATAATACCCGCCGCTTGTCTTTTCTTGGCTCTTGATAACCTGTACTCGTGCCACAGGAACAAATTTAATGTCATGAACTGCTTACTTAATGCCGCTTGTGCAGTACCACATGAACAAACTGCAATAGCCTTGCTGCTATTCACGACCTAATTACTGTAAGAACCCGTTTTTAATACGTTTTTTTTTTTTTTTTCGCTTTTATCATGTCAGATTTTAGTCTTGTGATATTCGGGAACAGGCAGCAGTGGCGTAGAGGTAGAACATCCGCTTCACAAGCGAGAGGACCGTGGTTCGAATCCCTGTACCGCGGAATTCTCCACTGGTTAAAAAAAAAGTGCGTGTTGATGGAATTGCATAAACAGGTTTGGAGTGCGAACTAATGCCGGTGAACACCTCTGGCAATGCACTCCCTCACCAGAACATGAGTTGACCACCCTGGTGCAGTAATTGGCCACAACCTCCCATGATTAGTCCTATAAAAAACCCCGGCCCTCAGTCGCCAGCGGCTTCGGAGCAACTGACCACAACGGCAGTCAAACCTGTGACGGAGCAGAGGGTGCTGAGAATTTCTGGCTCCGAACAGGCTGTCATTGGAAATTGATCCTGGCAACATTTAATGCTAGAACCGTAGCTAGTGAGGCTAGTTTAGCAGTGCTGTTAAGGAACTAGAGGGTATGAAATGGGATATCATATGGCTTAGTGAAGTTAGGAGGCTGAATGAGGCATATAGTGTGTTATCGAGGTTTATTGGAAAGACTAGAACTAGGAGTAGGTTTCCTTGTCAATAAACATAGCTAGTAATATAGGGAAAGTCTATAGCATTAATGAGAGGGTGGCAGGCATCGTAATTTAGCTCAATAAGCGGTATGAACCGAAGGTCGTACAGGCCTACGCACTTATATGTAGTCATGATGACCAGGCAGCTGAAATCTTCTACAAAATGTAGAATTGGCAATGCGGAAAGGAAAAACTCTGTATACTGTACTAATAGGAGACCAATGCCAAGGTAGGGAAAAAGCAGGCAGTGGGTGACTATGGCATTGGTTCTAGAAATAGCAGGAGGAGTTACTAGTTGAGTTTGCCGAACGCAATAACTTATGAATCATGAATACCTTCTTCAGCAAACGGAAGAACCGTTAGTGGACATAGAAAAGTCTTAACGGGGAGGCTAAAAATGAAATTGACTTCATACTGTGTTCTAACCCTGCTATTATGCAGAATGTAGAGGTAATTGGGAAAGTGCGATGCAGTGACCACAGGATGGTAAGGTCTCGAATTGGTCTAAATCTGAAGAGGGAACGAAATAGATAAGGAAGATGTCCATCAACAAATGTGTGGTGAGGGGGAGGGCAGAAGAGTTCAGGATCTCTTTACAGAATAGATATTCAGCTCTAACAAAGGATGACGACATCAGCCTAGAAGCAGTGAACAATAATTTCAGAGATATCATTACTGAATGCGCTGTAGAAGTAGGCGGTAAGATAGTTAGGATACCTGTAGGCTGTCTAAGGAGACGAAAGGTTCGATTAAGAAACGCCAAAGTATGGAAGTTTCGAGCCCAACAGACAGGATATAACTGGCAGAGATATCAGTAACCATATAGTAGCCGGTATAAGCAAGTATATAACATGCGGAAAATTGAGCATGCTCTAAAGAATGGGGCCAGCCTTACAGCGGTGAATGGGAAATTGGGCATAGGCAAAAATCAGACGTATGCGCTATAAGGAACAAGATGGGCAATGTCATCATGAATATTGACAAGATAGTCAAAGTAACAGAGGAGACGCAATCTTCCCAGTACTATTCACAGCTTGCTTAGAGGAAGTATTCAGAGACTTAGACTGGGAGCAGTTAAGGGTAAGGGTAAATGGAGCATACTTCAGTAATCTGCGATTCGCTGATGTCATTGCCTTGCTAAGTAACTCAAGGGATGAACTGCAAATAATGATTGATGACCTCGACAGGAAAAGCAGAAAGGTGGGCTTGAAAACTAATATGCAGAAGACTAGGGTAATGTTCAGGAGCCTCCGGAAGAAACAGCAGTTTACATTAGGTAGCGAAGCACTAGAAGCAGTAGGCAAATATATCTACTTACGACAGGTAGTAGCCGCAGATCCGTACCATGAAAGGGAAATAACAAGAATAAGTTTGGGATGGAGCGCATTTGGCAAGTACTCGCAGACTATAACTAGCAGCTTAACGGTATCCCTCAAGAGGAAAGTATACATCAGTTGCATTTTACCTGTACTCACCTATGAGGCTGAAAGGTGGCACTAACGCAGAGGGTTCTCCTTAAGTTGAGGACAGCACAAAGGTCAATGGAACGAAAAATGGTAGTGGTAACGTTTAGAGATAGGAAGCGTGCAGAGTGGGTCAGAGAAATAACTCGTTACTGACATTCTAGTGTAAATCAAGAAGAAGAAATGGGCATGGGAAGGACTTGTAATGCGAAGAGAGGATAACTGATGGTCGCTTAGGGTAACAAGCAACCATCAGTTACCACACAGCGCAACAAACGAAAGACAAGCGAGTAGACGCTGCTCCGTTCTACTCGCTTGTCCTTTATTTGTTGCACTGTGTGTTTTAAAAAATGATGCACCAACTAGCTCAACTCTCAGTTTTATAACGAACTGTATTCCAGGGGAAGGAAAGCATAGCAGGGGATGGTAGAAAGTTAAGTGGGCAGATGAGGTTAAGTAGTTTGCAGGTTTAAGTGAATGCAGCTAGCAGAGGACCGGGTTAATTGGAGGAATATGGGAGCGGCGTTCACCCTGCAGTGGGTGTTGTATGGCTGATGATGATATATGTGGACCTGAACAAATTTTGCTTAAATTCGCTGTTCTTAACAGCTTCATAGGCCTAGTTTTTGTTCTTAACAGCATTAACAGCATTAAGCTTGCAGCTAGAGAAGGCGCTACCCGGCACTGCCGTTGGCTGACTGTTTCGATAGCTTTCGTTTCTCCACGCTTACCCTGCTATTGTTGCGGCCACAGTGCCTGCGACACAAATGCGACCGGAAGCATGCCAAGCACACCTTGCACAGGTGTCTCACAGGCCTCTCCAGCCATGCTGGCCATACCCTAAAGCCACGCTTGACCAGTATTCCCAAAGAGCGCGTTGTTCGTGCTTTTGAGAAATGTGGGATGCCGAATGTGTTTAGATGTACCAAAAAAGATTTTATACAGAAAGATATCTCTAGCAAAAGACTCTCCGCGGACAATACATGTACCGGATGGCAACAATCGGGAAAACCCTGAATCTTATAACACTTCATAGTGCAAACGCCGCGTGCGGTGATAGATACGAAAAGGCAGGAGCGCTTCGCTTATTGGCGAACGGTTTGTGCGCTGTTGTCTCGCATCAGCTGGAAGCGGCCTACTGATTTTAGAAGAGCAGGACCTTGTGGCTTCTGTAATTGCCGGGCAAATGTAAGCTGCTCTTCTCCTCACTGAGCGTGAAGTTCTCTGATCAAGCGTGTCGATGCAAAAAGAGGAGCTAACCAGCATTGGCACATGTAGGTTTGAGACACTATTCGATGCCTGGTGCGGGGTTGCCTTGGAGGCGGAGCCCATTACAATTCGTGGGACAGCTGCAAAATGTAGTGCAAATAAATACTTTTGTTGATCTTCCTTGCTCGCATTGTACGTGGATGAAAACGTTTTTTCCAGTTTTTGCTATCCCGAAGTTAGTTAAAATATTTATAATGTAGTATAATATGTAATATTCTGTGTAACGCATTAAAATATATATTATATACCTACTAGTATATATAGTTATACTATAGGTATATTATATACGGATTCATATTGTACATGGGTTTTTATGGTACTAGCTAGTCACAATTCATTTACAAGAGAAAGGCCTATTCTCATCCTCATTCTCATCTCATCCGCAGAAACGCATGCGATATCTTTGGAAACGACTTCCTATCAATTGGCTAATATTTTGTTCATAACTTCAAATGAAGTTAGGCATCTCTACTACATTTTTGTTGTGAATTGCACAACTTTTACCGACACTTCTGACACTGAGCTCAGAATAAGTAAATGGCCAGGGTGTCGAACCGGAACATCGGGCGAACCGAAAACCAGAACCAGACCCGAATTTTTTCCGCTATCGTGGAACTAAACCCGAACCACAACAAAGTGGCGGAACCGTTCCGAACCAGTTCGAGGTACAGTTCCAACCTACTTTTCCTGGCAACATACAAGCGGGTAGACAGGCTTGACTACTGCGTTTGCTACTGTTTGTTAGCTACGTCGAGGAAACTAGAGGGATGTCAGAACAGCAATAGGCGATGCGCAAAACGCCGGCAACGCCATTTGTCGCCAAAGCCGCAAAGCGTAGGCGGGCTCGGTCGGGTGCTGTTCATGTCGGTGTCTATGCGCGCGCGTCGTGTTTTCGTCTTTGGTTGCGGTTTAACAAATATAAGACCGCTGTCAACCTTTAGCAATGTCAAGGAAGAATTCCTGCGTAGTTGGGATTTCGAACACACATAAAAATCTTGCCAGGAACACGTTTGTAGTTTCCAGTGATGCTTCACAAGAACGACGGCGGCCGTGAATCGCGGCTGTTCGACGCAGAAAGCAAGCAATCGCACCGAATGACATTTGTTCAGGTTAATGTCATTTTTTCGACGTGCTTCTACATGACCAAAGCTAATGCCATTTCCAAATTATGGTAACTGTAATTGATACGCAAGTATTGGGGTACCTTCAATATGTTGCGAAGAGTACGGCGCTGTAAAAGAAAGCAGCCTTTAAATTGACATTCATATCTTGCATACCTTGTAACCAACCTCTTGATAGGACTATCAATTGTGAAGTTAGCGGCTTGTCGGCGGCATTTGTATACGAAAGGGTACGGAAGGTACGCACATCTGCGCTCGACTGCGAAATGCGTACGAGGTTCAACAACGTACACTTTCCGCACTAAAGCAAGTGTCAAGAGCAACACATAAACTAGGCAGTATTTAGTGTACTGTCTGACGGCGCTTTTATAGAACATTCGAGTATCGCCCTACGGCGCAGCATACTACAGCCCCGTTGACTCTCGTATGTTTTCGCCAGATCGTTCGCTCGGCGTATTAAGGCCAGTCGAAAAATGTTCGAGCTTAGCCTCATCAAAAAAGCATACGGCAAATTCGTGACGCTTGCCACATCGGATGCCACGAGCTTACCGCAATGACTCTGCCCGCGAAGGCGGCCGACGACGGCGCTCTGGCCGTGTGCTAGGCCTTAGTCGTCGCTAGGCCTAAACGCCTAAACGGTTTCGAATATAAGCCGTAGCTGGAAGTGCTTTGGAAATAGTAAATTTCCTATTTATAAAACTGCCTTACTATCAGTTCAATTGTCTCACAAATTGTCTTACACTAAACGGAAGGTTTAACATCTGCGACGCCTTAGCAGCGGAGCCAGAGAACGAAATCAGATGAGCTGCGTCACACCGGCAGCAGCTGCTAAAAGCTCAAATTTGCTTGTATTGCTGTTATCACTTCTTCCAAATCTCGTTACATAACAGCGATCCTGAGTAAAGATAATTGTTTTAGATTCCTTCCTCAAACTAAGCTCGTATTATTTAAGATTTACCGAGCATGCTTTTCTGAAAGAAATCCTTGACGACATGGCGCCGACGGACCGCGGCAGCAGGAGCGACCTGTTCCGCCCGCGCTGAGTGCGGTGGCTACGGATTGGCTGGCAGTGATGGGTGCCAGTTTTCTTTTCTTTTTTTCCTTTTTTTTTTACGATGCTATTCGGCATATTTCACATTATTATATTTCACATTAGCTGCAAAATTATACGAGCACAGTATTATTTGATGCAGGTGGCACTTTTGTAGTTTATTTTAGGTATATCTTCTCACCGAGTCTTTGGTGTCAACATAACACATTTCCTTGATCGCATTCGGATGAATACCTCAAACTCATTTGATACCTGATGTCGTTTTCATCGAATGTCATTATAGTTTCTCGTGTAGCAGAAAACAAATATTTTGAACGAGCGTCATTCGATTGAAAAGGCATTAAATTTGCTGTGTGGCAGGGCTGAGTGATAACTATGTTTTCAGTGTTTTCTGCTTGTCATTGCACCTTCCGTGAACACTTCTTGTTTAAAGTTGGTCGCCTCCGCTAGCTGGGAAGGTACAATACACATTAGATTTGTGAAACACTTAGAAAGACGATTTTTAGCGCGCATTGACATCGCACAGCACACGGTTGCATCTTGCGTTTCGCCTCCACCTAAACGCGGGTGGCACGGTAGACTTTGGTCCCGATAACTCGATCCTCTTCAGTAGCCTGAGCCACTGCGGCGGGTTATTGAACAGATATTTGCCAATATGCGTTTAGAAACTGGTCATGCAATTACTTTGAAGACCAGAGAAAAAACATAACATGTCACTGCACTAGCTATTCAGACTAAGGGCTCTAGAACTTGTTTTAAAGCGCGCTGTAATCCTGCAGTTAGGCGCGAGGGGGATACAAATGAAATGAAGATGATACTACAATAATAAAATAGGATATAAAATTTTAATCTGATATGCTCTTGGCTAACCTGTGATGCAGCTTTTCAGATATCTCTGCTGATATCTCAGTCCTCCGTGAAATTATCTACCCCGTCTGCCTTTTTAACGACCGAATATGTGAAATCAATGCTGTACAGGCAGTGGTAAAGCGCAAGCATGAAAAATCTGAACTCTTGCTACAGGAGCCCAATACACGCTATTTTTCTGATGCTCAGAATGCTAATTTGCAAGCTCGCTGGCTTTTCCTGTGGCTGCACCGGTATGAAACCGCTCGCAGTGTCGACGACGCTGCCTAGTTTACTGTAGCAATATATTGCATGTAAACGAAGCAAGCGTGTACCATTAAGCAAAGAAAGAACATTGGTTCATAGGTCAAGGAATGAACGAATTAGCGTGGCGTTGCAAATAATGCGGGGCACTCAAAATGAGCTCCACTTCGTACGCAACCTTGTTGACGCTCGTCTGCAGGAAACACTTGATGCATATGGAGGCGAAGTAGTTCCAGACGGCCGTGATATCGAACATATGTCCACTATTATAAAGTGCGATCCCCTTGCGCGCACCACGGCCACGCTTGTCGTGAGGCCTGCCTCGGGTTCCGAAGGCCGCCGCTACGCGGTTTTCAGTGGCGCCCCTATAGGCGCTGCGCATAGCGTATAGATGGTGAATTTTTGCAACAAAGCGGAGAAGGTGCCTACCGAGGCACTCATTGTGATAATTGTGATAATGGCAATAATGCAATGTGCTCACTGTGACTGTTCAAATGGCACAAAGCTTTTGTAGATGCCACGAAAAGGTCCAGCCCAGCAATTGTTTCGGCGCCCGTCGACAACGGCTACAGATGGCGATAACAATTGTGTTCATGTTTTAGTGAAAACTAATCGATATTTTAGTATCCGTGTGATTGCGGAAGAGTTAGAAGTTCTACATAGATGGAAACAGTTAAATGCAGATCTGTTTTCACTAAAACACACCCAATCATTATCAGTGATTGTAGCCGTTGTGGACAGGCGTCCGGACCGTTGCTGAACTGGATATCTTGATGGACGTCCGTAAATGCTCTGTGCCATCTGAACAGTCGCGGTCAGTACATTGCATCATTACATTGATCATGTAATCCCCTTATGTAATGCCCTTGGGCCTTTAAAGGAAAAATGATCAAGTGCCTCGGCAACTTCACCAGTTTATTGCAAAACTTCACCACATATTGCTGCTCGTTGTTCTGGCTCCAATTTCCTCGATGCAGCTAAACAGGAATATACGCTCACATCCACTTGCTCCGCCTATTTGAAGCCAACTGAACTCGTCTCAGTGTGAAGCTGAAGGGTTCTCACCATCCCCGAAACTGGTTTATCACACTGATACACTCAAAACGGTACTAGTCTCATTACTTTCAGGACAGACACGGTATAATTTCTAAGTTGAGTTACATATATTGATAAGTGAATACATAGCCATGTACAACGCAAAAATGAAATTACGAATTGTTAAAAAAATGTCATGCAAATCATTTTAATTTCTTGCCGCTCGACAAATTCGTGATTAACATGGCACGTGCATTATAGCTGTAGTGATGCGACGCCAGCAGATGCAATTTGATTGACCAAAACTGATGGTGGGAAGACCGCCTTGGGCAGCAATTTACCGGCCTGTTCTTGAGTTGTATCTCAACTTAGCACAAACATGATTCTATAAGTCAATTTCCCGTTTCGTCTTCTCTCCCTGTTGTCCCAGCGATATCTGCTTGTTTTATTTCCCTTGGCAAGTTGAACTTTGCCAGAAGTGAAGCTCCGATGTTCAAACGTGAAGACTGTGTGGAGCAAGGAAATGAGTGAAATTTCTAGGAGTATTGATTCACAAGCTCTATTTGGTGTGCTGTCGTATTGGGCCATGCAGCTACTGTGTTCAAAAAGAGAATGTGTTTCAGTGCTTTATCCACCATCACTGATGTTTGGGCCATGCAGCTACTGTGTTCAAAAAGAGAATGTGTTTCAGTGCTTTATCCACCATCACTGATGTGAATACCTAAGAAAGTCTAGAAAGATGGCACTGAAAGCTAAAAGTTCGCTATTGAGAAAAAACGTTACTAATGAGTAGCCTGGTCTATGGGTTGCGCGGTGACAAGGGAAAGGGACGAGGTGAAGCAGACCGAAGAAACCTGCGACTAGGCCCTAAGGAAAAAAGGAAAAAAACAGAGGAGGGAATGGCAGTAATTGTGCAATCAGTGAAACTGCAACTTGAGAGACTCTACCAAAAGAAAAGCCGGTGAGGCGGTGGGAAGAGGCTAGCTTGAAGAAGCAATGCAGGAAGTAAAAAAAAATATCAAATCAAGAAAAGGGTAAACGGAGTCTATTCCAATGCCACTCGTGTGGACGCGACCGCTTTTTATCCCCAGGGTCCCCGAAAATATCCCTGCTATTTTTTTTCTAGTCCATTTGAACTGGTTCGGGCAGGGTCGAACCGGTTCGAACCGGAATGGAATGTGTCTCCTGAGGCAAAACCGAACCCGAACCTAACCTGAAAAAGTACCGTTCAGGGCGTCGGGGCGTGTTTATCTTTTGATAGCTCCTGCGGTGGCGGGGAGTGAACTTGACAGAGTGCCCATGATGGCTTGATTGCACAAGCCTGGTTCGATTTATCACGCCGCGCTCGGGGCAGGTGTAGTCCACTGCCACAAAATCATTGGAAAGCGTGATAGCTAAATGCTGTTTGAAGCGAAAAATGCTAAAAGCCAGTGTCATGATCGCAGCTGACCGTGTGCTTTCGTTGATTCATACATGCAAGGGTAAACGACTCCCGAAAAAAAACAAAAAAAAAAAACGCCGCTTTCTAGCATTTGCAGCCGCCATATATTACGCTATGCCGCGCGTACAGCATAACGATAATAGATGACTCTCGCAAAAAAAAAACATTTGCCGCTTTTTAACGTCTGCAAGCGCCATAGCCACGTCAGCCGCCGCGCGCAGAAGGTTCGCAACACACGCTGGAGAAAGCATTAGACGTTCTGTTCGAAAACGGGCTAAGCTGGCTTGGCGCATGCGTAGCGCGTGCTCGGCAAAAGAATGGACACACCCTTGCGCTTCGCTCTATCTCGTTTTTTCCCCTCTCGCTTCCATCGGTTCTCTCTGGTTTATTCACGCACATGGCTTGCAAACGTCACGTGCTGGCGCGCGGGAAACGATAACCGCAGATGCGCGCGCCTTTGGGGAATGGGCGCGGCATTGCCCTAGACCAGCCGTCGTCGAACTGTCCCCTCTCATTCCTTTCGCGCGTGGCTTGAAAACGTCTCGCGGCAAATGGCCAAGGGTGATGAGATCGTCTTTGAGGAAGGCAAACTTTCCAGTGCGTGGTGTGGAGTTCGATATATCGAACGACCGGTGAAATTGAGTTTGATGTATGACGCGGCATTCGTATATTTTTGCATGGGATTTTCAAGGGGATTTTTTGTGAGTTCGATATAACCAAAATTCTATATATCTGGGTTCTACTGTATATATTGTACCTCGGGCCGAGGCTATTTTTCTTTCCTTTGCTGCCTCAACATAACATATGTATATATTGTACCTATTCTTTCCTTGATTTAGCTACCAATTGTATAATCTCTGTTCTTTTCTGCCCATTTAAGGACCATTTTTTTTTCTCTACTGTCCTTAAACCTGAATCCTTTGGCTAAATCAGCCGTGTTGCCTTGAGTTGTAAGGCAGAACCCTCTGCAGAAATTTATCAAGTGTTCAGCAGTTCTGCCCTCCTCTCCACATGCACTGCATAAAGTGGCTATCTGCTGGTACTTGACTCCGTATATTTTATTTAATCTGCAATACTCCTGTCTTGCATGGAACAACAATGAGCAGCCTGTAGAATTATCATGGGTGTTTACTTTGGCCTTTTCTTGCCTTAGTGCTGTGTATATTTTTAGTGCTGATCTAGTCATCATCCCTGTTTGTCAGAGACTGCTTTTTCTTGAACTTTTTCCTTAACTGACAATTCCTTATTTGTCCCCCTACTGCTCTAAATATCTGCTTGCCAATTTTTTTGTTTTTTTTTTTTTCAACATTGGCTACATTGGATACAAGCTACTGAAAACTTTCCTAGCCCACCACTTTTCCTTTATTTCTTTCAATTGCAGCTCGGATTCTATCTTGCTGCTAGCTTCCCTGCTCTCGAATGAAGACCATTCCAGGCCACCTTGTACCCCTTAATTTGATATATTTTCATGGGCTCCCAAAGCAAGCCTAGTTACCTCACACTGAGCCCACTTATAGCAGCCACAGTTATAATAGCTCAGTTACTATGAACGAAGGTGGTGCTACTGTCAAAATATATTGTCACGCGCCTTTGTAGAACGACGACGGAAGATGAAGAACTGTCGGGTAGATCGGTGAAGAAGAAAGAGCAAGGGCAGAGGGACGTTTGTACGCTCTGCCGCAGTCCTGTTTGGACCGATCCCTGTAAATAAACCCCCCGTGCGTACAAAGCACGTTACAATATATTACAGCAATGACGATGCGTCTCAAATACCATTAAAACTGCGGCTGCACAATTTGGTTAGAGCAAATGCAGAGGCACTGTAAACTCTACCACTCTGTATAAAAATTCACTGTCTGCAGGCACGATGGTAGAAGTTTGCCAGCTTCATGACACATGACCTCCCCATGCTCCTCTACTCTCCCCCTCCCTTCCCCCTTCAGAAAAGAAACTGGAAATCCTACTAGCAATAAAAAATGGTGCACTGTGACTGCAGAAATCAGGTGTACCGCACGCCGATAGAAGCTGTGGCACTGTCACATGGTGTGGCTTACTGGCCGAGCCAGCCATGTGGCATGCGCTGATTCCTTATTTCACATTGTGCACTGCTTCCAAGAGCACAGTACACAGAAGCACAAAGTGCGCAGTTGATGGGTTGCTCCTTTGTACGGTTGTTACTTTCTCAGTACACGTGGTTTGTGCTAGCCTCGTCGCCGTATCTGTAGAATTTTTAGGAAAATCAGAGGCTCCAAGACTGCTTTATCGCTCGTAATATTTGAGAGTTACAAATCTGCCCAGTGCGACTGAAAACGACAAGATTTTAAGTGCAAGTAATGGTGCTGACTCGACAACAAGAAAGCGTCACAGGAAAGCGACCTGCGCGGATGTCAAAGAATCGTCGCTTCGACCCCCAGTTTGTTGGCACCTGGTTCCGAGACAGTCTTATCAGTGGACTGCTGATGCTCAGGAGACTTTTTTTCTTGTAGACCCTCCAGATTTCAGCCCTGAAAATTGGTTACCGCACCAGTTTAAAGATCGCCATGGAGTAATGTTCAAAATTGTTTCTCAAATTTTTTTCTGGTGAAGCAGCCTCAGTGATGACCAAAGACGTTGACACGTGACTCTCCAAAGGCATTCCGATGATAGCATGCTATGCTCAGTGGAACGCATGCAGTTTTGATGAAACTGCACTCTTCTATCGGATGCTGCCGTCAATGACCCATGCCTGCTAAGGAGGCATTTGCGTTGATGGAAAGCACTGAGCTTTGCATTGCTGTCCTGTTGTGCAGGAACATGGGCAGCACTGACTAGTGTCTGTAATTTGTCATCAGATTGCCTGTCAAGGATTTTGGACAGGCAACATAATAAAATGTACGACACACAAATTGTTCTCTGGGTGGCTGATGGAATTTGCTGAATTTGACCAGGACATAACTGAGAAAACCTCTCTCTCAATAACTGTTTGGCCCACCCTGCGCAGTTTTCCCTGACTGCGGGGACCATATTCTTCCTGGCACCAAATGCAGCATAGAAAATTCAGCCGTTGGACATGCATCATTCACGGTGCTCAAGGTGTTCTTTTTGTCAGTGGTGCGTAATCCAGAGGGTACTGATGGCAATTTATCGAGCATATGCTGACATCCCATTTTGGATCTCTATGTGCATCGCTATGGAAATGCTTGAAGCAGCCTGGATTCAGCTAACTGTAGAGGGCACCGCAATTAAGGGAAGTGTTTATTCTTCCAAGAACGATGGATGAGGTTGTTGAACAGTCTCACAATTCGATGTAAGTGGAGCTCTGGCAATGCATTGTCGACATACAGCTGGCCGGAGGTGATGTTGCTTAGTTCGTGGATAGCGATGATGACGCCGAGGTATCTCTTCACGTGCAATGGCTCTGACAAAGCCATTGCGTCCGAGGTGTGAGTACTACCCGAAAGTGAAGATTTTGGAAGATGTCAAGTATGCTAACCTGCCACTGGTTGCCGTGAGCGTGAAACAGTTTGTTGCTAGCTAGGGCCTTGGAGCGGTGCAGAAAATGCTGTGATAAGGTGCTCTTTGAAAAAGGAGATGCACATAACTGACGTAAAAAATAAAAGCTGTTCTGAATTGACTTTTTATTTTTAGCAGTAACATGGAAAATCCATGTACCACGAACTTTGGATATAACAAATGCAATCTGTGTGGCCATCAGGTTTGTTGCAAGTGGGCTCAACTGTACTTATCCACTACCTACAGTGCGGCTTCTTAGAGCGCCTTGCTCTTTGCTTCCACCAAAAAGCAGCTGTCAGAGCTAAGGTTTACTCCCATGTTGTTGGGTTCAGTAGTCAAGTGCCCTAACCACTGAGCCACTGCAGCGGGCTGTTGTCAACTATACGCATCATGTTATTAATGTACATCAGTCCTGGTAGTGATTGCTCAATTCATTCTCTTTTCTCAAAAAAAAGGAAGGATTGAAACTGAGTCTGCTCCTACCTAATTTGGTCTCTAATCCTTAATGAGTGCAGCATAAACAACAAATGTCACAGAGGGCACGTTTGCCCAAGCCTTTTTTTACCTCTACAGGCTCCAACACCTTTTTTTTTCCATTGTATGGGCACCTGGTTGCCTTTCTTGGTTGCCAACAAAGATGTTTTCGAGCAGCAAATTCCTGCAGGTGATGACAGTGAACAGGAAAGTGAAGAGAGCTCTAAACAGCACAGAGGCTGTCAACATGTTCAGGGAATCGAGGGACTACTTGGAGAGGGCACCTCTTGTCTGCTGTCGAGAAAGTGCTCCATTTTAATTTCATCCACAATTTTGTCCCATCAAATATTGTCTAGTATTGCTAAAGAAATATTTCGTCCTTTTTGCAATAAATCCAGTTTTATACGAGGTGAACATCCTTATTTGTTTATTCTTGCTCTCTAACAATGTATGAAAAGCAAGATGGTGCATGTTTATACGAAGCTTTGAAATAAAAAATTTCCGCTTTTAAACCTTTACGTTGTCCATCTTAGAATATCGTTTTCTTGGGCTCATGGGAGGCTTTTTTGCAGAATTTGTGTGCATACTTTTAAAACAAATAATTATGAGGTTTGACTGTATAATTAACGAGTTGCACCAACTCTGAAAATGACTGCATTAACATATTTAAGGCATTAAGTGTTTACAGTAATTTCTTGGGTGCTTGTGGCACAGGTGTTAAATAGGGCATCCAAAAAGTAATGCTGCTCATTTTCTTTTCCTGAATTTTTTAAAATATGAAGTTAACAGAAAAAATTTCTGCAGCATATCTGCCCGATCTACAGTTATGTTTAAGATTTCATCGGTCACTTTCCATGTATTTGAGGCACGAGGACAATGCATGCCTTTTCTGTACCAGCCTCTAACGCTATATATACAGTCGAACCTGGCTACATCAAACTCTAAGGGGATCACGAAATTGTTGAATATATCGATAATTCGATATACAGAAGTCGGCTTCAGACACTGGTTGCGATCAGGAAAAATGATAGTGTTGGTCTCATAATCAACCCACCCTCTACTTTTGCCGCCGAGAATTTGGAAAAAAAAAATTTGTTGGTGGTACGTTTCTTCGCTTCGTGTCGTTGCATTCACAAGTTATTTATTGGCAGCGCGCCAAGATGCTGCACAGTGATATACATCGCGGCGTGTTTATTTTTTTTTACTATAATTCAGATGCTAGTTTTTGCGGTGGCGGGGAGCGATCTTGGCAGAGTGCCCGTGATGCACAAGCCTGGTTCGATTTATCACACCACACTTGGGGTGGGTGGCGTCCACTTCCACAAAATCATTGAGAGGAATGATAACACCAAATGCTGTTCGTTTGAAGCGAACAATGCTAAAAGCCGGCGTCATGATCACAGTTGACCGCGTGCTTTCGTTGATTCAGATATGAACGACTCTCTCTCTCAAAAAAAAAAAACAAATCTGCTGCTTCTTAACGTCCGCAGCTGTCATAGCTTACTCTGTGCTGCACGTACCGCCACAAGGTGCATGTCACGCGCCACGCACAGAGGGTTCACAACACACACTGGAAAAAGCATCCGACGTTCTGTCTGCCATGATGAGCAGGCATGGAAAATAGAGGATATTTTTCATGCCTGGTCATCCTGCTTCGAAATGGTCGTGCAAGCGAAATCAGGGCTACCAGTGCTCTTTGCGGGCGAAAAGGAGCTTAGGAGAGAGCATTATACTATGCGACAATGCCGATGACCAGGCATGGAAAATAGAGAAGGTTATGGTCTGCCACGGGCTTAGCTGGCTTGTCTGCGCATGTGTAGCGCGTGCTGATGGGAACGAAGACCAGGAAAGAGGGAAGAAGGGGAGTGAGAAAGCTCGGCAGCTCGACAAAAAATGGTCACACCCATGCGTTTTGCTATATCACATTGTTTCCCCTCTCAAGAACACCAAGGCTGCATTGGCTGTGTTTGCTCCGTACCGGCCGTTGTTAAATCGGTTCCCTCTCGTTCTTTCATGCACATGGCTTGCAAATGTCACGTGCTGCCGCGCAGCAAACGATCACTGCAGATGCGCACGACCTTGGGGAAAAGACATGGCCGCTGCTCTAGACGCCCGTCGCATGGTTTGAAAACATTACGGGGCAAGCGGCCGAGGGTGATGTGATCGTCTTTGGGGAAGCCACACCTTTCAGTGCTTGGTGCGGAGTTCGATATATGGTGCAGCTATCCTATACTTTTACATGGCATTTTCAAGGGGATATTCCGAGAGTTTGATTTAACCAAAATTCGATATATCCTAGTTCAACGTGTGTGTGTGTGTGTGTGTGTGTGTGTGTGTGTGTGTGTGTGTGTGTGTGTGTGTGTGTGTGTGTGTGTGTGTGTGTGTGTGTGTGTGTGTGTGTGTGTGTGTGTGTGTGTGTGTGTGTGTGTGTGTGTGTGTGTGTGTGTGTGTGTGTGTGTGTGTGTGTGTGTGTGTGTGTGTGCGCGCGTGTGCGTGCGTGCGTGCACGCGCTCATATAGCAGACAATTGAAAGGGAAATGAGGGGCTCATTATGATAAAATTTAAAGGAGCGAACAGTCTACAAGTAGAAGGTAAACGTTCGGATTTTCTCTTTTTTTTTTTGCACTTGGTTGTTGATATAGACAAGAATAGTCTTATGGTGATTTTAGGTAGAAAGAATGATAAATGAAAAGCAGAAGGAAAAACAATCCATCACATATTATATTGTGAGGCAGAAGAACGCACCAGCAAATTCACCTTTTTACTTCAGGTAGGCCGAAGCAGCAGCTACCGACTAGCCACAGCTTAGCAACACTTCGTCTTCTTCGCACGACCCGATGACCGATGATGATTACGCTGAGATGAAGATGAAGGTCACTCACAGTGCTTACAATATATATAATATGTGATGGATCTATGTGCAAAGAAAATGGTACGGTGACAAGTCAGGACTGTAAGGAGGACAGTGCAGTACAGTACAGACGAATTCGGCTATCACTTATATTGTTTTCAGGCTGGGGATGAGTGCAGGCATTGGTGCCCACGTTGGCGTCGTGAACTAAAAAAGGAGCTCATTGTTCATTGGGTATGCAAGGCTGACACTTTAGCCAAGATTACATCGAAAATAATTTCTGATGTGCGGCTGTAACATTCTCATTGTTCATTGGGTATGCAAGGCTGACACTTTAGCCAAGATTACATTGAAAATAATTTCTGATGTGCGGCTGTAACATTTGCGATTCTCAAATATTGAACAAGTTTTTGAGGAAAAAAAAATAGAAATGAGGGGCACTACTTTTTGGAAACCTCTTTGCGCATTCAGAAACAGCCTTCTCAGCCTGTATAATGTTTTATTCTGCTCTGTCTTATGGTGAGGGTCCTGCAAACATGGTGGTCTTTTAATGTGGAAGCACAATCACTAGACCCTTTAACTTGAGTTAGGAAAATCATGTTTGGCTCATTGTAAATAGAAATATTAATTTTTAGTAGTCGTTGTATTACTACAAAACTCAGTTAGGGCAAAGACCGTTTTGCTCATCTTGCCCGCCTGCATGAAGCTTTTGGAAAAATTACAAGAGGGCTGCTTCTACAGCATTTAAACACTTAGTTTTCGGGAAATTCCTGGTGGTTTTTGATTACAGTGGATAATATAGAACTGGTGCTCTAAAAAAAAAAGTGTATTAGACTCAAAAGCTTCTGTTGTAATCAACAAAGTGCAAGAATGTTTGCAAATTTGTGTACTATGCATATTTCATTAAGGAAGGATGCAGAGCTAAAGGGCAGGCTTTTGAACTGTTGCACCAATTTTGATAAAATTTTCAGGGGTGGCTTGTCGCCCCTTGTTAAAATATGTTCTAAGTTTCAGGAAATTAGCACTAACAAAAAAGAAGGTTGTAGTTGTCGTAAGGAGTAATTGGAAAACCATCATTTCAAAAATTATAACAATGTACTGACCGTTTGTGCTTATAGATAAGTACATTATGCAGGGTAAGGCCAGTGTCAGATTCTGTAAAATTATGAGCACATAAAAAAGAACACTTCACATCTTTTTTGTTGTGGTATAGGTCATATATTTGATTTTTTTTTTTATCTTAGAGAATAATAACGAATTCAAAGTATGCCTTATCTTGTTCCCAACAAAATGTTAGTCCAGAAACTTTCTTGAAAGCAGCTTTTGGTAAAAGAGTCTGGAAATGTTATGCTTCATAACGGCTGCATTCCTGTAGAAAGTGCAGACTGAGGAAAATGAGTTCAAAGATTACTGAACATGCTACGGTTTAAATTATTAAATCAAAGTGGCTTGGTGCATACGTTGGGCCGTCCTTTTTGACATGACACTGCTCTGTGGTGATTGCTTCGAGCTGCCTCATGTTTTTTAGCTTTACAGTTTCAGTCGATTTTAGCGCACACATCTGGACCATTGCCCATTGCCTCTTAAATAACATCATTGTACTATCAGCTGCCTCAGTTCATTGCACTGTGCTGTTTACTTTTTCTAGGTGGGCGCTCTGCCACGGTTGGCCCTGAACAGTTTCAGATTGTATTATTTAAATTTCTCTCAAGTTCTCAAGTTTCCTCTCTCATTGTATTTGTGCGAATGAGATAAAATAGCCATTTATCCATCATACTATTGCTCCTATGTATGTCCTTAACTACGATAGCATGACAGATATGAAATGTAGCTGCTGACACAATTCCACAGAAAATGCTTAAATCGGCAACGTTTCACAAAACTGATCCCGACCACCAAGCGGCTGCATTTCGATGAAGGCGAAATGAAGTGGCATCCATGTTGGTTTGTGGGGTTTAACGTCCCAAAGTGACTCAGGCTATGAGAGATGCCGTAGGGGAGGACTCCGGAAATTTCGACCACCTGGGGTTCTTTAACGTGCACTGACATCGCACAGCACACTGGCTCCATCGAAAAGCGGCCGCCGAGGGTGTCCGTGTGCTGGGCGATATCGGTGCATGTTAAAAATTCCCAGGTGGCCGAAATTACTCCGTAGCCCTCCACTACGGCTCCTCTTTCTCTCTTTTCACTTTAACTCCCACCTTCCTTCCTTCCCTTACGGTGCGGTTCAGGTGTCCACAGAACAAGTGTGACAGATACTGCGCCTTTCCTTTCCTGTGAACCAATTATTATTATTATTATTATTATTATTATTATTATTATTATTATTATTATTATTATTATTATTATTATTATTATTATTATTATTCACGAAATCTGAGCAGCTGGAGGCCTTAGCCCTAAATATGAGGGAGCGATATGACTAACAGTAAAAAGACTCTCGAATTGACCCCATCATTAAAGGGACACTAAAGACAGCTGCACTCACTTGTACGGTTGGTAGAAATTGATTGTGTGGCCAACCCTTTTTGTACGTGTTGATAGTTTGCTGAAGAAGAAATTGCTGCTGAAGGGATTGGATTTTAAGTTTGAACATTTTTATTCACACCACTTGGTTCAAACTTGACTCCAAGACAGAAAAAAAGAAAGGCTCCACTATCACCGTTTTGCCGTGAATAGCGCTGGCTACTTTCAGAATTCGGCACATATCCTGATGCCACTGCAGTTTTTCTGGTGATGGCAGCAGCACATGTCTCGCCTTTTGACTTTTCTGTGCTTGTGAAACCTTCATTTTTGTGAAAGTGCCTTGTGATCTGTCAGTACTGGTCATGTTGAGCCTGTCCTCATTATCTCTGTAAACTACAACCATCAGGTTGTCATCTGAAAAAGTTGAAGCTATTTGCAGACCTAACCACCAATGCAATGGAATCAGTGGAAAATATGCCTTGCAGAGACACTTTCATATTGCATGCTGTAAAGCGATTCTTTTTTGTGCATCATGCTTTGGTTGCCTGCTTTCAGTTTTTGCCAGTAAAACTTCTTTTTTGTTTGTTTGCTTTTCACTTGAAAGAATGCTACATTCTTGAAATTCAATGTGAAGCCCTCCACAACGGTGTTATTCATAGCCAATTCTTCAGCCTTGGCGTGTTAACCTTCAGTAATATTGAATAGCAAATAATATTCCTGCTGCTGCAAAGGTGATATTTTTTTCTCCTGTGGGACATGTATTCCAAGCTTTTGCTTTGTGTCTTCTAGGGTACATGCTGGAAGTTCAGCCCGAGAAGAGGCCAGACATCTTCCAAGTGTCCTATGTGGCATTTTCACTGGCAGGCAAGGAGTGCCCCGTTCAAAACCTTCATGTATGTTGTTTGAGTGGTCACTTGCTTATAATTTCAAGTTTTTTGGAATGCTAGTAGTATATTATTAAGTTCTGTGTAATTATATATTTATTTACTTATTTACATATGCAGTGAAAGCTGTTAATTCGAGCACTGGTAATTTGACCTTTAGTACTTGGTTTGGTCAAGTTCCATAGAAGTCTATGTATAAGAAGGCTTAATTTGAGTGAGTCGGTTCATTATAGATAATTCAAACTATGTGTCGCCGTGCCTGGGCAGTCAGGCATCCGTCACAAGGCCAAAAAAACTCTTGCAATAGGACAATATAGTCGCGAGGCTAGGTCACCTCCAAAATGGGGAGAGAAGATAAAAACTGATAAAACTGTGGAAGAATTGGCAAAACCGAACTGACACCTTGCGCTGTATTGTAGCCTGATGCGGCTGTGGCAGTGGCTGCCTGCTTTTATTCCGCATGAACTCTGAGACATGCAGCGAAAAACTCTTAATTCATCCCCAATTAATCTGGAAATACAGACAAGCCTTATTATGTCAGTGTGATCCTAGCCAGTGCTCACATAAGGCTGTGGCATTCATGGGACGCAACAGGTCTGCACCAGTTAGGCTGTTTTCAGGTTCAGCTGTCATGGTAAACGATTGTCAAAATGACTTATTTCAAACCTTAAATGGATGCAGCAGAGTTAACTGCGCACCTCTGATGTGCGTGCAACGGGAGGTGTGGCAAAGACTGGCGGCCTTGTATTCAAGAATAGACCTACATAGTTTTGGTTTCACTTTTGTATTTTGTGCCAGCCCACAGTGATGGTGGCTATCTGCTGTGCATCAGTCATTTTGACTGATGGACAGCACATTTTGAGTGCTTCTATCTGCGTGGTCCTTCCACTATTTCAGAATTGTGTGCATGTTAATTGCCCTTCAGCGCATTATGCGGTGAAACCTCCTCAAATGTGGCTGAGGCACCTTGTGAGGGGCCCCACCGTGAAGGATTCTGGCAAGGCCCTTACCATTTTCGAGCAGTTCTTTTGATGTTCCCCACAGTGTGCACGCTCTAAAGCATTGATAGAAATGCAAAAAACAAGTCTTTGTTGCAATGTTCTCATTTTAAAAACCAGGCGGCCATTACCCAATTTTTCGCCAGATAAATTTATCAAATAAGTGGTTCCGAGATTTTTCAAAGCCATTGGATAATTTGAACTTCAGATAATTCATACACTTTTTTCCGGCCCCAGAAAGTCCGAATTGAGCTCTCATTGTACTGTTGTCTTTGGTAAGACATTGCAGAAGTGCATACAATACAGAAGAGCGCAAGATATTAGCAAGTAAAATAAGGAAAGACAGATTTTTCAATAGGAAAACTCCAATGATAGCTCACTAATTCTACCTTCATTAAATCAGAAATCTGGATAATTCAAACTGCTGGCGAGGTCTTGGAGAGTGCACGTGTAAGTCTATGGTGTTGGCTGCTGGCTGATCAGGGTGCTGCGGGCCTTGTCCTAGCTAATTTGAATAGGCTTCAAAAGTGAGGCAGTGGCCAGGTGTGGCCAGCATGGTAGGAGTTCATCAAGATATCAGTTCTAAAACCTAAGCTGCATGCTGCAGAGATGCCTGCGCACCTTTGGCGTGTGTACAATGGCAGGTGTGATGAAAAGTCAATGGCCTCCCCTCTGAGAATAGTCCGACTGCGTACAGTTGAACTTTTCCACTATGAAACTGACGGGGCACGCAAAAAGTCCTGTTGAAGCGAAATTTGTTTAGGTGAAATCAGCCAAAAAACACTGCCGTACTGATCTACACATTCCAGTTTCTCTTTTTGCAGATATTCCCTAAGAAAGAGCTTTCAATACATCTTTCGATTTCAGAATTGTGTAGGGTAGGCTCTTCGAGATGCCGAAACCCACTGCAGTGTTCCGTTTTTTTCTGCTGCTGGATGCCTGGCTGATTATTAGTATCTTGTCTTTGATAGAAAGAAACCTTAGCTTTCTAGACACAATCGCCACTCTAGCATTGAGTGCAGTGCACAAGCAAAAGTGAAAAAAATGAGAGGGCAAATGTTCTGCATTCTTTGAAGCTCTCACCTAGTGTAGGATACGGATGATTGTGGCTCTGGCTCTGAAGAAAACGGGAGCTTACACCTGTGTCTTGTCTCAAGGCAGCCAGCCCAATCGATCGCCATCACCACTAAGCAAGTAGTGCTGGCCTTCGTGTCTGTGTGAATGGGTGGGTCAATAGGAGCACCAGGGGGCGAAAACTTCCTATACCTCCCAGCGGCCACGAATTACAGCGCTAGCGCCAGTTCCTCCTTCAGTTACACCCTACGTTCTGGAGGCCAATCTACGTGCCAAGCCATTTTTGCCATAGAGGGAGGGGGCACTTGCACAGCCGGGCACCTCCTAACGCTTTCTGGAAGGGAGAAGGTTGGTTCGGGCTCTCTGGAGATTGCACGCCATACGTGCGTATGCATGTGAGCAACCTCCCTTTAATGCACTTTTTCGCCTACTTTGCTATTGCTACTACAAGATGGTTACAGTGTCACGTTTAGCACGACCAGCTCGCAGCAGTGGTGGCAGAGTAGGTGAAGAAGTGCATTAAAAGTAGCTTGCTTATGTGTATACGCACGCAAGTATAGTGCGATCTCCAGAGAGCACACACCAACTTCACACATCCAGCTCGACTTGCTTGCAGCAGCGAAGGCAAATTAGGCAAAGAAATGCATAGCTCGCGAGAGCTCTCGCACATATGCGTGCAATGCATGCGACCTTGCTCGTGAGCAGTGTTTACCAAAGCGATAAGAAAGCCTGCAAGTACACGACTAAACATTTACATACTTTTTGTTGAAAATTTGCATGTGAACCGAATCTTTGTTTTAAAAATGGTGCGACATTGGTGAAAATGCAACATATATAAAATGCATACAGACGGGCGAAAGGTCACTGTGTACACTCATTTGCTGTGCTCGTCCACTGTCTCCAAAGGTGTACCGGCTCTTCCGCGTGTCGAATTTGATTAGCGTGTCAATCAAAGTTGTATCCAAACAAGTTTCAAAAGAGGCGACACATTAGCGATGCCGTCTAAAGCGAAACGCTACTCTTTGGTGGCTTCTGGGTATTTTAAAAGACGGGCCGGTGCTCGCTACTGTTGTCCTACGCAGCGGTGGCAAGCGAGCCCCACCACACACAGGTCACAAACAAAAATGGTAATTGCCACCGTGACAGTAATGAGCTGACACACGAAAGATTCACGACACTAGACTGTCGGCGCAAGTTGCAGTAGTGAAACCAAACTGGGGGCAGCATCACGAGATAGGGACAGATTTCGAAGCTCATGGGCACAAAACCAAACACTGCTGTAGTTTTGTCATTGCAGTGACATGATGATATTATGAGCACATGAAGGAACACAATGACACAGCGACCGGAGACTCAATGTTTGCATGCCCAAGGCAACACATGCAAAGTGGCTGACAGAGCTCATGATACATGCACACACATACCATTCAAATGAGGCAAACGGCATGCATGCGGTCGCGGAGTGGCGGTGGTGCACGGCGTGACATTGGTAGATAGAGATCTATAGAGAGATTGAAGTAGAGCTTTTCCTCCTCACGCCTACACCTGGGCCGACAGCGACCGGAGACTCAATGTTTGCATGCCCAAGGCAACACATGCAAAGTGGCTGACAGAGCTCATGATACATGCACACACATACCATTCAAATGAGGCAAACGGCATGCATGCGGTCGTGGAGTGGCGGTGGTGCACGGCGTGACATTGGTAGATAGAGATCTATAGAGAGATTGAAGTAGAGCTTTTCCTCCTCACGCCTACACCTGGGCCGCCAAGTGCGAGGCGTTCGCCGAATCAGCAGAGGCTGAAGTGGGCCACGCTTCCCTCTCCCTGGGAGCATTACTGAGGAAGGAAAACAAAGGAAATGCCGTGATGTAATAATTTTTGTCAGAACAAATTTTATTGAAGTGGAAATGGGTCCTAAAAATGGTTCATTGTGGTGAAGCTAGCAGGCTGCACTGTGAAGGATGCTGCAGAAGCCCTTAATATGGAGCAGTTCTAATAATTCTTGCACTCTTCTCACCTCAAAAGCAGGCAGCCACTAGTCTTTCATCCGTTAAGCTTACTATGATGCAAGTGAATCTTGTCACTTTTTTTTTTTTTCCCAGAGTCATTCAGTAATTCGAGAATTTTCTTTATTTCATTAAAGTCTCTTGACATTTGAATTTACAAGCTTTTACTGTACCTAAAGAACATTTCATGGCATTTCATATTTTGGCTGCCAAGACTTGAGGGGTTAAAAAAAGGAAAACCGAATAAGCCCATTATGCAAAGCGGTGAGTGCATCAGGTAATGCGTGAGGGATGAATGCAATAGCAACTGCAATGGCTGTTAATTGGTAGACGACCAAGTGAAACATGGCAGTGCAGTCCCACGCGGACTTTTTATACATTTCCCAAGTGCTTTAGCACATATGTCAATGTGTCCAAGTTAAACATGAAGACTCCAAGGTATGAGAATGTATTTGTCTGTTAGTTTGTGTCCTTCATTGCAATTACATTACTCACTTCTTTTTTTTTTGTCAAAAGTTTTATGGCCATGCTTTTCTTTTTCATATTGATTGCTATTTGCCACTTTTTACTTCAGTTTTGAAGCAGAGTAAACCGGTCGTTCTGGGTACATTTGCTTCAGGACAGGACATGTTTGCAAAATGTTTTGTAACTTCAACTGCGATAAGACTGTTGGCAGTTAACACTGTGATGAGATGAATGCTTCTTTGTCTGTCTTTTTTTTATGGCTTGCAGAATTCACCAATTCCTAACATCGAGCAACTTCCAGTACCACAGTGTGACAGTGAAGGCAAATTGTCTTCATCGAAGCCTCCACGGTGGGACCACTTTTTCTTGCTGTTATTTTAGGGGAACACATCAAGGCTTACCTTGTTCATGCACTGCTAAAGTTAAAAGCTCTTATTCCCCAATGCCGCCCCCATTGAAGTGCGTGTATTTGAAAATTCCATGTAACGAACATGTTGTGGCGGTTGACCTTGATATGGTAAACTAGCGGTATCAACTACATCTTAGCTAGTGCTAAATGACTAGAAATTTGGCAGAACCTGGCAAGTTTCATAATAAAACACAAACTGACATGAGCAGGATATCTGCAATCACAACGAGCGACCGCAGTTGATACATCGCACTGTGTTTCAGCACTGTCGGCGCATCTACATAGCAAATGCAGCAGTATCCACTGCTTTCGCTTTTGAAACGTGGCAGTACAGTAGTTCATGTTCAAAATCAGCGAAAAATAACATGACAAAGAAGACACTGGGCGAGCGATGTCCGCCCAATGCTGCCACGCAATTGCTCGTGCTTCGCTAGCAGGACAGCAGAGAGCACTGTCAACGCAAAGCAAAAGAGCTAGTTTCCTGGGGCAACAGTGGCGGGCGAGGCGTGTCGTACCAGCCACGTCTGTGCCAGTGCAATCACGAAAACGTATCACCGCTTCTATAGCTACAAGTAATTATTTACTGTTAATGCTTTGAAAGTGGTTTTCCTTGCGTTCAGTTCTTAATCGGGTTTCTATTCTGTGTTATCCTGTCAAGTCATCTCGTGAAAACTTCATATAACAAAAACCTGGTTGTAACGAAAAATCGCGGGCATCTTAAAATTTTGTTATAACCAGATTTAACTAATTTTATTATGGTTATGACATTGCTATTGTGATTGCTAGTTTTTTCCTATCAGTTATATCAAGCTCCTCTGTATTTTTTTTTTTGGCTGTATCAGTAGCTAATGAAACTGCTTCGCACTTAACTTGGAATGTATATGCATTTTAGCATTAATGAAAAAGGCTGTTTTCAAAGCATTGCATAAAAAAATATAAAGTGTACAGTTGAACTTTGCTACAATGAAACTGACCTCTGGGGCATGCAAAATATTTCGTTGAAGCAGAATTTTGTTGGGGCAAAATTGGCTCCAAAACACACACTATCAGATTGGACTACACAGTCCAAAAATATCATTAATTAGCAGAGAGTTCGGTCAGCTGCTTCTTTTTGTTGCTGTGAGTTCGATTTCCACTCTTAGTGAGCAATTTCATCGCAATGTCACACATATAAAGTAATAGAATAAATTTTCACCACAAGCTAGTTTTAGGGCACATTTCTGCTTCACCAAAATTTTTCTTAAAGCTGGGCTTAAAGATGTCCTAATAAAATTAACCATATTACCACCCATTTGTGCACTTCCGTAGATTCACGCTGGTTTATTTCACTAAAAACTTTCACTGGAATTGATACATGCTCCTGCTGACCCACCCATGCACACACACATGAAGGCCTACCATTGCTTGGGGGTGATGACGACTGCTAGTCGATGGGAGCAGTAAAGCTGCTGATCACGTCACACCAAATGCGTCCATCCCATTTAGTGCAGATGATGGCACTACAAGGTATGGATTGATTACAGCTCTGGCTTTGAAGGAAACATACGCCTTATCCCAAGGCAGCTAGCAAAGTTATCACCCCCAAGCGATGGTCAGCCTTCATGTGTGTGTGAATGGGTGGGTCAGTAGGAGCACATATCGATTCCAGTGAAAATTTTTAGTGAAGCAAACCAGCGTGAGTCTACGGAAGTGCACAGATGAATGGTGATATGATTAATTTTATTTTCAAATACATCTTCAAACCCAGCTTCACTTAAGAAAAATTCTGGTGAAGCAGAAGCATGCCTTAAAAATAGCTTGTGGTGAAAATTGGTTCTATTACTTTATATCCCAAGCTGAAAGGAAAGTGGAATTATTTCGTTAATGCAAAAATTGTGCTGAAAGTCGTATTCATTGTAGTGGAGTTCGACTGTACTACTCAGTAGTAAACACGTAATAATTTTTAGGGGGTTGAGGTGACAAAAGATGTTTTCGTTATTTATGCATTGAATGTGACTAAAGTTTGCACAGGCACAGGCATTTATAGTGCTTATTTCAGAAGTGAACTTAATTAAGCTATGTGGTAGTGTAGTCAAGTAATTACAGTTACCACCTTTGTGAGGTCATCCTCGAGGCATTAAAAACTTGTGTGCTTACTTCTCACTTGTTTAAGTTAGCATGTTTACAAAGCCCCTTTCTATGTAATAAAACTGTTAGTCCTTTTTTTTTAGATGCCCAGTATTCAAGAAAATTAAGTTATTTCCAGAATGCATATTTGCATATTTGATGTTGTACATAGGAAAATTCTTTATTGCACTCAATGTTTCAGGAGTTATGCGCAGAAATAAGAATCATTATACTGTCATTCATTATGAGCTGCCGAATAGATAAGTGATAGCAGTTGCAGAAAAAAGTGTGAACGCTAAGAAAATTACCCTTAACATTTGTTCCCTCGTTAGCCTTTTGTCACTTTATATGCTTTTGGCCAGATAAACTCAGCATTGCAACTATTTGCGACGGGACCATCAGAAACACGATTCATTCTCAACTTTCAGTGACTGCAACTAAAGGAGAGTATGGCGATAGCAGGTCTATCTGTGGCGGCTGATGGGACATGTGTTGGATGGCAGCAGTGCACAAACAGCTGGCTGGAGAGGAGCGCTGGTTGAAGGATGAATGTGTGTGGAAAACTGAACAATGTTATATATAACTTTACATATATATGCATGTTGTTCTCAAATTACCTCAATATGTCATGAAGTGAAGACTTCAACAGCTGTTGCTCAGTCTTTTGTTGCACAGAATTGCAGTTGTACAGAGTTCATGTTGTTATTATTTGTTAGGTAATGCTTTAATTTTGCACTTACATAGTGAAAACTAGCATTCCATTAGCTGGCTATGTGTTGCAGCTTTCTAACCGGAAAATGTTTTGTGTTATTTAAATTATCTTTGGCATTCTTTCTCTTTTTTTTTTTTAAGCAGTTGAAGCAGCATTTTGCTGATACAGTCCACAAGGAAAGGCTAGTGTAATATTGTTACATTTCAACATTATGTGCAGGTGCTTTACTTATGCAGAGTGTCATAGTTCTATCTTATAATTGCATTTTTCACCTTTTTCAAGACTCGGCTTTCTGTTTCTACGTTAAAAGATGTTTTCTAATTCGAATATGCTTCTCTTAGGAAATCCAAATTAGTTTTGCTGCTCGAAGCAGGATTTTTGCATTTAGTATGTATACAAAGCTTCACAGTGGACGCAATGCTTGTGTTATGTGTTTCCTTCTCAGTCCATTGTCCTTTTGTGATAGTTTTAGCACACCCGCCAAAGAAATCTGGTAGTTTTTTGTGTGCACTGTTTTGTACACAACTTCAAAAAACATTAAAGGGACACTAAGGACACCCAAAGATGCAATGAAAATTTAATAAACTACATTTGGTGACACTGTAGCCGCATATCCGGCAGCAAAAAATCGAATAATTGCTGAGGTGTTGTGATAAGAAGTTGAGGTTTTTTTCTTATTCCCGCCAGTCGAATTCAAACTGCTTCCTCAGACTACGTAGTCGGGGTAGAGTGACGCACACTATGACGTAAGCGGAGACTCCATGATTGCTAGCGAGCCGGCACGGCCCGCGGCGTCGCATACCTCAGGGGCCAACATAGCAACAGCATACTCGCAATCGACCATCGGCTCACAATAAGTGACGGCGACAGCCGAAATAAATAAAACGATGAGTTTACCGAGCGATGGGTACATAAAGAAAGGAAAAAAAACACAGAGCAACTTGTAATGCACAATACTTTACATGTTTCTCAAGGCTTCGCGCTCCTTCTTGCTCTGCGTATAAACAAACCGACCCCTCGGTCATCGCAACGCTTCCCGAAATGTTTACGTACAAATAAGAATTAGTTATCAGCAAAATAGTGTCCGCGCTGCTGCGCTTGCGAGTTTTGAAGCTTCGTCGCACTTTTTTCCTTCAAGGTTTGTGCTACAGCGCCGTGCTCAGCGAAAATTACGTCCATGGTAGCAGAGCATGACCGAAGCGCCAGCGCCCCTAAATTTGCCAGCGCTGTGAAATTCCACATGTTAAAATGGTTCCAGTGCACAATATAGTGCGCATAGGCATCCAGAACATTAGCTGCAAGTCGTGAGAGCGGGCAGCATGCTCTGATGGTCAAGAGGTTTTATATTTTGGACCGGCAGCAATAGCCTGTACACATCGGAACATGTTCCATTAAAAATGCGGCCATGACATAATATGCAGAAATATTTGCGAACTCCCGAGGCGCGGCGTAGCAGAGTGGTTAGCGCCGAACATTACAGAGCAAGCAGTGGTGAGTTCGAATGCTGCTAGTGGTGACGTTTTCTCTTTTTTCTACAAATCGATTTCTTTTTTACATCTTTAATGTATTTGTGGTGCTTCGTTATTTTTAGTTTTTACTTTTTACCCGAGGCCCTTTTTTTTCGCCGGGCGACCAGCAAAATAGATCAACGCTCTCCTTGATATGAGCGGCAAGTATGCCCCTTTTGTTTACGATGCCTGCAAATAGCACGTTGAAGGTCTTATTGCCACAGTATGTGGGTCAGATGTGCCATGATTTAGTGGAAAATTGAATGATAATGCGTTTTTTCTTCGGCACTTAGCATATGTATGCTTTTCGTAGCGTACGTAGCTGCAGTCGAGCGGTCAGGTCAGGGTTAACAGGAGCTCGCAGTTGAAGCGGCGACGGCAGTGATATGTTGGCTCAGAAGTGTGAACGAAGGAGCATGTCAACGGCAGCGGATTTCGCTCGCTCGTGCCTCTAAATGCTCAAATGTGAACGAGCCAAGTGCATCTGCTGGTCCAAGCTCTTAATTCAGACGCTGCAGGTCTAAACTTGAAACTATGCGAGCACGCACGAAGTGCCTGAGCCGGAACATAACCGAAACTTAAGTGGGCGCCTGTGGCGCCTCCAAGTATATTTTTGTATTTGTCTTGCAACGTTTACGTTGTCTTTTCGCCGTTGTTTACGTATGATAAAAGCGTGTTATCATATTCGAGACAAAACCTACGACTGCATTCAGACGGGCAACGTAATTCGCATTTGTCAGCCTCCGGGATCCCTAGCGCGTTACGTGATTTGTAGTTGCGAGTTTTGGCTGTGGCGGCGATATCTGTATTTCTTGTTCTTCCTCTTTACTACCTTATAACCACTCTGTTTTCAGTAAGAGTGGATTTTTTGTAATCAGGAATTGGTATTCTATCGATACAAGCCCACTTCAGTTTTCTCTTTAGTGTCCCTGTAAATGAATATGTATGTTATAGATTTGGAAAACATTCACAAGGGTGAGAAGTTCTGATGCTTTGATCTTGCTGCTTTATGGTTGAAGTGAGGCTGCAGTCTTGGTCATAGATGCAGCCTGTCATTTATTTCGCATTATGATTAGCATTTGCAATTGGTTTTATGCAGCTCACTGCAGGTTCCAGTGGCAGAGGGCACATCAGTAGCTCCTCGACAGCGACCCAAAGGGTCGCAGGCACCACCAGGTGTTGGTGGGCTACCCCTCATTCCTCAGAATGCCCTGCCAGCTTCCCGTCGTCCCACACCCACCACACCTCAGCCACAGGTGCCTCCTGTCACACCTAACCCTGGTGAGGGCTCTTTTCATATTCAGACATTGTCATCAGTCTGTAAAGTAATGTGCAAAGGCGTCATGTTTTTGGCTGGATGGTGCACTTTATAAATCACTGAAGGTGTTTGCCTGGTAGTCTACTTTGGTAGGCTACTGCAGATGTCCTTAGTTTCCGCAGTTTGAAGCACCTTGCTACTTCAAATTTTCAAATTCTACAAGTCGTTGAATGAAGGTTGGCTTTATTTGACTGAAATTTTTCTTGAATGATCCTGCTCTTTTACTTTTTTTCTCATTCATGTGTCCTTCTCAAGCACTGATTTTGTTTTGCATTTCATTTATCGACAGCGTATACACAGTCAACTCGTAACAATATTGAGAAAACTGGAAAATTTGATCATTATGCAGTAAAATCTCGGTGATACGAATTTCGGGATACTACGAATTTGTGAAATTTCCCGGCCGCAGTGCATTGTGTACAATGTGCAAAATTTCGGATATTCTGAACACTCTCCCGCGCCACTACGGATGATGCGAATGCATGAGCTGCAAATGCAACCTTGAACACTACACACTACCTGCACTTCGTTGACTCTGCTGTCGCCAACCGCACTACCTATGTATGCTTCCGTGGCCCGCACCTCGCCGACATCACAATTGTCTGTCGGGATCACGGCGTGAAAAGTTTTCAGCGATGCGTGGCCCACAAACCACAGACTTCGCAACCGCAGCAGTTGGCAGCGGCGTATGTGGGCACGCACGAACCGTACATTGGCTCTGCGATTGGTATCCACAAGCAGTTTGCAGCACCGCGTGGTCCGCATGTCGCCATATCCTGTTGTGCTGTATGTGCCGCAATAAGTGCACGGAGGCGTATTTCTTGCGGCGCATCGCGATCGTTTTCCACGCCGCGAAAAATTTGCAACTGCGCGTGGCCGTGAGGGCGGCGCATGCAACAGGTGCGCACATGCCGCTCATCGTAGACTTCTCGACCGCTAGTCGCACTGTATGCATGACGAGCAGTATATTACGAGCTAGGTGACACTTCTCACCACCTCATTAAAAAGGGGATGCTAATAATTATCTATCTAGCAGTCTGTGGCGCCGCTCTGCTGGCATGTCGCTCTGTGACTGTGCGACCATAACAAACTTTCTCGGCTATAGGCAGATCTGCGCGGCTGCCTTTCTCGTGTCTGCATAGTTATTTTCTTTCGCTTTGATGATACGAATGTTTGGATGATATGAATTATTTTGCGACCCCATGAGATTCGTATTACCAAGGTTCTACTGTACTAACAGATTATCGGTGTATCTGGACTGTTAAAAAAAAACCTTGCCGAAATCACCCACGCACACCTCGACTTGCATTTGTCATTAAAGTCAGCAGTGCACATTGTATAATGAAAATTATATATAAAAAAGTTATTTGGCTCTCTAATCAGCTAAGTCAGTGCATAGCGTGCTAAAGAAATCTGATATCAGCATGCTACAGCTGTGACTTTACAACCATACCAGTGCATGCATCAAGCTCCTGTGCCTGCACGGAGGTAAACCGCCTTTCTGTATAGTGGTGCTCCCACTTTTGACAACTGTTAAGGTCATTGACTATGGTAATTTGTATGCTTAGCACAAGAGTCTTAGTACCCCCACGTCGAAAAAACATTGTCACTGTCAGCCATTTAAGCCTCGTAGTCTTGAAATGTCACAAGCATGCCCTCACAAACTTTCAGTGCTAGAGCGTTAGTTACCGCTTGTCGGCAAAAATTTCCCGGCGGCATCAGCTTGGAGCATTCCTCTGGCATGTGGTACAGTCGAACCCGGATATATCGAACTCGAAGGGGATCGCGAAATAGTTTGATATATCGATAATTCGATATACAGAAATCGGCTTGAGACGGCACTTACGATGCGAAAAAACGATACCGTATTTGTCGCGTAATCAACTCGTTCGCATAATGAACCCACCCTCCACTTTTGCACTCGAGAATTTTGAAAAAAAAAAAAGCGTTAAGGCCAGCTTGCTCCCATGCAAGCGATTAAGCGATCTCAGCGACGAGCGGCAGTGACAGAGCAAAAAATTTCCAACTTGTTGGAACTGTGTCCCTCTGCCCTTCGAGCCACCGCGACAGCTCAAGGTTTCTGTGTCGCCCCGGCAGAAATCGCCAGCGTTTTCGCTTGCATGTCGCACTCTGTTTCGGTTGTCTCATCCACAGCTCATTGCTTGGCAGCGTGCCAGGATGCTGCGCAGAGATAACGTCGCTGCGTGTTTAGCGGGGAGCGAACTTGGCAGACTGCCCGTGATGGCTTGATTGCACAAGCCTGGTTCTATTTATCACGCTACGGTTGGGGCGGGCGTAGTCCACTGCCACAAAATCATTGGAAAGCGTGATACAGTAGCTGCAAATGCTGTTTGAAGCGAAAAATGCTAAAAGCCGGTGTCATGATCGCAGCTGACCGCATACTTTCGTTGATTCATACATGCAAGGATAAACGACTCCCACAATAAAAAAAAAAAAAAAGCTGCTTCGTAACGTTCTATCTTACGCTACGCCGCGCGTACAGCACAACGATAAAAATAAACAACTCTCGCAAAAAAAAAAAATCTGCCGCTTCTTAACTTCCGCAGGCGCCATAGCCGCGTCAGCCGCCGCGCGCAGAGGGTTCACAACACACGCTGGAGAGAGCATCCGACGTTCTGTCTGAAAACGGGCTGAGCTGGCTTGGCGCATGCGTAGCGCGTGCTACTGCGAAACAAGGCCGCGAAAGAGGAAAGAGAGAGATAGCTCGGCAAAAGAATGGGCACACCCTTGCGCTTCGCTCTGTCGCGTTTTTCCCCTCTCGTTCCCACCGGTTCTCTCTGGTTCATTCACGCACATGGCTTGCAAACGTCACGTGCTGGAGCGCGGGAAACGATAACCGCAAATGAGCGCGCCTTTAGGGAATGGGCGCGGCGCTGCCCTAGCCGAACTGTCCCCTTTCATTACTTCTGCGCGTGGCTTGAAAATGTCACGCGGCAAACGGCGGGGGGTGATGCGATCGTCTTTGGGAAAGGCGCACTTTCCAGTGCGTGGTGCGGAGTTCGATATATCGAACGACCGGTGAAATTGAGTTCGATATATGACGCGGCTTTCCTATACTTTTACATGGGATTTTCAAGGGGATATTCCGTGAGTTCGATAAAACCAAAATTCAATATATCCGGGTTCGACTGTATTTAGCTGGTGACGTGGGCAGGCACTGGTAGGTTGGAGGTTCAGTGGTGCACTGGCACTCATTGGGTTATGTGACACCATGAGAACAGATGGTATGTTAGAGTTGAAAGAAGCTGCCAGCTTGAGCAGCTGCTTTCATATGGATAGGTGAAATCGAACACTTGGGACCCCTTGCATGCGCCATTTGAAGCCTTGCCACCTCGAAAAATGATGAGCATGCCTCTGGAAGCTAGGGGGTCCACTTCTCTCACCGCAAGGCTGTGGTGAGGCTTGCTATAGCAAGCTTTACTGTTAGCATGCCTCAGCTAACAGAGGCAGCAATTTGGTGGAAAGGCATATTGGTCCCATATATTCAGTCATAAAAATTGGGCTCATGCACTTATTGATGCAAGCTGCAGAAATGCAGGACCTAATCAGTCTTTCCGGCAGTCCTGTGTCCCCGGGAGCCTTCAGTCTTGTATCGTAACACCTCCGCTTACACGTAACATCATATTGACTGCAGATCGTCGCACACACCATGGCTAGGTGGTGCACATTTCTCCAAGGCGCAGGCAGAGTCTGTGTAGTCTGGTTGCCCTAAAACGGTAGAGAGGGTCACTGGCTGGGGACTTTTATGAATGTTGAAACAGCAGTCACCTGTTTATTTTGTTGTGCTTATTTACAACTGTAAAATGCGATAAATGCTTTAAGGGGGGACGAGGGTCTTAAAACTAACTTTTTTAGTTATGGCTAGAATCTCACGAAACTTTGCACACAGATGTGGTTTTCTCTCCTGATTTCAAAAATGTAATTATAATTGAGCTGGTGGTATTAGATCAAAAGTTATCTAACAAAGTCCAGAGCATAATTAGTGAATTTCTTACGCAGCTTTAATGAACTTTCTCATTGCATTTTGTTGCTTTTAATTACATAGATTGATAGCCAAAGTCTTCCCATACCCGATGACATCCTTCGTTTTCCTCAAAAAGGCATGTCATTCTCACATATTATGGTGAGAGTAAAAGGCTGCATTATTTGAAACGAACTCATTAAGCTAATCTCAAATTGACATTTATCCATTGCCTAAACTAAAAAACTAAAAATGTCATCGGGTACTTCATTTCTCTCTGAAGAAAATGGTACCAAAGTTATTTGTGTGAACTAAAAAGAAGTTATCAAAACCCTGCGTAAGACTGTAGAGATTGACCAAAAATATGAAACTGAGAAAACGGCATTTGAAGTTTGACCACATATTATAACTGGAACAATCAGTAGCCTCACTGTGATATTTCTCACCAAAAATGTCATGCTCTTCCCATTTCCAAAACTGTCTTCGGATTTTAAATATGTCAACTAAAACTGAAACTATCACCATTGCCCATGGCCAAGGTAGTGTATGCCATTAGGAAATCAGCAAAATTTTTTGACATGCAATATTATTTTAATCGCAATTTTGAAAAAATCTCAATAGAGTGATGTAAGTGTTGGATCACCCCCTGATCTTTTCAATATGACTGCAGTGGTGCTAAATTTGTCATTGTCACTCGGCAACAATGTAGAGAAAAAGCACAGTAAGGCTGAGTGCAGTGTCCAGAAACGGCACTGAGAAAAACGTATTTGCATTTTGAGACAACCTTTAACTTTTGCTACACTGCAGCTATGGTAATATAAATGGAATCGTTGTGAGGCTTTGTTCTTTATGAGGAAGGCTCCCCAAATACTGGTACCCTCCCCAAATACTGGTAAAAGCTTGCCACAAAGTCTAAATATACCGCCACTAGAACCAGCGGGAGAAGCTTTATTTACAACTTCATATGCCTGTGGCAGTGCCCTTCAAGGCAAACAGATACTCAAGATTACGATAAAACGGTCTTGCAATATTAATAAACCTGCACAAAGTTTAAGGCGGAAGCACAGCGGCATACTGGAATGACCTAATAAATTGGCTAATGTTGCAGAATGAAACTTTGCTACTTTGCTGTACAGCGCATGCAGGGCCGCACGCGGAGTCCCTTGCTGGAGCTAAAGCTCGAACTTTCACACTTCTTGAGCGCAGCGACGCAATTACTTAGACAATGTGAAAGAAAAAAAAAAAAAAAAAACCGAAACCGTCCGCGGAAAATGAACGCGGGCAACGGCGCGATGTCAGGCTCGCCTGTCGTCTGAAGCGACGCGATAAAAAAGCAACGAAGTGGTAGCGTCGGTGAGGACCATGAGTATCAGCTGAACAGTTAAATCTATCGATGCTATCTTTGATGCCTCTGAACCGCTCGCAAACGATTGTATGCCGCCGGACGTGCTGCAGCTAGGTCGAGAACACGCCACGCGACCCTGGCAGCGCGCCGCCGCACTCGTTCTTCGACGCGCACTCGCAAGGCGCTTCCGTTTTCAATACACTCCTGATACGGCTAAGTCTACCGAGCTACGTCTAAAGACCAGCACCGGCTGCGGGAACGACTGATAACGATCGCGAAAGCGCATCATAAACGAGCGAAGGAGCAGCCGCGACGAAGAACGTTAAAAACAAACAAACAAAAAAAAATGGCGTCAGTCGCGCTGGCCAATGGGAAGCACGAGACGAGGGGCTCGCTTCGCGAGCGCGCGCTCCAGCCAATCAGCGGACCGGAAACGGCTTTCGGAAAACCCGCGACGGTGGTCGTTCTGTTTGAGCGACGTCATTTGGAGATGTCGCAAAATGCGCACAAAGAAACAAGCTTCAAAACAAGTCCAAGATGGCGGCGGCCAGCCGGCTGCTTCACCCGCGGCGCGCGCGGGAAGTTCGAACAATTTTCACCCCTTTTTTGGCCATTTCGAGGCTCCCGTGGCGTTTTAAAAGTCGATTTTACCGCATTTCCCGATCGAATTCAGTGTTGATATTTTGAAGGCTAGTGCTCAAAGGTACAGACATTCCGAAAATGCATTTTTCTCAAAATCAATTTTTCGCCCATTTTTGACCAGTTTAAGACCCGCGTCCCCCCTTAAATGGGAGCTACAGTAAACTCTCATTAATTCTGTTTTCAAACGGCAGAAAAAGTTGTTCGAATTAGCTGAAAGTTCAAATTATGGAATGGGCATGAAAAAAACTTCCAAAAACCATTTGCATCACATTAATTTTATTTTATGAACACCTGCACAGTGGCTGTCTGCATTTGAGATCCCCATAGAGACGTTTTTCCCTTTTTGTCAAGTGCCTTGCGCACACTGGAGGATGTTGAAAAAGTGCTCCAAAATGGTAAAGGCTTCCTCTACCCTCTCTCACAGTATGACACAGTAGCAGTGGTGTCTCTTCATAAAACGACTCCCTCGTACAAGCTAACCAAAGCGAGCCCGCCCACTGTTCAAATTAATGAGTGGCCGATGCCATAGGCTTACATAGGCGTCGGCCGGGACAGCGCTTCTAGTTCGAATTATCAGAATTTTTGAATGAAGTGGTAGAATTAACGAGATTGTACTGTATACGTAAACTTTAGCTGTCACCTTGTTTTTAGTCATATACAACCAATGCATTGGACCTTTCCAGACCCTTTTATTTCATCACAGTAATGCAACTTCATAAAGCAGTTTTGGAATTGGACTGGATAGAATTCTGCTGTTTAGCCTCGTGTGGTTGTCAGATGAGTGCAGTGGCCAAACTATTGTATGTTTGTGTATTAAAAATGGGCAAAAGGCCGCAACTTCCTTTGTGCAAGTGCTCTTTAGCACTGCCTATCATGCTAAATTCAATCTTATCATATATCCAGACTTTCTGTCAGCAGAAGCAATGAGCTTAGGGTGGCCTGTTAGCTTAAGCCATCCATTTTGTGTGAGTGTTGTTAGTGGCTCATATGCAGTGAGCTTCCATATTGTAACCAAGATCATGCAGTTTTTGTAGTGTCTTGACTTTGCCACTCTGCTCTGCCGGCACAGGAAGTGAGCCTAAAGGGGAAACAGTTACGCCAGACATTTCAAGTCATCCAAGTGAAGGTCAGCTGCAAATCTGAGATATTTTCTTCAAGAATTTATGTGCACTTTGGTCTAGTCGCGTGTTGGCATTAATTTTTTGTTAACTAGATTTATTAGAGGGATCATTTTGTTTTATTGTGCTCCAGCTTTGCATTTGATACTGTGCAGAAAGAAATCAGTGCGTACACTATGTGTGTGTTTAGTCTGCTGTTCCCTTAAATATTGGAACCACAAAGATAATACAGCAAGGTTTTGGTTGTTCAATAATACCTTGAAACGTGCATTTAAGTCTAGGTGTCGTGTGCCAAAGCTGCTCTAGATTTGATTGCTTGGATCATTTGTTGTGATTATAGTTATTTGTGTAGTTGCTCAGGCCTAAAGATATTTTCAGTTTACATAACTTTGTATAGGAAATTACATTAAAGTATAAATAACGTATTTATGCCTAATATACTCTTTTGATGTGGCTGCTGAAGTTAATGACAGAAAGGAAAACCTGTGTTGACTTTTACTTATGTTACTCTATTGACATTTCAGTTCAGGAGGCAGTACCAGGTATGATGGTAGCATGTTTGCTTCTTTTTTGCAATTTTATTATTTCCTGTATGGGGGTTATTGAGCTGTTCGCTTTTTTTTTTTTTTTTATTATTATTATTATTGTTCAGTTTCTAATTTACTGGCTTCCTAACACATGGCCTTGCCTCTGCCTACAGAGCCTTGCTGAATGTTTTAAGAGTTCTTTGTGGGGGTGTGCGAATATTGAAATATTTTATTATAAATTAGACATGAACAGGAAGAAAACAAAAAATAAATGAATAAAAAAAAAACACAGTAGTGCCAAGTACCATTTTTGGTAATGTTAACTACTATGAAATTTTAAGAGATAAATAGTGATGTGTTATTTCTGTTATTATTAAGTATTATTTCATGATTATTTTTTAACGTTTGGTCTTTGGAACCACAGTAAACAAAGCCAGCCTTGCTCAGCACCATGCAAACAGAGAACATGACTTGCAGATAAGTGTTTTGTGTTTGATTGAACAAGATAATCGATGCAATGTTAACTGTGGTCATGTAAAATAAGTAAGAAGGCTAAATCGAAAGATGACACATGACTGCTGGCATCCGAAAATAACATGGTAGGTACTAAAACCTCATTAATTTGGGTTTAATATGGTTGGCAGAATTGCTCCAATTATTGTGAGTTAGAATATTAAATGACCCTTTCTCCTTTCCGCCACAAAAAATAAAACTGCCAAACATTTTTTTTAAATGTGGTAAGGCCTTGTAAGGAGTCTCTATTGCACGAACATCAAACATCTGTGACAAGCATACAGATTTATTGGGATATAAGACAGTGAAGACATAAACAAAGGCCACACTTAATAGCGAGACTGCTTCTAAAATGAAAAGGAAATGGTCAGTGACATGCCATCCAATGTCGGAAAGCAGGTAGCAGCTGAGTTTGAATGCTGGACATTGTGCAGCCAGTTATCATAAGCTGGAACCGAAACTACATGGCCGAGCTATTTTCCAGCCTAGCAGCAATGGCCCTTCTACTATCGTCACACCTGCTGGCACACACAGAGGTTTGCATAGCAGAGTTTGTGCTAGGAGAGCTGTGAAGGTGGCAGGATGAGTGTCATGGTTGTGGGCATTGAGCATGTAACACACATGAATCAAACAAAAGCGGTGTGCCTTCATATTGTGATTGTTTTAAGTGGGTGGTTGACCATCTTCACTTGCAGAATTTTGCTCAAGGTCCAAGTCTAGTATCGCACGTATGGTAAACAATGAGAAAGAAAGCAAAGGGGACTTCTTTGTGCTGTTTTTCTTTTACTGTAAGCTTAACCTTTGTATCATTTCTCTAGATATTCTGATTTGCCATGGCTGAATTTGTTAAAGTTGCCACAGTATTCAATCGTGGCTGAAAATTCAGATATGTCAAGTTTTCAAATCAAAGATGAATCGAAGAGCAAACATCTTCAGCTTATATGTGAAATTTTAAATATTCGTACACCCCTAGTTCGTTACGTCATCACCTAGTCACTTTTGCCACAGGGCTTTGAGTTCTCAACCATGTCCTGTCCTTAAAAATTTATGAAAGTATTTTTCGTGGGTAGATAGACTGCTGTAGCAAGGTCTAAGCTTTCAGGACTCACACAGTCATTTGTTCTTTTAGTATTTCGTATGCTCTTGCATTACTCTACGTATACACTCAAGAGTGGCCGTTGTCGCTACCTGCTGAATTAGTTGCTAGCTTGCAGCAAGACATGACGGTAATGTAATCTTGTAGTTCATGTGTATTTATAACACAACAGTCCTGCTGCTGTTTTTACTATGTCCTGCATATTTGTATAGCTTGTGTTATGGTCAATAGTATTTTCTTAGGGACTTTGGGTGAAAACAGTTATCATCACAGCCATTACTGCTACTTTGATGTGGAATATTTTTGCTGTGCATCCATTTGCGATGGTTTTGCAAATGCTTACTAGGCACATGAACTTGGGCACCCCGAGTGTCTACAAGTGTTGCCTTTGCTTTGCTTTCTTTTTTTTTTTTCAGTAATCTCGAGAACTGTTTGCACAAGAAGACCGTTCATATACATGTATTTATGACACAGCAAGTGCATGCAATAAATTTGCGAAGGCCCATTTTCATGCTGTCTTGTGCTTGTAGAATATGTATTTGTGGTGCCTTGCTTTGCTCTTAACTTTTCTCATATGTATCGATTGTATATTCACTTTTGTGTTGTGTATGCTCATAAAGCATATGTGCACTCAGGCTAAGCTACAATGTCAAGGTCTTGAAAAATGGGGTTAAAATGGTAAGGTAGCTTTCCACAACAGTGTGAAATTTGCCTCCCACGTCTCTACAGACACCCGCAGTTCTCAGTAAGGCAGCTTATAATGTAAATTGGAGCTTTACTGTGCATTTGAAAGGTGTAGCCTTGCTGTTGCTATAGATAAGACAGCTTTTTTGATATTGATGCTTCTATCGTTGCATTCAATGTTTGCACCTGCCGAATATGAGAAACACTTTAATTGAATAAGTACTGTTCTAATATTGTGATGAAATGTGTAGCAGATCTGGTCTGAAAGATGGCTGTCACAGCATTAACGTAAGCCTAGAAATGCAAAATTGATCAAACACTGCCATGGGCACACTTACCCCCATTGGGCTTGTCACTGTACCTAAGGTTGAATAAGCAGGTCATGGAAGTAGGATGATTGGTGCTATGTTGATTCTACTGTATTGGTGCTAGTGTAATGTTGAAGAGGGTGAGAATGTTTGTGGTATTTGGAACATGCTTGCCTCGTAAAATTGGGTGATGAAGGTCCCAGACCAAAAATTTATCGCTGACGTTATAAAGATGTAAACACTGGGATTGAGAAGTCCTTGTGTACTGGTTCCAAATACCTATGTTGTTTACTTTAATGTAAAAGTCCACCTTTTCATATTTATCTTTTTTTTTTTTTTTTTTTTTTTTTTTCACTGACAAATAGTGATGGGAAAGGGTTCCCTTTATTTTTCCTACCAACATATTTTATGTTTTCCTCTACAAGTGACTAAAAAGCATAGTATTGATGTTAGAGCTGTCATTTAACCTGGTCGCTTCTTTTTTCTTTTTTCTTTTTTTTTTTAATCTTTGACTATTTGCTATTGCAATAAGAAAAGTACCCAACACTGAAAAAAAAGTATTAAGTCATAAACTAAGTCATATTAACATAGTGAAGTTTATTGCTCGTTATTGCTCCTCGTTGTTTTCATTGGAAGAACTGCTCATATCAGTGTTATCGCTGTAGTCTTTGCTTCCCAAACAGTGTAAAACTCGGTGTCTGAACCATCTTTGAATGATAGAGGTTTCTTTTTCATGACAACGGGCCAACAAGGCATGCATCGCTTTCACCAGACGCCTTTTATAAAAAAGGATTGTCGCATGTAAAAATAGTTTAAGCGATAGAACCAGAAGCAACTAAAGGTCTGTGCCATCATCTGTTGAGTGGCACATGGCCAGACAAGCACTGCTCGGCCAAAACGATCTTGGTGAAAAAAACTATCAGACAAGGATGAGCACAGCCAAAGCTGTTTAGAAATGGTTCTATGAGGATGAGCAGAGCTCATCCACAATGATTCAGAGGTCAAGACAGTCTAGGATACAAATAATGGCAAACTTGTGTTATCTTTATTGGTTTTGCTAGGTGCCAGGAATTATCTGCCTGAGAAAACAGTGTTGCCTGAAGTGTGAGAAAAAAAAAAGTGAAAAGTGGAGGGTGAAGGTATAGAGTGACATGGAAGTGAATTGTAGTTTCTTGGCAGCCAATACCTGATATGCAATGAAAACCAACTGATTTCCACAATGAATATAGTAAGCAATGCACCAATAATTTTTTCATCTTTCCAGATTGACTTGTGCATCATTTCGCATGTGTATGCTGTTTTATTCTGCAGTTATTTAAGATATCAGCTCTAGCATTTAGTATCTTATTTTTTTTTTCCCGGTTTTGCACTTTTGAATATTAGACACTACAATTGAATTGGTACTCTTCTCCCCTCTCCCTGCTCTCTATTCCCCAAACTCTTTCCCCTTCCCCGTTATTTGTACTGCCCACCCACTGTAAAACTGCAGATTACGAAAACATGCGAAGCCCCTGTGCTGCTGCTGTGCCATTTGGTAGCAGCACCAAGCCTGGTCTTCTGCCACCACCACCGCAGGCATCTGCATCTGCACCATCTTCTGCCATCACAACACCGAGTCAGCCCAGTCAGCCCAGTTCAAAGCTTGGGTCCAGCTCACTCGAGGCGTTCTTTGCACCTTACTGTGCTGGTGAACAGCAGAACTTTGCAAATGTGACAACACCACATGGTAGCAACGGTGCAACGGCACAGTGTGTTGGGGCTGACCAGGGGCCGTTCTCCACAGCGACTAATGGGCCTGTGGCTGGTGTGAGCAGTTCGCTTGTACCTTCCGGATCGGCTCTGGCTACAGCGGCTGTGGGACTGGCTGGACAGCAACAGCAAGGGTCAGTTGAGATAGGAACCTTCAAAATGTGGCGGTTGACGATGAGTAATGCGGATTCCACTGATCGATTTTGGTTGGATTGTCGGAATTCATGTAAAAGCAACTGAATCTTCCAAAAGCAGAGCTCAGTGCTGATCGACCCGCAGAATGCTAATATCCAAGCACGAAGCCTGGCAAAAGTACTCTTGTGCAACCAATGCTGAAAGTTGAGCCCTTCAATTCCCTGCAGCATTTTCATTTTCAGCACCGCTTCATGATGATGCAGCGCAGTCATATGCTTAGGTACACTACATTTCGTTGAGCCTTATTGGCAATGACAACCAAGCCTTGACTGTGAATGCATGCACTTGTGTGCATACCAAATAGTTCGTGCACTGCAGCATCGATTTTGCTCATGGCGGATTGCTTCGAGGTGCCAGATAGCACCAAGTGCCCACCAAATGCACTCATGCCTGCCATGTCGAGACCAATCAGCATGTGGCCACTACTGCTATGTGGTTAGGGGCGGGAAAGCTGCGCCAGTTAGGATGGAAACGAGATTTTTTACGCCATGTTGTGCCAATAGCATTACATTGCTCAAAATTGCTCCGTTGTGTGCACATCAGAGGTGCTCAGGTCACTCTGCAGCATGCACTTCAGGTTTGAGCAGCACTATTCTGACAAGCCCTTGCCATGCCGAGTCTTACCTGGACGCTGCCTTCCTTGCGAGACTATTTGAAAGAAGTGAAAGAAAAGAAAAAATACAGCCCCAACTAGCACCTAGAGTGTATTAGCAGGGACCGCTTGAGTTAACCGATGCGAGACCTGTAGCGTCCGAATTAGCAAGAATCTGACACCATAGACTTAAGATTGATAAGCAAAGCACCACTTTCCGAGTATCCCATCAGCATCTGATGTTCTCATCGACAGGCGTTGTCACTAGACGCAGGAGAAAGCAACCAATACATGAGGGAGTAGGAACTGGCACCACTAGGTGGAGGTGTAGAGAAACTGAATTGTGTGGATTTTCGGCCAATCTTGTCCACAGCTAATTGTATTCAGCGGTGGTGGGAACCTACTGGGAGGGCAAGGGGAAACTGGCACGGGGCCAGAATGGGACACTCCTATGGCGGGAGGTGCTGAGTGGGTGAGGCATCTTGGATTAATTCAGAAGTCGCTGCTGGTGCATAGCTATACTGGCAAACATTTTGTGGCTCTGCTGCAGAGGCTCGTCAGCAAAGGGCTTTTGTCTCCATAAATTAGCAACCCGGCACGCTCTCTCCAACTCCCCCTTCACCCCATCGCACCCCTAACCCAAACAATACTCTCTATGGCAAAGTAACAAAGGCATGTCTGCTTTCCTCTCTTGTCTAGCCTTCACTACAGAGCCACAGAAAGCTATCTGCAAATAGGGTAATTGACCCTCGCCAATTCCTGCCTGCAAGGCATTGCCAGATATCTGTGCCTCCCTGCATTACCTCACTCCAAGTATTGGAATTTCATCTCCAGTTACATCAGTAGCTGAGATCTTGACGCAATGCTGAACAAACACTGCTTTGTTAGTTGGGCCTTTACATAAATAGGCTTTGGCAAGGACCACATCGCGAGTTCGGATTATCCATATTTTTCGATTAACAAACCTTTGTCTATCATTTTAAGGCTATTGGCTGTAGTTTCTGCCAGGCTACTGCTACGTAGCTTATAGCTGTTTTTTTTTTTTCTTTACAATTGAATTAGGCTTGGACAAAAAAAAAAGGATTTTATGCTCTGTTTGTTGCAGCAATCTTCTTGCCGCTGTCTGAGAGTCATGTTGATTTACAGTAAAGTTTGCTTGATACTGATAGTAGAGGCTATCTTTTAGCCTTCAAAATTTTCTCGTATTTTCAGAATAAAATTTATTTTCCATCATGATGCCTTTGACATGTTTTTTTATACTCGTGACTTAATTACTGTGAAAAGTGCAGAATCTAAATTAAGCAAACCTGTGTTTGATTCTTAACCGCATTGTCATGTAGAAATGCCTTGCTGTGGTTGCTCAGTGGTCAGGGTGCTTGGCTACTGAGCTGGGCAACCTGGGTCTGATCCAGGACATGCTGGTTGTATACTTATCGAAGCTAAGTGCAAGGTGCCCATGCACTGTGCAATGTCAGTGTACATTCAGGAATCCCGGGCGGTTGAAATTCTCCAGCGTCCTCCACTGTGGCATCCCTCATAGCTTGAATCGCTTCAACACGTTACACCTTAAAACCAATCAAACCACATGTGAAAGCCAGACTTTCAGTTGGAAATCATGGAGCAATGAATTGCTATGCATGGTGCCTTGCCTGTGGAATTCCACAAAACCTATTATGCACATTCATCATGTAATCATGTTCAATTTAGTTTCAGCTTCTTTTCTGCAAGCAATGTAGCTGTGGCAGGGTGCTTCTCTATGTTGTTTTTCCCTTGAATGAGAAAAAAAAAAGAAAAAATGGCAAGGGGCTGGGTCAGGCAGTATGCAGTGAAAAATGAAAGCCTGCCTCTTCCAGCCTCTTTCCCAAAGTCCTTAGTGCTAGAAATGGCATACAGTGCATGGCTACATGCTATGTGCAGGTTTCAAGCTCAGAGTGTTGCTTTGGATGCTATTGGTGCTAGCCAGCCCGTGTTGGGGGCATCCTCGGAGTGCCTGGCACCTGCGTTAACACCGCCGTCTTCTCCAACACCAAGTCAGAAAAGCCATCATCGACGCAATGTCAGTGACACGTCAGCCTTTGTCAAGTGAGTAATGCTACTGGGAAAGACTTCACAAATTTTTTTACTGTTATTGTGTTCATTATTGATCTAGTCTCAAGCTGTTTGGTTTTGCCTAGTTAAATTGCCAGGTAGTCATTTTTGTTTTTAATATGTTTTTAGTTATTTCTCCTGACGGATGCCAATATAATCTATAACCATCGCAGTTCTACTTCTTGTAAGCATTGTTAATATAGTTTGCTACAAGTGTACATTAGGTCTGTGCCATGACATGCCTTCACTGAATTTATCGACTTGGTTTCCATAATCTCTCTATGCAGTGGTGAAGCAGTGAGCAATCAATCGCATTATGAAATTACATTGTGTAGGTGAGAAATCAGTGTTCGAAAGTCATTTGTATGCAGTTTAATATTCAACATGCAAGGGAGACATTTCTGAGAACCTAGTTCCTCACGGTGAAAACCATGTATAATGAAGATGCATTTGTGGATTCATATGGTTATCATTACTCCATGACAAGCCTGGCTGGTGTGTTGGGTGTCAGGTAAATGTAAAAATTCGAGGAGATCCGAGAAAACTGAGCTCACATTTTTTTTTAAACAAACAACCGTGTACAGGTAATGTACGGAAAACTTGCAGAAAAAGCTTGACTGATCCACTGGTGCCGACATAATTGACCCTTTGACTGTTTTTGCTATACAGGTACTGCTGCCACATTCCATCCTGCAGCGTTTTTGCTGTTCAAGTTTGTTTGAAGTCGCCAGTAAAGAAATCTGACTCTGGGGGTGAATTTTTTTCAGAATATTAGACAGTCAAAGGGTTAACCCCCTAGCGGTCTTGGATGAGCCAGGCTGGTCAGAAGCAGGCTGTTATTTCTGGCTCCTGATGAGCCCAGCTTGTCGTGTATTTTGTGGCACTTTGTCCAATTTGTATCAACTAGGGCCTCAGTTCAGTCGTGTTCGACTGTTCATGACCCTATAAACCATATCATTCCAAGCTCTCCGGTCACCCGCTTTCTTTATATCACATATTCATATGCAATGCCTCGAGAATGTCATCTAACCATAGCATTCGCTGCCTGCCCCTTCTCCTATGATCCTCAATCTTTCCCAGCATCAATATTTTCTCCAGCGACTCCTGTCATTGTATCAGATGACCGAAGTAGCTGAGCATTAACTTTTGAGCTTGACCTTCTAATGGGCAGTCTGGGTTTGGGGTCGCCAGTATAGACTGATTTGATCTTCTGGCAGTCCAAGGAACTGAGTCTCCGCTAGCACCGCAATACAAAAGCGACAATTTTTTGGCGGTCAACAAATTTTGGTTGGGCGGGCAGGAGCTGTCATGGGCACTGGAAGACCATTTGCTGAAATTTCATAAACGCTAATGTTCATTAGGGTGTTAACAGCAAGCATGGCATTGCAGTGTATGTAGTACTTTATAATGTAGCATGACTTTTTAGTGAGTTCTAAGTCAAAGCATCATTAGGGTTTGTGCATTTTGTGCATCTAACTCTTCATAGCTCTTTTATTTTAATCAGAAATGGTGGTTGAAAGAACTCCTTGTGAACATGCATGTTAATTTTTCTTTGTGTGTCTGCTGTGTGTCTGCTTTTCGGAAACCAGGCATTGGTCACCATTGCAGTTCTTTCAGAGTTAGGTGAGCTCGTCACAGATACAACATCCCTCAGTTTCACATTTCAGCTGAAAATAACAGTAGGCTTTGCAGCCTGTTTTACGCACTGCTACTGGACCTTTAAATCGTGTTGCAATAGCGAAGCTGCCATTTTTCAAAACTAGGATTGTGTGAATGTGGATTACTTCCTGCTGTGATAGTGCTCTTTTCAACCGATTAGCTCTGCTTGTAAATGTTTTTCTGCTGGGAGCAACATGGAAAAAATATAATTTTTTAAGCTTTGAAGTGATAAAGCAAGACATAGCATATAGACAATGTCATCATATGCTTGGACGTAGGGTGACAGTAGAGTTATCCATATCTAACTGACCTTAGGAGACCAGCAGCTGTTCCATTAAGATTAACGTAGTGCTTCAGAGAAAGTTGAACCATTTCACTTTGTCTTTGTTCTTCATCTTTTGTTCTTTGTCATGCTTGCCATTGCGTGCATGTATGAGGTGCACAGTCAACTTTGCAGTTAAGAAAGGCTATTTTCACGATCCCATATCAGGCCTACCATACCTGAACGCACCCTACCTTTATTTGGGAGCCCGTTCGAGTTAACCAGTCTGAGACCTGAAGCGATCTTATTAAGCAAACGTCCAAGCCATAGTCTCACGTGGCCATTGGCTTTGGGGCCATGCCACCAGTTTGAATTATGTGGATTTCCGAAATAAAGTGGGTTGAATTAGCTTTTGCTCTAGTAGTCTAGGGAGGTCCACAGTGGGTGCTGGTTTGTTCTTTCCTTCTTGTCCTCTCCCGATTCTGAAGGTTATACAGCCTCATAACTGGGCTGCCCTTTAGGGAGGTTCTTTCCCTGGCCGTGTGCCGGGCACCACACAACTCATGTGTGATGTCCCATAGTTTGAATTGTCGGTGGTAGACTATTCTATGGAGCTTAGCTGAACCCAGTCATACAGTTAGACTCATTCAGAAATTTTAATTACATTCAAATTAACAAACTTTCACTGTACCTGTGTGAAATGGTGTACATAAATAGCTGATATTCTTTCCCATCCTACCATTGTGTATGAATAAAACTGACTTCTCTAATGTGGCTAAATTAAAAAAAAAAAGAAAGAAAGAAAAGAAAGGCATGTTTTTGTTGGAGTTTTTAGACTGGTACAGATTGTGCAGGTTAAGTTTGTTTGATTTTCTTAAGAGATTACGGCTAATTGCAGCTCTGTGGCATAAAATATACTGTACCGAACTTCAACAGAAATATAAATTAATTAATCTGTCATAGTGCTGCACTTATGAATAGTAGAGAGCATGCTTTTGAATTCTGGCCACAAACATGGTGCCCGGCCTTTGTGTCCCCATGGGGACTTAGGCCATTTGTACAGGAGACGTCTCAGTTCCTGGCACCATTTGAAGTCTCTCTTGGTCGTACTTCTTCCCCGCCTGAGAGCAACCCCCATTGGAACCCCTTTGCTGAGCCAGCCTCTACCACTGCAGTGGACCCAACAGACCCTGAGGATCACCTTTTTGGCCAGGAGTTTGACAAGATACGCCGAGGCTCGCAGAGCAGTGAGTAACTTCCTGTGTGCATAACTGCTGAAACTAACCTCTTCAGTGACAGTGGCTCTTGGTAGCAGCGAACGTCTGCCCAGTACCTAAATAAGCCATCTACCATGCATGGGCTGCAGTTGTCAAGCACGCCTCTGCTCCCTTGCCCGTAGGAACATCGAGACCATGTTCATATAAAATTAAACCTGCTGTTCTGCTAATTGTGCACAGTGTGCTCACGCTTGTTTCCTAGAACATCATGATTCAAGATTTTGGGTTTATTTATTTTTTAATTTAGTGCTACAAAACAACTGTTTGTCATACTTACAAAATTAAGGTATGCTTCTGCTCTTTTCTGCAGGCATATCCAATGTGAAGAGTCGTGAGAGTCTAGTCATGAGCAGCGGCGACCTGGTTGATCCATTTGGGGCTGCTCCATTTAACCGCTCAGGTCAGAGGTGTACCTTTTCGTGGTGTTCTCTCTGTTTGCGTTTCAAACATGATGGCTGCATGTCTATTTTTGTTGTGTTTTGAGGAAGAAGAGAAGGAAAAAATAAGTATGTGTGAATGGTGCACATTTGATTTGGGGCTCATTAGAAGAAGTGGCGCATTAAAATGAGTCATCATCAGCAGCTGGATTATACCCACTGCAGTGCAAAGGCCTCTCCCATATGAGAAATGGTGGGAGTATAACTCTTTCGCTGTTAGGCGTTTCTGGCTGTGACCCCCCCCCCCCCGGTGTAGGCTTGGTTTTACGTAACAAGCATGGCGATTTATTTTTGTATTGTGATTGCTATACAAATTAGTCAACGAAATATGCACATTTCAGTGTTCTGCAGGTGTTGTTAATTAACATCATCATCATTATCAGCCTGATTATAAATTAAATAAATGAGGATAATATAAGAAAAAAACTGCTCAATACTTCTTGAGAGACCGAATCCGAGCTCGACTCGTATTTATAATCAAAAGAGCCATCGCTCCAGTCCGCAGTCGAAGGTCCCGGGTGGTCAGCCATCCGAAAGTAGCCACGTGCACGGAGGGCGAACTTTCGGTGACCTTCACAGTGGAGATAAATGGCACGTTGTAAAATCAAGATGACAGAGGAAGATGGAAAGAGGCTAAAACAACCTCCTTTGCTGCTGCTAGCCGCAAGCAAGGGCGCGGCAAGAGAGAGCGAAAACAGCGATAGAGTCTTGTCGACCTATTAGAGAGGCAACAGCGCGAGCCCCTGATCGTGACTCGTCGTGTCGTAGCAGACACGCCAAGAGAACAAAAACCTGCAAACCTGCGGTAGATGGCAGAACAACCCTTGAACCCGTAACCGCACGCACGCGCGCGCGGAGCGACCGCGCCCCTCAGCAAAGAAGGTGGCGGGGGTGGGCGCGGTCGCTTCATACTCGTCAGTATATACATACCAACACAATGCGGGGCGAAAATACGAACTTGTAGAAAGATTTGACAGATGGCGCAGCCTGTCCAAGCGCGCCAGCTTCGTACTTAGGGCGCGAAGATTTGAATGCACGATAGAGAATGTACCAAGTACGTTGGTGACACTGTGGAGGGGGGCAGTGCGAAAACATACCGGTACGTTTGTGACAGCGAAAGGGTTAAGCATGGCTTGAACCTAGTTATACAAGCAAAACTCTGTTAAGAGTGGTTTTGCATGGTTTAGCAAGGATGTACAGGGTTTAACTTCGGTTAGACTTCATTACTTTTCAAGTAATGCGATGTCAGTGCTGTAGCCTTTGACATTCCGCTCCTTCTCCTAAAAAGTGCAAGTGTAAAGTAATTAGGGTTTACTGTAGTGGCAACATAAAGCAACTAGTTTTAGTAAGTATCTTACAAATCCGAAGCTTTTTAGGTTTGCCGCTTGGATTAGGTCAGTTACAAGCGATTCACAATTGATGTGCAGCAACGGACCAATTTTTCAGACTCCTATAGTTTGGACTTTGTTCAGGAACTGTTATGCACTCCATAAAAACATGTTTATATACACAACCGATATTCCGGACTTCGTGAAGTCCAAAAGTTAGATTTTTTTAGACCAAAATTGGGCGCAGACTTTACTGTGGAGATAGTTTTTTGGTTGAAAGCTCATTTTTTCTGCACAATATTTGCAACTTTCATATAAGGGGCTGCAGCCATGCAGTCACTTCCGGCGCTGCTCTGAGGTAATACAGTCAAACCTGGATATATCGAATTTTGGTTATATCGAACTCGCGGAATATCCCCTTGAAAATCCCATGTAAAAGTATAGGAAAGCCGCGTCATATATCGAACTCAATTTCACCGGTTGTTCGATATATCGAACTCCGCACCACGCACTGGAAAGTGTGCTTTCCCCAAAGACGATGACATCACCCTCGGCCGTTTGCTGCGTGACATTTTCAAGCTTTGCGCGGAAGGAATGAGAGGGGACAGTTAGGCGACGGCTGGCCTACGGCAGCACCGCGCCCATCTGCAGTCATCTTTTGCCGCGCGCCAGCACGTGACGTTTGCAAGCCATGTGCGCGAATGAACCACAGAGAACCGGTGGGAACGAGAGGGGAAAAACGCGATAGAGCGAAGCGCAAGGGTGAGCCCATTCTTTTGCCGAGCTGTCTCTCTCCTTTCTCTTTCCCGGCCTTCGTTCACGGTAGCACGCGCTATGCATGCGCCAAGCCAGCTCAGCCCGTTTTCAGACAGAACGTCGGACACTTTCTCCAGCATGTGTTGCGAACCCTCTATGCGCTGCGGCTGACGTGATATGGCGGCTGGCGTGCATGGCGCCTGCGAACACATTAAGAAGCGGCAGGTTATTTTTTTTTTTTTTGCTGGAGTCATTCATTTTTATCGTGCTGTACGCGCGGCGTAGTGTAAGCTATGGTGGCTGCGCATGTCAAGAAGCAACACCCTTTTTTTTTTTTTTTTGCGGGAGTCGTTTATTCTTGCATGTATGAATCAGCGAAAGCACGCGCTCAGCTGCGATCATAATACTGGCTTTTAGCATTTTTAGCTTCGAACAGCATTTAGCTATCACGGTTTCCAGTGATTTTGTGGCAGTGGACTACGCCCGCCCCAAGTGCGGTGTGATAAATCGAACCAGGCTCGTGCAATCAAGCCATCGCGGGCACTCTGCCAAGTTCGATCCCCGCCACTGCAGGAGCTATCAAAAGATAAACACGCCATGATGTTATCGCTGCGCAGCATCTTGGCACACTGCCAAGAAATGAGCTGTGGATGAGACTACAAACGGAGTGGCACGCGCCATCGACATGCAAGCGAAAACGCTCGCGATTTCTGCCGCGGCGACATAGAAACCTTTGAGCTGTCGCGGTGGCTCGAGCGGCGAGAGGGACGCAGTTCCAACAAGTTGGAAATTTTCGCTCGTCGCTGAGATCGCTCAATTGCTTGCACGTGAGCAAGCTAACCTTAATGCTTTTGCTTTTTTTCCAAATTCTTGGGTGCAAAAGTGGAGGATGGGTTCAGTATGGGAGTGGGTTAATTATGCGACAAATACGGTATCGTTTTTTCGCATCTTAAGTGCCATCACAAGCCGATTTCAGTATATCGAATTATCGATATATCGAACTATTTCGCGACCCCCTTCGAGTTCGATATATCTAGGTTCGACTGTACCCGACGAACGGCACCTACCTCACCAGCTTGGTGCAGCATCTCCTGCCCAAATCCTTTGCGTAAAGCTCCGTCAAACAGCCCTTCTAGCACGTAATTGTGTTTCAGATTTTGTCTTTATTGTAGCCATTGCAACAGGTTAATATAATTTGCATGTGAAACACACAGTATGGGCAGAAAAGATTAAAACAGTCTAACCTTCTACACACCACTGTTGGAACTGTGCGGTCAAATGTAGGATAAACTTCGCACGTTACCTTTAGATTGTATGCCCCAGAAGAGGGTAATCAAGCCATTTAATATCTTGATATGAGCAAGTGGGTTACTGATTATGAAAAGCATCATGCATCAGCATCATCCGTGAGGGCAACTTTTTTTTAGTGGCGTCCAGCTTTGGGGTTAAACCCCACAACCAAACCAAACCTTCACAGCACATACATTTTTGGAAATTTAAAACGTTTGTGGCCTGCCCAATTCCATGTATGCGGTGCTTGCAATCAGTAACTACCCGATGTATGCTAAATGAGGAAAGTGTACTGGCCTTTACTGAGATGTGTAGCTGTAACACACTCGGAACACATTTGATGTACTGAAAAACAGTGGTTACGGATTCTTTTCGAAGCTGAAGCTACCTCGTTTTCCTCAGAGATGGTCATGATTTGCAAAAGTCAAAATCGCTTCCTTTTGGAAGTGGTCCACAAAAAATCAAGTGGATTTAAAATGATCACAGCAGACCATCATTAATACCTTGAACCGATGCTCTTTTGTTGCGCCCAAACTAAGTATTCTGATGTGAAGGCGTGTATGTTGAAGTGGAAAACGAGGCCATATGGAATGCGGGTTTAGCATACTTGTAAAACGTGCGTGAATGCACAGTGTGGCATCTTAAAATGCTGTACTCTGCGAGCGCCTGTGATCTCCTGATAAAAGTTGAAACATTTATTAGTATTCATGATTCTTCTCTGGGTGTGTTCAGTGTTTCTCAGTAGCTCTTCGTGGCACGATTGGAGTTGCCTTGGAACGTATTGTACAGCTAGAATCAATATGAAAGGGAACACTGGAGCACGTGGCCTCCACGCTTTCAAATGAGCTGTCACCGACAGATGATAGAATCAGTGGTAAAGACTCATCCGAAGTAAGCATGGTCTGCTGCTCTGTGGCAGCAAGCATACCCTTGGTGCCACCCATTCTCGTCTTGTGTTGGTGACAGCGCTTTGCAAAGCACGGAAGCCACGCGCTCCTGTGTTCCCTTTCATTTTGCTTCTAGCTGTATCTGCCACACAATGCCATCAGCAGCCGGATATTTCACATACCAGGTCAGTCACACCCAAGGGGTCCTTTGTATAGCGCCCCTAGAACACCCGCTCACAAAGGGCTTGTACGCTGACTCATGATACCTTGTACATTTTTGCACCACAGAACACTCACACGAACATTTTAATGCAGCTTTGGGAATCGTAGCCCAGCACAACACTAGGCTAATGTGCCTGCTCGATCATCTCAAAGCAGCCATATTGGATTTCCAGTGCCGCCCTTTATAGCCATGAAAGTTGCGAATAGACCTGAGAGTGCATTGCTGTTACGACCAACCGGTTCCTCGCGGCCATGAAAGGTGCCCCTTGGATTTAAACGGAGTCATTCTGATGGACTAGTTTGGCTATTCTTTTTTCTTTATTTCAGAGTACTGTCAATTCCGATTTGAAATATTACAGGAGTAGGAAGGTGGGTAACCATAAAACAGGTACAATTCAAGCCACACAGCATACAAGAACCAAGAGTGTATGAAACGCAGACGCTTACAATACATTTCATGCTACATAGGTTTTCACAGCAGCTCATCACAGATGTTTGTGGTAAGAAAAACAAAGGGGTTCCACGCTACTGAACTAAATGTTGAGCGAAAGCTTCCGGTGCGGGCAACTCGCTGTTGTCGTTCGTCTCTACTGGGGTGGCAAATACCGAGTTGTTGTTATCACTAGCGGTTTCTTCTTCTGAAAAAGAAGAATGTTGTCATTCGTCTCTACCTAGGGTGGCCGCTGGTAATAATAACTTGGTAGTTGCCACCCTGGTAGAGACGAATGACAACAGCGAGTTGCCCGCACCGGAAACTTTCGCTCTTCATCCGGTTCAGCAGCGTTGAACCCCTCTAATTTTTTCTTACCACAAACATCTGTGATGCTGTGATGAGCTGCTGAGAAAATCAATGTAACATGAAATGTACTGTAAGCGCCTGTGAATTCTTTTTCTTTTTTTGCTCCTCCTCCTTCCTCTCCTTCTCCTCCTCCTCATTCTTTTCGTAGTGTTGCTTTGTCGCAACAAAAGGTAAAGGTTTAGTTACTCTCTTCCTTCTGAAGCTTTAGTAAATTTTGCTCTTGTAGGCAAAGCAGTAATAGCACAGTTTAATGAATTCTATTCGTGCGCAACTTGTGGAAAATAAGAGAAGTGAAAAGTATCATTGTTACAAAAGAATTCTTGTAGCATGAAGGCTTGCTTGTGTCATGTTGGTTTGGTACTTTTGTACCTCACAAAAGTGGTAAAAGCAGTGGGGTTGAGCTTTTAGCTAAATATTGTGTAAAACTGAGTACTGTAAAAATTTAGCACTTCGCTTTTGCTCGAATCTCGAGGTTTGCGAGGTCGGCACGTGAAAGGAATTCAGTAGGTGAATCCATGCGCTTGTACTGGTTATAAAGTTGACAGCTTTTCTGTATATTCTTTCAGGCGTGTGAATGTGATTTTTGTTTTTTTAAATTGGCGTGTTTGAGAGCCAGTCTGATAAGGCTGACATAAGCAAGCTGTCTTGTTTGGCAGGTGGAATGCGATAGGGTGTGTTTGATATAGAACAGTTTGTTGAGGGCTTGCTTAAGTGTGTGTTGTGTGTGCATTCCAGTTCAGATAGGATGAAATTATAATGCCTAAGTATTCGTACTGAGTGACATTTTGAAGAACAGTGCCATTAAAGTCGAATGAACTGCATGAAAACTGCAGACTTGATGTTTAATGTGTAAGCATTAAGTGGCTATGTTCGAAGGAGCTTGTCGCCAGAGTTTGTCGTCACGATTACGGTGGACCTAAAAGATTTAAATGAAAAATAGCAATTGTATGCAAAAGACGACCGAAGGATCTCATCAGAAAAATTGTGTGGTCAAAGTGGAGTCTTTGGTTAATTAATTATAGCTAAAAATGCCAATCAGATGTCGAAATAGCCCAGCGAGCTAATGTCGACGTTCAAACGGCCGTGACGTCACGCAGCCGGAAGATGACGGGTGTTTCGACGTCAGAGTGAAAAAGTGCTATTAAATGGTTGAGATCGATCATGAAGTGATTAACGAGTGTTAATTAATTAAAATAAAATATGATTAGGGCAAAGGAGGGTGAGAAGCAAGCAAAAGCATAAATGGAGACTGGTATATGGTGACATCACTGAGGTGCCGCCATGGCACGCCTCTAGCAACGGTGACGTTATGGAGAGTCGGCTGCGCAGCGTGTCTGGGCGCGCTGGTAGAGGAGGCGCACCAGTACAAAAAACGTCGCGGTGACTTAGTGTAGTGCAACGTTACGTCACGTGAGGATTGCTGCACAGCTTGCTACAGAATGTCAACTATGCAGCTGCTGTCATAATTTCCACAGTGTGAACTCTACAAGGGGCGCGCAATACACCTTGTACAGCAGCAATGTTCAGGCTTACACGTTTCTCCAGTGCAGATTCTGCAGTGCTCTTGGAATTTTTTTTTTTTTTCCCTTTGATACCTACATGGAAACAGTTTTATCAGAGTCTATCAACTTTGCAAATCTGCACACCACTGCACTACCTTATTTAGAGAATTATTCAGTCTTATTTGGGTTTCTTACACTATGCTAAAGCATACAGTCTGCAAAGAGGCAGATGGTGACTTTGGATTTGTTTGTTATATCTTCTATGTACATTAAAAACAAGCAGTGGGGTCAGATCAGAGCCCTGTGGAACACCAGACAAAACAGGAACACTATCAGAAACATGGCCATTTTATTCGACATACTTTTTCCGTTCTCTTTCTTCTCGGGAGTTCTATCTCCCAGTCTTTGCAACCATCATTACTCATGGAAACAAGAGTGTTATTGCTTCATGCTGCACATGCATTCGCTCATGGCATGGCAGCCACGTCATACTGTCTCACGAGGTGAAGTGACGCAGACATGAAATCATGAGTTCGGCTCAAATAGTCTAATTGCAGAGCTATAGCATAGCACGATGCGCTTCTGCGGGGTACCACTGCGTATGTGTTGATCGGTTTAGGAAGATGCATGCTTCACGGCATCCTGAACGCCTGCCACGTCGGGGCCAATTGGCGCACGTGCACGAGCGGCGCACGGAAGCAGATTATGTTTGCGTATCGTGCTATCCTATAACTTCATTATTGGCTCACTAACAAAACGTGGGGAGCAGTGAGGTTCAAGATTTTTAAAGCTGATTTTTTGCAGAAAGTTTTTTTTAGGTTAAGGTCAACAGATTTTTGGACTAATTATTCGGGCCATTTCCCGGGTCCCGCTGAGTCCAGAAAAATTCATGGTTGACTGTATGGTGTACTTTGCCTGAATTTATTCTCACTCACCATCATGGAAAGGTGAACTGTGACTAGCACACAAAAAGGAAAAAGCATCGAATAGCAGTGAAATCTTCCTGCGGTGTCATGACGGTATTACGATTTCAGACTTTCAGAAAGAGGAAACTCAACTATAGCACTTAGAAACTGCATTAGTACATATTAGTAATTTAGTTTTAGTGTAATGGGGTTTTAGTTAAAGAAAATGGCCTCGGCAGCTGCAGCGAGATTTACACATTGTTTACTAGCACTAATGATGCAAATTCACAAAACCCTGCACTTAATCCTTTCAAAATTTGTGCCATTATTAGATGCGTCCATCATCCCGCTCACCGCAACATTGTCTCATCACCCCTTCCTGTCATCTCTGCCTCATCCGCTCCCCCCATTCACAAACCAGACTCCTGTCACATACATGGCAGTGAGCGTTTTTCTGTTGTTTTTTAATCAGCATCAGTAGTGTTTTCAGCTCATTTTACTCTCCCCCCCCCCCCCCCCCCCCCCCTTTTTGTTTTTTTCTGGTGGGCACCGATCACCATTCTCATACCTGTGTTTTATGGTTTTATTTATTTTATTTGAAGTGCATTTTGTTTTATATATACACTTCAGGAAGGAGGCAAAAAGGCACGACGCCTGGCATGGGCCTTCCTCCCTGGGGGAAGCAAATTGCATTTGGCGCATGTATACAAAAGAAGCAAATACAATGAGTGTTGCGGTCATCATGATACCAGTTTCCACAAGCACGAGAAACAAAATCCATTAAAAAAAAAAAAACCCGAACTTAAGGTGTTCTGCATTAAAAAAAAGGAAATCATCACACGCCATGACTGCTGGAACAGCAACCTACGATGAACATACAAAAACTAAAAGCTGTACAGCGCATGTTACAGTAGGTTCGGATTTGTTGAAGAGAAGCAAGGTGATGAAATACAAGAAGTTATAGAATGAGAAGAAAAAAAAATTCATGTTCACTGATATGAATGTACAGTATATCACACGATGTACCAAAATGTCATGCAGTCAGCAGTGCAATCACTTTTCTCTTGTATATTTTATTACTTTTAATTGGTACAAAAGGTCGTCATGGATATTTGTTTTCAAAAGGGCAGTCATTTGGTATCTAATCGTTTTAAACCTGTAATTTGTTCTTGCTTTTGGTTCTCTTATTTCCATGTGCCAATGGTGATATGGATTTTGAGGTAGCTCTAGCGTTACAAAAAAACTGAGGTTCAAAATTAATTGTATTATATGTCTCAAGTGCTAACCGAAGAGTTTTTAACTGAAAAATGGTTAATAGCCCTAAGCAGTTCCGCTACGGATCCGTGCTTTCTAAGTAACCTAGGTTAGCAGTTACTCTAATGGCTTTTTTCTGTAGCAGAAACAAAGCATTTAAATTAGTCTGTGTTGTATCGCCCCATATCCGCAGACAGTAGGAAGATACAATAAAGTTTTTTTTTAGCCATATGTGGTGGCCCAGGTACAAGCAAACTATGACAGATTGATTGTTTACAAAAAAAAAACTTAGCCGATGATCATGGTACTCAATATCGTGAAATTTGAGCGCAGCTATCCAAATATTTCAGTTCCGCAATGTGCTTTGATAAGGAATTTCAGAAGTTTGTTTTTATATACAGTCTAACCCGGATATATCGAACTCGAAGGGGATCGCGAGATAGTTCAATATATCGATAATTCGATATACAGAAATCGGCTTGTGACGGCACAAACGATGCGAAAAAACGATACCGTATTTGTCGCGTAATCAACCCACTCGCATAATATACCCACCCTCCACTTTTGCACCCAAGAATTTGAAAAAAAAAAAAAAAAGCGTGAAGGCCAGCTCGCTCACATGCAAGTGATTGAGCGATCTCACCGACGATGCGGCAGCGACAGAGCGAAAATTTTCAAACTTGGAACTGTGTCCCTCTCGCCGCTCGAGCCACCACGGCAGCTCAAAACAAGGTTTCTGTGTCGCCGCGGCAGAAATCGCAGAAATCGGAAATCGCGAGCGTTTTCGCTTGCATGTCGATGCCGCGCGTCACTCCGTTTCGGTCCTTTCATCCACAGCTCATTTCTTGGCAACATGCCAAGATGCTGCGCAGCGATAACGTCGGGGCGCGTTTATCTTTTGAAAGCTCCTGCGGTGACAGGGAGTGAACTTGGCAGAGTGCCCGTGATGGCTTGATTGCACAAGCCTGGTTCGATTTATCACGTCGCGCTTGGAGCGGGCATCATGATCGCAGCAGCTGACCGTGTGCTTTCGTTGATTCATACATGCAAGGATAAACGACTCCCGCAAAAAAAAAAAAAAAAAAAGCCCTGCCGGTTTTTAACGCCCGCAGCCGCCATATCTTACGCTGCGCCGCGCGTACAGCACACCGATAAAAATGGATGGCTCTCGCAAAAAAAAAAGAAATAAGAGAGAGAGAGAGAGAGCCACGTCAGCCGCCGCGCGCAGAGGGTTCGCAACACACGCTAAAGCGTCCGACGTCTGTCTGAAAACGGGCTGAGCTGGCTTGGCGCATGCATAGCGCGTGCTGAAGGAAAGAGATAGCTCGGCAAAAGAATGGCACACCCACGCACATGGCTTGCAAACGTCATGTGCTGGCGCGCGGGAAACGATAAGTGCAGATGGGTGCCTTTGGGGAATGGGGTGGCACTGCCCAGAGCAACCCTCATTCCTTCCGCGCGTGGCTTGAAAACGTCACGCGGCAAACGGCCAAGGGTGATGCGATCGTCTTTGGGGAAGGCCCACTTTTCAGTGCGTGGTGCGGAGTTCGATATATCGAACGACCTGTGAAATTGAGTTCGATATATGACGCAGCTTTCCTATACTTTTATTATGTGGGCGACGTGGGCGCATTTCTTTCCTGCGCAAACATATTTACTGCAGATAATTTGCGCTTTCATTAAGGAAGGGCATGGTACCGTGCATAGCATATAGTCCTAAGCTGCCTGACATAGTGACATAAGAGTACCTGACATAGATATAAATACCCACTTTAACCAACCCATCTGGACGGCCCTGCATGGTTTAGGATATGCATGTCTGACTCGGGACCCTCGAGTCTGTGGTTTGAGTCCCATGTTATCTAATGTCAAGTTGGTAGCTGGACACTTGGATAGCAGTCTGTACCACCTCCATGCCTGCAATCTGTGGGACATGCCAACAGAATGCCAGAAGCATGCTTGTAATTATTCGCTTAGAGTTCCCTCCAGTGCCGTTTGGTCACCACTGGTTTTCCATTGGGTACAAGATTTCCCTCGGTGTGGTGCTCTGCTCTTCTGGGATGGATGGATGGATGGAAACAACTTTATTTAATAAAAAAAAAGTCTTCCAGGGTGTTCCCGTACTAGTCCAGGAGTCTGCAGGCTTTTGCTTCACATAGAGCCCGATCTACCAGCCATTTCTGACCAGCGGGTTGAGCTGTCCGCAAAGCAGCCTCCCAGGAAGAAAAGGTGGGATGGGGGATGGGGGGCACTGCCTGGGGGGAAGGACATTCCCACAGGTAGTGGAAAAGTGAGGATTTTGGCTCGCCACAGGTGTCGCAGTGAGGGGGCAAGCCAGGGTGAAGGCATGAGAGACGGTAGGGGGCAATGAAACAATCCGTCTGCAATTGTCGCCATGTAGCACTGGATAAGAGTGACAAGGTGCTGTGGGGTGGTGGCAGTGTCATGCGCTTGTGTTTGTAGAATGTGGTGATTTGGTGGTATGTAGAAAGGACCAATGCGGCCTCCTGCGCGGAGTTGGGTGCCTGATCATCCGGGGCTCGGGTAGAGAGGCCAGCGCATGAACGCGCTCATTACCGGGGATCGAGGCATGCCCTGGGATCCACGTTAGATTAACCGTTCGGTCGAGAGAGGTGGCGGTGGTAAGAATATGATGCGCGTCCGGTGTCGCCACACCGTTTAGGTAGTGGCAGTATGCCGCCTGAGAATCTGTACAAATTTCGGTAATGTCTTCGTCAATGGCTGAATGGGCAAGCGCGAGTGCGATGGTGGCTCCTTCCGCTTCTGCAGGCGAATTAGTTCGGATAGTGGCGGCGGCCCCCACTCTGCCATCTTCGTAGGCAGCGACTGCAGTGAAAAATCCTACTTTAGAATTCCCTGCCGTGTCGACATAGAGGATATCAGAGCGGTTGAGGTATCTTTTGGTGTAATAGCTGGCTCTAACTTTCCGCCTTCCCTGGTAAAGGCAAGCGCCCATGTTGCGTGGTAGGGGCTTCTGGTATATGTGATCCTGTGTGCCCGGAGAGATCATGAAAGGTGTAGCACTTGTTTGGGTGGCGCTGGATGGATTGAGACGGAGTTGTCGCAGTAGGCATTGTCCTGTTTCCGTGCGACTCAGGCGGACTAATTGGTTGGTGCGTTGAGCTTCTATTAATTCGTTCACGGTATTGTGAGTACCAGTGGCCAGCAGACGTTCTGTGCTAACCGTCTGTGGAAGACGTAGGGCGGAGGTTACGGCCATGCGTATTAGGATGTCCGCCTGCTCTGTTTGGCGCTGAGTATATGATATGGGAGGAGGTATGTGATTCGGCTAATGATTAATGCATTGGTCATATTGAGGGTTTCGCTTTCAGACAGCCCATGGTTGCGCGCAGCCACACGCCTGATTAGTCCAGCAACCTGCATGGTCTGTCTTTGCAAGAGTTTGAAGGGTGGTGGTTGCATCAAGTGCGTTGTTAATGAGAAGGCCGAGAATCTTCATCTGAGACACAATGGGCACTGGGTTTCCGTACATGTGAAGTTCAATGGGGGGATCTCCGGGTATGGGTTTAAGCTGCATTAGTTCCGATTTAGTTGGGATGATGAAATGATACTAAGAAAAAGGCTCATAATGGAAACTAAAGTGCAAAAAAAAAAAAGGACGAGCACACTTGTGCTTTAGTTTCATTTATGAGTATTTACCAACATTCCCAACTTTTTCCTTCCTTCTAGGGAAAAGGGTTTAGACCAAACTGTTGCGCTGATGGGTCAGTGATTTGTTCCATTGTCAGATAACCCTAAATCAGCCTTGTGCAGTAAAAAGGCTACATATGGGCTTCTGCCGCACGAGGCGGATCTACATATGGGCTTCTGCCGCACGAGGCAGATCTGCGGTTGTAAACATACTTGCTGAGCCTGTACATTTTGTATTGAGGTTTTACGGTCAGGCTAGAAACAGAAAATGAAAATTTAAGTGGGTGAGTAAGGTGTAATTAGAGCCCTTAGGTTTTTCAGGTGCTGTTTCGTGCATGCCTTGTCGGTGAAACTGTAATTTGAATGCACGAGCACTCTTTTATGCAGGAAAATCTGGCCGTGCGAGGAACTCATCCGGCAAGACAGCATTGCATCATCTGTCGGCTGTTCCATCTCAGCCTGGAGGTAATCCTTGGCACTAATTACTTCAACCACCGCCGCCACTGTTACTGCTGTGACTGCTGCAACCACCACTACCACCTCTTCGCATGGGTGCTGTTGCTTTATTGTGGGCACTTGCGGTTGCTGTGGCTTGCTTTGTTGGCACTAGAATAGATTAGAGCTGTATAAAGCTAAGCTGAAGGATACAAATTCGTGCGAGAAATTACAGTGAAGCCTTGACATTTGAATTTTATTAATTATAAGTGATGTTTTTCATCCGTTAAAGTCTTCTATTCATTTGAATTTACTAAACCCTCACTATTTCGAGCATTTCAACACGTGGTGTTGCTAATTTAAATAACACTATGATAAAAACTGTTTCGGCATGCTACTAGCTACTGTGGCATTGTGCATTGATTCCAGATATGCTAGTATGGGCAACTGTTGAAGCCCTTGGATTGTCAAATGTGTAGACCACGTGATCATCAGTTCTCCAGTCCAAGTTGGCACACCTCATAAGAACATATGTGAGACAGAGCTCACATGCAAAAACAAATGTACCACTGCAAGATATGTGCTGTGCTTACCTTATCGAGAATCCAAAAATGGAGCGTGCTAGAGAGTTGTGAATTGTCTGCATTTAAATTTTTCTATTCTAGTCGCACAACCAAAATAATATTCGCAAGGGTGTGAAAGAAAATTTTAATATTGCATTTCAAAACAGACATAGCAGGGCTGGCTATTGTCATTGGGGCTAAAGGTGCTTAAAACTCAAAACCATTCTTTGAACTGATGATACTTTATTGCATAAACGTGCCTCAGATATGTCAGACATCGGTTATGGTAGGCATTAAATGAGTTAGTACTAATAGGCTCATTAGTAAGTGGCCAGTCTATGCTTTAAAAGCGCCGCCACATACCTCTGATCATTGTCTCAGCATAACATTAAAGTAAAAAATTCAGGTCATCAAGACAAACAAAAATAAGTACCGTATACATGCGTGTAATGGCCGCACTTTTTTTTCTGAGATTGGGGTAAAAATCAGGGGGTGCGGCGATTACATGAGAAGAAAGACAGCGAAAAAAATTATTTGCGGAACTTTCATCCAGCCGCTCTTTTTCCTTCTTCTTTCGCGTAGTGAATCACTTTCAGCTTAAAGTGAGCAGTATAACTAACATATTTTCCCACCGAGGAAAAAAAAAAATCTTCAGCTCGCGAGCGCAGAACAAATCAGGGCAGCGATGCGTTCCTATTGCGAGGTCGCACGTGATATGCTTCGGGCGATCGAGGAAATGGCTGTAAAACGGAGGAGCGAACAGACTTGGATTGGATTGGATTTGCTGGCCTCACCCTTTGTAACGGGCGGGCAGCGCCCCCTTTGTAACGGAGGTGGTGGCCGCTGCCCCCATGCTAGACTTTTTTTTTCCTCAAATGTTCTTAATTCTTATTGGCAATTCTACTTCTAACCTTACGCTTCATTTTGGCTTTCACTTGATTTTTGGGCCCCACCTGGCTGCAGTAACCACAAAACGTTCCGTATTTCTTGCACCGCACAGTAGACGGCACTGCCCAACTTCCTGAAACTCATGGTGCGGCTTTTACTCGGGAAATTTTTAAAGTTTCTTTTTCGCAATTTTCTTTCTAAAGTTCGGGGTGCGTCCATTACATGCATGTACACGGTATTAATAAGCATGGGAAAGGCATTCTTATTGATCTGTTTTCGTCTGAGGATATTTGTTTATGGCCACACAGCCACAGCATATGTGCAAGCCATACACTGCCACAAACTCCTCCTTGCACTTGCAGCACTACTAGAGATCTTGAAGGTTGCGTGCATGTCGTGTGCACCGCCACCTGTTGCTTTCATAGCAATGCGTGGCATCACTGGCCATTGCGACATCAGCAATTTGCGGATTGCACAAACTTTTTGCGGTGCGTACAGCGTGGCAGGTGATTGCTACGTTGCTGAGTGCACAGTTTTTAAAGCTGTTGTAACGGTTTGTGCATTCATATCATTCCCAGTGGTACAAGGGAATGTTCATAGCATCCTAAATTCTGCACGCTGTGTGCAGTGCATTCTGGTTAGGGATTCATGGGAATTCATATCAGTCCACCCCACCGCAATAGCACAGTGGTTAGGGTGCTGGGCTGCTGTACTCAAAGATGCGCAATAGTATCGCGACCGCGGCAGTCTCTGTTCGATAGAGGTGAAAAGCAAGGTGCCCGTATGCTGTACGATGTCAGTGCACGTTAAAGAACCCCAGGGGGCCGAAATTTCCGGAACGTTCCACTATGGCACCTGGCATAGCCTGAGTCACTTTGGGACGTTAAACCCCATAAACCAAACCATCGCATCACTTCGATAGTCGATCGGCCAGGCTCGTATCACTGCAATTTTACTGTACTTACTTTGCTGCTTTCGTTTTGCATTTCTTGGGTAAATTAACAGAGTTCTTACAGTTCCGCAATTTCTGGCTACTAATTGAGTTGCATGGGGGCAGGTGCGTGGCATTGATACTAGCTTGCATTAAAGGGATACTGCAGCACTTTACCCAAAAATTGGGCCTTCAGCAGAAACCCACAGTTTTTTATGCTGCAAACTCTAGTATCTGGTTCAGATTAGGCAGAAAGAAAAATCGGAAAGAGCCTTTTTCAGAAGAAGTATGCAGCTCTCGCGACAGGGCTCACCACGGGTCGCGTTGTCGCCTGTGGTTGGCCAAGACATCGGGTGACGCTATTGCGCTGGAAACCAACTCAAACATGCGCAAAATGCTGCTTGAGTCATGGGACATTTAGCAGACGTAGAGAACCTTTCATTTTTATCGTACGCTCACAATATACGTTTAGTGAATTGACGGCTGACATATGTTCAAAGCCAAGCTGCAGCTCCACCGCACCCATACCTTCATGAGAAAACCATGTTCTGAAATGTCTTCTTACAAGAGGCTCGTCGGTTGCATTTCTTATTTATTTTGCATCTCCAAACAAAACAGGACTATGTAAAATGATGCAGCAACGGGTACGAAGTCACGAGGCAATATATTTTGAACAACTTCGACGATTGCTTGCTTGAATGCATCGAAGGAAACCTCTCTCAGTGCGCTCCATACAATGCGCCTATACTCAACTGAACCATAGACGCCTTATCTTCTAATAACACTCCCGTAAGGGTTCCATGAACATATCAGGCAGGTTTCGTGCTGGAAAGGATAAAGCCGTCACAACCTAGCTGCGACACAACAGTGGGCTCTCCGTAATCATCTGGTTGTTCGCAATTAAAGCCATTGCATGTACCTTTGCAAAAAAAAAAGAACGAGACACATACAATCATGCGCTGATGCTGTATGCCCACCCTATTGCGAGATTTCGCTCCATGAACAGATCGCAATCAATGCTAAACACGACTATTTACATCCAAATGAGACCTGAATAGTCGAAAGCAATGGAACTACAATCGGAAGTACAAGTTTTACTTCATTTTTATGCAAGGAAATGGAAGGAACAGAGTCATGGTTCAGCCACGCCTCTTTGACAAAGCCCTATGAAATTGCATTAGGAACAAACTGTGCATAGTCAGTCACGAAATTGCTTCGAGTAGAATGTTCACTTTGGTCGGCTTGAATTTATTTCTCTTCTCGGCAGCATTGTATTGCACCGCGAGCTTTTGGCATTGCGAGAAATGATGGAAGATTGCATCGTCATGCCCACAGCCGTTCATGCATACAAACACATGCATAGCTGTGTTGTATCAGGCGCATGACACTAAGTTGTCATGCTGTGTACGTACGCAACCCATGCAAGACGAACAGCAAACGCCAAAAGCGCCCTTGGGTGGCTCTGAATGCCTCTGACTCCTCAAAGTGATGTAACAACTGATGGAGAAGGAAGGTTTCTCTCTGCTTTCCTCCTCTGTAGCATCCACGCGTGGCATGGGAAATTTGAATTACACTTTTTGTGTCGGCGATTGCGCTTATTTTTTATGCGTAATCGAAAAAATAACTTCAGACACGTGATCAACAAATAATCTACTTCAAAAATCTAGAGTATTAGCACATTTGAAGACCGCTGCAATGTTCCTTTAACATGGGCCCAATATTGGTTGGTTGGTTGGTTTGTGGGGTTTAACGTCCCAAAGCAACTCAGGCTATGAGAGACGCCGTAGTGGAGGACTCCGGAAATTTCGACCACCTGGGGTTCTTTAACGTGCACTGACATCGCACAGCACACGGGCGCGTTGCTTTTCGCCTCCATCGAAAAGCTGCCGCCGAGGCCGGGATATGGGCCCAATATTGATGTTATATTCCAGCCCAGAGGTAGCATTGGCATTGGCCCTGCTATTTAACTCTTTTGGGTCTATGAATTACGAAATGTTCAAAAGCATGAATATAAAGATGAAAATTAGTAATACAAAAATTCCAGAATGTAAAGAAGGTGGTACAATGCCTCCTTTCTTATTATTAAATATATGTTTCTGTATGTTTTTTTTTTCTGATTTTTTTTTTGTCCATATCTTTCAGAACCATGGAATAAAGGGATCAGAAGGGTCTTGGCGAAAAATGTTTGAAGTATTTACACTGCTCCGCTATACATATGCTAAAATGCACTTCTTTAGTCGGTCTATCAAATATGAACAGAATGCAAACTTGCTGAAGAAAGACCAAAAAAATGAATAAAAGAAGCATGAACATCGAAATAAATCACTCCAATAAATCTAGATCAGGTTATAAAAAAAATATGCTGCGCTATCTCTTCTATTGGTTGTATAAATTTGGTATGCCGATCTGAAGGTTTCGTTTTTTAGTGCTGTTCAAATCCAGTGATCAATCTCTGGCTGCAATTGTTGCGGGTCAAATGTACTCATTTTCTCAGGTTTACTAACATAGTGCAGTGAAGTCGAATTGCCAAGGGACTAACATATGCTGAAGTTCACATTTTTCAAAGCATGCCATTTTCATAGCAATTGTTAAATTGCTAAAAGCATAGTTTTCAACTTAGTCATCCTTTGCCCAGAGCACAACTTTAGCGTTTGCATTTTCGAACTTTTTGTGCTTTTTTTGTCGGGCATGTTTTGGTGTACATTTTGTAGGGTGAGGCAGAATATGATCTAGTTAGTTAAAATTGAAAATCTCCTCTAGGGAACTGTCCTCTGAAATCTAGGCACTGAAACTGTACTCAACATGACTCAGTTTCCTATTTGGTTGTGTTCTAGAAAAGCTACTCCATGTGCAAGAGGTCTCCTTGTTCTGAAACCCTAGCAAATGAAAAGTAAAATAGCGGAAACACAGAGTGGGTGCATGTAACTGTTCATAAGCGAGCTGAAATCTAAACTGATTTTCTTGATCCAGTAGCTGATGTTTCAGCCTCATGGGTATTCGACTGATTCATTATCCAAGCTGCAGTTGGAGCATGTAAAATTGTTCTCAGACATTTGCATGACACTGAAATTGCATAACACTGAATTCGTAGCGCATTCTAACACAGGCTCCAGGACGTTTTAAATTTTGACCCCTGCTCTGAATAACCTTTTCTACATTGCAGCTAGCTGCAAAAAGAAAAATAGAAAAAAAAAAACACACAACTGCATGCAAACCCAAGCTGCAGTTTTCATGCTATCTGCATAGATGGTGCTACGTGTCCTAACACACAAAATTTTTTATTTGGAACACCATCGAAAACCATTGTTCATACCTGAGAGAATGCTTATGGGACAGTCCCAAAAGTGTTAAGGAACTTAATGCACTTAATACCTTTTTAATCAACCATTAAGGAATGTGACCACAGTTTCAATCTGATCTGTGAAGTAAATATACATACGAAATTCAAGTTTATCAACGCATTGGTGTCATTGTTAGCCACATGTTTCAGAGAACTGTCCATGATGCTAAATACACAGTGCTTGATAGGAACTAGTCAAGATGCAGATAACTGTGTTGGAAGCTTCATCATTTGACCTTTTTAATACCTTTGAGTTGTGTTGTGGAAAACACAATGAAGTTTATGTAGATTTTTACTATGAGAAATGTTGGTGAAGTGGGTGTTTAAGTGTATGAATATTAAATAATTTCTAATAGCAAATCGAATATCCGTCTTTTTGAATTGCTGATGAAGCAAATAATCCGCTTTAAATATTATTCAAAATGAACCGAATATGTTCTCAGTTCTTGACTAGTTTTCGAGTAACTGACATAAAGTTTGAATAATGCATGCTGGTGTTTTCTTTGGCAACTGTTTCACTTTGTTACCTCTGACGCCATTCAGCATGCTGCTGCAGTCTGTGCAGGATGGTGCATTCAGCTTTGTGTACACTGTTCATTTTACGGCGCCATTTATAATGCTCACACGTGTCCTCTATGATTAGAGGATGTGGAAGTGCTGACAGAGATTCAGCAAATCTTGCCTTGATGCCTGATCTAACAAGCCATAGCTCGTGCGTAGCTGTCATCTGGTTTATCTTGATGCGTGGCTCTAGTTTGCTTTTGTCATCAGTATCAAATGGCATTTTTCCAATATTTTTGATGGTCATGAAGTTATTACATAGTAACTATAGTGATTTAAGCACAACCGCATCACATACGGCGTGGCTCGAGCGCAAGGGCATCTAGCACCATTGTTTTCGATCTCATGCCTTCAGTTTGGGACAGCATTTGGCATGGCACAGGACTTGCATTCCAGCAGAGCCAATACACAGTGGCTGAGCAGACTGAGGCATCGTAGGCTTTGAGCGTGGGGCGGCTCACGTTGCAACTCAAATTGCTGCTTTGGTGTCAGTTTCGTAGCCATCTTGTCACATTTTGCTAGCAATGCATGGATGATCGACTGCTGACATCAGTCCTTCAGTAAAGAGGCATCTGTTCACCTTACTGTACCCTCTGACAGCATTCAATGACTCTGATTAGGTTATTCTTTTTAACTGAATGCACTTGCCTAGGAATGTAGTGCAACGAAAGGATAACTGATGGTCGCTACGGATAACAAATTGCTTCAAAAAGACGCGTTACCACGCTTCACCATGACAGCAGTGGCTGCTTACTCCGAAAAATATGGTCAGGACACAAGAATTTCTTTGATAACATTCAGTGATCCAGTGGTACTGGGGCATGGTGGTTACCTTTTCTGAGAGGAGTTTTGCATTTTCAATTTCAGTTGCTTATTTTTGAAATGAAGAATGCACTTAGGGCACTCAACTTTATGAAGTAAAATAATAAGGTCCAGTATTATCTACTGGGATGCCAATCTGCAGTATGTTGGATCACCATTGAATGTGTCATTGCATTTTGTGGCTTACGCTCTAAGGCAGGTATATGCAGAGGTCATTGAGTTTGTTGCATGCTTTATGAGAGAGCATGCTTCTGCGTGTTTTGTCTTGCATATGTGTCCTGATTCGCATTTTTCATTAGTGTCTCGGGTGAGCAAAGCGCAGTTCGGGTTTCCCAGGTGCATGTTAGCACTTTCACACAAGGACACCTTGCAAGGGGGACTAAGTGGGTTTAAACCCCCCATTCTTCAAATTGTTTGCCCTCTTAGAAGTAACGTAGCCTTCGCTGTCACCTTGTCACAGCCTCCAAGAACTAAGAACTCATCCAACCCCCTTACCCTTCCGTGGAGAGAAGGCTACACTACTGTTCTGAGAGGACATCTCGCCAATTTTGTTATCCTGCCCTTGTGCTGTTTATTGCTTATGAGCTAGTGTTCCAGCTTTGCATTGAGCAGCCATTTAAGTACCACAATTTTTTATTTAAAATCCATTGTTTTGGTAGCAGGTTTCTGTGCTTTTGTTGTTGGGTCTGTTTAGCGCAACTGCTGCCGCTTTATGTTCCTTGGTGCTGTTAGACATGCACTGGCTCTCAACTTTTCAGCACAACAAGCTATAATTAATGTACTATTGTGCCATCAATTGTGTGAGCAGGCAGGTCATTGTTTTTCTTTTTCTCGGTGCACCTAATGAATACGATTAATACAAATTACATGGAAAAGTATTTGCTGCTGTTTGTTAAATAAGTGTATTTGTTGGCCTGTGTTGCAACTTCAGTGTCATGTATCAGTCTTGAGCTATCAGTCTTGAGCCGCGTGTATAGGGATTGCATATTGCTAGATGCAGTCAATCCTGGATATATCGGACTCGAAAGGGATCTCAGAGAGCCTAGAAGTGAAAGTGTGGTATATCAATGATAGGGACGCTTATTCTGAAGTGACATGCCACCTGCTGACATACTGGCAATGCGCTGCTGGCGCACTAAGGTTAGTCTGCCTTGTTGCTAAGCCACTGCAGTCGGTGAAGTTGGTGAAGGTTTAGCATAATTAACAATGCAAAAGGACCAGTACAAGGAACAGTACAAAGTTCTGAATGCTTTCTTTGTTTGTGGTAATTAATCATTATACCGGGGCACTATAAGCACTGTACTCTTTCATTAATATTAAGGTACTGTTGGGTTTTGTAATATTTTCAGCACCAAGGGGAGCTAAGGTAGCCTGTTGAATGCCACCAGTAGCATTTGGTCACCACTTGGCAGCAAGGTCGCGGGGAACATGGCCCTGCCAGATTGAAGGCTGCTGCCAATCACTGGCTGCATTCCTTACGTCGCTTAGTTTTTACAGCATCTTCGCTTTTCTAACGCAGCCTGTAGGTGCCCAAGTCGCACTTAATCTAGCTCCATGCTCAAAAACTTATTGAAGAAGCACCATTCGGAGAATCAGAATAGTGCAACAATGTATTACATGTTCTGTTTATGAGAGTGTAGTAGACGTGTTCATTTGTGCTATATTTTGCATAGGATTTTCAAGGGAACCCCTTTGACTGTTCTATATATCCAGGTTTGATATATCGGGACCAACTTAAGAAAAAAATTTGCTTTTCGCATGTGTTCTTTAATGTATATACTGCAAAGGCCTTGCCATGGTGGGTTAGTGATTAAGTGCTAGACTACCGAGCCCCAGCGCATGGGTTCAATTCCAGCCACGGCTGCTGAATTTCAATTGAGGCGAAACGCAAGGCGCCCGTGTGCTGTGTAATGTCAGTACAGGTTTAAAAATAGCAGATGGGCAAAATGACTGAAGCCCTCCACTGCAGCATCCCTCGTATCTGTGATCACTTTGGCACATTAAACCAGATATACTGTCTTCATACCGCAAAGCTAGCTTAACTTTGCATTTCTTCTTGCCCTTCACAATTCGCAGCGATGTCTACGTGCTACTGTCATTCTCAAGGAAATCCACATTGCCTGCATCACTAGTGCTGTTGCATCAAAAGCAAAGAGCTTAATGTTTGACCACCATGTTGCTTGGGAGACGAGACTGTTTCTGAGACATGCCACTTGTTTAGGACCCTGTTCCTGACTGAAAGAATCGTCTTCCTCCTCTCCCAGATAATCACTAGTCATTGGAAGCTTGCCATGCAACTTTAGCAGGTAATGGAGTGGCATTATTCTTGCATTTGGAAATGTGCAATTACATTGTGTTGCTGGCCTCTGTTTCCCTTTTTATTTCTTGGGGGAACACTGTTGTGAATGTTGCTGTAGAAATCCCTGTGCTAGGGTTATAAGCTTGGAATGTTAAGCTGTGTTGTCATGCTGTGCTTTTGATTACTTTGTTTCTTATGTTGTTTCTTATGTGCAATCGTGTGAGCCTTAGAGAATGTTGGACCAGTTGGTCAGCCTGATTTAATGTTGTACCGAATGCGTTTTTATGAGGTGAAGCATGGGAGGAAAGATTGGGCAATAGCTTGTTATATCCTCCTACTTTTTTTCTTTTTTCCCCCAAAAAAGTTCAATAACAGCACTACTAATCCCAAAGATTTTGTGTGCTGTCAGTTTGATATCCCCACTCACAGTGATTGTAAAGAGATCGCTGAAAGGGGTATTAGTAGGCTCCTACTGCAAATTAAATACAGGACTAGTTGATGTACAATATCAGCTGCATGGTACTAGGGATATTCATTAAGCCTTTATGCTCACTACTGCTCAATAAAGTCTCTCTTATTTCTAATGTTGCCAGTGGCAACGATTGCCTGTCGGTGCCATCTTTTGAAAGGGCATAAAATAATTCTCAAAGACTGTAACTGTAGATTAGTTAATTTATTGCAAAAAAATAAAGGTGAAAAGGGGGTAAGGCCTTTCATACTCAAAAGTGGATTTTCATATGAGCTTGGCTCAGTGTGCATTGCCTACTACTCTTAGGTCATACCTGGTATGCATGGTTTCAAGTTTTGTATGGAATGCTGCATGTATCTTCTGGAACCTGTGCCTTTCATAACATTTGAAATGCAGCATGCATGCAATATGCATGTGTATCTCGTCACTTGTGTGGATCTTTTATCTTCATTAATTTTTATAACTAGTATGCAGGTTCTAAACGTTTAAAAATATCAGTGCTGCATGTTGCATATGCCCATGAAATATAGGCTTGTAGGCAATGCCTTATCACTTTTTCATTATTTTCTAAGTCTTCCCATAAGTGTCCTAAATAAATACTTTTGGAGAATTTTCTGTACAGTGTCTGTCATCGCCACCTAAGATGATTTTGTTACACATGTAAAGGAAATTTGATGGCACAAAGTCATAATTGTGCAGTCTACCTTTCTTCAAATGATAGTAAGTACCCTAAAATTTTCTTTTTTTAAATATGCTTTTGTAATAATCTTGTGCTTTGGTTGCATTGCAAAGCTTCATGGTGTGCCAAGGCAGCTCTGGCTTCTTAGTCGAAAAACGTGTTTGTCAGAATATCTTCCTTTTGTTCTTAGCTTCAACATTTCATTAACTTTTAAGAGTAAAAGTTAGCTCTAATTTTAGTCTCGTCATGATGTATTGCTTTCCTGGAGAAATACACAAATGTGGCAGGTTACTTGAAGATGCCTCTTGGTCTGTTTGCTAAAGGTTCATAGTTGGTTCTACTTTTATTCTTAAGTGTCAGCACATCTGTTTTCTCGCTTTATCGTCCCTCCCTCCTGAACCAATCTCACCTTGACAATGTGGTTACTGTGATGCTGTACAAAGGCCGTGTGCTTAGTATTAGTATACACTAACCAGCCACGTGTATGTCTGAAATAATCATTGTAATTATTCATATTTTCTTCTGAGCAGATTTTTGTTGTGACTTGTTTTCAAATTATGCTCAGCTTTTTGTGCTTGCATGCTTTGCCTGTTTTGGCCTTGTCTTGTGCATGTTATTTTGCATGGAGTGTTACAGCAGTCATGCAGAAATGGATGGGACACTAATAGCATTTTTTGTGTAAAGTGGACGTTCTCAAACTGCAGTAATTTCAGCGTTTACTTTGTGGACGGCGTATAAGTTTTTCTTGTTTGTACTGCACTGCACAAGGGTGAAAAGGCCGCATATAGGATGCTTATCATGAGAGGTGGCATGGCATTTTTTGGCAGCTTGTCTTCATGCATGAAAAAGGAAGTAGTTGGCTTTTGGTAATTCTAGCTTTGTCTGGACATAGGCACTGACACTGAGCCATTTCACCCTTTGGACCAAATTGACCCATCTTCAGTGCATACGAGATGACTCTGGAAGCATAAAACAATGCAGCAATTAGGTGATTTTTGAGCCTTAGTGGTTAAATTATTGGATTGCATTATGGGCTTGACCTTCATGTATTTCTGAAAGTTGTGTTGATACCAGTTCGTTTTTTTTTTTTTTTTTTTTTTTTTGTCAGTTGGAAATTTTAAGCCATTGCCTTAATTATTGAAGGCATTTAAATGTTCAGAATATGGCAAAACCTTATTTTGTGCAATGTAAGTGGGGTATGGCCCAAATGCATTTCACTTGCAAGAGGAATCAGTCCAAGGATTTTTTTTTTTTTATGATGGGGGGGGGGGGGGGGAGGGGAGAGAGAAAGAGAGAGAGGAGAAAATTGTTCTTGTATAATTGGATGCCTTTGTGCACTATTACTTTTCTGCTGTGTCAAAGCAGTATTTGGTTTGTTTTCATACCACCAGGATGGTGCCAGTGCCAGTAGTTTCCGTAATTTGTGTTGCTCTTGTATCAGTCAGGTATCAAAAAGACAGCTGATACAGTCCGTCTGCTTGTGCCAAATTTACGTGGCCATGTTGAACTACAGACATCAGTTGTGCATCTCGTTTCATTTCCAACATTGTTCAGGATTAACTGAATGCCTAAGTTTGTTGTAGGGATGCTTCCCACATTTTTGTGTGTGCATAGAACTGTGGTACTTAATACTTCACGTGTACAAACCCATACTGCACATTACTGGCACCAGTGAGAAGTTTTGAGCATGCAGGCTCAGCTGTAAGGTGGACAGCACATACCTTGCATGTCTTCGTCTTGTTTACGCATTCTTTAACTAAGAAGCTTCAGTGCAGCAGTTGGTAAGACCTTGCACAATTTGTATTGCAGGGCCATTAGATGAAGAGGCAGCTGGATATGTACCACTGTATGAAGACCATGGCGATGGAATTGTTATCCGGGCGCGACATTGCAGTGGGAACTCCAGCGCTTCCCAGGAGGGCAGCCAGGGTGGGCGGTCAACCAAGGAAGCACTGGCATCCTTTGGAGCATTTGCAAGGATTCCCATTGAGGATCGTTCCAAGTATGAAAAGCTTTTGGATGACGTTGATGAAGATTATGCCCGAGGAGAATCCAGTCGAAAAAGTGGCAAGCCAGCTGGAGATGAGGACAAAGATTCTATTGGGTCTGCAAGTGACCTTCAGGCCCGGGCTGAGCTGAGTGAGGATGATGATGCTAGGGAGGTTAGTGGGCAAAGGGAAAGCAAAAGGCTGGAGTCCAGCAAGGAGCTTTTCAGTGTGGCTAAGCAGGCAGTAGCGACTGTTGATACAAGTGCAAGAGCTGTATTGCCAGAGACGGGCAGTCTGCAAACGCGTGGTTTCCAAGACATGTTTGTCGGGCACATGGAAGGTGATAAGCCACTTCTTGAGGATGAAGACCAACTTTCAGAGCCGGATGCAAAGCCAACTGCAGAAGATGAGCACCTTGTCAGCAAAGTTCAGGTGGGCCTGCTTTCTCTGCCGAAGCGAGAATCGTTTCCGACAGAAGGGGCACTGGCTAACAGAGATAGTGCTGATGTGTTTACACAAGCTCCTTTTCGCAAACCGAGACCGCCACGAAAGCTGTCCGAGCCTGCCAGGCCTCCAGCACATGCAATGAGCACTTTCTCTGTGGTCCAACCAGCAGCGTCTTCAATGCCACCATTCGCGGTGCTGCCTCCTTCGGCTGTTGCAGCGCCATCTACTACGCAGCAGCACAGTTACGCACGTCCAGCCTTTTCAGATTATAAGATGGCAGTCCAGGATTACCGCGCAGATTATCAGCGCCTCTCTGTGCATGCCAACTCTGAAAGTGAGCTGACCAGAGGACACTCGGAAGCTGATTTGTTTGGGTCAGCTCCATTCACACACCTCAAGACAACTCCCAATAATAAGGCCCTCTTTAAAGAAGTTATATCAGTTGTGCCACAGCCATCAGGGCGCCATAACTCAGTGGCATCAATGTCTGTGGGGTCCCATGCACCCACCATTCCAACACGCACACAGAGCCATCAAGACCTTTTTGGATCCACCCCATTTGCTGTTGAAAGCTCTGGTGGTTTGCTCGAAGCAACAGTGGAGACGGCCCTCGCCACTGTAACTCGAGCCAGCAATGTGGGCAAAACTCTTCTCGATTCTCCTGAGAGCCCAAATAGCTCTGATGAGGAAGGCAGTGTTAGGAAGTTCCGAAAGGACAAGAAACGATACCAGCAACTCAGAACAGAAGAAGATGCAATGATGACCGAGGATCTAGTTGAAGGAGGCCGTAGAGTTGCAGCACACCTCCGTGCATCAGCAAGTCGCAAAGACAAGCGGAAAACAGAGAAGGCAAGCAATGCATTCTCGAACCTCAGCTTTGAAGACATCGGCAGCGAGGAGGATGCAGCAGCCAGCAGCTTTGTGGCCGAGGCCCATTTCAGGACTTCAGCTGTGAGCAAGTGAACTCTCTCGCTGGCCTCCTCCCACCAGCAGAGAGAAAGTGCAAGCTTATGAAGCAAGATGTGATAGTACTATTTGTACATTGCGATAATTATGTATTATTATTGTTATTATTGTGTTGGCAACACATTTATATATTATATACATATATATATATATAAATATATATATATATATATACAAGCTCCACGTAAATCTATTAGGAGGGATGTTCTTTTTTGTTCTTGCCGTAATTGACGAGAGATTAGTCTAAGACCATGGCTTGAAAATGCTGGCTAATGTATGCCAGCTTTTTTCTTTCTCTTCTCTGGTTTTAGCTTACCTCGCCTTGTCCCCAAAAGTAAGGGTAGCATGCATGTCAATCAAAACACCTTCATTATTGGACATTGCAGGAACAAGTGTCTTTATGAACACTGGTGCTTTTGTTGTAAACACTGACAGAGCCTGTTATGGTGTACGGTTGTTAGCCTAGTTTTTTCTCATAGATTGTGATTTCCTGCAATTGGTGCTTGCTTTGTTGCATGCCAACAGGTGTGACTTTGAGAACTGCGCTTAACCTAATGGTAGGGTATTTTGTTTCTGGGCCATTTAGGCTCTGGAACTTGGGATTCAGGCTGGCTGCTGTTTTGAAAAACATAAAGCTACTGCCATTGTTTGTTGCATAAGAGCGATGTTGAGTGATCTTATTTATTTCTGCCCGGGGTGAGTGGCCACATATGCAGTACAGATGCATTCAAAGCTGAGATTGTTAGCTGGACAGCAACAGCATGCAAGCAGTGGCTTAATCGCTTTCAGGTCAACTCGTTCAAAGACATCGTAGCTTGGCATGGTAAAGTGCACTCAAGTCAGTGATCATGTCATGTTTCTGCCGTTCTTGTCATTTCAGTGCTTTGATGTCAATTATCCCAAAATCGCTGATGCAGACCATATAGCTTTATACAGTGTGCTTAGGATTGGCATTCTTCAAGTTGCTTTAAAAAGATGTAGCTTGCTCCTAATTTCAAATTGCAAATTTATCAGATTAAATTTAGCGCATTGTTTGTTTTTATAGTTAGTACTGTATTGCCGCATAGACTTTTCTTGATCTGAGTGGCAGAGATGTAGAATGTTGAATCAAAGATTATATATACTAAAAGAAAGGTCAGTCTAAGAGTCTACAATAATAGAAAAATACTTCTCTATGTTTTATAGATTAGTTGTAGGTATTTAATAAAAAAAGTGCTAACCAACAGCCTTGGTGTGTTGAAAACAGTTCTTTACACAGTCCTCACATACACATGATCCAGTGGCAGGAACGTGGATGTTTATTCATAAGGTACTTGAAACTGAGGAGTTAAAATTGTCATAACATCGTACAAAGCAGTTTCCCAAAAAACTGTGAATACAAGCTCATATTTCTTTGGGAGACTGAAAGTGCTTGATGGCTAGCCCTATCGGTTCATCATTCAGGTGCACAAAGGAGTGAAAAGACAGGTGCAATTGTTAAGGCTTCTGCACTTTGTATGTTGTTTGATACTGGTGCAATTTGGCAAACCCAGGTGTACAAAGAACAGCTTTTTTAAGCCCAAAAACTGGCAATATTTTTGCATCTTTTGGTGAAACTAGATACTTTTCAGATTATTGTTAAGGTGATGTGTGCTCTTCTAAGGTTATCAACGAAGGCCTGTAACAATTAGTAGAGGTCAGTTGAAATAGATTCTTTTTGTATACACGGCATGAACGTTACTGAAGTCTATTTGAGGGTAGTAAAACAAGCTATCTTCCATTGTATGCAATTAGGAATTGTGTGCGCTCTTGGACAATTAAAGTTTGGCTCTTGTGCAGATTTCACTGGCACACATCATATTTAGCACTTGCCCAACAGCAATAGCTCTGGAGCTGGGGCACTGAACTTCTAAAACCAAGTGTGCAGGATCAGATATCGGTTGAAATGACAGCTTTTCTCCTGAGGAGAAAAGCAAGGTGCCTGTTTACTGAGCTACATCAGTGTACGAAAAACCACAGCCAGTCTAAATTTCTGAGTCTCACTACAGCATCTCTCACCCCCCCCCCCCCCAAGCCACTTTGGAATGTTGTAAACCAAACCAAGCCGCATACGAAGGATTTTATATGGGACTTTTATTACAAGCAGAGCCAATGTTCATTGTTACTGCCGCTACATAGAGTGCTGGTGAAATGAACACTGGTTGGTTGAATGCATTTAATGTGCTTTGCACTGGTGAAAACACCGCGCTGAAAGCTCACCAGAAGTCATCTAACTGCATGAACATGAGATCAGGTGCACTTCATTTTAATGTAATGGGCGGGAGGTTGTGCTATATTAACCCTTTCAGGGTTTTTTGCCGTAAATTTACGGTGGCGCTTTTCTGTCCCGCAAGGTTTTTTCCGTACCAGTACGGTTTCAGTTCTCCGTTTGAAATTTCGCTGCTTAATGACGACGCATGCTCACTGGGAGGGGCTGCCACCTTCCAGGACTTCCAAGAAGCACTTGAAATGTATTGCGCTGCCTTCTTGCGAAGCATGGAGGAAGGAAAGAACTTAGGAGAGGGCCTGGCGCTTCCTCCATGCCCTGACGTCATTTTTTTGAAGCCGGCGCGGCCGCGCCGCGACCTTGCCGCGACCGGATGCTGCAACGTCTCCTCATTTACCCTCCGCATTTTCTTTCTCGCGTACCTAGGGCCCTTAGCAACGCTGTTGCTAGTGGCCCAAGTTTTCGTTGTAACAGTGTCGCCGTTGCTAATGGCGCGACTTGGCTAACCCTAAATTTTGACGTCACTTCCACCACACTTTCTTCAATGCATTGGGAATGGCAAGGGCCTTTCCGAAGTTGTTTCCTTATGATTTCTAGCTGCTGCATGTTGCCCAGTCTGCGGCAAAGCCGCCGCCTATCGTGGTTTCGGTTTCACCACGCGATCACAACCGAGGCGCGAAACTTGATTTCTATCTTCATGGGCGCTTCCGTGCAGGAGATAAACAGAACTGATACCTAGCTGCAGCTTGTGGCCCGGTATGTGGCAGCGCCTTTGCATGGTTTCGGTTGCCCCCCCCCCCCCCTTATGCGATCGCAATGGAGGCGCGCAAAACTTGATTTTTATATTTATTACCACACCCGGTGCAGGGGCCACAGAAACAGATTTCCATCTTTATAGGGGCTGCTGTTAGCTTGTTTATCATCGACACTTATAGGTAAGCCTGCTCTCCTTGTGGTTTCCTGAGGTTTCTGAGTTTGCAGTGTGGAGCAAGGTTGACACCAAAATAGAGCTCCAAATATTTTTCTACAGCTTCTCCTTGACTTTACTCATATTGAACTTTCAAAATCCGCAATAAAGTCATTTGACCCCCTGGGAAAGTTTTTTTCAAAAAAATTCTACCCTCAAAGGGTTAATCTAGTTTATGGAATTTGAGTCTATGCTTGTGTAGTGACTTTCTGTTAGCACGTGTAGGTGACACAATGTTTTGTTGCAGCCACTTCGAAAAGTATGCAGTTCTGATGTTAAATGTTCACGCATTGTCAGATGTAAATGCAACAGAATGGTCTATCTGTCAGCGTAGTAGGAAGCAGATCAACGTGTATTGAATTTGTCCCACTACTGGCCACTGAGGGGCTGCTACTGTTGAGAGGCTCAATAATTTTCATAGCTAGCCATCGGACCGAATTATGAGCTCAATAATTGCTATGACTTTGGCTTATTTGCTATAGCCAAGCATCAAAAACTGGTTCATTTTTGTAATAAGAGAGTACTCATTGACATCCACCCAAGCGCAGCTATTGCTACAAAAGAAAGATATACAGCTTTCTCAGAAACTTTTTAGTTAGAGAAAATTTGTCCTTGTCCAAGGTTCGAACCCTGGACTGCTGCCTTTCTAGGGTAGTCACTCTACCAACTGCTAACAATCGGATTGGTATAGCAAGTAATGCACAAACCGCGTAGCGTAGACCTTGGCTACCAAATGCTATTTTTTTAGATAAACAGGCTACCTAAAGAACTTTTTCTTTTACTGTTTCAATCGTGTTCTAAACTGAGGGTTCCTTGGGCCTCGAGTCCGGAGTTAGGTAGGGCATGCAGCCTCCCATCCCTCGATAGTTGGCACTACGTTTGGGTTATCGGGTGGATTGATTGGGCAGCGCCCAGTACCATATGTGCATGGTGCAGGCCTGCCTTCTCTCCGCAGTTTACATTTGCGGTCGCAGGACCAAGGGTGTACTGTGCTTAAACGAGCTGACAAGTTGTATGTACTACACCCCTGCGCAATTGTGGAAGGAGCACGTGAACCGCTGCAATTATTTTTCTGTATAAAAATTCACCTGAATAACTTGCTCGAGCAAGATGGCAAGCATAATTAGTGAGCCTACCCTATGCATAATTAGAAATATTGCCGCTTCACCGCCAGAAAAATCTGGCGTGCAGTTTTGTCAATCGCGTGGACTCTCGACTTTTGCGCAAGAGTGTACTGTCTACAGGCATCGCCATCAACTTCCACCTCTTTGAAGAGCCCCTTGGCTGGGGGCGGATATTTTCTGCGAGTGTCCAGTGTTCCTCCTCGTACGTCGCCAGGGTAGGGTTGGGTGGGGGACGGAAGGGTCGATCGTCCCGGGGGCGGACAGCTCGGGCAGCGGCATGGGCGCACTATGCCGTGATGTTCCGGATGCGTATTAGCAAACCATATCTCGTAAGAGTACTCGAGCAGACGACGCTCTGGCGCGTTGATGATGATGATGATTTATTGACCATGCCCTTTGTATCGGGTGGGCACCGTGTTGGTGCCCCAGTCGTAAAAAAAATAAAAACAACAAAGAGAAACAACACAAGAAAGAGTTACACAACACACATCTAACACTTGAAAATTCTCAAGGCTTGCCTACTGCAGCCCACCAATCGGCGAGTCGCCTTTTGGCTGTCTTCACAGCGGCTGTTCTTGCAGCGGCACTCGCGCTTCCACCGGGAGGATCGTCAGTCGTTTGAAAGTATAGTGCCTGTGCGAGTGTGGTGTCCTCTGGAAGCATTGGCCGGATACTCGCGCACCGCACTATGATATGTTCAGTTGTTTCGGCTTCACCACCGCACAGTCGACACAGTGTGCACAAGATCGTTCCGTCGTACAGGCTTCGGTATGCCAGCGTTCTGAGCTCCCGCTCTGGACTCAAAGAACAGGGCGCTGCCGACGCTGTTGTCATATAGATGGTCCTGCCCGATGCTGTGCTTGTAGCTCCGGTATACAGTCAGGTGGCCTTTTCTTCCATGCTTGCGCACCACAGAACGCGTTCAGCCTCGGCTACCCGTTCGCGCACCTCGACAGCCCATTTGCCTGCCGTGTCTGCAGCGATGGGGTTCTTGAAAAACCCGAACCTCTTTTCTAGTTGGTAGACTCGGGCCATCCAGCTCGTCCTGAGGCAGATCGCCATGAGGTAATCAAATACACGACGTGCCCATCGCTCACCCGCCATAAACAGAAGTCGGTCGCGATACCGTAGCTTGCTGGAGGCTTCGCGGGTTTCGAAGCTGGACAATCCTAGGTCCCCCTGCAGGGCCTCATTGGCAACCCTTCCATGGCAGCCAAGTGCGATGCGCCCGACCTCCCGCTGGCGGCGCTCCAGCCAAGCGCGCGTTGTCGCTGACAGGCAGACAACCGCATTGCAGGATGTCAGCCCGGGAACATGTACCTCCTTCCAAAGGTCCCGCACCATTATATAGCGGTTCCAGCCCCACAGGCATCGCCTACGTAAGATCCCTTGGGCGCGAATGGCTGCTTGACGCTGTGGGGATTCTCACGGGGCTGCGGCTCCGCTCTGAGAACCGAGGCCACACCGCTAGCTCCGACCACAGCAGTGGCCGTGAAGAACGTCACACCGAGGCAAACATAGCCAGCGGGCCAAGTTGTTTATTGGGAACGCCCAATGTTCTTCTTCGCAGTGTCATATAGCAGCATCCGCGCGCTACGGCGTCGTCTCTCTGGGTGAAGCTGGTGTCCGCCAAGATGAGAGGAGAGGGAGAAGGTAGGGGCCGTTCTCTCACCCCCGCGCTCTCCGCCACAGCACCGGAGGAAGGAGGCCAGAAGGGGAAAGATGAGGGCTCCCCGAGAGAGAGAGAAAGAGGGTGTTCGCCGCGTCGTGCGGGCGAGGGAAATTTTGAATTCTCACACCCTTCCTCCCTTAATCGTGACCTCTACCTGGGCGCCGTTTTCCCCTTTGAAGCTGCACGGCTGATCCCTCAGCAGGTCCATGCCGCAGGACAGGCGGCCAAAGCAGGGATGGCCGCCCCCGCGTCGGGCTGGCTCCGCGTGCAGGCCGCACAAATCCCCGCCGCTGCCGTCACGGGGACGAAGTCCGCTGGCCCGCCATCCGGTCGCGGGCCGCCGGCACGCCGACAGTGCGCTGATCGCCTACGACCGTGCCGACTCCCCGCAGGTCGTCAATCAGGGCAGCAGGGTCCGTCCCTCCGCGTACAGGAACCACTCCGGCCTGCATATCTACACGGGCCGGGTTCTTCTCCAAATCGAGCTGGAATGCGAGCGGGCCGGGTTCTTCTCCAAATCGAGCTGGAATGCGAGCGTTTTTTTTTTTCGGGGACCACTGTATGCCTGCGCAGCCATTGGGCTGGTAGACTAAACATCACCTTCGCCGCTCCCCGCCGCCTGAATGCAGACAGCGTGCGCCATGCGCCCGGAGTGCCGGTGTCATAAATAAGGCCAGTCGGCGGGCTAGGTCCCTCTGAGCGTGCTCAGCACAGGCTTCGCGTACAGGAACACTGCCGGCTTGTGTATCGACACGTGCCAGATAACTTCACACGAGAGCGCTCGTGCCCTTGCGGTTCACATTAGGCGATTGCGCCAACCTTCCGCACTGTATCATCGCGGAAAGGACTGCGTTTGTCCGTCGTCAGCTCAAGCTGCACAGGCAGCCGACGCCGCCGGCGCTGCTCTGCGTGCGTGACCTCCACGCTCGGAGCACTCTCCCTTTCAGCGATCGCGCTGACGGAGAGTGATGTAGCGATGCCCACGGAGTAGCTGTGCGCGTGATCTCACATGCGCAGCATTTGACAATCCTTCAGCGATTTCGCTGGCTGTGGGTACTACAGAGCTGCTGCTTGAGTGATTGCACTTGCGCGGCATTTTTCCCGTTGTCGCAGCGACTGCGCTGGATTCGGGTTTTGCAGCGGTGCCCGTTGTTAGGTTTTGGTTCGCGTGCGCCTGGATAGGCGTGCCGTTGCCAGCAGTTATCACGTGCGGCTCGCGCTTGCGCGCCCCTCGGTAGCGTTGGCCTGGTGGCTCCGTGGACGGCGGACGGCATGAACGGTTCCAGCAAAGACGAGGCGTCTTCTAACGAAACAACCTTTAATGCAACATCATGAAGAAACGGGCAGTGAAGCTGACCCGGAGAGATTACAGACACTCTCACACAGCTGGTGTCTAGCATCGTCTCAACGGCGCGTCAATGTAGTCTCTCCCTCAGCGGAGTCTGCCGCTGCTTTATATAGGCATGCCAGTTCACAGGGAAAGGGAGAGAGCCCTTCAAGTTCAGACAAGGCGATGACTCAATCTCAGGTGGCGCGACCACATCTCCTCCACCTCCTGCAGACAGGAGAGGGCGACGCACTCTCCCTCGAGCTCCAGGCTTGGCCAGCTTTTGCGCACACATGCACGCACACACATTTGGCGCGTGGCAGGAACACGTCGAATCTTGCCCGCGGGAGGAAGCGTTGCGCGGCCGATGAAAGGCGTCGAAATGGCAGATCCGCTCGCGGTTCTGCCTGTTGCTATACGGTGGCCGCGTCAGCTGTCCCACTTGTCGGTGGAGAAACGTAACACCGTAGAGACCGCTCTCGGGATCGCTTGCCTACGCGCTGTTGCGCATGCAGGGTCCGCTTCTACAGTTACTTTCAAAGGAAGTACTGTTGGCATGGGTCCGCCGATTCCGCCCGACCTCGGGCCTTTCAGCTTGCAGCCGCGAAACAATCTCAGCAACCTAACGATCCCACCCATCTGGGCGCTCGACTTGTCGCGATCTCGCGGTCACGTCGCTCAGTGCGTAAGCATAGCTAGCCATCGGAATTGCAATGTTCTTACCGCGGCTGCGGTTCGCCTTTCCATTGGCATTGGCCGTAATCTCACGCAATTACTTTGCGTAGTCGTCGACACTGGTCTCGACCTTTGCGTTCATGCACAGAGCTAAGGAAATGGCGTGCCTGTGCTCATTCCGGTAGTTATGCGATTGCGCATATTCACCCTAGAGCGGCTCTATATTCCGATATCGTCGCTCGCTCCTTTGCGAATAGGGGAGAAAACCTGGGCCAGGGGGCGCTGCGCCGCTCTGTGCGTCAGCGCCCTCCATGGAGACCACGTGAAAATCTACGCGCAGCCCGGCCGCGTCGTCTGCTCCCCGCCTCATAGAAAAGCATGCTGTCGTCTGCTCCGCGCTGCTTTCCAGCACGTGTTTGCGCGCGCGCGCTCGGTTGTTTCTCTCCTCCTCCGGCCGCATTGTGACCGCCGTCACGCTTTAACAAAGGGGGCAAGAAAAAAAAACGAATGAAAAAGTGACGGCGCGCTTTTTCGCAAAACTCGTGAAAGTGTTTTTCTCTCTTCTCCCTTTCGTGTTGAAACGATGGTTGTCGGTTTTTTTTTAGGTATCTCGCACCTCTGTTTGTAACTGGCGGTGCCGCAGCAGCCATCGCGGAACCAAGTCGGCCTCAAGAAACAGATATATGTCATTAATGCCATCACTCGGCGCTTATAAAGGGAAAACACATACGTCAATCGTTCTATCCTCATACGCGATCCTGCTTCGGGAGCTCAAAACTGCACATTCGCTAGAGATTAGGGATTGCACAGCGTAGCTGTGGAATTAAGAAGACAAAGGTTTACTTGGAGAGATGTCCCCGCCTGCATGAAAAGTCGTCAGGTATTTCCTCGTTCTTCGTCTCGCGGAGAGAGGAAACTGCCGAAAAAATGGCATGCCTCGGCTTCTCGTCAGTGATCCAGGTCGTTAAGAAACCTCTCATCGTTAAAGGTAGATAAGTCATTGATTTCGGATGGCAGCGCCACAGCAGCGAACTCCCCCTGACCGCGGTCAGCAGGAACCAAAGGGTATACAAGGCGGCATGCTTTGTGCCTTTGTAGGGAACGCGTCCTAAACGCGAAGAAAACAGGCACCACGGCGCCGGCAGCATCGCCTAAAACGTCTGTCCCCAAAGAGTTTAATAGGCCCCTTTCAAGTGAGCAGTCACAAATGGAAAGGAAACTCCCCAACCAGCGCCCGGAGCACTCGTCGCTGTGTACACGCGTATCAATTCTCAACGAGAAGGCTGGACCCTTCATTCTCTGAACAACATGGAAGTGACATCAAGAGGTGCCGCCTCAAGTCCTTCAAAATACCTGTCGCTTGCCTCTGCCTTCGAGTACAGAATTCGCGTTCATGTTGTTGTTGTTGTTTTTTTGTCTGAGCCTGCCAAGAAGCGCTCTTTGAAAACTATGTCCGCGGCGATCAATTAATCATAATTTCTCACTTTCGAAAGCACCGATAAAAAGCGTGCCTCCAGCCAGCCTCTATGTCAGCCGGGGCACAGAAAAAAGCAAAAATAAGAAACACCACTGGCAAAGAGCGCCGGCTTTGCGCGCACAGACGCACGACCATCCCCCCTCGTCCTCACTCTCCTTCTCCCGCTCCGCGAGCACGTGCGGCTGCCTGTAGCACGCGCTCCCGAGCGAGCGGGCTGCGCAGACTCCGCAGACAGCAGCACGCTGCGCGGGCGCGGATGCGCGTAGGTTTTGTAGTTCCTCTCCGCTCCGCTGGAAACCGAGCGCTGGCGTCGCGGAGCAAACTCCAGCTTTGGTTCCCTATAACGGCTTTTCAGCCCTCATTTGAGGCGTTATTGCCTAGCACGTATGTAGCAAAGCTTAATCATAGACCAGCAGGAAGACTCCAACTGACTCGTAGCAATACCAGCTACACTAGAGTTAACTAACGCCAACCACAGTACAAGTGACTTCACAGCGCAATTTGGCCTGCATCGTCGCGGGGTGGGAGGCGTGCGCTGTGTGTGGGTGTGGTGGTGTGCCACCTCGAGAGAGCGGACCGGACGGGCCAGCAGTGCGGACGCGTCCGGAAAAGAGACTGGAACCAGGTGAACTGAATTGCTTGATCGCGCGTGCGCGACTGAGGAAAACCATTAAACTGGTTTACCCTTTGGTCCTCTGTGTTCGTGTTGTTCTTGGGGGCCACCACTGTGGTCTGAGCTAGCGGAGCGCTGTTTGCTCTGAGAGCGGAGCCGCAGCCCCGTAGAGAATACCACAACGTACTGTCTCTTCATGGCGATGGTACATGTTGCCTATTGAGCAGAATGTGATGCCCATGGTACCTGTATTCTGTAAGGACCTGCAGAATCTCCCCGCCAAGCATCAACACTGCATCAGCGCTCTCTCCAGCAAACTGGACTACGGCTGTCTTCTTCGTGTTGAACCTTAGCTCAAGGCTAGATATAGTCCTATGGCAGATGTCCAGCAAGTCCTGCAGTTCCATCCTGCCATGAGGACCAGATCATCGGCGAAGGCCAGGCCCGGCAGTCGGCGGTCTTGTTCGAACCCACATATGTGGTATGCTGGAGCCGGAAACCAAGGCTTGACTCGATGAGGGCTCGCTCCACACAGGATGCATAGATGATGTACAGCAGAGGTGACAGAGGGCACCCCTGCCGCAGGCCCTTGGTAACAGGGAGAGACGGTTTCTCCAAAGTGAACGGTGACTGTGTTCTGCATGTATAGGCGTTTTACTGTCGACAACAGCTCCCTCGGCATATCCAACTTGGCGAGACAGCTAAACAGCGATGCATGGGGGACACTGTCATAGGCTTTTTCGACATCCAGGAAACAACACAGAAGCAGTCGCCCCTCGCATCGCGCAATCTCCACACATTGTGCAAGGACAAAGACGTTGTCGTCCAAGCGGCGACCAGGGCGGAGGCCGTTCTGCAGTTCCATGAAAATCCCCTTGCCTTCCGCCCACGCACTCAGCCAGTTCTTCAGCACACGGGCAAAAAAGAGACGATACACCACGCTGGTCACTGTTAATGGGCGGTAATCGCATATGTTGCCAGGATCGCCTCCACGTTTAAGGATGAGCACAACCTTGCCCTGTCGCCATTCAACAGGGATCGGTGCTCCCTGAATAATGTCCGTAAGGAGTACAGCTAGCTGCTCTTTTGCTTCGTCCCCTAGACTCTTAACCAGACTGGCCGGTAGGCCGTCCGGACCAGTGGTCATTCGCAGACTGATACCCTTCAGGGCGCGGTCTATTGCCAATTTACTGACAGCCCAGCGTGGGCCCATCTCGCTTGGGGTTCTCTGTGTCTCAGGTTCATTGGTAGTCGCTGAATCAGTTGTGAAGGAGTGGGGATCAGTTGCCTCTGAATGCCCAAATACAGCGGCAAAGTGATGAGCAAGGTACTCAGCTGCTGAAGCCACTGGCTGATGCGCTGCAGGGTCAATAAGCACTGGCACAGGTGGGGCAGGCCTGTCCAGAGACCTCACATACCGCCAAAACTTTTCTGCCGTACTCTTTCCCTCTTTTGACAGCAAGTGGATAGCGCGCAGGTTGTGGTCAGCTATTTTTGCTTGCACTAAGGCCTGGACCTTCAACTTCAGCTCTATATATAGGTCCCAAGCGGCAGCACCCACCTGATTGTCAGCTACTTTCAGTGCTCTCCGATGCACACGATCGGCTTCCCGGCGCTCTTTCCAAGCGGCCTCCACCTCATCATTCCTCCACGGGTTTATTGGGGCACGTGCACTCGGTCGCACCATGTACTTCTCCGCGACTGAAAACAGTGCCCCCATGAAGTCGTCATATGTCTGAGCTTGGCGCCTGAGTGAACTCTGTTCAAACTCCTCCATCACTGTGTCACTATATCGATTTGGAAGGTAGGTTCTGACCTTGACCTGTCGCTGCCTGACTGAGCTTCGCCAACTGCAGGATCGACTGAAGTCAAGCAGCAGGCGGTTGTGGTCGCTCCCCACACTGCTGGCTCCCTCCTCGTCGATGGTGACCATTTTCAACGCGGAGATGAGGCCCGGGGAAAGTAAGGCATAGTCAATGGTCGTGGCACTGCCGCGAACGCACCATGTGAACTGACCTTCGCATCGTGGGTGTAGGTTTGCGAGCTCAAGCTGCAGATCCTCAGCCAGTTGTGTGAGGAGCTTGCCGTTCCCGTCCGTATACCCATCTAACTCATTTAGGTGCCTATTGAAGTCGCCTATGACAAACAGCTGCTTTCCTTCTGCCCAAGTGCGTGCATTTTGGCAGATGCATTCCACAAGCTTCACATTTGCATCACAGTTCTGGTAAACTGAAAGGTAAACCACACATATTGCAGTAGGCATACCCAATAAGTCTCCTGACATCCACAAGTGGTCGTTACAGGCACTACAGTTCAAACACTGCTTCCAGAGGACACCAACTCCCCCACCTTTGCGCATATTGTCCGTTCTATTCTTTCCCGCCCACATCTAGTCGTGATGGATGGGGGGCTCATCCATGTCACGCAGGTGGGTCTCGACACATGCGAAAATCGACAGGTCATCAGTCGCGAGAGCCCTCTACACGTCAGCCCATTTCTGAGCCCTCCGGACTCCATTGAGATTCAGATATCCCAACTTGAAACGGGGCCACTTTGGCCGGTGCCGTCGGTGAGTCCGGTTTGTCCTGGGGTCCTCTTCACAGCCGGCAGGTGCCTTATCACGGGGTGCAAGTGCTTGACCTCCATTTTTATCAATGTCCACTCCCCGTCCTCGCAGAGCGATGGTGGTGCGGGGGATATACTGAATGTCGGCCCCCTCCACCACTCGGGTTGGGCAGTCATGACCAATCAGTACGTTGGCCGGGCCTTGGCCAACGCCTTCTGCACAGAGACCTCGATTATGTATGCTAGGTCGTCCTGTCGTAGGTGCGACCAATGATCCTTCTGTTGCCTTGAGCGTTTCCACTAGCCTTGGCTCGTATTGCTGTCGGGCACACTTCTTTCCTCCTGCGTGCTGCCCGATTTGTGGTCTTTGTGCGCGGGCGAGCATCTGGGTGTTGCCTCTGCGCTGGCCACAATGGTGCCTCCCTGGGTGGTGGGGCTATTCCTAAAAAACGGGCGGCTATTCCGCAGATTAACCGGCTGACTTGTTGGGCGTGTTCGGCCCCGTAAGTAACTCCGTCTTTGCGGAACCGCTGTGCTCCGTCCATTCTGTTCAGATCGAAGAAGCGGCTTCCAGTTTTCCTGCACCATTTCTTCAGCTTGGCGTTGAGAAGTATCGCCGCTGCCCTCACTTCACCTCCTCGGTTCACAATCTCCGGGACAGAGCAGACGACCAGATTCCCAGGCCTCCCCATCCACTTTGAGTCAAGCAGACTTATCACCTCTTCTACCTTGCCTGCGAGGACATCATGGGTGCCGACGTGTAGAATGTACTGGCGTGGGACATCACGCGCAGACCCCTCATACTCGAGTGCATAGGCGATGGCTTCCTCTGCTGATGTTTTGTCGCCGTAGATGAATTCGAGCGCATCCGGATCTCCCACACCAGCCACGACAGATGCCGTTATCAGGCCTACATTTTCATCACCCACCACCACCACTTTTTTGAGAGTGCCCAGCGGGGGGCGGACGTCAGAGTTTCGTTCCCGATATGGTCATCTGCGCTGGCCCCTCTTGCTCTGTTTCACATGTCTGTGGAGTCTGGCTCCTGTCTGATTCGTCTGAGCAGCGCCACCTGGCGACAAATAGTGGATATATTGTCTAAATGAATAAGAACGCATTTAAAGGCCACGTTCCCTTCGTTTTGGTTAGTCTATGTACATAACCCTTTCTGTACATAACCACGTGTAATAAATACCATGTCAGAAAAAACACTTGATGGTGCAATGAATTAACACCACCCATCTCTGCACATGATGCCACCATCTGTTCAAATCCTGTATTGTAATTTTTTAAAATATTTTTTTTTTGCCTTCACCGTAGTTATATCCTGCCTTCAGTGAGTGTATGTTACCTTTAGGTTGCGTTCACAGACACCTTTAAGTAACAATCGGTATGAAAACAGTTACCTTAAGCAATTACATTCCACATAATCATTTCCTGCCTCAGTGAGTGTATGTTACCTTTAGGTTGCGTTCACAGACACCTTTAAGTAACAATCGGTATGAAAACAGTTACCTTAAGCAATTACATTCCACATAATCATTTCCTGCCTCAGTGAGTGTATGTTACCTTTAGGTTGCGTTCACACACACCTTTCAGCAACTATCGCCGTTTACAGTGAGTGTATGTTACCTTTAGGTTGCGTTCAGAGACCGTTCAGCAACAATCGCCGTTTAACTCGCTGCAAGCGTCGTCTGCTCCAGTGCGCCTACGGGATATGGTTTGGCAATACGCGTCCCGGGTCCGTATTCCGAGTTTGCGTTGTTATCGAAAGTGTCGCTATCTCCCCGACCTCCAGTCATCTGATTGGTGGAAACGCCGGAACATGTTGCCACCTCGCGGCAACACCCGATTCCGGCGTTTCCACCAATCATGACTCGAGGTCACGTGAGATAGCGACACTTCGATAACGACGCAAACTCGGAATACGGGCCTCGGTGTCCAGATGAGGCATCTGACGGCAGGGGCGCCAATTCGTCTTCAATTGATGCATGCGTTAGGCTGCCACAGAATCCAAGATTATATAGATACAAGTGGCATGCGTGGCGGGTGAAACAATGGCAGACGGTGAGGGCATCAACCAGTTGGTGGTGAATCATATATACCGCCACCGTGTACTACGCCTCTGACTTTGCTGCATCTATGTAGTAAAAAGGCCTCCCGTATTTTTCCTGGGTATACTCGACCCGCGGCTTCCGGCGTCCTTGGTGGAACATCTAGGATGCATACTACGCGGTGGGGGATTCGATATATGAGCGAGTCTGACGTACCATGCGGGCTAGATATAGTTAAGGTCATAAGAACCGTCTGGCCTGTACGGGTTGCTGCCGTGTAGAACGGCAAGGAGTTCGGCTTTATTATGCATCCCCAACTGCAGGCAAAAGTGCTTTGAGGCAGACCAAGCGCCTTTTTAAGCGTTTTGCGGATCCTGAAGTCTATTTTCCAATTTCCGTGTTGAGATGCAAATACGGAGTAGAATAAACGTTACTAGAACAGATGCATGCTCGGCCTGGAGAATGCTTCTCCCAGCTAAATCGCGGAATCCTCGCAGCTCAAATTTCACACAGAAATGACATTTTGTCGTTAGTATTTTTCAATAGCAAATTTGTTAGGGATACTTGCCTGATTCGATCAGAAGTCGGATGTTCCCATCGTATGCGGCGGCGATGCGGCTTGTCTTGCATCGCCGTCGCCGCATACGATGGGAACATCTGACTTCTAATCGGATCAGTACCACAAACAAATTTGGTATTAAAAATACTAACGACAAAATGTCATTTCTCTGCGAAATTTGAGCTGCGAGGATTCCGCAGTTTTAGCGTTTAGGTGGGTGAAGCATTCTACAGAGCGCCGGTAATGGTTTGTGGCGCCATCTGAAAGCCGCCCCTCAAATAGCGGATGTTTAACTACTAACCTACTATAACAAACAAAAGCACCAGCCGCGGCGGCTCAATGGTTATAAGACTACTGAACCCAGGTTCGAATCCGCTAAGATGGATATTTTTAACCGTGAAAGCGCTACAAGAAGTCATGGTCACACAGATCGACTGGTGGTGGTGAAAACTTTTTTAATGTTTAAAAGAGAGTTGCAGGGTCTGAAGGCCCCGCTACATGGTCAGTGTCCTTAGTCCGGGACACAGCATGACGAGATCCCTGTCTAGCGCCTGCTTTACTAGCGGGCTTCCAGCGCATGCCCAGTGCAGTGTGATTATCGCAGATCACTGCACAGTGCGGGTAGTGCGGGCAACGCCCATCGGTATTGAGATCAAAGTGTTTGAGTATGGCAGGACAGATAAAAGTTCCTGTCTGCGTGCGCCGAAGAGTTCGCTCCTCCGTTTTATTCGGCCCCTTAACAGGGCACCGGATAGAGGCGGTGGTTGTCGCAGTAATGGTTTAGGATTCCTCTGAACCGCAGCGGTTGATGAGTTTCTGAGTCAGGAGAGGTAGGATAAGGGGCCCGGTGCGTAAGCACTCCGGCGGCCGCATTAGCGGGCTCATTGCCTTGCAGATCCTGGTGGCCAGGAGTCCAGATGATGAGTGTCTTAGTTGGAGCGGCGGCAGCCTGGGTTTTAGAATTTGGAAGGTGAAATATATATTTCCCCTGCTAGATAATGTTCACAGGCCCGGCGAGAGTCTGTGATAACCGTCCTCGATTCTGGATTCGCGGCAGCGAGGGCTATTACAACTTAGAACCGAAAGGATAGCTGGTTTAGAAACAAGTTATTCAGCGCTAAATAAAAGACACAGACACAGGAAGAAATACACAGGACAGGCGCCCGTCCTGCGTATACTTCTTCCTGTGTTCGTGCCTTTTATTTAGCGCTGAATATTGTTACGTGGTGGCATGACAAGCGATGATACACGGCGACACAACAGAAACAGAACGACGTGATGACATGATGAAATATGCTTTAATGGCCTGCGGGTCTGGCGCGAGCGCTCCGCCCCGCGCCACTGCCCGCTTCGTCATCTTCGTAGCACTACCCGGGGCCACCGAGCGATCGTCCCGATCGATTGCTAGAAATCCATCGCATGAAGTGACGATGAACACAGACACAGGATTAGGACATGAAACGCTGGACATCACAATGAATGCGAAGATGGGATGAATGCTTTCCCCGGAGCATCAGGTACATTCTGCGCCGTTTGCCGAAGGCCAAGGCTCATGGACACGCCGAACGGCTTGGGCGGGGTGCTGTCTTCGCTCGAGTGGTCGTGAGGTCGCTTCGTCGTAGGGTCAGTCGGGTCGACTTTGGGCTCTCCCTGGTCGTCATGTGTTGTGGTCAAGGCTGGGGACGGGGCTGGGGAGAGCGGCTGGTCGGGTCTGAGCACGAAGGGCTGGGGTAAAGCTGGGCGGCGATCTCCACGGGCTCTCGGCCGATGGACCCGGCGTACGGTTGGCTTCGACGGGGCAAGGCGAAGATGGGGATGAACCGCACCTCCACCAAATGTTAAGGAAAGAACACAGTGGTAAACGCTAGACGCACACCACACACTGCACACCACAGAACGAAGTTAACTAGGCCTGAGCGTCGTCTTCTTCACTACTTCACATCAGCACGTCGTCGTCGTCTCGATACACTGTGCTCCGTAACAATATCTTGTTTCGAACCCATGCTTCAACTAGCCCAGCAACGCTATTAAGCGAAAGGATAGTCCATTGACATTCATTCCTCGGTGGGTTACAGCAGCCATGTAGAATCCCGCGGGCGACGGCCCTGATGTCCACGTAGTAGACGCCCTGTTTATATCCATATTGCCTCTCAAGCACGCAAGCCCGCGCTTGTCTGCCTTCGTGTGAAGTAGTGTTCATGTTACGCGAGAGCAGAACGACCCAGAATATAGCGCGCCAGAGCTCCGGGATGTTGTATGTTGAATGTGTTAGCAGCCTAGCAGGCGGCGCCCAGGAGCCGTCTGCTAGAACCATATGTATACTGGTTCACGAGATGGGCTTCCCACAACTCCTGATAGGAGTAATTAGCACACCCAACGCCTTCAGTTTGGCATTAGGGTAGCCGAGAGGTCCAACGCTCGCTTTTTCGCCTTCCGTGATGATGGTGTCAATGCATTCGTCTTCATGTTTGGTGTTGCGTAGATACGGGATACGGCACACCATAGAGGATCCGGCTGGTCACGTAGGCACGGACGAGCCGCGCAGCACGTCCCTCCCCCGCAAACCACCCCGCTTGTAAGAAATGTGGTGGATCATGCGTCCTACCTGCAGCCTACGCGCTTTTCTCCGAGTCCGGCCTAGCGTGTTATTCAGGAAAATACCACTTGACAGAGAAATGTGTAGAGACGTGTTGTCAATTGTGATTTGCTCTGACATGCAGAAGGATCTAATTCGCAGAAGCACATATTGGAAAACACACTTCGCAGCATACGCATCGGCTATGGAGGCGGCGTGCTGAAGGCGGTCCTCCATCTCTCCGAGGCTCCCCTCGGTGGTCCAGATAGTAAATATCGTCTGCATAGACCGCGTGTTATATGCCTTCCATCTGAACCAGTTGAGGAGGGAGGTACACCATGACGATCTTGAAAAGAGCGGCGATAACACTGACCGGTGGTGAACAACTTTATGCAGTGTTGGGAGCCTTAAGTGATTACATCCTAATGACGGGTCGGCTCTTGGCTGCGTGTTGTGGCCGGAAGCTGGTGCTTCCCAGCGGCTCCCAAAGCCCAGTCCGTTAGCCGCTTTTGAACGGCCGGGTCAGAGCTGGACACCGCAGCCTCTCATCGCTCGAGGTCGGAGAGTTTCCAAGTGGCTGGAGGGTGGAATTCCGAGCATTTGATCATAATGTGTTCAAAATCAGCTTTAGGTGCTCCACACAGGGTACACTGCGGCGAGAAAAGTCCTGGATGGATCAAAGCTAAGAAAGCAGGGGATGGGAATGTACAGGACTGAAGCTGGCGACACGTCACCTGTTGTATCTTACTCACAGATGTATGAGGAGGAGGGTAGATGGTTCGTTGATCACGGTAATGGAGAGAGATTTCGTTATAGGATACCAAGACCTATGTGGTGTGCGCCGTGTACCCACAACGTACGGGCCCTATTCCTCGTCCTAGATCTGGAGGAGTGCCTGACGCGCCGAGAGAAAGTCTGACATAGCTGAGGAGGAGTAGGATAAACATTTATTATTTGAGGAAGTCAGGCAGGCAGGAGTTTCCTCTCTACATAGCCAAGAGCCCTTGAGCTCTGGTTACTTGGGTTGCGTGCTCGATGGGCCGCAGTTGGATTACCGGGTCCGAGCTGAGCATAGCGGCCTCCCACTGCTCGCAGGTGGAGAGCTGCAGATCCCGCGGAGGGGTTTCTCGTGGACATGCCCATAGTAAGTTGGCCCTATGGTGGCATAAGTTACAGTAAGGTATGTATAATGCAGGGTAGTATACATGGGCGTAGGTGACTGGATTTGGAAGGGAATGCGTCTGTAATTTTCGCCATGTGACCTCCTGTGTCTTTGTAAAAGATTTGAGTCCCGGAGGGTATAGGGTACGTGTTTGACGAAAGTGTAGTGTAACTTCTTGATTGGAAACCATACAGTCCCTCGCCGACCTCATGAGGGGTTGTCCCTTCGCCCGGCTGACGAGTCTTCAGGCGAAATTGTGGGCATGAAGACTCGTCCCGCAGTCGGTAGTGTTCAAGTTAGGCAATTTGATGCATGTTTAATAGATCATGTGCAGAAATGTGCGGGCAGAACCCGACCATATAGTGCCTGCAAAGAGGCTCTTACATTCCATGTATGGAGAGAGCCGATCCCGTACCGTTGTCTCCAAGAGCTTTTCCACACAGCTCAGTGAGATGGGTCTCAGGATGTCCTTTGGGGATGAATGTAATGGGTGTCCACTCCCATTCGGGTGGGAGTGGACGCCCATCCCAGATCTGACTTGCTTCTAGCAAATGGAGGTAGGCCGAGTCCGAGAGGTTCGCCAATAGTTTCTGTTATGCGATATCGATCCGGTGCCCTACCTCGGCGCATTTTAACCAGGGCCGCCTTAGCCATGTAATGCAAAAGGGATGTATAAATCTTGATTTGGGTTGCCCGCGTATGTGTACTGCGGACCAACCGGGTCATTTGTGCGACAGAGATACCTGTCGCACAAAGTGTCCGCAAGTTGTACCGTCGTACCTTCGTACCCGTGCAGGGCCCGCCGGAGCTTTTTTTGCATCGCTCCTCTCGTCTGAGCGGAGTCGATGAGGCTGCGGAAGAGATGCAGTCTCTTCGTGCTCATCTGACGGGCTGCCGAGTTGCATCGCTATGTCCGATTTGATTATGTGAGCTGTACGGCATATGCCGCAGCCTGCTCCGTAAGTTGTACAATGCGAACTCTAAGCTCGCGATTCGTCATGAGCTTCTTCAACCGTCTTGTTAATGGCGCGCCTCCCACATGCAGGTCTGTCCACTGCGGGGATCTCGTCGGTGGTGCGAAGTGCTTGCGTGTTTCTGTATGGTGCGTGACTTGTGTTGTCCACTCTGCACAGCGACCTGAGAATAGTACAGGAGGGATTTCATGAGTACGAAATTTCTGCCAATTGGACAATTTGGCCTTTCCCCACTTTTTGCTGGCTGCCTTCGCCAAGAGTGATGCGAAGGCAGTGATCGCTGCCTAGGGTATCCCCCAGGTGGCCTCTCTATAGTTTTGTTATGCAGAGATAAGTCGAGAAACAGGACACCGAGTTGCCTATAATACGTGTGGGACAAGTCGGGTCCTTGAGCAACCTAAGACGAAGTGTGGAGATGAGCTAAAAAGCCAGCACGCGCCCCCTGGATTCCTCTGTGACAACCCGAGTGAAGACTGGGGGCGTTGAAATCTCCAACGATCGCTGGGGGTTCCTTGCTAGCCAATTTGAGTGCGCCATAGAAAATTTCGCTAAAAGTGATGCGAGGGGCAGTATACGTTGAGCAAATGTATTGACGGATCGCGGCGCCTAGGAGGCAGGACCCTGATCATCGTGTATCCCTCCTCAATCTCTAGGTCAATATCGAGCTGGATTGCGGTGTACGCCTTATTCACCATGATGCAGGTCGAAAGGCACACTTGAAACGAGCTATATCCAGAGAATTTAGTCTTACCGGGTTCCTGCAGATCAAGCGCCGGCATATCACCGAGGGACTGTAGGTAGAGCTGGAAGTGTCACGGTTTCTTCCATGCTCTGAAACCTCCTGTAGTTTCATTGAATGATCTCGAATTGTTCTAATTTGATTAGCTCTCCGTGAAGGTCTGCTAGCCATATTGATTTATTTTGTTTGTGTCCTCGCATGTTCCCTGTGTTGTGCGCTCTTGCCATAAGCTGAAAGACCCGTCGGAGAAACTCGATCGGACTTAGTTTCAATTACCCGCGCAAGGCCACATGGTTTTTGAACATAAAAAGACCAGCACAAGAAAGAAAACGGGGACAAAGGAACACAAAACGAGAGAAAAAGGTATTTGAAAACGCGGACTGAAAAGGCTATGGTATTTTAAATCAACAAGCCCAAAGCTTCGATCAGGTATCAGAGATTGCAAAATACTACTCTATCTGCAAAATACTACAGCGATGTTCCTAGGGCTTGGTTAAAGATAAATGAGGGTATATATCTATGTTGGGTGCCTTGCATAAGTAGTTACAAATGGCTCAGTGTGTTATGACGGGGGCACAAATTAACACATTCCTGTGCCGCGGCCGTCCAGATGGTCTCCGGAGTCAGGTGATGGACGCTCCTTGTTTACATCATGATGTCGACATCACGCGCTCCCGCTACACGGAAAACAGGCGTTTCCATGGACGTTGACGCATGAATGATGATTGGTTCACAGGAAGGTCACACTTGTTTCTGCGGACACTTGAACCACGTCGGAAGAGAAGGGAGGAAGGTGGCTGTGAAAGTGGATAGAAAGAGGAGCCGTAGTGGAGGACTACGGAGTAATTTCGGCCACCTGGGGATCTTTAACGTGCGCTGACATCGCACAGCATAGGGACGCCTCTTCGTTTCGCCTCCATCGAAACGCAGCCGCCGAGGTCGGGTTCGAACCCATTGACGCATCGGAAAGCTCGTTTTTGGATGCGAATAGCAGCACGGATGACTCGGAAGACGGATTCAGCTCTTCAGACTTTAGCACTGACAGCGAAACTACGTCAAACCGACCCGCATCGGAAAGCTCGTTTTTGGATGCGAATAGCAGCACGGATGACTCGGAAGACGGATTCAGCTCTTCAGACTTTAGCACTGACAGCGAAACTACGTCAAACCGACCCGGAATGTGGACAGCCAAGCAAGTGTTCTTAAAGAAAAAATATATTAATGACGAAACCTTTTCCCGCGTACAGGAATGTGTTAAGGGATTAGTGATTTAAGCAAGTAGCAAAGTTCACAAATGCAAACGAGGATCTGCAACTGTGGCCGTAGATGGGAGCCATTAATGCCGTCAGGTCATATTGTTCGTCAATTATTTTCTCATTTGACTGCGAGTTGAGGGAGAAGGTGGAGGCTGTTTTTAATCACCAATATATGTGGTGCTACATAAACTAGGTCGAAAATTGTTGAATGACAGGCGATTTATTATATCAATATAATCCACTTTCCTTTTTCCTCATTCACACCTTTTAACCACCACAAACCAAAACCAAGCAGTGCATGCACACAAATACAACCGCACAGCTCTCCACTTCTAAAATATTGTCGCTGCTCGTCTAATTACCTTACAGAGCTCCTTTTCATGGCAAAGCAATATACTTGGCTACCTTTAACTACATAGGTACAACATTGTTTTGCATTACTGGCACAGCAGCTAATGGCATTGTGGGTTTCAGTTCTAGCATGACATGAAGTTAGTTGTTTATAAATTGTAGAATATTTTTTGCGAACTATGCATTGACTATACAACTAAGGAACTGATTGAGCACATGAATACTGAGCCAAATATGCTTAGAGAATGGCTTCCAGTTGCAGTCATCCCTTCACCTGACCCAGGTTTGATCTTGGCTATTTTGGTCAAGACAAAACGCAATGATTTCAGTGCGTGTTGAAGAATCTCAGGTGGTCCAAAATATCCAGTCCTCCACTGCAATATCCCTTGTAGCTCGAGTCGCCTTGGAACTCCACAAACCAAACTCAACAGGAAAAAAGCTTCACTGGCTGATATTCAGGTACCTCAACAAAACAACATTACTAGAAATGACTAAAAATTGTCAGGAATGATAACCAATCCTCATGAGCACAAAATTTCATGTACTTTTGAAGTGACTAAAATGGTCATAGATATCTTGGGCTACAAGGCACCTACATGGTGCTGTTTGATACTTCAGTGAAATCTCGTTACTACGAACACCACATTAACGAATTTTTCAAATTAACGATTTTTTTAATAATCCCCGGCAGATTTGCTGTTTTCAATGTAGAGATATTTCAGAATTACGAATTTCAAATATTTCAGAATAACGAACATATTTTATTTCTTCTATAATTTTGGAACATCAGTATTACGAATTCAGCTAACATTAACAGCGCCGCAGCTTGCAACTCTCGCGTGAGACAGAAACCGCCGTTTCTGTGTGCATGGTCCATGCATGGTCCGTGGGCTGTAGCTATCATCATCAGCACATCTAGTACCAGCTCCTAGCGCCACCACGAAGCTATGGTTTATTACGCAGTAGCCAGCAGGCCTAGCCGCCTGCGTTTTTTTTCTTGTGTGTCACATGGAGGAAGAAAAAAACTGTGAGGGAGCGCGCGCAGCCTCCGCAAGCCAACCTCCTCTGACGCCGCTCCCTTCTCTCTCGCGCGCAATGATTCTTGGGAATTTAGCCAACATAGTTGCCAGGCTCAAAAGCAGCAGGGTACATGGTATTTTTTAGTGACTTTGGACGTCCCCGCGGAAAGCCTACCGGAGTGGTCTGCCGAAAGTTGCGCGTCTCGTCGTAACACATAAGTTACTTTGTTTACAATTGTTGCATTGTACTCCGTGTTTATAGGCACACTAGTGAGAACTGCAGGTGGCCTTTTCATCTTTGGTTTCGTCAGGGAGACTACGAATTCGACAAAACCTTGCATGCCTGGGGAACTGGCTTCAGCGTAACAATGTGTATTCGAGGTCTGCATTTCCTAAATGAATCAAACGATTTTCGTCTCGAACAATACATGCACCTGCCCTGACAAACGTTTCGTTTCTCGAGGAGTGCGCATAACAGGCTACTCACCGTTGGAGCGACAGCCCCGAGAGGTATATCCGTGTAGTTCTTGAATCTCGGCACGCAGCATTTCATATGGCAGTACTTTTTGTTAGGCTAGTTGGTTTGATTCCATGCTTGCGAGACTCAGCGCACCAAGACAGAGCACAAGAACACAGCGGACGACAGGGCGAAGCGATGATCAGCGCTTCGTCCCCTCGTGCTTCTTGTTCTCGCGTGCTTCGTCTTCGTGCGCCGAGCCCCGCAAGCATTTCATATAGCGCAGCTGAGGGAACTCAGTCATACGTCGCGAAATACACGGGTGCACTGCGCGGCGGCGGCAGCCCCCACGGGATCAGCCCGTCTAAAAGTCCAAAGTTCCATCCATCGCCTGCTTGCAGCGCGCGGCTCAGGTTTCTAGTGCATGCGTCGCGTAGCGAAGGCATTCCTTCAGTGCGAAGCGTGCGAAACCGCAACCGAAACCAGCTACCGGCTACCGCTTGCCGTATCAGGTGACGGCTAATTTCTCATGATTATTTCCATTATATTTTTATGACTAGGCTTCACTACAGTGCCTAGAATATATTCTAGGCACTATAGCTTCACTTTTCCGCTGCGGCGCTCACTTCTAGTTTTGTTATTCCTCCATGTTGTGTGTCGTACGCGGGTCGGTATAGTTTCTGCATTCGAGCGTGCTGGAAGATATTTTTTTTAATGCCGCGGATTAACTTATTGCGAAGTTTGTGCGAGAGCGATGGTATTAGTCAGCGAAGTGCCAAGAATATATGAACGCAGCCGCTTTCACTGCAAGAAATCGACGCAGGGAAAAAACGATTCGGCCTCTACAGACAGGTAGCATTGCCCCCATCGGCTGCCGCAATCATTTTGAAAGACCGAGACAAGATTTTCAAACTTCAGGGAGCATTGAAGATGAGGTCATATCGAACTCTTTGTTTTTATTCCTTATTTTTTGCATATAGACAAATTCCGTACTTTCATCTCTCGGTGCAATCACGCATTGGACGAGGTGTTCCACAAAGTGGAAGGTGTATGTGCTGTAGTGGTGTAATGTAGTGCACGGTCGTGTTTGCTGCACGCGGCAGAAGAAAATAATTGATTTCTTCAAATAAATCACCTTTTGAGTTAGTGCAACATTTTCATTTGAGGTTTCGCTTGTCTACACGCGTGCCCACTGCCAAGGTACGTCATTTGCGTACGTAGGTTTGACCACTGGCTTATAATCGCAAATGTTTCATTACAACAATATTTCAAAACAGCGAATGATTTTTTGCGGTCCCACGGGATTCGTTATATCGAGATTTGACGTCTACAAGACATCTGGAGGCTGTTTAAGAAGGAAGAAGGGTTTCGATCAGGTACCGGAGATAGTCTGTGCAAAATGCTGCAGTGACACGCGCGCCGCAAAGCAACGAAAATACAAATCGATGCTCTCTCATGCTCTCCTTCGGGAAAACAGCTTCCCCGTTTCCTGCGCTGGCCCGTCAAGTTACAGCAATGACGTACTTCCAGCGAACGACGTCCATTTGTCCGTCTCGCTGTCTGAGAGTGAAGGATGGGTGTCTACCGCTCGCTGCGCGTTTTTCCCTCGCCACGGCCCGACTGCATCCAGGCGCGCGCTCCCTCGCCCGTTTTCTTTTTTTCGCGCAGGAGTGCCACGCCCCACCTCCCGCCAAACGCGGAGGAGGAAGGGGAATTTGTCTTGCGGAGGCTAGACGACCGGGTAGGAGAGTGAAAAACCTTTACGAGGAAACGAAAGTAGAGAAACACGACAGAATCGGGTGACTGTAACTGCGTTATTAGCTACTTTTTTCAAAAACATTTTGCGGCCTTGCGTTCTGGGGGCGAAGTCTCACAGTCACCAGGAAAGAAAATATTTTCGACCGGAGGGTGGACAGTGGGCCTTCAAGCAACTTGTCATCAAGACATTCTGTTTTAGAAGCAAAGAGGACATTCTGTCAGGACGTTATATAATTTGGGCTACATGGACTCATATGCAGCTGCAGCGCATTATTTATGCTTGGAGGGAAAACCTAAAGAATTGTTTCACGTTCAGAAATATGGCAACAGAAAAAAGCTCAATTCACATGGGTCCAATACATGCATGCATGGTAAATGCCTTACTGTCTCAAAATGCTATTTCGATTCCCATGGTATATGCATGACAGCAAAAAGTCCTTCCCACTGAGTGAGCACCAAGGTTTACAGCGGAGTTTACAGGGCATTGCACCGAGATAAACGAGCTGTCTATAGATAGCTTAACTGGCCCCTGAGCCAGCTGCTAAATATTTACAGGACGCCTCGAAAAGATGTACATCTCGCAGCTCAGCTAGTGCACGTGCTTTTTAGAGCTACAAGACGCCTTGCAATACTTCGATGTCTCAAATATAAATTTCAGATGTCTACATAAGGCTTGCACAACAGTCTACAACAGAAAACATGTATCACAATCAGATTTCCCAGCAATTAAATTCTGGTGGTCCACAAAAGTGCTTAAGAGTACACAAATGCCTCAGAGCCATGAAATTCTAGATTTAAAAAATAACTGGGCAAAACAGCACCCAATTTCTGCTGTCCAATTACAGAAGAGAAAATAAACCCTCAAAACCAGGGGACACAACTATACATGGCTATGTATTAGCGAATGCCTGCAAATACATGTGTTCCTCTGTGTTAGACGCTGAGATTTGATCTGTATTGTTCAGGTGAGATGGGCTACTACAGAATTCCACGTATTCTATCAAGGCTACTTCACAATCTCCCTTCCAAGCTTGCCTGTATAATATGGAAAACCTAAGCTTTTACCTACACAGTATACACTGATAAAAATGCAGTGCTATTTGTTGTTATCCGATGGACATAAATATGCAGACTGTGGGGTTACTTTTGAATACTGTGCAGTCAGATGTGTCACCTCACCCACATATCGCAGGTTTGGGTCAGAGCAAGCAGAGGGCACAGCTAGTGCATGCCTGCACTCTAGCTCTAAAGGAAGGAAGGCACAAGTTATGAACACGACTGTTTATTATACAGAAAGTTTAAGTATAGAACACTGCACTGATTCCGAGACATCATTACAACCTATAGCCCAGCTGCAGCACCTCAAAAGCGGGGATGGGCGGAGCACGTCTCGGCAACACAGGTTGCACGTCGATGGCTCATCACCTTTTGCCACCAGCACTGGCTGACGGTGACGAACCGTGCCAAATCAGGCCTTCATAACTCAAAAGCATCAGCGCCGTACTCCTTTTGGCCCTGGACTCGAACAAGCATACAAGGTGCATGCGTTCAAAACCCGCGGTGCCGGGGAACCCGAAGAGAAAAACATGCACCTGCTGCTGCCCGAGTCAATGGCCAGTCTCCTGTTCACTTTCCACGCGTGGCGTCAATTCTAAACAACAGCCTAATATGTCACTATGAGATGCCCGATGAGGACACAAGACCAACACAGGAAGAACAGAAGTGAGGGGTGAGTGACAACTGTTCTTGGAGGAGCTCCCTTTGGAGGTAGGTCAATGGCACGGCTGCCGTCCCCTCCCTCTCACAGTAATCCCACAGGCCTCCGACACATTTGTGTAGCTCAGGAAGCACAATTCTCTCCACAAATAGGAAAGTAAAAATATGATTGGTTTATGGGGTTAGGACATTTTAGGACATTAACGCTTTAGGACATTAATGTCCTAAAGTGACTCAGGCTATGAAAGACGCCATAGTGGAGGGCCACCTGGGGTTTTTTAATGTGCACACACATAGCACCGCACACAAGTGCCATACTTTTCACCTCCATCAAAAAGAGGCTGTCGTGGCCGGGATTCGGTCCCACATCCTTAGTCAAGTGCCCTGGCAACTGCACCACCGCGGCGAGTGAAAATGTAATGACATTAATGAACAAACATGCTCACAACAATAGAAGCAGCACGCATAGCCAGCATACATTTTGGTGATACTGCTCAGCACACCAGCAGCAGAATCAAGCAGCATTCCAAATAACTATGTTTTGAGGATGCACTGCTTGCTCTTCCCTATCAGTAGCACTTTTTATTCCTTAAAGGTAGAAAGGAAGCCAAGTAACAGCCAGTGGAGCACAAGTACACTTCACAGGTGCCACCTTTAATTTTTGTTCCTTAGATGAACTCTTGCAGACTATAAAAATAAAGAAGTTGCACCAAATGCAACAGTTGACTCTTTCTCACCATGCTCAAATACAAAAATATCACAAAGCTGTCATTGCACTCAAAGGTGCCGACTCTCAGGCAAGAATGGAGAATGCCACATATAGTACGACATGAAAGGCAGAAAGAGTGAACAAGGCCCTTTTTGCCATTTGACTAGTCTTGGTGTGTTAAGGCAGGGCACAGTTATGAGGAGGAAAGAGGAGATGGTAGCACACAGTCCCTTCCCCCAATGAGTGAAAGTCCATGATCATCAAGTGCAATCCTCATTTCTTTTTTTCCCTGGGCCTCTGATGCGTGCATTTTGCCTTGACTGACACTAGTTCACCTGCCCGAGGTCCAGCAATGAACATACCCGTGAGCGCATTGCCATACACGCATCCTGTGTCAAGACCTGTGCAGTGCTGCCATGTCTGAAGGTTACGCTTGGCATCATGGCCAAAGATCACATGCTGTGGCCCATTCCACACCTGACCCCAAGGCTCAGCACGTTCTTCATCCTTGCACGTTGCCTTGATGCCGTCTTTCTCCCAGTAGTCATCAATAATGACATTCCGCATAGTCACCATATCTGCCAGAGATGTGCTTAGCCCCTGGCCAGGGACAAGACCTGCATGCACAATGACGGTGTTGAGGCTTGGCAAAAGCAAGGTGTAGGGAAGCTGCTCAAGGTAGCGGACATGCCGTGCCGTCAGCCTGTTGATCCAAGTGTTCTCAGGAGACAGGGCATAAGTAAGGCTGCGTGAAGCATAATACTCCTTGAGCACCACCTGTGTTGAAGGCAAAAGGGAACAAGACAATGCATGTTGAGAAAGGGTTCTTGCTTTTAGCCACACAGCCCTGCATGTGCCTTCTATATTCTCACATTTATGGATATACTTAGTTCACAATCCTTTTTCCCAATCCACACGTTACTATCACTTTACTACGCCTTCGTCCACAGCCACTTAAACTGCGGCATTTCATCCTTGGGTAATGCCTATCATGTTCATCTTTGGCCATTAATAAAACTGCAAAAGCAAGCCATACGCATCATAACCTCCTCCCCTCGAATGTCACCGTCACACATTTTGTTCATGAATTTAAATGTTCTACCCCTCTCGGCTCTTTATCTTTATAATATCGGTATTCTATTCTTTAAGATTCTTCACCATCAGCTTCCATTTAGCATTTTTCCTCCCGACACGATCAAAAACAACAGCGTTACACGGCTTGCTCTACGTAATAATTTTCTCCTACCTAAGGTCAGTACTAACTACGGGAAACAAGGCCTTCAATTTTCGTCCAAAATATCATTTTGGAATTCTTTGACTTTTGACATTAGCGTTCGCACTTTTTTCTGCATTCTATTTTTGTATCTAAATCTGTCGGCATTGCAGTCTTTACTATACTATGTATTTCGTTATTTATTTTCAGTGTTGCTTCATAAATTTTCTTACAATAATATCATTTTTTATGTTGCCTATTGAAATCTATTACCATGGGAGGTCCCGCCTGCGGTCTTGTACCATGGGACCTCTCGCTGTATATTCTTGTACGTTGTTTTTTTATTTGGAAATAAACTTTCAACTTCAACTTCAACCTGTTAAGGACTAATGGCATGTTTCTGCACAAGTGTGAGAAACATGCATGTTAGGTAATGCTGAGCATCTCTGCGGCACAGCCGGAGGTTATAAATAGTGCCTATTTTTAAAGAAATGCCACTACCGTAAAATTAAACCTCAGGCAAAATTCTTATTTGCAGTTTTACCATGATCTATGGAAAAAAAAAAAGAGGCAGGACAATATTGTGTTCAATCTTAAAATGATCTAGAGTCGTCAATGAATGAAACAGTACACAGTGAGTGGCCTTTGCTCTAAGTGCCTCACTATGACTGAAAACTTACCACTTAATAAACATTTTGCATAGAAACTGCCTAACATCTAGGCCCCTCAAACCTTCCTCAACGGTTGCTTCATGGCTCGGAATATACTGAAAGTCACAAGTCACGCACACCCCAACTGTGCCTTCCACATCACTGCACAAAATAAAACCAGAAGTAAATGGAACATTGTCCGGTGATATAACTAAACTGACACATGACCTTGTGGAATTTATAAACATGCTTTACTCGTGCACAGATGTGTTAGTGGCAGAGCTGCACATGTCCACACTGCTTCTTTCATGTCTTGTTCAATGTGTACAATACCAATAAAAAGGCCAGGCCACCAAATCTTAAGCCTGTAACATTTATGACCTTCTTTGTGTTCTGTCAGCTACAATGGAAGAAATGTTTTTGGAGGACAAATATGGTTGTTCATTTTCGGAAGTGCTCTGCTACAGACTAAACCGAGTACTGAGTCGATCACACTTGTCTAGAGTGCTCGAGCGATGTGGTCCTGAACAAAGTAAACGAATATTTACACAGCGGCTTTGTCAGGGGCAATATGCTGATGTCTGTGCTGTTCGCATGCTTTTCAGCAGTGCTAGAGTGCAAGTATTATCAGTTAAACTCAGTAACAACCTTAAAATCTTCCTTTGCTTCCTCCGTGGAGCAGTGCTCAAGTGCTCTAAACAAGTGTGATAGATTCCATAAATTCGAAAAATAGTACACTATATTCGTGAGCTGAAGCAATCCACATTCTGCTTGTGAAAGATTCAGCACATTTGATCCACTTGAGTGTTGACCATGCAATTTTTTCACTTCACCTGTCAGATGTTCGACCCATAGTGATCAAGCCTGGAGCATTATTCAAGCATGCTAACAAGCTGAACCAAAGCCGTACTGAAATCCATGCTTCTAAAGGCCTGTTTGGACCCGATGAAAAATCTTCTGCAGTCCTGAATAGATGGCGAAGCTTCTGAAATGCACTAGTTGCAGTCATGGAAACGTGGAGCTCACTGACAGAACTTGCTGAAAGCTCGGATGATAGTATCAAAGCAGAAGCTACTGAGCGATATTTTTTGAAAAAGATATTCTTCAAACAAAGGCAGTCTAATGAGAGGTACACTCAAGCCACTTTTAGAGGTCCAGAAAATGCATGTAGGCCAAACACTTTTGATGCCAAGCTTCAACTGCCTCGTAAGCCCCAAGCTACAGTAGACTGTCAACGAGCTCTCCTCAGCGACTCCTCTATTCTCATCAGATGACCAAAGTATCTGAGCTTTAACTTTAGAATTTGACCCTCCAATGAGCAGTCAGGGTTTAGGGTCGACAATATCGACTGATTTGATCTTCTGGCAGTCCAAGGAACTCTCAAGAGTCTCCGCCAGCACCACAATTCAAACGCGTCAATTCTTTGGCGGTCAGCCTTCTTCACAGTCCAACTCTCGCATCCATACATCACAACTGGAAAGACCATAGCACAAGTTATACGGATCTTGGTTGGCAGACTAATGTCTCTGCTCTTTACTAGATGGTCAAGGCTAACCATGGCTCTCTTTCCCAGAAGCAGGCGTCTCCTAATTTCATGGCTGCAGTCTCCTTCCGGGGTAATCTTGGAGCCCAAGAAGAGAAAATCTGTCACAGCTTCCACTTTTTGTCCCTTGATGCTCCAGGCATTGATAGTGCAAGACGCCATGATCTTTGTCTTTTTAATGTTCAGTTTAAGCCCAAATGTCTCACTCTCTTCTTGTACGCGCATAAGAAGTCTCCTGAGTTCCACTTCACTTTCTGCCATTAAAGTGGTATCATCCGCATACCTAAGGTTGTTGATACATTTTCAAGCAATCTTCACTCCAGCTGAAGACTCGTCCAGACCGGCCTTCCTCATGATGCACTCTGCATATAGGTTAAATAGGCAGGGCGACAGTACGCAGCCTTGCCTCACTCCTTTCTCAATCGGAAACCAATCAGTAAGACCATGCCCAGTTCTGACTGTGGCCTCTTGCCCTTCATACAGGTTCTTGAGGAGACAGATGAGGTGAATTGGAACTCCCATCTCTTGGAGAGCTTGCCACAATCTGCTGTGATCTAAGCAGTCAAACGCTTTCGCATAATCAATAAAGCAGAAGTAGATGGGTTTCTCAAACTCTCTTGCTTTTTCCATGATCCAGCGAAGGTTGGCAATTTGGTTTCTAGTTACCCTGCCCTTGCGAAACCCAGCTTGCACGTCCGGAAGCTCCCGATCCACATACTGCTGCAGCCTACCTTGGAGGATTTTTAACATCACCTTGCTAGCATGCGAAATAAGCGCGATCGTGCGGTAGTTAGAACAATCTTTGGCACTGCCTTTCTTTGGAATGGGGATGTAAACTGACCTCCTCCAATCCTGTGGCCACTGCAGGGTTGTCCAAATCTTCTGACATAATGTATGCAGAATGTTAACAGCGTCGTGGTTGAGGTTTTGAAGCAACTTAGCTGGAATACCATCAATTCCGCTAGCTTTGTTCTTAGCAAGGCTGGCTAAGGCCCATTCAACTTCACTCTTCAGGATGCCCGGCTCAAGATCAGTAATCACAACCGTCTTATGTTGGGATTGCACATCCGGGTCCTTCTTGTAAAGTTCTTCTGTGTATTCCTGCCACCTCCTCTTTATCTCTGCGGCTTCAGTGAGGTCCTTGCCTCGTTTGTCCTTTATCACGCCCAGCTTAGCACGGAAGCTTCCTTTGATATCTTTGATTGTCTTATACAGAGCTCTTGTGTTCCTTAATTGGCTGTTATCCTCAACTGCTTGGCACTGTATGTTCAGGAAGGCATTCTTATCTCTCCTTGCTATTTTCTGAAAATCCGCATTGAGAACCTTGTATCTTTCTCTTTCCCCCATAACTTTTGCCATCCTCCTTTCTTCAGCTACTTGCAAAGCCTCTTCAGATAACCAGTTTGCTTTCTTGCATTTCTTTTGCTTTGGAACTACCTTAGTAGCAACTTCTTGTATTATATCACAAAGATCAGTCCACATCTCTTCAGGCTCTCTGTCTTCTATATCTAATTCTTGAAATCGATTCCTCACCTCCACAGCATATTCTGAAGGAATTTGATCCAGATCATACCTGAAAGGCCTTTTAGTTTTTTGCGTTTTCCTCAATCCAAGCTTAATTTTGGCGGCAACAAGAAGCTGATGATCGGTGCCACAATCGGCCCCAGGACTTGTTTTTACTGCTTGTATAGCGCTTCTCCATCTCTGCCGGCAAAGAATATAATCGATCTGATTCCTGTACAGACCGTCCGGTGAAGTCCATGTGTACAGGCGCCTCTTGGGCTGTTGAAAATGAGTATTCGCTATGGTCAGGTTGTTTTCTTGACAGAACTGTACTAGCCTCTGCCCAGCTTCATTTGGCTCACCAAGACCGAACTTGCCTGTAATTCCGAATATTTCTTCACTCCCGACCTTAGCATTCCAGTCTCCTATGAGAAAAACGACGTCTGATGATGGAGTGCGGTCTAAAAGGCATTGCAGGTCCGCATAAAATCTCTCAACGTCAGCTTCTTCAGCAGTAGTGGTTGGTGCATAGACTTGGATAATTGTTATGTTGAAAGGGTGACCTTGGATCCGAAGTGAAATCATTCGGTCGTTTTTGGGGTTGTACCCTAGCACTGATTTGCCCATTCTTCTGTTTACTATGAGAGCAACCCCATTCCTTCTCTTGAATTCGTGCCTACTATAAAAGACATAACGGTCGCCGGAGTTAAATTCTTGCATTCTGGTCCACTTGAGCTCGCTGATACCCAAGATATCAATGTTCAATCTGTCCATTTCTCGCTTGACGACATCCAGTTTACCTTGCATCATAAATCTTACATTCCATGTTGCTACGTGATATATCTCCTTGCAACATCGGACTTTCCGGTTGCTTCCCGACACATCCACAACTGAGCGTCCTTTTGGCTTTAGCCCAGCCGCTTCATTCGTCCTGGAGCTACTAGGAATCGCCCTTTGTTCATCCCCAGTAACATGTGGGACGCCTTCCAACCTGGGGGGCTCATCTTCCGGCGCCATATCATTAATGCTATTGTGACTGGCCATAGGGTTTTCTTGGCAGGAAATACTGGAGTGGGTTGCCATTACCTTCTCCAGTGAATCACATTTTGTCAGAACTCTCTGCCGTGACCTGTCTATCTTGGGTGGCCCTACACAGCAGAGCTCACGACTTCATCGAGTTTCGCAAGCCCCTCCGCCACGACAAGGCAGTGATCCATTAGTCTCCCCCAATTTAAAAATGTTTTTTTTTTTTTTTTTTCAATGTTTGCCACTTTTACAGAAAAAATTTTCCACTCATAAATAGCCCACACCTGTCTAAAAAAGATAAATTTTTTACATATACACAAACAACTGTAAACAAACCTTAACAGTGGTCGTAGCTTTGTAAGATGGGCAAGCAATATAGCAGTTATTTTCATTCCATCTTATTTTATTCAAGTAAGACTCCTCATCAACTGGAAGATTTTGACACCAAGGGAGTGCCTACCCTGAAGCCACTGACCAAGGGCAAAAAAGAAGACAATACAGAATCATTACACTATATGGGATACTTTTGCTGATTGAAGAACCTACAAGAACCCACTGCAGTCCCTTGCTAGATACTGTGAACTGACTTTGAGCAAACTTCAAAAACCATCAAATAAGTGTTGGTGGATTTAGAATTTACAGCCCGTAGTCAAAGCAGTTTCAGTTAGCCCACAAAATGGGAAGCTGCACTGTCCATGGCTTCCTCAGAGCAAGAGGAGAAAGAAAATTCAGACTATGCGTGCATGTAACCAGCCATGATGCCTGGTTGGTTACTCACTTGGAAAGAGGAATAAAGGCAAAAGAGAAAAGAGCTACAATATAAGTTTGGCTCACTGAATTCAGCAAATACACCTGAAGAGGTGTGGCTGCAGTGGTGCCCTGTCTGCTGCCCCATTGTGTAAGCCAGACTGTGACAAAGCACACATTTGCACGTTTTCTGGTTCACATAGTTACCAGTAAATGCATATTTCTCTCTCAGTATGTTAAATATGTTCATACTGAAAGAGAAATATCCATTATGTTCAATATGTACTTAGTGCGGTGCCCTTTACAAACATGGCCTTAGGGGTCCAATATCTTGGCTTTGTAGCTAACAGTGAGGGAAGTACAGAGTCAATCATAAGTGTAGGTAAAAAGGCCCAGGAAAAAACGTCCCCGAAAGAAAAGGTCCCGAAGGCAAAATTTTGTCCACAGAATATAACCTTTCAGAACTTACTTGGCAAAACAAATTAAGTTTATTGCATTCTGTGCTGACTTTGATAATAGATGTAGCCATTCTATAGGGGCTGGGTCCTCTGGATACCTGATTAGTAGCCTTGAGTAAACGTGAACAAGAGAAAACGCTACTGAAACACCCTCGCAGATTTTTCAGTGATGATGGTCAACTGTTCCGGTTGCCACGGTCTGCATTACCGGTGGTGACAGGAAAATTAGGATGGCCAACCTAAAGCACCAGTCTCAGCGTACAACGCCAAAGCCAGTGGTCAGCGTGCAAACAAGACAAATATGAGGCCGCTATCGGAGTACCAGATCGTTCCATGATAATGCAGTGCAGGTCAAGCCACGAAAGACCACACTCCTACTACAAGTCGACACTTCGATCAGTGACGTCGATGAAGCGTAGAATGATCCAGATACGCATTTGCCCTTGGTCAATTTTTCCCACTGCTATCATTTTTTTGTTGTTGTTGTGAATGCCCCGCATGAGCATACAACATTGTAACTCGCCATATAGAATCACAGTCTGTCTTTATAGTGCAATGAGGAGCTTCAGCGCATGGAACGAGAAAAAACGTCGAGAAACGAAAAATTCAAATCAGGCTCAAGCTAAAATCATAAAAGGAGATGCAAGGTCAAATAAGCAAACTGATGCAACATCGTTAGTGTCCTCTTGCTAATTCATCATGTAAATAGTTGCGGCCATTTTTCACACTATGTTAGGACTAACACCTTTTTCGAAGCAATTCATCCCTGAAAAGGCGGAGCCCAGGTCAGGCGAAAAACTGACGCTATGATACACTTGACTTATCCATTTAGAGTCATTCTTTCCTACTTAGGAAAAAGGGACATTTTTTCCGGAGACCATTTTCCGGGGACGTTATTACCGGAACTCAGTCAATCACACTTGTGTGCAATACTTGAGTGATGCCGCGCAAAAGAAGTGAAGTAAAATTTTAAGGAGGGTTTGGCTTCTAGTGATAATACCTGCACTGCAGAGACACAAGCATATCTCCCCTAACAAAGCAGCTGCATTAAGATTTCCCTTCATTTGCACTGCAGCAAAAAGCTCCAGCACTCTAGACAAGTATGATCAACTGTACCCTGAAAGGCAAGGGTAGAATCCTTAGATCCAATAGGCCGCCAGGCTTACTCCTAAGCTGATGTAACAGGTGTGCCTGCTTTCCATTACGCAACTATTACTGTAAACCTAATCGTCGCTCTCTCAAGAAGTAAATATGGACGATGCCGTGATTGACAACATGGTTCTGAAAACTGCACTTCAAAACATTTACTGGCGCTAGATCTCACTTTTCAATAAACTTTTCGAAGTGTCTAAAGATACGTCCGACGTACCCAATCGATTATCGTAAAGATATGGCGGATGTCGATATACAGGCTCATGGCTATATGCACGTCGAATGCGTATGTCTGCATTCCGCTTGCTATGCTATAATATCAGCTAGCCACGACTCTCGATGAGATGCTATGAAGAGTTCACCGATTCTAACATATATCACAGCCTTCACTCAGGATTGTGTATGGCAAGCATCGCTTGTCACGCACATAGCTGCAGGCGATGCGACCTCCTGCACCAGCTCCACCAGCTGGCACCGAGACACGCACATTCACGACCAGCTTTCGCTTCGCACTAAACTATCACCTCGATCTGCCCGTAATGTAAGCGAGCTATTCCTAGCATTTGTGCTGTCGTAAATCCTGCATCGACCTCCAAAGATCGAGCGCTGGCACAACATACAAAGCTCGCCGTGCAGAACATTCGGTCGTCCAAAGTATGTATATGCTGTATGTGAAATGCCATTATGCTCGTTCCTCACATGCAAACAGAAGAAATATGATGTTGCTAGTTAAATCCTTCCTTTAGATTCTGCCTCAGAACCGCGGAAAAAGACATGCCGAATCTACTAGAGGCCTATATACACTGCTACAGCGGCGAGCTGCACGTCGATTCGTCGAGGCGAAGACCCGCTGCACCGCAATGCATGAATGCACAACCGGAAAGCCGGAAGCGCGAATGATCCGAATTCTCTACGAACAGAAATGCTTTTGGCATTTAGGGGAAAACTAGACAAGTACTCAGCCTGCATCTTTTTCTCATTGTTGAATTTTGCGTACATGTAGTTTAAACCCTCGCATACTTGAGGTTAGCGTGAGCCAACTGAACGGCCGCAGCTTTGAAACGAGCGGGAGATATGCATGCGTCGCCGGACTTCGGTACACGGTAGAAAATATGCGCTGCACATTTCATTGCAGATGTTGACTCTTAGAATTTTGCAGAGAGTGCCATGCAAGCGATCGTTGCTACAACCACGCATCCGTGTTCCCACGGCTGGCCTACCCTGAGGCGCCTAAATGCTCTATTGTGGACGCATCAATGATCCAAGAGAGGACAGATTTTCATAATATTTACAACTCAGTGTTTCAGTTGCGGTCAGTAGTTTTAAGTTCGAACAGTTCGCCTTTCAAGTCCGCGGCCAGCGCTGGACCGGCGGAGCGATTTTCCACACTGCACTGCTGTCTTTCTAGAAAGCCTACGTAGGCGATGTTTGACATTCAGATGCTTTTTGCGGGCCCTGTAATGTAAAGCTACGCCTTTAGAAACGCACTAAATGTTCGAAAATGTCTTTTCTTTATCACTATAGGCTGTCCAACAAACAAAGCCGGCAGACGCTGATAAAACAGTTGAGTACTCCAGTCGAAACCAAACACCCGCGCGTCTTTAAAGATTTGCAGAAACGCCTTTACAGTTTTTAAATTTATGCTAGAATTTGGAAAAGGTCACTTTCCGATCGCTGGGGCATTAGACACGCATTACAGCTCTGTCACGTGAATAAGGACCACACCAGACTGAAAGCTTATTAGCGAATTGTGCTGATTTTTATGGTGCATAAGTGACTAATGCTGCCATTCACAAAGAATAAGGTTTAATGTATTTATTTTGTGTGTAATGACCCATTTTCTTTAGGATGTGGCTTGTATAGGAACATTGCTTCATCTTAGGGAACCAAAAATGCAGTGGGAGGGGGAATGGAGTCTCTCCTAGGGTCATGCTGGGATGGAAAGGGATGTTGCAAAATTGTACAAAATGCTTTCCTCTTATTTTCTCGAGTCTGGCACACATGTAAGTAAGATTTGGTTTATTGTTAGTTCATATCCACACTCCTTGCATATTGGTTTGTCCTCTTTCATAAGTATAAAGCTGTGTGTCAGGTGTGGGTGTGTCTTTTGTGAAGATAACCTAAAATGTCCTCCATGTTGTTTTTGATGACTGAATGATTTCTATTCCTCGATGACAGGTTTGACAAAGTTCAGTTTGTTATTTATTTCAATGTTTCAAAAACCCTGCCATTCTACTCTCAATTTTCTTTGTACAAGCTTCTTGGTATCTTCATGCAGCATATTCACCCTTTGTAATTTAGCGTTGTGGTAAGGTAACTTGGTTATTTCTTTTCATTACCTTTCAAGACAGCTGTCCCGCTTTCATAAAGTGTAGGGCTTCTGACAACAGGAGCTCCTTGGAAGTCATAGAAATAAACGAGACCCACAGTCATGAGCTATCTATTGTATGCATATATATGTCCATCGCTCAGTGGAATGGTGTCAGCACATGTTAGAACAGGTCTTGTGGTAACAACAGCCATTGTCTGAGGTGGTCCTTTAATGGGCATTGAAGTGCCATGTAACTGCAGGTACTGACAGAACTCTTGATTATGCTATGTGATGATGCCGCCCTTGCATGCATATAGGCATACATTCCAGAACCTGCAGTGCACCATTTGACCATTTGCCACCAATGTTTGTGCGAAAATGTCTTTTTCATGCATGTTAACCACCATGATTAACAGATGGACCCCGTGCACAAGCCAAAGGTACCACGGGCCAACTGTCACGAGGCCACACGACATGGCAGGAGCTGTTAACTCGAGCTTACTTAGTTATATTTTGAAATATGTTCCGGGAAGTTTCAACTTCGAGTAAGAAAGGTTACTCCTAGGCCATGGAGGCACGTTTGTAGTTTGGTTAACGCGAGGCTTACAGAGGTCTACGCCAGGTTGTCTATTACATAACAGGGCAGCCTACGACCATATGCTAATGAGTATGTGTGAGATAACAGAGGCATGTAGCAAAGGGCATGCAAATGAATGAGAATCCACAGTGGGATCTGCAAACAAGAGCCACTAATGCTGGTGCATCATACCCTTACAGGTGAAGATTAGGTGCCTCCCTAATTTTTTGTCTCCTCAAGGCTTGTCATTTTCTTCATTCTTCCAGGTGAGGAAGATGTGAAAATGATAGCATCGAGAATGCCCAAGACCATCCTTAACAAGAATGCTGATCTGAAGAGCGTAAAAAAATATTTCACAAAAGATGGGTGATTAGTAATGCTGGCAACAGTTGAAGTTATGTGGAAAGGCATAAAATTGAAATGCAACGAATGCAGAGATATGTTGCAAGACGACCAGTCTGCGGTGTGCGACATCTGTCTGTTTGTTACATTAAGCGATTGGCCAAAGCAGATAGGGCTTGTTTTTTTTTTTGTGTGAGAAATGCAGTGTAGTAGCATAGATGCAACCTTGCCCATTAACAACTGGAGTGCAGTGAGTGCATTTTTGCAAGATGCTCATAGTTTCCATGTAAACATTACGAGAAATTTCTTCCTAGAGAATGTTTACTGACATGTGAATATAATGCGCAATAGAACTAGATTTCTTTTTTTTTTTGCTACTTATTTTTTCTAGTATACATTAGTTCTGTGTAGGAAACCACAAACTAGAAGGAAATGTAATGGCATGCATTTTATTACTTGACCTCGTTGTGCTGGCTCGGTAGTTAAAAGTGCTTGGCTGCTGAACCCATGGATGCAGATTTGATTCCAGCCACAGCAGAGGCATTTCAATAGAGGAAAAACAATAGGATGTCATGCACTGTGCGGTGTCAATGCATGTAAAAGAACCCCACTTGGTCGAAATTATACCGGAGCCCTCAACTGTTGCGTCCCTCATAGATGTTTTAGGATGCTAAACCAGATATTATATATCACATCGTACTCTGATTAAAATGCCATTCATGGTCAGTTCATCATACCATTTTTTCTGCATGGGACAGCAGCTGTTGCACAATTTTATTTTAGCCTTCATGAAGAATATCACACTAGCTCCACATGGCTTTCTGTCGACCCTTGATATGCATCACAATCACACACCTGATTATGTATTTATCTAAGGGCACCTGTGAGTGCATGGAGGGGACCATTACTTTCCATTTGTCAGAACTGAAATGCATGATCCACATCATTCCTGTAATTCAACTGCCTGCTACTTGAACTGCCTAGCATTGATGCAAGTTTCAAAGAACTCCCATGCCAAGAAATGTATTTATCTAAGGGCACCTGTGAGTGCATGGAGGGGACCATTACTTTCCATTTGTCAGAACTGAAATGCATGATCCACATCATTCCTGTAATTCAACTGCCTGCTACTTGAACTGCCTAGCATTGATGCAAGTTTCAAAGAACTCCCATGCCAAGAACTGTTTGGTTTCATCTTCAACAACTGGTTGAGAACTACAATTAGCCAAATGTTGCACAACATAGCTGAAAGGTTACAAAATCTAAAAAGCAACACATCCTACTAGTGGCATGTAAGGTTTCACATCCTAAAGCAACATAAGTAGCTATGAAGAATAATGTAGTGGAGAGCTGTAGATTAATTTGACTGCCTGGGCTTTGTACTTTGCGTTGACATCTCGCAGGAAACAAATGCGTTTGCATTTAACCTCCCCTAAAGTGCAGCTGCCATCCCTGCGATTAAATATCACAACCTTGGGGCAAGTAGCTGAACACGTTGCTGAGATGTCGCAGTGTGTACATATGTGCTATGGGTGGGTTGCAGAAACCTAGAAGTCAGGTTCTCTGCAGAGCAAAAACCCCTTCACTATGGCGGCCAAACCTGTTTCGGGGGCAGAAATTGAAGAACAGAAGCCTGAACCATTTCACCTGTGGTAATGCGTATCTAGGCAGTGTGGGCTGGATACTTATTTTTCTGTCTAGCCAACATGCAAAAACTGTATCATGTGCATTCCTAACTTTGTGCAAGGCCAGGTTAAAGTATTGACATTTAATTTTTTTTTTTTTTCGAAGCTTCAAAACGCAAAAATGTAAACTATAGGCATGTACGTTGTAGAAACAGCACATTTTCCGAGTTTTGAGCTCTGTAGTGCAGTCTGATAACAAATTGTCGATGACTTACTGTCGTCCGACTGTTGCACAGCGTGTGTGAATCTCTTTACGCGACGTTTTTGGACTTACCACTGCACCTAATAAACACTGGCATGCACTTGGAGCATCGGCGATCATAAATGGACACGCTGATGTCCGTCCGGACATCGGCGCACCCATCACATCATCACGGCACTCTCGGAATCTCACATAGCACTTTCGTAAGACGTAGTATGGACATTACAGCATCTCACGGAAAGCACAAACCAGCGCCTACACCTCCATTCGTACAGCAAATAAGAATGAAGCGACGCTTGGGCTAGAGACACATTGGCGGTACCCAGCTTTTTCAGTGCCGCTTGTATGTTTGTAGAACTTGCAGCACCGCAAAGCACGTTTAAACCTTAATACGAGCAGAAAGCGAAGTGTTAAGTGACGCATCTCATCACAGATGGAAATGAGGAAACTTTGGAGAATCAAAACTACATATCTACCGTTGTAGACGATAATTCACACGACGAGGACCAAATGAGTGGGCGTGCGGGCCGCGGGCTGGCCGTCAACATCGCGATTACATGTGCTTGCGCTCTGGTCATGCCTGCCACCCTGCTGCTATCCAACTCACGTAAATCTATCAACATGCCATCACGTAGTTTATCACCCATTCTAGACAGTATACTTGCCACTGTAATATTCTTCGTAATTTCCCAGTTCACGTATGCTTGGACCCACCGTGCTTGGACCTCGCACACATGGAAGAAGTTTTTCCTTCCTCCATGCTCACACCCCTTGTATCAACTTCGATTTGGCAACATTTGGCTATCGCTAAGTTATTGCTACAACCATTACAACGCTACAACTACACATCCGGCTTTTCTTCCTTCATGATCCCAAGTCCAAAAGACCCATCCATTTAACTTGCGTATCCCAGAGAAAAATGCATCGGGTCCGTCGGACGTAAACCTGAACCCCACCGATCGGGTCCGTCCGCCGTACCTCTGAAAAATATTTCCCGGATCCGTCCGACGTATCCCGAAGAAAACGCACCGGATCCGTCGGGCGTACCTAAGACCATTGATCGGGTCCGTCCGACGTACCTTTAGCTACAGCATGTCCTTTTTCACGTTACAATTAACTAACAACAAAGTTATTTTCCAGTAAGAATAATCGAGCCACTAATGGAGACATGCTGCACACCGTGTTACAACGCTACAACGCACGCTGATAATGGAATGCTTCGAACGGCAGCGCGACTAAACACTGGCGACAAGGCACACTTTGCCAATAACGCACCTCATCGTGGTTGCCTCGGACGGCGTGGCACGAGGCACGGTCGGAAATAAGGTAGTCGAGAACCTCTTCGCTCTTGGGTCCTTTGTTAACGAGATCACCAACGAACAACTTCAGCGTGTGCTTCTCCTTGACTTTTGCAACAGCCAGCAGATCCATCAGCTCTTCGTAGCAACCATGCACGTCGCCGATGACGAAGACTTGCTTGAAAGACTCAATGTACTCGGGTGTAAGAGTCTTGTGGATTAGTGGAGGCATGGGTAAACCTAAAGGGTGCTTAGGGCTAGCTGCATCGTGGAAGTAGGTCCGCACAGTGTACAAAAGCACAGATGCCATTGCTCCCATTTTAGTACTGTTTCTTGATGGCTTACGAAGTCTTGTCAATCACTGGCGAAAGCCGCTACACAGGAACAGAGCTTGAGGATTGAGCTCCCAAGCTGCTAGCCACGATTCCCAGCCTCCAAATTTTCACAATGATGATGGCGATGGCGACGAGGCCAGAACTGTGTTCAGTTCGCGTTCCGAAACTGAACGCGAACTGAACTCAGTTTTGTACTAGGTCCGTTCGATTCATCTGCACTCTCTGCACCAGTTCCGTAAAGTTCTGCGGCGGTGCCGCAAGCGTGCAGCGTCAGTTCCAGCAGTTCATGTGCAGCATCGGCACCGGCTACTTCCAAACGAATGGTAGAGTGCAGGTCGGGCCGTCTGCTAGCCTTGGCGTCGCCAACAATCTGCGATCGGCTGTGTGCAACTCGCGTCAGCCGACTCCAACATCCCGGTTAACTTGATGAATTTTCAAATGGCTTCGGAACGCGAACTGAAGTCAGTTTTGTAATACTAGATAGTAATACCGACCAGACCTTCTTTAGGTCCGTTCGATTCATCTGCACTCTCTGCACCAGTTCCGTAAAGTTCTGCGGCGGTGCCGCAAGCGTGCAGCGTCAGTTCCAGCAGTTCATGTGCAGCATCGGCACCGGCTACTTCCAAACGAGTGGTAGAGTACAGGTCGGGCCGTCTGCTAGCCTTGGCGTCGCCAACAATCTGCGATCGGCTGTGTGCAACTCGCGTCAGCCGACGCCAACATCCCGGTTAACTTGATGAATTTTCAAATAGCACATGACAACGAAGTTTTGCCGTTATGCAGCCGCGATGCGTTTGGCCTGTGCGTGGTAATAAACGGCGAAAAGACCCTTCCGATGTTCATTATTGCACTTGTCGAAGAGAACACGATCGAGTTCGTAAAGGAAACGACTACGCGCATACTCACAAGAAATTGGTACACGCATGCGATGTGATACATGCTGATTATATACTTCAATCATGACCACGTGCGCTTCGATATCGCGCTGCTGTAAAAGGTGCATGTATGTTGCAGTTGCACAATTTAATTAGCACGTACTTAATGCGATGTGCTACTTGAAAACCTTCATGGTTGGGATGATTATCGCCGTTGATCTCAGCGGCATATACACAGGCTATAGGATTCATTCATTCATGAATATGCGATGCATATATGTACTTTTGCCGACTGCATTCATTGCTCCCACATCAACTGACGCCAACATGCCGATACAATACCAATTTTCAAATAGCACATCGCAATGAAGCGTTGACACGAACCAGCCTGGATGATGTGCACCATGCGGCAGCTGACAATTGAAGCGCAAAACAACTTTGATCACGATTAAAGTCAGCATGAACCATAACGTATGCACGTGCTTACTTGTTAGACAGGAGGTGCACAGTTTTGCTGAAATTTTCATGAACTCGACCTGCACGACGTCTGCACTTTTTGAAACGAACGGCATAGTGCAGAGGGTGCCATGTTGCATCGCTGAAACGAACGGACCTTTTATTGGAATGCTCCGTCGCTTCTGCGCATGCGCCAGCTGAAAGGAATGGGGACATAGAGTCTTTGTATTAACTCTATGAGTGGGGAGAAATAACTTGCCGGACGTGACGTAAAACTTGTTTTATGTTTTTATGTTTTATTTGTAAAATGTCTGCCCCTTCTCGTCGCCGTTTCTAGCGTGGGCCGACGCTGGTCGCCAGTGTCGCCGGCTCCGTGATCGCTCGCAACTTGCAGACATGGGCATCCTCACGAGGGTACGCCCTCATGAGGGCATCCTCACCCTCACCTCATGAGGATCTGACTCGGTGAGGTGAGGGCGAGGGAGGATCGGCGCTGAAAAATTCGTGAGGACGAGAGTGAGGGAGGACAGAGGCGGTGAGGGGAGGGTGAGGGAGGGAAAGATACAAAGTTTGAGGGGCGAGGGCAAATGCTCCACGAAAGGCGTACTTTCTGCAGTAAGAAAAAACACGCGGCAACCCGAAAGCCATGAGTGACAATACACGTCCTCCTTCACTGGGCATGTGTTGTATAGAAAACAGATGTAATGGAACGGGACACAGGCGCTGCAGCTATAGAGGAAGTAGGAACGAAAGCCACAAAATTGCCCCGGCGCTCGTGGTGAACTAAGTCTAAAAACGATCCTAGGAAGCTGCAGGGAGTCACCGAGAGCGATGTCGCTGTTTTCAGTCTCACAGAACACGACGGGACTGGCAAAGGACAACGTTTCTTTGCCATTTGGGAAAGAACACGCCCATAAAAAAAAAAACGCGTCCAAAATAGAGGGGACGCGCAGAGAAACGAACACAAAAGACCGAGGTGGGGAGATCTTATCTGCTGGGACCATGCCACATGTTTCTTTTTCTCGTCCGGATAGCTTGCATGAGTAGCCGACTCATGCGAAGTGTTTCTTGACAGTGTTACTTGACTGTTTGGTTAGCAAGGCTTTACATAAAACTTTCATAAGTTGTGTAAATTACAATTCGCAACAAACCCAAAAGAAAATAAACAGCAGTGAATATGTGCTGATAATAGCTGCAATAAAATAAACCGCGGTTCAATATCCGTTGCAATCATTGTCATGTGTTTGCAGAAACAAGAAGTATTTTCTTATTTCTTTTACCATTTTTCGCTTTGTTATGAATTAGCAAAATTTTCAAATCGTGCATTAATATGTGCGGCTCGTAATTACAGCGCATTGTTTTTTCTGCAATTTCTATAGCATTAAGTTTTACTTTTTCTATTTTCTTAAGACAGTTTTCTTCAGATGGGTTTTAATATAACATCGTTTTGAAAGTAATAACTACAGCGTGTGAGCACTGAACACAATTTCACGAAAGAGTTGTTTCATTTCCAGTATCTAAAGTCTATAGAGTGTTCTCATTTCGTGTTAACCTGTTGAAGTCCTGTACCGAAGTAAGGTTCATTAATATTCTTTGATTTTAGCATCTGTTCTGTATTCAGAAAAAGTTTAATGCATCGAAATGCCCGACGATCGTAAGGCCGTATGTTGTCACAGACTCACGCGTGTGGGGTATGACAATGTTGAACCGGGTTTAATTCTTTGCCGAATGCGCTTTCGGGTTGGGTGCACAAGGGTGTTTGCAGTTCTTAGATACATGTGTTGCTGTTTGCAAAATCAAAGCGTGCTGGAGGTATCAGCTTCGATATAAAAAAAGAAGGTATTTTAAGCCACCAGTTAGCTCATTCCAATGTTCCTAAGAAGAGCATTGCTAAAAACTACCTGCATGCCGCTCTTGACAAATCCTGCTTACATGAAATGACGTGTGTAGCGTGGATGTCTGGCTGCAAACACTGACCAGTGCAGGATTTCACTCTTAGGTGGTCACTTCTGTTTTACAGGACCTTGCCAGGAATGCTAGGGATGTAGAGCAGCACTGCATGCTGCGCTGAAGAAGCGCAAGGTACAAGATCCGTTGTCATTCCATATTACTATCAAATCTCCCACCGCTTGAAAAACGTGGCTCAGAAAGGTGACGTCCTGGTAGTCATTACTGTACCCGAAAAACTGGCTGGCTTGTGCAATATGGTGCAAGGAAAGCACAGGCAGCTAAGTATGCAGTATCAAACACTTAGGCAGGTTCATCCCGAGGGGAGAGTGCCGTCGTTTACCACATACCGATGTCCCGTGTCAGAAGCTACACAGAACAAATTGGATGTTGCAGAAACGTCACACTTCAGAGCTCATCACAAGAGTAGACGCACTGGCGGGGTGGTGGGGAACTGGCCGTCTATGTCGTCAGTGTCGTGGTTCTGTTCCAAAGGCGTGCCCCTCGATTCCGTGAAACGACAATCTCGAAGAAGCTTGCATTCGAACTCAGCAGCAAAGTATACGAAGCATACTACATTAAGATGGAATTCATCACTTGTGTTAGCAATTGAAGCCTCCGTCGCCTTATCCAATAACTTAAGGAGTCGCACGCACGGCAACGTGCCAGTGTTCTTATTTTGTCATTACTTGATTTGCCAAGATCAGCTTCACTGTAGGGGTGGACCACGTTTAGGTCGACTTTCAACAGCTTCTTATCCAAAGCATGGTTTCCTGTGCTTGGTACGTTACGATATAAAGCGAAAAAGTGATGTAGGTTCAATGCTGCAAAATAGGGCAACCGCTGAACTGGAATTTTTAACTGACGCAAAGCAGGGTTTAGATTCGAGGAAAGCTACAAAACATCAATTTACATTCGGTTATAGAGGTCCGTACTGAGTGTTTTTGACCTATGAGATGAGAGGGTGACGTCGAAGTCCAGCCCTCCAGGACGCTTAGGCCTCGAGTAAGACCCGCTGCCCCAAAGCCACGCAGACACATTTGTTGGGTTTGATTAAAACGGGCTGTAATTGTAGCTTCGGACTTCATGAGAACGTTTTAATAAGTGTCCCTACATTTTCTTAACATAAAGATGACCAGCTGAGATGAAGTACCTTTATGCATGCCACTAAGGCTAGAGTCGCGCCAGAGAGCACCTGTCTCGCATACTGTTAAAACGTCTGCCAGGTCTGAAGAAGAGGAAGACTTCGGGAAAGAATGCTTCGAGGGTTTGCGTGCTACCTGCTCTCGGACGCGCAACACTACATCCAGCTTCAGCGCCCCAAATTCACTCTAAGACTGATTCAATATTAATAAAGCAGACAGCTGAGATAAACGTAAACCCAATTACGCGTAGTCATGGCATGTCCTAGGATCTCCAGCTGGCAGGTGGAAACTATGGCAGCACTGATTTTTGTACACCTGATTGTGGTTAGCCATTTCTGTGGAAGGAAAGAGGCTTCCTCTCTTCCGCGGATTTCCCGTGTTGTTGTGCAAGCGGTTGATCGCTTCTCATGCGAAGCAGTGGAATGATCAGCCAGATTCCTGCTACTTTTTCTGTCTTGTGCCAAACACACGCATACGCCATCTGTGTATTGCAAACTAAAAACGAAGCAACGAACGCCACTACTCGTACTAGGCCGCGGGAATATGTTCCATTCGACGGGCTACAGTGTTCTACAAGGCTGTAAGCCGGAATGTTGTTAGCCGGGGCGCACCTCAGCCTGCACGTCAGAGAGCTTTGGTTGGCGGCGCTTCGTTTGAAGACCGCTTGGGAGGGCGACAGATAACGCACAAAACAATCAGACTGCGCCTGGCATTGCACCCTGTGGCAATGCGCCGACGACAGGCGCTATAACTCCCCCCACAGCGAGGGCAGCGGTAATTAACAAAGCTGTTCAAAAAAGAAAACAAAATATCCGAGCGGTGGGCAGGCCACGCACGCTGGTCCACGGTTGGGCTCAAGAGGCGGCTGTGGCTGGTCTTATCAGATCTCCCTGAGGCACCGGGTGGAGGCATGGATGGACGTGGCAGCATTGCTCTCGGAAGGATATACACGCGCGTTCACAACCGTGCGTTCCTTTCCCGCTCTCTCTGTTCAAAAAAAGGGTCTTCCTTCAGCCCAGGCTCCCCCCCCCCCCCCCCACTTAGAAAAAAAAAAAAAAGAAACAGCGAGCGACAAGAACGACTGAGGAAGCCCTTCAGTTTGTGTTGCTGTGTCCTTTCGATCGGACCACTGAATTTGTTGACGCTTGTTGAAACGACACTTTGGTGCGCTGTTGCAAATTCCATTTGCTCAAGGACGTCCGTGTACTGTACTATGTGCGCGAATAAGTTTGAATTGTGGCAGTGTCCTCGGATATTATTGGGAAATGCGCGGTCCAAGTGAAAGGTGTGTACGTCATGCAGGTTCCAAGTGAGTTTCATTATTTTGCCGCTCTTGCCTTCACATGTGTAGACAATCCGTTTTCCAGCTTTTGCATATGCGTGTTCTGTCCGGAATGAAGCAGACCAGCTAGGAGATGTGAACTTTGACGAACTGATGCAGAGTGCTGATTCCGGCTAGTTGGCGCATGTGTTGCTCTTCTGTTCCCGTTCTATAAGCACTGCTTTTTTCATAAGTCATCCTAGATTTCAGCACGCTATTCAGGAAGCATAATCAAACCTTATGCATGAAATTCTGGCCTGTTCACTTTGCACATCGTACTGCTCTAGTTAGGCGCTGTCTCGTCCTGTTCTCGTATAACTTTAATAAAAAGTGAAAAAAAAAAAACGATTTTAAGCAACACTGAGGCGGCGTTCGTGAACACCAGAAGCGCAACAGTGTTACGTGTTTTACTTTTGCGTTTTCGGTTTGTTCTTGGAGAAAGGCGGGATGCGATCGGGACACATCGTCGGTGGCACCTGCAGCGCCGTGTCCTAACAACCGCATTTTTACGCGGCGTTTCTCAAACGACACTACATGTACATATCTGAAATTGTCGCGCACGGCCCCGAGCTCGCATGCTATGTCCCTCCATCCAACCCCCCTGTGCGAAGCGATGGAGGGTCATGACCCCCTGACTGCCTCGAAATTTACGCTTCTGTGTGATAGCGTTTTTCTGTTACTTTAATTAGATTACATTGTTCTGTTGTCTGATATGTCTTATACGCCTCATGCCTTCCGTCTGCGGCTGGTTAGAAGTTAGAACCTCCTCCTTCTTCATGCTCGGTGTAAACGCATTTCATCACTCTATCTCTTTCAAACACATGGTGTGTGAACCGGTGGGCAGGTTTGCCCGTTAAACTATGGCAGTGGTTATTTTCCTTCCTCCTCAAAGTTTCGCCTTTGATTGGCATTAGGGCACTGCCAGAATTGTTCTTTGCATTTTTCACGGCCCCTGGTTTCCATGTGCAGTGCATATCTTATTTTCAGCAACTGTCGGAACAATCATGTAGATGGCTCTTGCCAGTGATACGCTACAGCATGAACGCAGCCCCGTCATTTATTTAAGTCAATTGTTAGCTTTGAGAAATTCGGATTGCTAAATGATCAACGCGGCTTGACACTGCCGAAAACAGACGCATAGAAGAATAGTTTGCGCCTACTTTGACTCACTGTAACGTTGCCATAGATCGAAAATAATGAAAAATAACAAATATTAAAACTGTTGGGCATGAGGTTGAGGGTGAGGGAGGGCAAATGAGATGAGGGTGAGGGTGAGTGAGAACCAGCAATATTTTTTAACTGAGGATGAGGGCGAGGGAGGGCGAAGAAATTTTTTTAAGTGAGGGTGAGGGAGAGCTGCCGATTGGAAATTGAGGGCGAGGAAGGAAAGGCCAAAATGAGGGCATTTGCCCACCTCTGCTCGCAAGCCGGACTTGGCTGTGGCGATGGTGGCGGACGGGTTTCTTGACATCGTAGTTTGAATATCGTAGCCGAGTGGCCGTGTGTGGCCGTGTTCCTTTCCACTTGTCATAATACTCCTTGAGCTTCGGCTTCGCGTACTGCTGTTCGTCAAGCGGCATGCTGTGATATTCCCATGCGTTCTCTTTTTTACAGATAACACCGTCTCCAACCTGTGGACTCTGCGATGCTAGTTCTGCAATGCGTGACAGCCCGCCCTTGTCGATGGAACATGCCTGCAGTATGTTGCAAGTAACTGGTGTTGTCAGCATATTCCATGTACTTACTTGCATTTCCCGAAATGTATACGAGTCACTGCCTTTGGATCATCCGAAACTACGTATACAATCGGACTGAGGTGTACAGCGCAAGTAGCGCAACACATGGAATGAGAAAAACTCGTCTCCGATCGAGTGCGCAGTTGAATGGAATCTCGCTGTCATGTTTATCGTTGTCCTCGACTTCGACACCACTATTTAGTAGCAGTGGTCCTTTTCTTGTTGACCAAAGGTGTGGCCGTATATATGAAATAAATCATTGAAGCAACAAATAAATCTCGGCAATCTGCAAAATGCCAGTACACTTAACCTAGCGACCACATTTCGTGACATTCTGTGAATTGCAATTCATGTCTGCTAATTATTACGATTGCTGTATGTGCTGTACCAGTGTACCAGTGTACCTGGGCAGCTGTTTTCCCGCTTTGTGGTGAAGTTGCCAGTCTTCTGTTGGAGCAAAGATTGTGTTACCTCATAATATTTTCTCACATGCATCAGTGCATACTTTGCTTGAATGCTTCAGTGCACCCTTTTAAAGGGGCACTGAAGACAACTCCATTGAGTCATTGGTCTCAGTAAATATTTGATTATTTCTCTCATTATGGCTGTGTTGTCTGGCAGCAATTGTGGCATATAGTATTTATTGGTGAGAAAATTTAAATTGGAAGCCTTCCCATGAGTCGATTCATGGTGACCTTGCTGAAAAGGACGTGTCACATATCCACATTAGAGTGGCTCACGACACAATATATCTTGCAGTAATCTGCAGCAGCTGTGTGGAAGCATGCATTTTACTTGCAAAATTGGCCGGTAATGGCAGCACCTTTGCTCTGTTTGTTCATCTTTCCATCCTTTTAAAATCTCTGCTTTCATTTTAAGTGGTCTCTTTAATGGTTTGTGGGGTTTAACGTCCCAAAGCGACTCGTGTGGTCTCTTTAAGATGAGAACACTGTATCTTAGTGATACAGGAAAACTGCTTTCCAACAGTGTCCTTTCAAAGGAATCCGACAATAAAACACAATTCACAATAAGTATTTCAAAATGTATACAGTGTAAATTTCACTGGATGACTAATTAACCATATTAATTAACTCCCTCTTGTGTAAACTCACTGAACATCTCAAATGTGTTTCGTCAGCACTTCATAACTTCTGGGCTGCCATGAATGGCAGCTATGGCATGTGGTTTTTATGGTAGGCAACCACCTTGGCAGGAATGTTGCTTTGTGAGCTGCGTCGACTGGTGTCTGCCGAAGACTTGGACATCACTTAGGAATATACATGGTCAGCAGTGGGACGGTGTACATCGGACCTGTATTGGCAGTCACTTTTTCAGAATTGCAGCGCAAACCAAGAACCATATGGCATTACCTTGGCCTGCATGTATGATGACACAACAAAAACAGGACATAACTCCGCCTAACTGACATGATTAAAATCTCCAATCAGGCCTTGTGCTCAACACATCATTAAAGGCAAGAAGCACTGTTTGCCATGTCAGTCACAGCAATTGATAGCGAAAGTCACTCCGGTTTTCAAAAAAGGTGACAGACAAACAATATCTAACTATCGTCCAGTATCTATTTTATCTCTTGATAAGGTAATTGAAAAATTAATAGTCAGCCGCTTAGACAATTATCTAAATAAATTTAATCTTATTACCCCCTGTTAGTTTGGTTTTAGGTCCGGCAGTTCAACTAACTTGGCTCTTATCTGTTTGACTGAATTTATTAAGCAAGGAATTGACAATGGCGAATTTGTTGGTTCTGTGTTTTTAGATTTCACAAAAGCTTTTGATACGATTACCCATTTGATTTTGCTACAGAAACTAGAATGTTATGGCATAGTAGGCCCTGTATCTCTCCTTCTGAAAAGCTACTTACAAGATCGTAAACAAATAATTAATATTAATGGAACTACCTCTCTAGATAAAACTATTAACCAAGGTGTTCCTCAGGGACCTATTTTAGAACCTTTACTGTTCATATTATATATTAACGACCTTCCTACTTTTATTAGTCCAACTCATTGTGCTTTATACGCGGACGATACTACCGTGTCATCTAACAGGTGTGGGCGATTCCTCTGCCCGAGAGATGCGCACGACAAATACACAGCGGGCCGTGTAACAAACATCTTTAACCTCACAGGGGGTCGTCGTCCGGTGGGCTGCGGGTCGTCTCCGTGGAGAAGCGCCAGGACCGAAGAAGCAGGAACGAAGAGCAGGAGCGAAGAGAGCGAGACGGCGGCGCTGCCGGCTCCTGATGGGCAGCGCCATCTGTGGCAGAAAAACACACACTGGGACGCCGCCGGCTCGGTTCACTGCCTTCGCGACTTGCGCCGCGCGCTTTCTCTCGAACAAGCACGCGCCCTGACGCGCCCCCGCAGACGCATCGCGACATGCCGCCTGCATTCCGTTTTGATGATTGGACAACCTCCCGCGTATTTCCATGGATGAAACGTAATTATAGGCGAGAAAATTTTTATTAAAGGAGTATAGACACGTACATTTTCTGTTCCGGTATTTTTCCTTTAATCGATCCACAGTGGTCCAAAACAGAGGGTCTGCGACCCAAAAAGCCCCAGCACAGATCAATTAATTTGTTATCAGTGCATTTATCAGGGCCAGTTTCGGTTTCGATCTCTCCGGACACGAGCGCGCGATGACGTCAAAGATACGAGAACGCCACACGAGCGCTCCCTACTGGCAAGGTTGGTGATCGCGTAAACACAAAATCCGATGACGCATTCGGGTCGCGTTTTTCGTCTTGCTGTCGCACGTGCACGAAAATATCGTCGTCGAGCAGCGCTTCAGCGTAGCATAATTAGTACTGCGACGTTGTTTCGCCCAATAGCGTGGATGTTGCTAACATTGCCGGGCACTTTAATCCCGACCCGCTCGCCTGCGACTCAAGCGACGAAGCAGGAATCAGCAGCAGCCACGAAAGCTTGGTGGGTTGACGCGCAGGAAATGTCAACTGGTAGGAATGTTGAACAAAGGAACCGTAAAGATGCTGCTTTATCAGTCCGGTTGGCCAACGCTGTGAGCCAAGCTGTTCTAAAAAAATGTTTTAGTAATGACGCGATTAGCCACCGTAACCCGTAAGCTCTCCCGATGGCTCCCGTGCTCACGCCTGTTCACGCGCTGATTGGTCCCGACGCGGCAGGCCTGCGTGCCGCCGTCCAAGCATGTGGCGCCATCTGGCGCAGTCAAGGCAATCTGGGTGCGTGGCCGCCGCGATCGGCTCCCAAGTCACAGCTGCCTCAGCATCCGCTATCGGTAATCTGGCTATCGCAGATCGCTCTTCATTCGCTTACATAGCTATTTGTAGAAAGGACTATCAGTCACGATTAAATTGCGAGGATTATTCGGCCAATACGGAGGTCCTGTAGAAATAATTACAGTGATACAAGCGAACTTTTCTTTTCCGACAGCTGCTGCCCGGTGCGAAGCACCTGATGTCAGCTAGCTCCGCTGCTGAAGGCGTCGCGCAAAGCAAGAAATTATTTTAAGAGATGGGCTTAAGCGGCGCTAAACTCCGGCGTTTTTTACAGCGTTAGCTCGTTCCGAAGCGCCTTTCGCTGGCGCTTTGATGTGAAACCAGCTAGGGCTAGCGACGTCTAGGATAGGCGGGGAGCGGCGCAGTATGTTCCCGGCGCGCCATCGATAGGCACCGTTGCCGTAAGCCCTACACTTGTGCAGGCATGCTGTTGGGGCCTGAGTTTAGCAGGCAGTCTCCATACGTACACCGGTGAGGTAATTGTAAAATGCACCAAGGAAGAAGCCATCGAGTAAAGCTATCAGAAGCGGAGTTCTTTCTCAGGGCACGGCCGGAAGCGGCGGCGGCGCTGTTCGAGTCCGGCCATGTGTCGTCACTGCTCTTTGCTTTGCCGACTCCACGTCACAGTTGCTTGATGACGTCATGTTGTTTACCTATGTACACGTTTTCGTCACAGAGATGTCGATGCCAATGGGTTTTGAAAAACGGAGTACTTGCCTGGCTTGCTTTTAAAATCAAATTAAAATATCTTCGCGGAAACGTGCAAGGTTGGGATTGCTTGGGCAGCATCTCTGTATAACCAGGAAAGCAATCGTATTCCTTCCGACGCTTCAAAAAATGGTGTCTATACTCCTTTAACGTCTGCACTCTAGAACAGACGACAGACGGCGATGAGTAAATATTGATTGTGAATGCGTTTCCCACGTTAGCGAAAACGTAGGAAGTTTATCTCGAGGTAAGTTAGCTATGCAACTCATCATCATCAGCGTGATTATATCCACTGCAGGGCGAAGGCCTCTCCCATATTTCTCCACTTAACCCGGTTCTGTGCTAGCTGCATCCACTTGACCCCTGCGAACTTCTTAATCTCATCCGCCCACCTAACTTTCTGCCGCCCCCTGCTACGCTTTCCTTCCCTTGGAATCCAGTTTGTTACCCTCAGCGACCATCGATTATCCTCTCTTCACACTACATGCCCTGCCCATGTAAATTTCTTCTTAATTTCTACTAGAATGTCGGTAACTTGAGTTATTTCTCTGACCCACTCTGCATGCTTTCTATCTCTTAATGTTACCCCTACCATTTTTCGTTCCAGAGCCCTCTGGGTTGTCCTCAATTTAAGTAGAACTCTCTTGGTTAGCCTCCACGTTTCAGCCCCATAGGTGAGTACAGGCAAGATGCAACTGTTGTATACTTTCCTCTTGAGCGATACCGGTAAGCTGCTAGTCATAATCTGCGAGTGCTTGCCAAATGCGCTCCATCCCAATCTTATTCTTCTTGTTATTTCCTTTTCATAGTCCGGATCTGCGGTTACTACCTGTCCTAAGTAGACATATTCGCCTACTACTTCCAGTACTTCGCTACCTAAAGTAAACTGCTGTTCCTTCCCGAGGCTGTTGAACATTACCTTAGTTTTCTGCATATTGATTTTCAAGCCTACCTTTCTACTTTTCCTGTCTAGGTCATCAATCATTACTTGCAGTTCATCCCCCGAGTTGCTTAGCAAGGCAATGTCATCAGCAAATCGCAGATTACTGAGGTATTCTCCATCTACCCTTATCCCTAACTGCTCCCATTCCAAGTCTCTGAATACTTCCTCTAAACAAGCTGTGAATAGTACTGGGGAGATTGTGTCTCCTTGCCTAACACCTTTCTTTATGGGAATTTTGTTACTTTCTTTATGCAGAACTATGGTTGCTGTGCAGCCACTATATATATCTTCCAGCATTTTCACGTATGGCTCGTCTACCCCCTGATTTCGCAATGCCTGCATCACTGCCGAGGTTTCAACTGAGTAAAATGCTTTTTCGTAATCAATGAATGCTATGTATATGGTTATATTATGGTTATGGTTATATTATGCTATTATATAATGCTATGGTTATATTATGAGCATTTTTCTATCCCCTGATTAATGGTATGAATATGATGATCGATAGTAGAGTACCGTTTCCGAAACCCTGCTTGATCCTTTGGTTGATTGCAGTCTAAGGTTGTCCTGATTCTATTAGCGATTACCTTAGTAAATACCTTATACGTAACAGACAGTAAGCTGATTGGTCTGTAATTTTTAAGGTCCTTAGAGTCCCATTTCTTGTGAATGAGGATAATGTTTGCATTCTTCTATGGTTCCGGTACCGTCGACGGCACCAGATACTGCGTATACAGGGTGGCCAGGTTTTCTAGCACGATATCCCCCCCCCCCCGTCCTTCAGCAAATCTGTAGTTATCTGATCCTCTCCAGCTGATTTCCCCCTTTTCATAGTTTTTAGTGCTTTCTTGACCTCGTCCTTCGTCACTGGTGGAACGTCTGACTGTTTTTCCCTACCGCCAATCTCATTACGGTCCTGACCACTTTGGCTACTGTAGAGATCTGTATAGAACTCCTCGGCTACTTTGACTATCTTTTCCATATTAGTGATGACGTTGCCCGCATTGTCCCTTATCGCATACATCTGGTTTTTGCCTATGCCCAATTTCTTCTTTACCGCTTTAAGGCTTCCCCCGTTCTTTACAGCATGCTCAATTTTCTCCATGTTATACTTCCTTATATCGGCCACCTTGCGCTTATTGATTAGCTTTGATATCTCGGCCAATTCGACCTGGTCTCTTGGATTGGAAGCTTTCATACTCTGGCGTTTCTTAATCAAATCTTTCGTCTCCTTAGACAGATTACCAGTATTCTCTCTAACTATCCTACCGCCTACTTCTACCGCGCACTCAGTAATGATATCTCTGAAATTATTGTTCTTTGCCTCTAGGGTAATGTCGCCATCCTCAGTTAGAGCTGAATACCTATTCTGTAGCGAGATCATGAACTCTTCTGCCCTCCCCCTCACCGCTAATTCGTTGATGGGTTTCTTTCTTACTAATCTGTTGCGTTCCTTCTTCAAATTTAGGCTAATTTGGGACCTCACCATCATGTGGTCACTGCATCGCACTTTCCCGATTACCTCTACATCTTACACAATGGCGGGGCTTGAACACATTATGAAGTCGATTTTATTTTTAGTCTCTTCGTTAGGACTTTTCCATGTTCATTTCCGGTTTTTCCGTTTGCTGAAGAAGGTATTCATGATTCGTAAGTCATCATAACTAGTAACTCCCCCCTGCTATTCCTAGAACCAATGCCATATTCACCTACTGCCTTGTCTCCTGCCTGTTTTTTCCCTACCTTGGCATTGAAGTCGCCCATTAGTACAGTATACTGCGTCTTTACTTTTCGCATTGCCGATTCTACGCCTTCGTAGAAGCTTTTCAATCATAACTACATGTAGTTGCATAGGCCTGTACAACCTTCAATTTATACCGCTTATTAGGCCTAATTACGATGCCTGCCACCCTCTTATTAATACTATATAATTCATCTATATTACCCGCTATATACTTATTGACAAGGAAACCTACTCCTAGTTGTCGCCTCTCTGGTAAACCTCGATAACACAGTGCATGCCCATCCTTCATTACAGTACATGCCTCATTCGGCCTCCTAGCCTCGCTAAGCCCTATGACATCCCATTTCATGCCCTCTAGTTCCTCTAACAGCACTGTTAAACTAGCTTCACTAGCTAGGGTTCTAGCTATAAACGTTGCCAGGGTCAGTTTCCAATGGCGGCCTGTCCAGCGGAGCCAGGCTTTCTTAGCACCCCCTGCTGCGTCACAGGTCTGACCGCCGCCGTGGTCAGTTGTTCCGCAGCCGCCGGTGACTGAGGGCCGGGGTTCTATGGAGCTTATCATAGGAGGTTGCGGCCAATTACTGCACCAGGGTGGCCAACTCCTGTTCTGGTGACGGAGTGCGTTGCCGGAGGTGTTCACCGGCATCAGGTCGCACCCCAAACCTGTTTATGCAATTCCATCGACACGCGGATTTTTTTTTTCTTTCGGTGGAGAATTGCGCGGCACCGGGATTTGAACCTCGGTCCTCTTGCATGCGAGGCGGATGTTCACCCGCTACGCCACCGCTGAACCTATGTAACTATATTGTCGTATATTGTCACGTAGCCGTTTAGGCCTGTAACCAGAAGGTTGGTTTTTAATAAGGGGTTGATCTAGCAGGCACAGGAGAGCAGGTCCAGAGCACCGAGTGACAGCAGCCGACTTCAGCTTCTCATCGAACTCCACGGGGCCACTTCTTCGAGTCCGCGCACGACACTCTCGATGAGCAGCCGCCTCGCGGCTGCTGTTGCACACGCTGCATTATAATATGTTTAAAAACTGCGGTATTATCAGTACTCTGAATACTCTGAAATAAAGCTGCTCGCTTGTTGATCGTCGTTTTGGCCTGTGGCATGGGATCTATATACGGTTTTGTTTTTATTATTACGACGTTACTAAAGCAAATCTTGCAGTAGAATAAGCTATAGTCCGAAGGAGATATTTCTTCAAAGGCACGAACGCTAGCAGTCTCAAAAGCACATGCGTGCTCCGCGCGCTGCACGCGACATAACCGGCTCGCTGGCTCGGAAGGAAGGTGAAATCCAAGCTTGTACTGCAATCGTGCTTTATTTCGGTTCTTAATAAATGGTTGTGCTTCATTTATATTTGGTTTACATTTACGAAACCTGTGACGCGAATAGGGTGCTCCGTGCGAGTAGTGTATTGCACTTCCAACATATTTTTGTTATGAATAATAATAACGTTGGTTCATTTATTGGCAAATTTGCGGAAATCTGTAAAAGCGGCTCAGCCAAGCATGTTTTCCACCCCCCCACCCCCCTCCACACACACACACAAAAAAAAAAAGGCCTCCCCTAGATATTTTCTTGGTCGTAGGGCACCTTCACACATCATTGTCGATCGCGGACGTCGCACGCTGGATATCTGTTGATTTGGTTGTTTTCAGAGCACTCGCAAAGCAGGGAGAGAGCACAGAAAATCGGCAAAGCAAGACACGCGCGGAGCCAAGAGCAGGATAATCCTCCACCTCCTTCACTTCGTATACATGGTGTTAAACCATTGTACTCTTTTGATGCCTCTCTAAGACGTCTTTGTCAACTGTCGAACATTTTTGAGTTTATCGAAAAGGGGAAAATTAGCCCTTTTCGCTTCCACAAAGAACGCGAGACTTCTCAGAATGCTGTCATGCGGTTGGAAAACAGGTCTTGTGGAAACGCTTCCAAAGAAATCTGCAAAGTTCCACATGTGAGCCTCGTCTTTTGGCGCTTCGCGTACTATTGTGGCTACCCATGACACAATGCTACTTAGTACCTCCGTTTCGCATCAGCGGAAGCGTTTTTGTACCGCCAAATAACCGCCAGGCGCAACTCGATCGCCGCACTTGCACAGGAAGCTAGCGGAGCGTCTGCTCCGGCGACGTCCCATCGTTTCACATTTCGCCACCATGCCAGGAAAGCGGCGCTGCCATCGTGCGGCGAAACTTGAGCCACCATGGAGGAAGGAAACAACTTTTCCAGCTTTCCTTCCTGTGAGCCACGGACGGTCTCGAGGGAGAGAGCGCTTCTCTTATCTTACGGCCTCTCCAACGGAGTCTGTTTCCACCGCCCGCCGCGCCTCGGTGGGGACGCCACCGCCCCACTGCTGCTCTTCTCTACAGCCGTTCACGCGCAAGGAAAACGCGCGCTCGCTCTTAGCTTCGCCCGCGTCAGTTGCAACCGGCAGGTCCTGACATTTCGCCCCTTATGGTTTATACAAAGACCATAATCAGCAACGAACATTTATCGTGTACGAGGAATAAAATACAGTCAACAATCCGATCACGCGCGCACTCCTTCGTCAGTGCGGCCGTGCACGGTCGAATGAAGCTTCGGGTACATTTTTTACTCCTAAGTTTTGTACAAAAATAAATTTGCCAGGCTATGCGATGTGCCTTTGAATGTTTTAAGCAGGTGTAGCGCGACCTGACATGAGTGCATGGTGAACTGTTGGGTGGAGATTCTGTCAACCGCTACCGTTTTCGTTTAGATCAGAAGAGGTACCGGCAAAAATTCATGGCGCGTCTCAGATTCAGAGTAAAGAACAAAAATTTATTCATATAGTAAAAATTTCACTTGTCTAGTGGAGTGGGCTGTTCTAGCTTCGTTCAAAACATATCAGTCGATGAAAGACCGAAGATGTATATGTAGTCGACTACTTTTAATCAGGGAAATGGGCATTAACAGTTAAGCAGAATCGAAAAGAGCAGCAAACAATAAAAATATTGTCCTTCGAAGTTACAGATTGCACTATATGTTCATCAATCCATCAAAATGCGACCTGCGTCTAGAAACTTCAGTCTCAAAATCTTCCTGCACGGCTTGTGCACATAAGGACTTGGCCTCTCGGTCTTCTCAGTCACTTTCCTGGTATAATTAATTGAGAAGAATTCTGAGAAATGTTTCAAATATCAAAGAAGCGGACCTAATAACATAGCTGTTGTCAATTCCTTTCGGGCAACACAGTGTTGAATTCTGAAATACTGACTGAATCAGGATCTTAAGTACTTCGAGAAAATTTGTGTTATAGTAGGTGCACAGCAGCTTTTTCGAAAAAAAAAAAAGAAGCTTGTCCAATAGGGCAACAAGCTCTGGTTTCGGATAATGCAGTCCACTAGAATATTGTCCTCGTAAAAGAGCGTACTACATGGGTCTGCTTCTTTCGTAGTTTCAAGAAGAATAGCGCAAGCGTCACACCCGAAGTTGATTAACTAAATTATATATCCAGCGGCGTAAGGTAAACCGGAATATGTGACAGTGGGAAATAGGATGGTAGGAGATGTCATCACTTCCTTCAGTGCCTTGATTTTGCTCTCAGATGAAACGTCCGTCTTGGCAATGTAGTCATGTGCCGCTAGCTGTTACGGCCCTCGCATCTAGCATATATCATTCCCTTCCGCACATTAACCTTACTTTCCCGAGAGAGCCTCAATGGGTCGCTATATAGGGCTTAAAATGAGTCTTCAGTGAGACTGTCCTTCTTTAACGCTTTAGAAGTTTCTTGCATACTTTCGATATAGCAGGTGAACTCATTTGCAAGTCACTGCATCGAGTATCACCTTCATCTTTGTTGGCCTCTTTTTACCACTTCAAGCACAAGTGGTGTCATGAATATCAAACCATTTTTATTGCTTTCATAACAAGCTTAATATAATGTAAAAATTTCATTAAACAATGTTTATTTGCAAAATTAAAATAATGTTTATATAATACCACACATTGGCTAATATATGAATTGTAATAATATTTAAAACTCAACCCTACAACGTTTACTTTGACTGTTATACTAATACTTTATATCATCCAAGCATTTCGCAATTTACATTACATTTTTTATGAAATATTTTCATCTTCGGTGTTACATGAATGGTCTCGCATCTTGCGCTAAAGACGGTTTTGCTGTTGCAGACGAGTTGCTGTCATGTTAGCCTTGAAGAAGCTTCAATGTGATCACTTCTCATTCAGATTTTTTTTGTTCCTATTCTTGTACAGGCTTGGCAAAATTCGGATTAAAATGGACAAAAGTAGCTACCATGCCGCGATGTATGCCATGCTTGTCGAACGTTTGCTGAACGACAGTGTTTTTTTTATTTCCGTTCACGTGTGTATTACGTTGAAGACATGTCGCTGCAGCATCTACCTTCTGTGTTCTTTAATTTCGGGGCTGCACTCACCATGAAACTCGCGAGCGACAGTGCGAAACCAGGCAAAAGCCACCCGCCGCTGCTGAAGCAGACGCGGAGCGAACAGTGAGCAGGTCGCGCCCCTTGCGGTGGCGGAGAGCGCAACTCAAGGAGAAAAGTTCCCATTGTTCCCGCGGCGATTGAGAAGGCCGTCGCGCTCTCCCCCGAGACCGGCCGTGCTTGAGCTTGGGCACGGCCGGTCTCGAGGGAGAGCGCGAGAGCGCGCGCTCTCTCCCTCGAGACCGGTCGTGGCTTGGGTTCCCTATAGGGGAGAAAATCTGGGCCAGGGGGCGCTGCGCCGCTCTGTGCGTCAGCGCCCTCCATGGAGACCCCGTCAAAACCTCAGCATGCTGTCGTCTGCTCCGCGCTGCTTTCCAGCACGTGTTTGCGCGCGCGCGCTCGGTTGTTTCTCTCCTCCTCCGGTCGCATTCTGGCCGCCGTCGCGCTCCAACAAAGGGGGCAAGAAAAAAAAAAACTGGAATGAATAAGTGACGGCGCGCTTTTTCGCAAGACTCGTGAAAGTGTTTTTCTCTCTTCTCTCTTTCGTGTTGAAACGATGGTTGTCGGTTTTTTTAGGTATCTCGTACCGCTCGTATCTCGCACCTCTGTTTGTAACTGGCGGTGCCGCAGCATCCATCGCGGAACCAAGTCGGCCTCAAGAAACAGATATATGTCATTAATGCCATCACTCGGCGCTTATAAAGGGAAAACACATACGTCAATCGTTCTATCCTCATACGCGATCCTGCTTCGGGAGCTCAAAACTGCGCATTCGCTAGAGGAGATAACTGAACTAGGGATTGCACAGCGTATCTGTGGAATTAAGAAGACAAATGTTTACTTGGAGAGATGTCCCCACCTGCATGAAAAGTCGTCACTCGCTCTTTGTCTCGCGGAGAGAGGAAACTGCCGAAAAAATGGCATGCCTCGGCTTCTCGTCAGTGATCCAGGTCGTTAAGAAACCTCTCATCGTTAAAGGTAAATAAGTCATTGATTTCGGATGGCAGCGCCACAGCAGCGAACTCCCCTTGACCGCTGTCAGCAGGAACCAAAGGGTAAGGCGGCATGCTTTGTGTCTTTGTAGGGAACACGTACTAAACGCGCCGAAAGCAGGCGCCACGGCGCCGGCAGCATCGCCTAAAACGTCTGTCCCCAAAGAGTTGAATAGGCCCTTTTCAAGTGAGCAGAGACAAATGGAAAGGAAGCTCCCCAACCAGCGCCCGGAGCACTCGCCGCTGTGTACACGCGTATCAATTCTCAACGAGAAGGCTGGACCCTTCATTCTCTGAACAACATGGAAGAGACATCAAGAGATGCCGCCTCAAGTCCTTCAAAATATCTGTCGCTTGCCTCTGCCTTCGAGTACCGAATTCGCGTTCATGTTTTTTTTTTGTCTGAGCCTGCCAACAAGCGCTCTTTGAAAACAATGTCCGCGGCGATCAATTAATCATAATTTCTCACTTTCGAAAGCACCGATAAAGAGCGTGCCTCCAGCCAGCCTCTATGTCAGCCGGGACAAAGAAAAAAGCAAAAATAAGAAACACCCCTGGCAAAGAGCGCCGGCTTTGCGCGCACAGACGCACGACCATCCCCCCTCGTCCTCACTCTCCTTCTCCCGCTCCGCGTGCACGTGCGGCTGCCTGTAGCACGCGCTCCCGAGCGAGCGGGCTGCGCAGACTCCGCAGACAGCAGCGCGGGCGCGGATGCGCGTAGGTTTTGTAGTTCCGCTCCGCTGGAAACCGAGCGCAGGCGTCACGGAGCAAACTGGGAACCAAAGCTGGAGTTTGCTCCGCGACGCCAGCGCTCGGTTTCCAGCGGAGCGGAGAGGAACTACAAAACCTACGCGCATTCGCGCCCGCGCTGCGCGCGGCTGTCTGCGGAGTCTGCGCAGCCTGCTCGCTCGGGAGCGCGTGCTACGTTCAGCCGCGCGTGCACGCGGAGCGGGAGATGGCGAGGGAGGACGAGGGGAGTTGGTGGCGCGTCTTCGCGCGCAAAGCCGGCGTTCTTTGCCAGTGGGATTTCTTAATTTTGCTTTTTTCTGTGCCCCGGCTGACATAGAGGCTGGCTGGAGGCATGTTTTTTATCGGTGCTTTCGAAAGCAAGAAATTATGATTAATTGATCGCCGGACATTGTTTTCAAAGAGCGCTTGTTGGCAGGCTCAGACATAAAAAAAAAAATGAACGCGAATTCGCTACTTGAAGGCGGGAGGCAAACGACAGGTATCTTGAAGGACTTGAGGCGGCACCTCTTGATGCCTCTATCCATGCTCACAGAATGAGGGGTCCAGCCTTCTGGTTGAGAATAACCGATAGGCTTGTACACAGCGACGAGGGCTCCTTCCTTTCCCTTTGTGACTGGTCACTTAAAAGGGGCCTGTTCAGCTCTTTGGGGACAAACGTTTTAGGCAGTGCTGCCGGCGCCGTGGGGCCTGTTTTCGGCGCGTTTAGGATGCGTTCCCTACAAAGGCACAAAGCATGCCGCCTTACCCTTTGGTTCCTGCTGACACCGGCCAGGGGAAGTTCGCTGCTGCGGCGCTGCCGTTCGAAATCAATGACCTATCTACCTTTAACGATGAGGGGTTCCTAACGACTTGGGTCATTCCCCAGAAGCCGAGGCATGCCATTTTTGCGGCAGTTTCCTCTCCACGAGACGAACAGGGAGGAAATGTCTGACGACTTTCCATGCAGACGGGGACATCTCTCCACGGAAACCTTTGTCTTCTTAATTCCACTGTTACGCTGCGCAATTCCTAGTTCAGTTGTCTCCTATAGCGAACGCGCAGTTTTGAGCTCCCGAAGCAGGATCGCGTATGAGGATAGGATGATTGACGTAAAGTGATCGCATTAATGACGAATATCTGTTTCTTGAGGCCGACTCGGTTCCACAATGGCTGCTTCGGCACCGCCAGTTAGAGAAGTACGACACACGAACGGTACGAGATATCCCCCCCCCAAAAAAAAAAAAAAAGAAAGAAAGGCCCACAACCATCCCGTTACTGTTTCCACACAAGCTTCGCGAAAAAAGTGCGCCGTCATTTTTTTCATTCTAGTTCTTTTCTTTCTTCTTCCCCCCTCATTGTTAGAGCGCGACGGTGGCCACAATGCGGTCGGAGGAGGAGAGAAACAACCGAGCGCGCGCGCGCAAACACGTGCTAGAAAGCAGCGCGGAGCAGACGACAACATGCTTTTCTATGCGCCGGCTAGCAGACGACGCGGCCGGGCTGCGCGTAGATTTTGACGGGGTCTCCATGGAGGGCGCTGACGCACAGAGCGGCGCAGCGCCCCCTGGCCCAGGTTTTCTCCCCTATAGCCCCCTCGCGCGGGACCGGTTATCCCCGAACGAAAGGGGAGATGGAAACAGGTAGCGCGCAGGGAGCATTGGGAAGTGGCGCGCCACGGGCCCTACAGATATGTGGCGCAGGGCCCCACATCTCCCCGCCCCCCCTCAGCGTCCGACCCGGACTCCACCAACAGCTGGTCCATGTCCATGTTTGAGCCCGGGTCGGCGTAAAATATGAAGGCTTGTCGCCTGGCTCTGGCGGGATGCCATCTCAGCTGGTCCGTGGGACGGGAGAAGCAGCAGGCACGGCGGGACTGTTCCGGCTGGTCCCTCTCCGGCAGCGGCCACATCCTCGGGGTCACAGCGCAGTTGGGCTCGGCCACGGATACGCCTGTCAGCGGCCCTGAGCTGCTACTCTACATCGCTGACCCCTTTCCACGTGGCGCCGTGCTGGATGCACTGGGACCCCTTTGCAGCAGGCGTTTCCGCCCCGGGCACACCTGGCTTCGTGAGGCCCGTACTCCAGGCCTAGGCAGCGGGCTCCAATCCAGGCTCGTTGAAGACGGCCAGCATGGCCGCGCTGGTCACAATGATGGGCCACAAACCACGACAAACTAGGAGGGTACCCCCTGTTTAAGTGGCCCCTCCTTGAACCATGCGCTGGGTGCGGTTTCCGGTCCCAGCGACGGTGGCTCATCTGGCTGCTGCAAAATCTTATCAGAATGCATTCTGAAAAAAGCAAAGGCGTTAGACGAAGTAGTGCACTACCTTGGCCTTAGGTTATAGCGCCGGTTGCGAACCGGGTTGCTACCTGCACGCCTTACTTTGGGGCAGATCGCTTTGAGCTTCCCCCGCTTCGCAGTTATCGTCCTTGCGAAGGTGGTAAGCTTTCAGGTCTACGACGTGCACCGGACCAGCGGTTTCACCGCTCGCCAACAACCCGCAGCTGGTAGGTGAGTGGCGTAGTCCGTGCCGTACCTTCGAACTGTCCAACCCACTTGTGCTCTAGCGACGCGGCGAAAGCACGCTCTGCGTTACTAAGCGGGTGCGTTCTTTTCAGTATCAAGTCGCCCGTGTTGAAAACGACGTGACGACGACCTTTGTTGTACTGATCCGCTTGCTCCATGCGCGCGACATCGAGGTTTTCACGAGCCGCGCTCGCCAAGCTTTTCCGCGTACTGCGTAAGCGGAGGGGGCGCGGGCCCCGCCGCGTCAAGTAGGGCGTTCTCTAGCGGAAAAGCGATCTCTTTCCCAAAATTCAAGTAAGCAGGTGTCATACCCACCGACCTGTTCACGGTTGTTCTAGTGGCGAAAGCCAGTTCGGACAGCCGTGCGTCCCACTCTCTGTGCTGCTCGGTCGTCGCGACCAGCATACTCTTAACATTCCGATTCACTCTCTCGGTTATGCTGCTCTGAGCGTGGTACGGACTCGATTTCCTGTGGCGGATTTGAAGCGCCCGACACGAATCAACAGACTTTGCTTGTGAAATACGAAGCATTGTCTGTAATCAGGTCGGAAGGGAAACCGAAACGAGCGGATGCCTCCAACAGTTTCTCCCAAATCCGTTCTGACACAAGCTTCCTAATGGGGAAAACCTCAACCCACTTGGAATAGTGATCCGTTATTACCAGGATATATTGGTGTCCGCGCGCGAAGCGAGGGAGAGGTCCCATGATATCGCACGCGACCACTTGCCACGGATAGTTGCTAACTACCGGCTTCATCATGCCAGCGGGTTTCCCCGCCCGAGGCTTGGCCAACTGGCAAACAAGACACGTACGGGCGTAACCCAGCGCATCCTTTCTCATACCTGGCCAGGTCGCGACACGGCATAACTTGTCGTAAGTCTTACTGCCGCTGTCATGGCCTGCCAGCGCTGAGTCATGAAAGTAGCGGAGAAATCGTTTCCGCAACTTCCTCGGGACCACGACTCGGACAGGGGATGCAATCGCCTCTTCGTCAAGTTAGGGGATGTAGCGGAGCAGTAAGCCATCATCGCCCAGCAGATACGCGTCGTACTTGCCCTCAGCGTTCCCGGTGCAAGCTGCACTATTCGCAAGCTCTGTCAGCACCCGCTGGCATAGACTGTCTGCTTTCTGGGCCTCAATTAGCTCTTCTCTACTGACCGCTACTCCCCAAGACAGATTTCTCTCTGCCTCGCTTCTTGGCAGGCAAGTAGTCGCCGCCACCAGCTGCTGCGCCTTCTCTCTCTCGCAGCACAGCGCGGCAACTCTGTCCGCCTCCTTTCTCTCTTTACGCAGGGCGCGACACTCGCGTCCGCCCTCCCCCCCCCCCCCCCCCCCCCCTCTCCACTAGCGGCGACGCCGCTTTCAGCAATGCTGGTCTGCGCTTCTGCCAGCCTTCAACGATGCGCGCGATAAAGTATCGGCCACCTTATTCATGCTGCCCCGGCTGTACTCAATTGCGTACGCGTAACGTTGCAACGTCAGCGCCCATCTCGCGCGCTCCGTCTAGGTACATGTAGAACTTTGACAATGCGAACATTATTGCCAGGCATTCCTTTTCGGTCACGGAGTAATTCTGCTCCGCCGATGTGAGCGTGCGGCTAGCGAACGCGACAGAGCGCAGCTTGCCCTCGTGTTCCTGCAACAAAACCGCTCCTACACCGGCATCACTAGCATCTGTCTGCAAGACAAACGGCTTGTTCAGGTCGGGGTGGCGCAAAATAGCGGTGTTCGCTATCGCGCGAGCCAAGGCAACAAAAGCGTCGTTCTGTTCCTTGCCCCAGACCCACTTCAAGCCTTTCCGCAACAGCTGGTTCAACGGCCTAGCTAGCTCTGAACAACTAGGGATGAATTGTCTGTAGAAGGCAACCATTCCCAAAAACCTCTGCAAGCTTTTCACGTCCGTCGGGCAGGGATAGTTCAGAATTGCCTGCAGTTGGTCATCGTTCGGTCTCAAAGTGCCATCATCAACCACAAATCTCAAGAGGTTCACTCTCTTTAATGCCAACTGCACTTTCCTTGGGTTGATCCTTATACCCGCACGTCTCATTCTTTCAAGAACGGAATTCAGGTGAATGAGATGCTCTTCGAACGACTGTGAGAATATCACGACGTCGTCGGGGTACGCCATCGCGTAGTTGAACCTTGCATCGCCCAGCACGATGTCCATCAATCGCATGGACGTGCTCGGTGAATTAGACAAACCAAACTGGAGTCGAGTAAATTCGAAGAGCCCGCGGTGGCGGGTGAATGCGGTTTTCTGAATGTAACCTTCCGCCACCTCAATCTGCAGGTACCATCTGCTTGCATCCAGGACTGTGAAGAACCTTGCGTTCCCTAACGCGTACATCACAGCCTCGATCGACTGGAAAGGGTACGCAACCGTAGGCGTCAGTGAGTTGAGCTTTCGATAATCAACACACAGCCTGACCGAACCATCTTTCTTTGACGCTAGAACCACTGGGTATCCCCAGGGGCTTTGTGAGGGTCTCACCGCGCCAGTATCAATCATCTCATCAAGGGCGCTGTCGAGAAGCTGTATCTTATGCGCGCTTAACGGCCGCGGGTTACATATGAAACGACGCGCATCACCCGTTTCGATCTCGTGCTGAAGCAAGTCGGTTCTGCCTGGTTTCTCTGTGAAGCAATCCGAAAACGGGAGTAAAGTTTCCACGAGCCTTCGGCGCTGACTACCGGTTCCTGAGAAGGACGCGATAATTGCTTCTAATGGGCTACCATTCAGTGTCGCGGGGGAGCCGTCTGCCACACAAGCGTGGACGCTCGCTCGCTGGGCGACGCATTCCTGTTTGGGTGCGCTAACAAAGGGAATGAGGGGGGTGAAGGGGCTGTAGCGATAGCCGTTCTCCCCCATGTCAAGCACAATGCCTTCGCTCGAAAGAAAATCTCTTCCCAGAATAACTGGTATGGCTAAGCCGGGCAGATAAGCCTTGTATACATGAGCCCGACGCAAGCGGGTCGGGTAGGGGAGAGCCGGTTGTCGAGCTGAGCCAGCCCGACCCGTCCGGGTTTACATGAGCTCGTTTCTGTCGGGCAAAGATCGCTGCTACACCGTGCGTCGAGTAAGAGAACCAGGCGCAGGCAGGAGAGGAGGAAAAGGAGGAATGCTCAGACGAACAGCTCACGGTCCCGTCCCCGACCAGCAAGTAGGCAAGAGAGGAGGTGCCTGCCCGACGCGTCAGAGTATACATGCCCCTCGCCCATCGGGTAGGGTCGAGCCAACCCACCCCCTGCAGTCGGGCTGGCGGGACCCGACCCGACGGTCCTTTAGCTCGACCCTCTAGCGTATACATGAGCCCGATAGCCGGTTTTTAGCCCGACAGGCCTCCCCGACCCGACTTTGTCGGTCTCATGTAAACCCCCTGATAGACGAAGCGATGCCTCCGCTTCCTGCCGTCAAAACGCAGGACCAGACGTACCGCTCCCTCCGCTTTTGCCGTCCCTGCTGCTAAGCTCAAAAGGGGTTTCGGCTGGCCTGACACGGATGTTACATCTACGGCAGGCCTCGAACACATCATCACTGACCAGTGACAGAGTTGAGCCCGTGTCAATGAGTGCCAAGTAGCTTTGACCAGCTAACCGCACTAGCATAAAAGGGCTCGAGCGCGACAACATTCCTTGCGCTCTACAGGCGAGGGGGACAAAAGCCTCTGCGCCCCCGGGGCGGTCGCCCGGTGACGCGGCGTGGGAGTACATTTCCCATTTTCCGCCCTGGCTACCACAAAATTTTCCCGCCGACGGCGACAGGCTGGTGTTACCAATTATAGCCGCCGGCGGTCCGCGTTTCCCTGCATACGCCTTGCTTGACACTCTCGTGCCACGTGGCCCGGCTGGTTGCAATAGACCTCTCCTTGTTTGCAAACAATGTGACGTCAGGGAGGCACGTGACCACCCGGCTTGGTGGGCAAAAGCGCTCCTTTCAGCCGGGTATCCCCGCTGCAAGGAGCGGCGGGAAGCTGCCCGCTGCTGTGCAATTTTTGCTTCAAATCTTGCGATAGCCATATTCGCAGCCGGCATAATATGCGGCACTTCTTAGTACCCGCACCTATTAGCAATTTTCGCCTTGAAAAAGATGACAGTCTCGGCAAGCATGCATGCAATTATTTTTGTTCAATGAACTGGCACGGCCGCTTGCGGACGACCTGACGTCCTACCAAATGCTTGAAACTCACAGGGCGTAAGCATGCTGAAAAACGAGTCAATACAGGCATATTACAAGCATCATTTTCTATTCTTTTTTTTTTATCTTTACATAATCGACTGTGAGCCCCACGAAGCGTAGGCAGTTATGAGTGAAAACAACAGCGCACGCACGAGCTTCGTGCTTGGCTGGTGATTTCCATCCCAAGTACAGACATTTTTAGTTTTTGTTATGTTCGGCCAGACAAAGAAAAAAATTTATTTCCGCCTAGTCGTGTAGTACTGTCACCAAAACTGTGTTACAAGGAACCTAGAAATAACACGCGAATGAGTCATGTGGTACGGAAAGTAACAAAGCGCGATTTGTACCACAAATTACTATTCATGCAAGTCGCACAAATATTCATAAGGGCGCTTGAATGATTTCAGTAAAAACACTTTTCGCTTGGGACGCGATAGCTTTTGAACGAGCTATATAACGATTCCGTCAAGGGCTGCTGTTGTACTTCTCCGATCATGCCGCTGGCATGACCTTGGGAACCGTTTGGTGAGAGAGCTAGCTCCTTCAACATGGCCTGCTGAACTTGAATAAATTCAATGCCGAGCAAGAATCTTTAAAAGCGCTGCAATTGATCGCATGCCACCCGGGCCTTTTAGAGTGTGATTGGCCAGCATTCAGCCCGATTCGTTTGGAAGGGCAATAAAGCAAACTAATGAGTGCTTGTTCTTTTTCCCAAAATTACGCGAACGCACTTGTATACCTGAAAAATGTCCTTACGGTCGAGAACAATGTCGAGACCTGCCGGCGCACGACGTTTGTCGCTTGGCTCTTTGTACAGCTGAAAAACATATTTGGACCGCGTATAGAACGGAAGAAATATGTAGTTGGTCATCTGCGATCGAATATCGCATCACACCATGCGGGATCTTGATGGCGTTGCGAAAAACACCGCAAGTTGTCACCATACGAGACTAAATCCTCCGCACCATGCCACGAGCAACGGAATGTTTTGCCCACCAAGGGGCGGTAGCCTCCTTCGCCCCTCCTCCGAAACGTCATTTGTGACGTAGGCCGGGAGAGGTCCATTCCAGCAAAGCCGATCGTTCACCTGCCGCGCGGTCGGGGGATGCCGCGTTCCACGAAGCGGTTGGGGACGTCTTTCCCCTCTCTCCGAGCCTATGCGGACGTCGCTGGCGAGCCCAGCTCGACGTCGCTGCTCGAACGCGTACGGGTCAAGAGCGCGAGGAATCGCGGAGCCTTCCGCTGGCCTTTCCTGCCCTACTGTCATTACGTCTGCGCCTCTGGCGCGCGGCGCGGAGTCTTGGCCTCCGGCCCAGGCGCATCGCGGCTCTAGCGATTGGACTGGCTTGGGGGGTGGCTGGTAGCGCAATTCAGCGAGTAAATCCGCCTGTACTACCTTCGCTTCCTGTGCTAGGGCCTCGAGGTTTGCAAAACCACGTCCCCGCAAATATGGCTTGAAGCGCGGATGGCATTGCCTCATCACGCGCGCGACCTGTTCAAGATCGGTTGCTGTGGGATCTGCCCTCTTGTAGAGCTCCTGCATTGCGCGTACATACTCGAGGAGGCTCTCCTCTGGGTGCTGTGTGCGCAACGCTAGCTCCTCAAGCATCCAGCGCTCGTAATCGGGCGGCAAGAACTCGGCGCGGAAGCGATCTGTGAAGTCTGCCATCGACTGGAAGGCCGGCTGACAGCGTCTCCATCGCGCCGCGCTCTCAACAAGTGCCACGGGGATTACCTGCGCTAGCACTACGTCGTCTGGGGAACCCAGTGCCGTCTGATAATCCTCGAGTTCTTGCAAGAACTCGTGGACTGACTTCATGTCCGTGTAGCCGGAAAAGGAGGGAACCTCTACATTTATCCGCGGACGCGAGACTGTCGCCGCAGCTGCGGCTTGGTTGACGCTAGGCACCGAACCGAGCTGACGGGTGCACACCGACAATTTCGTTCATCTGCCTCATCAGGGCGGCCGCATCGGTAACCTGCGCAGACTCTACCACGTCCCTTATCTCACTTCCGGACGCACTGGCGTCCGAAGCGGCGGCCCTATCTGGCACGTCTTTTCTCGGAGGCATTGCACTCAACAACTAAGCCCGGCCGGGAGCCGCAGAACAACTGCACGCGCATGACTACCACCTAGCCCGCATCAAGAGGCTAGTCACAAAGGCTAATCACGGCGACAGCCCTTCATAAAACTAACATATGCAAAAAAATAAAACACAAACCGCCCGACCTTAAAAAAGCATACATAACCCAGAACAAAATAAAACACTGTACAAACACCACTATACTACACTACGCGTCATCTGCACACACGATAGCCCTAAACTCAAAATGGCGTCGCGCCTATCATACAAAGGACCCGCCCGTCGTGTTGCCGTGCGCTGCCACGTCGGCAGAGAAATCGTCCACATGGGTGCTAATTCAGCCCCAGTTGGGTGCCAGTTGTGGGCGATTCCTCTGCCCGAGCGATGCGCACGACAAATACACAGCGGGCCGTGTAACAAACATCTTTAATCTCACAGGGGGTCGTCCAAGGCGGTGCGGGGTCGTCGTCCGGTGGTCTGCGGGTCATCTCCGTGGAGAAGCGCCAGGACCGAAGAAGCAGGAACGAAGAGCAGGAGCGAAGAGAGCGAGACGGCGGCGCGTGCCTTACTTTATAGCCCCCTCGCGCGGGACCGGTTATCCCCGAACGAGCGGGGAGAGGAAAACAGGCAGCGCGCAGGGAGCATTGGAAAGTGACGCGGCCTTCGAATGCGCGGCGCGCCACGGGCCCTACAGATATGTGGCGCAGGGTCCCACACAGGTTCATTGATGATCTTATTGTTGATTTGAATACCGTTTTGAGTAACATAACAAAATGGTGTTTTAATAACCACCTGGTTATTAACCCCACTAAAACAAAGTTTTTAATCATCAAAAGTAGCCAAAAAATCCTTCCTTGCACTCCAACGTTAACCCTCTGTTCTTACACTATCCCAGCTTCTGATAACACTAGCTTTCTGGGCGTTATTCTTGATTCTGCAGTTAATTTCTCAGCCCACATCACTCACCTGAAAAAAATCTATGTTTGGAATCCGAGCTCTCATTAAAGCATGCCCATATTTTCCTTGTTCCATTCTCTTATCTCTGTGTTATGCTTTCATTCACAGTCGCCTCTCTTACGGGATTGTCGTTTGGGGAAATACTTATAACTGCCATTTATCGTCTGCACAGCATATAGAAAATCAGGCCATCCGCATTATCACCTGCAGCACTTTTTCCACTAGCGCTCGTCCCTTACTATATGAATATCATATCTTATCAGTCCACCAGCTCTTCCAGTATCACCTTGTAATCGCGTTCTTTAAGCTATTGGATGGCAGCTTGCATTTCTAGTTTGTTAATCCGTTACTGCTTTCGAACTATAACTCTACAAGATTTGCAGCGAATAACAATTTACTACTCCCGAAAGTTCGTACTAATTATGGAAAAATGACGACATCTTTTGCAGCCATTTCATTTTGGAACTCATTGCCTTTAACACTGAAAACCTATATGTCCTTGCCCACATTTAAGTATAACTTGAAGGAATATTTGTTGAATTGCTGATGTTTTATATTTTTTATTTCTGATACCTGTGTTAGTGCCTTTGTTTTTTGTGTAGAACTACTGATTCGCTGAATTCCTGTGTTAGTGCCTTTGTTTTTGTGTAAAAATACCGATTTGCCATGTTTTGTATGTTATAACCTTTCGCTAACTTTTCTGTTATTATTTATTTTGTTGTAGTGATCTACCGAGGGTCCCGGTGCAGTCTTATGACTATGGGACCCTCGTCTGTATTTTTATGCATTTTGTAAATATGTTCAATCTAATAAACTTTCACTTTCACTTAAAAAAATATTTACAACATTTCCGACACAGATGTAAGGTGGAACCGGCTAAAAGGGAAATATTCCCACCTCGGCATAGCCGACGATGCCGAGCATCAAAACCTAGTCCGGAATGCCGGACCGTGCCCTTGGGCTCGGTTTTAACCCCCTTAGGTCCAGCCCTAATTTCCGCAACGGCCAATCACAACCAGCATCAACCTGATTGGTTCGGTCTGACGTCCAGCGCCCCTTTCAACTTTAAGAGGACTAAACCCTCTCTCCAATAAGAAAAAGGAAAGGCATAACTCCTAGGGTCACATCCTTCCATTGGGCGTTTGCATTGAATGAGTGTCTCACCTGCCCCCGCGCGGTCGAGACAGCGCGTTCAACCCGGTGTACCCCCCAAAAAAGGAAAGAAAAGAACTGAGCGTTCTTGTCACGACCCGCCTGTCGTCACGAGTGCGTTCGCCACAGCGTTCCATCGGGGCCCGCGCTAATCTGTTCTGCTCGTCGGTCCCTTACATCGACACTAGGGTCATTTTTTTAACCTACACCAGCTACATCAGTGTAGCAAATCTATACCTCCTATGGTTTATTGCTACACTAGAGTAGCTGGTGTAGGTTAAAAAATGGCCCTATGTCACAAAGTTGGGAGGAGCAGCCAATTTGGTTACTCATTTGAGGTGAGAGAGTGGGATAGAAATCAAACTTCCAGGGCTCTTGGATGCCAAGTCCTCCTATACCATGTAGGTAGATACCACGGAGTAAGATAGCAGGAGCGCCAACACCGCTCTTTGGAAGGGCGAAATTTTGCTACGTCCCAATTCCTTCACACTCCCACCCCCCTATTCAAGAACCTCAAGTTCGGAGAAAGCTTGGTGGCGGATCCGATAGATGGCTCTAGTATTTATCACCGACCAAGGATGTTGCAACCACCTGTGGGTCCTTGGTGATGTGTTGGAGGTCCCAGTGGCAGTGTGTGTTGTCTACATGTCTATCCACAACCCGTGAGAGAGCACGAATGCCGTCCTGATGCTGTGCTTGCGCCAGGATGTGAAAAGGTGGGCAAAGGATAGAGAACTCATCATGATGGATGATTTCAACGGACACATTGAGGAGCTCGATGGGTACACTGATACGAATGGGAAACTGTTACTGAAGTTTGCAGAGGACCTGCACCTTGTGATCGCTAACCTGGACCCCCGTTGCAGTGGTCAGGTCACCTGGTGTGCCGTGGTAGTGCAACCTCAATCGACTATGCCTTCTTGTCCCCACGCATTGGTGCCATCTTGCAGAAGATGGACATTGACGAGAATGGGCTGCAAAGTCTTGGGAGTGACCATAACAGCTTGTGCATGGTCTTCAGCCACGCCGGTAGTGGAGACACTCGCCCCCCACGCAGAAAGAAAGCTGGCGCCTACCTGCCGAGTAAAGCCATTGAGGGAATGGCAGAAGACTTTGAACACAGCCATCTTTGGCGTGCGGCCACAACATATGACGAATATGTTTTGGCGCTACACTCTGTCACGCGCAGCCACATGGTCTAGGAGAGGCGGTCCACGCGGACTCCAGCGAATCCATGGTGGGATAAGGAGGTTAATTGAGACGGCTTGGCGAGCGCGACGAGATGCCAACCGTGAGCACCGCCGGGCTCTCAAAGAAGCGGACGTTGAGGTCTACACGGCGGCATGGCAGCAATACCTCGCCCTCAAACATGAGGTACAGAGGCTAGTACAGGCCAAACTTGCTGCACATAACCTCCGTCTCATGCAGTCCATACGAGCTGAAAGGCAGACTGCCGCACAGAAATTCTGGAGGTATGTTGGCTCGCTGCACAGACGCCAACCACCCCAAAAAAACACTGACGGAGCTTTATCCTAAAGTTTTACTCAAAAAAAGGTGCAGGTTGGTGATGACCACGATTCCACTTATGCGTTTTCCGGCTAGCAGACGACGCGCAAAGCTACCCCTCCGTCTGCTCTCCGCCCGTTGTACGCAACGCTCGCGCGGTCGCCTGGATCGAGCTCAGGTGCATGGCCTCCGAGATCACCCTCGCACGGAGGTTACCCTCGCGCGGAGGTCATCTCGGAGGCCATGCTTGGGTGCATTTAGTTTCGCAACACTATTGACAGGTGGCGCACATATTTGTCTTTTTCTAGAGTCACTGAAAAAAAGTTTCAGAGTACCGCTGTCGTGACGCTGGGGCTATGGCGACCCGGCCTTCACTTGGTAGCGTGCAGAGACTCCGGGTTGAAGAAGGACTGAATCTTCGAAGTTGGTAAAATATGTACAAGCAGGTTTAATGGCACTTTGAGAAACTTATTTACAAGATTATTTACACGAAAAAGAAGGGTACATCAGCAAAATGACAAGCGTTAAGAGTTCATAGCGAGAAGCGACTGGATGAGCCGTTTACCCAGGGCCCAGAGCGACATTTCGTGCTCTGCAGCGTCCTTAAAACCCCCCCTATGTCCAGCCCCTCTCTGAAGATGCTGACCAACCAAATCCAGGGCACGCCCCTCAGGTATCGGCATCCAATCGAACACATCACTGCACTGATGGTCTGAAGCACTGACTGGTCCGGCATTCATTCGTTGGGCGTGATCACTTGTTGGCGGGAAAAGCTTGGGAACGGCGAGGAGAGGAGGTACATTTCTATTCTTCAGCAAAGAAACCACAGGCTGGTTCTGACAAGGGGTTTTACTTCTCAGAAACCCGAGTGCACGTGGCGCCGCATAGGGCTCCCAACATTGTCCCTTTTCGACAATTGCAAATCTTTCCTGCATTCCCGGGAAATCACTTAATGGCCGTATGAGTCATGCTCCTTTCTTGTCCTGCACGTCAGCGGACATGTCACTCTGTCGTCTCCTTTGGATAGGAGGCATTCATCACTGGAGGATAGCACTTCTCGACTGGAAGGGTGAACAAAAGAAAGAAAGCACTTCCTGCTATTTCCCGCAGGGGGACGTTTCTTTGTGTTTTTCCAGACGTTCTCTTGACAGGGTCAATTTGGCATTTGCAGGTTGTCCACAAAGCAAAACATGCTTACAAAACAGGATTCCTGGAAACAGGCTCACTTAGAGCCATTGGACCATCACCACATATTCACAAAACTTATCCATGCCCACAGGCGAACAATAGAGCGCGCAATTGCGGATGCTTGGTCATAACAGCCTCCTCCCCCGCCAGAAGAGTCTCGGAGGGCAGCAGTCCCAGCTGCTGCATGAAGAGACGACTTAATGGCCTGCACGTGAACGCTTGAAGCTCGCTGTTGCTTGTCGCGTTGTCTTGATTGTTGTAGGCCAAATTGCTCGAGCTGTCTGAAACTCAACCACATGTCGAAGCAAGCACTCGGCTCCCGTCTGAAGAGACCAGGTCAAAAGAAAACTGCCATTGTTGTTCGAGAAAAGCCCACACTCAAGACGTTAGGACCTACGTATTCCTAGAAAACCAAACGTGCTGCTTTACATAGTCACACATATACAAGCGCACGAAAAAAAAAAAAAACCTGATTATCAATTTGGATACATGGTGAGGAACATCTCGGACCGCTTAGAAAGAGCGGCTAAGCGCGTCCGCATTCCCATTTAACTTCCCCTTTTTGTATCTTATTTCAAAATTGTACTGCTGTAAAATCAAGCTCCACCTAAGAAGGCGACTGTTCTTCGATGTCGCAGTTTGCAGCCAAGCTAGGGGACAATGGTCCGTCTCTACGGTGAATTTGGCCCCTCCAAGATAGCACTGCAATTTTTGAATGGCCCATACAATGCAAGCGCACTCTTTCTCTGACGCGCAATAAGCCCTCTCTCTAGAACTCAGTTTTCTGCTCAAGTAGAGCACGGGGTGCTCATTACCGTCGTCATCTCTCTGGCAGAGAACAGCACCTAGCCCTCGATCACTGGCATCACACTGGACCGTGAATTCTCGGTCATAGTCTGGAGCTCGCAATACCGGACGGCTAATCAGCACAGCCTTCAGGTTTACGAAGGAGGCTTCCTTTTGTTCGTCCCAGACTACATTTGTCGGTTCTGTCTTGCGGAGAGCGTCGGTCAGAGGGCTAGCCAAAGCTGAATAGTTAGGGATGTAGTGATTGTAGTACCCAGTCAGACCTAGGAATGCTCGAATTTCCGTCTTCGTGCTCGGCCGCGGATAGTCTGCTACCGCAGAAATCTTAATCTCGCTGGGTTTCCTGAAACCTTGACCTACATTGTGACCCAAGTAGTCCACGGTCGCCCTTGCCAGGCAACATTTCTCGGCCTTTACGGTTAGTCCAGCTTGACGCAAAAGGCTCAGTACAGCTCTTAGATGTACCATATGGTCCGCCCATGAGTCGGAAAAAACCGCAATGTCGTCTAAATAAGGCACCGCGAATGTTTCACACCCCTTTAAAACCCTATCCATGAGTCGGGAAAAACAAAATGGAGCATTTTTGAGCCCGAAACTCATCATTGTTGGCTGGTAGCTGCCCGTCGGAGTGACGAAAGCCGCGTATCTGCTGGCGCGTTCAGTGAGCGGTACTTGCCAGTATCCTCGAGTAAGGTCCAGCGTAGTCACATATGCCGCTCTACTGACCTGTTCTACTCTCTCCTCAATATTCGGAATAGGATACACTTGATCCCTGGTGAGAGAATTTAGCTTTCGGTAGTCTACCACAGGCCTAGGGTCTTTACCTGGAGCTTCTACTAAGATCATAGGCGAAGCATAATCGCTTTCCGAGGGTTTTATTACTCCCAATTCCAGCATGCGAGTTACTTCCCTATCCAGAATTTCTCTTTGCCTTGGAGAAAATCGGTAGCACCTTGATCGCACTGGCACGTCTGAAGTCAGCTCAATATCGTGCTCAGTCAAATCAGTTCTGCCTGGCCTGTCCACGAAGCAGGCCTCAAACTCTGTTATTATCTCGCCCAGATCGGACAGCTGGGATTTCTTTAGTTCTCCTCTCTGCTCCGTCTTTTTGAGAAGCTCCCGAGCGTTGCTTCCTTTTCCGCTGAGGCAAATCAAGTTGTCCCCCATCTCCTCGGGAAGGTTTAACGTTAGATTTACCACGGCTTCCCTCTGCACATAAGGCTTCATAAGATTGCAATGATAAATGCGCACTTCTTTACGCCTACCGGGAATTTTCACTGCGTAGTTAGTGTTAGAAAGCTTTGCAACGACTTCAGCCGGTCCTTCCCACTGTACTTCGAGCTTATTCTGCCTTGAACTTCTCAGCAACATCACCTGGTCCCCGATACAAAACGTCCTTTGACGGGCTGTCTTATCATAGTACACCTTGGAACGAGCCTGGGCTGACTTCATGCTGGCCTCAACGAGTTCCTTAGTGTTATGTAAGCGATTCAAGAGGTTCAGAATGAATTCTACTACTGTTGGGTCTTCTCCGCGCCCCTCCCAGGCTTCGCGCACCATTCGCAAAGGTGAGCGCAGTGACCTTCCGTACACCAACTCGGCTGGGCTAAATCCAGTGGATTCGTGCGGCACTGACCGCAAAGCGAAAAGCGCTGCAGGCAGGCAGGTATCCCATTCGCGCTTGTTTTCATAGCACAGTCCCCTCAGGACTCGTTTGAGAACAGAGTGCCATCTTTCTACGCTGTTGCTCTGCGGATGATGGATCGAGCTCTGCACTACCTTAATGCCGCATCGCTCGAGAAATGAGGTGGTGAGGACACTCGTGAAAACGCTACCCTGATCACTTTGGACCTCGGAAGGGAATCCAACTCGTGCAAACACTGACAGCAGCGAATCCACTACACTCTCGGACGTCACCTCGCGCAGCGGAACAGCCTCTGGAAACTTTGTGGCTGGGCATAACATAGTGAGGATATAACGGTACCCTGACTCTGTCACAGGAAGTGGCCCAACTACATCTATTACTAACCGGTGAAACGGCTCGGTAATGATTGGTACTAACACCATCGGCGCTTTCCACTTATCTTGCGCCTTTCCAACCCGCTGGCACGTGTCGCATGACCGTACAAAATTTTCCGTGTCCTTAAAACATCCAGGCCAATAGTATTCTTGCAACAGCCTCTGCTTTGTTTTCTTTATTCCAAGGTGACATGACCACGAGCTGCCATGGGAAAGTCGCAGTAAGTCTCCGCGGTACTTTTGGGGAACAACTAATTGGTCCCGCTCTACTCCGCGCTTATCCTTGAATAAGCGATACAGCACTCCCTTTCTCATCTCGAAAGAAATATTGTTTGCTGTCTTAGTGGCGCGGTGGCGCTCCCTTATCTCCTGTATCTTGGGATCATTGGCTTGCTCTATAGCTAAGTCCTCTCGGGTTCCACTTAAAAGTCTCGTGAGATTACTAGACACTGGCGGCAAGAGGTTACTCTCAAGAACGTCCTCATTCCGCGTCTCATCAAGCTCACTTTCAAGTTGACATATCTGAGATGCCTCGCTCTCAAAGTTTTCTGACCTGCTATCTTCCACATCGACCACTGTTTTAACTGCCGTTTCTTCCGCTGTGGAATTTTCTGGTATGAGCAGTGTAGCTAGTTCTCGCGCCCTTGAACGTGTTAAGGCTTGCACAACTCTGTCTCCGAACAGGATGCCCCTCTTTCGCAGTAGCATGTCCGATTTGTTGGAGAACAAATACGGATAGCACTTAGGAAGCTTTCCTGAAACGGCAGCCTCGGTTGTTAATTCGCCGAAAGGGCCCTCGATGACCACGTTCGCGATCGGCAAGCACACACTCTGTTCCTCAACTACCTGTCGGATCCATGCACACTGTCCTGTATAGTCGGAAGGCGATACATACGCCGGATGGACAACATCCATCGTTGCGGCCGAATCGCGCAGTACCTTGCAAGGCTTCCCGTTGACTACTAGGTCATGCAGGTAGGGTTCTAAAAGCTGCATATTTTCATCGCAGTCCCTGACATACGAGAAAGCAATCTTTTCTTTCCGGCAGTTGACGGCAATGTGACCCTGCTCATTACACCTAAAGCATGTGAGCGGCTTCCTAGCCTCAAGCTTATTCTTTGTGTTCTGCACGTTGGTCACTTCCCCACTTTTCTCACTGCCGTCCTTTCTAGGGAATTTGCCTGAAGAAACCTTCATTTCTTCGTTTCCAACTCTAGCAAAGTGCCTTTCCTGACGGTTTTTCACACTGAACTTGGGATTGCGGGGCCTATCCACTGCTGGGTTGCTGAATTGTCGGCGCGAAGCATACTCCTCAATAAGTTCGGCAGCTTCAGTTGCCGACTTAATTTCGCCTCGGTCCTGTAACCAATTTCTTTCTTTTTCTGGGAGGCAGTTATAAAACTGCTCCAAAAGAATTCGCTCGACTACAGCGTCCCTATCACTGTAGGAATCTGTGCTCTTTAGCCACTCGCCCAAATTTACTCTTAAATTGTACAGGAATTCAGGGTAACTCTCGTCCCTGGACTTAGTAGCGTTCCGAAAACGTTGTCTGAACGCCTCGGCGCTAAGCCTATACTTTCTCAGAAGGCAAGCTTTGACCTTCTCGTAGTTGTCCGCGTCCTCCTTGCTTAGCCGCGCGACAACCTCCGCTGCCTCGCAGGGCAGAACCGTCAATAATCTCTGAGACCAAGTGTCTCGCTGGAAGGACAGTTTTTCGCAGGTTCGCTCAAAGTTAGCCAGATACAGACCGATATCCCCTGTTATCACATATGGCTGCATGTACTTTGACATCTTGAAATCTGCCTCCTTGTTGAGAAGAGGTACCGCTAGCTGGGGACAATTGCCCGACCTCTTGCTCAACTCTAGTTCTAATTTCCGGAGCTCAATTTCTTGGTCCAGCTTTTTTGCTTCTCTTTCACGCTTCTTTTCCTCTTTTTCCCACTCACGTTCGCGCTCCCTTTCCTCTTTTTCCCTCTCAAGTTCACGCTCACGCCTCTTTTCCTCTTTTTCCCGCTCTTTCTGCTGTCTGAGCTGCTCCTTTTTTTGACCGATGAGGTTCCATGCTTCACTGAGCTCCTCATCATCGGTTCCCAGATCAGTGATTGCCTTTATAATCAAGGGTTTTCGTGCCAAACCACTTGTATCAATTCCCAATTCCTCACACAATTGCAACAGTTCCGGTTTCTGCAGCTTTTGTAGGTCCATGATCGCTCCGAGTGTCGGCTACTTCCAAAACAACAGTGCAAACTACCAAACCTAAAGGCGTTTCAACACTTTTTACCAGTTCTAAAATCTAACCCTGTTCTAGAACCTGGTCCACATCAGAAGAAAAGCCAAGCACTCACCCACACATGCGATCGATGTTCCGAGCTGCTTTCTTGTTGGCCGATTGTTGCTCCTGCTTGTTGCTTGAGATGCCACCTCCGATCACTAGATGTTGTGGCTTGCAAATTCTGATCCACCTCCAATCACCAGATGTTGTGGCTTGTAGATTCAGATCCCACCTCCAGTCATCAGATGTTGTGGCTTGTAGATTCAGATCCACCTCCAATCACCAGATGTTGTGGCTTGTAGATTCAGATCCCAACGCTGGTCACCAGTGTTGGGGCTTGCAGATTCAGATCCTACCGCTGATCACCAGTTGTCGTGACGCTGGGGCTATGGCGACCCGGCCTTCACTTGGTAGCGTGCAGAGACTCCGGGTTGAAGAAGGACTGAATCTTCGAAGTTGGTAAAATATGTACAAGCAGGTTTAATGGCACTTTGAGAAACTTATTTACAAGATTATTTACACGAAAAAGAAGGGTACATCAGCAAAATGACAAGCGTTAAGAGTTCATAGCGAGAAGCGACTGGATGAGCCGTTTACCCAGGGCCCAGAGCGACATTTCGTGCTCTGCAGCGTCCTTAAAACCCCCCCTATGTCCAGCCCCTCTCTGAAGATGCTGACCAACCAAATCCAGGGCACGCCCCTCAGGTATCGGCATCCAATCGAACACATCACTGCACTGATGGTCTGAAGCACTGACTGGTCCGGCATTCATTCGTTGGGCGTGATCACTTGTTGGCGGGAAAAGCTTGGGAACGGCGAGGAGAGGAGGTACATTTCTATTCTTCAGCAAAGAAACCACAGGCTGGTTCTGACAAGGGGTTTTACTTCTCAGAAACCCGAGTGCACGTGGCGCCGCATAGGGCTCCCAACATTGTCCCTTTTCGACAATTGCAAATCTTTCCTGCATTCCCGGGAAATCACTTAATGGCCGTATGAGTCATGCTCCTTTCTTGTCCTGCACGTCAGCGGACATGTCACTCTGTCGTCTCCTTTGGATAGGAGGCATTCATCACTGGAGGATAGCACTTCTCGACTGGAAGGGTGAACAAAAGAAAGAAAGCACCTCCTGCTATTTCCCGCAGGGGGACGTTTCTTTGTGTTTTTCCAGAGGTTCTCTTGACAGGGTCAATTTGGCATTTGCAGGTTGTCCACAAAGCAAAACATGCTTACAAAACAGGATTCCTGGAAACAGGCTCACTTAGAGCCATTGGACCATCACCACATATTCACAAAACTTATCCATGCCCACAGGCGAACAATAGAGCGCGCAATTGCGGATGCTTGGTCGTAACACCGCATTCGTTTTCCCCGCGCCGCCGCTCGCCTACTGGCTGATCCGCGTCACGTGACTTCGCGTCGCCATATCCCTGCCAAGCACGTGCGTGGATTACGCGTCTTGCATGGAAGTTCCTCTTTTTCGATCGTTTCTCGCAGTGTACACGTGAGAAATTCTGCTGTGCCTCTGGTGCGGCACCAGGCCTGAGTCTAGAATTCCGTTTTCTAGGTGCCTGAACGAAAAGAGTGATCTGCACCAGTGGTAGGTGTGGCTTCACAGAACCGACCAGGAAAAATTCGTGCCATCAAGGAACACCTTGTGCGAAATACTCTGGTTCATTGGTTTGAAATTTTGTCCGTTTAGCCGCCAAAGAAGCGCACGAAGTATTCACCGTGAACATGATTCGCCTAATGGCAACATGTGTTTACCTTCCAATGCCGTGTGCCGCACATGCGCAGCAATAAGTAGCGTCCATTTTACTTGCGGAAGTTTGCAAAAGCTACCCTCAAATTAAGTTAAATATCCAGCCAGACGGCATCAGATACATCTATATTCAGTTCTGCGAAATCACATACACTCTCAATGTTCGTGTGCGGATCGATGACCGCCCGCAATTCTTCCCTTTTTATTTTTATTGTTAATGTAAATGTACATAAAGCTCTATGCACAGATTTATTAGTTATTTATTTCTAGTTGTAGGTTAAAGAAACTCAGGTGTTGGAAGTTTCCGGAACTCTCCACTGCGTTGTCTCATTGTATGAGCCGCTGCGGGACGTTAAACCCCATAAACTAAACCAACCAACCATAGTTGTGTGTTCGCAGCTGGAAACTTTTTGCAAATGTGTGTCAACCAGAGATGCCATCAATGTGCGATGTCATTTTAATTTTGAAGGCAGTTATTGAGCGACGTTCTAGCAAATTGGCGGCACGAGACGTACGCCGATGAAATAACATAGATGCCATTATACAATGAAAAGTACAATATTCACAACCGCGCGGGGATAGCAATCATATAGCAGGCCTTTTTTTCTGTCGAAAATGGGTGCGACCAGCGCGTTACTTTTCCTTCACCTAATGACAGTGTCGCAAAAGAATTAAGTTCACGCAAAACAATATGCTTCAACAAAGCCTGCTTGGCGTTCTTGGAGCAGCGACGGCGATACTAAATGGTATGTTAGTCTATTTGCGCTGTCTCGGTGAGCCTGCTGCTCCAATGTGTCAGAGCACAATAAACTCTGCACCTCGTTCGTGTCTTTACCTTGTTTAGCACAGCGGCGCCAGCGGCAGCATTCTTAACAATATACGCACACGTTCCTACGAGCTTCGCAGACATGCTATTTCACACTTCGTCAATTTATAATATTGTAACACATGTAACGTCACTACACTGCCCGTAAAATACAAGTTGATCCAAAAAACCGGCGATTTACAAGAGCAGGCGCCCTGAAGTTTTCGTCGGTTCACCCACACACTTAATCTTTTCCCATCGATTGCGGACTGAAGTAATAAAGTTAGTGACCACATAATCACTGGTGGCATTGTTCTGAATAAATATACCAGAATCTTTCAGTTTTGCTAACTTCAAAAAAATGTTAGAAGACTACGAATGTGGTCACTCGCCATTAAGACGGCGGCTGGGTCCGGTGGTCTGGAAGGAAAATGGCGCCCGCGGGCACCGTTACGGTACTCTGAAATTTTCCAGTGACTCTCTTTCTAGTTCCAGTGACTCTATGATTCTATCTCTTTCTGCAGGGAGGATTGGGGAGGAGGAAAGCGTGACCAAACCCGCGTCGGCGAGGAAAAGGGAGAGGGAGAGAGAGCAGAGCGAAGCTGAGCGCCGGACTCGGGCTCGGCGTTCGTGTAGCAAAATCGGCCTACGCCGAATGCACTGCAGCGTGCCAGAGTCGGCGCTCCTGTCTTATCTTACTCCGTGGTAGATACGTTCTCACGGCTTTGTTGAAGTGAGGATATATATCGATGTCGGGTGGTCGCCTACTACGTAGCTGTAATGTGGGTAGCTTCTGTAGTAATAAGAAAGTGTGATGTGTCAGAAGCACAGTTAAAAATTAAGGAAGTGAAAGCGAGCACTGCGTATGTGAAAAGGGAGCCCGCAAAGGGTGCTGCGGACGGGGGGCATTATTAACGTTATTATCTAAGTCATGCCTGAATTCAGGCGAAGCTTGTGTGTATCGTCCATAACTCTTTGAGTAATATCTTTATTATTTCATGTACAAATCCGGGTTCATGGCGGTGAAAACGTTTATTAAAAGAGTTACATGGAGACTGCTCTGGGGTCAGGGTTTAGCGCCCTTCCCCTCACAAACACTGGGTGGAGTCCCTAGTACGGGTATTCTAGTACACTGTTGACTGTAGTACGGGACTGTAGTGGCTTCCGCTGCCACCATTGCTCGTTTGACCAGCGCCTTTTAGGCTTTCAGGTCGAAGCAGGCGAGTAGGGTCGCCTCCCAGTTCTCCTGAGTGGGATTTGTCCTGGTCAATATGGGGCATGTCTCGATTAGTGTTTAACTGTGGTGTAGTGAGCCTGACCCCATGGTTTACTGGTTGTTTATGAGCTCATGACTCACTGACCGCTTTAATGGTCTCGCTTCGAAATTGATTAGAGTAAATTAGTTAGCTGTGATTAAAAATTGAAATTCGCAGTACATCTTCAATTATATATCGTTAAATAACGTACGTCGAGTATAATCGTACTACTAATTAGTTGCGACAAAAAATTGAACTTACGTAGAGCATCAATTAAATCATATTGTTGAATAGCTCTTGTCGAGTATGACTTCCCTGGATTAATTATGAGCCTTAATTTCTGTAATTACGTTCATTCTGATATACCTTCACAATTTGATAATTAGCGGCAATTAAGATGCAATTAGTCTAGTGCAATTATACTCGACGTAAGTAATGCCACAATTTTTGCACTTGTGGTCATATACTCGAGATAAAATACACAGCCACTACAGGTACATTCTGTTACACATATGTTATTTAATATTTCGGCCGGTGCACGCACGCGCGCGGTTCAGACTAAAGTCACTGAAACTGTAGTACCGCAACCAAGGAGGTTTAAAAATAAACTTCTGAAGCGGAGGTCTCCTATACCTACTGTAAGGCCGCGGTGGCCCTTTCTTTAATGTTTCGGCGCGCGCGCCGCAGAAAACGGCGATGGAATGTTCTCCAAGCTACGAGAAAGCGACGTGACCGATTACGTCATCTCGGCCACCGCGCTGCGCCTCCTCGCCCTCGTCGCCATGCGCGGAGTCAAGCGTGCATTCCCCCGCACGTGCTGACCTTGTTCGAGAAAATTCGAGGCCTCTCCAGAAGGCCAAGGGGGGAAGGCATAGCTTTGGCAGCGCTAAGCTGTTTTCCGTTCCTCCTCCGCGCCTAGAAGGCTCGGCGCTGGCTATTTAAGAGCGCGCCGCGCAGTTACTGACGGTTCTGGTTCTGATTCGATTCTCGCTCGGAGAAGACAGCGTAGCAGGCAGGCCCCGACTGAGAAGTCGTAAAAAGAGCGATGCGCTCAGTTCGATGTTAGTTTTTAGCTCAGTCTCTTTTGTAAAGTGTGTCGCCTCTCTGTCTCACGTGTAACTAAGTTTTGTGTACCCCGTGGTTCGTGTTCTTGTTATATAAAGTTAATTTTCGTTTTGTTACGGGAAGTTCGTCGGCCTTCGTCTCAGTGTGAACTACACGTCGCCTGCCGAATCGAGGAGCACCTTGCAGAGGTGCGGAAGATTTAAAGAAGAGACAAGAAGAACCTTTGACGTTTTACTGGCGCAGTCGACAGTACGATTCGGCAACTGCAGCACTCCGCAAGCCCAGCCCGTTACCGCAACGTTATCGGCGCTCACCGAAGTCTGCCGGCCGTTCAAGGTGGAAGAGCTTCGTCGCGTGCAAAGACCTAGGGACCTCAAGAGGAGACGGTCAGAGGCAGCGGCGAGTAGGAGTGCCCACCAGCGAGGAGCGGCGCGGCAAGGAGGGAGCAAGCGTTGCTGAGGTGCCAAGATCTCCCGGCTGTTCGGGGTAGGAGCTTCGTCGACGCGTGCAAGGACCCAGGGACCCCCAGCGGTGACGGTCAGAGGCAGCGACGATCGGAAGTGCCCCACAGGGAGGAGCGACGCGGCGAGAAGGGCGGAACCGTTGCTCAGGTGAGCGGGATTTCTTGCGTCCGTTGGTGTGCGTGGCTCAGGCATTAGGAGCGGGAGGTGCGCGGTGTCGACGTGTAGTTAGTTAGGTTAGCAAACATGAACACCAGAAAGTCAGTGTTTTCCGGATGGACCAGAGTGTCCGTAAGAGTCCCCATAGCCTCACTGAGACGGAAGAATTGCGTAACAAAGACGAATAGTAAGGACCTAGCGAAGCGTCGAGAGGCAGAGGCGAAAGCAGAAACAGAATTAGAAATTAGAAAGATGCAGGCAGAATTGAGAAAGTAAGAACTAGAAACTCAGAGTGATAGCGGAGGCAGAAGCTCGAAAGGTACGAGCAGAGGTCCAATTATTGGAAAGAAGACGAATGCCTCGTGGTTTCCAGATTGAAGCAAGTAAAGTAGAAGAAACTAAAAAGAACCCTTCGAAAGAGAGGCCCCGAACTGTACTTGAAGGGAGCGTGTCGGGTGACGAAGCGGCCTTGCCGGCCGACACTGCCGCGAGCACTACGCCGGCGGAAACAACCTTCGCCAGAGCGAGCGATGCTGTCGGCGTGCGCGGTGCGTTACCGGCCAGCGAAGTAAACGACGCCAAAACATCGGTTGTAGTTTTCCCAATAGAAGTGCCCGCGTGCGATCAAATTACCAAGGGCGTCAGCGTCCCGTCAGGTGCACCGGAAAGCGCGCGGCAGCAGAAGACCGAACTAAAACTCGCTGTAGACGAGGTAATCGAAGAACGTAAAGCGGCAGCGTGTTTACAAACTGATCCTGACGCGTTAAATGTAGCAAATGCGGCTGAAACAGCGGCACCGGGCGTGAGCGCTTATCAAGAACAGGGCGCCACAGTTGATGCGATCAGCGAGATCCGCGTCTTACGTTGACCGCTGAAGATGCTGTTTGTAGGGCAGAAGTCCCAGCAGCTGTCACGAGCATCAAAGTCAGCACCGCAACAGACGCGGAATTGGCCGCCACTAGCACTCGTGAACCCGAGACGCTCAGTAAAGCAACGAGTCCCCCATTCGAAGGCGAGTGTTTAGCATGCTGCATTGTTGCAGACCTACACGAGCCGCATGATGCCGCGCCCCTCCTTAGCTCTAACGAGTGCCGAGACGAAACAAATTCTCCACTTGAGCCTGAGCAGCGTTGCGCCGGCGGGCGTGAGCGGTCCTGCTCATCTGTGCATGAAAGTGCGTGCGCTCGCGAGCATGGAGTGGCAAGCGAAGCGTGCAAGGAACACTTGCCAGACTTGACCACATGTGATGCGTGCGGAACTACAGGATCTGGGACTTGCTGTGAACGTTTTGCATGCTGTGCAGTGACTGTGCGCGAAAGAAGTGCTTTTGAACTTTGTGCGCCAGGAACTGCGACTGGCTTTGGACATCATGCATGCCGCGAAGCGACTATGAACAGAAAGTGTGCATGTGGACCGTGTGCCAGCGGACAAAGGGCCGCGGCCTTTAGTATGTATTTGGTTTGGCTGGGCAAAAAAGCCCAGCAATCCTCTTATGGTGGGGCGTGTAAGGCCGCGGTGGCCCTTTCTTTAATGTTTCTGCGCGCGCGCCGCAGAAAACGGCGATGGAATGTTCTCCAAGCTACGAGAAAGCAACGCGACCGATTACGTCATCTCGGCCACCGCGCTGCGCCTCCTCGCCCTCGTCGCCATGCGCGGAGTCAAGTTTGCATTCCCCCGCATGGTCCCGGCCCTCCTCCTCGCTTCACGCGGGAGGGCCGCACGTGCTGACCTTGTTCGAGAAAATTCGAGGCCTCTCCAGAAGGCCAAGGGGGGAAGGCATAGCTTTGGCAGCGCTAAGCTGTTTTCCGTTCCTCCTCCGCGCCTAGAAGGTTCGGCGCTGGCTATTTAAGAGCGCGCCGCGCAGTTACTGACGGTTCTGGTTCTGATTCGATTCTCGCTCGGAGAAGACAGCGTAGCAGGCAGGCCCCGACTGAGAAGTCGTAAAAAGAGCGATGCGCTCAGTTCGATGTTAGTTTTTAGCTCAGTCTCTTTTGTAAAGTGTGTCGCCTCTCTGTCTCGTGTAACTAAGTTTTGTGTACCCTGTGGTTCGTGTTCTTGAATTTTCGTTTTGTTACGGGAAGTTCGTCGGCCTTCGTCTCAGTGTGTTTGTGTGTGAACTGCACGTCGCCCGCCGAATCGAGGAGCACCTTGGAGAGGTGCGGAAGATTTGAAGAAGAGAGAAGAAGAACCATTGACGTTTTACTCCTACCAATGGGCGGAGGTGAAGCGGTGCAGCCATGTTGCCATGGGCAAGAAACTGGAGCCGCATCTTGTCCGCCGGGCTTGATGCCTTGCCCCACCATGGTGTTTAATTAGGTGATCATTGATGGTAGTTAATTATTAATAGAGGTTGTAATAGACACTGTAGAGGTAATTAATACAAATAATAACAATTATGACTCATCATGACTGCTAATGACGACGAAACGACCAGTATGCCAAACGACGACTTGGAATGACCGCAACTGACTGGAAACGAGCAAAAATGCTTAGCGATGAGTGGAAATGACTACAATTATGATCGACTACAATAACCAGTCGAAGCAATCCGCCGTGAAGTGAGTCGAACATAAATGTTCCCAGAATTTTAGCTGCCAGCTTTCCCGCCGAGCAGCCCGCTCCCACATACTTCGCACATTTGTGTCCTTGGAAATCTATTTAGAAAAAATAGGCAGTGGCTTACCTCTGCTATGCCTGGATACACGTAGCGCAAAGCGCCCGCGGCAGTGCGCTCTGGGAAGATTCAATCTTCCGGGCCTCTTCAGCGGCCGCTCTGGGAAAGCGTTTTGTAGTGCCGGTACATCGCGCGCCCCTTGGCGAACACAACCAGCATTTCATAGAATGCATTAAAGTTCACCGGCGTTCTATAATTCGTCTATAGGAAAGGAAAGGCGCAGTATCTGTCCCTCGCGGAATCCCGCTATCATTTTCACTGTATACAAGAATTATTAAGAGCGTTTCACGATCCGGGGCGTGGGGCTCTGCGACAGGGATGCCAGACCTGCTCGAAATTTATTTTCGAGAGTGTATGGAGCGGTTTATTGCCATACAAAAAGTGGTTGCAGAACCTCTCGAATGGCTCTCAAGGGTAGAGCCTTTGTTGTCGGTGCGGGAGTTTTAAAGCGACGAGTCTAACACTGGCTGATCATGACATTCATTCATGCACATTGCCTTGTGCGCCTTTTTCATGTTTTGATGGGATTTTCCTTTTGTGTTATGTCGTGTACCAAAACCAGACAATAAAGGAAAAAAATATCCAGGGCGTGGCGCAGTGGCAAAGCGCTGGGCTGAGGATCCAAGGGATGAAGGTTCGGTTCTCCGGTGGAAAACAAGGTATATTAATTATTTTTTAGTATCGATTTAATGATGATTGGACATGACTTCTGGTTGTCCCGAAATAAACACAGCGCGATGAAACAGGACACAGGAAGAAGACACAAGACGGGACTGGCGCTGACTACCAACTTTATTGCATGTACAGCTGAAGCATGTTTTATATCTTCCACAAAGGGCCACGTGGGTACAATCACCTTCTGCAAAGGGAACACTTTAATCAGATACTATATCACTACACTTTCCTGATGAGGATACAATATCAATACACATAAAATATAAGATAGGCGACAACGCACGGTGTGAAAGAAACATGAATCTGCCCCCAAAATCAGGACCAGGGACGTAACGTAAAAAAAAAAAAACGATAGACACGGATGACGGTAATCATAGACATAACAATCTGAAAGTTAAATGAAAAAAAAATGGTGCGTGTAATGAGTCTGAAACAACACTTTCAGGCAAAATGCCAGTCAATTGCCAAAAATTTTAAAAAGTACTTAAAAAGTAAAGACAGCATCATTGTCAGGCAGATAGCCAGTCAAATGCTAAAAAACAAAACAAAAAACAATAACCAACGCCAAACAATTAACACGGCTAAACAGCTAAAACCATTAACAGATGAAGCAAAGACAAACGGGTGACATTAAAAAAAAACACGTGATCAAACCGTGCTTCCAATGCACTACAAAACACCTACACAAACAGAAAGAATTAAATGACAAAGACAGGCACATTAAAACAAAAATTCTATACGCGTACACCGAAATGCCTAGTCGAAGTTAAAACGCAGGATCCTAGCACTCTCCACGAACGTCACTTCTTTCTCCTGAAGGGAAATTGAAGGGATGCTGATGCACGCGTCCGCAGCCTTTTCAATGAAAAAACCTTCAATCACCTCTCTTTCTATTTTGCTTCTTGCGGTCGCGAGAAATTTTATGTCGGATAACAAAGGCCGACATTGATGGTCGGTTTGATTACAGTGCTGTGCCATGTGGCTTCCAGTCTTATTTTTTTTACGTTCAAGGTGTGTTCTACAGCTCTTTCGTTAAAACATCGCCCGTCTGGCCAATGGAGGAAGGCAAGGGCTCTTTTCTTCCTCCATGGGCAAGGGCCTCTCCTAAGTTGTTTCCTTCCTCCATGGGAGGCTATGTCCATGGTCAAGAGTACAGTGAACTAGAATATTCTAGTTCACTGTAGTCAAGTCTCCCGCCTACAGGGACTGGATTGGATTGGACTCGATTGTACATGGTTTGGATTGGACACGATTGGATTGAATCGGACAGGATTGGTTCGATTGTATTTCACTGAACTGAGCTGTACTAGTCTTTCCAGGGACGATAACTGTACTTTATTGGACTGGATTGGTTGGTATTGGATTAGATTATACTGGATTGAATGGGATTAGACGACAGGATTGGAGAGGAGTAGGCAGCCCAGCGCCAGGCACACATGCTTTTGCTACGTGTATCCTGGTCATGGAGGATGAAAAAAACTAGGAGGGAGAGCATGCAGTCTCCGCAAGCCAACCTCCTCTGATCCTTCTCTCTCCTGCGCGCATGATTCTTGGAAATTTAACCAACATAGTTGTCAGACTCGAAAGCAGCAAGGTACATGGTATTCTTTAGTGACTTTGGATGCCCCAGCGGACAGCCTACTGGAGTGGACTGCCGAAAGTTTTGTTTACAACTGTTGCATTGTACTCCGTGTTTATAGGCACATTGATGAGAACTGCAGGTGACCTTTTCATCCTAGGTTTCGTCAGAGAGACTACGAATTCGACATAACATTGCATTCCTGGGGAACTATAGCTTCAGCACAACAATGTGTATTTGAGGTCTGTATTTCCTAAATAAAACAGATGACTTTTGCCTTGAACAACACATGCACATGCCCTGACAAACGTTTCGTTTCTCGAGGAGTGCTTATAACAGGATACTCACCTGCAGGTATATCCGTATAGTTCTAGCATACAGGCACGCAGCATTTCATAAGCTTGTTGTTTGGCTAGTTGGTTTGATTCCATTCTTGCGGGACTCAGCGCACAAAAAGGCGAAGCATAAAAACACAAACGACGACAGGACGAAACGATGATCATGCGCTTCGTCCTCTCGTCCTTCTTGTTCTTGTGCTTCGTCTTTGTGCGCCGAGCCCCACAGGCATTTCATATGGCGCAGTTGAGGGGACCCAGCCATACGTCGCGAAATACACGGGTGCACTGTGTGGCGGAGAGGCAGCCCATACGGCATCGGCCCGTCTAAAAGTCTATGTTCCATCCATTGTCTGCTCGCAGTGCGCGCCTCAGGTTTTTAGTGCAGGTGTCGCGTAGCGAAGGCATTCCTTCAGAGCGGAGCGTGCGAAACCATAGAGGAAACTCAATGTGCGAAACCGCAGCCGAAACCAGCTACCGGCTACCGCTTGCCGTGTCACGTGACGGATAATTTCACATGATGCTTCTCACTTTCTATGACTAGGCTTCACTTTCCCGCCGTGGCGGTCCCTCCTAGTTTTATTCTTCCTCCCTGATTCTGGGTCCCTATTTTCGACACATATGGCCGCCGTTCGGAGCCATGTTGTTTCTTTGATTGGTTGTCAAAAAGTGACGTGTTTCAAATTTGTGGCGCGAAATTGCGAAATGGCTTTTGGAGGTGCTGTAAAAATGACGTGAGCGTGAAAATAGATATTTAGCAGCGCTATTCATGCTATAAGTAATTGTGGAGGGAAAACGAAGGTATAGATAGTAGAGAGGATAGCACCTACGCTTGTATTACGAATGGGGTGAAATGAACTGCCCACTGTCAAGAGCCGCTTCCTGAAATCTGATTGGCTGACGTTACGCGGCGGGAAATACGTCATGCCACGGCCGGTCTCGAGGGAGAGCGCGCGCTCTTTCTTACGGCCTTCTCAATCGCCGCGGAAGCAATGGGAACGTTTCTCCTTGAGTTACGCTCTCCGCCGCCGCAAGGGGCGCGACCTGCTCACTGTTCGCTCCGCGTCTACCTCAGTGGCGGCGGGTGGCTTTTGCCTGGTTTCGCGCTGTCGCTCACGGGTTTCGTGGTGAGTGCAACCCCGAAATGAAAGGACACAGAAGGTAGATGCTGCAGCTGCATGTCGTCATCTACTACATACGTGAACGGAGTCTTTATTATATTTACGCTGTCGCTCAGCAAATGTTCGACAAGCATATGACATACACTGCGGCATGGTAGCTACGTTTGTCCATTTAAGTCCGAATTTTCCCCAAGCCTGTACAAGAATAGGAATTAAAAAAATCTGAACGAGCAGTGATCCCATCGAAGCTTCTTCAAGGCTAACATGACAGAAACTCGTCTGCGTCTTTTAGCGCTAGATGCAAAACCATCCATGTAGCACTGAAGATTAAAATAATTTCATAAAAATGTAATGCAAATTGCAAAATGATTGCATGATATAAAGTATTAGTATAACATTCAAAGTAAACGTTGTAGGGTTGAGTTTTAAATGTTATTACAATTCATATATTGGCCATTGTGTTGTATTATAAACATTATTTTAATTTCGCAAATCAACGTTGGTTTACTGAAATTTTTACATGATATTAAGCCTATTATGAAAACAATAAAAAATGGTTGATATTCATGACATAACTTGTGCTGGAAGTGGCAAAAAGATGCCAATAAATTATGAAGATGATTGCAGTGACTTACAAATGAGTTCACCTGCTATATCGAAAGTATGCAAGAAACTTCTAAAGCGTTAAAGAAGGACACTATCACTGAAGACACATTTCAAGCCCTATATAGCGCCCCATTGAGGCTCTCTTCGGGAAAGTATAAGGCTAATGTGCGGAAGGGGACGACATGCTAGATACGAGGGCCGTAACAGCTATCGGCACTTCACTACATTGTCAAGACGGACGTTCCAACTGAGAGCAAAATCAAGGCACCTTCCGTCGATGCAAAAAAAAAAAAAAAAGAAATCCTTTCTGCTGTGCCACGTCAGTAACCGAGGAACTGATGGCATCTCCTGCCATCCCATAGTCACATATTCCGGTTTAGCTTACGTCGATGGATATATTGTTAAATTAATCAACTTCGGGTGTGACGCTTACGCTATTTTTCTTGAAACTAGCGAAAGAAGCAGCCCCATGTAAGTACACTCTTCTACGAGGGCAATATTCTAGTGGACTGCATTTCCGAAACCAGAGCTCGTTGCCCTATTGGACAAGCTTCTTTTTTTTTTTTTTTGAAAACGCTGCCGTGCTCCACTACACACAAATGTCCTCGAAGTACTTAAGATCCTGATTTTCTTAGCACTTGAGAATTCAACACTGAGTTGCCCGAAAGGAATTGACAACAGCCATGTTATTAGGTCCGCTTCTTTGATATTTGAAAATTTTCTCAGAATTCTTGTTCTCAATTTATTATACCAGGAAGGTGACAGAGAAGAACGAGAGGCCAACTCCTTATGTGCACAAATCGTGCAGGAAGATTTTGAGACTGAATTTTCTAGACGCAGGTCGCATTTCGATGAATTGATGAATACATCTTCTGCCTTTCAACATTTGTTTTGAACGAAGCTATAGAATAGCCCACTCCACTAGACAAGTGAAATTTTAACTATATGAGTAAATTTTTGTTCTTTACTCTGAATCTGAGACGCGCCTTTTCGCCGGTGCCTCTTTTGATCTACTAAACGAAAACGGTAGCGGTTGACAGAATCTCCACGCAACAGTTCACCATGCACTCACGTTAGGTCGCGCTACACCTGCTTACAATATTCAAAGGCACATTGCAAATCCTGGTAAATTTATTTTTGTACAAATCTTAGGGGCAAGAAATGTTGAAGTGTACCCGAAACTTCATTCGACCGTGCACGGCCGCACTGACGAAGGCGCGCGCGCGCGTGAGTGGATTGTTGTCTGTTTTGTAGGCAGTTTAGTGCGTGGTGAAGTAATCTAAGACATCTTGTTGTACTTGCAGAAGGCACTGAAACGACGTCAGAAGGGTGCTTTTCAGCTTCGCAACCATTTAGAGGATTGATAATGAAGGTGCAAATCTACAGCCGCACGAGGGTCCTATAGTTGCCCTCCCATTGCAATCGCTTTGCCCTCATAGAGAAACCATCGATCCGCGTGGTTGTTGCCAAACGCATGCAATGGCGGTCTGCCAACTCAAGCGGTTGATCTGCGCAAGACGAGGCATTTCAGAGAGGGCACTGCGATGCTTTCTAATTATTTTTCTGGACGGTTCGTGGGTGCAACCTGAGGGCGGCATATGGTGCGGTGGTTGAGCAGGAACTTCGCACGGCAGCAAGCTAGAAATCACCAAAGACTGCCTCAGACGTCGACCTTAAACACTGCTTTTTTGTCTAGCACTATGCACTCAGTGCAATGTTAATGAATTGAAGAGCCTTCCCACGATTAAGGTGTGTGTGTGTGTGTGTGGGGGGGGGGAAGGAGCAAGCAAAGCTACTGACAGCTTCTATTTTAATAAAGGGTTGTATGTGCCATGTACGTGGCCCACGTTTGCTTGCCACGTGTGATGCGTTTCATGTAAAGTTTTGTTTTGGTTTGCATTTTGCTTACTTTTTAGAAAACATTAAGTGCTCCGGAGGAAGTTATGACGGCACGCTCTAAACATATGATGTTGTTTATTGACATTTTGTGTTGATTGCTTTTTAGTACAACCAAAAAATAATCAATCTCCCTTTATTGATTGGCATTTTACCGTTTCGATAGTAAGGAATACGCGCGCGTTGCGCCGCCCTAGCTTCATAACACGATTTCCTCAGTCATCCTTCGCTTTCGGTCCTTATTCTCCCTTTATCCCCCTCTGCACGTGTACAGTAGCCTATACTGGGCATCCCCTATTTAACCGCCCTGCTATTCCGTTCTTCTGTTTCTCTTTCTCGGAAAACTGCCGCGTTTCGCAGAAGCCTTTCACGCGCCAGCGCATGCTAATTTAACCGACGAAGTGTAAGGCCTAGCGTGTGCCTTCCACTTTGTCGCTTGAGCGCGCGTTCGTTCGTGCGTGCGTGCGTGTGTATGTGTGTGAAAGACACGCACTCGCTCGCGCACACACATACTCTCTCTCGCTCTCTCTGCGCTGCTTTTCGCGCTCTGCACAATTCAAGCCGACGCAAGCTGTTAGAAACTTAAGCAGACTTGCTAACCTGACAGTATATATAGCTGGTGTAAAGAAGACAAAGAACGGAAAACGCTGCGGCATCGCCATCACCATCGCTTGTCTCCGGCGCCCATCCCTCGTGCTGAAGCTGTGCCCTGCGGCTGGCAATTCGACCCTGCTGTGCCCGAATTACTGGCAGCGCTAGACGTTCAAACCAACTATTAAATCCACATTTCACTTGGTGGAGGTCAATCTGAGGTTCCCTGTACCCATCTCGCCCTGGAACTTCGCAGCAGAACGTTGACTACCCCAATGACGGAGCCTACTTCATTGCACCTACCTCCGCCCGTCCCCTGCACAGGTGCGCTTCGTCAACGGGACCCCGCTACCTTCAGTGGAAGCAGCGATGACGACGTCGACGATTGGCTGACCACTTACGAACGGGTCAGCCGTCACAATAACTGGGACGACAATCGTGAGCTCAATAATGTCATCTTTTACTTGAGCGACGTCCCTAATCTGTGGTTTCGAAACCACGAGTCGGACTTTACCACCTGGGCGAATTTCAAGGCGAAATTTTCTGATGTCTTTGGCCGCCCCGCCGTCCGAAAACTCCGCGCGGAACAGCGTCTTCGGTCGCGACTGCAGCTGCCCGGTGAAACGTTCACCAGTTACATTGAGGACATTGTTGATATGTGTCGTCGCGTTGACCCGACCGTGACCGAGGCCGTTAAAATACGTCATGTCCTCACAGGAATTGATGACGGCGCTTTCAACATGCTCATCGCGAAAGGCCCCACTACGTTCAAGGAAATCTACGACCTCTGTCAAAGCTACGACGAGCTCCGGAAGGAGCGTGTTTTGATTCGCCAGCCTCATACATCACTTGCTGGACTAGCCGCGGAGGGGGAGTCATCTAGCCTCTCTGAAGACATCAAGGCTTTTGCACGCCAGGAGGTCGCGCGACAACTGTCCCTGCAGCCATATGTTAAGGAGTCGTCAACAACTGGCCTTGTTCCGGAGCTTCGCCGTGCAATCCATCAGCATGTATCTGAAGTCCTCCCTAATCCTGTTCCTCTATCAGCTCCGGTCGCACCCTCAATGCCGTTCCCCACGCCCACAGTTTCATCGTCCGGCGTTGCGCCACTGAGCTACGCTGCAGCATTCGCGTCGGCTCCTCCTCAAGTATTGCGTCGCACGTATGCCGAAGTCACTTCAAGTCCACCGCCTGAGCCAGCATATGCCTATGCTTCGCCCCCCATGCGGTCAGCACCAACAGCTTTTGCTCCCCCCTTGCTTCCGACAAGATCAGATCCGTGGCGCACTTCAGACAACAGGCCTATTTGCTACCACTGCGGCATCCCTGGGCACACTACACGCTACTGCCGGCGCCGAATAAATATGGCCTTTGCTGCACGGCCTGCGCCACCTTATTTGGCCCCCCGGTTCCCAGTCCTATCGGGTCCTCCAACAGCACCCCCTGATCCTCCGGACTTCCTGCCTCGTTGTTCGCCATCACCACGTTGCCGCTCCATTTCGCCAATGCGCCGACGACGCACTACCCAGCCGGAAAACTAACCGCCGCAGTTCGCGAGGCACGGACTGCGTATTCGACAGGATTTCAAAGTCCTCGTCTTAACCCCGCGAATGTTATTCCTGTCATCGTTGAAGGTGTTCATACTCTTGCGCTCGTCGACACCGGTGCCGCTGTATCAGTTATCAGCCTAAACCTCTGCCGCTCTATCCGAAAGGTGACTACGCCTCTCGAGGGACTATCGCTTCGTACCGCATCCGCTCACAGTATACAGCCGACAGCTATCTGCACTGCTCGCGTCGTCATTGCTGCAGCCTTGTACATCATCGAATTCGTCGTTCTCCCCACATGTTTTCATGACGTCATTCTCGGCTGGGATTTCCTGTCCCAGCATCATGCTATCATTGACTGCGCCAGTCCTCAAGTAGAGCTTATTGAATCGAGTGATGCACCGTCTGATGCCCTGCTCCACGAGCCGTGTCCTCGTTTTGCGACCAAACTCCTCGTAGCTCATGACACAACCATCCCACCCGTTAGCGCTGTTCTGGTTCCCCTCACTGCCTCTTTTACCACCGCCGCGACAGTCCTCTTTGGCCCTCTAACGTTGTCTGCCGCCGCCGCTACTTACCGCTGCCGTTTGCCGTCCTTGACATGAAAAACGGCGCTAGCACACTCCTGGTAGCCAATCCTCTTGCGTCTCCCGCTATGTTGATCGAAGGGGAGTGCTTAGGCCGCATCGAGCCCGTGGATCTTCTGTTCGCCTTTGATGATGTGTCATTCCCTGTTTGCCAGGTTGATGCCTTGACCCCAACTCGTGTGGCTTCCGATCCGCTACAGCGGGACCTTTTTGACCATTCTGTGGACAGCGCTCTAGAGCCGCGCCACCGCGAGCAACTTCTTGACCTTCTACACCAATTCCGCTCCTCCTTCGACATCCCGCAATCTTCCTTGGGCCGCACGACGACTGTTTCCCACCTCATCGACACTGGCGCTCATCCACCTCTCCATCAGCGGCCGTATCGTGTGTCCCCGACTGAGCGTCGTGTTATTGCCCAACAAGTCGATGACATGCTCCAACGCGGAGTAATTAGAGAATCCTGTAGCCCATGGTTGTCTCCTGTGGTCCTAGTTAAAAAGAAGGATGGCTCCATACGATTTTGTGTTGATTATCGCCGCCTCAACAAAATCACTCGTCGTGATGTGTACCCCCTCCCACGAATCGACGATGCCCTAGACTGCTTGCAAGGCGAAGAATTCTTTTCCTCACTCGATTTACGCTCCGGGTATTAGCAAGTGTCCATGGCAGAGGCGGATCGTCCTAAGACCGCCTTTATTACTCCAGACGGACTATACGAATTTATTGTTATGCCATTCGGACTCTGTAACGCCCCAGCCACATTTGAAAGAATGATGGACACTGTACTGCGCGGCCTGAAATGGAACATTTGTTTATGCTACCTCGATGATATCGTCGTCTTTTCAACCGACTTCCCGACCCACCTGACTCGACTTAGCCAGGTCTGCACCTGCCTAACCCGCGCCGGTCTTCAACTGAACCTCAAAAAGTGCCGCTTTGGTGCCCGCCAGCTCACAATACTCGGACATGTTGTGTGTAAAGATGGAGTTCTGCCTGATCCTGAGAAGCTGCACGCCGTCGCTGACTTTCCGAAACCGACCACTTTGAAACAACTGCGAAGCTTCGTGGGCCTCTGCTCGTACTTTCGTCGTTTTGTTCGGAATTTCGCAACCATCATAGCCCCCTTACACAGCTCTTGAAAGGCACCCTAACCTCTCCTCTTGGTCGCCAGCCTGCGATGATGCATTCGCGACACTGCACAATGTTCTGACGTCACCGCCAATCCTTCGCCATTACGACCCTACTGCACCTACAGAACTTCACACCGATGCCAGTGGTGTCGGCCTCGGCGCCGTCCTCGCCCAGCGCAAGCCTGGCTTCCCCGAATACGTTGTCGCCTACGCAAGCCGTGCTCTCACCAAAGCCGAGTACAACTACTGCGTTACTGAAAAGGAGTGCTTAGCAATCGTGTGGGCTGTAACGAAGTTCCGCCCTTACTTATACGGCCACTCCTTCGAGGTAGTTAGAGATCATCACGCTCTCTGCTGGCTCGCGTCTCTCAAGGATCCGTCTGGCCGTCTCGGGCGCTGGGCTCTCAGGCTTCAGGAATACGACATCCGTGTAGTCTACCGTTCTGGCCGCAAGCACTCTGACGCCGACGCTCTTTCTCGGTCACCGGTGCGCTCGCCTAACTCATCGTCCCCTCCTCAAGCATCCTTGTCAGCACTCACCATTGAGTATATGCCTTTCTAGCAACGACAAGATCCTTGGGTTTCTAACCTGCTAGATATCCTTGGCACTACTTCCGCGGCTACGCATCCTCGGGCACTCCGCCGACAGGCCTCCCATTTCGCCATTCGGGACGGCCTTCTCTGCTGAAGGAACTACAACTCAGACGGCAGAACGTGGCTTCTTGTCATTCCGCGCCACCTCCGCTCCGAGCTAGTTTGTGCCCACCATCACACTCACCTGCAAAGCGCTCATGCCGGCGTCCTCAAAACTTATGATCGAATTCGTCAGAGGTACTACTGGCGGGGAATGTACAATTTCGTACGTCGCTACATTCGCTCTTGTACCGCCTGTCAACAACACAAGATTTCTCGCCACCCCGCTGGCCCTCTCCAGCCTTTACCGTGTCCAGCTCGCCCGTTTGATCGAGTAGGAATCGACCTTTATGGTCCGCTACCATGCAGTGCCGCTGGTAATCGATGGGTCATCGTCGCCGTCGACCACCTGACCCGTTACACCGAGACTGCTGCACTTCCCGCGGTGACAGCCCGAGGTAGCCCATTTTCTTTTGCACCACTTCATTCTTCGACATGGCGCCCCTCGCGAGCTACTGAGTGATAGAGGTCGTGTTTTTCTTTCCGAAGTAGTCCAAGAGCTCCTGTCGTCTTGTAAATCAATACATCGGGCTACAACTGCGTACCACCCGCAAACAAACGGCCTCACGGAGCGCTTCAACTGTATGCTTGGGGACATGCTCGCAATGTATGTTACATCTGAATCTGGAAGCTCCAACTGGGACCAGGTACTGCCATTCGTAACGTTCGCGTACAGCACTGCCACCCAAGCAACAACTGGTTTTTCGCCCTTCTTTCTCTTATACGGCCCTGAACCATCTCGAACTCTGGACACAATTTTGCCATACCATCCAGATGCCTCTGAGTACAGTGCTTTGTCAGATATTGTACAGAAGGCCGAGGAATGCCGTCAGCTAGCTCGCACGTTTACCTCCAACACTCAAGGCTATCGCAAAGATCAGCATGATACCGATACCCCTGTTCCCACGTTCCTGGCCGACAGCTTCGTTTGGCTATGCGTTCCTGCCACCAACAAACTAGACACCAAATACCACGGACCTTATCGCGTCTTGGAACGCATATTCCCTGTGAACTACGTCATCGAGCCAGTCACCCCTTCTTCCCACCACCGCCGTCGCGGCCGCGAGGTTGTCCACGTTAGCCGCCTCAAGCCATATTACAACCCTCTGGTCGTCTCTTCTCCCTGAGTCGCCAGGATGGCGACTTCTTCATGTGGGGGAAATGTAAAGAAGACAAAGAACGGAAAACGCTGCGGCATCGCCATCACCATCGCTTGTCTCCGGCGCCCATCTCTCGTGCTGAATCTGTGCCCTGCGGCTGGCAATTCGACCCTGCTGTGCCCAAATTACTGGCAGCGCTAGACGTTCAAACCAACTATTAAATCCACATTTCACTGGTCATAACACGGCTGTTAGAATAATGTGGGCAGCCAGTAGGTAACAGTAATTTATAATTTGAGACTGCTAGCGTTGGGGGGGGGGGGGGGGGTCCTCGGATATGGACAATGCCGGCTGCGCGGGCACCTCTTCGTCAGTGCTGGAGCTACTTCGGAAATCTGTCGATCCTTCTGTTTACGACAAGATCCTTAAACGTTTTAGTTGCTGTATTTAAAAGCCGCTGGTAAGTGAACGTGAGAGGTCATCGGCGCTTAAGAGGAGCAATGCCACTTTCCGATCCCATTCTGCGCCAACCCACTGCGAATATTCCGTTGCCGTTCTTGCTCTTCGGCTGTAATGATCCTCACGTTACAAACTCACTCAGCCTCTCCGTGCGTAGCTGCTGCCGAATGTCCGACCGTAAGTATGTCATGGCACACACTGAGACCGCAACGCACCAACATATTTTACTCGCCCTCAGTGCAACCCGAGGCTTACGAATCGCGGAATGCAACGCATGCGGCTCGGTTCATGGAGCATATCGTCGTGTTTCATACTTGGCGCCAATATACATGGAGGAAGTGTTTCCTTCCACCACGCCAATATATAGTAGCAGACGACATCACTTTTTTTCTATCACTTTGTTTTCTCTTTTTCTTTAGAATATTGTGGACCTTGTATTATATGCTTATACGTAACCAAGCACCGTCCTACTGCACACGTCACGCGTACGTCACAATTTGAACAAAATGGCGAATTGTCGAAAATAGGGCCCCTGGCCCAGCTGAGTGAGCTAAGCCACGACCAACTTTTTTTCTTTACCTGCGGGTGGGTGCGTCATCGACCCGGTTCAACGTTCAACGTTGCCTTTTGCAAGCGTCTGGGTGCTAAGCGGGTTACCTATGTCAAACAGTCAGTATTTCGTTCTGCTGGTCGTGGTAGAGCTTTGCAAAAGCAAGGCAAAGACTGCGTGCTCGTTGAGAAATGAATTGCCGCTGCGTGCGTGCATTTTCGGACGATGCGACAATGCTGCGTCACCGCTCGGCATGCTCGGCCTCCCAGGCACGTCGCAAAAGTGGCGGCTTGTTGTACGGATGCACGTCTGCACGAACAGCATCTCACTGCATCTGTTTTAATTTCACGATGAAGGTGAGATTTTATTGGCCTCAAGACGCGTGTCGCATTGCGCAAAGCGTTCGGTCCGCTCCCTTTGCTGCGTGTTTTGCTTACTGCTTCGCATTAGCGTACCAATTGTTTGCTGAATGTGGTTCAGCTGATATCACAGGGACGTTCTTATTGTCAGTTGTATCTTTCTCATAGATATGTAAAATGCCGAAGTTTTAAATTTGTAGCCTCACATCGACTGCTCTCAGCGACAAATGGTGCGCGAATAAAACGATGGAATCGCGAACAGGGCGAGATTTTAGTTGTAGGGAGTGAAGGTGGTATTGCAGTTATTTTCACTTCGCAGACGCATTAACTTCTAAAAAGTAATAATCACCGTTTGACTTTCTTAGATAAGCTCTTATAGCCAGGTGTTCTAACGCTAGCGTTACATATCCCGTTTGGTTTTCTTTTTTCTTTGACACCGATATGTACTTTGCTTATTCGCAAACTCTCTTCCTCTTTTATGATCTCACCGCGCCTCGTTTGCAGCCTACGCTCAGGTCAGTTTGTTATCGCGAGGATTACATCAAGACCATGACAGACAAATGGCGGGTGGTCGCCTTCCTACAGTTCAAGATGTGCATTGTCATGACGCCTATATGTATGTAGCCGTGAGTTAATAAAGCTCCGTTTTCGATACAGCACAGCTTCACTCTCTATGTTCTTAGAGAAATCCGTCAAGTCATGTGATTCTTATCCATGTGCTTGCCGAATTCACTTGAAGAACCTTTATGTTCAGAAACGTGCCAGAAGAAATAAGCCCCAGAATGCGTTTACACGACGCGCGACGAAAGACTAGGCTAACGACGGCGGAGGCAGAACGATGCTGTGATAATTAAAATGGTCGAGGATGCCATAACATTTCCGTTACCCCTAAAACTTCAAGTAGAAATCCGTCAAGTAAAGTTGGCTGAACAGTAGTTACGGCCGGTGTCCAGTTTTCCACCTCATCCGAGCATCCGTCGTCGTTGGACTTGTTTTTCGTCCAAAAGTAAAAAACAAAAATCAAATTATTTTCCGCCAATATGGCGCGTCACTGTGACGTCACAAGCTTTCATGACGTCACAAATTCACGTGTTTGTTTTGCCTCACAGTTCGCAGGGGGCGCTAAGAAACTAAAGCCTCGAAAAGGAATTTAAAGCCTCGCTAAGAAACTAAAGCCTCGAAAAGAAATTTAACACTAGGACCAGCTACATAAACATGCAAGGAGGTAGAAAAAGAGCGAAATGGCTAGAGATAGAACAGCAGTTGAAGGATGACGAAATAGGTGTGTACGCTCTTTGCGAAACTCATCTCAGCGATCTAGAAGATCCGCCGTTTATAGAAGGCTACGTCTGGGAAGGGTGCAACAGAACGAGAACGGAAAAACAGGGTGGAGGGGTAGGTATGTTGATATACCAGGGAACAAATTGGCAAAGAATTAAATCATCTTGTAAAGAACATATTTGGGTTTCAGGAACAATTGTCGGCATAAGGACATGGTTAGGGGTAGTTTATTTAGGAACAGGACATCAATGCAGGCAAGAAAACAAGGATCTTGTGGAATGTCTCAGTGACGATATAAGCCAGTTTGGAAACGGAGCCAATGTTATTCTACTGGGGGACATGAACGGCCACATCGACGATCTGGATGGATACACGGATTGTAACGGGAAGCTAATGCTAGATTTCTGTGAGCGACACGATCTAGTTATAGTAAATAGAGAAACAAAATGTGAAGGCCAAATCACGTGGGAATTCCGCAACAGGTAGACGACCATTGACTACTGTCTAATGTCGCAGGAAATTTACAGCAAGGTCACAAAAATGGAAATAGACGAAGAAGGGGAGTGTAGTCTGGGAAGTGATCATAAACGTATTAGTCTGCAGATGGGGCCCTTGATGAAAAGAGAAATGGAACTTAGACAAAACGTAAAAGCAAAATTAAACAACTATCAAATAGCGCAGATAGCAGCAGACATAGAGGAAGCAATAGAGAAAAGCTCCATGGAAGACTGGGATTATGGACAGGTAGAACTACTCATAAGGAGGAGAATTAAGGAGGTTAAAGTAGCAAACCGCTGGAATGGAAAGAGGAAGCCACGGAGCTGGTGGAATAAGGAAATCAGGGAAGCTATTGAACAACGACGGGCTGCTTCAAGGGAGCACCAAGTGGCAAAGAAAGCACAGGTGTCTCAGGAGGAAATCGACCAAAAATGGGAATAATATCGACAAAAGAAACTTGAGGTGCAGGCCCGTCCAAAGGAAAATAAGGCAGTCCACCGATCGCTGGATGGCTGACATACACGATGCCTCTAGAGGCGGAGCAAGAAAATTCTGGAACCATATAAGCTGGCTAGGGAAGAAGAATCAAGGAAAGCTGGATCGTATTCAAGATAACGAGGGAAATTGTTTAAAGGGAGACAACGCAGTGAACTATATTACATCAGTTATAGCCGAGTCATTTAAGAGCGACAATTATGTTTCGAAGCCGCTCTCCAAGCTGTCACCCGCCGTGCTCGTCCAGAGGGCTACGGTCTGTTTAGCTGCTGGCATTCGAAAGGGTTCTCCTCTCACCCGCCGTGCTCGGTTGCGCTGACTGACGGTCTGTTGAGGAGAACCCTTTCGAATGCCAGCAGCTAAACAGACCGTAGCCCTCTGGACGAGCACGGCGGATGACAGCTTGGAGAGCGGCTTCGAAACATAACTGGCGCAGTCGACAGGATCTGCTGTGGCAGAACTGGAGTCTACGGGAACGACGACGGCGACACTACGAGCCTCGTCAACGACGACGCCTGACCGTGACAACCGCTTGGAAAGCCAATTCAGGAAGACGCTCCCAGCTTCTTGAATCAGGTGCAAGGGGACCACCCCAAGGGACGCCAGCGGCAGTCAGGCGAGTACCCCTTTGGCATCTGCGGGCGCATGCTGTGTCAAAGCCCAGGGTTTTGAGGAGCGATTGCGCTAAGGCAAGAGGAAAAATGGCAGAGGGTGATCAGAGTGAAGAGTTGGCAGCCGCCGGAAAGGCAGGCGAAGATGAGGTAGACTCCACACTGGAGGCTACGTCAGAGCAGTTGGCACTACTGCAATTGCAACTAAAGATTGTAGAGGCCAAGAAAGAGAAACAAAAATTGATTCTAGAAACAGAACGATTGCGCTATGGACAGAGCGCGGAGCTTAGCGATAGCGGCAGTACCGTCGCGGCGAATGCTGGAACAGATAAAGATAGAAGGCTAAAATACACGAGCCTATTGAAAGGCGTCCTGGCACCTATGCCGAATCAAGAGCAATTAGTGCCTGGATGGTTTGAGGAGATGGAGGCTACCTTATGCTCGTACGACGTCCCGACCGAGTGGTGGGCCGGGCTGGTTTTACCGAGACTGAGCGAAAGGGCGTGAGGGCTCCTCGTGCGGTTATCAGCAGACGAGAGGAAAAACTTCGCTTCTTTGAAAGACAAAATTCTTCGCGGACTGTGACTGTTAGCCGCAGAATACAAGAGATTATTCTCGTCAAGCAGCAAAGAGGCAGGAGAAACCTGGGAACTGTTCTCCGTACGACTGGAGAATTATCTCGACTACTACCTAGACTGCTGTAAAGTGCGTACCATCGAGGAGTTCAAACAGCTGACGGTGACAGACCGAATGAAGGAATGCTTAAGCGCCGATGCAAGAGCACACGTTGCCTTGAGTGAGAAAGGAGGTTTTCTCAAACCTAGTGACCTCGTAGAGCTCGCAGAGAACTTCGAAGAGAGTCGGAGGTGTAGGTCAGCGGTAGGACTAGCTGCGTCCGCAACGGCAAACCACCACGCCGAGAAACGATCCGCTACGTCATCTCAATTAGGAGGCAGCACGGCTGAGAGGCGTCCCGGGCGACAGTGCTATAAATGTCAAGAGAGAAGCCGCTTTGCAAGAGAATGCCCGAAAAAGGAAACGGCCTCAACAAAAGATGGAAGCAGCAGTCGCAGAGGTGAAAGGCAGGTTGTTGCTCGAGTGGAAATTCCAGTTAGCGAGGAGATGGCGACAGGGAGTGTCAGGCGACAGAACGAGGCAGGCGACAAACGTATTGTCACAATAGAGAACACGGGTCAGCAGCTCAGAGCCTTGGTTGATTCGCGTGCCGATGTGACTGTCCTTCGTAAGTCACTTTGCCGCGAGTATGAAGGCGCGTGTTCAACGCTGAAGCTGAGAGGAGCGTTTGGGAGTCAGGTAGTCGCCGAGCTGGCTTACGTGCCATTAAAGACAACGGAGGGTGCTCCCCTAGTGTCGTTCAACCCGTCCGAACGAGGAGTGCTGTGTGCGCTCACCGATGAGCTAGTCGCAGGCGTAGATGCACTGATTACGCCAGATGACTACAATGAGCTTCTCGGGGGAAGAGACCAGTTGCAATAAACATGCTGTAAACTTGGTTCGACTCCGAGTAGTTCTCCAAGGTGCTCAGCAGGTACACCTCAACAGACCGCCGGTCAGCGCAACCGAGCACGGTGGGTGAGAGGAGAACCCTTTCGAATGCCAGCAGCTGAACAGACCGTCGCCCTCAGGACAAGCACGGCGGGTGACAGCTTGGAGAGCGGCTTCGAAACATAACTGCGATGATAGGGTAATATCCGCAAATCAGGAAGCAACACAAGGTAGCAGAATACAAAGCAGCTTAGAACTGACCGATCTAAACTGGAAAAAGGCAGAAAAAAATATTCCTAAAAACACATCTACAGGAATAGAAAGAATTCCGATCAAGCTGATTAATGAACCCGGTCCAAAAAGTAAGGAAACGTTGTTAAAAGCTCTGGAAACAGTCATAACGAATAAGCAAATTCCGGACAGCTGACGGCAGAGTAAAATGAATTTGATTGATAAAGGGAAATGAGAAAGGATGCACATAAAATCCTACAGGCCGATTACCATAACGTCTGTTATGTACAGGTTAGCCATGCAGGCGGTGAAATTAAAGGTGCAGGCATGGGTAGAAAGTAACAGGATACTCGGAGAACTTCAGAACGGCTTTAGAAATGGTAGGCGCTTAGATGATAACCTGTTCGTGCTTACCCAATGCATCGAAATATCTAGAGTGGAAAATAGACCTTTGTATTTGGCCTTCCTGGACATAAACGGGGCGTACGACAACGTAAGCAGGGAACTCCTGTGGGACATATTAAAAGAAGAAGGTATCGGTTATGAGATAATAGAGTTCCTACAGGAAATATACCGGGATAACAAAGTAGAAATTACGTCGGAAGGGATAAGAAGTACGGAAGATGTCAAAATATGCAAAGGATTAAGACAAGGCTGTCCTCTATCACCGCTGCTGTTCATGCTTTATATGATAAACCTGGAACGGAGGATACAAGACAGTAACCTAGGTTTTAACCTGTCATATGGATTAGGTGGAAAGGCGGTAGAGCAGCGCCTCCCCGGTTTGATGTATGCAGACGATATTGTGCTGCTAGCTGAGAGTCTGGTAGAATTGCAAACTCTAGTTAAGTATTGCGGAGACGAAGGGGACGCTCTAGGCTTCAGTTTTAGCGCAGTTAAGTCGGGTCTGATGATTTTCAACGGCTCAACTGATCAGGGTCTTAAAATACAAGGCCATGAAATACCATGAGTAGCAGAATATAAATATCTGGGGGAATGGGTAAACGAAGGATTGGCATACATTGGAAAGCATGAGCAATCACTTAAGGCCAAAGGGCGAAGGAATGCCGGGATAATGAAGCATAAGGCATTGTGGGGATACAATAGGTATGAGGTTTTCAGGGGTATTTGGAAAGGAATTATGGTGCCCGAACTTACTTTCGGAAATGCGGTTTTGTGCCTAAAATCAGAGGTACAGTCGACATTAGAAATAAATAAGAGATCCGTTGGACGATTAGCACTAGGTGCCCACGGCAAAACTACAAATGAGGCGGTACAGGGTGATATGGGCTGGGCATCTTTCGAAGTACGGGAAGCTCAGAGTAAAATATTATATGAGGAACGCCTGAGGAAATTGGACAGTAACAGATGGGCAGCTAAAGTACTTAAATACCTGTACTTAAAAAGCATTGACTCACAATAGAGGAAAAGAACTAGGAAACTAACTGGTAAGTATGCTAGTCACAAGGACGGAGAAATAAAGAGCATTAAGCAACAGGTGAAAAACACACAAGGTAAAAATAGGATAAATTCGATGGAAAAGAAACTGTGGAATTATACCGAAAGTGGAAAATGCTGATCAGGAAGGAAGATTTCTTCGATAACTCAAGAGTGCCCTGCTTTTTGAAGCTAGACACGCGAAGCCAGCGAGAAGACGACGATCCCGCCGCAGCTAGAGGCTGCAACGAGGAGCTGTGATCAAGAGACACAACTCAAGGCCGTCCAGCAGGTCTCGGCAGCTCTAGAGAGGCAGCGACCGAGCGAAACCGAGGAGAGGGGGGGCAGCACCCCCAAGAAGGGGGCGGCGGCCCTCTCGAATCCGCGGAAGTAGCGAGGGACGTAACAAGACCTCAAGGAGCACAACGCACGAGACTGACGTAGTGGCCGCGTCGCGGTAAAAGCTTGTCCTCCCTGCTTGGAGGGAGCCTAACCGATACTGCAGGCATTTTAAATAAAAGTTGTTTTCTCTCTCTCTCTCCCTCTCTCTCTCAGGGTGCCTTAGAACACGCAGCTACAAAAAGAAATTTAACAATGGAGATGACGCATGTGCTGTATGTGGTAACTCCAGTGAAAAAATTGGCCATATTATACTCGAATGTAATTGTATCCATCCGGAGGTTGATGCAGGCGCAATCACTGTTCCTGAAGCTTTGGGGTTTAGAGATAACAGTGGCCGGGTAAATAAACCGGCGGTGGAAACTAGCAAAAAACGACTGGAAGATTGGTGGCTTAAAAGCAGAGAAGGGACATAATGTTAGTAATGTAGAAACAAAAATTTAATAAATAGAATGATGGTTTAGTTAACCAATCTAAATCAATAATTAAGATATAGGGAGAAAAATGAGCATGGTAGCTACTGCTACCACCCCGTTTCAAAGGGGACGCTCCTGCATTCCATCCATCCATCCATCCTCGCTCAGAGTTGACACATGGCGGAAAAGGCATTGGCCGTGAGCGATAAATCCCGGCATGCACTTCATAAATAAAAACCAACTTCCAAGATGGGCTGGGTGGGAATCGAACCAGGGTCTCCGGAGTGTGAGACGGAGACGCTACCACTCAGCCACGAGTTCGATGCTTGAAAGCGGTACAAAAGCGCTTCTAGTGAATGCGGTGTTGCCTTAGAAACTTGCCGTAGAACGTTATACTGCGGTGTATATCGGTAATTATGAGCATGTTACTTACAGAAGTCGCAGTTACACGAGTAGCGAAGTACGTTTCCGCTATATTTCTTCTGCGCTCTGCGGACATCCAGAGTTATCTTGCGGCAAACACAGAAGAACCCCTCCTCGCAATGTGCGGCGCTGCCCCGACACGTGGCGTACCACTCGCCCCTGACGTTTCGCCGTGCACCCTCACGGGTTGTAGAATCAAGCGTCTTTCCTTTCTTTAGATCACTATCTTCGCTCACCCGTTTCTCCCCTTCGGGCCGCGCGGGTACCGGTGCGAGGATGCCCCAATACCCTTGCGTTTAATAAGTTTTCTCGCTCTCTCCCCTTCCAACATACAGCGTGCGTCACTTGAACAGTGGTGTTTAGGCGACGCGGCTCCTCTTCCCGCTCACAGCGCGATTGCTAGGTGCAGCGTCTGATGCCGGACGCCTCTGACGTGATCGCTGCGCCGTAGCGCTGCTGGGAAAGTGTCTCCTGCGATGAGTGCCGAGCTGCTTCAGAGGAATCATGCTTCTGCGTGGTGCTCCCAAGCGAGATAGAGGACGATCCTATCAAGGCGTCAGCCCCATGATCGCGTCCGCCTTCATGGCGCGTCGCTGCCCGGCTTTCTTCCTCCGAGACACCGAGTTCTTTGGTTCGTTCCGCTTGCTCAGGCGCACGTTTCGTTGCCGCGCCGAAAGCTGCGTTGCTCGGCGCTCACCGCGTGATTCGTGAGTGCAAAGTCCGACGCGGGGTGCCTCAACATTGATTGCTGCGCCGTAGCGCATTGTCTTACACTCCTTGGCAGGTCGACGGGTGTTGTATTGCAGGGCCTTGCGCGCTCGCTCTTGAGACGCGTGTGATGGAAGCGGCGCCGTCTACCAGTGCCGGTAGCGCTGGGCGGTGCGAACGAGGGGCAATAACGCTATCGCGTTCCACTCTTGAAGGCGAAGCCGCGAAGCTTAAGCGTCCTCCAATTTTTTTTTTCTTTTTGTGAAGTCAGACAGCCGAAAATCCAGACTTTCCCAGGACTGCAGTGATCGTCTGAGAAGTGAACTTCATCAGTGACAGTGAACCTTTACGTCTTTCGACACGCTGGCTTAGAGCGTTTCGCACTAGAAACTTCAAGGCTTTTCTGAGGTTTCGCGTGTGCAGGACACGACTTGTTTTCAGCTTTGAACCCCGTGAAACACGGTAACTCGAACCACCTTTGCAGGCTGAAGTGTTTGAAAATATTTTGCCCAGAAGGAGCGCAGCGGGGTTTTAGGGTCCTGCTCCGGCCATGTCGTCCTCGCCCGCTTCAGTGTGCTTGGTGCTCTAGCCTGCGCCCTGCAACCGAAGCCTGCCGCGCCACGGAGCGCTGCGCCCGTTTCGGCGGGCCACATCCAAGTGCGGAATGCGCCAGCGTGAATTTGCGGTGAAACTGTGGCGGTCGCCATGCTGCCACGGATCCCACCTGCCCCGAGTGGCAGAGAGGCTAGTGACCACCATCCTCGCCACGTCAGAAGTGCCCCTCTCCCGGCGGGCCGTTCGCGCGGTTGTCCGCGAGGAAACCATTCCTTCGGGTGGCCAGCAGCATCAGCGCGCTCCTAGCTATGCACAAGTAGCCTCCAGCGGCACCCCAGAAGCACCGACAGAACCAGGGCCAGTTACAGGGACCACGCCAGCAGCGGGGGCGTCAGCAGCGACCATGTCAACAGCAACGCCAGCAGCACAGCGGGGGCTCCCAGACCGCAGCTCGCGCCGCACAACCCACGCTCGCAGCGGGCAACAGCCACACCACCTCTCCCGACGAGCGAGACAAGATCGAGCAGCTGACGGCTGCAGTTCGCGTCCTCGCCCTATACATCCCGGAGGACTCAAGCCTCAGCTCAAGCCAGAGAGATCTCTGTGTGCGGTTTATGTGAGGCGCGACATCCAACTTGTCCTCGGTGGCGGCGACAAGTGATGCACAAGAGTGTGTTGTAGTGACAGTCCGCGTCTGTGGTGCGGACACGTGTGTGGCTAATGTTACGTGCGCCCAGCTGTGCAGCGGAACGCCCAGTGGTTCAGTGCAGTATTTTCGTGCTGTGCCCCCCGACAAATCATCCTCGGGAATTTCAACGCTCACCATTGCGCGTGGGGCAGTGCCTGAAACACCGCGCGAAGAGATGACCTGTAAGCCATGGCGACGCAGCTGGGGCTCTTTTTTTTTATTCGAAGGCTTGCCATGTGGCATAGAATGAGGCTGTCTTTTAACTTAAAGGAAGTCATGCAGACTATTTTCTTCAAAGAACCGGAGCAAGTTCCGGCTCTTCATATTGTCCATTAGCCACAAGTGTAAATGTTCGTCCTTTGCAACTGACAGTCCAACTTCTTGTAGTCGTCTTTTTCTTGACGGCTGCATTCCTAGGCATGTCCAAAAAAGGTGGCGAAGATCCACCTCGGCAGCTGGCCTTGGATACTTAAGGCATGGGCTCTGCACTGCATCCTCTTCATAGCCCCATCGGCACGTCACCGACGGAGTAATTAAGGGCCGCCCCAGCCCTAATCCTTGTAAGGGACACCTCCTCCATTCTCGTTGGGCTATGATGGAAGGGGTAAGTGCACGGAGGAATAAAGGCACGTGCACTTTTCCTTACAACAGATACCAAGATTGGGAAAGCGGAGCGAGGATCAACTTTATTTATTTATTTATTAGTACCTCAAAGGCCCACGAGAGGCATTACATGAGGGGTGGGCTTACATCAAGTTATATTTTCAATGAATGATTTGAAGCGCGCGTTGTCGAGATGAGTCCCAGCTTCGGCAGGCAAACAGTTCCAATCTTTTGCTGTCAAAACAAAAAATGACTTGAGATGAGATGACGTAGATGCATGAGGAGGTTGGACGGCTTGTTGATGGTTGATCCGGGCTGAGTGGCGATGCGCACGGGTGCTAACGGCATTCCGCAGGGGTGAGTGATAAAATTTGTGGAAGAGACAGAGCCTGGTGGTTTTACGGCGGGATTCTAAGTTTGCAAGGTTAGCTTTGTCTTTTAGTGGTGAAACACTTGAAGAATAATCTGAAAAGGCAAATCTTACCGCCCTGTTTTGGACGGATTCGAGTGTTTTTGTAAGGTTAGATTGGTGTGGGTCCCAGATAGAGCAAGCATATTCTAGTTTGGGGTGGACTAAGGTTAAATAAGCGGACAGTTTTACGTGAGGGGGAGCAAGTCGTAGTGTTCGCCTAAGATAACCTAGAACACGGTTAGCTTCGTTAGTGATGTTATTTATATGAGATGTCCAGGTAAGATCTTGAGTAAATGAAACGCCCAAGTATTTATATGTAGTTCCATGCAATATTTTGTCACCACATAAAGTATAGTTTACGGTGTGATATGATGCACGACGATGAAATGAGACTAGAGTGGTTTTGTTTACGTTTAGCTTCATTAACCAATTAGTGCACCATGTTTCAACAAGTTTCAAATCACACTGAAGTTTAAATGAGTCCATGCTGTTTGTTATTTTTCTGTAAATGACGCAGTCGTCGGCGAACAAACGAATGGTAGAAGACAGGTTATTAGGAAGATCATTAATGTATATTAAAAATAGTAAGGGTCCTAAAACAGTACCTTGCGGTATGCCAGAAGTGACTGGGGACAAGGAAAATACGCGGTTATTGGCCCATACGAACTGTTGGCGATTAGTCAAAACGTTTTGCAGCCATTCAAGAACTAGTGGGTTTAGGTTTAGTCGTGAAAGCTTATGGAGTAGTCTTCGGTGGGTAACTTTATCAAAGGCCTTTTCAAAATCTAAAAACAGCGCATCCACTGGTGTGTTAGTGTCCAAGCTAGAGCTGATGTCGTTAGTGAATAATGCTAGTTGGGTAGAGCAGGATAGATTTTAAAAAAATCCGTGCTGACTGGGATGGAAGAAGCTGACAGACTGCAGGAATTTCATTATGTGTGAGTGAATTACATGCTCTATTAGCTTGGAGGGAACACTGGTTAAAGAAATAGGGCGATAATTTTTAGGGGACGATGGTGAGCCTTTTTTATGCACTGGAATAATTTTTCCCACTTTCCAGTCGTGAGGTATGGCATTGTGTTCGAGTGATTGCTGGAAAATGTGGGAAAGAATGGTAGCGACAGTATCTTTAGTATTGTGAAGTACTTTAGCGTTGATGTTATCGACTCCGGCTGATGATGACAGTTTTAGAGATTCGATTAGCAATTTTATTCCGTTAGGCTCGAATTGTATGTCTGGCATAGGTGGGTAATCAAAATGGGGATAGTGAGGCATGCAATCATCGGGGTCATTAGTGAAGTTGGCAGAGAAGACATGATTGAATGATTCGCTTACAATATTTTGTGATATGGGTGAACCTAGGTCGTCACACAGTGATAATGAGTTGAGTGGCTTAGGACTTATCGCTTTCCAAAACTGTCTAGGGTTATTGTGAAGCATTGACGGTAAAGTGGTTGCGTAAAATGTTTTTTTTAGCGTTAGCGGCATGATAAGTAAAAAGTTTTTCCGCATAATGGTACTGTTGCCATGCGCAGGAACTGTTGGTGCGTTTTGCATAACGGAAGAGCCTTTTCTTTTTATTCAGCAGTCTTTGTAATGTTTGGTTGAACCATGGGGATGACGATCGCATGATGACTGTTTTTGTAGGAATGTATAGGTGGATAAGTTCCTCCATTTTGTGTTTGAACAATGACCAGTTCATTTCAATAATGCGATGCGAGAAATTAGCAAGGAAGGATGACTAAATTCCGTTAGTTTGCTGTTTATGGTATCAAAGTCGCCTTTATCATAGAGCGTTAATGTTTTCGTTACTTTTTGAGCGTGCGGTGTCAGGGTATAATAAGTGCCGTGAATTACAGAGTGGTCGCTGAGGCCTGATAGATGCGTGAGGGGTGAAACATTATCAGGATGTGAGGTAAGCAAGAGGTCGAGGACGTTAGACGAGTGGCTATTTTGTCTGGTAGGAATGGTAACGAGTTGCGATAAACCAAATGTGAGACACGTGTTAAGGAAATTGCTCTCGACATTCTGCTTAATTAATGTCATCCCGAGATTGTTCCACGTTATTGAAGGAAAGTTAAAGTCACCGAGTATGAGTAAGGGTGTATTTGGGTGTGATTCGGTTATGGAATGGAGCGTGTTGTGGAACTCCGTTACAAATGAAGCGTCCGCATCTGGGGGCGGTGACCACAGTCGATTATCATAGGTGGGTTAGTGGCTTTGGAATGAACGAATATTAGCTCCAAACTTGAGCTAATATTTATTGGGCAGCAGAGCAGGCTTTCATGAGTGGCGATCAAAACGCCGCCGCCTCGCCTGTCTGCACGATCATGTCGAAAAATGTGATAGTTGGGGAAAGTAGCGGATAGTTCGGCATTAGCGACTGAAGGATTCAACCATGTTTCAGTTAGGAAAACTATTTTACTATCTGTTGTGTAGATAAGGCTCTGTAAGGGATCCAGTTTTGTTAAAATGCTACGGATATTAGTGTAGAGGAAAGCGACGGATTTAGTTTGAGACTTAGAGCTTCGTGTAACGTCTAGCTATGGTGAATGTGGGATAGGGGTGTGATGTTGTGGTTGGAGTGGGACAACTGTCTGTGAAGGGTGATCGAACATGTATGTGCAATTATCTACAGTGAGCTTGTTGTAGCGCAGCTTAGATTTTTTGGGTTGAGTTTTCGAAAATTCCAGGAGCTGTTTGCGGGCCAAACGTGTTCTGGACGAGACGTCTTCTGATATCGAGTATGGAGAACCTTTAAGTTTTTTGGCATTCGACATGATGGTGTCTTTTGTTTTGAAATGAGACAACTTTACTATTATTGGCCTATCTTTGCGTGGTAGCGTCCGAGCCTATGTGCTCGCTTAATATCGACAGGTTGGATAGAAACGCCGAGATTTTTTTGGCAAAGCTTAATAACATTCTTTTCAGAGTCATCCCACGACTCTCGGGCGCTATCTTTAACGTTAAAAATTATAAGGTTAGAACGGCGAGACTGGTCCTCAGCACTATCCAATCTGGCTGTTAGGACGGCTATCTGTTTCACATGGTCGTCAACAAGCGTCCTCAGAATACCAACTTCTGCCTTGATAGCGACTAAAGAGGCGCAGTTTTCTTCAATTTTAGCCATACGTTTGTTTATTTCAGCAAAGTTTATGTCATACTGAGCCAATTTTGTGTTTATAGCTTTCATCTCGCCAATAAGGGTGGTTTGACCAGATCTAATTTCTTCTAAGGCAGTCAGTATTTCTGACGACGATTCTGTGGACGCAGAACGGGTGTTAGGTCCAGGGTTTTCTTCAATGTCACCAGACACGGTAAGAAGACATAGAGGAATATGGGTACAGTCATAGGCAATAGCTAAACAACAGCGTGGGCTCGGCAGCGCTAACAAGCCGCGGTAACCTGTCTTAGGAGCAAGTAAGGAGACATTGTTTGTTACCTGCACAAGAAGCACGGGAGGCATATGAGTAGGTGTCATTCTGTGCGAGCTGCTGAGCCCACTGAAGGATGCGCCGAGTGTGTTCGTCCTTATATCGGGGCATGCTGATGGTGGTGGCGATCCGGTTGATGAAGGTAGGGGGGGGGGGGGGGGGGGGGGACGGAGAGTCGAGGTAAACGGGTTGCGCCGGGGGCGCTGGAAGCCGGTCATAGGGTGTTCTGACAGCTGCCTGTCTGTTCCACGGGCAGCAGGCAGGCATTGAAGTCGGACTATCAGCAGTAGGCGATAGCGGCAGGAAGGAATCGGAGGCTTGGCGGGTCTCGCTGATATGCGCAACTAGCGCCAGTAAGGTGACCTGCACAAGAAGCACGGGAGGCATATGAGTAGGTGTCATTCTGTGCGCGCTGCCGAGCCCGGGTTCGGGGCTAGTGGGTGAGGCACTCGTGTTAGGGGCTTAGTGTGTAAGCGTATCTGTTTTTTATGATCTATGTTATTACCGTCTTCTTGTATCCAATGTACCTGAACGCGTTTTGTTGTTTTTGTAACTCTCTTGAGCTGTTTAATAGCCGCTAGAGAGTCGGTGTAAATGTGAGCTTCGATTACAGACAGTATGACATTTATAGCCTCCATCGCATCGCGGATAGCATACAGCTCCATTACAAGTGAGTCCGGGTGGTCTGTTACGTACTCTCTATGTGTGAATAACTCTGCATGTGTGGGGCTGGTAGCTGCCGTTCTTCCACCACTTTGAATCAATGATGCATCTGTGTAAGCTTTACATATTCCGGCACTTATGTCAACCACCGAACGTGTTGTCGGCTGTGCTTTACGATGGAGCTTTGTATTCTTGTTAGTCGTAATTGTTGTGTAGGCCCAGGGAGGTGGTCTATTATTTTTGGTGTCTGTGCTATCACAGGCTCAACATACTGTCTCTTTAAATTTCTTGTTTCTTCTCTCTGTTAAATAATTTCTGTCAGAGTGTTCAACTGTGCATACTCCTGAAGTTTAGGGATGGGTGTAAGTTTTGGAAAACCCGTAATGTTGCGCATTGCATTTTGTGGTTTTCTACGTGGGCATAGGCCGCCAACCACCGCGGGTTCGAGCGTCGCGCGAGCCGAAGCCCCGATCAGCCGTCACCACGCGCACACTGAAACACCGCAGCGCGCACTCAACCTCCACCGGGAGGAGAGCACTTCGCTGCAAGGACACAAGCCTCCAAGTTCACAAAGGAGACGTTTATTGAAACGCCATCCTCCAGCGGCACACACACACACGCGCGCACATACACGTTCTTTAGGGGAAACTCGATAAGGCGACTGGCGGAGTGGTCGAACAGCTTCGTCTGTAATGACGCGGTGCTTTGCAAGGTGGGTTCGACCGACGCGTGATGATCTGGCAAATGCATTAGAGTAGCGACGGAGCAGGTGCTGTAGTTTCTCTTGATACTTTCGAGGTAAGGCCGGGTTTGTCGGAGGGTTCTGTTGCTGAAGCGCTGGTGAAATTGCATTCATAACTAGTGTCAGTTATGGCGTCGAGATATGCGACAGTTGTCCCTCTGTTCAGATGTTGATGTTCATTGCTGAAGTTCGTGAGAAGAACATTCTTTGCCATTTTCAACAAAAACAACTGCCCTGGCAACGGCGATGCCTCTTTCAATAAGCAGTTTCTGTTTTGTCTCGACGACACCTTCTGTATCTTGCATTGGGAGGGAACCCACGGAGACCATGATGCTTGAACGTGGGGGCACACTAACATGGTCATCAATAATGTGGAGTGCAGCGGGGAGCATGCTGTTGGATTCGATAGCATTCTCAACTGAAAATCTTACGGACTTATTCTGCAGATCGATAATGGCGCCATTTTCGGTTAAAAAGTCCATACCGAGGATGACGTCACGGGAACACTGAGCCAATACGATGAACGTCGCCAGAAAGGTTTGCCCTTGTACAGTGATCCTCGACGTGCACACTCCCGTGGGCATAATTAAATGTCCGCCAGCGGTGCGTATTTGCGGGCCACCCCATGATGTTGTGACCTTTCTGAGAGCTTTGGCGAAGTGTGCACTTAGAATTGAATAATCGGCGCCAGTGTCGACTAGAGCAGTGACGTCTACGCCATCAACGGAGATCTGCAGGTCGGCAGTTTGTTGTGTCTGGCGGCGACAGCTTCGTGGGGTTCGGTCTCGACTTCGATGCTGTGAAGGAGTGGTGGGGCGAATGTCGGCGTCGTGGTTACGTTGAGGATCAGCGGAATTTCGTAGCGGCGTCGATTCTGCTGGTGGCCGTATGTAACGAACTGTACTTTGCAGTGAAGAATTGTCGTGGGTCTGAGGAGGATCTTGAAATTTTCGCACTGTAGCAGCCGCACCTCCAGAGGCTGCTGCATCTAGTTTCCCCTACAGGGACTTTGGAGTTGCTCCTGGCGTCCAGGAGAGCTGTAACGGCGAGGCGACGGCGACCGGAAGCGGTTTGAGCCTGTGTCGGAACGCGAAATGTATTCTGTGATATCGCGTGGCCGCTGGCCAGGCAACGGACGACGGGCATCAAAAAAAACCCACGGAGGCCGAGTTCCCGGTAGGGGCAGCGGCGACACAGGTGTCCAGCTTCGCCGCAATGGTAGCACAACGGTTGGTGATCGGGCGTTCGCCAGATATCGGTCCTTCGGCGGCGTACGCTCGGCCGGGAAGACACATGGGCGACCGGTGCGCGAGGCTCGTAAGATGCTGTCGAAGGCGGCAGGTAGCGGCTGGTGACCGCGGCGTAGCTCAGGGTCTGGGGCAGCGGTGTAGCTACGACGGGTTCAGGCGTGGCGACGGGTGCGGGAACACCCAGCGCCTGTTGTACTTCCTCACGGATGATATCGGAAACTGTGGCAACCTGTGGCTGTAGAGGAATCCGCAGGTATTTGGCCACCTCTTCCCGGACTATCGCCCGGATCGTATCACGCAACGATTCTGACGAAAACTGTATGGCTTCACCTGCACTCGCGGCGTTCATAGACACTGTAGTGCGCTGGTATTGCCGGGCGCGCATGTCAAGTGCCTTTTCGATGGTAGACGCCTCACTTATGAATTCGGCGACAGTTGGTGGACTTCGCACCAGGCCTGCAAATAACTGCTCTTTAACACCTTGCATCAAAAGGCGCACTTTTTTCTCTTCCGACATGGTTGGGTCCGCGCATCAAAAGAGTCGCTTCATCTCTTCGGCGTAGGCCGTAACAGTTTCATTTGGATGTTGTATATGGCTATTTAAAAGCAGTTGCGCTTTTTCCTTGCGAAGCGTGCTGGCAAACATACGCAAGAATTCTGCCTTGAATGTGTTCCACGTTCGGAGTCCGGCTTCTTGATTTTCGAACCATGTCCTCGCAGAATTCTCCAGTGCGAAGTAGACATGGCGAAGCTTCGAGTCAGCGCTCCAGGCGTTGAAGGCAGCCACCCGGTCGAAATGCTCCAGCCAGTCTTCAGCGTCCTCATGGGGCAGGCCGTGGAAATGTGGTGGATCCCGCTGGTGGTGGAGCAGGACAGGAGTTGTCGATACCGGGGGATTCATCGCGCTGACAGAAACGCTCCTTGTTGGTCTGTGGTCAGGGAGAGGACCACACTCGGGAGGCAGACCTTGCAGTCGGCGGCTGCTCTGGTGTACTGGGGTCTCCACCTTAGGGGTGCGTCTTGGGCTTGTAGGGGGCGTCCAGCTCATGAAAATTGTACCCAGCACCTCCACCAGATGTCGCGTAAACAGCGACCCTTACAGTTGCGTCCGAGGTCCAAGGCGTGGCAAAGGTTCTACGAACAGCGTCAGAGTTCAGACTCGAGGTTAGCACACTTCTTCTTCCTCTCACACTTCTGCGCTTCTTTGTCGTCAACGCATGCTACAATATATACAAACGCACATATACACACACATACTCCGTCACCGTGTTCCGGGTGCGCGCGAAGAGCAAGGCTCCCCTGCGCGCACGAAGTGACACGGAGTGCGCGCCGCAAGCACGCAAGGGCGTGCTGTGATCTCTCTCTCGCAGTGACGAGAGGGTTCCTTTGAGAGAGAGTGGGCAACCACCGCAAGGTACGCCTGTCGCGGATCGTTGGATCACGATCGACAGGCTCGAGCTGCGCTCTCAGGTACGACCCGGAGCGGACGAAGAACAGTAGCGTACGCACCTTGCGATGTCTCGGAGGGGTCTCTCCCTGAGCTCCGCTCGGACGGTCGCGCGAGCGCGGCCGTCGAAGCTTTGCCGTGTTCCCGCCAAAAGGCGCCAATGGTAACAGCCACTGGGACGCCAGGGCGGAGCCAGGGAACGAGGAGAACAACATGGCACGGCGGCGGCCGCTCAAAGGGCAGCCGCGGCAAGCCCGAATCCCACAATTTCTATTTATCGTTTCTAGCTCCGCCCACTGTCGTTTCATTAGTCTATGGAACTGCGCTTGGTACATTATCCTAGGTTGAAGTACTGAACGCACAAAACGTCTAGCTATATTAGTTCGGGCCCCTCCTCCTCTAGACGCGATTCGTTTGTCAAATGTAGCGTAGTCGCTGCTGCCTTTTTTGTATTATGGAGCTATTAACTTCCTTTGCCCGACTTAATTATATCTAGCGCATGGATCCTCATCTCGTCCACTTCCTGTAAATTGTAGTTACCAGTCTTCTATGTGAAGTTATCTTGCAATTTCTCTCTTCCGTTCTTGTTCCCCACATGAATGTAACTGGACCTTTGAGGCGAAGTTTCCAGTCCTGCTTTCCGTACGTACCCGCCCAAAGTTTTTAAAGCTTCTTGTAATTGAAGACTCTGCGTCTGAAGATCTTTTTGTGTTGACCATATTGTGACCTCATCAGCATAAATCAGAAACTCTATATTTGGTATTTCGCCTAGTTTCCAAGCCAATAGTATGAAAGCTGTATTTAACAGTAAAGGGGGTAAGACTGAACCTTGTGGCACTCCTCTGTTTGATTTGTAATTTCCAACTAGTTCTCCTCTTAGCCAATAGAGAATGTCTGGTCTTGAAGCAAATTATGTACAACTTTTGTAACCTGCAAAGGAATTCCCAAATCTTCCATGTTCTTAATTATCTTAGAATGTGACATGTTGTCATGTGCCTTTAGGACGTCTGTAGCAACCACCGTGCGCAGAATATGGCTATGAGGGGACACCTGCAGAGCCTCTTCGGCCAATATTGCCTTTCTGTGCCAAGGTTTGATCTAAATCCAATTTGTCGTGGATGATACTTTTCTTTCTCTTTCAAGCCACTATGATAAGCTTGTGGCGACCATCGTTTCATATAGTTTACAAATCGTAGGCGTAATAATATAGGACGCAATGACTGTATTATGGTTGGAGGTTTTTCGACCTTCAGAATGGGGATGACGACCGAATGTTTCCATTCTTTTGGAATTTCTCCTTTTCCCCATGCGTCGTTGATCACTGCCAAGACGGCAACCAGAGGTTCTCCTAAATTCTTGAACGCTTCGTATGGGATGCCGTCATGTACTGGCATTATTTTGTTCCTTGAATCTTCTATGGCAGACATCAGCTCCAGCAGTAAACGGTGACGTCAATCCTGAATTATCTACCGAGTCCTTTGTCGGCGGTAGGGCGGGAGGCTGCGCATGATTTGGAAAAAAAAGAGGGCTGCCGTCCGATCGGCAAACTCTTTCCAAGTTATCTGTAGGGTAAGTCGGATACTTTCGGCCTGATCTTTATTCGGTCTCCCTTTGTCCATTGCTCTGAAAGTCCTCCAGAGCGTTTTGTTGTCCTTCTTTATGGCCAAATTACTGCACCAGTCATTCCATCTTTGGTGGGTGAGTTGCCTTTCATGGCAACGTACCTGAGCTGTCAGTCGATTGACAGTTATTTTTCTTTGAATATCCTCAGCGTGCCGGTAAGCCTCTATCTCCCCTCGTTTTCTACGTGCCCATAATTGGAGAAACTGAAGATCGGGAGTTGGCTGATCCTCGTTTACAGTTGTAGTGATGGTGTGTTTCTTAAGAACAGCTTGCAATACTGATACCAACATATCTGGGGTGACAGCGTTGATTCGATCACCCTGTCGAACACCATCTCAGTGCGTAAAGCATACTTTTCTTTTGAGTCTTGTATTGCGGCCGGGTTAAAAGATATGTGTATTGGCATGTGCTCACTGCCCCATACATCTAATTCGCCCTAGCATTCCGGTGTACCAGGGCCCTTCCACCACGTCAAATCCAGAGAACGTGTTCGAGTTGCTGGCAGCATTGCAACACCGGGGTAATTAAGCAGGGTGAACTGCATTTCTATTAAAAGAGTGTGAATTTGATCCCCTCGTTTTGAATCATGCTCGTATCTCAACGCCGAGAGCGGGGCGTTGAAATCTTCACCTATTAGTACGGGTGTCCCTGGGTACGTTAAACGAATATGTTTTAGCCATCCGAAATTAATTAGTTTGTTTCCTGGTTGTGCGTATACTGAAACTAGTGTTATTGGTATTTTATTTGGACGCATTAGCACAGCAACGACTTCCTGCTGACTACCACTTGGCTAGGCCAATCGAAGTTTGGGGAATGTTGGTATTTACATATTGTTACGGGGAGGTACTTAATGTAACTGGCGCTGCGATTGGCTGAACTTGACGCTGAACTCGACGCAAAGGCTTCAGTAGCCGTGCAGCATTCAACAAGGTTGACGACTGGGCAAGTTGGTAAGGGTTCATACTTAACCAGCCAAAGGACGAGACCCAGGAAAGAAGAGGACAGGACAAGGCTGGACTAGAAACTTAATGTTTATTGATCAGAAGAAAACAACGAAGACTCCTTCCGAAAAGCACGCGCACAGCCCAACTGGTGGAATGGCAGGAAATTGGGAAGAAGATAAGAAAATTCAAAGTCGAGGCCTAACTAACGACTTTTCTAATAGATCAAATTCCTTACAATGAAGGCTAACCGACACCTTAGCCACAAACTTGTAATCGGCTTAAGCAATGTAAAATGCTTCAACCAACTCTTTGCAGAGTTGATTACCATTGCTGTAAACTACACCCGTATTATTGAAATCAGCCGCACAAAGGGACGGGTCATGCTCCGACTTAGATTCTTTAATTTCCTGCCATTCCACCGGTTGGGTTGTGCGCGGGCTTTTCGGAAGGGGTCTTCGTTGTTTTCTTCTGATCAATAAACATTCAGTTGCTAGTCCAGCCTTGTCCTGTCCTCTTCTTTCCTGCGTCTCGTCCTTTGGCTGGTTAAGTGTGCAGCAACCATTCTGTCAGCATCGCGCACGCATTCCACGGCCGTCGTCTTCGTCTATGAGCACATTACTTTGGTCACGCGTTTCCCGGTAACACTATCCCCCTCTGCAAAATGCAACGTCCCGGTGCGTATTAGGCGTGCGGTGTGGAGGGGGAGTAATATGGCTTGAGGCGGGCAACATGTACGATTTCGGAAGTAGCTGTAGCAGTCGGGGACTTTGGGAGGACCGGTGCAATCTCATAGGTCACGTCGGTCACTGGGCATAGTACACGGTAAGGCCCTGTGTAGTGGGGCAGAAGTTTTTCACACAACCCCACACGACGGCACAGAAGCCAGAGCAACACCAGAGATCCGGGAGGATAGTGAACATCACGGTGGTGAGCGCGCGTAGCGGCGTTTTTGGGCTTCTTGAGAGATGGTAAGACTGTGACGAGCAATCTGGCGAGCAGCGTCGGCTCGGGCGATGGTACCACGGACATAGGTTGTGACGGGGCCAGCGGCGGGAAACAAAGTGTCGAAGGGCAGTAAGGGGTCTCTTCCAAAGATAGAATGGAGAGTACCCAGCAGTGTCATGACGCGAAGAGTTATATGCAAAGATGACAAATTACAGACCAATGTCCCAGTCGCGATGACTGTCGGGCACATACGTGGCGAGCATGTCGGTGAGTGTGCGGTTAAGACGTTCCGTGAGACCGTTCGTCTGAGGGTGATACGCCGTGGTGAACTTGTGCCGACCGTAGCAAGAAGGAAGTATTTCCTCAACAACTCGGGAAAGGAAACAGCGGCCACTGTCGGTAAGCAGTTGACGGGGAGCACCATAGTGAAGTATGATGTCGTACAAAAGGAAGTCAGCAACGTCTGTGGCGCAGCTAGTTGGAATGGCGCGAGTGATCACGTACCGCGTGGCATAATCGGTGGCCACAGCGATCCATTTGTTTCCTGACAAGAACTCGGGGAAGGGCCCTAAAAGGTCAAGGCCAACACGAGAAAACGGCTCAGTCGGGATAGCAATCGGCTGCAGGTGTCCAGGTGGTAGCACAGGGGGTTTCTTCCGGCGTTGACGGAGGTAGCAAGCAGCTACATATATCGTTGGACGGAGCGGTAGAGTCCAGGCGAGAAGAAACGTCGGCGCACGCGGTCGTATGTGCGCGAGAGGCCAAGATGACCAGCTGTAGGGGCGTCATGCATTCGTTCGAGAACGGCAGAGCGTAGGTGTTGGGGAACGACTAGCAAGCGCTCAGCACCATCAGGTCGCATGTTGCGGCGGTACAGTGTGTTCCCATTAAAGAAGAACAGGGCGAGGGAAGAGTCACGGCTGTCTGTGCGGAGGCAGTCGATAAGAGAACTGAGGGTTGGGTCCAAGTGCAGTTCGTCGGCTATGTGGGAAAAGTCGGATATAGAGAGGACACAGGGGTCCGACTCATGGTAGTAGGAAAAGGGGGATCAACAGGATAACGGGACAGACAGTCTGCATCCTGGTGGAGACGACCGGATTTGTATACAACGGAAAAGCGCAGTGCCCAGCGGCCGAGGCGGCCAACAGGATCCTTGAGGGAAGAAAGCCAACATAAGGCGTGGTGATCGGTAATAACAGTGAAGGGTCGGCCAAACAAGTAGGGTCGGAATTTTTCAATGACCCAAACGAGAGCCAGGCACTCCCGTTCCGTAATAGAATAGTTCTGTTCCGCTGATGACAGGAGTCGATTGGCGTAGGAAATCACGCGCGCCGCGTTGTCGCTGTGCAAGAATAGCACCAATCCCGTGGCCACTGGCGTCGGTGCGACGGTCCGTCGGGGCAGACGGGTTGAAATGGGCTAGCACAGGAGGATTAGTGAGAACAGCGTTGAGGGTGGAGAATGCATTAGCCTGCTCTGGTCCCCAAGAAAAAGGAACGCCTTTCTTCAGCAGATTGGTGAGATGACGAGCAACGGCGGCAAAGTGTGGGACGAACCGGCGAAAATAAGAATATGGTCCTATAAAGCTGCGGACATCACTGGGTGAACGGGTAGATGGAAAAGCACTGACAGCGCGAACTTTGTCGGGATCGAGTTGCACGCCGGTGGCATTCACCAAATGGCCAAGCACTTTAAGTTCGCGGCGACCAAAACTGCACTTCTTTGAGTTTAGTCGAAGTCCGGCACGGCGGAAAAGTGCCAAGATGGAACAAAGGCGACGAAGGTGGCTTTGGAACGAGGGTGAAAAGACAATCACGTCATCCAAGTAGCATAGACATGTCGTCCATTTGAAGCCGCGCAGTAAGGAGTCCATTATACATTCAAATGTGGCAGGGGCGTTGCAAAGTCCAAAAGGCTTAACCTTAAATTGGTAAAGTCGATCGGGTGTGACGAAAGCTGTCTTCTCACGGTCTTCTTGCTCGTCAGCAGAGATTTGCCAGTTGCCGCTACGAAGGTCGATAGAGGAAGAGTAACGGGCTCCATGTAAACAATCTAAGGCATCGTCTATTTGCGAAAGCGGGTAAACACCTTTCCTTGTAATCTTGTTCAGATGTCGATAGTCGACGCAAAAGCGCCAACTGTTGTCTTTCTTTCTAATGAGCACGACAGGAGATTCCCAGGGGCTGTTCGAAGGTTCGATGATATCGTTGGCCAACATCTTGTCGACCTCCTGTAGGATGACTTGGTGGTGCTCAGAAAGGGACACACGATAAGGCCTCCGATGTACAGGTTTTGCATCGTCGGTGTTAATGCGGTGAGTCACAACTGATGTTTGGCCCAGAGAACCGGCAGCAATGTAAAAAATGTCGGTGAAGGACAACAAAAGGTTGTGCAGGTCCTGAGCGTGTTCGGGGCTGAGGTCAGAGGAGGGCAGAAAAAGGGTCGGCAATTGTAGCGGGGAATACGGGTGTTTGAAGGACGCTTGAAGGTGGGCCAGGAGTGAGTGCACAAATGGTGCAGTCTGTGAGAGGGGACAAGGTAGCAAGGGGTATTCCTTCGGGGAGAACTTGGGGCGACAGACTGAAGTTCAAGATAGGAAGGTAGGTGCTGTTCTGGGTAACGCGTACGATACGATGAGATGAGGAAGAACGACGTTGCGGTCAAGAAAGACCTCGGTGATAGGGCAAGCAACATAGTCACCATCAGGCACAGGCGGGAGAGGTGACATAGGTAGGTAAACAGCAAAGTCAGGGGGCAGGCGAGCGAACTCGGTGGAGCGAAGGTGGGGTGTAGGTTGAGGATGTTTTGAGCAGACAGATAAGTCCAAACGAAGAAGGCCGCTGGAGCAGTCGATAAGGGCAGAGTGGGCCGTTAAAAAGTCAAGGCAGAGGATCACATTGTGAGGGCACTGATTGAGGACGGTGAACAAAACAGGGATGTGATGACCGGCAAGGGTGACTCGGGCAGTGCACAGGCCAGTGATGGCAGCAGTACTGTCATCGGCAACACGAACCGTGGGCGAAGCGGCGGGGGTCTGTACTTTCTTGAGGCGGCGGCGAAACGATGAGCTCGTGATCGAGACTTGGGCACCAGTGTCAATGAGGGCAGAGACGGGAACACCATCCACGGACAGCGAGAGGAGGTTACAGGGCAATGAAATTGACAGTAGAGGATTTCCAAGTCGGGGTGCCAATGCAGCGTCAATTCCGGGAGCTGCATTGGCTAGTTTCCCATGAAGCGGCCGGCAGACGACGGTGAGGAACTGCGGCGAGGAAGAGATGAACGGGAACGGCGGGCTGGCGGGGAAGGACAGCGACTGGACACAAGAGGAGGCGGAGTGGTATCGGTGCGGGGCGGCTCATAACGAGGCGCAAAACGGCGGTGACCGTACGGAGTAGCGGTCAACGTAAGCGAAACGTCGAGGTGGTGAAGACCAGCGGCTGCGGCAGTGGCGAGATGTGGCCAATACGCGAGCACGTGAAACAGATCGGCCTATCGTCAGGGGTGCGCCACTCATCAAGATAGCGGTATCGGTAGCGTGGTGTGTAGGTGTTGCGGGGCGTAGCGATGGCGACCATGGGAGGAACGGGGCTCGAACTCCGGTGTTCCACAGTGTGGCTACAGGGGATGCTCAAATTGGCAACCTCTTGACGGACGACGGCTTGAATGAGAGATATCGTCGCTAGGTTGCTGTCAGATGAGGCGGGTGGGATGCAGCAGGAGCCAGTGCTTCCAGTTCACGACGCATGATGCGGGTCACGTTTTCGGTGTTGGAAGGCTGCCTTATGGTCGGCAGATCCTCGCACGTGGAGCTAGGGGCGGTGTTGGGGAGCCGGTCGAAGCGATTTGCAATGCGTCTGTGTTTGGTCTGCTCGAAACGTCGACAAACCTGCAGAACGGAGTCAACCGTACAGCAGTCCCGACAGAGTAGAAGATTGAAGGCATCATCAGCTATGCCTTTGAGGATGTGCCCCACCTTATCAGGTTCTGTCATGTCTATCAACATTTCGACAGAGGGCCAGAACGTCATGTATATAGGTGATATAAGGTTCGGTAGATGTCTGGGCCCGTGTGGCGAGGTCCCTCTTGGCGGCGAATTGACGGCCAACCGGTTTTTCAAACAGGTCACGGAGTTTTTGTTTGCAAACATCCCAGGAGGGTATATCTGCTTCATGCGTTTCTAACCACACGCGTGCTGGGCCAATGAGATAGAAAATGCATTGGCCAGCATCAGCGCGGCGTCCCACCTGCTGTGCTGGCTAACATACTCATAAAGCGAAAGCCAGTCCTCGACATCGACCTCATCTGTACCGCAGAATGAGCCAGGGTCATGGGGGTTGGCTACGACGACAATTGGAGTTGCGGAGGTAGATGGAGCCGCGTCGGTTGTCATCGCGACGGTTCCGAGGTGACGGCCACTGCGGAGATCCAGCGTCAAATTGTGTCGAACCCGCGACCTCCACCAAGATGTTACGGGGATGTACTTAATGTAACTGGCGCTGCGATGGGCTGAACTCGACGCAAAGACTTAGTAACCGTGCAGCATTCACTCTGTCAGCGTCGTCATCTTTCTGAATGCTGCGTCGCGCACGCCACGCGTTCCGAGGTCGTCGTTTTTGTCTATGAGCACATCACTTTGGTCACGCGTTTCCCAGTAACAATATATAGCAGCTTTTTCTTTTGCTGCGTTTGTTCTTATTCGTTTATCAGGAATTAAAGGGCATTGGTAGCCAATATATCCCATGATGGTACACAACCGGTTATGTTTTTGTAGCAAGAACGCCAAGGAATGCAACTTGCCATATAACAACTTTGTTCTAATTTCCCCTACTTTATTCGCGAGCCCTCGACAATTCCATTGTGTTATATGCTGGCGTTTGCAGCCGTGTCGTCTAGCCGTTATGAATGCTGCTTTCAATAAGTTGTGTTTCGCAAGGGTTTCTAGTACCGCCTCCCGCACTGGAGTATTAGCGGCAGCTTTGTAATTAGCCATATTCGCCAACCTTACTGGTGGACTGCAGGAGACGTTTCTATCTGGCTGGCTGATCTTTCCTTGCGGCGCTCTGCCATACGCGTTTTCCTTTGGCGCAGGTTTTCAATTGCGCTGTCAGCATTGCGAGCTGGAACTCACACCGCTCAACACCGGCGAGACCACCTTTCGACGATTCGGCACACCCGACTCCTTCATAGACGTTGCTTTCGCGTCCAGAGGCATCGAGGTGACCTGGCATCGTGCACCGTCACTCTGGGGTGCTGATCACTTCTCCATCCTCATTGAGCTCACTGCGAAGGAAGCGCGTGCCACTCGCACTTACTCCATTGTCAACTGGAGCTGCTTCCGCAGTGAAATGGATGCTGCCGCTGCGTCCGGTGCGATTTCTTCATCAGCCTCGTTCGAAGCGCGCTTGCAGCCACACGCTGCGCAGAGGTTCGGGCAGGGCAGCCAACGCTCGACAACAAGTTGGTCGACCAGAGCAAACCGAGACAAAGCTGAGCGGCGAGCTCGATGGACGGACCGACCATCCGACTGGACTGCCTACAACCGGCTGGACACGGCAGCGAGGCGGCACTCCAATAAGCTGTACAGCAGGCAGTGGGCATCGCTCTGCGGAAAGATGGAGGAGGATTGCAGCTCGTGGTAGCTCTTCACCACTCTGCGGCGCATCACGACACCACAAACGAATCCGCAGCCGCTGGTTGCTCTCGCCATCTCGAGCGGCCTCAGCAAAGAGAAGTTAGCCGAGCGGTTTGCGCGCCGCTTTGCGCTGCAGAGTCCTGCGAGCGCAGCCAGCCAGGCTGCACCAGCGAGCCCCAGAGACAGCGCCAGAGCCCCTACCCCTGACAGCCCCTGCGACGCCCCCTTCACGGCGACAGAGCTGAACAACTCTCCTGCACTGCCATCGTCGATCGGCGCCAGGGCTGTACGGGGTAACCTACCGGATGATGCGCAACCTGGAGACGGATCAACGCCTGGTCCTCCTGCAGCAGACCAGCTTGGTGTGGGAGCGCGGGAGTCTCCAGGAGGATCACTCCCACGACATCACAAGCGAATCCGCAGCCGCTGACTGCTCTCGCCATCTCGAGCGGCCTCAGCAACGAGGAGTTAGCTGATCCCTGCCCACTGCGCGCTCTATGGAAATGAACAGGCAGATGTTGAAGCAAAACGTGCCCTCAGCAATGGCCTCCAAACAGCTGTCTTTTTCAAGAGCGGATACGACGTGTCTTCTAATGAACTGTATGAATAAGGCTACTGCAGCTTATTGGGCCCAGCCAGAGGCCCGACACGTTCGTGTAAGAAGGCTCGATTGAACATTAATATCTTATGTTCCGCGGGAAATTCCGCGTAATTATGCATACTTGTTGCATAAACTGCGTTTAAACGTGGCTTTCACTCGTAGGTACTTGCATTTAACTGGACAGGTGAACTTCCCGTAATTAATGTTCAACTTGTGGCATCTCTGAGAGTGTGGACCTTATGTTATTGGTCTGCCCAGTGTATGCGCGTGAAAGAAATGTGCTAGCCGACTCTTGGAAGCATTTAGACAAGAGGCCTCTGTCGGAGGAACTGCTGCTGGGTGCTTGGCAGGGCAAGGGGAAGGGTTTTCAGGCAGTGCGGGCTCAATTTGCTGTCTTTTGTGCGCCACCGGACTCGATTCGCGCTTGTAGAGCAAACTGCCGTGCCTCTAGATTTTTCATCTCCTCTCCCCCATATTCACCCATCATGATCCTATTCCTTCTCTCCTTCCCCAGTGTAGAGTAGCAGGCCAAATTTTAATTTTTCCGATCAACCTCTCAGCCTTTCTTTTCAATAAATCCATCCATCTATCTCCCGGAAGACTGGCGTACGGCGGTTGTCTGCCCCATCCTTAAAGGGGTCATGACAGCTATCAACTGATCATAAACTGATTATTGCATTTTACTCCTCACACGTTAAAGTATAAATCCTCGAAATTTAAGCTCATTCCGTGAAGTAGATAGTTTTAAAATTAATTTTTATTATGAATATCTGAATCAGCTTTCTGGTCTGGCAACCATTAGCCGCTGATGTCACAAAGTCAACGCTGCATCTTCATGTCGTCTACTGCTGGCGGTGCCGGCTGCACTCCTGCATGCACGTCGTGGATGGTGGTCACTGAGTTTTTTTTTTCTACAGAAAAAATATTTTATTTACATATTCTCTTTTCTTTGAAAAGCCTTCACTATAATATGCGTCCTTAGAGATCCTCAGACTTTTTTCGCCTTCGTGTAGAGATTGCCGAGGAGGCCGAAATCAACGGGCTCATGCTGTATAATTTAGGCATGCAATCAAAAGCGTATTATTCTTACATTATTAGAGATAGCTTGTTTTAGCAACAAGCGCTCCCGTATATAAATAGGCACTTGTCTAATGTTTCCTGCAGCCGTGTACATGTCGCCGCGAAAGTGGGGAGGGGATAGCATTATGTTTCTGATTCTTGAGCTGTTGCCGTCGCTCTTTGGGTCCAAAAACTAAGAGTAAATCTCGAACAAGCATACCTTGACGTTAGAGCATACCTTGCGACATTAGAGGAGCAGCCAAAACTTTTGAACGAATCACTACCTCGTGACTTGATATGCGCGTGTTAGTCAGACTTAATTATTTTCGGCTGGTAAAGCATTTTTGCAAAACTATGTTCAGTCTGGCCACGGCCAGCGCACGAAAGAATGTGCCGCCGCCGCCGCTTCAGTCATCGCGAAACACAACGCGGTTCGATTGCTCTTCACTGCGTGCCCGCACCGAACAAGAGCCTCCCTGTCGCCACCGTCACTGTCTCGCCTCCACCGCAGCCGCGCGCGCGATTGAGACGGACTCACGAGCCTCACCTTCCATTCTTCTAGTGCTTCTCCAGTTAGTATTTAGTGTGTGAACCCTAAACTTCCGCAGGAATGCGCCGATTCGCCGATTACGACTGCCCCCAGTGTGTTTGTTTACAAGCTTTTGCAATGACTGGGTGTGTGCTGCTCGTTCGCGCGGCATAAAATGCATGCTGAGCTAGCAATACGAAAACTATCCCTTCTTTTCGCATCAGTTGCACCTTTAATTGTTCAAAAACTACAATTGCGCTGCAAGAAGCGCCGTGGTTGCTACGTCCCCTGCCTGCGACACATGCTGCGCTCGCTAGACAAGGTCACATATATCGACGCTTCCCGCTCAATGTGCACTCGCTTTGTGATGTAAGCAGTCTTCGATTTGGGGTCGCTACTGCTAGAACTAAACTCAAGAACCACATGCGGCCGCTAAAGCTTGTGAATACGCGCTCCGGAAGCTTTACACCCGAACGCATGCTAGGCCTACTCGTCGCTGAACGAGCCGGCAGTTCGAGCCGACTAACATTTCTGGCCAAGGTCATTGCTGATGATAAGGAGGAACATATAAAGTGTAGCTTCTTGTTTTCCTTTTTCTAACTCGGTTAAGCTACAGACAAGTGCAGCCGTTCACTCGAGTATTGGATGTCAAGTTCTCGCTCGGCCTCTGATCCGACCAAAACAGATCGGACGACCGTCCGCAGATCAGTTCCGTCGGCGTCGCGAGGCCGAAAACCTCATGCTACGGTGATAGGCGACCGTTGGCCGTGCTAGCGTCGTCGCCGGTGTGCATCGATAAGCTAAGGAACCTAACCGTGCAGCCCACTGAGTGTCAGCGTGCCTTATGCTGAAGAAAACATGCCTTACTCTATTTCGCTTTCGTGCGGTAACATGAGGGACAAGCACTGTGACAAGAAAAAAAAAAAGAAGACATGTCCTTTGATATCGCAGCCTGCATTGCAGACGACGCTCCACCGTGTATACTTTGTGACGTCACATCAGCATTTCAAAATGGCGGTAGCTCTCGGTGGGAGGAGCTTTCGAATTCCGATTTCTGTCGCGTTTTTTTTTTGTAATATGCGCCGCGCTATGCCCTAAAACTTTGCGTGTAGAATCACAGACCTGTATATTATTCACAGAAGTATAAAACGGCAATACATCGAACGACCCGCTCCCCAACTCAACTGGCTGGGTACCATCCAGTGGCTCTAACATCTACGGTCGGTAAGCTCTTGGAACACATGGCTTTACAGCGCCTAAATGAGTGGGCCGCGGCGGCGTATTTGTTTGATGAGCGGCAGACAGGCTTTCGCATAATGCGTTGCACGGCAGATTCCATCTCTGATGTCAGCGCGCTCGAGCACTCAAAGGCAGTGAGGCATGTTGCGCTGCTTCTATACTGTTGGACGCTTCGGGGCACGTTTGACAACATATGCCGTGCTCCAATTCTAGGGACGCTTGAGAGGGTTGACGTAGGTGGGCTTACTGCGATAGTAGTAGTAGTAATGTACTTTACTCGGGACACAAATTAAGCGTCCAACAGGTCGGCTGCCTGTTGTACCAAGGCTCGTTGGTTTCGGCGAAGATTCCAGCCAAGCATGCCAGGATACAGGGGGGGGGGGGGGGGGGGTAGTGATAGTGCGAGGATTGTATGGAGGTAGGACAGAGTAAAAGGCAGTGTTCAAGATTCACGTATAGATGAAGGGCAGTTAGGGCACGAGGGGTCACCTCGCATGTGATAAAGGGAGATGCGCGCCGGGGTAATAGGGCATTTGATTGAATTTTACGAAGGGCTCTGTTTTGGGGGATAATGAGCGCTGGGTGGAGCGCCGGAAGACGGGCAAAATCTTCCTTTAGCTGCGTATAGTGCTCTTTCAGGGTGTGTTTTAGAGCGTGTGCCTCGTCACTTGTCGATGGGCTGACCCAGGGGATCACCGGAGCCCGGTTATGGAAATCGCGGGCGATCTGATTACACAGCTTATTTCCGGAGATCCCTGAATGACCAGGGATCCACAGTGGCTGAGCGTAAGGCGAAGAGGGCCTCCTTGAGACTGTCTCGTAAGTCAACGGTTATAGTGCGGTTGTGGATGGATCGAAGAACGTTTTGTGAGTCCGTACTGTGTAGCACATTTGCACGAATATCTGAGCGGCGTGCACGATGGGCGTGATTTCAAGCGTGGTTTGCTAAAAGGTCCACACGTGTGGCATATGGGGTCCGGAAGATGCGCGGAATGGATGACATCTGCGCCGGTGCCAGTGTCTGAAAGGCGTTAGGCATCTGTGTACGCTACCGTTTGAGTAGGGAAAGGAGGGTTGTGGTGGGTAGCTTGTGCCTGTCGACGACCGTCATGGAGCCCCGGCTGCATGTGCCAAGGGATGGGTGCAATACGGAGGTTAGAAGGAAGTGCATGACCGGGTATGGTGGAGAGGAAGATCAATTGGGGGTATTCCAGGTTCCCGCAGAATCCATCAACCCTGTTGCGTGTCGGACAAGCGGGCTAGCTGGAGCTCCCGATGGAGGTCGATGAGCGCAGGAAGAGGCAGGAAAAGGCCTATTTCGTAGAGGCGTTGGCTGGACGTGTGAACTGGGAGATGCAGTGCGGCTTTGTATCGAGCGTTGAGTGCGGCACTGAGTTTGGCAAGATGTTGCTGTGTAAGTTTAAGGTAAAGTATGTAGTAGAGGATTTTTTAGGGCTAAGGCGTGTGTTAGCTGCGTGGCACGTGACTCACTTAGTCCAGCATGACGCTTAACTACCCGCCGAACCAAGTGAGTAACTTGCTGATATGTGTTAATGGCTTGTTGAACGGAGGGCGGGCTTTGTTTCGTGTGAATGTGCATACAGAGAACCCGGCATGAATTGACTCGGGGTATTGGTTAGTTATCGATATGTAGTGATATGAGTGACTGGATGGAGCGTTGATATTGTGTATGCGTGAGGAAAAGGAGTTCGGATTTTTCCGGTGCTGGTTGAAGTCCGCTGTGAGAAAGAAAAGAGGAAATGAGGTAGGCCTTGCTGTAGCGTGTTCTCGACATCTCCAGAGAACCCGCGGGTGCACCAGAGCGTGATGCCATCAGCGTAAAATATATGATGCTGATTGGGGATGGAGGCGAGCTTTCTGGCTAGAGCGGTCGATCGTGCCGATGTTTAAGTCGGGGAGAGCACAGCACCTTGCGGAGCGCTACGTGTCAGGCCGATTGGTTTAGTAAGAGTATCTTGTAGTCGAAATTGGGTCGTCTTGTTCTGCAAAAAGTTACGGAGATAAGTATATGTGTTATGCCTGCAGTTAGTGTGCTGAATGGAGTCGAGCACGTGATCATGACTTATGTTGTCGAAGGCCTTGCGAACGTCAACTGTGACCAAGGCATGTACCTGAGCTAAGGGGGCTGGAGGAATGTGTGTTCGAGGAGGAGGAAAAGGTTTCGCGTCGAGACGTGAGAACGGAACCCGATTAGGGTGTGAGAAAAGAAGTCCATGGCTTCGAGATGCTCCTGAAAACGGGTCAGAACCATCCGTTCCATAGTCTTTCCCACACATGAGGTAAGAGAGATGGGACGAAGGTTTTGGAGAGTAGACGGTTTACCTGGTTTCGGAATAAGGACAATGGTCGAGGATTTCCACTCGTCGGGAAAAGTGCCCTCAGACCAGTGTTCGTTGATGTACGAAAGAAGAGTTTCTTTGTCGGGGTCTGGAAGGTTAGAAGAAGAGTGTAAGTGACGAGGTCCTCCCCTGGTGTCGAGGAGCGAGAATTTTGTGCGAGAGCAAAATCAAGCTCGTTGAGAGAGAAGGGTTTCTCGAGATCTGCTTGAGAGGCGCCTGTGTAAGCTGGATAGGCTGATAGAAGAGGTGGAGGAATGTAGAGGTTCGAAAGAGTCTGCTCTAGTTGAGCGGGACCTTGCAGGAATAAAAAACAGTGGGGGTTCTTATTAGGCCGTCGAGTCTTTTCTGAGGTCTAGGCCGCAAACACCGCGCTCCCGCGATCGCACACCACGGGCAGCCGTTCTCACAGCCGCAAAGTGGTAATGCGAAGTACGACACAACACAGAACAGGACCTTGCCCGGGACCAGAAATTTATTGGGTCTTCCCAAAATCGCTGGTGATGATAGCTGGCGACCCTATCCTTTTAAATAGGGCCTGTCAGTTGAAGGGCAAGATGGCGACAACAAAGGAGGAGAGCGGGAAGGTATTTACCTTGCGTCCTTCGGTTGTCGCGGCTCGCTGTCGTCTCTCGGCGGTCGCCGGTTCCCGCCGATCTCGGCGCATCTTGCCCTTTTTCCTTTTTCGGCCAATGAGCGACCTGGCGGTGCGCTCCTGCGCCCGGCGAGGGAAGAGGGAAACGCAGCGCTATCGAGCAACCAGTTTGGGTTACTCATCCTCGGAGGAGAAGGAATACTTTGTCCCCCCTTTCCTCCGCGGCGCGCGGTTTTTCGGAGGGATGAGCGGTTCTCCGCAATCGCTACAAAATTTATCGATATTAGGGTGGGGTTGGGGACCGAGAAGGGAGCGGAGGAGATGCCAGGTGAATTTTTGGTGGAGGATGCCGTTGATGCGGTTACAAACTTTACCCCAATTAGATGCTTCAAGGGTCTAAAAGTAGTGTGTTATGTCAGAGTGTAGTCGGTATAGTGTTTGTTTGAGTTGGAGGTTGTGTTGTTGTTGTCTGATTCTTCTAATGAGTTACTTGTGCCGCTTCCACAGGCGGATTAGGTGTGGTCAGGAGTTACGGTGGGTGCAAAAGACTTTTCTGTCGTAGTTGCAGATTGTCGTGCCGAATGAAGAGATTGGAGCGAATCTGGATATGGTGGAGCTTGGAATGAGGTGGAAGTGCAGATTTTGCGGAATGATTCCCAGTTTGTGAGGTGTCGGGTACTTTTCTGGTGGCATAGAGAGAGATCGAGAGATAACAGTATGATATAGTGATCGCTGAGGAGCTGTGGCGTCCGTGTTTTTCCAGGTGATGTGTGTGGAGCCTAGAAAGAGCGCGAGGTCAGGAGTTGACGGTTTTTGTGTGCTTGTGCCTGTGCGTGTGGGTGCGTCAGAAGCTTTGAGTACGGTGAAGTGATTCTGCATAATGTGTGTGTGAAGTATGCGGCCAGACAGTAATGTAGTCAGATACCCGACTACTTATGGCCTGGCCCCGACTTTATTACGACCTGGCCGCATACTTGACACACATTACGCAGAATCACTTCACCGTACTCAAAGCTTCTGACGCACCCACACGCACAGGCACAAGCACACAAAAACCATCAACCCCTGACCTCGCGCTCTTTCTAGACTATAGCCCAGCTGACGTGCGGTGCATTGAAATCTCCTGCCAGTAGCAGCTTGTGGGTGGGAGCTAGGGATGCAGTGAAAGAGAAGAGGGGTTTGAAAATGCTGTATTCGGTGGGTCTGTTGTAGAGGTTGAGGAAGCATATATGGCGTTATTTTGGTGAGGGATAAAATACGAAAGCAATGAGATAGGGTTGTAGCACGGTCGGGATTTCGATGTGTTCGAAATTGAGGTCTCTACGAATGAAGGAGAAAACGAGGGTTTTTGACAGCGTTGGGGGTGTGCAGTCCGTGGTAATAAGGGATGTTATGAGTGTGGCATGTTTCTTGAAGTAGAAGGAAAACCGGTAGAGAAGAGAGAGTGAGAAGCCATTGATACAGAGGTGTTTTATTGGTTCTGAGGCTGCGGCAGTTCCATTGCATAATTTGGAGTGCCCTTGTGTTAGCCATTACAGTGCGTTGGAGGTGGGAGAGAACGATGAAGACGGCGGGGGTGGAGGTAGAGGACCTACCTCGGCCGCCGGAGTTGGGCGTGTACGTTTGAAGAGTGGCTTGCATGGGGGTGGAAGTGTTGAGGTGGATGGTTTTTTTCGAGGGAAGCGACGCTGTAGGGGAGCTCCTCGATTCGGGAGACGAGGGGGGAGACAATGGAGAGAACATTAGAAAAAAGGGTTTTGAGGGTGGAAACACGTTGGATGCTTTCCGTCAGTTGTTGCTCACACCGGAGAAGACGGTTTTTTAGGTCAGTGAATTGTTGCAAAAGTTTAGCGGAGGAGGGCGGATGGGAGAGTGCCTGGCATACCTGAGCATGAGGAGGTGTCTTGCGTAGTTGCTGTCAGCTGGGGTTTGACCAGGGGGCAACCTCTCCTGAGGGGCCGCCTGTTGGTTCACTGTGGAGGTGGACTGGTGCGGGGTGGGTGCTTTTTGTCCCGTGATTTGAGGTTGAGGTTGGGCCGTCAACTGAACAGTGGCAGGACGCAGGAACGATGCGGTCGGTGTTGTAGATGGCAGGTTGAAGAGGCATCTGAGGAGGCTGGTTCTTTCCCCTGGTAGATGTGGCAGGTAGAGAAGTTAATAATTACGCAGGTGACTGCGGCTTCGCATGTAGGGCAATGCTATCTGAGCCCGTAGGTGGTGAGACTGTATGATTCGATGTAGCATTGCGTAGCTTGATGTGCTGCTCATAGGAAGCTTTGGCCCGGGCTTGGTCTTGTTGGTACTTACTGCGATATGTCCGGGCCTTTTTGTAGGAGCGCTCCATGCGTGTTCGCGTTGGGAGGCACTCTCAGCGCCTCGTCCGGGGGAGCTAGGAGTTCCGCAGGGTTCTGTCTTGCCCTTTTTGTTTAATGTGGCGATTTCGGTGGTGCCGGGCTGCCTGCCAGCAGATCCTGAGACACAATATGTACACCTCAATATATGCGGATGATATTGCCCTGTGGCACCTGGAGCCACCGGACAATACCACGTGTGTGAGGGCATGCCTGCAGGGAGTTCTCATGGCGGTGAGCGACTGTTTGTGCGGCCTAGGTCTGTCGCTCAGCGCGGACAAGTCAGTCGCAATGGCCTGCGTTCTGAGTTCGCGCAAGCTGTCACTGCCGCTCACAGCGAACTGGACTCTCCTGCCGCGGCGACGTTCTGTACGGCACCTGGTGGTGGACATAGACCAGCGCCTTTCCTTTCGACCTGCGGCGACCAAGGCCCGCCCGCTAATGAAGAGAACCACCACCGCCGTATACAGGCTCGCTGTTCGAGGCCAGGGCATCTTCCAGAAAGCCACGCTGCGGCTGCGCAACTCCGCGGCTGTGGAGTCAGTACCCTCCGCGCTACCGCTTGTCACGCTACGCAAACCATGCTGGAGGAAGCCGGAAGTTCAGCACCGAAAGGCGCTCCGCATTTGCCTCGGCCTCCTTCAGAACTCTCAATGCGCAGCTACCGTGGCCGAGGCAAGCGCGTAGCCGCTACAAGTTCAGGCCACGCGGCGGGCTCTACGCCACATTGATCGCCTCCAGGGCGCATCAGACAGCGGTCCGCACTTGCAGCGGTTACAACAACATAGACAGGCCGAGGAATCCTGCTTCTGTGCCAGATTCGTGCATGCCTTGAGCGCCTAGCGGAGCACGGCTGCGTCATACGACCACAGTGGATCCCTAGTCACTGCGGCATCGAGGGCAACGAATGCGCCGACGAGCTCGCGACCGCAGTACATCAACTTCCTCCCAGAGACGAGCCCTTCGCCCTGGAGGACGTGCGTACGGCCATCGACGATCACTTCCGAACGCATCACCCCGACCCACGCATCGCACGAGGTGAGCGCATTGATAGTATCAGCGGCCGATCGATGACTCGGCTACAGCGCGCAATTATCCTCCGAGCGCGCATTGGATGTGTGTGGCCTGGGGAATGCGCCACGGACTCGCAACCAGTGAGGCGTGTGTCGGCAGCGGCGTGGTAGAAACCCTCGAGCATATTCTAATGCACTAAGCCGTGCTAGCCGAACTACGTCGCGAGTTGTTGGCGGCTTGCAGAGCGCAGGGTGTAATTCTGGGCAGCGTCGATGCGCTCCTGTGACCACCGGGCAGTGCGCGCGTCCGCGAGCCAGCACATGTGTGCTATCTCGGACGACAACAGCCCATCGCCCCACATGGGCCGCGAGTGTCAGTGAAATCGCTCTTGTGGAGGTCCGCCCTCTGTGCCGAGTGCTCCAGTGAACTAAGGCAATATAGGGCGGGCCTCAAGCATCCTACTGCTCCCCTGTAACACACTGTGCATACATATTTTTATTTTTACCTACCCTGTTCTTCCTGTTGCTCACCTCTTTGATTTCCTCTCCCTCTTACTATTGCTTTACTTCCGCCACTTCAGTTCAGGTGCTTCTGATGATTAGATAGCAGATACTTGGGCTGGCAAACATCTTTTTACTTTCGTTTTCTTTATTTGAATAAAAAACCCACTTACTACATTCGCGCCGTAGATTCGTTTAGGGCAGCCTTTTAATTTTTACTTCGAGTTACGAAAAATTAAATTGTGAACCCCCATTTTTGACTAGGTGGGGTATGACTAGGTAGGGTAAACCCCCACCTAGTCATAGAGCGAAAGCTGTGAGTGTTGCAGCGATAGCCTCTGTAACACCGCCTTTTCAATCCGCGGTCTTTTCACAATTTTTCTTATAATTGGTTCACAAGAAAGCAAATGCGCAGTATTTGTCACACTTGTTCTGTGGACACCTGAACCGCGTCGCATGGGGTAGGAGGAAGATGGCAGTGAAAGTAGAAAGAGGTGCCTTAGTGGAGTGCTGTGGAGTAATTCGACCACCAGGGGATCTTTAACGTACACTGGCCTCGCACAGCGGAGGGCGCCTCTTCGTGTCGCCTCCAACCGAAACGCAGCCGCCGGCGGTCGGGGCCGAACACGAGTACTTCGATAATCTAGATTTTGGCGAAAGGAAGGCGCAGTATACATCTCGTGGACGCCATGGAATCGCGGACACCCACACTTAATTAGGTCGAGCTCACTTGAAGGTCAAATTTAGTGCCACAGAACTGTGAACACCTAGACATAACCAGGTCAAGATCATGTTTTCATGTTTTTCTTGTATATTTCAAATTGGTTTATAAGGAAGGAAAGGTGCATCTGCCTTTGACCTTCAAGCTCGAAAAGCTGGCATAGTGAAGCTTTTGCTTCAAAATAATAGCTGACGAGATAGGCGCAAAATATCAATTCTCTAAACCACGGGAGCGCGCACCAACTAAATCGGCCTCACAGCACAATTCATTAATTTGCAGTTTGCCAATCTTCGTCGTGTTCGTCGTTAGAGCCACTAGCATGCATCTGCTGGCACGCCCGAGGACGAAGAAGTTGGTCGTTGTCTTCGTGGTTCGCTACGCCTGATGCTCTGTTGCAAGTTCTTCCTGAGCAGCTGGATCCATCTGGTTCGCCTGAATAAACACACTCCTACAATTGGTGGAGGTGCGCACTCATCCCTCAGCGGCGTGCACGGCCCGTGTTCTCATCGAAGACGTCTTATACACCATCGAGTTTATTGGACTGTCTCACTTGCTCACACGACGTCATTCTGGGCTACGATATCCTTTCCGCTCATCGTGCGTTATTGACTGCGTCCGCGCGGAAGTTGTCATTTTCCCTCTTTGTGATACCGTGTCTGACGTCCCTGCCCGGTCTGCAAAACTCCTTGTCACCAGGGATACAGACATTCCTCCATTTTCTGCTGCCCTCGTTCCGCTCTCCTGTGAAAGCGTTACAACGTCGACTGTCTTTTTCACACCTTCCGCCGACGCTTCACGCCATCCCTGTCTTCTGCTTCTGTTTGCTGTTCTCAAGTTCGAAGATGGCCTTAGTGTAATGTAGGTCTCGAATTCATTTTCTTGCCCGTCCGTCCTGCTACGCGGCGAGTGTCTTGACCATATTGAAGAACTGAATCCCACTCTTGTAAATACTCTTCCTGATATGCCTACTTCATTCGACGTTAATGTTCTCAGCTCTTGAGATATACCGACCATTTCGACATCACACGATATTTTTCAACAGGCCATCAACGCAGATCTTCCACCCGAGCAACGCGATCCAACTCAATGTCCTCCAACAGAACTTCACTTCTTCCTTCGACCTTCCTAACACTGCTCTGGGTCGCAAGTCTGTCGTTACGCACACAATCGACCCTGGTACAAAGGCACCTTTACGCCAGCGCCCTTATGGCGTATCGGCCTCTGAGCGCTGAGTCATTGCTGATAACGTGGGCGATATGCTTCGCCAGGGTGTCATACAGCCATCTAACAGTCAATGGGCTTCTCCGGTTGTTTTGGTCATTATTAAAGATGGTTCCATCCGGTTTTACGTCGATCACCGTAGGCTATATAAACAAGATCACGCGCCAAGACGTCTATCCTCTGCCACGAATCGACGACGCCCTGGACTGTTTGCAGAGAGCCGAGTATTTCTCCTCTTTGGATTTACGTTCTGGCTACTGGCAGGTGCCGATGGTTGATGCTGACCGCTCGAAAACTGCCTTTATAACACCGGATGGCTTATTTGAGTTCAGTGCTATACCATTTGGCCTTCGCAATGCTCCGGCTACTTTAGAACGCCTGATAAACACTGTTCTCCGCGGACTCAAGTGGCAGACCTGTCTTTGTTACCTGGATGACATCTTAATTTTTTCTACCGACTTTTCTTACCTTCTCCACCTGAAGCTTGTCCTCACGTGTCTCGCCGATGCAGGGCTTCAGTTGAATTTGAAGAAGTGCCACTTTGCCGCCCGAAAACACAATTTTAGGCCACGTTGTTTCTAAGGACGGCATTCTCCCCGACCCCACCAAACTTCGTGCAGTAGCCGAGTTTCCGAAGCCGCCCTCCCTGAAGCAGCTCCGCAGCTTTATCGGCCTCTGCCTACTTTCGACGTTTCATATCGAATTTCGCCTCTAACACTGCCCCTCTGACCCAGCTGCTTGCCGGCAGCTCCGACTTTTCCGCCTGGACGCCAGCCTGCGATAACGCATTCGACACTTTACGCCGCCTTTTGGTTTCGCCTCCCATTCTCCGCCACTTTGATCCGACTGCATCTACGGAGATTCACACCGACGCCGGCGGTATTAGGCTTGGTGCCGTCCTCACGCAGCGAAAACCTGGTTTCAGCGAGTATGTGATGGCATATGCAAGCCGAATCTTGACGAAGCGGAGTGTAATTATTCTGTAACAGAATGTTTGGCCATTATTTGGGCCATCGGAAAATTTCGTCCCTATGTGTACGTCCGACTATTTTGTGTAGTGACCGATCACCACGCTTTGTGCTGGCTGGCTTCTATGAAAGACCCATCCGGCCGCCTTGCTCGCTGGGCTCTCCGCCGCCAGGAGTATGACATTCATGTCATTTATCGATCAGGCCTGAAGGGTGCGGATGTCGACGCTCTTTCCCGCTCGCCATTGCCTAGCACTTCTTCGTCTGACCACATCTGCCCTTACGATTTGTCGTCGCTTGTCACTGTCGACATGGCCACTGAACAGCGGAATGATCCGTGGATAAGTGCACTTTTTAACTTCAAGTCCTACTCCCGGTAATTAATTCAGAGCACCCGACCACCAAGCCCACCACTTCTCCATTCGTGTCGGCCTGCTTATATCGCCGCTATCATTTGCTCGACGGACGGAAATGGCTTAGTCATCCCACGTCATCTCCGCGCCGACATTTGCGCTGCTTTCCATGCTGGCCCGCAGTGTGCCCATGGTGGCGTATTGAAAACCTACACGCGCCTCCGTCTACGATTTTACTGGCGTGGAATGCACCGCTTTGTATGGCATTTCGTGCACTCTTGCCAGTCTTGTCAACGCCGAAAAACTCCTAACAAGTGCCCTGCTTTGTTGCAGCCGTTACCCTGTCCTGCCCGCCCGTTTGACCGCATTAGCATAGATCTCTATGGCCCTCTTCCTACTACCGCTGGCAACCGCTGGATCATCGTGGCAGTAGATCATCTTACTCGCTACACTGAAACATCACCGTTACCCTCCACCTCCGCACGAGACGTCGCTTCGTTTCTTCTCAAGAACCTGATTCTTCGCCACGGGACCCCCAAAGAACTACTCAGCGACCGCGGACACATTTTCTTCTTTGACGTTCTTGAGGTCGCATCATTCACCGCACCGCTACTTCTTACCACCCTCGGACGAATGGCCTGACAGAACGCTTCAACCTTACTCTGAGTGACATGCTAGCCATGTACGTGAACGACGCTCATTCAAACTGGGACCAGGTTCTTTCCTTCGTAACCTATGCGTATAACACTGCGACACACCACTGGATTCTCTCCTTTTCTTCTTTACGGCCGCGGGCCAACTTGCACAATGGACACGCTTCTTCCCTATCGTCCTGATGTTACCTAATCCACGCCACTCTCTAACGTCCCCCAGCACGCAGAATGTCATCAGCTCGCCCGATCGCTTGCAACGGAACACCAGTGGCAACAAAAACACGACCATGACGCCGACAAGACTTCATATTTCCCTGACTCTGGTGTTTCTCTGCGTCCCTGCCACAACACCCGGCCTTTCAATGAAGCTACTTGTTCGGTATCACGGTCCTTCAACAAACATCTCCTGTCAACTACGTAGTTGAGCCCATTACACCCTCTGCGGACTTGAGCCGCCATGGCCGCGAACAGTCCATGTGAACAGACTCAAGCATACTACAATCCGTCTGTGTTTTCGGCCCCATAAGTCGCCAGGATGGCTCCTTCTCTACCCCGGGGGGGAACTGTAGTGTGCCAATCTTCGTCGTTATAGCCACAGGCATGCATCGTGTGCTGGCGCGCCCGAGGACGAAGGTTCTTTTTTTTTATGACGAATAAGTTGCTCGTTGCATTCGTGGTTCGCTACGCCTGACTCTGCTGCAAGTTCTTCCTGAGCAGCTGGCTCAATCTGGTCCGCCTGAATAAACGAACCCCTACACATTGATAAATCTTTATCATAGGGATGACCTGGGGCATACAGTGGAAAGGGTTAGGTGAGGTTGAGGGCGCCAGACTCCGACATGGTCTAGCAGGGCACTAAGCTTGCGCTTGTCGTCGGTACTGGAGGGTGGGCATCTGAAAAAAGATACGCTGGCTGAGGTTTTAATCGAGATACTCAGAACTTTTGGTACTATGTACATTATTTATTTATTTATTTATAGATATATAACGCAACACCTTACGGTGATTTTATTCCAGTCTTCGTATGTCTGAATGTGGTGAGCAGATGTGTAGCGGGCACGTGGGCTCGCCGTGCCAGGAGGTCCAGATCAAGTGCTGCAAGTCTACGGAGTCAGCAGGGCAGTTGGGGCAGCCGATCCTAGTTCGGCGCCATCGGCTCAGGATTTTTGGTGTGTACCCTGCACCTGCTCGCGCCTTGTGAGTGAGAACTTGGGCAGGGCGAGAAAGGTCGGAAGGAGTCGGAGCTGTAATGTAGGGGACAAGGTCCCGCCACAAACCCCTCCGCCCGGTATGATGAGAAAGATTGGAGAACAGTAAGGGTGGTTCGAGTTGGATGGGCCCACATCAAGGCTGTGCCGGCGGCCTTCCTTTAGCTGCGCGCCAGCGTCTTCGTGAGAAGTCCTGTTCCCGCTCCCTGGTGCGTGATGTCCAGTGAATCCGTACGGAGACTTGCGAGGAATCGTGCAGGTTGCGGCAGTGCTGTTTGGTGTCGCACTGAAGTTTTGTAACAACGGGCTTTCAGAGTTTTTATATCCTCTTGACTGCCGGTGTGTTGATGATACGATCTGCTGCTTTGTGGCCTGCTCGGTAGGATATGAGGAGCCGCTCGGAAATGGCACTGTTCGCTGGCGCCTGCAGTGCCACACTGCGATGCTTGGGTCCCCTATTCAAAAGCTGGGGCACAGTGTGTTGTATTTTCTTAGCGTTCAATGAATTCCACCCCCTCCCTCAGTGTCTAGCGGCGTCGTACATGGCAGAAACGAAAAATTTCACTAAATAGCACAAAGCTTCACAAAGGAGATATCAGGCTATAAGCTAAATCTTCGCCGCCGCGTTCCACTACGAGAAAGGACCAGAGTAGGTTATGAAGCGGTCGTGACCAGAGGGTCTTGCGTACGAGCGTGTATGTTGGTCATGTTGCTCCCGACGCTGGCAGTACCAGGAAATGTGCCCATGACGACCACAACGGTAACACACTGCGGAACCGCACGGTGAGTTTTTTTGTCCGGGAAAGTCAAATGCAGGAACGGCGAAGTGGTTTGAAGGGTGGTCGTAGCTTCGCGGCCCTGGTAGTTGGTCTTCCACAGAGCGGCTTGAAAACAGTCCCTGGAGTGGGTCAGCTGTGGGATCGCTACCGGTGCTACGCCGCGGGCGATTGTAGCTCGGTCCGACCCAGGAGGGTTGTGATTCAAAACGCGGCGGCTGGAGCGAACATTCATGGTAGATGGTGTAGGCGGCAGGATGGTGGAATTTCGCGGCCAGTTCTTCTTGGATAATCCGCCGCGGCTTGTCATTACGGTCGGAACTATTGACACTGGCAACGGTTGGGACGTTGGAAAGCCGACCGAGCTGGGGTGCGATACGCATCTTTAACGCTTCAAATGTTCTGCAATGATAGATTGTCACATTAAGTGGCGAGGTTTTCTATCGTAATGAGGAAAATGTAAACATCCTTAGCAATTCCTTTCAGAAAGTGGCCAACTTGATCGTCTTCCGTCATGGCACGGTTAACAGTGCTGCAAAGCTTTAGCATTTTTTCGGTGTACATGATGCACGTCTCACCTGGCCGCTGGGCTCGTTGGGCGAGGGTTTCTTTGGCCTTTTTTTTGCGCGACAAGGAGTCCCCAAAGCATTTTCTCAGTTCCTCCATGAAACTGTCTTAAGTGGTAAGAGAATCTTCGTGGTTCTCAAACCACAATATTACCTGTACAGACAGTTCATACTATACCGAGACTCAGCAAGGCACAGTGACTGTTATAGCTCCAAGACAATTGCCTATTGTCACCCACTTCTCACATGTTCCCACCTCCTTATCTCTTGAGATCCAAGCCTTAAGCTCAGCGATGCTCTGCCACACCTCTCTTAGCCAACACACCATACTTACTGACAGCCAAGACGCGCTTCGTGCCTTTCTTGAGCACGCGCTTCCCCCTCACATCCTCCACCAACTCTCAGTTCACTTAGCCCATTACCAGGATATGACCTATACATTAGATTCAAGCCTTAAGCTCAGCCATGCTCTGCCACACCACTCTTGCCAACACACCATACTTACTGAAAACCAAGACGCGCTTCGTGCCTTTCTTGAGCACGCGCTTTCCCCTCACATCCTCCACCAACTCTCAGTTCACTTAGCCCATTACCAGGATATGACCTATACACTAGACTGAGTTCCAGGCCACAATGGAGTGCCGGGCAACGAGTTGGCTGATCAACTATCCCGTGCAGCAGCTCTTCCGGGAGGCTCGCGCACTCACTGGCCCACCCACTATCACCCCCCGACCATAGCCCGCCAAGAACGAGCTAGGCGCCACAAGATCCTCCAGGAGCTCCTGCCTTCTCCTTCCAACTTCCTTTCCCGTCGAGACTCCTGCCTTGTCCGACAAGCACAGACACAGTCTTCCCACCTCTCACATCCTCCATTATATAGACGGATGCATCTCCCGCCCTAAATGTTTTTACTGCTCGGGATACCCCGACACCACGCACGTGCTGTGGGACTGCCCACACAGCCTCCAATCCCGCCAACAGTACATAAACTCTCTCCCACCCAGTTATCGACCTAGTTCACTTCAGTAGTGGCTCGCTCCACCTGAAGGGGCAGACGCGGTGGCATGTTGGAGGGCCCTCGTGTGCCATATCAACAGGGTCTTTCCGGATGCTTAATTCTTTTTTTAAAATAATTTTTGCGGCTCTGGACTAAGGGCCCACTTAAGTTAGCTTTGTTTTTGTCTTAATTCAATGAAGTTTATTCACTCACTCACCCAACAAGAGTGCAGTGCCCGCAAGAAAGAAAACTACATTCGCCAGCTGCATGGTGGTGTCCCAGCGGTTACACTAGCTGGTAATGTGCGTCACTCAACATCACACATTACAGAAAACATACGCGGCTCGCGTTGATGCGGCCAGTACCGAGGATATTGATGACTCGATCCAGACGTCCCTGCAGGCTGGTCGTGTCCTCTCGAGGTATTCCTAGTGGGCAACGATGGCGGCAGCCCGGCCAGGCGTTGGCTTTTTCAGATGGCTGGTGGATCCAGGACAGATACTCAGCCCCTCCACCAAATGTTACAAGTAGCGACATGGGTAAAACTAATTTATTGACAGGGTAGGGGTACGTCGCGGAACGGTCAGCGAACGATCAGATACTAAGCCCGCGTGCATCCGTTCTTCCACTTCATCTTCATCCCACTGCTTCTGAGCTCAATATCAATATTACCCTCAAACGCAGTGGCCGGTGAGCTAAATTTAGGCTACAAGCACAAAAGTGAGAGTACACCGCAGGTCATGCTAATTTCAACGCAAAACGCAGTTAATACGTTGGATGTTTTGCGTTAACTTGTTGGGTGGTCTGGTTTGTGGGGTTTAACGTCCCAAAGCGACTCAGGCTATGAGAGACGCTGTAGTGGAGTACTCCAGAAATTTCGACCACCTGGAGTTCTTTAACGTACACAGACAGCACCGCACAAGGGTGCCATTGTTTTCACCTCCATCGAAAAGGGTCCGCCGAAGCCGGGATTCGATCCCGCATTCTTGGGTATAGTGGTCGAGAGCCCTAACCACTGCACCACAGCAGGGCTTAACGTGTTGGAATCTCTGTGTAGTAATGAAGGCATCACGCAGTTTCACGAGAACGAAGCACATAGAAAGCACAAGTACAAACTATTTATTATCATTCGGAAAAACGCACCCTATAGTTGGTAGCTGTCAAAACAGCGTACAACGGGGATGACACACCGAGTCCACGTTCATACAGCAAAAAAAGCTTGGTCCCACATTCTGGCGAATGTAACAATACAGGCAGGAGCATATGGTACATGGCGAAATACACGCTTGCGAAGGCTTGCAAAACTCGGTGCGTGTTAGGTGCAGGATGAAACGCTGCTGCACCTTTTCAACTTATATAAACAGAGCTCCTGGATCCGCTCAACACAGCACCAAAGTGAGGCAGGTAAAAAACGTGAGCCGGAACCACCAATGTAGCAACCGTCACCTTTCAACTCATTTTGCGCTAATGGCCGACATAGTTTAGAGGCAGCGCAGGCCTCATCATACGCTAGCATGAACTATGGTAATGCGCGTCACGGATGTGAAATTTACCAAATGTTCAATCCTTATAGCACATAGAGCTTAACGGGGGCAAACTATGGCGGTTGGAAAGGCACAAAAGACTGCCCCTTGAATTAAAGAAACGTTTCAATCACCAGGAGCACTTAGATACACAGAAGTGAGCCAACGCAACGGCATGGATCTTTCTCATTGCAACAGGGCTAGTTTGGGCCAGCTGTTTTCGATGCGGTCATCCGGCCGCCCACGCGAGCTGCTCAGGCGGCCGGCTTGTCGCTTCCCTGGATGTCGCGGTACCACTCGGCGCTCTTGTCTTCGACGATCGCCTTTTGGAGCAGGTGGTCGGCCTCAGGATCAACGGCCGACAGAAGCCGGAACGACTCTGCGTCCACGAAGCAGATCTCGTGACCATCTGGGTCGGCCAGTATGACCACGGTGACTGTGGCCTTTCCCGGCGTGTCGAGGCGCGTCAGCGGCTTTAACACCTTGTGGCCGGCCGCCCGCGCCTGCTTCTCGATGTCTGGCAGCTCGGCGGCGGCGCACTCAAACGCCACCCGGCCGTACGCCTTCGCCCGGTCGATGGGCGCCGCGCTGAGACAAAAGCGCAGCCGGCACTGTGCGTCACCGTACGTGAAGGCGGCCTCATTGTCGGAGCGCTCCAGCATTTTCATGCCCAGCAGGCCCTGCCAGTAAGACACGGTGCGCGCCAGGTCCGAAGACGCCAGCATCACCTCCTCCACGGGGTCCAGACGCTTCATGTCCTCGGGCTTGACCCGTCGCTTGATCACGAACCTGCGCAAACTTTGCTATAAGCACCTCGAAACTTCCTACATGGAAACTTTAGCGTATCGCCTTTTTCCTATTTTCAAGAAATTACTGCCATGTGCCCCATGAACCGAAAAGTTGGTAAGTGATGAGCTAACAGCATATACTAACTAAAGATTGATAAGCCTATTCTGTTTTTACTCCAACTGATACACGATGTTTCGATTACGTACGCATATCTCAAGGTGTACACATCATTGTGACGAGATTTCATAGTGACGCAATATTTTTAAACTGAAATGAGTGGCTACCTAGTCAGCTGGTTTCTCTAGCATTCTAAGCATCCTCCGTTTTTACTTATTTTTTCTTCGAAATGTGAAATTCCCATTAAGAATTGTTTAGTGTTTCAAAAATATGACATAATACGGCTTTCTAAAACGTGCTCAAGAAAATGTTTCTTTTCCTACTTTTCTAATGCAGAAAAAAAAAACCCTACCAGCACTCGTTTTGCAAGGGGACTAAAAAAAATTAAAATTCCATCAACACGCTTTAAATCACAACTTACATCAGAATTGTTCAAAGCAGTGAATAAGTACTCTGGTAACACCAACGAAACGTTTACTCGCGCGATTGGTTTGTGGTTTACGGTGTTTAACGCCCCAAAGCGACTTAGGCTTTAAGGCACGTCGTAGTAGAGGGCTCCGGATAACTTCGACCACCTGGGAGCACTGACGTCGCACAGTACCAAGGCGCCTTACGTTTCGCCCCATCGAAACGTGACCGGCCGGGATCGAGCACGGGCCCCTGGCTTTGTCACGACAGTCTTAATCACTTAGCCACCGCGGCGGGGCACAATTAACTTTTTTTTCACGTTTACGACAACTTTTACTGTGGCAGTACCAGTCGTAGACCTGATGAGTATCTGCAAAAGCTGTAAATTCCTTCATGCAGCATCCCTCCTGTCACCTTAAGTGCGCAACACTTTCAAAGCAGCGCAGGCTAGCTAGAACTATAGCTGACAATCGGGATGCTTGAGGTTTGCATTTCAATATGTAGCGATTAATCACATCCGGTTGTGAACCTTCGCATTCACTAACAGGGGTTGTAACAGAGATGGAAGATTAAAATTTAAACAATGCAGTTTGTGATAACTCAGCAAACCGATTCTGCTTTACGTACCGTTTGAGGCCAGCTGTAAATACGTCAGCAGCCACCCGATTTCTGCTGTACAAAAGCAACCCAGGCACAGAAAACTACGCATGAATATCCCCAACAGCAACAGCGTACTCTCAATTGACCACTGGCTCACAATAAGTGACAGCCACAGCCGAAATGTTTATCGACGCCGTGAAGCTATATTGTGTGCGGTAGGAGCACAAAAACAATGTGTTGAAGGATGACGTTTGGATTAAGATCTACGCTGTCCTTGGTATGAGCGGCAAGAATGCCCCTCTTGTTTACTATGCCTGCAAATAGCACGTTGAAGCTCTTGTTGCCACAGTACGTGGGTCAGATGTGCCATGCTTTAGTGAAGGATAATAATGCGTTTTCCTTTCGGCACTCAGCATAACTCTGTGCTTTTGGTGGCGAACGCAGCTTCAGTCAAGTGGCCAGATTAGGATTAACGGGAGCTCGCGCAGTCGAAGAGGCGACGGCAGCGATGTGTTGGCTCAGGAGTGTGAACGTGCGGAGCGGAACGAGAAGGAGCGTGTCGGCGGCAGCGGAGTTCGCTCGCTCGCGCCGGCGAGTGCTCTAGTGTGAACGAGCCATAAGAAGCCAAAGATAGCGGCAGCACTGAGCTCCAACTTGGAGGGAGCCACCAATAGACATCTGCCTGTTTGCATACAACGTGACGTCAGGAAAGCACGTGGGTGGGTCCAATGCCGACGACACCCTAACCGACCTTGGCCAAAGTTAGGTCAGCAGCTTTGGCGATAGTTGAGATTGGTTATTGGTCTTAGACCGGCCGACCTCCGGCTGCCGGCATATGACCAAGGCCAGACGCCAACCTTGCAGAGGTAGCCATGCAAGCAATGCAAAACGTTGCTTGAACAGTTTCGATATTTTAAGGGATTCGGGCGACATTTAGCTTTGTTTTGGTGAACAGTGTTTTTAAAGATGGCCTCCGGCCTTGGCCCTATGTTGGAAACCGAAGGTAGACCGTGTAAAGCAAACAATCTGGTCCAAGCTAGGTCGACAAGGTTGGACCTAGGTTGGTATTGAGGCCGGTCAGAGCATAGCCTCCTATATTATCCATGCCCGGTCACGGACGCAGAGATCAAATGATGCCGACCGTAGCGTTCAAAGCCACGGTGGAAGAAAAAGTGCTCCGTCGGCGCGCCCGCGCTGCGGTGAGATAGCGGCCACTGGTGCGCGCCACTAGTGGCAGCACATTTTTTACATGTTTTCCGCCAATTCTACTGGTCTTCCTTTAGAGCAGTGGCAAGGTCAATGCAAAAGGTCGCGCTACTTGGAAGAAAACGCTTGCAGCTGCCTATTGTAAGCGGCATCAAATCGATGATGATGCGGCAAAATATTAAAGCACACAAAAAAAAAGATTATTCCAAAGAACTAGAAAGTAAATATAATATTCACGCGCAGAAATGAATGCAGTTTTCGTTTATTGCGTAAGAAAAAAAACGTGTCATATTTATAATAATCTTTCAACTTGTTTTTACCGACCTCTATCGGCCATTTAGAGTAACACACTATATATATATATATATATATATATATATATATATATATATATATATATATATATATATATATATATATATATTGTAATAGGAGTCCTTCAGCGCTTTCTAGAACTCTGGCACTCGCTGCCTACCCCGCACCTCCACCACTTGTAATAGGAGTCCAACAGGGCGCTACGCCGTCAACAGTCAATGGAACGTTCTGCGATCAGTCGTTGCACTTCTGTAAGCGCACGCCCGAGCGCCGGAGAGAGAGATTCGTTGTCGTTTTCTTTCCTGACCGTCACGCGCGTTGAACATGGTTGTCGTTCTCTTCAGATCATCAGGCGCTGAACGTATTAGAGCCGAATACCTGTTTTACAATATATATATATATATATATATATATATATATATATATATATATATATATATATATATATAGAGAGAGAGAGAGAGAGAGAGAGAGAGAGAGAGAGAGAGAGAAGACACTCGACCCCATTTGCGGCCCAGCTCAAGGTTCCACGACTCCGCAAGACGGCATTGCGCCTACAAAAAAAGTTTTAGCTTCAGGGCTATGCGATTAAATATTAATTAAAAAAACAGGTCGAAGTAAAGGAATACAGATTATTTGGTTACTAAACGTAAGACAAGATTAAGTGCAAACAGTATTGTCACGGCTACGTGGCATGCACCGCAACCTCCAGATTCAAAGGGTTCTACTTTATCCGTAGCCCCATATGCCCGTGCGAACACCATTTGCGTACCTGTCGTGCCCTACAAAATGGCGCGAGAGTGGGTTGATCACGAGCAACATCATTTTGTATTGCTTCAGGTATTGTCTCCGCACTTTTAAACAATGTCGATAACTACTTCGCGCAAGTGCCTGTGTATCAAGCTACGAGAGGCATAAAACCGAAATTAACATTGCGGCCTCCGAGATTTGGTATTTTGAAGCGCTCCGCTCTGAGGCTGCCACGCTTCACCGACTCCGCTGTGCGCTGAAATTTGTGGGCTGCTGGGGCCCTATGGGAGTGTCCTCTCTTTATATATATGTTACTTTATGATTTAGCATCCGCCGCGTAGTAGCACAAAGCTCAGATATGGCTCAGACAAACTTTTTCACCCGCGGGTGGATGCATCATCGGCCCCGGTTCAACGTTCAACGTTGTGTGATGCGTGCAAAGTGGGTTATGTGTGTCGAACAGCCAGTGTTTCGTTCTCCTGGTTGTGGTAGAGATTTACAGCAAGGCGAAGACTTTGCGTGCTCGATGAGAAACTGATTGCCGCTGCGTGTGCACATTTTCGGACGATGGGACAATGCTGCGTCACAGCTCGGCGCCCGGCTGCTTATTACCAAACCTAGGAGCACCCGAGCAAACGACGCTCTGGCGCGTGATTCTTTTGAGCAACGCCACCTGTCGACAATTTGTGGATATATTGTCTAAACGAATAATAACACACTTAAAGGTGGCTGTTCCAGTTGTTTTTCCGGCGCAATGGATTAACACCACCCACCTCTGCACTGATGCCACTGAAACATCTGTTCGTCTCCTGTGTTGTATTTTTTTTTTTTTTTTCAGTTCCCTTCACCGTAATTATTTCCTGCCTTCAGTGAGTTTATGGTACCTTTAGGTTGCGTTCACTGACACATTTCAGCAACAATCAGTATTAAAATGGTTACACTAAGCAAGGTAATTCCTGCCTTCAGTGAGTGCATGCTACTTTTAGGTTGCGTTCAGACACATCTTTTAGCAACAATCGCCGTGTACAGTGAGTGCATTTTACCTTTAGGTTGCGTTAAGAGACCTTTCAGCAACAATCACCGTCTAGCTCGCAGAGAGCGTCGTCTGCTCCAGTGCGCCTACGGGATATGGTTTGGCAATCCGCCGTCCGGCTCGGCCTCCCAGGCACGTCGTAAAATTGGCGCCTTGTTTTACAATACACGTCTGCAAGAGCGGCTTCTCGCTGCATCTCTCTATTTAATTGAACGGTGATTTTATTGCCCCCCAGGACGCGTGTCGAATTGCGCAAAGCCTTCCGTTCAGCTCCCCTAGGACATGTTAAATGCTGAAGTTTTAAATTTGCAGCCTCATACTGACTCCTCTCAGAAACAAATGAAGCGCGAGTAAAAGAATGGAATCGTGAATAGGGCGAGATTTTAGTTGTAGGGAGCGAAGCTGTATCGCAGTAATTTTCATTTCTCATGCAGACGCATTAACTTCTGAACGGCAACTCCCCATTTGAATCTCTTACCTAAGCTCTTGCAGCTGGGTGTTCTAACGTTAGCGTTACAGTTATTCCGTTCATTTTTTTTCCCGTTTTTTTTTACACTGTACTTCGCTTGTTCGTAAAATTTTTTACCATTTTATATCACCGCGTCTCGTTTGGAGACCTAGGCTCAAGTCATTTTGTTATCACGAGGATTTCATGAAGACCATGACAGACGAATGGTCGGTGGTTGCTTTCCTACAGTTCAGTGTTCGCGTTATCGTGACGAGTCTATGTAAGCGTTAATAAAGCCTGGCTTTAGATGCAGCACAGCTTCACTCATTTATGCCCTCAGTGAAATCCCTCAAGCCATGTGATTCTTATCCACGTGCTTGCCGAATTCACTTAAAGGTCCTTTTATTTTCAAAAACGTGCCCGAACAAATATCCCCAGAATGCGTTTACATGACGCGCGACGAAAGCCTAGGCTAACGACGATGGAGCCAGAACGATGCTATGATAAGGAGGTTGAGGATGCCGTAACATTTCAGTTAACGTAAAACTTGACAGTAGAAATCCATGTCAAGTAAAGCCGGCTGAACAGTTATGGCGTCCATTTTTCCGCCTTATCCGAGCATCGCTCTGCCTCCGTCGTCGTTGGCCTTGTTTTTAGTCAAAAAAAAAAAAGAAAAATCAAATTCCCCGCCAACAGTGCGTCGATGTGACGTCACGAGCTTTTGTGACGTCATAACATCACGTGCTTGCTTTGCCGCACAGTCCGCAGGGGGTGCCAAGAAACTAAAGCCTCGCTCAGAGTCGACACGCAGGCTTCTATGAGTTACGATACCTTCACTCTGTCTACACCATGGCAGTGGCACGCAGGATGAGATTTCGCGTCCTCTGCCAGCAGTAAAACTCTGCAACATACAAATATGACTGTTATTTATTTATTTAAACGACTATCGAGAGGCAGCCGGGAACTTTCGTGCCATTTACTGGCCAAATCACGCAATTTCCGAACAAAGAGAGACGCGTCGTCTACTCGAGCAGCTATGGTGGTGGTTAAAAAATTTACACATATTATAATTATATATATACACACACACAAATAGGTACAGCAGTTACCTGACAGGTCACACCCTTATACAATCACTAGGTGAGGTGCCTATAGACAGGCACTCCATTGGCATTTGCCGCAGTCTGGGCGCGCTGCGTTGAGACCTTTTGGGTCTCAACGCATCCCTTAATCAGCTCAGCTGATTAAGGGATGGCGATGTTCAGGGACCAACTCGCGCATTCCCTTCGACTAACTCCACACTGGTACCTTAACCACCAGACTTGAATATTTAGTGCATTTGGGCACGGCAAAAAGTGCATACTAGCTATACGCTGACTAAATAAATGCTTTGTAGGTTGCTGCAGCCGTGGATAAGCGCCCACCAGAGAGAAGCCAGTATCACTCTCCGGCGCTCCTAAATACGGAATTCGGAGCGCAGGTCTACAAAGGAACGTTCCTCCAGCAAAAATGAATCGTTTCAAGTGCGCCAGCATCATGTATATGCATCGAAATAAAGTACGTGTGCAAGAAGTGTTCTAGAAACGCCTGCGAAAAGAGCGACAAAAAAAAAAAAATGTCCCTTAGTAATGGTGCTGCCTGTGGCGGTCGTGATTCGTAAATTCCCCTTCCTCCTGCACGTTTGGCGGAAGGTGGGACGTGGTACTTTGCGCGCAATAAGTTGAAACGGGCGAGGGAGCGCGCGCCGCTGCATTCAACCCAGACGTGGCGAGGGAAAAGCGCGCAGCGAGCGGCGCCCATCCTTTACCCGCCAGTCAACGAGACAGACCAATGGATGTCGTTGCAATTCTGACATTAGCCTCGCGGCTCGACAGGCCAGCGTAGAGAACAGGGAAGCTGCAGTTTCCCGAAGGAGAGGATCAGAGAGCTTTGCTTTGTATTTTTGCTGCTTTGCGGCGCGCCTATCGCTGTGGCATTTTGCACAGACTATCTACGGTACCTGATCGAAGCATTGGGCTCATATGCCTAAAAGGTCACACCCTGGACGGTGGCCCTTTAAACCCACGTGGGAATTTTAGCATAATTTCCGAGAGCTATAGACTCGGTTATTTAAATTCATACAGTGGTGCGTTCCGAACAACAGGTAATTAGACTGTACATACGTACGACTTTTAAACCGCTCTCTTTTTCATTTTCCCGGCCAGCATTTTTGGTCCGTTTCCACAATTTCACATAATTTTGCGCGTTGCTGAGGTCAAGACTCGTTCTTTTACATGCGGTGGTTGCGGTGGTTTCGGCTGGAATCACCACGCAAAATAATGAGCGTTCCATGCAGCGGGAGCTTGTGGTGCGAGCGCCTCATTGCGGAAATTCGCATCATCACGACGAGCAACTTTATTTTGGTGCGTCACGCAAAAGAACGCCAACAACCCGTGCTTTCAGATAACAATCTTGAACGGCCGCGCCGGAGTGGCTGGCGGAACGGTGTCTGCCGACGTTGGACCAATATAGAACCAAGGTCATGTTTTCGGCTGTGCAATTATCAAATCCCCATGGCGACCAGCTCCAACATATCAATCTTACAAGAAGCACTGCACTAAACACTGCGAAAAAGAAGACAGACTACTACGCTGCGCGCGCACATAACAGCAGCTTTAAGCGAGACTTAATATCCCCACAAAACGCTTTCATTCAAAGGCTTTCATAGACCCAGCGACTTTCGCAAGTCGAGAGGTTTACTAATTTTTAACCTTGCGACGACAAAAATGGAAAATAGAAGAGGGCATGATTATGCTGCTAATAATTTTTATCTAAAAACTCCACTCCGCTTTCTTTGTGCAAATATTATGTAAATTAATTCGATCGCTAAAACATGCGCGCTAATTACAAAGAAGGCGCCTTTCCGATGTCTATTCATATGTTGCGTTAATACTACATGCACCAGGTTCATGCAAAGCAGCAGGATTCAATGGACTATGTACACTACCGGTGCAATATATGGTCTCGTCTATGGGGTTCAACGCTCCTGCACCGACTCGGGCTATGAGAGACGAAGTAGTGGAAGGCTCTAGAATTTTGAACCACCTAAAGTTCTTCAACGTGCACTGACACCGCACGCACACGGGTGCCTTTTCGCCTCCATCCCGCATCCTTCGGCAAAACAGTCGCGTCACTGCATTACCGCGGTGGGATCAGTGCAATATATTAGGCTTCTCAACTGTATGCTATAAATTTCAGTGTGCCTGCTGCGCGTCACTCGTGGCTGGAAGTACTTGGCCAACCTCGTGGGCAGCCAACCACGGCAGTACTTTGGGTCATGATTGGCCGCCGAGCATTTGGTGCCGACTAATTTCCTACAATTTGCCGACTGCTGGCTGTATTTTGCCAGCTATCAAACAGCTAGCGTACTTGGCAGCCGACCAGGCCTGCGTTGGCTGGCCGAAATTACCGCCCGGATTACCGAGAATACCCAAAATTTCGGTTGGGGAGGCCTAAAATCCTACCAAGCCAATTGAAACCCATAGACCTGCGCATGCTGGAAAGGTAGGTGTCTCATCACACCTAGACATCGGGCTTCCGAGTCCCATGAACCGTGGACTAGGCGGCGTGAGCAACGTACGAGCGAGTTCCAGCTTGACTGCGCTCTCTCTCTCTCAAGTAATTGCGATAGCAATACTGCGCCAGGTTTCGAGCCGTCGCGTAGTCCCGGCGGAGGCTTTACCTTGAACAGCCGAGGAGGAGGAGCAGAATAATAAGAAGAATGGTAACGCTCTCGCGTCATACTCTTAAAGGATGAGCTTGAAGAGTCCCCGATGTAGCACCTCATACTGATAGGGTGTTATAGGGGAATAATGTAGCAGGCAAAAGAAGCTTCCGCCGTTGCTATCGCAATTCAACTATGGTTAACCTGTTACACAACTAATTTTTTTACTTTTTTGTAGTATAAATTACGCTAGTTGCGTGGCTTATAAGGTTTAATGTCGCAAAGCGACTCAGGCTATGAGACACGCCGTAGTGGCGAGCTCCGGAAATTTCGACCACCTAGGGTTCCTAACGTGCACTGACATCGCAGCCTAGCTTTTCGCCTTCATCGAAAAGCGGCCGCCGCGGCCTGGATTCGATCCCACATCCTTAGGTAAAGTAGTCGAGTGCCTTAACCACTGCACCACCACAGCGGTTTTATTCTGTTTGTCATTTTGTTTGTTACGCTAAAAGTGACAAACAGATGTCACTGCTAGTACACAGTAGTTCAGCTTGCGGAACAAATATCACGGCTTGGCGTAATTCAAACTAAGGCATAAGGGAGCGTGAGCACTACACCATCTAGTGCCAATACCATGTGAATGGAAGAGCATACAATGAGCTTACTTTCGAGAGCACGCCTCTTGTAAACTGATCGTTGTGTTTAATGGCGCATCTGAGGGTATCATGCTGAGGCTATCAAGCGCCAAAACTTGATGTGTGCGCCCTCTGCGGAGCGGCGGAGAAGGGCGGGCGCATCGAGGCACCATATAGCAGCACGAGCGTCACCCACGACTTCGACACTGCGCACGCGAAGCTCGCGTGAACCTCTCCAGCCTGCTCGTCCCGTCCGGCCTCGGAGATACCCCTGCCCAAGCGTGGGTGAACATTCGCCCGTAGCCTCGCTGGTGAGTCGGACGACCTATTCATTAGCGTGTTTTATTGCTAGCTGGCATTGTTGTTATTGCAGCAATAAATGCGTTTGTTGTCGGCACGTGTTCCTTTGTTCCCAAGAGCCCGGCCCGCTGTGGTCGGCGTGCGCTCGCTAGCGCGCGACCACAAGGTGGAGTTGGCGGTTTTGAACTGACCGCCGACAATAAGCGGATAAAACGCATTTATCCCCTACTACAACCCCATATCTGGCAGCCCAACTTGGGACCCACGCTTGGAACATTTGACGACAGTTCGGTTCAAGGGACGTTCTTTGTCCGGACATGACAAGTGCTAGGTTTAGATGCTGGGCCCTGCAACATGCCTTCTTGAGTGCGAGGTGATTCCGCTGCAGCATGCTTGAATTCTCCGTTATGTCCAGCGCATTTTTGTGGCTTCTGGGGAACTTTCTTCAGTTTGAAAACCACGTGGTCCACATCGAGGGAACGTTAGGTTTAGCGCCCGCAGAATCTAGCGCCTGCCTGTAGTGAGTGAGTACGGAAGCCGCATGGGTGGTCCGAGTTTTCCTGCATATATTTTCTCTTCTGCCTCTTTTGCGACTCAGAGTCGCGGCTCTAGGAACCGAGTGACCCAAGGTCACGGGTGCCACGTCAAGCTTGCTGGTATTGCAGCTCGGCACCGGACGTTACTACACCGTCCGGGATGGTGGGTGCCGACCACAAATCTGCTTCGTATGGTGAGTGGGGATAGTAACATTCCACCGAGCTGTCTCCTGAGTGCACTTACCTCTTTTCAGGTCTTTGTTTTGATGTTGTCATTGGCGGTTGTGAGCCCTAATGCGTTCGTAGCTGTCTGCTTCCCGTCAAGAGGTGACCGCCCGGATCACGGTGTTTTTGAACCAAAGCACACCCCAATTATTTTCCTAGCCTCGCACGAACTGAACGGGCTTTGTTTAGCTGAACATTGCGTTTTACAGCCGCACGACACGTTTGGTAAGCAAGTTTTGTATATAGCCACGAGGCCCATGCGGATGCCAGTGCACCCTTCCGAGTTACGTTAACGACATGCGGAGACCGTTCTGGCAGTTGCTGGTTCACTGGTGCCAAACAGGCTTACTGGCATCTGCACATCGTCTAGCTGCTGCCTGCTGCGGCGGAGCTGTCTGTGTCCTGTTCGGCGCATCCATCCGGGGCAGCCATGACGAGGTCAGTCAGCAGTCACCTCTGCTGTTTCCTTGGCGCGAAGACGCAAGCGTGCTGCTTTGCGCTTAACTACAAAATCTTGGCCTGCAGTTTTCAGCCGGTCTTGCGGGCCCTGTGGACATGTGGTCCACTCCTAGAAAACATTGGTGCTACAGCCTACTATCATATCTAGCTGGCACTGTCTGCATCTGTCTTTCAGACATAGGCGGCGCTTGTACGGACTTCCGGTCGCCGTTCTCGACCGTGCCCCGCTGCGTATCGGCCTGCAGACAAGGAAGCCCGCGGGGAGCCATCCTGCGGAGACCTTCATCGTCGGCGCACCGCAGAAGTCTGCATGGACGTCGTCGGTGCGACCTCCACTGCAAAGTCCTGCCTCGAGTTCTTGAAGACACCTGCATAGCATCTACTTTTAGGCGCGATAGGTCAGATGAAGGTTGGGGATGTGGGGAACGATCTGCCATCGTTCCCTTTGAAGTCGGCTTTTCTTCGCTGTAGTTACTCTATCACGAGGTGGTTGGCGCCAGCATCGACAGTTAGCATTAACTATCAAGAGATGGAGCCAGCATTGCGGCAGTACGAGCGCCACCCTCGGCTTCGTCACCGCGCACTTTAGCACGGGAGAAGTCAGGGCCTTCGGCGTAGGGTACTCGGCGCGTGGACGCATCCTCGCAGGCTCCCGGCAAGGCAAGGCTCGCGGGAACCTTTCCCGCCTGTTCGTTCTGTCCGGCCTCTGAGATGACCCCTGCCCAAGTGTGGGCGAACATTCGCCTGTAACCTTACTGGCGAGTCGGACGACCTATTCATTATGCTAGCTGGCGTTGTTACTACAGCAATAAATGCTTTTGTCAGCACGTGTTGTTCCTTCGTTCCCAAGAGCACGGCATGCCGTAGTCGGCGTGCGCGCGCGACCACAGGTGGAGTCGGCGGTTTTGAACTGTAAGCTGCGAATAAGCGAGCAAAACGCATTACCCCCAATACAATACCATACCTTACACCGGCCGACCTCCGGCTGCCGACATAAGGCCAGACCCAGTGGGGAAAAAACTACAGAAAATTTTCTGATGTTACAACAGAATTTCTATGTGGTTTTTGATGGGAAACATGTTGTGACAACAGAACATTCTGTAGTAACATCAGAAATTTCTGTAGTTACAACAGAAAAGTGCTACAGAACTACAGACAACAGAAATATACTACAGAAAAACTACAGAACTAGAGAAAAATCTTATGGTTACGACAGAACTACAGGATATTTTGTCGTATTTTTGGAAAAGTTCTGTAGTATTTTTCGACTGGGGACCGACCTTGAACTGTCCATCCAAGCAAAGCAATATTTTGCCTGAATAGCTTCAAATGTTAAATATTCAGGAAATGCTTCGGTTTCCTTAAAGGGGTAGAGACACCATATTACAAGGTTGTGCAAAGCTTGTCACGCGCTTCCTTTGTGTTTGAAGACCATCACAGTCAAGTGTTAGACTCAAAGGAAGCGTAGAAAATAGTTTCATTCGTTTTTAAAGTTTGTGGAAACGTCCGCTCTTGCATTTCGGACCTTTCGCTGGCGCACTGACTGTGACGTCAGCTCATTGAAAAAAACCATAATCAAGTATTTGTGACGTCACTGCACAGTTTTCTGACGTAAGAGACGATGCTGCTGGTTAGCTTGTTTCGGCTGTTTTTTTGCACCCGAAGCGTTCTAACAGTTCTAGCACGGAGAGCACGGTAGCTCACTGAGGCCAAAATTATGCTTAATGGGAATATTCATTCATAAAAATTTTTGAAGGCTGCAGCCGATGGCGCGGCAATGGTCGGCGAACGGCGTTGTTCTCGGTCGCCGTAGCCGAGACCGGAGTGGCCGGCGGCGCAGCAGCGAGGTAGTGCAGCATTCCTTGGTTTTGTACCAGAAAAGACAAGTGTTATCAGGACTGCCTGCTATATACTCGTGCAACATTCGCATGCCTGCACAAGTACGGAGCCTTCGGCGCCTCCCGCGTGCGCGCCCGGCGACGAACTGCGCTGCTCTCTGCCTCTCGTCGATATGGCCTTGTCGGTTTCGCCGGACGGCACACGGAACGGGTCAGCGACTCAACGCTGTAATAATGGTTTGTCTTCCGTCACCGCTTTACTACTGAAAGCCTATCTCATACCAAAATAAGCTAGATAAAACGCGTGTATGGCGACTATCCTTAATCGACCTAATTTTCTCTCCACAAGTTGCGATGACGACTTTTCCGGGCCGCTCGCAGCACTGCTCGGCGCACCGGGGTCACACCGGCGCTTCGTGGTGATTTTACGCGCGTCCTTCGATGTAAGCAATAGTCCATTTCAGTTCACTGTTTCCAAAACTATACTCGATGACTGTTTTCATCCGCTAAGATTTGTGAATTTTCTCTAAACGATCACCAGATTCGCACACATGAAACGGCGCTCAAAACGGCACCTCGATCAGTGCGATTCAAACTATATATCACGGGCATTTGCGCGCGCTGCATCATAGCCAAAGCATCTCCCGCTTTTTCAGCCACTCGCGTAGTATAGGAATTCGGGCAATATTGTAGCGGAGCGAGCGGCAAGACATCGGCACTGCTACGAGTAACAAATGTCGGAAAGCGGGTTGGCGACAGCGACATGTTTCCGAATATTTCGTACTGGCGCGGCGACAGGATTGCCAAAACGACGCAAGCATGTTTACAGATGCAGTTGACTATAGTAAACTAGATGCAGTTGGCCAACTTTCCGCAGTGTGATGTGCCATGAGAGCATATGGCGGAGTCACACTGCAAACAGAGCTGACGACGCGCCTACTCTTTGACGTCACGAGTTTTTGACCCACGTAAAAACCTGGCAACTACGAACCGAAACCGAAACTGCTGCATACTAATATTACGATAACAAATTATCTAATGAGATTTTAGGCTTCGAACACCGTGCTCTATGCTTACAGAATCACCACGCACTATTTACAATGCAAAGTACCGCACAAAAATTTGGTGTCCCTACCCCTTTAAGTGGAAAATGTGCAAGGTTCGCCTTGGCCTTATGTCGACGGCCAAAGATCGGCCGGAACCTCGAGCCTAACTTGACGGCCTAGCTTGTTCCAATGTCGGTCAGAATGCTTGTCGACGTGGACCATAGGGCCAAGGTTTCTTTTCGTCTGGCATGATCAGGATTACAAATCCGCGTTGTCTACCGCAACAGCGACCCAAAACAAAAGCAGCCTTGACATTTTATTCTCATACCACTGGCGCAATCAGGTGCGTATTCGCGGAAAAAATAAACAACTTTGGTTCGACACGAAACAAATAGAACTTGCGCAAAATTTGCGCAGGCTGTAGCTAAATGTCGCCAATTGAGACCAACAAAGCGCTCACAACAGGTTTCGGGGACATCATCTGACTTTATTGGACGTTCTGACGTCATCGCTAGGTCCCAACCCGTTTAGATTTTTTGTTCTTGATCCTTCAAACCACCTCCATCAATTTGAAAAACTACAAGTGTCGTGCGCGCTGTGTTCTGCTCCAAACAACGGCAGAACGAACGGTCGGCTTTTGTGTTTGTGTGTGCCGTGCATCCCGCCAACCGTTGACGAACTAAACACATTCCCGAAACCAGGGCAGCGAAGCGGCGGTGGGGACCGGGGAACCGGCGCCGGGAGGACAGCGAGGAGGAAAACTTTATGGGCGAGCTGGACGCTGTCCGCGGTAGGGAGTGGTGCCTGCAACCGTTGCCGGCTCCGAGGAGTTGGAAGCTTGGGACTACGCCATGACAGCCGTGCACCTGGCGAGGAGGACACTCGAATGGAGAGAGGGGTCGGAGGGAGCACGGTGGACGCAGGGACGAGCAGAGACGACAGAAGGGACTGAACTGGAGTGTCGTGCGGAGAGGCCGCGCTCTGAATGATAAGTACCAAATGCGCGCAATTTGTAAATAAATTCACAATAACCAGGAAATGCCAAGTGTGGTCGAGCTTCGTCGGAGAATGCTAGATGGACGGATCAAGGGACCTGCCTGACTATAAAGGGACTCGAGGAATGATTCGGCTATCGACACACACAATTGAAAAAAAAAAAAGTTTGCCATAAGTACATCTACAGTTCTACAGGATATTCAAGCAAACCACACCCGCCACCCCCGAACGCTTCTATACAACGGCGTCGTGAGTAGTTTTTGAAGGGCACCGAAAAACCCCACACACCCTGACATGCGGCGCCGTTTCGATAGGCCCGCCGAAGTGCAATAGCTGCGCTGTGCCGGATCTGCAGAGAGAAAAGGAAGTCGTGGACCACTTCTTCCTATGGTAATATGTTCTAGTCCTACGCTGTGAAATATGCTCCCACAATTAATATGCAGTGAGCACCACCATCCAAGTCGCAAGGCGACCTTGAAGCCCTGCCAGACAGAGCATCCCATCACGCGCGACGATCGGTTCAGCCAAGAAGTTCCAGCTCACGCCGGTGCGCGAGCTGAGCGGCGCAAGCTGGAACTTTAGCTGACCGGGCATGGTAAAATATACCTGTGGACAGTGATATCTGTCTGGATCTACGCCACAGACTAGTTCTGTGATCAGTGCGACGTTCACCGGACAATGTGGCTGGACGTGCATACTGATACAATATTTAACGCGATAAAGCTATAGGCCCTGCTCTCTAGAAAATCCGGCGTTTTGAGCGACATGACCATGCACTGACTAGTCGTCAAACTGTGCACGTGACGTCACGACTCACAAGAAACATGACAGCCGAATGCTCAGCCAGCTCGGTCTTCGCCACTGAAACGGGAGGGTGAGATCGGAATCCCGAATTTATATCAGATGGTCTTTTATTACTGTGCATGGTATGGTGTATGTGTAGGAATATAGAGGCCTCAAAAACAGTCCTGCAAGTAGCAAAGCGCGTGTATACGCGAACGAAGGGATCCGGCAAAGCTGTAGCATCATACTCTTATAGGGCGGAGCTTACAACCCCCTCCCCTCCATTTTTTCATATGCGTTTTAGGACTGTGGCACCGACTAATACGTCATGCCTCTTAAAAAGGAACGCTCACGCGTCGTCATAATACAAAATTTTCTTGTTTTGAGTCACCGATGCTACAAAACGGAACCAGTGTGTTAATACTGGGGACAAGTTTCCAGGACACGTTGTCAGGACTCTATAGCACTATTATTAGACCAGACTTGCCGAGGTGAAAGTCGGACTCGAAAGCTTTTTACGTGAACTCGCAAAATGCCGAAGAAAGTGGCACCTATGCGCCGAAATTGATTTTCTCGTGTCTGTTAACTTTTGTTCGCAAAAGTACAGATGCACAGAAAATAAACGGGCACACCAGCGATGGCACAACTGGGCAAAACTGCATGGCAGCACGTTCTGTCATCAAATGTGCAAAAGATAGCGAGAGTGCGTTAGAACATCAGTATGACACATCGGGATGTTTGTGATACTACTTTCCTTGCCGGCAGTAGAGCAAAATTGCCCTTCTGCGGAGATTCGGCGCCGCGGTACTTTATGCTGCGTCACGAACACCACCAGGCAGTTTTAATCTGCGGGACCACCATGGTTCGCCCTGCGCTCGGCATCGAGCCCGTTGCTCTGTAGTGTATAAACGCTCGTAGACTGACTGGGTAAATTCGGTCAGAATTTAACCATGGCAGCGGTCACGCAGATTGAAAGGGGTGGCCTAGGCGGGACGATGCAGAAAGTGCCCTGCCGCGCCGAGCAGCGCCGCTTTGCACGGATTCCCTATAAGGCGAGCATCACAACAAAGGTGGGTCAGCTAATGTGCCAATGCTCTCTCGTATGCCTCATGCGGTATCCGGCATCCTGTCCTGTCCCACCATGGCTGTCAATCATCCTGACAGCCACGCCGGGCAGGTGAGAACCATATCTAGCGTCATGCCAGCGCGGTTGCCATGGAGACCGCCACCGCTAGTTAGTGGTAGATAGTAATCGATAAAGACAGTGACAGTCTGATGACAATGTCAGAAATGATTGCGACTAGCATCCCCTGGTGACGTTATGACCGGATGTGACACCATACCCGACCGAGTCTAATAACCGGAACTGACGTCATAATGACGTCACATCCGGGCATGACGTCACCAGAATGTTCACGCATATGCGAAGCTGACCCCGCCGGGCATTCCATCCAGGCGTCCGCGCAGCGCCTTTCATCTGGCGCTTCCTCGAACGCCGCACCACGGAGCATACAGAACCAGCCGCAGTTCGGCAGGCATCAGCGATCTTTCAAATTGCTTTACTGGAAAGAGAAGGAGCAGTATCTGTCACAATTCTCCGCGGACACTTCAACCGAGCCGCAAGGAAAAGATGGTGGGAGTGAAAGAAGAGAAAAGGAGGTGGCGTTAGTGAAGGGCTTCGGACCACCACGCAATAGCGGCTTTCGCCTCATGGCAGTTTAGTGGTCCAAAGTGCCTCTTAGATTTTTTGCGACTATGCATCTGCTGATAAAGCGCGCTGTAATGCGGTTTTAACTAGGGTGCCTCGATAGCAGCGCCAAGAGACGCGGAACTATCGAGGTAGCCTAGATTTAACCAGTTCGGTCACATGCTCCGTTTTACTTTTGGTGCAACTGTACATCAACACTTTCAATAGGGAACCCAAGCTGGAGTTTGTTCCGCGACGCCAGCCCTCGGTTCCTGACGGAGAGTCGCGTAGCGACGCGCGCAAAGCCAGTGGGGTTTCTCATTTTTTTCTTTTTTCGCTTGCCCGGTTGACAAAGAGACTGGTTCAAAACATGTTTTTATTGGTGCTTTCGAAATCGAGAAATTATGATTAACTGATAGACTGTCGTCACTGCGCGCCACTTCGGGTCCTCGTAAAAAAGAACATGAACGCAAATTCGCTACTCGAAAGCAAGAGGCGACAGAAATCTTGAGGGACCCGAGCAACACCAGTAGGCACTTGTGTTGCTAAGCTGTGGGAGAGTAAAGTCCCGATGTCTCTGTCCATGCTGTTCAGAGAATGAAGGGTGCAGCCTTCTCCTGGAGAATGATACGCGCGTACACAGCAACCCATCCATCCACATGCAGCGACAAGTGTTCCGGGCGCCGATTGGGGAGCTTCCCTTCCCTTTATGACTGCTCACTTGAAAGGGACCCATTCAATTCTTTGGGGACACACGTTGCAACCTCCCAACAAGATCAACGAAAGTAAACGTTGCCACCCATAATGACCCATTCGCTTCAGCACGGTGACGACTACATAGGATGCTACCGGCGCTATGGTGCCCGTTTTCGGCGTGTTTTGGACGCGTTCCTTACAAATGTATACAAAGTACACCGCGTTGCCCTTTGGCTCATGCTGACAGCGGCCAGGGGAAGTTCGCTGCTGCGGCGCTGCAGTGTGAAATCAATTACCTATCTACCTTTAACGATGAGGGGTTTCTAACGACCCGGGTCACTGACGAGAAGCCGAAGCATGGCATTTTTGCGGCAGTTTTCCATTCACGAGACGAACGCCAAGGAAATGCGTGGCAACATTCGATGCAGGCGGGCAGGGTGTCGAACCGCAATTTTTTCGGGTTCGGTTTCGACTCCGGAGACACATTTCGTTCCGGTTCGACCCTGCTCGAACCGGTTCAAAAGTGTTCAAACGGGTTCATTAAAAAAAAAAAAAAAAAAAAAAAACTGGCGTATTTTTTGCTCCACTTTCTTAATACTGGGTTGTTTTTCCTGTTTCAGTACATAAAAATTCTAGAGGGCACTTTGGACCACTAAAGTGCGATGAGGCGAAAGCCATCATAACGCGCTCGACCGCAGCCCTCCACTACGGCACCTCTGTCTCTCTCTTCTTTCACTTCAACCTTCCTTCCTTTACGGCGTGGTACATATGTCCGCGGAGAATTGTGACCGATACTGCGCCTTTTTTTATTCCGTAAATCAATTTGAAATGCCGCTGATGCCTGCTGCACTAACGCCTCCTAGACATCTCGGTCTGCTTCTGTTTGCTGTGCGGTGCGGCGTTCGAGAAATCGCCAAATGAAAGACGCCGCACGGACACCTGGATCGGACGCCCGGCGGGGTCAGCTTCGTCTATGCATGAATAGCCTGGTGACGTCATGACCAGTCGTGACGGTACATGGAGCGCTCCTTGTCGAACACAACCATTGAACGCATCAAAGTTCACCGGCGTTCCATAATTCGTGTACAGGAAATTAAAGGCGCAGTAACTGTCACTCGCGGAATCCCGCTATCCTAACGGTAGACGAGGGGAATTATGATGAACGTTTCACGATCCGGAACTTGGCGCAGTTGGTAAAGCGTTCGGTTAGGGATCCAAAGGATGGAGGTTCGATTTCCGGTGGAGACAAGGTTTATTCATTTAACTATCTCCCTCGAAAGAATGACACCCTCGGCACAACAATGAGGCATTAAAGCCTTTAGCCTTAATAAACGCTAGAAATACATACAGTAGCACGTCTTATTTTTTGTCGTCAGATGTGACGGGCTTCTAATCGGTTGTACAGACGTCAACAAAATGTTTATAATGAGTGACCGAAAATTAGAGCAGGATGGGAGAAAAATAATGGTTATTTTCATTGGCACTAGCCAAATAAAGCTGTCACGCGACGAAGGTAAAAGAAAACAATGTTTCTCGCTGCGCTTTTCAGGTACAAAATATTTCACACGAATTTTAGTCTAGAGCGAAACCTCTACTACTACAAAACAATGTTTCGTCCGGCTACCAGAAAACGACTTTGAAATCAGATCAATGTCGAACCAAGCACACACCCCAAGATTAACTATGTATATGATGAACTATGTATATACCATGTGTGACTATATATATATATCGCCTAGCACGCGGGCCCCTCTGCATTTGTGGCCCGAAAGACGCTGACGAAAGTCCCCTCCAGCACGTATTGTAGCTGGAGTCGTTATTGAATTTGCCGGAGAACCGGATTAATTCTCTTACTCCTGTGGCCGCGACGCGATGCGATCAGCGCCTTGTTGCACGTCATAGTTGCCTGCATAGGCGGGCTATATAACGTCTTCTAGAACATTGAGGCTCTTAGACTGGCATGTTTATTCGCATGATTTGCAATAAGCATGACATGACATCATGACTGCGCGCAAATAGGTGCTCAATGAATGCTGCCGGCTTTTTTATTTGCCGGCATAAAAGACCGAAGGAAGAGCTCATTGTCGAGGGTTGTTGGCGTCATCCGGGTTCGATGACAAGAGAGGATGTAGTTTAGTTCAAAAATGCTCTCTCGACGCGGACTTGGCACCGCACGCGCTACTGTAGCTAGTGAATATACAGTTCTGGGCGCCGCAACTTCTCCTCCTAAAATTTCAAAACACTCGAGTCTTTGCTTATTCTGGCAGCAGGCTCTGTACTTCTTCAATTTTGAGAGAACTGCAGCTGTCTCAGATACCTTGCAGGCAGTCTTCTTCTCTTTCCATAAGAAACGCTTCAAGCTGAGCACGTAATCTCTTAAGGGCAGAGTCTGCTGCCGTTTGTAGATGTACTTAATCGCCGCCGGCGATCCTACGAAGCCGCTTCCGTGTGGTGACCAAATGCTGTTTTTCTTGGCACGTTTCCTCGCTGGTCAACGTAATGTGATATCGATGGCCTCATGCTGCAGTTAAGCGGTTGCACATTAATTACGGCCATTCCCTCTATGTTTTTTTTTTATTCCTTAGGGTCTAGTCGAATAGCTCCTTCGGTCCACTTGACCTCGACCCTCTCCCTGCTTTGGAAGGTTTTTGTCCCCACTCCCTCGTCACCGCGCAACCTGCAGACCATGCAGTTTCGCTCAGTAGTGCACTTTCAGCTTTCAGTGCCACTTTCTAGCCACTCTTAGTGATGATGGATAACGCGATGAAACGCATTCTTTTTTTTTTTTTTTTTCGACACCGTATTTTTACAGGCCGAAACGACAGCACGCCGAATAGAGCTTGTAAATTAATACTCCTACCGGTAATTTCCCTTGCTCCACCCAGTCTTCACATTTGAACATCGGAGCTTCATTCCTGGCATAGTCTAGCATGCCAAGGGAAATAAAACAAACAGTCATCGCTAGGGAAAAAAGGAAGACAAAATGGGAAATCGACTTATGAATTCATCTTTGTGCTAAGTTCAGATACAACTCAAGAAGAGAGCGCTAATTTGCTGCCCAAGGCGGCCTTCCCACCATCAGCGTCGGCTTATCATTCGTCTCGGTCAACCAAATTGCGTCTGCTGGTGTCGCATCGCATACGGCTGCTGTGCACGTGCCATGTGACTCGCTGCGACGTCGTCGAAGGATAGAAAAATAAAATGGTTTGCGTGATGTTTTTAACTGATTTATCATTTCGTCTTGAGTTGTACATGGTTATATATTTATCTAAATATGTTACTACGAATTGTCTGCAATTATTTCACTGCCTAAGAAGGCTCTCGAATGGAGCAGCATTCTAAATGAGCGGCGCCATACAGTGCAGCGGCCACCCGTGTTCGGGATGACTAACTAAACAAATAAAAGAAATTGTAAAGTCACGTGGTTTGCACAGTAGAACCTCCGTTAGTCTCCACAGGTTGTCTACCCTATTGAAAAAGAGAACTGGCGTAGCGGCGAACCTCGTATAATGGTCCGAGACCAATAAGCTTGTCATTCACAATTTAAATTTCCCTTTTAAAAAATTCAGCCTGGGTTTAACTACGCCTGGCTGTCTAGCGTTAAGAAACTGGCACAGTAACGTCGGTGCACGTAAAATTCCCTAGTTGGTGGAAATTATTCCGCACCCCTCCACTACGGTACATCTTTCTTTAACAGACTCTAGGTGGTGGACATTGTTCCGTGGTCCTCCACTACAGTACCTCTCTCTTTCATTCCAACTAGTGTAACACTGTGCCTTCCCATTCGGTCTGTTCGAAGTGCTGATTGGGCTCCAATGGTTGAGCGCAATGGGCAGAGAAAACAACTCTGTTTATGACCCACTGATTTCAATGGCAAACTTTTCACTTCGATCCATTGCTTTTCTTCTTACAGCGAAAGCACTCCTTCACGAGGTCTAACAGGCTCCCCATTGTTGTCCAATGGCAGGCGCTGCCTTATCTCTGTTTTCGCCACTATGATGGAGAGGTGAGATCAGAACCTAGCCTTCCAGGTCACTTGTATCCAAAGTTAGACACCCTGCCCCTAGGGCACGCAGGCACGTTCATAAGGCGACTAAAGAGGCACTTTATATCGATGTCACTCACTCCTGGCAACATACTTCTCAATCCTACTCACTAGCGTGCCTCCGGAAGGTGATGGCTACATCTACTAAGATAAACTATGCCAAACAAGTGTTTTCACACGTTAAACCTCTACATGCTTTTTTCTTACAGGATTCGACCTCACTATAAAAAGCACCGGATCTCGCCCACCACCTACAAAAATTACGAGGGACTTTAGCAGGCGTGGAAGCAGGCTCGAGCATTTTGGAGCACCTTTGGAGCATGTTTCTAAGGCATACTCCTTTGATAATTGCAGCTTTTTTTTTTTTTTTTGAAATATAAAATCTCCCATCTGATTCCTTTTTATGCAAATTCAATACCTTTCCAACTTCGCATTCCTCTCCGACAAGACAAACGACCAAAGCATGTAAAGATATATAATGCAGGCTGACCTTAGCAACAACATGGAAAAGACTAGCAGCAAACAGAACGCTTGCTGGTGCACTTCATAACAGAACACCCAGTCTGGTTAGCCTATTATGACTTAGCCTTAGTTTCTTAGTTAGCCTTTGTTTCTTTTGCTGTATTATTTGACGTTCTGTTTTATCTCCACTGTATTTGCTTGTATTTTTGTGTCAGACTTTTGCAGTTGTTGAAATGTACTTTTTTGTGAATTTTGTTTATTTCCACTCCTGTAATAGCCTGCATAGGCTGACAGTATTAATAAATGAAATGATTCAAATGTTGAGTCTAATACTTAGATGCTCTAGAGTAGCGGCACTAATTTGGAGTTCAGATTAACGGGCACAACATTTCCGTTCTCTATCTTGTGCATATCCTTTCTGATCTCACCCCTATGCTGATAAATTCCTGATGAACACTGGACAGTAGTGCCTTTAGGAAAGATAGATGGCACTGAAAGGTAACAACCTTCATCCTTCAGCTTTTTTTTTTTTTCACTGCCCGTTGCCAATAGTTCATTAACCTTTCTAGATGCATTATATCTTTGCCCCTGGTGCTGTGACCTTGTTCCTGTGTCCTGCTAAATTCGACGGAAGAACATCAAGGCAGCCAGTTTGGAGCAACATTGCATTTTGGACCTGAGTGCCGCATCTGCTACGCAACTGGCACTAATTAGGAATTATTTAATTAGTCATTATTGAATTATGAAGCAGAAAATTCTTTAATTAATGAGTTGTTCATTAGGTAATAAACGAATTACATCAGTAGTTATAATTTAATAATTACTTAAAGTAATTATCAATTGATCACTGATTGGCATATGGCCATATAAGGCACGCATTCGCGCATACTGTGGTGGTGCTCTGTGATTGGTCGAGACCTCTATGACGTCATCCCGCCACGGCCAATCAGAGCCGCCGCAAAAGCAGGACACATTTTGTCCACGACAGCATGAGCCATTAAAGGTTTTCGCCTTAATACATAAATGCACATTCTGCAACGTGCCAAATACCCTACAGTGTGATGCAGACTACATAGCACCATAACCACCAGAAACATAACCGAAGAACAGTGGGACTCAGCTGTCAAGTCCCAGCCTGGATGATCAGCGTAGTTTCGCCGACCAGACTAGGGAGACTGCTTCGGTACTGGACTCCTGAGGAGGCTGCCCACCTGGCGCCTGCTCAGAATAGAAAGTTCATCTCTCTCTTTGGGTCCCCCCAAGATGAGATAGTTTTTCCTTTGCTCAAACGGTTTTTAAAGCTTTCGGCACCCTGGGGGAAAGGGCTTTATATCACATTACGTAGACATTTCACGAGGACTCAGTCTCTACAAACGACGCCGTGGTTACCAACCCGACGAGGTAGGCACACGACGAAACCTTTGCGTCGTCAGCCGCGGTTTGCCCGCTCAAAATCGGCAGTCTTAGCGGCGCTTTAGGTTTTGTGTATAACGCCGGCGTTATCTTGGCGGCGCAGTCGCTTGGACCGGTCGACAGCAACAGTATTTATCATTTGCCGTTTTACCTTTCATATCGGAGCCGCACGGAAACAGCCGCTAGCGTGTGTATGTAGGTACATATATGTGATCAGCTGCAACGCCCGCCAATGGAGTCCCGTACGATGTCGTGTGCGATCTCGCTCGCCATCGAGTGGACCACAGCGGAAATAAATCTTGCCAAGCAAACACGTTGGAATGATGTCAAGCCAGAGCCATACCCCAAAAGCAATAGGAACGCGCTGCAATATGTCATTAAGCAGAGAGGGAACCGCGAATGTCGCGCCTCGGCCCGAATGGAGAGCCCGAGGACGCGGGTCCGATTCTGGGCGGGAAACGCATGTGAGCGAAAAAGTGAGCGAAGCGACAAGGCGGCGTGGCGTAAGCAATCATGGTTCGCTCCGTCGGCTACTGGGGAAGACGCATGCACGGGACAGCGCGAACCGAGCGAAACGGCGACAACGCTCTGTGTCGGTTGTGTGGCTAGAGTCCCTATTTCTAGGGACCCTAGTGTGGCTGGCATTTGGCTGGCATAGTGGCTTAGTACACCAAATCCAACTACAGTCATAACGATTGCAAGAATTAGTTATTTTGCGACAACATGACAAAGTAAAATGTATTTACAGCAAACCGTATCGAATGTGTGTGAACTTGCACTGTAATCGGCACGAATAATCACGTGACCCCTTGTTTCTTTTGTTGTTTCGGTTGCGATTAGACGTTCTTTGAATCCTTGGCTATTCACCATTGTTCGTACAAAGCGAAATGTTTACGCGGTAATGCACAATCACAATGCAACACAGCAAAATAAAGAAAGCATGCGAAATGAGCGGCAGTGACGTACGGTTACTTCCGGGCGAACGAGCGAAATTTTCTATTTCGGCAGATCCGAGCGACGAGCCAAGCGACACGCGAAGGCTTCGCGCGACGCGTGCCGCCGTCGCGTTCGCGTGAGTTTTCGCGTGCATGCGATTCAGCCTTCAGCCTTAACCGTACGTCACTGCCGCTCATTTCGCATGCTTTCTTTATTTTGCTGTGTTGCATTGTGATTGTGCATTACCGCGCAAACATTTCGCTTTGTACGAACAATGGTGGATAGCCAAGGAATAAGAGAACGTGCAATCGCAACCGAAACAATAGCAACCAGGAGTCACGTGACTATCCGTGCCGATTACAGTGCAAGTTCACACACATTCGATACGGTTTGCTGTAAATACATTTTACTTTGCCATGTTGTCTCAAAATAACTAATTCTTGCAATCGTTATGACTGTTGTTGGATTTAGCAATAGTTTTGCGGTGTACTAAGCCACTATGCCAGCCAAATGCCAGCCACACAACCTACACAGAGCGTTGTCGCAGGTTCGCGCTGTCGCGTGCATGCGTCTTCCCCAGTAGGCGACGGAGCGAACAATCGCTTTCGCCGCGCCACCTTGTCGCTTCGCTCACTTTTTCGCTCACACATGCGAAGGCTTCGCGCGACGCGTACCGCCGTCGCGTTCGAGTGAGTTTTCGCGTGCATGCGATAGATAGCCGAGAAACGCAACAGGTGTCCGTGCAATATAAAGCGGGAAACGCATGTGAGCGAAAAAGTGAGCGAAGCGACAAGGCGGCGCGGCGTAAGCGATCATGGTTCGCTCCGTCGCCCACTGGGGAAGACGCATGCACGCGACAGCGCGAACCGAGCGAAACGACGACAACGCTGGCATTTGGCTGGCTTAGTGGCTTAGTACACCGCAAAACTATTGCCAAATCTAACAAGAGTCATAACGATTGCAAGAATTGACGTTATTTTGCGACAACATGGCAAAGTAAAATGTATTTACAGCAAACCGTATCGAATGTGTGTGAACTTGCACTGTAATCGGCACGAATAGTCACGTGACCCCTTGTTTCTACTGTTTCGGTTGCGATTAGATGTTCTTTGAATCCATGGCTATCCACCATTGTTCGTACAAAGCGAAATGTTTACGCGGTAATGCACAATCACAATGCAACACGACAAAATAAAGAAAGCATGCGAAATGAGCGGCAGTGACGTACGGTTACTTCCGGGCGAACGAGCGAAATTTTCTATTTCGGCAGATCCGAGCGACGAGCCAAGCGACACATGCATTTCTGTTCGCGCGAAGGCTTCGCGCGACGCGTGCCGCCGTCGCGTTCGCGTTCGCGTGAGTTTTCGCGTGCATGCGATTCAGCCTTAAATGTATGTACATACGTTAAAGAGCCCCGGGTGGCTGAAATTAGTCCAGACCGCTCTACTACGACGGCTTTTTCTGCTAAATTCCATCACGTTGCGGTCACCGGGGCTGCTGAACTTATGAAGCATAAGAGCGCGGCACGCGCATGTTACAACAAGCATAGCTGTTGTTGACACGTGCCGACGTGCAACACCTCTTGGCCGCTGTTGCGGACGTGAAGGACGCGCTGCGCGCATACTTCCTCTGGTGCAGACACGGCGGACGCAGCGTACTGCGCACTTTAGGATTTTGCAGTCACAGCTACGAGCTGCATACGCTAAAGCGCATATGCTTGTGCTCGAACTGTCTCACGGTATGAATGCACCATTTACGCGCTTCATCACACAGCGTTCTGCACACCATCCCATAACAGCATTAACTGCAAGGTGCTACTGACCTATATCCTCCGGGAGCGATGAGGGCATCGTGTCCTTCGAATTTTTCCACAGGCCACGCGTGGCGCCGCGCATTCTCAAGTACACTGTCAGAGCGTATGACCACAGCAACGAAGTCGTTTCCCTTTGCGTAGCTCCCAATGCCGTAGTTGTAGGTGAGCTCCATGACGAAATGGCTCACTTCAGGACCGTAACCGATCATTGTCTTGCTCCAATTCAGGTCGTATGGGCCATTGCACTCAGCGCGACAGCCGTCTTCGAATTCCTCGTGCCGCAGCACCCGCATTCCAAGGACATCTTTGAAGAATTTAATCGTCGCCTTGCGGTCGCCCACCTTGAAGACGAAATGAAGCGCTCGCCGCACCATGTTTGCTCACGGTGATGTTGAGATGCCCAATATTTGTCTTGCCTGAACAGCGGAACTTTGCTATCACTACCTAAAATGCAGCACGTACGGGACAATCGCTGCGAAATCAGTGAAGCTGAATCAGACGAAGATTCACACCTCCCAATCTTGTCCTAACGGGTGGAAGGGTGGTTAAGGCTGAATCCTTTGAATCGGGCGGCGGCGTACGCCACCTAGTAGCAGGTGATCATGGAGAAAGGAGAATGAAAGTTGTTTCCTTCCTCCATGCTTAAGAGGTATTTAGGGACTTTACCCTTTACATTGACCAAGTACATATACCTTGCATTGACCAGCATTGACCATACCTTGCATGGCGGAAACCTATACCTTGGAAACCTTGCATTGACCATTGCATTGACCATGGCGGATGACCTTGGTATTTCTATAGCAGAAGCCGGATAATTAGACTGCCGGCCGGCAGATTAGCTATACGTAGGTACAGTGCTCTAGAGATTCTAGAGCACTGTAACGTAGGAGCGGACCATGGAGGAAGGAAGTTCTTTCCTTCCTCCATGGAGCGGACTGTCGCGCAAGTTGTACCAAGGTATGGTTGTAGCTGCGACGGCTAAGAGCTGAAAGCATGCAAATACCAGGAGGACATTGTGCACTTTTTTGCAGCCTTTACAAAGCTTTATCGGTTTATGCTACACTGCCCGAGAGAGTCAGAGCAGCTAGAGTTTCTTGTCTTGCGGTGTACTGCAGCTGTGTGCAAGCACGGCCGGTACACCGCGTTTTGCTCAGCTAAAATTGTGAAATGCGATTCTAACAGCTGTTTTGCTATTCCTTTAGAAGATCTAGATTTATTTACCAGTGCTTCGAAACCTTAGAAGTGTGCACAATCTTCGCCCTTTTAAGGCATATACTCTTGACAGCTCAACTGATTTTGTTTACATATGTGCTTTTTTTTCTTCTGAAAACTGTAGGAGGTAGAATGCCAAATAACTGTATCATGGTTAACATCATACTGTCAATTAATTAAAAGATTAGGAGGATCACGAAGAAAATAATAAAAATCTCTATCAAGCATTGGATTTTTACTTGAGTTGTGAAAATGAAACTGCATGATGTATGAATTGCATTTTTAGCACTGCTATATTCATTTTGCATGCATCATATCCAGACATATATGTAGCCAAGACTATATGGCCAAAAACATCTACCAATGCTTGTTGAGGGCGTGGGTTGGGTAGTGACGCAGCTATTCCGGCAGTCAGAGAGACATATATTCACTTGCCGAGGCTGCAGTGCATGCGAGAATTAAAACCACATACAACTGTGGAAGCTCTCCATGTTTGAAATTTTTATGCTTGATTCCCCAATACTGATTGCTGCATTATGTTGGTCAAAAAAAGGAATTACTAAAACAAAAGCTTTGTTTTAATAGTGTCTCTTGAAATCTCCAGAAACTTCAGGATGTGAAGCCATTATTTTTTCCATTCAAAGCTGGAAAGAACCTGTAACTATTTTGCTGTTGAGTACTGTGTTGTGTGTTGTGTAAATACTTCGTGCTTGGGGTCTGGTTGGACAGAAAAACTAGATTGTGTATACATTCAGATGTTTCCAGAAGGCACATAGGCTGTTAATGCATATATACTGAAATGTGGGAATGTACAACTTCTTCACTATATGCAATATGTTCAAGGTAAAGGAGTCAAGTATGAAAAGCCAGGCATAAAGTCAACTTGCCGTGTGGTTCTTCATAATGAAAATATCAACTGAAAGCAAGGTTATCAACGCTTAGCACAGCTTTGCTGCAGGCACCAAGAGAAACAGTCGGGGACAAGTAAATAGCCAAAGGTACAAGTGACTAGTCTTTATTATACAGCCATGAAAGAGCAAAGGTTCTTGGAAATGGGAAACTGTTCTTGTACTGTAATTACACCTCATATTACTTTCGTCTCCAGCGGAACTTTTGCAGCGTGTGATTATAATGACCCAAGCAAGGCTTGGAGTGAGGAATAGTAATGAGCTTCAATAGACCTGTGGGTGAGTAATAGCAAGCTGTAAGAAAGTGCATAGCACAGAGCACAGAAATTTTGCCTTGGCAAGATTCATATACTTCTTATCCTTAGACATAAAAGCTGCTAGCTAGGCCAGCCTCTGCTTACCTTGCAGAATTTTGCACTTCTTGAGATAGCCAATGGCCACCAGCGCCTTGTTTTTCATCTCAAGGCCACGCAGCGAATGAAAATAACACAAACATTATGTATGCAGTACCTTGCATTGCATCACAAGTAGCTTATGTAGATACATTCATTTAATTTTCGCATGCACGCGTTTAGCAGCACCTATAGGCCATTATAAAACTGATTTGTTGAAAAGCAAAATTTGGTTTTATGCCATGTATCTCAGCTTTCAGCTCTTCTACATGCCATTTATACAATGAAAGATGAAAAATAGCTGGACAATGCTAGTGCTGTCCTTAAGTGAAGATTTCATGACTGACCCAGAGTATAGAAAAACGCTGTTAATTTTTATCCCTGCAAAGTCTTTAACTGTCTCTCTTTGTATGCAAGACAAGAATAAACACCACAGCGCAAGCAGGAAACTAATTATCAATCTTGCTTGTATTTCTCCGCAATTTCTGCGTGCTCATACTGATTGCTTCGCTGATGAAAGCATATTTTTCGTTATCTGGAGTGAAATCAGCAAATAATTGCTTAAACAACAATGTATACACAATGTATAAATCTTGCAACTGCTAATGGTGACACGCTGGCCTAGTCAGGCAACGAGACCAACCATCGATAGCTGATTGGTAGTACTCGCTGTGCTTCTAGAAACTTTCATTTACCAGAAATGGCAGGGGAGAAAATTGTTCAGTACTTATCACGCTGTAGTGACGGAGGCCAAACAACACAATTTGTGAACCTTTTGAAGACGTGGACTTTCCTAGCTTTTACAGCACTATCCAACACTTTCCACTGACAAAATACTCGAAATAAGTCCTCGTGTTCTGTGTGTAGCTCGCTGTCGAGCCAGTGGATCACAACGGCCAACTAGTTTTCGCTGTTCACAACTCAACGGCACTCGGAACATCTTGTATCGCGTTATAAATGAGTTGTCGTAATTGGAAGTCGAGCACAACACCATATTCCCAGCAAATTGAGCGCATATCAAGAGAATAATGGTCGAAACCGCATGTCTGCAAGCAATGCCAGCAGAAACCAAACCACAGAAATGACCCGGACGTCAAAATTCACATGACAAATCCTCGCCGTGACGCAATGTCCGCCAAAACTTGGACACCACCTATTACAGAACTGCGTTCAGTTGGCGTTCAGTTTCGGAACGCTCTGTGATTGGTTGGAAGCACTTCCGCTCAAAGCCTCAGAACTGAACGCTTTTGCGTCACGGCACGTGCCGTGACGCAAAAGCGTTCAGTTTTGAGGCTTTGAGCGGAAGTGCTTTCAACCAATTATGGAGCGTTCCGAACTGAACGTGAACTGAATGCAATTCTGTAATACCGCCCCAGGGGCTGGCACACACTTGTAAGGGAGGACCCGCTGCACGGACCCCTCCCATAGGCCATGAGGGGAGCTTTGCCCCCACCTGCATTTTAATGGCCAACAAAGTTTGCACCACCACCCACACCACCTAGACCTAGTTATGAATAGTAATATATTTCTTACCATGGCCTCCGAGATCACCCCCGTGCACGGAGGCCATGTTTGTACTTACTCTTTCCTTGATTTTATCCACCAGTAAGTGTAAATGTAAACTGGTCTACAGGAAAGGAAAGGTGCAGTATCTAGCATACTGCACGGGGGACACCTGAACCGCGCACTAAGAGAAGGGAAGAAGGTGGTGGAAGTGAACGAAGAGAAAAAGAGGTGCCGTAGTGGAGGGCGCCGGAATAATTTCGACCACCTAGGTATCTTTAACGTGCACTTACATCGCACAGCGCACGGATGCCTTTGCGATCGAAATTTATACTGCTTTTTAGCAGCACCAGCAGCCGTGGAAAGTCGCAAAAGAGGCAGTGTGATGCGACCATCGAGTTTCCCATTTCCCTTGCGGAATCTGAACTCAAACTCTACACGATCGTAAAGGCTGGCTGCAATAGATGGTAATTCTTCACTCTATTCTGGTTTGAAAACTACATGACTATTCGCGTGTTGAGGCATTATAGACTGTATCAAATGGGCATCATGACCGCAGTTTTACAGCGGCAGCGTTATGCTGAACTTCCTCAACTTTGAGCGCTGTTACCTCAGGCGTATGTATCCGTATTTGAGAACGTTATTCAAATTTGTTGGGTGTGTGCTAGAAGGCCACTGCTGATAAGTCTGTCAGAAATTGGTGTTACATTGTTAGTCAGGTGCGAGTGTGGTTGGCACTCAGAGGAGAAAACGCGGGGATATTGCATTATTGCGTCAAGTTGCCCCCTCTCCTCCTATATTTCTCCTGTATAAGTTTCAGAGGTTCCCAAAAAGGCTTACAATTTTTTCTCTCTCATGGAGTAAGGGCGCATGTGGTACTACTACCACAGCCATAACTTTGTACCACAGAAGGGCTAAAAGACAAAGTTTTGCAGTGATAATCTCGTCCGTCTCAGCTGCCATTTCATTTTTTATATATGTGTTAAAATCATTAGATACCTCATCTCAATGGTTAAAGGTGTGACAGATCACTGCATTCGGTATGCTCCTTTCGTGACACCTGTCAAGAGTGCTATAGTGCAATATATCCTGAAATATGGGAAATGCAACAGGTGACCACAAGAAGGGAACCAAACACCACAAGCACATAACTAAGTGAAATTTGTATGGAACAAACAAGAACTACTAGACAAACAAAATTGCACTACAGTTAAAATCTAAGTGTGAAGGAAACTCACACATGTGGCTCACTGATCCAAATGGTTTGGTCCATAGGGAAATCACGGTGGACAATTGGAAGGTGCCATAAGAGAAGAGAAGAAGGTGGGATTGAAAGCAGAAAGAAGGAAAGAGGTGCTGTTGTGGAGGGCTATGGAATAAATTTGACCACCTGGGAATATTTAATGTGCACCGACATTGCACAGCACATAGATGCCTTTACGTTTCATCTGCATTGAAGCATGGCCACCACAGTCAAACTCGAACCTGGGTACACTGGTTCAGTACCTGATCGAACCTACTAACCACTGAGGTCGGTCTGGTCCAAATGTGTATATTCATTATCCTGCACAAGCATCTTGCCACTTCTTTATCTCATGCACCTAGACTATCTCCTTGGTCTGTTTTCTTTTCATCTGTTGCACTACCTTTACTTCAGCACATACTTCCCCAATTTAATTCAGCATTCTAGACACTAAGCACACATACAGAACATGTTCTGCATCAGCTACCTTTTCAGGTGGTTTGTACCTGATATATTCTGTGCAAAAATTAGGCACATTAACTTGCTATCATGCTTAGCTTGAAGTACTTAGTGTGAGCAGAGTTCTGCATAGCTATGCATCTGCAAAGCACCATTCCAGCTAACCTGGTCAGGGATCAATGCAGAGTGGCATATAAGAAGAGTAATCTCAGGGCTGGTGCTTCGGGTTGTCTGCCACTTGGAATGACTTCGCTACCTACTAGCTTGGGCACAATGGTGCTCCACATGTGTGTATCTGCGTGGAGCCCTGTTCATGCTAAATGTGACTGACCTTGTACATGGGGAGTACCACACACATACTGCAATTTGCCACTCTGTATCACAGCTGCACTCACTGATTGGGAGTATAGCTACATGTCATATTTGCTTTCCACATACCTTTTTAATATTTGAGTACTATTACACAAGGCACTAAGACTGTTGTTTTTCTCAAGCAATTCTAGGCACATCAATAAACTGTTCATTATTCAAAAATAACCCTGCGGGCTTCGAGAAACAAATTTTTATTCTTTAAAAGGCAACTCCAAAGGTTTTTTGACATTCGAATATTCAGGTAAAAATTTTACTGTAGGTTCTCCTCTCCGCCCTTATGCATTCTACTCAATTTTGGCGCCATGCAGTAATTTATTTGCGTGCAACTAGATTTTGAAATGTGCGATTTTGTGGTTTCAGTTGAGATGATTTCTGCAGGAAACACTGCATTTATGACATCACAAACATTATACCCACGTTGCTGTCCACTCCCTGCGTGATTATAAAATTTTTGTGGCTTGTATTAGGCTATCCCCAACATTTTGTGCAGTGCGCCATGATTTCCATACTTTATTTCCATTATCCAATGCACGTGCATGTCTTTACTGTGTGTGACGTCACCGTTTCGTCAAATGGAATGTCATTTCTGGCCATGAAGATAGCTTCGGTTTCGATTTGCTATTTTTCCTTTTTATAAATAGTTCTACTTGGAATTTCGAAAAAATGTTTTTTGTGTTGGCGTCGGGACATTTTGAGGAATGTAACACAATCAAAAGCTCAAAATGATAGAAAACCACCGGTGTTGCCCCTTAAGTTCAAAGCTGCCTATTCAATCTGGAAATGCTATATTTTAGGTCATCACAATATCAATTAGAATTTTAGTATGGCCCTTAAAAGTACTCCAGTCCTGTTATCAGATGCTTAAAGACAAAAAAGTTGTCACAGTTTTTGTCATCATGAGATGAGAGGTCAGAAGTGAAACAACTTATTTTTGTGCTGCCCATTTGTACTTGCTCAGGTAAAGTGATCTGTGATCCGTAATGCATCTGCCCATCAACTTCATAAGGTTTTGCATCCTGGCACCGGGTCAGCTGGGCCGGCTGTATAAAGTATTTTGCAATTATCGGCAAGTCAGGGCCTTGTGACCAAAACCTGACACATGGACAATAGTTAGGTGCAATGCATGGATCTGTTCTACCGCTCGCACAAGCTATTGTGAACAGGTCTTGACATGGTAATAAAAGGGAGTGCTGACACAGTGGGGAAAAGAAAGGTATGTCCAAAAATGGCGCGTGAACATCTGCCAGCAAGGCGGTGGCAGTGTTGCCCTGCCCTTAACTATTGCTCCGAGGCAAGTATATGTTGCCACTGTGCAGGAATTGCTGCCATGCAGGAAAGCTGACTTGTAGGTTTTTGCAACAGGTCTATTCCAAATTTATTTTTACAATTGCTTTTAACCAATTGTTCCCACTGGCTCCATGCTTCGAGCTGACCACAGCCATGTGCCTTCTGAAGCTTTGCCTAGACTTCAGTCTAAATGCCCAACTTTTTTCCCGCAGATAATTGTTATTTATTCTAAGAGCCACCTGATTACTCTTGCACGTTTGGGTGCAAATACTTCTGACCAATGTAACCAGCCTTACTGGCAGGTGCTTGCATGGTTCCTGTCTTAGATGTACACTGACCTCATGTGAGCAATCATTAATTTTTTTACTTTCCTTCTCAAACACCACCTGACATCTTCTGCAGTAGCAAACTTTGCAACTAGCAGGGCTGGCCTCTTCTATTTCAGTGCAAGCACTTTGAGCCCAATGATACAAAATCAAATCCAGGCCATGGTGCCCACATTTCATTAGATGAAGATGTGAGAGCACCCACATGCTATGCGATATCAGCAGACATCATAAAAACTTCATGTGGTCAAAATCAGTCCAGAGTGGTCTGCTAAGGTCTCGCAGCCTACATGTGCTTTGGTACATAATCCACAATAATTTGTCCACTCTAATTGTGGCTAGAGAAAAGAATAGAACATTCCAAAGTTGATATGAGCAGCAGGGTGGCACTGTTGCTAATAGTGTACCCAATAGTTGCGTTCCTGTAAGAAACTTGTGGAATCCTGTGACACAACCGTTTGGTAGCTACATGCACACTCCACTCACTTCCGACAGTATGTGAGCCACTCCTGCACATCTGCAGTCAGGAGATCACTGGCACTTCTCTGAGCAGCTTACAGAACAGCACAAAAGAAAAAAAATATATATATTAATAAAAGGTAATGAGAGATGTTTAGGCTTGTAAACGAAGTCTTCACTTATTATTTATAGATTTTCGAGGGTAGGTGCACCTACAAACAGTACAAATAACAGGACATAAAGAATTTAGCTGCGTACACCCAGTCATGTAATGCGGCTACCGTTTTCACATACATTTTATTTTAGTTATTCAATATTTTCATGACCATTTTTAGGCATTGCGGCTGAGGCATAACATGAATGATATTTTAAGTCTTTCTATGAACTGTTATGCCATGCTAGGCTGGTCCCATTTCAAGAGATCACAAAAGAACTTTCTCACTAAGGCTACAGCATATTTTCCCTTGAAAGGCATAAATAATTGCAAGGGTTTAGTTTACAAGTCTCAGCATGTGTCAGGCTCTCATGAGCACAATTTCTTTTTCTTTTTGTTTTATTACATGACCTTACTCAAGGCAGCATCAGCTATCATAGTACAAATTTTTCAGATGGGAACTGCACAACAGTTGTGTTAAAATGGCTAAAATAGCACTGTTTAAGTGTCGATGATAGCATGAATTATCAGTGAAGGTTTCAAATCCCAAATCTTGACAACTCACTTCTCTCCTGGCTGCTCCAGTGCAGCATCACAGCAGATACACCGGTGAGTCTAGAGATTGTAAGACTGCCCATATTTTCAGTAATGCTCATTTTACCTCATCAGAATTAACTACACTGAAGTGGAAGTGTTGCTGATATCTCATAGCTTTCGCACCACATCAGCATCCTTGGGTGAAGCACAGAACGGAAAATTATTGTTGAAGAGCATTTACTTTAACTGCAAATGCTGACATTGCAGCACTACACCTTGTGAAAAGCCACGAGCTATTTCCAACGTTTAGGTAGATTTTGAGCACTAACAGTGTTCACTAAACCTCAAGCATTGTAGCTCCCCGTGCATGCAGAAAATTGAGCATGCTGTAAAGAACGGGGGAAGCCTTAAAGCGGTAAAGAAGAAATTGGGCATAGGCAAAAACCAGATGTATGCGATAAAGGACAAGGCGGGCAACATCATCACTAATATGGAAAAGATAGTCAAAGTAGCCGAGGAGTTCTATACAGATCTCTACAGTAGCCAAAGTAGTCAGGACCGTAATGAGATTGGCGGTAGGGAAAAACAGTCAGACGTTCCACCAGTGACGAAGGACGAGGTCAAGAAAGCACTAGAAACTATGAAAAGGGGGAAATCAGCTGGAGAGGATCAGATAACTACAGATTTGCTGAAGGACGGGGGGGAATATCGTGCTAGAAAACCTGGCCACCCTGTATACGCAGTGCCTGGTGTCATCGACGGTACCGGAACCATGGAAGAATGCAAACATTATCCTCATTCACAAGAAAGGGGACTCTAAGGACCTTAAAAATTACAGACCAATCAGCTTACTGTCTGTTAGGTATAAGGTGTTTACTAAGGTAATCGCTAATAGAATCAGGACAACCTTAGACTGCAATCAAGCAAAGGATCAAGCAGGGTTTCGGAAACGGTACTCTACTATCGATCATATCCATACCATCAATCAGGTGATAGAAAAATGCTCGGAATATAACCAGCCCTTATACATAGCATTCATTGATTACGAAAAAGCATTTGACTCAGTTGAAACCTCGGCGGTGATGCAGGCATTGCGAAATCAGGGGGTAGACGAGCCATACGTGAAAGTGCTGGAAGATATATATAGCGGCTGCACAGCAACCATAGTTCTGCATAAAGAAAGTAACAAAATTCCCATAAAGAAAGGTGTTAGGCAAGGAGACACAATCTCCCCACTACTATTCACAGCTTGTTTAGAGGAAGTATTCAGAGACTTGGAATGGGAGCAGTTAGGGATAAGGGTAGATGGAGAATACCTCAGTAATCTGCGATTTGCTGATGACATTGCCTTGCTAAGCAACTCGGGGGATGAACTGCAAATAATGATTGATGACCTAGACAGGAAAAGTAGAAAGGTAGGCTTGAAAATCAATATGCAGAAGACTAAGGTAATGTTCAACAGCCTCAGGAAGGAACAGCAGTTTACATTAGGTAGCGAAATACTGGAAGTAGTAGGCGAATATGTCTACTTAGGACAGGTAGTAACCGCAGATCCGGACCACGAAAAGGAAATAACAAGAAGAATACGATTGGGATGGAGCGCATTTGGCAAGCACTCGCAGATTATGACTAGCAGCTTACCGGTATCACTCAAGAGGAAAGTATACAACAGTTGCATCTTGCCTGTACTCACCTATGGGGCTGAAACTTGGAGGCTAACCAAGAGAGTTCTACTTAAGTTGAGGACAACCCAGAAGGCTATGGAACGAAAAATGGTAGGGGTAACATTAAGAGATAGAAAGCGTGCAGAGTGGGTCAGAGAAATAACTCAAGTTACCGACATTCTAGTAGAAATTAAGAAGAAGAAATGGACATGGGCAGGACATGTAGTGCGAAGAGAGGATAACCGATGGTCGCTGAGGGTAACAAACTGGATTCCAAGGGAAGGAAAGCGTAGCAGGTGGCGGCAGAAAGTTAGGTGGGCGGATGAGATTAAGAAGTTCGCAGGGGTCAAGTGGATGCAGCTAGCACAGAACCGGGTTAAGTGGAGAAATATGGGAGAGGCCTTCGCCCTGCAGTGGGTATAATCAGGCTGATGATGATGATGATGTGCATGCAGACTTCAGAGGCTTCAATCATCTGTTGTCTGATATTGCCACTGTACTGAAAACATGCAGCGTCATGAGAGACAATATTTTGTAAATTCCTGCGAGTACCGATTTTGTCAGCCTCTTTTCAGTGTCTGTTGCAATGCTGGTAGGTGTCCGTGTGAAAATATTTACCATAAACTTAGAATCGCATCGTTGACTGTCGCAGCCCAGAACTGAAGTGTTATAAGCAGAGATTTCTAACTTTTTCTTGACCTGTTGTTTCTTGAAAACACACTTCTGTGACCACCTTTAAACTCGTGTGTAGATTTCTGAGTAGAGCAACCTGTTCCCATGTGTAAATGATGGCAACTGTAGGCAACAACACATACTCTCCTTCTCCAATCTCCATTGACCTTCACTCTCCATTCCAGTCCGGCTACTTGTCACACCATTTATTTTGCCTACAGTCCCCTTGTGCCCCACCACCCCTTTCTCTAACCAACCAATGCCATGGCACTATTGTTAGGGTGGCTAGAATTGTCCAGATGTGAAAAGTGTGGCACGTTTCCCTTACCCGAAATGACCCCGCTGCTCACCAATGCTGCCACGGGCGCTGATGCCAAGGGCACTGTTAGGGTGGATCCGCAGTCGCTGCTCATGCATGGGGGCAAGTGCGTGGACTGTGCATAATTGCATGATTTGTGCACCGCGATTTGGCTTTAGGATGCCGCTGAAGGTGAGAATTGGCTCGTTGACGGAGGTTTGTCGACATAATGCAATTATGAGGTCTGAGTTAAGAAATATTCACCAATCAGAATGGCATTCTGTCTAGAGCAGACGACATGCAGTTGTGAGAACCATTTCGTTTTTTTTTCAACATAAATTGGCGGAGGTTTAACGGCAGCTGGACTCTCATAAGGTTCAGTTTGTGTGCTAGCATGAAAAGTAGCTGACACAGACCTTCAGACGCCTTTCTAGAACGCACATTATTCTCCGCGCTGCTAGGATGATTCGTTCTCAATGCCTTCAGATTTTAATTTACATGCTTCCAGCTCGGCTTCCTCAATAATATGTGGCATTTTCGTTTAGTATCACCACCTTTAGTTGCCTCCTGCAGAGGGTTTTTTCAAAGTCCACACGTCTACAAGCTGCTAATTACAATCTGCCTCTTAAGAGCTTGAATTTGAAGCTCATGTGATGTAAACAGAGCATGCAAATTTGCGCTAATACGCCGTGGAAAATTTTAACATACGGTGTTGCATACTTTTTTTTGCTCTTTAGATTATTATATGGCAAGAATACTTTGCGTCGTGCAGTGCACTTGTATCGTGAATTAGCAAAGGCAATGGCAAAATTGTACTGGAGGGCTCCGGATTAATTTCTCACCCCATGGAATTCTTTTACATGCTTTGTAATCTCAGCAATCGAACGTTTTTGCCTTCCCTCTTCTAAGAAATGCTCCAATGAAATGTAGCTCATGGAGCACAAAAAAAAATTGTGATGAGTGCACTTACCCTGCAAAACAGAGAAAGACGTGTTTCTGGCAGAACATTTATTTATTAAAGCTATTATTATGCAAAAATCCGGTCGCTGGCATATGTGGACATGATGGTACCCCAAAACGACTTCAGGTATCCAGAGAAACAAGTCTGGCAGACACTGCACTTTTCCCTTAATCTGCAGCCCGCTAAAGCACGCATGGCTTTACCTTTTTTGCTTTCCTTTCATCTTCCTTTTGATTTACCCCTTTAAAAAAAAAAAAGTGAACCCAGGTTAAGCAGTAAAATTTAACTACGGAATTCGTCAGTGTAGGTGTGAGTGCTGGGGGCAGCCTATTTTTGTCGTTTCGCCAATCATTTTCCACTTGCTAGTCACCGACTTAGCGTGGAGACAAGTTCTACTGAAAAAGCTACTACTTTGTTTACTAGTGTCATAACAAGGTTGTATAGGGAGTGTGTTGGATACAAAAGCCTGCCAAGCTCCTACAGCATCGATGCGGCAAATTGGAGCTGGGCATGCCTTCTTTCTTCATTAGGCAAGCAGCCTTGCAATCCTCACAGGCAATGGACAACACACGTTTCCTTGCCACGTAGCCGGCGATATAATAAACAAATTACAGGGTCTCTTGGATGTCTCTTAAGAGAAGAATGGCGAAAGCCTATCCCATAATTTGCCTCTCATCGTTAGCCTCTTGTCAGCATTAGTTGCAGTGCTACACAGAGGTATAATTGGTTTCCAGGAAAGAAAAGGAGCAGTATCTATCACTTTATACGGCAAGTGTGAGTTTGACGGTACACCATGGCTCCTGTCGCGTGTCATTCCTTGGGGCGCGTTCAAGTGTGGCATTGCAGACGACAGGGACGCATCCCGCCTCGGCCAATCAGAACGCTGCAAAAGCGGGACACACTTTGTCCACGACATCATGAGCCATTAAAGGGTTTCGCCTTATAAGGCAGGCATCACTTCGTTCTGCTTAGTAGGACGCATAGTTCACAGGCACTTCAGCTGCATCGGATTGGAGAGGTCGGCTTTCTTCTTGCTCTCCACCGTCGGTGTCGTTCAGTAGTTCCTTCACAGATAGCAACGACTCAACAACGCTATCAGGCACATTGCCTTTATTGGGACTTCTTTGGGACGAAGCACCAGCGTTGGGTCTTGTTATTTTATTATAATTATTTATTTAAAAATGTTTTTGTTTTGCTGTTGGTGGTATTCTTAAAGCGCGCAGCAAGGAATGCGAAGCTAGCCACACAATCTTGCGGACGCCGAGCCGACAGCAAAAGAATCAACCAAATTCAGAAGGCAAAAAGCAGCGCGTGCGATGCGTTCTTACCACGCCCACGCGCACAACGCTGCTCTGATGGCGCCGTTGTCTTCAGCGACCCCACGCGGCATCGGCGCGTTTTGGGGGCAGCTTTCGGCGGCTGCTTTGCACACCTCAAAAAGTTCTACCCACCCTACTATTGTTGCAGAACGGGTCAGACATATTGGATTTTGATTTTTAAAAAATTTCCCCTGTCTAGTGCATCACTTTCTCCAGTTTTGCTTTAGCTCCAACATGCTGATATGCAAACTGTCCCTAGTTTTTCTATGCTCTTAAAATGCCACCATCTTTAAAGTAACAAGGTCCTCAACCGGAAGCAGCATGGCTAATTAATCACTTACCATTTTCGTTACAACCATGCTTTCACAGAAGATGTCTCAATATGTCCCTTAGTTGTAAACAGCAAGAACTTAATTATCGTATAAAGTTCCAACTACTTAATTGCTGTGAAACTACTAAAACTCAACTGGCAGCATTTTCCATCCAATTCATTTGAATATGTTCAGAACTGTGACTGTAGCTTCGGTGAAGTCACTTCTCAGAGCTTGGAATTTTCAGAACAAAATTTATTTATTTATTTTATTTATTATTACCTCAAAAGCCCACGAGAGGCATTACATGAGGAGTGGGCTAACATCGTTATTACATTTTCAATTAATCAAGAGCAAGAGCCTTACAGGATCCTATTTCTGTTGCCTCCTTTGTGACCTTCCGCCGGCCATGTTTAAGGTATCTAACTTAAATGCCACAAGTTAAGAACAAAGTATCTCCAACGTTCTGTGGGAAGGCTCCCACGTGTTGACGCTAGCAGCCTTCCGCGCAACAATGGCTACTGTACCACTGCTGTTTCATGTTGCATCTGTTTGCCCCTTTTTTTCTATCCCTACTTTTGAAACAGCCCATAAAGCATTATTTCCACTTTTGTGGCAACTCTTTACTTACCAGTGTGCGCTACACACTTTTCCTCAATGGTCCAAGGTCATAAAGAAGTTTGCTTTTCCTCACAGCTCACCCTCTGTGTAGCCCAAGGAACACCAGAAAAATATGACCACCATATTTGTAGCTTAGTTCAGTAAATAGTGCAACATGCTTTTTGAAGCAGATTTCAGAAAAAAAAATTCAATTGGTGCCAACTCTTCCCACTTCAGCGAAGGCCTGTCAAGGCATCGCAAAACTTGATTGTGAGGTCTTAGCTTTCAAGAGAATTCTGTTGATTAGTGCACACAACTTAGCTTTTACAAGCTGGAAATTTGAAGATGTAGACGAGGCAGGCCCTTTGATACTGCGCTCTTCCATGATAGAGAGTTTCGCACTTGTATGCTGCACCTACACAACAGGCATGGAAGCAGGACATACTGCAATGAAGTGCTTCACTTAGGAGCAAATCGGATGTGGCCATACATGCGGTGTGGCTTACAAAGTACATCATGAATTGAATTGAATATTTTGAAAGGCAGGGAAAGGCATTGCAGAATAAATACATAAGTAACACTGAATGGCTGGGGCATCAATGAGTACCAAATACATATTGGAGGGAGATACAACTAGCTCTTTAATTAATATATATATATATATTTCAAATTATGAGAACATTTCGGGGAATTATTCACATATCGAAGGTAGATACAACAAGCTTTTTAATTAATTTTTTTTTTGCAAATTATGAGAACATTTTGGGGAATAATTCAGGGTAACCATGGTTTGTAAAATTTATGTGAAAATAAGGTACTCATGAAGTTGTTTACAACACATTAAGCATGTTTGCATAATTTTATCAATTCAGCAGTTTTTCATAAACATAACATAAAAAAGTGACTAACACAGAATCCTCGAGACTATGATTTTAGGCGAAATTGCATTTTATTGTGCAGTGCTTTTACCTAAAGCACCTATACTGAACCATATGGTTGGTACTTGCAGTGACTGGCATATGTGAAGGGCACCAGCAGCTGGTATTTTGATGAAGCTGCGCTTGTCCTTGGGTGCACCATGGATGAACCAGCATGATGTTAGGAGTGTGTTCACAATCATTCACTGCCAAAGCATCTACTTAGATGAGCTACACCGCTGGTGTTTGTCCAATGAAATCAGCAAAAGCTCAACAGGGTCTCATTCAATAAAACAAGCAGTGTCAGAGGCAGTTTCACTGCATTAAAGCACAAGGCTTTGGCGATACTGTTATGTACACTACCAGTGCACTGACAAACAAGCAGGCACACATACATACACACACATGCATTCCCTTAGAAGCAGGCTCAAGGATTAACGTCACGGGTTGCAGCACTCTTAACATGCTGAAACTACCCAGTTCACCAATGGCAGTCAGCGTAATTTGAACATGTGCAAGAAGAGGCACAGTGATGCATTGCACACCCATGTGACACTGTACATGTGAAGACTTCCAGTACTGAAGATAATGAGCACAATCTGTCGAGTTAGTCTCACTGTACCTCCATGGTAGACTCTATGCGCACGAGGCAGACTTCCTTGCCTTCCTCCATGGCAGTCTTGAGATCCCTGACAAGTGCCACTGCACGCTCATATGGCCCAGCTGGCAGCTTCAGCAGACATGCCGCTAACTGTTGCACAAGTGTTCCAGTCTCTGTGATCCTGCGCTTTTCGAATGGTGAAGTCTTGGTCACTGAACGTTCTTCTGCCTCTTCTTCTCCGCTAATAGTTGTAGCCAATTGTTGCTGAGTCTTGGACTCTGATGCAAAAAGGCGGCAGGCACTTTTGTAGTACTCTCGCGTCCAACGCTGAGCCACACCTTCCTCAAAGTACAGTGGCAGCCCAGAGCGCAGCCTTTCAAAAAAAATGTGCCGGCAGGGCAGCATGTAGGATATGGCATCCCAGCAGTTGCATGAGCTGCACGAGCTCACAAAAGCCTCATCTGGCTCCTCCATAGAAAGTGCTGCCTTCATCTGCTGCGAAACCCACTTGAAGGCGTACGGTGTAAGGAAGGCCACATACCTGCATCCAAGGACAACCCTGTCTAAAATTCCTAAAACTAAGCTGCTAGTATAAAATATTTTGGCAGACAGAGAAGCAGAATGGGAGGACAGAAACAGGCCTACATGCTTTTCAATCTATAAAAACCTATAGCAGGCTATCAAAACAGGTTGAAGACCAGTTACTGAAGGCGGAATAGCTTTATACAGTCGAACCCGGATATATCGAACCCGGATATTTCGAATTTTGGTTATATCGAACTTGCGGAATATCCCCTTGAAAATCCCATGTAAAAGTATAGGAAAGCTGCAACATATATCGAACTCAATTTCACCGGTCATTCGATATATCGAACTCCGCACCACGCATTGGACAGTGCGCCTCCCTCAAAGACCATCGCATCACCTCGGCCGCGTGACGTTTTCAAGCCACGTGCGGAAGGAATGAGGGCACAGCTCGGCGACGGCTGGTCTAGGGTAGCGCCGCGCCCTTCCCCCAAAGGCGCGCACATCTGCGGTGATTGCTGCCGCGCTAGCACATGACGTTTGCAAGTCATGTGGGTGAAGGAACGAGGGGGAACCAATGCAGCCGTGGTGTTCGGCAGAGGGGAAAAGCACGATAGAGCGAAGCGCAAGGGTTTGCCTACTCTTCTGCTGAGCTTTATCTCTCCCCTTCCTCTCTTTTTCCCAGTCTTGGTTCGCAGCAGCATGCACTACGCATGCGCGGACAACCTAGCTCAGCCCGTGGCAGACGCTTCTCCAGTGTGTATTGTGAACGCTCTGCACGCGGCGGCTGGCATGCGATGAGCGTCTCGTGTCGTCGTGCTGAAACGCGCATAAGCTACAGCGGACGCTAAAAAACAGCAGATATATAATATATATATATATATTTTTTTTGTGAGAGTCGTCTATTGCTGTCGTGCGGAACGTATGCTATGGCGGCTGCGGACATTAAGAAGCGGCAGTTTTTTTTATTTATTTATTTATTTATTTTTTTTTTGCGAGAGTTGTTCATTCTTGTATCTATGAATCAACGAAAGCATGCAGTTGGCTACGGTCATGCCACCGGCTTTCAGCATTGTTCGCTCCAAACGGCATTTGCAGCTATCACGCTTGCCAATGATTTTGTAGCAGTGGACTACGCCTGCCCCACCCCAAGCGCGGCACGATAAATCGAACCAGGCTTGTGCAATCAAGCCATCACGCGGGCACTCTGAAAAGTATAGTAGTTAAAAGATAAACACGTCCTGACGTTATCGCTGCGCAGCATCTTGGTGCGCTGCCAATAAATGAGCTGTGGATGAGATGGTCGGAACGGAAGAACGCGCCACCGAACGCTTATTTTTTTATTTATTTATTTATTATTATTTCTTTTTTTCAAATTCTCAGGGGCAAAAATGGGGAGTGGGTTCACTATGCAAGTGGGCTGACTACGCGACAAATACCGTATTATTTTTCATGATCGCAAGTGGTGTCTCAAGCCGATTTCTATATATCGAATTATCGATATATCGAACTATTTCGCGATCCCCTTCGAGTTCGATATATCCGGGTTCGACTGTATTTGCTGCAGCCAATCAGCCTAATACATTCTAAAAATTACTTCTGGTGAAATTAAATTAGAGCACAATGGTCACAGAATCAAACCCCCACACAATGAAGTTTGATGCCATGGAACCTCATTATAACTAACAGGCAAAAAGTAATAAAATAGCTCTAAATAACCAAATTTGCAATATGAAATTTCTTCAAAAATGCATAAAAGAGCAACGAAATTTCGTCACTGAACCAACAGTAACCCAGACAACCTTTAATACAAAAAAAAAGATGACTATTTCTGAAGTTTTAGCACAGTTTTGAAGAAGGTCACCATGATTCCAATGGCGGCAAAAACTAAGCACCAGTTAGGTTAGCTAACCCACATAACCCACAATGGCACTAGGCCAGGCACCAGCTAAGTTGGCTTGTCCGCATCATGGCCGCATCGTGTGGAGAATGGTAGGCCAGAGTGAAGAATGAAAATGGTTTTGAGTAAAGGAAAGGGAGCAGTAACTGTCTCAGAGCAGACCTTAACCGTGCTTTGCGGGTTGCGGGAAGGGATCAAATAGAGAGTGAAAGATGGAAGAGCTACCATCATGGAAGGCTCCAGAGTAATTTCGGACACCTGATAATATGGGAGAATATCCCACGAGCTTGTTCCATATTGCCTTAGAGCGTCACCTCTCCCCTAGAGTGGGTGAACACTGGCTTGTAACCCTGCTGGTGTTGGATTTTCTCGATTCCTTAGTGTATTTTACTGCTAGCCAGTGTTGTTGCTTAGTTTTCAAGAGCAAGGCCTGTCATGGTCGGCCTTTGTGCATTTGCATTTGCAATCATGAGATGGGGTCAGCAGTGTAGACTGTCAGCTACGGATGAGCAGGGAAAACAAATTTACCCTTTTTTAAAAGTCCACAACACTTGAAGTTGACAGGATCCCAGCTTTACTTCAAATAAACCTATACTTCAAATTAGACTGCATTTATTGAACAAACAAGAAAATAGCCTTTTGCAACATGGGTAGATCATGAGCAAAAAGCCCCAAAAGCATATCGCCACATACTTGCGTTCATTTTCTGTCATGTTGGGGGGTGCAGCAATCTTCAGGATGGTCTGCATGGCTCGCTGGTCCCGCTCGACACGTAAACGAGTTGCCAAGCATTTGAGAGCATAAAAGAGCTGATCCAGTGCATCATGCTTGGTAACAATGTGTGCCACCTGAGTGAGTAGGAGAAGCAAAGTAGGAAGTCAGCTTATAATCTCTAATTGGTCAGAAATGGGAGCATGTAATGGAGGCAACAGCGGCACAGCAGGTTACGTTAACAAAGGCCTGGCCTTATTAAAGTTTGCGCATTAAGTGCCTTGAAATAGCACAGGGATAGCTTATCTATACACTTTTCATCATCTTTATTGGCTACAGCAAAATTAAGAAGTAGTGACTACTAAAACATTTTGGCACCTTACATTTTAACACATGCAAAAAATGTGCTAAACTGCTCAAGCTTGTTAGCAATAGTAATACAGTAGATTAATTTCAGCAAGTCAGTTTTCATTTTGAAACTCAAGCACTATGCACTCAGTGAACTGTTATACTTCCAGATTGACTCTTAAAAGCGCGGACTCTACCTTAACTTTTGAACCACTTGCTTGATTTGAATGAAGAAAGCGAGACTAGTTTTACATCACTTCTGGGACCATCTCTGCCAAATCTCATTATTCTAGAATAAGTAAGAAGAATGCTACACAACCTACATGGCAAAGATGACTATACAGCGTAGGACACTTACAATATAGGTCTCGAAAATCCACACTATAACCAGGACATTTTTGAAAATGTCAAAATACATGCCAGGTGGGGAGCGTAAAACACCTTATTAATCAGTAAATGAAAAGCAACCTACAAAGTGAATTCACTGCATGCTTAGATTAGTTTTAGCATACCGCGCGACTGCTGCCGTAGAACTGCATGTGCGCTTATCACCACATGCCCAGTTCAGCAAAGAAGGTCGTGCTAACCTCCGCAGTCATGCTGCACGCAGTATGCTAAAGCATCACTTAGCTTTCTCGTTCCCACAAAGAATGCGAGGCATCTTGGAACGAGACCTTTTGGTTGTAAAACAAGCTTTGTGGTGAGGCTGACAGAGGAATCCCGATTTAGTGTTTAGTGCGCTGTTGTGGCAGCCACGACATCATACCTCTGTTCTGCTTCAGTGGGACCGCTTGTCATTGCGAAAATACCGCCTCACACAAACCATTTAGCGCAAGACACAGAAAGCTAACCAAGCGTCTGTTCCAGCGGCACATTGACATTTCAGGTTGGCCGCCTCGCAAGAAATACTGTGCTGCCATTGCGCGACCACACTTCAGCGAAGACAATCACAATAGCATTTCCCCTCACTATATTTATGAAGAGTGATTACTGTGATGTGCAAGTGAAGAAAAGCATTAAAAGACTCATGGTGAGCAAGACGTAGTGCAACGCAGATGCATAGAAAGGAGAAAACCGAAAGAACGACAGATGCAAAAGAGTAGCTGTTGTGCAATCTTGTGCAAGACAGGAGCAATGAGTGGAGACTGACGGAGTGGCGCGCGCGGAGCGTTCACTTGTGTAGCACCTTATATAAACACATGATGCAATGTGCTGTGCCACGCAGGGAAGCCCGGTGCCATGCAGGGAACTGCATTAGCTGTTCCGCGCTGTAACCGAGAGCGTTTTAAAACTGCACTATAACAGGTATGTCGCTTCATATGACCGCATAATACGCGGTTGGCTTTACATGAGGCAGACAGATGACCAGCATAAACCGCATTATAACCGGCCCCGCGCTATAAGCAGTTAAGTTGTAAGTGGCCTGCACTGTAATTAGAAAAACCATCATTAAGAAAACAAAGATAATTTTCCCAATTATTTTGCATTATGTGGACTTAGGAGTGTCCAGAGCAAAGAGCTATGGAATTATTTTGCCTAGTTTTGCTATATTTCACAAGAATGCCACCACATAATGGATGACACAAGTTTCTTTATTAAGGCAAAAGCACTTAATGGCTCATGCTCACGACCACGATCATGTCAGTCCGTCCGTAATGCTTTCGTTAAGTAGGAACCAAGAGGAACGAGAGACGCTCTAGAGCCGGTCAACCCAGCCTCGTTTCCCGAGGTACGACTGCCTGAAGATACGAAGACGGCTCGCTAGTTCTGGCGGCGCGCCTATTGAGCTCACCGTGTACACTGTCACCATCAGCGCTGCCTGCAGCTATGGCCATCATCTCCCACCTCAAGCACCGGATCCTCGCAGTGGCGTCCAGACGCTCAAGACCGTCAGGTGAGCAGGGGAATCCAGCTCTGATTAAATCTGTTACTGGCCCTATTTCGTGTGCAATTCCTGCTCTTCACCCCGAAAAGAGCCCTATAACCGGGACATCACAATGGAGAGGAAAAAATGAACCTAGAGGCCAAGTTTGATGACAGTAGAGTAATTAGTTAATTAATTACCATCGAAGATGTCAAAACTGCATCGAAATAGCATGGACGTCGAATAGCCACGGGAATGGTGTGACGTCACATCCACCGGAAGTCATCTCCGGCCATGTCTAATAACCGGAACTGAAATCCCGATGACGCCACATACAATCATGACGTCACGACAGGTCATGATGTCACCAGGCGATTCACGCATATACGAAGCTGACCCGCCGGGCATCCGATCCAGGCGTCTGTGTGTGGCACCTTTCATCTGGCGTTTCCTCTAACGCTGCATCACGCAGCATGCAGAAGCAGACGCAGTACAGCAGGCATCAGAGGTGTTTCAAGTTGGTTTACAGGAAGGAAAAGGTGCAGTATCTGTCACAATGCTCTGTGGACACCTTAACCATGCTGTAAAGAAAAGGAGGAAGGTGGGAGTGAAAAAAAGAGAGAGAAAGAGAAGCTGGTAGTGGAAGGCTTCATACCACATGCGATAGAGGCTTTCGCCTCATAGCAGTTTAGTGGTTCAAAGTGCCAGTTACGTTTGCGGGCTTCGCCCAGAAACGAAGTGTTCATCGCGGGTACACTGTTGCGGGGGAGATTCCGAAGGGGCGACCAAGACCAAGGGGCAGCTTGATGCTGGCTGATTTATGACGGTCACGCAGGCGGCCGCTTTTCGGAAGTGAGCCTAGAATACATGGCAGTGGGCGACGCTGCCGGTTGTGTCCGTCCCGATTCTCGGAAAAGTCACACTTCGACAGTGCCGCGAGGGAGGCAGAACAGTGCAGTTAGAAAGCACAGCGTAAGCGCAGTGGTTGTGGGTTCGGCGCTAACTGCTGTCTCTCTCGGTTCGAGTGGAGAGGGCGCGGAGGCCATAAATCCCGAAACGCGGCGAAACACGGGCCTGGGAGAATGTGCTGCAGAGGGAAACACTGTTGACATGCCTAAGACGCTTGGACGTCCCTTTGAATCCGCCACCCGTACGCAACCGACCAAGGGCAGCGATCGGAATGTTTGGGCCTGAGGTTTGCATGTGTGTGTTTATATGTGTGTGTTTTCGGAAGTGTAACCGTCGATGCCGTTTGTCTTTGCGACTGCTTGGCGCCTCTTGCGTGAACTGAGGGAAGACCTGGGGGAGAGTGTAAATCGCAGATGTGTGTGTTTGCGTGCGCAACCATTCGCTGTTGAGTGCGTGCATTGTGTTTGTTTTACTTGACATGCGTAGGAGAGGGGTATATGTGACACAGTGATCGGCCAACTCATTTTGAAACACTGCATGTTATTGGCCACAGAATGACTAGTCGTTGATTGGTCAACGGACTAGACTCGAATGTGCACAGTCTGAGAAGGGAAGTTCACATCTCCGCGCTGCAATGTGTCGCTGAGCCATGGACACAGCGGTGGTCACCAATACCACTCTGTACAAGCGAAGGCGGAAGAAAACAGCAAAAAATACCTGCCGTATAGGGAAGCCCATCCATTCCCACGCCTTCGCCCGAATTGTTTAACTGTGCCCCCTAGAACTTTTTTCACCATCGCATTAAAAATGTCAACCACATGTCTGAAACCTCTGCCATCTGCCACAGTTGACAAGTAGCAAAAGAGAAAAAAGGGAGATCTCCCCTTTTCTCTAGCAAGATCAGGTGGGAGAAACGAAAAACTCAGACAAAATGAAAGACTGATATAACAAAAGATTCAGATCTAACAAAAGAAGTTTGGCTAAAATGAAAGACTCTCTGCCTTCTGCATCGTTTCCACATTCTTTCTGGTTATGATCACCATTAGGCTCATGATGGCAGAAGGGCCTTTTAAGCTCCACCTTAAAAAATATGACATGGCAGTGTGAATGACTGCCGTCTATGGCTCCCTTTGCAGATCGTCGGTCGTATACATGCACACTGGCTCAATTACCAATCCCTTAATATTTTCCTGTCCATGCCTATTCCCATCGACAGCCTGCTATCGATGGTTTCACGATTCGAATTTTCCCGCTTTCGAAGCGCTTCTTGACAAGTGACCTCATCCAGTGGGAAATAGGGCAACAATTCTTTCAGTTCTGCTTTTGGTTTCATTTTTTCTGCTATGGTACACCCCTCCAGATGGTCTCCGGAGTCAGGTGATCGGCACTCCTTGTTTACATCACAGCGTCGATGACGCGTGCTCCTGCTGCGCGGAAACGGTGCGGTTCCGTAGAAGCTGACAGATCGGAGAGCTCGTTTTTGGATGCGAAGAGCAGCAGTGATGGCTCAAAGACAAATTCAGATCTTCAGAGTTTAGCACTGACAGCAAAACTATGTCAAACTGACCCGGAACGTCAACAGCCATGCCCGGATATGTTTCGCCCAGTAACGATGGTTTCACATTCGAATTTTCCCACTTTCGAAGCGCTTCTTGACAAGAAGCGTCATCCAGTGGGCAATAGAGGAACCCTTCTTTCAGTTTTGCTTTTAGTTTTATTTTTTCCGCTGTACTGCACCTGTCCAGGTGGTCTCCAAAGTCAGGTGATCGGCGCTCCTTGTTTACATCATGGCTGCACGGAAATCGCACGTTTCTGCACAAGTTGACGCACTGAAGAGCTCGTTTTTGGATGCGAACAGCAGCAGTGATGACTCAGAATACGATTCAGCTCTTCAGACTTTAGCACTGACAGCGAAACTACGTCAAAACGACCAGGGACATCAACAGCCACGTCAGGATAAGTTTCACTTTCGCCCCCGAAAAGTTTGCTTTTGCTGCGCGCTGATCGGAAGAGATCACTGTTCTGAAGGTCTCAGCTGTTATCTGCAGGGTGACAATATCTTTTGGGCAGTATTACTTGCTGCCGGCAGCGCACAGTCATGTTTTCTGCTAGAGGACAGCCAGGGGTCAACCTCGACTACTGTTTTCTTTCCTAACTCAGCGAATACTGTACACAGAAAGCTAGAATTTGCTGCAATGTTGCATTGTTGTAAACAAATGTATTTTTGAAATTTTTTTATGTTTTATTTGTGTCAAGAAACTGGTGGTTTTGTGTGTTTGTTTTTAACTACAATTTTTGCTAATAGTTTTTTTTTCATCACTTACTGAATAAATATGTTGATTGTCACTAATAACATTGTGAAGAGGAATTCCTCCTTTACAATTTGATACCATACACTCCTGTACTAAGCAAGTTTTGTTAAAGAAAAAAAACATATTTACGACACCATCCAAAAACCACCCCTTTTGTCGTGGACAGGAAAGTGTTAATTTCTGCCACTACTATCTCACACATACTCATTAGCTTACCGTTGTAAGCTACCACATTATGTAAAGGGCCACCCAACATAGATATATATCCTTGCTTCAGCCAAGTCTCATGAATGTGCCTGTGTGGCCTACGAGTAGCATCCGACTCTCAACCCAGGGAGGGTCCTGTTGGGCTCAATTCTTGTCTCACCCTCTCATCTTAGAGGAGCTAGCCAAGTTGGCAGCTCATGTCAACTCGGCCACGTCATGTGGCCTCATGACATTACACAACCCGCCGACCAATCAGTGACCTGCACGTGATTTCTTGCTCACAACACCGACGCCGGACTTTCTGGAGAATGGAGCCTTTAACGCTATCGCATTAGAACTCTTTGTCTTGTGTCAGACGCCTCTATCACCTTCAGCGGTTAACAGGTGGCAAAATAGAAGGAGAGAAATCCCCCCTTTCTCTTGCAGGGGAGAGGTGGGAGAGACAAAAACTCGACAAAATGACACACTCAGATAACAGTGGAAGTCTTGGATGTAACAAAAGTCTTTAGCGTGCTCCTCATTCCATGCTTTTGCATTTCCTTCGCATAAATCAAATTGATTCCATTTTGACAACACACCTGTCCATGATTTAAAAGAAAGGAAACAACTAAAATTGGGTGCCGCTTAATGGTAAACCTCACTCTGTCAGACCCACCTTTTGGTTGATCGACTCGAGACGGTTGTTGGTACGGTTGCCTAGCGTGGGCACCTCCTGCAAGCCTTGCACCCACTGAGAACGAATCTCATGCCAGTGGGCCACAAAGTGTGCCAGCACACTGGCTGAACATGCCCGCTCCAGTTGCTGGAAATGTGCGTGGTAGGCCTGATCATCTCGAGCGTGGCACATGGCCTGCAGAGTCTCCAAAACACTTGTCTTCTCATCCCGGCTAAGGGCCATTTTCTCCGCAGTCATTTGACGTCTGAAGGCTCGTAGCATCTGCAGCAGCATGCGTTTTGTTGGTATGTTCATTCATAAACAATTCTAGTTCACCATTAACACTGTAATAACCAGACCAAATATGTACACTGCAGAAGAAAGACCTTTCTCAATGATGTCCAATCAATCTACCCTGCACCATCTTGACCATTCTATCTCCTAATTTGCCCACCTGAATCTCTGCCATCCCTTGCTACGTTCTCCTGGTCTTATAGTCCACACCACTATCACAACAAACCATTGGCCTTCTGTTCCCCCCATCACATTACATGTCCTCTTCTAGGCTTCAGTAAAGACTTCCAGCAGAGTGAACAATTTCAGCAAAACTTCCTGGTAAGTGCATTTATAATTTTACCAAGGACGTCTTTAGGACGTAATTCACTGCACTGCAAGCAGTGTAGCGAGGGACGATGCAATTAAAGGTTCCACAGCGTCATTATTTTACAAGAAGAAGAAAAGCACAGACCACGTGTGAAATCTTTAACACATCAGCCATATATGACAACAGGAAAGAGTGTGTAAAAGACCCATCTATCAGTCTCTGCAACAACGAGAAGCAATATGTGCATGCTACTGATCCCTTCACGGTCACCAAAACATGGCATCAATCGTCAGTCTGACACTTGTGTTCAAAATATAATAATTTCCCATAGTTTTGCTCTAGGTCTTTACACACATTCACTTTCTGTACGGTTTCCAAACGTTAGGATAACCTCATGGCTCATGTTTTCCTTTGATGTTGTTTTGCCCTTTTGGCTGTTATAAAGGTTATAGAACATAACCAACACACTAACAGGTGATTTTCAACTCATACTCATTACAATAAAACCTGTTTTTTTTTTCAGCTCGACTTGTCCATGCTGGTCCAGCTAGCACATCAGGCTGCTTTATTAAGCCAACATATTGAAGCAAGCATGACAATATAACACACAGATAACTATGCCATGTAAAGTACATCATGAGAACATGAATGAAGGCACTATGTTTTATAGTACACTGCCATATTCCAAAACCAGATCACCACCCTTTAAATCCGACGTCTTTAGTTGAACAATCCCAACATTGCTACACATGCACCTTGCTTGAGACGGACACTGAACACAGCATGTCTCAGCAGGTGCTCTATTTCTCCCATTTTCTTCAACTTTACCTTTACATAAATATGCTTAGCCTGCTAGTACCAGAAATGTCCTGCCATCTGAAATGTTTCATTTATGTAGGGGTGTACAAATGCTAAACATTTTTATTATGATCGAATACGAATATGGGGAATATGGATTCCAAGTATGGAATCAAATATCTTATCAGTGATAAAAAAATTGGAAAATTAAAAAATAGCAAACACTATTTGATTTGTTTATTTCATAATTCAGATGGTATTTGCAAATAAAAATAAACTAGAATTGCACAGATGTGTATACCCTACTGAAAAATCTAGTACAAGTTGGTTTGGTTTGGTTTGATTTGGTTTGTGAGGTTTAACGTCCCAAAGCTACTTAGGCTATGAGAGACACCATAGTGGAGGACTCCGGAAATTTGAACCACCTGGGGTTCTTTAACGTGCACTGACATTGTACAGCATACAGGCGCCTTGCTTTTCGTCTCCATCGAAAAGCTGCCGCCGAGGCTGAGATTCGATCCCACGTCCTTGGGAACAGTAGTCAAGCACCGTAACCACTGCGCCACCCTGGCGGGGTATTATACAGGATTACATATGGTGCCAGTTTTTTGAACAGGAAGGATCTGCATGAAACTAGGTGGAGCTGTCATATCACTGCTAAATGCAATAAATTCTCATTAATGTGGCCTTCAAGGAACAAACAACAAGAAAGTCTGAAATAACTGAAAGCTCGAATTATCGAATGGGCCTGAAAAAATTTCTGAAAACTGTTTGCATCTCAGTAATATAATCTGATGAACACTGAAATTGAAGTATGATGTTTTTCGTTGAGTGCTTTGCTTTGTGCACACTTTTAGGTTAGGCCCTCTTCACAATAGAAGATGGAAAAATACAGCGCAGAGAAGGACGAGGACAAAATGAAGACACATAGGACACATAGGACACATTTTGTCCTCGTCCTTCTCTGCGCTGTATTTTTCCATCATGAATAACCAACACGCCCAGACTACTACGGTACTGAACCCTCTTCACAAAATGGCCCCGTCGCATTTTGAGGATGCTTCACTGCACAGCCCACGCGTTCAAGCATTGCGGTGAAGCGCCCAGTGCGAAGGAAACTGCGGTGATTTCTAAACTTTTCAGTGTATTCGGTACCTTTCAAATATATTTGGAAATTCTGAATATCAGTTTCTCAAATACGAATTGAATAGCAAACATATTCGATTCGTATTCAGAATTTCGAATATTCACACACCTCTACATCTAAGCAAAGCAAAACAGCTGTTGAACTGATCAGGCTTTGCAGAGTCTACAATTGCTGATTAAAGTCACCACGATGTACACACTGAAGCAAAACTGTACTGCCACACTACCTACTGTCAGCTTACCTGGTTTCAAGACTGAAAGCAGACCATTCACGCACTTTAAGACTAACCAGAGTCACCAGATTCTGATGCACACTGTTTTTCCGAAAAAAAAAAAAAAAAAAAAAAAAAAAACAAAAAAAAAAAAAAAAAAAAAACATGCATATTAGAATCGAGTTAAAAAATGAAACTACACCAGCAACGCACTTTTTCTGTGCTCAAGAAAAAAAACTGTACATTTCAACTGAGGGCACGCTTGAATTGAGTATAGACCTTCGCATCGGCCGAGTGAGGATGTCAAAATGCCTCCTCTCTGGGCTGTATGAAACCGGTTCCGCTGTCCATTCCACCGTGCTGACTTCAGGTGCACACAACAGCCCAGCGAGCGATATGTCGACGCCCAGGAGACCCTCGGTGCAAAGTTCTATATATTGAGACGATGGAGTCTTCGCCTCCAAGAATTTGAGTACACCATTGTGTATAAATCTGGCCAGAAGCATGAAGATGCTGACGCGCTGTCGCGCGCACCCGTCGGTTTAGTCGATGAGAGCACGGACGATGAGAGCGGTTTTCTTGGACTGGTGAGTGCTTCAGACATAATGACCCGACAGCGAGCTGACCCGGACCTTCGACTTGTCATTGACCACCTGCAGGGTCGCGTTGCTGATATCCCTCGGCAATTTGCTCGGAACCTGTCTGCTTTCTGTGTCTGGAATGGCGTTCTATTCAAACAGAACTCCAGCACTGTTGGCCGAGCGTACCTCCTCGTAGTGCCAGCTGACCTCCGTGCCGATATATCCTTTTTGCTTGCCATGATGAGCCCACCTCTGGCCACTTGGGCTTTGCACGCACACTCGCCTGAGTTCGTCAAGCCTATTATTGGCCTAAACTTGCTGACGCCGTTCATCGCTACGTCAGAGGCTGTCGTGAGTGCCAACGTCGAAAGGCGCCGCCTCTCAAGCCAGCGGGTTTGCTCCAACCTATTGCGCCTCCCCGAACACCGTTTGACCAAATCGGCATCGACCTTCTGGGCCCATTTCTGCTGACATAGGTCGGTAACAAATGGATTATAGTCACGACCGACTATCTCACATGGTATATGGAAACCAAGGCGGTGAAGCGTGGCACGTCATCTGAGATCGCCCAGTTTTTTATGCAGCAAATCGTGTTGCGCCATGGCGCGCCGTCCTAAGTAATCACCGATCGAGGCACGACGTTTACGGCACAACTTATGCACGACGTGTTTGAGCTGAGTCACACGAGCCATCGCAAAACCACTGCCTATCACCCACAGACGAATGACCGCACGGAGAGACTCAAAAAAACGATCGCCGGCACGATTGCAATGTACATAGACTCCCAGCACAAGACCTGGGACGAGATTCTCCCGTACGTCACATATGGCAACAACACTGCCGTCCAAGAGACGACGCATTTTACGCCATTTCGCCTGCTCTATGGACGCGACATTCAGACGATGTTAGATGCCATGGTTCTGTGCTGCACGGATAATCCTCTCATCCCAGATGCTTAACAGTTTGCTCAGCGTGCCGAGGAAGCACGTCAACTTGCCCGCATTCACATTCAGCAACAGCAGGGAAAGGATACGCGTCGCTACAACCTCCGTCATCGACACGTCACATACCAACCAGGAGAGCAAGTTTGGGTGTGGACACCGGTGCGCCGGCCCGGCTTTTCTGAAAAACTGATGTCGCGTTACTTTGGACCTTACAAGGTTCTGCGCCGTGTCACAGAAGTGACATACGAAGTCCTTCCAGCAGGTACTGTGTAGACCTCGCGTCGGCAATCACACTCCGAGGTGGTGCACGTTGTCCGCATGAAACCGTATTTCACGCGGTAATGTGCAGTGTACTATGCACTCGTTTAGTTGTGTAGGGCACCGCCTCCGTTTTATATTCGGTTTCTGTACTGACTTGCATCGCCCATCGCTCGCGCCTAGTCTGTGCTTTCGTTTTTTTTTAGGAGGGGGAGTAATGCCACCTGGTGTCCCTATGTTCTTAGGTGGCGCCTGGAAGAAAAGGACGCCGAAGTTGGCTCGCGTGCTGTGCGCGAAACTTTGCCTGCTGGTTCAGCTTCGTCACGTCGTTTTAGTCACGTCTAGCCCTGTTGTCCGTGATAATATGGTACAGTCAAGTCTGCTGCTCCACGTTTTTGCATCACAATGTTTGCATCAGATGGTAGGCTACAGTGACGGCTGATGGCTGCTGTGATAAGTATCTTCGACAAGGTGGCTATAACTGGACAGGCCATTTGCGGTTCGTGTTGGAGAAAAGCCACTCTTAATATCAGCATGGAGTTAACTTCAATTTAATTGTGACTTCTTTTTTCTTGCTTTCTACTTGGCATTATGCACTGCAAAGCTGCTAACATTGCCACCTTTATACACAATGCTGTGACCACTAAAGTGGCACCACCACTCTAGACAAGCATCGCATTGTAGCAAAGTATTACAAAGGACATACATATCTAATGCTCGTTTCTGACACTTCACTAAAGGGCAACATCACTAGCAAGAGACCACAAGGGTTGCATGCAAACAATAATTTGCTCCCACGGCTGACCTGGAACATGCAGATGAACTCGGTTGCATTGGGAAACACGTCACGAAGGATCCCTCGCTTGACCATTTCACGGTCGGTCATGATAGTTAGCGTCCGGTCGACTGCATCGGGACCCACGTGCAGCACAAAGCGCTCTAGCACCAGCCGGATGGTGACATCATCAGAGGCGGCACAGAGTGCAAAGCCCACAACCTCGGTTTCCCCATTAGAGTCTTCCACAGCCAGGATTAGCAATGGAGCTTTTCCCTGCGTCTTGTACACAGCATCCACGAAGACAACCTGCATGGTGTTTGAAAGGCCAGAGTTAGGCATACATCCATTAAAGGGGCACTGCAACGCTCGTCCACTACACTTTGGATGAATTCTTTACGTCACGCAGATAACAAATAAAAAAGAATTACAGGAATCAGTGCCCCTAGACCGCGAGTTAAGGCATGAATTTTAAAAATACAAGCAAACCAAAAATGGACCTCAATCCATTTTCCTGGTCCTTTGCTTTCCCATTCCACTCGCCCAATGACGACACGTGCGGGACCAATCAAAATAGCCTACATGAGCATGTCACTACAATGTCGTGGTAGATAGCTTCTCACGGCCTCCCGGTCGCTGTAACATGTTTTTGCTAAAGTTGACAAGCTCTCTTCCATGTCACTTTGCAGAAATAGAATGAGGAACAAAGAGACCAGGAGCAGGCAGGGGAAGAAGAAATTCCTTTGTCACCATGCACTCCCAACTATTGTGTTCCCGTGAGCCCGCTACGTGACCGCCCCTTTCTCTGTTACAATAGCAAGGAGTGACTGACGAGGCTGTTCAATTCTTTCCTGCTTAACTTTGGCTACATAGCCACAGGTTGCTGTCCATGTGTATAGGTGATAGTCTGATGAAAAGCAGTAACCAGTGCCTCTTGCTTTTTGTGTCACATGCTTTGCAGTGCATTTGCTATTTATTCAATCGTCAAATGCTCACCAGCTGACATCATATCAGTTGCAAAGAACCACCACTATGTGCCGACACCGTCAATACCGTGATTTTGACTCTCGAGGAAATTAAAATATTAAATACCGAAATATGCATGTAACAACTGGTGGTAGCAATATCGCCATAACTCAACAATTGCAACAAAGAAGCAAAAGAATGCACTGAAATTATGTTGCAAGACCCCTAAGCACAATGCTATGTTTCATGTGGTTTCATGCATGGCTTAGACGGCAGATGCTTGTGCCATGTTCTTTATCATCCTATTTTAAAGTAGCGATGATTATTCAGAATTTCTAAGTTTTAAAATAGTATTTGCTAATTGATTCTATTTGCACCAAACTTTCACTATTTAGACTACCCGTGCATAGTTCACATTATAAAAGTGTAATTCCCGAACCTGCTCATTATGAATTTCTAGCTGATTTAAACTGGCAGTTAAACACTGCAACTTCATTTTTGTGCCTCTGCAGTTCCTCACAGCATTCAGGTGGTTGGGGTCCAACATGAGGCTTGCAATCGGGTGAAACCGATTGGTGGGAAAGAGTGTTTCCAGATCAGGCACGTGTGGCATAAAACACCTAGAAGTAAACAAGAGTTTTGCATGTGCGAAAGGGGTTGTTTATAAGATTCCCCTCAGTTGTGGGCGTGTTTATATTGGAAAAACCGGTAGGTGCTTAAATGATAGTTTACGAGGACATGCGTGTTCCTTGGGGGAGGCAGGGGGTTCAAATTTGCGATTCACTGCCGCAGTTGTCGGGGCTGTTGCCCACAGCTCAGCCAGACTGAGATTATAGGAAGAAGGAAGGGACAACTTGAAAGAGAGATTGTAGAAGTGGTTGCCATCCTGCGTTCGCATCCAGATGATTGCGTTACCTCACCTTCTGTCGCTCTCCTCCAAAAAGAACTAATTTCCTTGTCATGTGGCCTCTTGTGTGGTTGTTTTTCTCTTTTTTGTTTTTATGCATCCCTTTCTCCAGTGGCTGTCGGTCTTTTAAATTTTTTGGAACCTTTTGTTTTGGTTTCGTTTCATGCTCATCTAGTGTGGAGATTTTTGTCTTTTCATTAATGTGCTGTTGTCGATTGTTCAGATTCTTTAGTAATGACTTCTTCTTTTACAGATCCTATTTTGTTATCACCCTTTTATCAACTTCCACGTGCTGAATGTTGTCTTTTTTAAGTTTTGCCGAAGGTCATGTTTGGTTTTCATGTTTCATTTCACTTTATCTGATTGTAAGATCGCATGTGCCATCTGTCTTTAAAAGCCCTTGTTTTTTTCAATAAATTTTTCAGTTGCCAGTACCACCCTGTGTTTTCTCCACCCTCCGTCCTGTGCCTGCTGCGGTTTTATTTTCCTTAAATTATAGTGATGATGAGTGAAAACAAACAAAAGATCGCAATATCTCTACCTTTTTTAGCCCTTTATTTTTCTTTATTTTCCACATCTGTAGTAATTTTGGAAATTATTTGAAAGTATTCTTGCAACCAATTTTCGTTATTCCAATTCAGTTTTTACTCAAAGGTTTGTTATTTGTACACCTCTAATAAATTTACTTTTTGTGGCTAAGATTGGCAGATTTCATCTGTAATTCAACTTGCCAGTGTTAAAAAAATATTTCATTCGATTTGCATTGAGCTTTTAATATTCGAATTCACTTTGCACACATAACTTTGCTATTCCTACAGCTCTAGTTTGAAGCTATAAGAATGTAACAGAACGATGAAAATGACACCAAATCTGTCCGCAAGATATAAATGCCAAAATCACTGTACTGATTCTTCGTTAATTGCATTTGGTGGGCTTATTACAGGGTATGCAGTATATAGATGCAAAAGTTAAGAGATAAGCATGCTACGGCTTATTAGAGACACAGGCCATATTTTCTAGCAGCCTCTGTGTAACAGTAATTGAACACGAACTGTCAGCCAATCATCAATTTTGTTAATCATCTCCCTGGTGCTTTGCCTTCAATGCACAGCTCTACAGGCATCTGACAGCAACCTCTCATGCCACCTTGCTGGCATCATTTCTTCTACTGGATATGAAATGACCACATTCCCCAGTAGGGAGTATGGCCACCCTTAGTTTAAGTATATAACCCCATAAAGACAAACTTAGACTTTTACATTCCAAATCCCATTAAATAGCTCATATGCATGACACACCTCTGGGTAGCTTCGGAAGGCTTCCTGCATGAACTGGTCCTGATAGAACACACCCACTAAGGCGTTGTCTTCGGTGGCAAGAACATCAAGGGCCCCACCTGCAGCCTGGACTTCAAGCACTAAGGCATCCAGGGCACAGCCACTACCTTGCTGCTGGTTGGCTTCCTCTTTACACTGCGTGAGTTGTGCTGGCTGGGAGCTGCTAGACAAGTCCATGTTGCGAAGATCCCGCAGTAGTATCATCTGCATGCAAAGCAGGATTATTAATCGCAGTCGAAGGAAGAGTACCAGAATATTATAGGTACAATTAGCCAAATATGATGTCTGTTAAAAGCCCACTATTGAATGCCCCCTTAGTGAAGGCTGAGCGTGCACAAGCAATAAGTTAGCTAAACAAATTGCTTATATTTGTCCCCAACAGTGAGGCAACAGTTGACTGAAGAGACAACATGAACTCACTTCTAATTTTTTTTTTTCTTTTAAGTACAATAGCCATCACTGAACAAGCCTTTCATAAGACAACAGGAAAGAAATGTATACATTGAACATATCCAAGCAAATGACTAAACAGTAAAATGAGTTGACATAAGTATGAATTTGAATTAATGTTCAGTTTGGTTGTCACTGCAACAGCCCACAAAGCAAGCAATAACTACTGCGATCATAAGTTCTAAAAGATATAATGTAAAGCTCCCGCCTTTCCCACCTATAAAGTGCAAACCTGTCAACAGACGTCAGCATTCATGTCCGCAGGATGACTTTTGCTGTTCAATAGCTCAAAGCAAAGTCAATAGAATGCAAGACTATCAAATGCCTAACAGCCACAAGCCTTAAATTTTTCAATGTTTTAGATCCCTAGAACAATTTAAAAAGCCAGTAAAACATCAGGCAGTAAAATATGGAAAAGCATGGGTACCAAAACTGTGTGTTATTGACAATGTAGATCACCAAGAGCTATTACATCTACCACCCTAATAGAGTAACATCAACAATGACAACAACGATGTTGACACAGCGGTATGATGCTGCAATTCCTCACATGCAACAGTTCTGAACCTACATAATCAGCAAGAACATAAACTACTGTATTAGACTGCACCTCTTCTTTATTTTACAGACAAAAGAAGCAGAACAACACAGATCTGTCACAATGAGGGCCGGGATGCTGTCGATAGGTTCGAGAGGTATGCACACATGCTGACAGCCAGGTTAATAACCATCCATGCCACTGTATCTTCTGCAGCACTCGTGGGGAATGTGAGACATGAACGCTATAAAGCGCAAACCTTCATACATATGCTCGTCATTCGACCACCAGTCACATGTGTACCGTGACAAAGCCTTCTGCCTGTGAATGCTTGGTGCTGGGAAGTTCAATATACAGGGTGTTTTATATTACTTAATACAAATTTGTCCTCCAAAATTAGGGAAAGATATGGTAGTGAGGTCTGTTTTAGGTGGATTGTATGGCAAGGCAGACATTATATACATTACAGAGCTCAAAGATTAGGTGAATAATTCAATAAAATTTCCCAACTGAATTATTTATTTTTGACTTTAAGGCACAATATTATATTGTGAAATGGAAGACTGCAAACATGCAGGACAAATCAGCTTTTAAAATTTTCCTATTCGGCATTGTGCCTTGGAATATCAGAAGTCAAAAATATGCATCTTAAAGCTTGCTCAGTTGGCTTTGATGCATTGCAGATTCCTAAAGTCTTGTCACTTTGGGTGGTAGTCTCACCAAAATCCTATTAACTTCTTAACAAACAGCATGTGTATTTGGTGCCCAAAAAATGCAAAAATCATCATTTTATACATGTACAAAGCATGAAAGCCACATCAATGAGCTTTCAGTTGCAGTTTTTATTTTTGAACTTCAATTTCAACATTCAATATCTCAAGCCAAATCGCCAAAACGGAACATTAAAGAAAATGCCTCACCTTACAAGTTGAAGCCTTAAAATTTTTGATATCACATATTAAAAAAAAAAAAAAAAAGAAATTGATTGTGGATTTTAGTTACAATGCTTATAAGGTAGACTCTGTCTACCTGGCTATACAACTCACCGGCACAGACTTCACTGAAGCATCTTGCATGGTTTCAAAGACAAATATGTATAGAACAATTTTGCAGCACTCTATATCTGTTTCACTGCACACTGAGTTCAACAGATAGAGTTGGAATTTCCCAAACTTGTTAAAAACATTTAAGAAGAGTTTAATACAGCCAATAATTTGTATTATCCATATATCACAGTTATACTGAATCTCTGCACTAAGCAATACAAAAGTTGGTGATCTTAACAGAGCAGATGCTTTGTGTAGACCTGCCAAACTGAATGCATCCAGCAGAGCCTCCTAATGCATCATCATGTGCACAGAGGTAGAGGACGCACAGGTCAGAATCACTGACAGGGCTCATGCACCTCGTCCCAATTTCACAAAACTAGCCCTCCCAGAAGCCTAGCCACAGGTCAACCATGTCCAAGAAATATGCCTTGCGATACATAAAATTCAGTGCACAGAATTAGTGCCTCTTGAATGGCATTCAGTGCATGCAATAGTAAAAATGACACTTGGCCAAAGAAGTAAGCAGCAGTAGCCAATCTTTACTTTATAACAGCTAAACTACTGGTTTGTTATTCGATACTTTAGTGATAGGAAGGAGAGAATACAGGAGATTAAACACGAAAATCAGGTACTGATAAAAAAGGAGCATATAGTAGATCAGTTTAATCATTTTTTCCAGTCCGTATTCACCGCAACCAAAGATGACATAGACCTTAGTTCAGAACGCTTGTTGCCTAGCCGAATGAATGACGTCATAATTTCGCAGGAGGGCGTATTTCAGCAGCTCCTCAATTTGGATGTTAAAAAGGCCAATGGACCAGACAACATACCAACCCAGTTTCTCCGAAGATATGCCGAGTGGGCCTCACGATACCTTAAACTTATTTTTCAAAAATCCTTGCACACCCATTGTGTACCACAAGATTGGCGCAATGCACTAGTAATCCCGGTGTTTAAAGGAGGCAACCGAACTCTTGTAAATAACTACCGCCCAATATCTCTTACATCGATTTCTTGTAAACTTATGGAACATATTATAGCGAAGCATATCTTTCATTACCTAGAAACAAGCTGTTTACTTTACCCTCACCAACACGGATTCCGAGCAGGCCTTTCCACCACTACACAACTTGTAGAGACAATTCACGATTTGGCAATGACGATGGATGCGAAGCAGCAAATTGATATAATCGCTGTAGATTTTGCCAAAGCTTTTGATAAGGTGCCACACAATAAATTAGTTTTTAAACTGGAAAGAGTTGGAATTAATATGAATATTGTAAAATGGATTAAAGCGTACTTAGGAAATCGGAACCAGGTGGTCAAAATGGATGGTCATGTGTCCGCCTCACTACCAGTTCTTTCAGGAGTTCCACAGGGCTCTGTTCTGGGACCGTTGTTATTTTTGGTGTATATTAATGATATCTCTGCTGTCATGGAACCGAATGTACGACTGAAGCTATTCGCAGATGACTGTTTAATTTATTCCACAGTTAGAAACACGGAAGACCAGCTTAGAATTAACAACTCTTTACAGGCATTAAGCGAATGGTGCAAAAAATGGAACATGGAAATAAATTATTCCAAATCAACGTACATGCACATTACAACGAAGAAATCTGTTCTTTCGTTCCCATATTTCATTGGTGACAAGTGTTTGGTAAACGTAACTCAGTTTAAGTATCTAGGAATGACAATAACACAAAATTTAAATTGGGGCACACATATAGAAGAGGTGTGCTCTAAAGCACACCAGAGGTTATGTTTTTTGAGAAAAAAATTGGAGAATGCTACACGAGATGTAAGACTAATTGCATATAAAACTTTTGTGAGACCAATCCTTGAGTATGCGTCAGTAGTATGGAGTCCTAAACAGAATTATTTAAAGAAACAATTAGAAAGAGTTCAGAGGTACGCAGTACGCTTTATTTGTTGCCGATATCGAAGGACAGCCTCAGTTACAGATATGCTTTCTTCCTGTAACCTGGATTCATTAGAAATACGTAGAGAAAAAAATCGCCTAAAGCTACTATTCCAGATGCTCCAAGGACAGGTAAACATTCAAAAGGAAACATATATACAAGCGCCAGGCAAACGGAGTTCTAGAACAAATCATCATCATCATCATCATCATCAGCCTGATTATACCCACTGCAGGGCGAAGGCCTCTCCCATATTTCTCCACTTAACCCGGTTCTGTGCTAGCTGCATCCACTTGACCCCTGCGAACTTCTTAATCTCATCCGCCCACCTAACTTTCTGCCTCCCCCTGCTACGCTTTCCTTCCCTTGGAATCCAGTTTGTTACCCTCAGCGACCATCGGTTATCCTCTCTTCGCACTACATGTCCTGCCCATGTCCATTTCTTCTTCTTAATTTCCATTAGAATGTCATTAACTTGAGTTATTTCTCTGACCCACTCTGCACGCTTTCTATCTCTTAATGTTACCCCTACCATTTTTCGTTCCATAGCCCTCTGGGTTGTCCTCAACTTAAGTAGAACTCTCTTGGTTAGCCTCCACGTTTCAGCCCCATAGGTGAGTACAGGCAAGATGCAACTGTTGTACACTTTCCTCTTGAGCGATACCGGTAAGCTGCTAGTCATAATCTGCGAGTGCTTGCCAAATGCGCTCCATCCCAATCTTATTCTTCTTGATATTTCCTTTTCATGGTCTGGATCTGCGGTTACTACCTGTCCTAAGTAGACATATTCGCCTACTATTTCCAGTATTTCGCTACCTAATGTAAACTGCTGTTCCTTCCCGAGGCTGTTGAACATTACCTTAGTCTTCTGCATATTGATTTTCAAGCCTACCATTCTACTTTTTCTGTCTAGGTCATCAATCATTACTTGCAGTTCATCCCCCGAGTTGCTTAGCAAGGCAATGTCATCAGCAAATCGCAGGTTACTGAGGTATTCTCCATCTACCCTTATCCCTAACTGCTCCCATTCCAAGTCTCTAAATACTTCCTCTAAACAAGCTGTGAATAGTACTGGGGAGATTGTGTCTCCTTGCCTAACACCTTTCTTTATGGGAATTTTATTGCTTTCTTTATGTAGAACTATGGTTGCTGTGCAGCCACTATATATATCTTCCAGCACTTTCACGTACGGCTCGTCTACCCCCTGATTTCGCAATGCCTGCATCACCGCCGAGGTTTCAACTGAGTCAAATGCTTTTTCGTAATCAATGAATGCTATGTATAAGGGCTGGTTATATTCCGAGCATTTTTCTATCACCTGATTGATGGTATGGATATGATCGATAGTAGAGTACCGTTTCCGAAACCCTGCTTGATCCTTTGCTTGATTGCAGTCTAAGGTTGTCCTGATTCTATTGGCGATTACCTTAGTAAATATCTTATACGTAACGGACAGTAAGCTGATTGGTCTGTAATTTTTAAGGTCCTTAGAGTCCCCTTTCTTGTGAATGAGGATAATGTTTGCATTCTTCCATGCTTCCGGTACCGTCGATGACACCAGGCACTGCGTATACAGGGTGGCCAGTTTTTCTAGCACGATATCCCCCCCGTCCTTCAGCAAATCTGTAGTTATCTGATCCTCTCCAGCTGATTTCCCCCTTTTCATAGTTTCTAGTGCTTTCTTGACCTCGTCCTTCGTCACTGGTGGAACGTCTGACTGTTTTTCCCTACCGCCAATCTCACTACGGTCCTGACTACTTTGGCTACTGTAGAGATCTGTATAGAACTCCTCGGCTACTTTGACTATCTTGTCCATATTAGTGATGACGTTGCCCGCCTTGTCCCTTATCGCATACATCTGGTTTTTGCCTATGCCCAATTTCTTCTTTACCGCTTTAAGGCTTCCCCCGTTCTTTACAGCATGCTCAATTTTCTCCATGTTATACTTCCTTATATCGGCCACCTTGCGCTTATTGATTAGCTTTGATATCTCGGCCAATTCGATCTGGTCTGTTGGATTGGAAGCTTTCATACTCTGCCGTTTCTTAATCAAATCTTTCGTCTCCTTAGACAGCTTACCGGTATCCTCTTTAACTATCCTACCGCCTACTTCTACTGCGCACTCAGTAATGATATCTCTGAAATTATTGTTCATTGCCTCTAGGGTAATGTCGCCATCCTCAGTTAGAGCTGAAAACCTATTCTGTAGCGAAATTCTGAACTCTTCTGCCCTCCCCCTCACCGCTAATTCGTTGATGGGTTTCTTTCTTACTAATCTATTGCATTCCTTCTTCAGATTTAGGCTAATTCGGGACCTCACCATCCTATGGTCACTACATCGAACTTTCCCGATTACCTCTACATCCTGCACCATGGCGGGGGTTGAACACATTATGAAGTCGATTTCATTTTTAGTCTCTCCGTTAGGACTTTTCCATGTCCATTTCCGGTTCTTCCGTTTGCTGAAGAAGGTATTCATGATTCGTAAGTTATTGCGCTCTGCAAACTCAACTAGTAACTCCCCCCTGCTATTCCTAGAACCAATGCCATAGTCACCTACTGCCTTGTCTCCTGCCTGTTTTTTCCCTACCTTGGCATTGAAGTCGCCCATTAGTACAGTATACTGCGTCTTTACTTTTCGCATTGCCGATTCTACATCTTCATAGAAGCTTTCAACTGCCTGGTCATCATAACTACATGTAGGTGCATAGGCCTGTACAACCTTCAGTTTATACCGCTTATTAAGCCTAATTACGATGCCTGCAACCCTCTCATTAATGCTATAGAATTCATCTATATTACCCGCTATATACTTTTTGACAAGAAAACCTACCCCAAGATGTCGCCTCTCTGGTAAACCTCGAACAAATCATAGTCGGATAATTCAGCCGTACTACGCCCATAGTGAAGCTTTCAGAAATTCCTTCTTCCCCCATGTAATTGAAATGTGGAATGACTTGCCAATGAGTGTTGTAGAACAGAATGATCTGCATGAATTTGAGCGATCTCTGGATGACCATCTGCTTGAAAGTGCTATTTGATGCTTGAACGAATGTACTGTCTTCTGCTGATGTATTTAGTGATTGTGAATGATTCTATTTTCTACGAAGTTTTCATACCCTCCCTGTAAGGACCCTCGCTTGAGGGTTAACAGTATTGTTAAATAAATAAATAAATAAATAAATAAAAAACCAATAAACGGAAAAATGGCTTGGTTTAAATTTTTTAAACTTCATCAAACCGAAGACTACCTGACTGCAACAGCAAATTTTGTGCATTATCTCGTGCAGAATGCTGATGAAAACGAGATACAATTCTCTCCCCCCCCCCCCCCCCCCCCCCCCGTTGTAGTGAAAACTTGACTAAAGCTCCATCCGCAACTGTAAGGTTCAAACCACATAGCAAGTCGATGAAAAGTTCTTGTATGACTATTAGAGCACAGAAGTTGCGCTGTCCTACAAGCAGGGCTGATAAAAAAAAGGAAATAAAGAGACACAAAGCACCTTTCCCGTGCTGACAATGAAGTTCTGAATCGCCTCTTCATCCGACTCAAAGGCCAGTAGCTTCTTGGCTTCAACCAAGTCATCAGCCGCCAATCGCCGCTGCTTTGGTAGCTGCCGGAAGCAGGCCTGTAAAAATCCAGAATTTTGCATGATACCCTTTCTATCTGTAGGTTCTCACTGTTGTGCTGCTCACCTAGCACAACGAAGTGGTAAGCAACAGGTTTATAGTAAGCTGATGTGCAATAAAAAAACGTTGGTGTGATACAAACTATACGAAAGAAAGAAAAAGATTGCACGTCATTGTTCTCTCCCTCTTCCTTCTGGTTAAAGGCATTTCCACTCTCTGACAGCCTATTAAGGACTGGTGGAATTTTATGAAATGATTGCACTTAAACTCAGCCATATTTAAAATTGTAATACAGAGCGAACAACAGTACACAAGAACGAGAAAGACACGGGACGAGCGGGACGAGCGCTCGTTCCGTGTCTTTCTCGCTCGTTCTGTGTCTTTCTCGTTTTTGTGTACCGTTGTTCGCGCCGTTTTACAATTACGAACATCTACCAACTTGCCCAAATGAACATTCTGCTCAGCCATATTTCTCTACTAATCTTAAAAAGGTTACGAAAAACTCCTCTCCCAACTGCAAAGAATGCTCTGAAGTGTCAATCCGCCAATTCTAAGTGGACTTTACATGAGCACCTACCATTTAGCTATGGCTTAGGAGCTGTCATCATAATTATCATCAACCGGACTATACCCACTGCAGGGCAAAAGCCTCTCCCATATTCCTCCAATTAATCCGGTCCTGTGCTAGCTGCATCCACTTGACCCCTGCAGACTTCTTAATCTCATCCACCCACCTAACTTTCTGCCGCCCCCATGCTGCGCTTTCCTTCCCTTGAAATACAGTTTGTTACCTTAAGAGACCATCTGTTATGCTCTCTTCGTACTACATGTCCTGCCCATGCCCATTTCTTCTTCTTGATTTACATTAGAATGTCAGTAACTTGAGTTATTTCTCTGTCCCACTGTGCACGCTTCCTATCTCTTAACTTTACCCCTACATTTTTCGTTCCATAGCCCTCTGCATTGTCCTCAAATTAAGTACAACCCTTTTCGTTAGCCTCCACATTGCAGCCCCGTAAGTGAGTACAGGTAAGATGCAACTGTTGTATACTTTCCTCTTGAGTGATATCGGTAAGCTGCCAGTCATAATCTGTGAGTGCTTGCCAAATGCGCTCCATCCCAATCTGATTCTTCTTGTTATTTCCTTTTCATGGACCGGATCTGCGTTTACTACCTGTCCTAAGTAGACATATTCGCCTACTACTTCCAGTGCCTCACTACCTAATGTAAACTGCTGTTCCTTCCCGAGGGTATTGAACATTACCTTAATCTTATGCATAATAATTTTCAAGCCTACCTTTCTACTTTTCCTGTCTAGGTCAGCAATCATTCTTTGCAGTTCATCTCCTGAGTTACTTAGATAGGCAATGTCATCAGCAAATCGCAGATTACTGAGGTGTTCTCCATCTACCCTTATCCCTAACTGCTCCCATTCCAAGTCTCTGAATACTTCCTCTAAGCAAGCTGTGAATAGTACTGGGAAGATTATGTCTCTTTGCCTAACATCGTTCTTAACAGGAATTTTGTTGCTTTCTTTACGCAGAACTATCATTGCTGTACAGCCACAAAACATGCCGTGCACCGCCTATAAGGTCGCTACTGAAAGCCACCTAGCTGTCATTTTCAAAAGTATTTCCGGGATACGAGTTGCGGCTGCTCATACGTCGCTGCGAGGAATGGCGATGTTCGTGGAGGTGTTTATGGCAGCCTGAAGCATAAAGTTAAGGTTGGCCTTTTTGTAGAGTCAAAACCATTGATGATGCTGCAGCCATCTGGGAGAAACTAATGCGTACACCCGCCATGTGCCTCCTACAAATAAGCTCTAAATGACCAGCTGCATTTTTGAGCCCTTCTTTTCTGTGGGTGTGCTGCACCGACTGATCAATTGCTTTAACAAAATAACCACTGCTTTTTTCTTTCTTTATCTGCCCTCTTTGCAAGCTCTTTAATATGTGCTTTTGGTGACACGCCTCGATCCAATATATGAGACATTCTTTTATTTATTTTTATTGGCTTCAAGCCCGGTAGAGATTTAACTGGTACAGGCTCCCCCTTATTTTTTATGCTTTCTTTTAGTTGTTCGAGGGGACAAATAAAATGGGTAAAATGGAGCCGTAACGATGTATTGGATCGTGGCGATGACACGTTTTATAGCATACACAGGTGAAAATGGGTGAAACACAACAAAGCGACCGCTTACAATCTTCGCTTCGTAAAGCTTATGTGCTTGGGTAAAAGTACAAACTATTCAGAGATGCTCTTAACAAGCACCGCTTATAGGCCATTAAATGCATGTACCATATGCCTGGAGCTTAATTCATTAAATTTCGTACCTGATGCTCATCATATCCGTCTTTACTTTGCACTCAGGACCTGTTAACGGCTTCAAAAATTAAGTGCCATAAAAAATATGCAGCACTGCACTAAGTAAATGTACTATTAAAGGTTTTTTCAGCAACCAACATATATTATTTTTCCTGTATTTAAACACGAATAATAGCGACCTTCAAAAAATTTACAATGATGCGCCAATATTATTTGAAATACTTCCATATTGAAATATGAGTCAGGAGTGACAAGAAATTTGTTAACGCGAAGTGAATTCGAACAGTATGCTCTAGGTCGTATTACTTGCCGAGATGGGACGAGTAAATAGAATATCCAGCACATTTTTTATAGCTTTCAAACATTTACCCAAGAAAAAAACTGATGGAGATGCCCCATAGTTTGTGTCACAGTGCATTTGCAGCGGATGCTGTTTATGCAACGATCCAAGCGTCGCCGGAAAACGAAGTCATGACAAAAGGGCTGCATAGAAACACACGGCTAGCTGACGACGCTGCCGGCTCCGCTCCCGGATTTACTTTCAACTCCGCCACCAGTGGTGTGGCCGTCGCTTTGCATGGGAAGAAAAGAATCTCGTTAAATGTCTCAGTGAAGATGTATAAGCCAGTTTGGAGACGGGGCCAATATTATTCTACTGGGGGACATGAACGGCCACATCGACGATCTGGATGGATACACGGATTGTAACGGCAAGCTAATGCTAGATTTCTGTAAGCTACACAGCCTAGTTATTGTAAACAGAGAAACAATACGTGAGGGACAAATCACATGGAAATTCCGGAACAGGCAGGCGACCATTGACTACTGCCTAACGTCGCAGGGAATTTATAGCAAGCTCGCCAAGATAGAAATAGACGAAGAAGGGGAGTGTAGTCTAGGAAGCGATCATAAATGTATTAGAATGCAGATGGGGCCCTTGATGAAAACAGAAATGGAACTTAGACAAAAAGTAAACACAAAATTACATGATGCTCAAATAGCAGCAAGCATAGAAGAAGCAATAGAGAAACGCCCCACGTAAGATTTGGATTATTATCAGGTAGAACTACTCATAAGGACAAAAATTAAGGAGGTTAAAGTAGCAAACCGCTGGAATGGAAAGAGGAAGCCACGAAGCTGGTGGAATAAGGAAATCAGGGAAACCATTGAAGAACGACGGGCAGCTTCAAGGCAACACCGAGAGGCAAAAAAAAGCACAGGTATCTCAGGAGGAAACAGACCAAAAATGGGAATCGTCGACAAAAGAAACTGGATGTACAGGCCCTCGTCCAAAGTAAAATAAAGCAGTCCACTGATCGCTCGATGGCTGAAATCCCCGATGCCATTAAAGGCGGACCAAGAAAATTCTAGAACCATATAGGCTGGTTAGGTAAAAAGAATCAAAGAAAGCAGGAACGGATTCAACATGATGAGGGAAATTGTTTATAGGGAGACAACGCTGTGAACTGCATTACATTCGTTATAGCCGAGTCATTTAAGAGTGACGATAGGGTAATCTCCACAAATCAGGGAGCAACATAAGATAGCCGGATTCAAAGCAGTTTATAACTGACCAATCTAAACTGGAAAAAGGCAGAAAGCAATATTCCTAAAAACACATCTACAGGAATAGGTGGAATTCCGATCAAGCTGATCAATGAACTTGGTCCAAAAAGTAAGGAAACGTTAAAAGCTCTGGAAACAGTCATAACGAATAAGCAAATTCCGGACAGCTGGCAGCAGAGTAAAATGAACTTGATTTATAAAGGGAAAGGAGAAAGGATGCACATAAAATCCTACAGGCCGATTACCATAACATGTGTTATGTACAGGTTGGCCATGCAGGCGGTGAAATTAACGGTGCAAGCATAGGTAGAAAGTAACAAGATACTCGGAGAACTTCAGAACGGCTTTAGAAATGGTAGGCGCTTAGATGATAGCCTGTTCGTGCTTACCCAATGCATCGAAATATCTAGAGTGGAAAATAGACCTTTGTATTTGGCCTTCCTGGACATAAACGGGGCGTACGACAATGTAAGCAGGGAACTCCTGTGGAACATATTAAAAGAAGGTATCGGTTATGAGATAATAGAGTTCCTACAGGAAATATACCGGGATAACAAAGTAGAAATTACGTGGGAAGGGATAAGAAGTACGGAAGATGTCAAAGTATGCAAAGGATTAAGACAAGGCTGTCCTCTATCACCGCTGCTGTTCATGCTTTATATGATAAACCTGGAACGGAGGATACAAGAAAGTAATCTAGGTTTTAACCTGTCATATAGATTAGGCGGAAAGGTCGTAGAGCAGTGCTTCCCCGGTTTAATGTATGCAGACGATATTGTGCTGTTAGCAGATAGCCAGGAAGACTTGCAAACTCTAGTTAGTATTGCGGAGACGAAGAGTCGGGTCTGATGATTTTCAACAGCTCAACTGATCAGGGTCCTAAAATACAAGGCCATGAAATACCCAGAGTGGCAGAATATAAATATCTCGGGGTCTAGGTAAACGAAGGATTGATATAGAATAAAAAGCATGAGCAATCACTTAGGGCAAAAGGGTGAAGAGATGCCGGGATAATGAAGCATAGGGCATTGTAGGGATACAATAGGTATAAGGTGCTGAGGGGTATTTGGAAAGGAATTATGGTGCCCGGGCTTAGTTTCAGAAATGCGGTTTTGAGTCTAAAAACAGAGATACAGTTGACATTTGAACTAAATCAGAGAGCCGTCGGACGATTGGCACTGGGTGTCCACGGTAAAACCACAAATGAGGCGGTACAGGGATATACGGGCTGGGCATCTTTTGAAGCACAGTAAGCTCAGAGTAAAATATTATATCAGGAACGCCTGAGAAAGTTTGACAGTAACAGGTGGGCAGCTAAAGTATTTAAATACCTAGACCTAAAAAGCGTTGACTCACAAGAGAGGAAAAGAACTAGGAAGCTAACAAGTACGCTGGTCACAAGGAAGGAGAAATAAAGAGCGTTAAACAATAAAATTATGATGGTATGGATATGATCAACAGTAGAGCACCTTTTCCAAAAACCTACTTGATCTCTTGCTTGATTGCAGTCTAAGTTTGTCCTGATTCTATCATCATCATCATCAGCCTGACTATACCCACTGCAGGGCGAAGGCCTCTCCCATATTTCTCCAATTAACCCGGTTCTGTGCTAGCTGCATCCACTTGACCCCTGCGAACTTCTTAACCTTATCCGCCCACCTAACTTTCAGCCACCGCCTGCTACGCTTTCCTTCCCTTGGAATCCAGTTTGTTACCCTAAGCGACCATCGGTTATCCTCTCTTCGCACTACATGTCCTGCCCATGCCCATTTCTTCGTCTAATTTCCATTAGCATGTCGGTAACTTGAGTTATTTCTCTGATCCACTCTGCACGCTTCCTATCTCTTAATGTTACCCCTACCATTTTTAGTTCTATAGCCCTCTGGGTTGTCCTCAACTTAAGCAGAACCCTCTTGATTAGCCTCCACGTTTCAGCCCCATAGGTGAGTACAGGTAAGATGCAACTGTTGTATACTTTCCTTTTGAGCGATACCGGTAAGCTGCTAGTCGTAATCTGCAAGTGCTTGCCAAATGTGCTCCATCCCAATTTTATTCTTCTTATTATTTCCTTATCATGGTCCGGATCTGCGGTTACTACTTGTCCTAAGTAGACATATTCGCCTACTACTTCCAGTATTTCGCTAATTAATGTAAACTGCTGTTCCTTCCCGAGGCTTTTGAATATTGCCTTAGTCTTCTGCATATTGATTTTCAAGCCTACCTTTCTGCTTTTCCTGTCTAGGTCATCAATCATTATTTGCAGTCATCCTCCGAGTTGCTTAACAAGACAATATCATCAGAAATCACAGATTAGTGAGGTATTCTCCATCTACCCTTATCCCTAACTGCTCCCATTCCAAGTCTCTCTAAATACTTCCTCTAAGCAAGCTGTGAATAGTACTGGGGAGATTGTGTCTGCTTGCCTAACACCTTTCTTTATGGGAATTTTGTTACTTTCTTTATGCAGCGCTATGGTTGCTGTGCAGCCACTATATATATCTCCCAGCACTTTCACATACGGCTCGTCTACCCCCTGATTTCGCAATGCCTGCATCACCGCCGAAGTTTCAACTGAGTCAAATGCTTTTTCATAATCAATGAATGCTATTAAGGGCTGGCTATATTCCGAGCATTTTTCTATTACCTGGTTCATGGTATGGATATGATCAATAGTAGAGTACTGTTTCCGAAAACCTGCTTGATCCTTTGCTTGATAGCAGTGTAAGGTTGTCGCGATTGTATTAGCGACTACCTTAGTAAATACCTTATACGTAACAGATAGTAAACTGATTGGTCTGTAATTTTTAAAGTCCTCAAAATCCCCTTTCTTATGAATGAGGATAATGTTTGCATTCTTCCATGGTTCCGGTACCGTCGATGACACCAGGCACTATGTATACAGTGTGGCCAGTTTTCCTAGCATGATATCCCCGCCCCGTCCAACAAATCTGCAGTTGCCTGATCTACTCCAGCTGATTTCCCCCTTTTCATAGTTTCTAAAGCTTTCTTAACCTCTTCCTTCGTTACTAGCGGAACGTCTGACTGCTTTTCCCTACTGCCAATCTCATTATTGTCCAGACTACTTTGGCTACTGTACAGATCAGTATAGAACACCTCAGCTACTTTTACTATCCTGTATGACGTTGACAATGATGAGTGATGACATTGTCCACCTTGTTCCTTAGCACATAAACCTGATTTTTGCCTATGCGCAATTCTTTCTTCACCGCTTTAAGGCTTCCCCCGTTCTTCACAGCATGCTAAATTTTCTCCATGCTATACTTCCTGTAAGATGGGGGTTTATTTCATGGTACTCGAACTGGGAAGATCAGCGGCAAATACAGCGACAGCGAACGCAGTCAAGTCTAACAAGCGCAGCGATAACACTGCCACTGACTCAAATGTTCTCCACATACTTTTTCCTCTTCACAATTACCCGCGGGACGAAGAAGAGCCATCCTGGCAACTTACTGCGTGAGCAAGACGGCAAGGTCGTAATAGGGTTTGAGGCGCTGGACGTGAACAATCTCGCGTACGTGCCGGCATAGATCATGAGACAGCGTAAGAGGTTCCATCACATAATTAACCGGAGAAGTGCACTCCAGAACACAGTATGGGCAATGGTATTTAGCAAGAAATTTCGAAGACAGTCCAGGAGCATTGGAAGGTATCTACAGCCACACAAGAGCGCCAAACGAGAAGTCCGGTGTCGAGTGTTGGATTTATGGTGGTACTGGGTGCTAGCCGTGAATGAGCAGGCAATTTTTCGACAGTCTTCCGCATGCTGGGCGGCTTGGGATGCAGGAGTATACTCGGATATGTCAGGCTGATACGGGAGTATGGTGTCGATTGTAGTAGAAGGGTGACGGCCGTAGAGGAGAAAAAAGGAGAGAAGCCAGTAGTATACTGTGTTGCAGTATTGTAAGCGTAAGTGACATACGGAAGGACGAGGTCCCAAATTGAGTGGTTGGAAGCGACGTACATAGAGAGCATGTCGCCAAGGGTACGATTGAAACGCTCAGTGAGGCCATTAGTCTGGGGATGATAGGCGGAGGTGGTTCTATGAATAATGTTGCACTTGGTGAGCAAGGCTTTCACAACGTCACTCAGGAAAACACGTCCTCTGTCGCTGAGCAGCTCTCGAGGCGCGCCGTGGAGAAGAACAAATCGCTACAAAATTAAGGAAGCTACTTCTGACGCTGTAGCAGATGGAAGGGCCGCGGTCTCTGCATACCTCGTCAGATGATCAACGGCTACGATAATCCAGCGGTTGCCGGCTGCAGTGTAGGGAAAGGGCCCGTACAAATCAATGCCGACGCGGTCGAAAGGGCGTGGTGGGCAGGGTAACGGCAGCGACTCTCCAGCAGAACGTTGAGGAGATGGCTTGCGACGTTGACAGGTGAGGCATGAGCAAACGTACTTGAGTACGAAGGTGTACATGCCCCACCAGCAGTAACGCAGCCGGAGACGAGTGCATGTCTTGAAGACGCCCGTGTGACCGGATTGTGGGTCAGAGTGAAAATATTCACAGATTTGCGAATGTAGCTGCCAGGGAATAACGAGCAACCACTTGTGGCTATCTGCCCAGTAGTTGCGGCACGGCAGAGGAGGTTATCACGAATGGCGAAGTGGGAAGCATGGCGGTGGAGAGCACGCGATGGAGAAGCAGCCATAGGATTGGAGATAAAATCAAGGAGAGAAGTTATCCAAGTATCTTTCCGCTGCGCTGATGGCATGTCATTGATGTAAAGCGATGGCGGGGGATCATCAGAAGAGGAAAGGCTCGTGACCTCAGCTGTAAGGGGGCAGCGGGAAATGGAATCGACGTCGTGATGCTTGCAGCCGGAGCAGTAAACAATGTGGACATAATATTCCGAAAGGCGAAGAGCCCATCTTGCCAGTCTGCCGGACGGGTCTTTCAGTGAGGAAAGCCAGCAAAGCGCATGGTGGTCCGTCACTACCTCAAAAGGGCGGCCATAGAGGTAAGGGCACAATTTAGTAAGAGCCCAAATAATCGCTAAGCACTCTTTTTCAGTAACAGAGTAATTGGATTCAGCCATCGTGAGTGTACGGCTAGCATAGGCGACCATGTATTCATTATAGCCTGATTCGCGCTGGGCGAGCACAGAGCCGAGACCAACACCGTTTGCATCTGTGTGGACCTCGCGGTAGGCGCTGTGGGGTCGAAGTGACGCAGGACAGGCAGTGCCGTGAGGATGCGGCGTAAAGCATTGAAGGCATCTTCGCATGTTGGCGACCACAGCGAAAGGTCGGAACTGCCGGACAGAAGTTCTGTCAAAGGAGCAGCGATGGATGCAAAATTTTTAATAAAGAGACGAAAGTAAGAGCCCAGCCCGAGGAAGCTACGTAGATCTTTGATGGAAGTCAGTTTGGCAAAGGCTGCTACGGCACGAAGTTTGGCAGGGTCTGGAGATACACCTTCTTTGGAGACAATGTGGCCGAGAGTGGTGAGCTGGTGGGCGGCAAAACAACATTTTTTCAAATTCAGCTGCAGTCCGGCATCAGAGAGGCAGGTCAAAACATGCTTCAGACGGTAGAGGTGTGTGTCAAAGTCGGGAGAAAAGACGACAATGTCGTCGAGGTAGCATAGGCATGTCTTCCACTTTAGACCGCCAAAATGGTGTCCATCATCTGCCCAAATGTAGCAGGAGAATTACAAAGGCCAAACGGCATAACTGTAAATTCGTACAAGCCATCGGGAGTTAAAAAGGCTGTTGTGGGGCGATCAGCCGCTTCCAGAGGAACCTACCAGTACCCGGAACATAAATTTAGGGAAGAAAAGAGCTCGGTGCCTTACAAACAATCGAGACCGTCGTCGATGCGCGGGAGAGGGTAAACGTCCTTGCACGTAATCTTATTAAGGCGGCGATATTCGACACAGAAGCGGATAGAGCCATCTTCCTTTTTTACGAGGACAACAGGTGATGCCCAAGGGCAGTTTGAGGGCTGAGTCACGCCATTCTGGAACATTAGGTCGACTTGCTCATCAATAGCCTGGCGTTTGGTTGTAGACACACGATAGAGACGCTGTCGTAGTGGTGCGTGAGTGCCAGTGTCGATGCAATGAGTGACTGTAGAAGTTTGACCCAAAACTTTGATGAGAGTCGAAGGAGGAACGAAAGTGATGTAGTAGGTTCAAAAGCTGTGTGCGCTGCGCTGGAGGAAGATCAGCGTTGATGGAACGAAGGAACAAATCTGTAGAGGGGGAGCGGGCGCAGGTGAAGGGGGGCTGAGCCCAGTCATAGCAGATTGCGGTGCGTCGTCAGGTTCCTTAGAGATCAGAAGAGATGCAATTGGCTGGATACTGCCGAGGCATTCACTATGGCGCAAAGCAGTAAGGGAGTTAAATGGGTTAAGAGACCCATAACATGGAAAGGCCAGCAGAAATAGCGAGCACAGCGTAGGACAATGGAGGGCACTTGCAGTGCAGGAAAGTATGGGCTGGTGTGAAGAGAACAGTGTCATCGCTAATAGAGTCACAAGCGACACGAAAAAGCACATAAGAGTAGGGAGGAAGGTCGATATCTTCGGCGACGAGGGCTTTAGCACAGGAATTCGACGAAGCAGCGTCTGGCAAGGCATCGGGCAAAGTCGAGAACCCCACTTCAGCGCGAGCACAATCGATGATAGCAGCGTGACGAAACAGAAAATCCCATCCTAAAATGAGCACATGTGAGCAAGAGGGCAGCACGACAAACTTGATAGTATACAATGAGTCCTGGATCATGTCTCAAGCGGTACATGCTGCTAACAGCATAATGTGTTTCAGCAGTGGCCGTGCGCAGAGAGAGTCCTGAAACTGGCGTCTTCACTTTCTTTAAAGAGTTTTCTAAGCGACAAAGATTAGCGTCCATTACTGAAATTGTGGCACCGGTATCGATAAGAGTCATGGCAGAAATGCCCTAGACTAAAACTTTTATAAGGTTAGCAGGTGAACGACGAGGTCTTTGAAAGTTCGGAGGAGGCGCAGTTCTTGCCTCAGGAACTGCGGCACCTAGTTTTCCTCTTGATTATTCTGGCGACGTCGTCTTGGAGAGATGGAGAGTGTCGTGGTGAAGGGAAACGGCGGTTCGAGAGGACGGAGCGTTTGGAAAAAAAAGGACGACTTGCTTGCTCATCACATGCGGAGTATTCACATGACGGAGACCAGCACCTGGAAGCTTGGCCAGGTGGTGCTGGCACTGAGCAACAGCGACGGCAATAGCAGGCAATATGGCCAGGCAGTCAGCAAAAGTAGCAAATCGGATGGTTATCATTTGCGCGCCATGGGTTGCTTACTCATGGAGTTGGTCGACGAAATGATGGTGCCGGCGCTTGTACAGGCACTGACATCGCAGGGTAAGTAGGCGGTTGAGGTCTTGCGGCGATTTTGGCATAAGCTGATGGAACGGCGACAGGTCTTTGGGCGATGTCGGCGTATGTCACGGGAGCGGTAACAAGTCGCGGGACGTCGGCATAAGTTAGCGGAGCGGTGATAGGTAGTGGCGGATGGGAGGACGGGACTACCTCAGCAACCTGCTCTTATATGGTTTGACGGATAGCAGGGGTCAAATACGGTGGCTGTTCTTGTGAGCTAGGGAGAAGTGAAAGCTCACGTGCCACCTCTTCACAAACGAAATCTTTTATCTGCTGCAGCAGGGAGGAGTTGTCGGTAGCAGGCATCAGTCCAGCAAGCGATTTCAGTTGCCTTGGGTACTGACGAGTCAGCGCCCTTTGCTTGCGTAGCTCCTCGAAGCTCTGGCAGAGCATGAAGACTTCGGCAACGGTGCGCAAGTCACAGGCTATCAACATATGATAAGCGTCATCTATGCCTTTCAATATGTTTTTGATCATTTCAAATTTGGGGTTCACCCGCTTGCATAAGTCAAAGATATCTTGTATGCAGCCCGTAAAGCTTTCGCCCATTTGCTGCGACCGCGCATGCAAGCGCTGTTCAGCACGGAGTTTTCTGACTTCCGGACGGCCAAACACTTCTGCGAACGTCGTTTTGAAGGTGGCCCAACTTCGAATATTCCCCTTGTGGTTCCGGTACCACAGGTTAGCCACGCCGGAAAGATAAAATATGACGTTGTTAAGCTTTGCGTCCCACTTGTTGTAAAGGCTCACCCGTTTGTAGGAGCTGAGCCAATCTTCCACATCATGGTCGTCGGTCCCGCTGGCGAAGGGAGCCGGCACAGATGACAGCTGGGCTCGCCTGTACAGCTTCATGTCTAACGTCCTCAGGCATCGTGAGTGTCACAAAAGTGCGGCTGCAGAGCTTCAGGATCGATGTTTTTAGCCAGCGACACTCCACCAAATGTAAGATGGGGGTTTATTTGATGGTACTCTGACTGGGAAGATCAAGGGCAAATACAGCGACAGCAAACACAGTCAGGTCCAACATGCGCAGCGATAACGATGCCCCTGACTGAAATGTTCCCCACATACTTCTTCCTCTTCACATTCCTTATTTCAGCTACTTTACGCTTATTGATTAGCCTTGATATCTCTGCCAGTTCTATATGGTCTGTTGGGTTGGAAGCTTTCATACTTTGGCATTTCTTAATCAAATCCTTCGTCTCCTTAGACAGCTTACCGGTATCCTCTCTAACAACCCTACCGCCTACTTTTACAGCGCACTCAGTAATAATATCTCTGAAATTACTGGTCACTGCTTCCAAACTAATATTGTCATCCTCGGTTAGAGCTGAACATCTATTCTGTAGTGAGATTCTGAACTCTACTGTTTATGCAATTACATTGACACGCGGAGTTTTTTTTTTTGATCCTGTGGAGAATTACGCGGCACCGGGAATCGAACCACGGTCCTTTTGCATGCAAGACGGATGTTCTACCAGTGTATATATATATATATATATATATATATATATATATATATATATATATATATATATATTGGGGGCTGTAAAAGGCCGTTATATAAGAAGTCAAACTGCCCAAATATGATACCATTATAATCTGTGAACACTGCTACCACACGGGCAGTTGGTTATATTGTATTGCATTGTGTCGTGTGTGAGTTTCATCCGTCGCCCTGTTTAACAAGTAGTGCATAAGTCTCCAAAAATAATCTGTGACCCACCACAAAAAATGCAATGTCGTGGCTTTTTGGATGGAGGACAATGATGGCGTAAGTATGCCATTAAATGAAATTATTCATCACAGCAATAAACTAACAATGCTTCTGAGCAATGACTTTGGCATGAAGAGCAAAAATAGTGGCCGCAGGCGACTCTGTGGTCTTTCAATGCATGTAGCACAAACCTTAGGGCTTTAATGAGCACTCAGTGTGCTGGTCATAGGGGATACAGATCGAACAGGGCATTAGGACAAGTGTTGAAAGTCACCTGTTCCAGCTTAATTTCAAGAGAATGTGACCGCAGTACCACTAGATACCACTAGATTACGATGGCATTTCAGGGGTTGCATTTTTGTGCCCAAAACACTGTCAAAGTATTGGCTGAACAATCAAAAAAAGATATTTCATTATTTTATGCAAATTTCGTTTGCAGAACTCGGAAACATCATAGCAGCGCTGCCACTTCATTTGCTATTAGCGCAGAAAAGCACCCCATGGGAAGTCTCTCCCGTTCGCTACCTCTTTCCCGTTTGCATCACTCACAAATAAAGCACAAAAATAAGGCCTCCCTCATTTCTTACAGTTTCTCTACTAAAGGCACCATGACAAGGAGGTACAGCTGCAGTAACAGTAATAACAATCTTATAGTCAGCATGGTAATCCGTACCCATTTCACAGCCACAGAACATTCTGCCGTGTTCGGGTAGTGTGTTGCTCTCAGCTCCCGAGAAAGGAGATTCCTTGTGGCTTTTTGACCACTGCGTTCTAAGGCTAGCCATAACGTAAATAGGTGTAAACAGAGCTCCTTCTTTCACTTGCTACTACCCATGCCCGGCCTGCTTTCCTCCCCTCTTAGGTGTTAGAAAGAGGCACACATGTGTCTTATGCTCACAGCCTCCCATTCTCACGTAGTGGCCCTCTTCTCGTCTCATGTGGAAAGTGCCTCGATGCGTGCGCTACTTCCCGCTCATATGTAACTCATGTGCTGCTTCTCATTATCTCGCTCTGGAGTGAAAGGCCATAAATGCCTGCGGTGCACCAAGGCTGACCAACAAACTCGAGTTAGAGGCTCGGTCAACGTACATACCTTGCTGCCCATCTCCAGCCCACAAGGTAGGTGGCATAGCCATTGGCACGCAGTCGTCAAGTAGGGGATTCACAAGGGGGGGTGGGACGGGACGCTGGCAAACCATAAGCAATAAACTTGCTTTGCAGGCCTCGAACGCAATGAGAATTCTGCTTAGCGAGGGCACCAGGCATTCAAGAGATGTATCTCCATGTGCCTTGCGTGCTGACGCTTTCCCCTCTCTACCTGGAGTGAATTAGGTGCTTCATTGCTTTACTGGTTGTTCCAAGAGACCCCCTTAAACCTTAAAGGATACTGTATAAAATTTTAGGTGACCTACTTTCGTACTTTAATAAAAGCCGGAGTTTTTAAGCCTACAAAAATCGCAACGCTTCTTGCACAAAGTCGGCAACAAGCAAACTTTTTCGTCATTTTTTTTTTTAAATGGTACACCTGGTGGTGGTGCCTCAATCTACTGCTTCTCAGACGCTGTGACGTCACCTGTTTCCCTGCGTCCGTGCTCAGCCTGACTGCTTGCCTGTTTGCCTGCTACCATGGGCGCCTGCTGTAGCTGTCTGCACGCTAAGTAGGGGACCAGCTTGGAATGCTGTGGCTTTCTGTAGTCGCTTGTGCACAAAGCCTTTTGAACTTGAATCCGACCCACGCATCTGCAGGACCACCAAAGGGGAGGGGGGGTTCAAAAGAACTGTTTTGCTCAAGGTTATAACCTAAGTGTGGTTCGGAAAAGGGACATATGTCGTACATTTCCAAAAGGTGCCAAAGGGTGCCAAACACCTAAGAATAATAATCTGTGTATCGCAGCTTTAGAAAACACTGCTCCCAAGTTTAATTTATTTTGGCCACAGCAACTGCGATGCAAACCTCGCTGTGTTGCTAATCTTCAACATGTGACTGACAGCGGCTCGAACCCCGTGCTCTCCCCCGCATACTTATACCCTAGGAAATGCAAGAAGCATGACAGTCATGCATTCACAAAGATGGGACCTGAAACGCATGAAAATTTAAAGAGTACAAAGTATGTTTAAAGAAAGAAAGCGCATTCCCGTAGCATATGTTCAATACATGTAATCACGGTATGTAAAACAAAGGATAAATACATGAAAACATTTGTAATACCTGCATTTTACTTCTGCAGCGATACTTCGAGAGCATTCTCATTATTTTGAGCATTTGTATCTGAACAACCTCGGACAAGATCATCTTTAAGTGTGACACGTAGCAAAACTAAATCAGAAACACACTCATGTTCCTTATTCCGAATTTGCAGTATTTAACCAAACTGCCTGCAGGCAACGTATATGCTATACTTGAACCAACAGAAAAGTAAATGCGCCACTTAAAGCAGTTGTTCTCACGCCAGCATGCACAAATTTGGAAACCAATTGGTCAGGTTTTTCACTTAGGGCTTACAGGTCCTAAAAATCCAACATCGACGGTGCCAATTATATAGCAACGATGGCAATTTTCTAACACTGCCCAAGCCACCGGGGAAGTGCTACAAGTCCGATTCGTAGTACTTGTAACACAGTGTATTAACAAAGCTCCAGAAACAAAATTGCTGCATATTGTTTGCTATTACTTTTCGACTTCTAGCAGTCACTACGCTTCTGGCACTGCTTGCACTGCTTACATCCTGTAAAAATCCCTAATTTAACTCCAGCCCCTTCCATCTAGATGCAGCGCTGCTTTACGGCGGATGAAGGGATGAATGACTGTGGCTCCTTGTGAAAGAAAAATTTGTAAGTTTCAGAAAAACTTGTCCTGTGCATAGGAACGCACATTATAATATGCAGAGCTATTACTTTGCTGGGTGTGTATGCCTGGCCGAAGTTTTAGTGTTCCTTGCCTGATCAGGCAGCGGCATCACAGTTGTATGATATATATATAGTCTCTGATCGCCTCAATATCTGAATAACTAAAAATCGCACTGCCACTTTTATGTTTTAACTAATTTTCTAGCATCTTTTCATACCAGTGGCTCTGAGCCCACAAACGTGACAACTAAAGCGCTGCGACCATGATATGGCGGGCCATTGCGAAACGTGCGATGCCATGCATGCCTCTGGGCGGCGTCTGAAGCGTGTGTACAAAAACCAGAAAACAAAGGCATCCAAGCAAAAACACGTAAATAAATGCTGCAGCTTCAGGAAATCGCACCTCCAAAAAATGCAAAATTTCAGCGATTTCACACAAAGTCACAATCTGTGCAGTACCGTAAAGCCCCGCGTATAATACATTTTCTTTTCATATTTTATCATATCAAATTGCCGCCTCATATTATATGCGGATTTGAACAAATTTCAACCCTCAACTCACGCCACGAGCATCAGCACTATGAGAATCAAGATTCCATTAGTGTTCCTGTATTAGCATATACAGGAACACTAGCTTCCACCGAGAGACGGTGCTATCTAGCGGTGACGTCGAGCGACAGTTTCGATGGTTTCGGTTTCACCACGCTGACCTTGCCATCTTCGTAACCACGTTGCCTGCGACACATGCACAACTGGAAGGAGGACGATCCCACCTCGCATGATGTAGGGATAGCGAATGGATCGCTCAGTACATTGCATGGGTCTCTCACGGGCATCTCCAGCCATTGCTGGCCACGCTCTACAGCCGAATCCCAGATGCTTGACCATTATTCCCAAGGAGCGCGTCAGTCGCACTTTCGAGAAATGCACGATATTGAACGCATTCAGGGGTGCTGAAAAAGATTTTATACAGAAAGATGCCTCTAGCAACGAAATCTCAGCCGACAATACACGTACTGGACGATGATGATTGTGAAAATTCTGAATCTGAGAACACTTCCAGAACGTACATGTCGCGCACCTGCGTGAGGTGCTAGGTATGGATAGCTGCGAGCGTGGCTCATGACAGCTCGCAGCTCGTGCACTGCTGTCCCGCGTAAGAGCTGGAAGCGGCCTATTGGTTTTAGAACAGCAGGAGGATCATGCGGTTTCTATGATCAAGTGTGTCAGTGTGAAAAGGGGTGCAGACCAGCACCGGTACATGAAGGTTCGTGGCGCTATTCGAAGTATGGTGTAGGGTTGCGTTGGCCACGAAAGCGCGGAGCGCATACAATTCGCAGGGCAACCGCGAAATGTAGTGCAAATAAATATTTTTGCTGATCTTTCCTTACTCGCATAATACGCAAACGAAAACTTTTTCTTCCATTTTTGCTATCCCAAAATTACACCTCATATCTTATGCAGGTCCGTATTATATGCGGGTTTTACGGTATACCTTTAAAAGATGCAGTAGTCTCCAAGTCTAGCTAAAGGAAAATTAACATCTCCTTTTACAGCCCCTTTAAGGCACGATTCTCTCGAACACAAACAGTACTTGCCTCACTAATGGGATGGTTATGCACATCATCCAAGAGCTTCACTTCTAAGAAGTTGCCATCTGCAGAAGCCACCACCTTTATCCTTGCTGTGCAGCCAATCTTGAACGTCCTGCAGCATGCTCAGTGAGCATTAAAACTATGTCACAAGAACAAATACATGGCACATTTGCAAACAAATTATGCATACAGAGAGGTAGGCCCATTTCTCCAACTCCACTTCTCCTCCCCCTTCCATTACACAGCCCTACGCACCTTCCAGCAGTTGTCATTTTACAGCCCAATTTTAATCCTGCACTGCAAATTTTCATGCCCAAAATGAGCAGATATGCCTAACCTGCTATCCTGCTTGCAGCATTCACAAGTGAAGCAGAAAAGAAGGCCTCTCCGATTTCTTACAGTTTTGCTACCGATGCCACCACAACACAACTGTATAGCTGCAGTAATAATTGTAGTATTAGTATAATCCATAAGGCAGTCAACAGGGTTCTCCCCATGGTCGGCAGCAGTGGCAGTGGCTTCGCCTCCCACCTCTCAATTGACCACCCACCGCCGTCCACCTCTTAGGGTTCAAGTTTGCTACACTCGGCGACAACTTTCTGTGACTGTGATGTGACCAGTCACACCACTTCAGATGCTGCGGCACGCGTCACTGGCCTTGTAGCTTTATTTTGGGATGGCATTGCGCCATTCTAACATCTACTCATATCTTACTCTCTTGCATCCATGCGCTTCCACTGCTATTCGAGTACACTCAAGAGTTGCATTTTGAGGATGCTTCACTGCACAGGTTACTCAGAGTCCGTGCAGAGAAGCCCCCCCCCCCTACAACTCAAAGGGGAAATTTGTAACATAGCCCCACTGCTACTGCTTCACCCTGTGGAAAGGGCCGCAGTGGTACTTGTGATTTGAGAGCAATCAACCTTTTTCACAAGGCCGCTCTGCACATGTGCGCCCCTTCCTTGGATGAAAACAAGCCACCAGTGCCAGTTGCACATGCGCGGTTCTTAGCCTCCGCAATCGGTGCAGTCGGAGCTGATCTCAGGGGCCATGTGCAGTTCATATTTGTGAAAGGTGTATGGGACAGATGGCGGTAGCTGTCAAGTGCACACATGGTTATTTCGCAGGCGGCTGCGTCTCACGAGGACGTTTACAACCAGTAGCAGCAGAGTTTTCAACCACTCCCCACAGGATGCCATATCTTGTGAAAAAGGCGGATTCTTCGACACTCCTGACAGTGTGCTCAAAACAAAGCCCTTGACAAATCTGTGAAAAATCGTCATTGTCGCACAGCTTTTATCTCGAATGTATACACAACCATATTCCAGGCATTTATTAGATAAAATTGCCACTTGTTCAACAGTTTTTCAGGGCAATTCGATAATTTTAACTTTCAGATAATTAGAACATTTTTTCTGAAGGCCAAATTAACAAGCTTTTACTGTATTCAAAAAGAAAAGCTGTGCAGCCATCTGTGCTGTCGTTTCTTTTATCTCAAGACGCTCACTGTGTTGTTATTCAATTTATGCTTCCACTCCACCTCTCCCTGGTCCTCAAATCTCTCAATTTTGTGTGACATCTTTTAAAAGGCACTCCACAGTATCCATAGTGTTGTGATCACCAAAGAAATTTTTCAGGCTTCTTCAATGCCTTGGAACCTCGCACTTTATCCTGTTGGTTATTCTGCGATTTTCCTGCTAACAGCACGTGTAAACTGCAGCTGTGTGCTGACATAGGAACTCTAAAGAAATCATCAATGTCTAGTACTGATAAGTTCTAAGGCTGTATACAACTAGCCAAACAAAGCAAAATAAGAACAGCTAATACTAGACCTAGAAATAAGTGAAACATAAAGACAAGTAAGGTAGATGTCCTGTATGTTTCACTGTTATTTCTAATTCTAAGATGTACCAATCTGCCCAAGCCTCTGCCTCAAAACTTGGATCTAATACTAGGCTGTCAAACACACTAAAAAACCTTTGAAAAAGTGAAAATCTGTACTTTCTCTCAGAAAAGATATGAATGTGCGCATTTTCTCATTCTATGTGCTCATAAAAGACATGCATATATTTCATTTTCTGATTTAGCTATGAATGCTGACATAGAAGGGACACCTCTGGCTTACCTTTGGTTGGGTCGTGCTCCTGTGGACTTGGATGTATACTTTCGGCCCCCATTTGCACAGCTGAATATTATCTCAGAGTATACAAGTTCATCTCTAATAGGCCTCTTCAAGCCTTTCTTCCGGGCACCTGCACAATGAGTTCAAGGCAAAAGAAGCAGCTTGAAGGGTTACACAAAAGGGAGTAACGGCCACACTGAGTTTATGCAAAATCATAGTGTTGTAAGCAAACCTAACAAACTGTTGCTCATATACATTATACTTATGACTTCACTGTGACCAGACTTAGAGTTTCATTTTTAATGTCTCAACACAGTACCTCAACTAAAAAAAAGCAGATACACAGACTGAATCTGTAAAGGCAAGCAGTGGTTTCTGTCTTTCTCAATATTGCAATAGTAATTCATCCCCCCCCGGATGCATAAGTGGAAGCTGACGAGACACAGGGTTCGCAGCACTTCTACAGGAAAACTATTTGAGGGTTTTCAAAGACTTTTAAGGCCCTACCAAACATTGCCATCTTAAGGTATTAAAGTGACATTCAGTTGAATACCCAGGAGAAAAAAGTAACACCTTCAACAAGATTACTCATTTTTATTAAAAACAAAAAGTAAAAAGGTTGTCTCAAAAAGCATACTAGTAAAACCCCCAATAAATAGTCACTTTCATGGTACTTCTTCTTGGCCTTGTTCAATACCACAATACGTTTGTTGCTTGTACTAAATTTCAGTCTCAACCCAAAACTGCTGAAGGTGGACATCAAGAAAGAGCTGCTGAAGTTTTTCCACTACTGCATGGTCAACGGTTTGAAGCTCCACCAAGGGGCGGTTGCTTCCATGCTCTTTGGAAGGCGAGGCTGTTCAAGGACTCTACAGTAGAACAGCGTGCTTCTCCTTGGCAGTCAAATTTCTTTCAAAAGAAATGAAGTTGACTAAAAACGCTTGAGGTGGGAAGCCCATAAAAAACAAGTCTTTAAATCAGCAATAACAAATATAAATCTGATTTAATATAGCATAATTTATTTAGCTAATTGCAATAATTAAAGTGCAAACTGTTAGTTTATTTTCTGGAAGTTATCTATATTAAAAAAATGTGGTAAATTTGCTGTCACATCAACTATTATTTGTAACCCCTGAAATGAAAATATAGAAAAATGCTCTGGCATTTATGTAGCTGCATGCATGCCCATGAATTTAATGCACTATAACTAGGATAAATGTAATTAATACTGAGGTAATCTCTGCATACCTGAACAATGCGAAAGATTTACATGGACTAACTGCACCTATTAAAACAATGAGCTGTAATGTCAAAACTTATGCATCAATTTTGTTTATCCTAGTTCATTGCATGGCCTTTTATTTGGGGAATAAACATCGAAAATTTCAATTCAACAGTGCTGAGAAAATATAGAAAAAAAAGGAAGGGGGGAGGGGGGGCATTTTTAAACCATGTCAAAAATATAAAAATCATTACATTGGATCATAAAATGCAATATATTTATGGCTGGGCCACCCTTAGGACACACCTGGGTTCTCCTATTGCTCACATTACTGCTCCTCCTCTCAACTTTTTAACTAGTGAAATTTACATAATTACTTGACATATACCAAGCCCTCTTAATTAACCCTTTCACTGCCAAGATTTTTGGGACTGCTGCACACTCCCTGCCAGGTAATTTTTCATGTTAGCCGAGATTTTTTTACATGCTAGTTCCGTGGAAATTTTAAACTAATAACGTACTACGATGCTCTGCAGGGCATATTTGTTAAATATTTCTATTATGCTCGACAGGTTTCCGCTTGCTGCCCATTTTTATAGGCGGCAGGGTCACTTCCTCGCTATCTTTGTTCGACAAGCTTTTTAGCCCAGCTGCTTCATCAGTGACATTTTTATTTGAGTAAGACTCCACTGGCAATTTCTAATTTTCTTTTACTGTCAGAACGTGAATGCATGTGGCACACTGTCTCACCCTGGAAGCAATGCTGATGATAAGAAAGTGATGCGGTTATGATGGTGATGATGCTGGTGGAGAAACATACTACACATATGTTGTTTCAAATTTACCCTGCAAGATCAATGCGTTTATGTGGCTTGCCCTAAGACGGCGTGGCATGTCCCTATCAATATTGTTATACGATAGTATTGGGAGTGGCAGGGAGTGAGTTATAACGGCAACATGAGTATACTCAGGAGTGGCAAGGGTTGTGCGTGTATGGTCTCCCGAGATATCTCAGAGTCGCAGTTAAAGCGTTAATATTGTGGTTTGATACCAGTGCCTGCCTTATGAAATTTGGTAGCCAGCCGGCTATTAGGCCAATTGAAGAACTTATCTGCCTGTCACATTTTTCAGTATACACACTCAGCCAACCAAGAGTTCATCTGGGAAAAGATCACTGAATACAGCTTTGACATTACGATTCATCTCATTTTGGAAGGCCTCTCTTGTATACATAGCTGTCGTGACCATGGGCAAAAGACCTCTAATCCACAAGAGCTGTTTGAATCAATTGAACCAAATGTCACGAGCTACGCTTTGGATATTATGCGTAGAGGTACAGTGAAAGCAACCAAGTGGTGCGGCTTCATTTATTATTCAAAGGTCTCCCGTTATAGGTAGTATGGCTATGCAGTAGCAGTTCTGTAAATGGTGATCAATCACGGCATCAGTTAGGTTTCTTTCCCACTTAGTCGCATACTGCCCTTAAGTTTGGCATATTCCTCTTCCGACTGTTATTACCTAATTTTTGTACCTAACCAAGTGTAATGATAGTAAGTGACATATGTGGGTTCAATCCTAGCCACAGTGGCTGCTTTTCGATGGAGATAAGAAGCAAGGCACCCGTGTACTGTGTGATGTCAGTACACAGTAAAGAACCCCAGGTGGCCGAAATTAATGGAGCGCTCCCCACCAGCATTTCTCATAGCATGAGTCACTTAAACTCTATAAAACCAAACCAACCAGCTACTATGTTTATGGTAAATCACTAACATTAGAGACAAAACAGCTTAGTTTTGCTTTCAGAGTAAGAGTGTCGGGGCCCTATAGCTGACTTTAACTTTAAAACTAAGCAAAATATTTCTGAATGTCTAAGGATGTTTAGGACGCAAAAACAATCCCCCTATATTTTCCCCAAAAAATATTTAGATTTAAATGTGGACTCCCATCAACAGGATTTTAACACTGGACAGTTGTTTTTTAATTTTTTTTTTTTTAGCCAGCAGCTCCATAGAGAATGAACTGATTAGCGAACTCAAGGACTGACTGCACACAGCAGTCAGTTAATTTAAGCACCTGAACCCAAAGCTTTCCACTGCCAAGTTTTCGTACATGCAACAATATTTCCTGGTCGTGCATTTTGCAAAAACAATATTATGAACACAGATCTGAAACAGCATTTTGGCACCGATGGTATCATGATGGAAGAGCCTAAAAAAAATGTGACTACCACTGTCTTTAGACATTCGGCCAAATCTGCTAAGCATAGCCAAACATACAATTCAAGGACTTTCCAATATATTTTTGTTAATTAAAGGGCCGTTAAGAATCATTGAGATAACGCACACTGCAATGCAGCAACATGTATCAACAGGTTTTGCCTTTGTCAGCATAACTACTAAGTACAAGAATGAAAAGTGTGCTGCGTACAGCATTTAATTTCAGCAGAATTGTTCAAATGGTACCCAAATTAAATAGCTTTTTATCACCTATCTCCATCAAAATGTGGCTGCGATGACCAGGATTGAACCCAGGTTCTCCGGCTCAGTAGCTTAGCAGCCTAACCGCTGAGCCACCACAGTGCGTAGAAGTAAAAAATGACCAGTTCCAAGATTCAGATGCCAAGAGCCATGCCTCAGAGAAGTGCCTTGCTTATCACCACTCTGTGCATTCAGCTTTGAACTTCTAACTGTATAGCTTTGTATTCCGCATGGTACAGACCTGACAATCATGTATTCTCATGATGCTGCACAGCTTACAAACGAGCTGTGAAACATTATTGGTCTGAAAGTCACTACTGCCCCCAGTTATTGCATGAGAAAAGAAACAAAATCATACTAAAACACTATCTATGTGCCTATAAAACAGCTAAGCCCATTAAAAAGGGTGCACACATTATTTACTAAGTTTCAGTCTCAAGCATGTAGGTAAAACTAGGACAAAATAAAAACTTAACAGCAATAAACTGGACTGATATGGAGGCAATGAGACAGCCTTATTCTTTCACTCATTGATCTATTCCAGTTCTGCTCTATCCACACTATATTTCTACTCGTAACTACTTCTTTAGTTCATTTTTGTAGAGCCATTTTCAGTTCAAACACTGCCGCCTTTTCGCACCTAGAAGCAGAAAGAGGTAGTTTTGGTCAGTGGTGAGGAAAAACCACCTGAACACCACCTGCCACAGTTGGTAAGTGGAAGCTTCACAGAGATGTCACTAGACAGTTTTCATCTTCAGACCTCTCCTGATGCTGATAACAAAATACTAGTAACGACGACCCAAAGTCATGTGAAAATTAAATGCAAACTGTGTGCAGTGGAAACAAACTATGCTTGTGGACAACTTTCTATGGCACTACAGCAAAGGCTAGGCCGGAAAGGGAAAGCAATTGGCATTTCTTCTAGTGATGTCTAAAATGGGTTGTTGTAATAAGTGCGGAAGGGTGAAATAAGGGACAGGCAGTGCGGGGTTTCTATACTCCTGGATAACTTTTTGCGGCTCTGTAGTGATGGCTATGCTGGAAAGGGACCGACCTTTGTCCTTGTGCCAAGGGGGATGGGTTGTTCCATTAGGGGTGCAGTGAGGTGAAAGGGGGAAGTCGGAGAGGCAGTGCGGGAGTAGTTAGTGCAGAGGTAGGCCATGCCCATTGGCACGAGAGTAATGCCGCATCTCATTCCCCTTTCTGCATAGCCTTAGCTGCAGAGCCACAAAAAGCTGTCTGGAAGTATGCAATAAAACACAAACTGCAGTACCTTGCCACTGTAGAAAAAGCATGTGTTTCTGTGCCTGGCAACTCTACTAGGGACCGGACAATGAAATAAAGGTCAACCCATCAACTAGAATTTATAGCGACTATTAGCATTTCATGCAGGAATAAGCAAGACCTTTTTTCCAATGAAATAGATACGTTATACCTAGAAATCTGACTTTTCAGCCTAAAATGATAAAAAGCAATAAAATTAAGCCAAATTCAGCTTTAACTGAAAAAAGTCACTATTCTTAGCAAGTAAGGTATAGCTACCTGGCTGCCGTGTATATGTTGCAGTCAAAGTTAAAAATTAACTGATTGGGGAAGCCAGGGGCGTAATGCAATGATATTTTTGAATAAGGAGTGCACTTGCACGATTTAAGGTATTGCTGCAAACAAACAAGCTTACATGACTGCAGACCAAGAAGTACCACTTCCTCTCTGCCAGCTAGCTAAGCACTGTTTGTTCACTATCATAGCCAGCTCACAGCAGTTAGTCAACTGCATGGAAGACAGTAATACAAAATTGGGCATGATAAAAGTATCATGTTCTGGGTGCCGCAACGATTAAGCGACAGTCCTTAAATGCAAACTTTCAACTGTGCTTTATCTCTGACATTCCCATTTAGTTCCGTTACATTTTAATGATTAAAATTCCTTCTATAACCTCAGCTCCAAGTGCTAACATCTACACACTAATCACTGACAAGTAAACAATTCATGCTGAGAAAAAGGTCAACACAGGCTTTAGTGACTTTGCTTAAACAAGACTACTGTATTAAATCATTGAGAAAGATGAGTAATTCATCTGTAAATAATAATACTCCCTAAAAGAATAGAAAAACCTGCATCCTGAAATAAACCGCAAACAAATGGCAGTGGTTTAGCTCTGATTAAACCTAATTGAGTTGCGAAAGTACCAGCTGCATGGCTACGCTTAGGATAGCTTAGGCTACGCACTGAGCAGCGGCCGGGCTCTCCTCCATATTTGGTCGATTCTGGTCGCGCGCTCCTAGCTATATATACACCTCACACTCCTCTTCTCCGCACAACCAACAGAGAGAGTGATGCGCAGCTGGCGCCACCTGTGGTTATGATGTCACTTCTCCGGCACCGGCGCAACGAAGTGCAGCCGTGACAGCAGCTCCGATACACCAGCTTCTGCCTCGGACGTCGCGCAGCTCCTCGTGCATGCGCAGCTTCGCCCACGCTGTGCCACGTGAAATGGCTCGATGACTAGCGTAGTGTCACTTTCGTACCAAAAAGTATGGCAAATTTGCAAAATATAGGAACCGAAAAGTGAATCCTTAGTTACAACACTACATTTTCAATGAGGCATCAGCTTTGCTTCCTGCACCAGTGTGATCAAAATGATAATCTACAATACTCACTAATGAAAGTGGAGTGCCCTGACCAGTAAAAGCATGAAGAAAACTGATAATTTGACCAATAACGATTTTTTTTCCAACATACAAACTGCATTTCAGAAAACATGTTTTAGAGAGCACAGCATGCACATTACTCTTTCAGACCACCATACTAAACAGCAGCGAAAATGCTGCAACAACTTCAATCGATGTGCGCACACCTGCATCAACGTTTTGGGTGGAAATGTTCACCTTGAGACAGTTAAGCATGCAAACACTAAACCTTTTTCAGTGGGGCAGCTTCTAAATTTCACCAATGATCTTCTAGAGCGTAAGCTGTACTAATCGGGGTGGAACTACGGATTTCACCTCGCTGGGTCCGAATGAAATTAGGTCTAAGTATCCACCGAAAAGTGAAGTAGACACTGTGCCTTTAACCCAGAACCAGTTTAAACAAAAAACAAAAAATTGCGGAATGAAAAGGCGGTATTAAAGCGCTATTGCGTCTACTCTTAAGGCGAAGCTTGAGCGTCCAATTAATTCAAACCGTGTACAACCTTGCCAAACCATGTTTAACAGAGCCTTCGCTCGCTTTAATAGGTTCAAGCCATACTTAAGCCATCATTTTTGTGCCCGCTTTTTTGCAGTGAGAGGATTGTAAGCGAGCCTAACAGCACACCAAACATTCATTACTTCGGAAAACTATTGCCACTTCGCTCATAACGTTGCTGCCGCCCTTCTAAATGCACTGTTATTCTGTTCTATTTTCACCTCGGCATTAACGGGCCGAAATTGGAGAAGACCAGTTGCTTTACAGGCTGTCCATAACCTGCCACCCGCAATAGACGAAAGGATCCCGACGTTATAAATGTTCTTACATTGGCGAAAACTCGGCGAAATATTTGAATGCTCCAAATACCAGCTGTCTTAGCTTGTTTAGGAAGCAAACACGACAATCTGTAACCATACGACGCTCTAACACACGATAATCCGATAGTCGGCATGTCTTGGCGCACGTGAAAACTTTTATTTCCGCACTGATGCACAAACACCTTATGACATTATCGCATTCACTCAATCGTAAATAAGCAATACGCTGTGACTGAGTTGCACCGATTTGCGAACCACAGTAAGCTTTTGATATAATACTGGACGCGGCTGAGGTATACTGAAGAGGAGCATGGCAACATGCTATGCCATCACCAATACTACTGTAGTGAGAGGGTGATCCAATCCAATTTTGAAATGTGCTCGACCTACCGAGGATTGTGCGTGAAGAGCTTCTCCAAAACTGCGTAAAGTGCGTCTCCTCGTACAATCTCAATGCCGCACTCAGTTCTTCAAGAGAAGAATATTTAGCCCCAATTTCCATCGCAGGAGGCGTTAAGCATACATAACCCGTATGGTCGCTGTCCATGGCTTCAACTACGCTCACTACGCTAGCGTAGTCAGTGTGATTATCATCCATGGTGCAAGCGGATCTACAGAGGCGATGTCCGCCTGCTGTCCGCTACCCAACACGAAACAACTGCGCCTTCGCCATTTTTATATAGGACTCGATGTTGATGCGGCTGATGTGGCCGATCGGGTAGTTGCAACGTTGCAAGGTGGATAGTTGGCCATAGAGTCATAAAATTTTGCGCGCGATTTGTAATAGATGTTAATATAGTTGTCCTTATGGCTGCAATCGCAGCTGCTTAATTATATTATTTCCTAATTTTTGGCATGGTTGTTTAAATTAGCATTTTGGAGTTGCAGTCGCTAGCGACTGCTTGCTACCCGCGCGTACCGATCGTTAAACTCATCTTTTCTCGTCTTTCGACATTTTTTTTTTCTTTTTTTGCGAAGTTTATTGCCTCAGGGCATAAAAGGAATGTTATGATGGATGAAGGGTGTGGTCAAATAAATGAAAAAAGGTTGGCTGATGCAATGAAATCGAGGAGTGAACGATGATGCGGTCCCAGTGTCCAAACAGCATATGACTGCGGATTATGGGGGGAGAGGATCCGCGTTGGCTTCAACGCTGGACAATCCCACAGTCGGTGATGGATGTCAGCTTCTATGTTTCTAGACTTGCAGATGGGGCACCCAGGGTGTGGATATAAATACCGAAATTGTGGCCACTTTCGGATCACTGCTGGTGTTAGGGCAACCCCAACTCTAATCCTCCGAAGCGCCACCTCCTCTGCACGGGTTAGACCGCGGGGGAGGCTTACCGTACACGGAGGTATAAGAGCACGTGTACGGCGCCGGAGGTGCTCCTTTCTTGTTAAAAGCAGGGTGGCATTGTCCAATTTTATGAGGTTTGGCGATGTCGATGTTGAGTTTGAAAGGCGGGTCGCAGAATCTACTTGGCTTTGAGCACTTAAAAGGTCACGCGGGGTCCATTCAATACGAATTGGATTTGGTATGCGAGCCGCTAGAATGTTCTGGCAGATTTCCGGGCTACTACTAACTCGTCTAATAGCTTTGTCACCTGGAGAGCATCTGTACGTATGATAATATGGGCCGTGGGAAGCATGGGAATGGCGGTCACAGAGCGAAGCGCCTCTTGCACTGCAAGCAGTTCCGCATAAAAAGAAGATGGAGGTTCCGGTAATTGAAATGTTGACGTCTTGTTCAATGAAGATTTGCTAGGACAGTAAACTGCTGTTATCACTTCACAGGCTTTGATGCTTGCGTCGACGTAAATTATAATGGAACCATATGTGGCAAGCGGGCGTCTTGTTCCATAATTCGGTCGCGAAGTGACGACGCCGTTTCCTGTGTTCTTGGTCGGCGTAAATCAGTTGGCTTGTTATCGCTCAGCTGTACAAAACGCCAAGGAGGAAGAACTGGCAGTGGCGGTGGTATTATTGAACGAAGTGTCTAAAGGTACGTCCGACGTATCCATTCGATTCTCGTAAAGATACGGCGGACGTCGATATACAGGCTCATGGCTATATGCACGTCGAACGCGGCCACATTATGGTGGCTAGAAGGGTGGCTAGCCACCATAGCCACATTCCGCTTGCTACGCGTGAATGGATCTCATCCTCTATGATATCAGCTAGCCGCGACTCTCGATGAGGTGCTACGAAAAGTGCATCCGTTCTAACATAGATCACGGTCTTCACTTAGGGTTGTGTACGGCAAACATCGCTGTCAAGCACATAGCTGCAGGCGATATGCTACGTACTGCACCAGCTCCACCAGCTGGCATCGAGATACGCACATTCACGAGCAGCTTTCGCTTCGCACTAAACTATCACCTCGATCTGCCCGTAATGCGAGCGAGCTATTCCTAGCATTTACGCTGTCTAAGGTCCTGCATCGACCTCCGAAGATCTAGCGCCGGCACAACACACACACACCTCGCCGTGCAGCTGAACATTCGGCAGTCCAAAGTATGTATGTGAAATGGCATTATGCTCGTTCCTCACATGCAGACCGAGGAAACAGGATGTTTTTAGCTAAATTCTTCGTTTAAATTCTACCTCAGAGCCGTGGCAGAAGACATGCTAAATCTACTAGAGGCCTGCACATCGACTCGTCGAGGCGAAGACCTACTGCACCGAACCGCAAGAGTGCACAACCGGAAAGCCGGAAGCGTGAATGATCCGAATTCCCTGTGAACAGCAATGTTCTTTGGTATATAGGGGAAGACTAGACTAAAGTGCTTAGGCTGCATCTTTTTCTTGTCGTTGAAGTTTGCGTACATGTAGTTTAAACCCCCGCATGCTCGAGGTTAGCGTGACCCGACTGAACGGCCGCGCAGCTTTGAAACGATCGGGATCGATATGCATGCATCGCCGGACTTAGGTACGCGGTAGAAAATGTGCGCTGCACATTTCGTTGAAGAAGCTGACTCTTAGAATTTTGCAGAGTGTGCCATGCAAGTGATCTTTGCTACAACCACGCATCCATGTTCCCACGGCTGGCCTACCCCGAGGCGCATAAATGTTCAACCGTGGACGTATCAATGATCGAAGAGAGGACAGATTTTCACAATATTGGGCGCGAAATCGATAGCTACCAGTGCTCAGTGTTAGAGAAATTCTGCCTTGATCATGCGCAATTCAGTGTTTCAGGTGTGGTCAGCAGCTATATAAGTTTGAACAGTTCGCCTTTCAAGTCAGCGGCGCCAGCGATGGATCGGCGGAGCGATTTTCCACGCTACACCGCTGTCTTGCTAGAAAGCCTATCTAGGCGGCGTTTGACATTCACCTGCTTTTTGTTGGCCCCGTAATTGAAAGCAACGCCTTCAGAAACGCGTTAAATGTTCAAAAATGTATTCTCTTCAACAGTTTCACTCCAGGCTGTCAAAGCAGGCGGACATTGATAAAACATTTGAGCACTCCAGTCTTTAGAAATCTGTAAGAATCGCCTTCAGTTTGTAAAATTATTGGAATAGGTCACTTTCCGATCGCTGGGACATAGACCCTCATGACAGCGCTGTCACGTGAATAAGGACCACACCAGGCCGAAAGCTTGTCTCATATAACATAGCTAACCGAGGTATACCTTACAGCATTGTGTTGATTTTTATGGTGCCTAAGCGACTAATGCTGCCATGCACCAAGAACAAGGTTTAATGTATTTATTTTGTGTGTAATGACTAAAATGTTCTTTAGGATGTAGCTTGTTTAGGAACATTTTAGGAAACCAAAAATGCAGGAAATTTGCACGTCTCTCCTAGGATCATGCTGGGATGGAAAGGGATCTGTTGCAAATTGTACAAAATGTTTCCTCTTTTCTCGACTCTGGCGCACGTGTAAGATATGGCTTATTGTTAGTTCATCTCCACACTCCTTGCATATTGGTTTGTCCTCTTTCATAAGTATGAAGCTGTGTGTGAGGTTTGGGTATGTGTTTTGTGAAAATGACCTAAAATGTCCTCCATGTTGTGTTTTTGATTACTGCATGATTTCCATTCCTTAATGACAGGTTTGACAAGTATAGTTTGTAGTTTATTTCAATGTTTCAAAAATCCTGCCATTTCACGCTCACTTTTCTTTGTACAAGCTTCTTGGTATCTTCATGCAGCATATTCACCCTCTGTAATTTAGCATTGCGTCAAGGTAATCTGGTTATTTCTTTTCATCACCTTTCAAGACTACTGTCCCGATGTCATGAAGTTTCTGACGACAGGAACTTCTTCGAAGTCATAGAAATAAATGAGATCCACAATCATGAGCTATCTAGGGTATGCATATACATGTCCATCGCTCAGTGGAATGGCGTCAGTATGCTGTTAGAACAGGTCTTGAGATAACAACAACCATTGTCTGAGGTGGTCCTTTAATGGGCATTGAAATGCTATGTAACTACAGGTACTGATAGAACTCTTGATCATGTTATGTGATGATGCGATCCTTGCATGAATATAGGTATACATTTCAGAATCTGAAGTGCACCACTTGACCATTTGCCACCAGTTTGTGTGAAAATGTATTTTTCATGCATGTTAACCAGTATTTAACAGATGACCCCTGTGCACAAGCCGAAAGTGCCACGAGCCAATTGTCACGAGGCCACACTACATGGCAGGAGCTGTTAAGCCAAGCTTACAAAGTTATATTTGAAATATTTCAGCTTCAACGTTTCAGCTCCAATTAAGAAAGGTTGAGGCTTACAGAGGTCTATGCCAGGTTGTCTATCACCTAACAGGGCAGCCTACGACCGTATGCTAATGAGTATATCTGAGATAACAGAGACATGAATTAAGGAATTAGTAATAATGTTTATAGCAAAGGGCATGTAAATTAACGAGAATCCACAGTGGGATCTGCAGACAAGAACCATTAACGCTGGCACACCATACCCTTACAGGTGGAGATTAGGAGTCTCCCTAATTTTTTGTCTGCTCAAAGCTTGTCATTTCCTTCGTTCTTCCAGATGAGGAAGATGTGAAAATGATAGCATCCAAAATGCCAGAGACCATCGTTAACAAGGATGCTGATCCCAACAGTGTAAAAAGGAATTTCAGAAAAGATGGGTGACTAGTAATGCTGGCAACAGTTGAAACTAAGTGGAAAGGCATGAAATTGAAATGCAACATATGCAGAGATATGTTGCGAGACGACCAGTCTGTGGTGTGCGACATCTGTCTCCGTTAGTTTCATCATGTGATTGGCCAAAGCAGATGGGGCTTGTGGTTTTGTGATAAGTGCAGTGTAGTAGCATAGATGCAACCTTGCCCATTAATAATTCGAGTGGAGTAAGTGCATTGTTTTGTTTTGTTCATGGTTTCCATGAAAACATTATGAGAAATTTTTTCCTAGAGAATGTTCGCTGAAATGTGAATATAATGTGCAATAAAACTAGTGTTTTCTTGCTGTTTACTTTTCCTTGTATACATTAGTTCTGTGAAGAAAACCACAGGCTAGAAAGAAATGTAATGGCATGCATTTTGATACTTGGCTCCGTTGTGCTGGCTCAGTAGTTAGAGTGCTTGGCTGCTGAACCCAAAGATGCAGATTTGGTTCCAGCCACAGCAGGGGCATTTCAATAGAGGCGAAACAATAGGCAGTCATGCACCGTGCGGTGTCAGTGCATGTAAAAGAACCCCAGATGGTCGAAATTATACCGGAGCCCTCAACTATTGTGTTCCTCATAGCCGTAGTTATTTTGGGATGCTAAACCAGATATATATCACATAACACTCTGAGTAAGATGCTATTCATGGTCAGTTAATCATACACTAAATGATCAATTTTTTTCTGCATGGTACAGCAGCTGTTGTACAATTTTACTTTAGCCTTCATGAAGAATATCACACTGGCTCCACATGGCCTTCTGTTGACCCTTGATATGAGTCACAATCACACACCCGAGTATGTATTTGTCTAAAGGCACCTATGCATGCAAGGAGGGGACCGTTACTTTCCACTTGTCAGAACTGAATGCATGATCCACATCATTTCTGTAATTCAACTGCTTGCTATTTGAACTGTCCAGCATTGATGCAAGTTTCAAAGAACTGCAATTAGCAAATTAATCTAAGCAGCAAACCATGCCAAGAACTGCTTCGGTTTCATCTTTAGCAACTGTTTGGGAACTAAAATTAGCCAAATGTTGCAAAACATAGATGAGAGGTTACAAAATCTAAAAAACAATGCAGCCTACCTGTGGCATGTAGGGTTTCACATCCTAAATTGACATATGTAGCTATGAAGAATACCGTAGTGGAGAGCTCCAGACTAATTTGACTGCCCGGGCTTTGTACTTTGCATTGACATCTTGCAGAAAACAGAAGCATTTGCATTTCACCTGGACCAAAGTGCGACCGGCATCACTGGTAGTAAACATCACGACCTTGGGGCAAGTAGCCTAACGTGCCACTAAGATGTCGCAGTGTGTACGTACATGCTATACATGTCAACCTTTCTAGCATTAAAGCTGTCACATGCATGGCAGATATTCATGTTCTGCTTTGGACTGACAAGTTTAAAAGTGTACTATTTGTGTTTTGTCTAGCATGAAAAACAAAGGAAACTAAGGAAAAACGAAAAAAAAATGAACATAATATGTTGAAAAAGCACTAGTCATTAACACATAAAGCATATTCGTTCCTTTATTAATGATAAAGTGGCCTTCAACAATAGTACAAAGTCTGAACATTTAGAAAGGTGCTGTGCCAGGCAGCTATTTTACAGAAACCTGAACCATTTCACCTGTAGTAATGCGCATCCCGGCGGTGTGGGCTGGGCACTTATTTTTCGGTCCACTCCAACATGCAAAAACTGCATCATGTGCATTCCCATTTTCCGAGTTTTGAGCTCTGTAGTACAGGCTAACAAATTGTCGATGACTTATTCTCGTCTGATTGTTGCACAGCGCGTGTAAATAAATTACCACTGCACCTAATAAACACTGACATGCACGTGCAACATCGCCGATCATAAACGGACACACTGATGTCCGTCCGGACATCGGCGCACTCATCACAGCACTCTTCGTAGTCTCACACAGCACTCTAGTAGGACGTAATCCGTAATCGCAGCATCTCACGGTAAGCACAAACCACACCTCCAGTTGTACAACAAACACGAATGACGCGATGCTTGGGCTAGAGACACGCCGGCGGTGCCCAGCTTTTTCAGCGCCGCTTGTACTACGTAGAACTTGCAGCACCAAACCTCAATGCGAGCAGAAAGCGATGCGTTACGTGACGCATCTCATCACAGATGGAAGTGAGGAAACTTTGAAGAATCAAAACTACATAATTACATAACGACCGTCGTAGACGTTAATCCACATAATAACGAGGACCAAATGAGCGGGCGTGCGGGCCGCGGGCTGGCCGTCAACATGCCGCGGTCCAACTCACGTAAACCTATCATCATGCCATCACGTAGTATATCACCCATTCTAGGCACTATTCTTGCCACTGTACTATTCTTTGTAATTTCACATTTCACGCATGCAGTATGTAGTACACACTTCTTGCACCTCGCACGTACACCTCATACCAACTTCGATTTGGCTACATATGGCTACCATGTTGTTGCTACAACCACATCTGGGGATCTCGGACATGTCTCGGATCCGTCCGGCTTTCCCGACGGATCCCAAGGCCCATATCGGAGAAAAATGCGTTGGGTCCGTCGGAAGAACCCTACCGATCGAGTCCGTCCGCCGTACCTCTGAAAAATATTTCCCGGATCCGTCGGACGGATCCCGAAGAAAAACGCACCGGGTCCGTCGGACGTACCTTTAAGACCATTGATCGGGTCCGTCCGACGTACCTTTAGCCACAGCCATTATTGAATGTTTCGAAGAAGCCTTCAGAGCGCACGTTGCGTGAGAGAGTGTGGCCTTAAGCTTGCGTGCATCACGTCGTTGCTGCACCAGTTCATCTATTGTTTAGTTGTGCGTTTTCATGGAGCGCCACGACTGGTGTAATGCGAGGGAGGCAGGTGATGACCCTCATTGCCTCTCGATTTATAGCCTCAAGTCGATGACATTGTGCCTTGTCAAATATGCTGAAATTGGGCTTGATAAACAAGGCGCGGTTGCACAACTGCCCTCACCAACTGTCTCGCAACATCTGAGCGAGCGCCGCCCATTTTCGGAGCAATGCGTCTAATTAAACCCAGTGTCTGTAACGCCTGTTTTTTAGCGCCAGACAGCCATATAGTTCCAGTTCCTGACTCATGAATTGTTAAGCCCAATATTTTTACTGTTGGACTTTCCTGAAGTGGGGTTCCGGATAGACGTAGACGAATAGGAGTTGCCGATAGTTTACGGCGGCCCCAGCGGTTGGCGACTGATATGAACGTAGTTTTACTGGCGGAAAGTTCAAGGCCAATGGAAGATGCATATGTGCACGTAATATCTAAAGCTGATTGCAGGGCCGATGATTGAGTAGGTCGTTGTGTGTCCTCCACACCGTGATGTCATCAGCGTATATTAAGAATTTAACATCAGAAATTTCATGTAACCGCCATGCAAGTGAGATAAACGCAATATTAAATAGGCTGTGGCTAAAGGTACGTCGGACGGGCCCGATCGATCGTCTTAAAGGTACGTCCGACGGACCCGGTGCGTTTTTCTTCGGGATACGACGGACGGATCCGGGAAATATTTTTCAGAGGTACGGCGGACGGACCCGATCGGTAGGGTTCTTCCGACGGACCCAACGCATTTTGAGTTGGGATCCGTCGGGAAAGCCGGACGCATGGTAGAAGAACAAATGGTAGCGTAACTCCCATAGAAGCCTGCGTGTCGACTCTGAGCGAGGCTTTAGTCTCCCAGCGCCCCCTGCGAACTGTGAGGCACAACAATCACGTGACGTTGCTTGTGACGTCACAGGGACGTGCTTTTGGCGGGGAATTTGATCGTCTTTTTACTTTTGAACGAAAAACATGCCAACAACGACGGAGGCAGAACGATGCTCGGATAAGGCAGAAAAATGGACACCGTAACTGTTCAGCCAACTTGACTTGACATGGATTTCTACAGTCAAGTTTTACGTTAACTGAAATGTTACGGCATCTTTAACCACCTTATCATAGCATCGTTCTGCCTCCGTCGTCGTTAGCCTAGTCTTTCGTCGCGCGTCATGTAAACGCATTCTGGGGCTTATTTCTTCGGGCACATTTGTGAACAAGGGCCTTCAAGTGAATTCGGCAAGCACATGGATAGAATCACATGGCTTGAGGCATTTCACTAAGGGCATAAATGAGTGAAGCTGTGCTGCATAGAAAGCCAGGCTTTATTAATTCACGATTACTTACATAGACGCTTCACGACAATGAAATCTTTAAGTGTGGGAAAGCGACCACCGCTCATTCACGTTCTTCATGAAATCCTCGTGATAACAAAATATCCTCAGCGTAGGTCTCCTAACGAGACGCGGTGCGATTATAAAAGGGCAAAAAATCTTGCTAACAAACAAAGTACATATCAGTGTCAAAGAACAAAAAAAAAAAAAACAAACGAACGGAATAACTAACGCTAGCGCTAGAACGCCAACCTGTAAGAGCTTAGGTAAGCAATTCAAATTGGGATTACTAGTATTTAGAAGCTAATGCGTCTGAGAAGTCAAAATATCTACGATATAGCTTTGCTCCAATAAATCTCGCCCTGTTCATGATTCCATTATTTTACTCGCGCTTCATTTGCCACTGAGAGGAGTCAATGTGAGGTTACAAATTTACAACTTAAGCATTTAACATGTTCATGAGAAAGATCCCATTGACAATAGGAACATCACTGTAATAACAGCTAAAGCACGTTCAGCGAACGTTGGTGCGGTAATAGGACGCAACAAGCAAAACACGCAGCAAAGGGAGCGGAACGGAAGGTTTTGAGCAATGCGACACGCGTCTTGGGGGCAATAAAATCTCACCTTCACCGCTCAATTAAAACATGCAGCGATACGCCGCTCATGCAGACGTGTATCCGTAAAACAAGCCACCACTTTTGCGACGTGCCTGGGAGGCAGAGCTGAGCCGCCGAGCTGTGACGCAGCATTGTCCCATCGTCCGGAAATGCGCACATGCAGCGGCAATCAGTTTCTCATCGAGCACAGACAGTCTTAGCCTTGCTGTAAAGCTCTACCACAACTAGCATAATAAAATACTGACTGTTTGTTACAGATAACCCACTCTGTACGCAGCGCGCAACGATGAACGTTGAACCGGGGCCGATGACGCACCCATCCCGCGCATAAAAAAAGCTTTGGTCTGAGCCATTTCTGAGCTTTGGGCAACTACGCAGCGGATAATAAGTGGCCGAGAGAGGCCGTTAGAAACAAGTTAAAATATTATTAAAAATGTGACACGTTTTTTTCTTACGCAAGAAACAAAAACTGCATTCATTCCTGAGCGAGAATATTAAGTTTACTTTCTAGTTCTTTGGAGTTCTGGCAGATCTTATTTTCTGTGCGCTAGTAATTTGCCTCACAGTTCGCAGGAGCCCTCATCATCGAGTTGATGCCGCTGGCAGTAGGCAGCTGCACGCGCTTTCTTCCAAGTTGCGCGACCAGTTGTACATTGACCTTGCCGGACGGATCCGAGATCTAGCAACAACATGGTAGCCATATGTAGCCAAATCGAAGTTGGTATATAAAGGAGGCTATGGTATGGTATGAGGTGGGGCGAGACTAAAACCCGCCATGAATAGGGTTTTTTCGGCTAAAACTTTGTCCCTAGATTTCCCCAAACGCATTGAACGCCATGTTTTTACAAAGTACCTAAATGCTGACTATTATGTGCCTAGTTGAGTCTGAATTTGTCCCCAGATTCGTGGCGGGCTGGCGGGCTTTTCGGCTCTTTCCTCGTTGTCGCCGACGGCGTCCAGAGCTTTTGGATTGACGAGCTCTGGACGACGCCGTCTTTGGTTTTGCTGCAGCGGAGGTAGTGCAACGCACCCTTAACATTAAACCATTCAACAGCAAAAGTCGGACGTTCGATTCATGGGTACCGAGCAAATTTGCGATGTCTGCGTCAACGATCTGACATCGGCCGTCGCTTCTCACGTAAGCCATTGCCATTGCTGTTGTTTTTTGACATAGTGCGCTGAGTGCAGCGGTAGGTGGGTGTCGTGTCCATTTTTGTCCGCGAAATCAATGCGAGAGGTGTCATTCAGTAGTGAATTAAGGTAAACAGCAACCTGGTACTTAATTGTTTTTGAGCTTGCAGATATGACAGATCGAAATTAGCGTGCAATTTGTCAATTACTTATATCTCTGTGGCATGGATGCCACCTTCTAGCTTCGGAAAGCAATCTGAAGACGGTGCAAAACTCGTGTGTTTTATCAGAACATGTATCGATATATAAGCAGTATAGCAAAAATGACTTTGGAAGGAATGAAATTGTTTCCAACAAAGCTTTGCGCAAATACATTTTTTTTTTTCTATCAGGAGCTTGCGACAGCGCAACACGACAACGTAGGCACTATACTGTGTCAGCTTGCTGCTTATCTGATTCTAATTTAAGATGATTAGCATTAGCAGCATTTGAATTGTTTTAGTGGTTATTTTATTACATATACAAAAGGAAAGAAAAGATGTTTGCCAGCCCCGGTATCTGATATCTGGAGCACCTGAACAAGGGCGGTGGAATTAAAGGGATAGCGAGGAAGGGGTAGATGAAATCAAAGAGGTGAACGATAGGGAGAAAGGACAGGGTAGGTAAAAATAAAAAATATATTGTATATAAAATATAAAAATATATCACAATATATATACACTATGAGACAATATACAGTAGTTCGCTTGAGGCCCAGAGTAACGAATGCAGCGAGCTGCCAAAATGCGGCCAGGAAGGTAGCTTGCTTAACTTCCTTCAGGTCACTTGCAGCAGCCTTGTTACTGTATACGTGTTAGTAGACTATAAACTTGGGCTGATATCTCATATGCAATGCTGCTTGGTAGAGCACTCACTTCATTTCAATGTTTACATGTGTCTATGCCATTTTTTGTTTTTACTTTCAGCAGTCTTGGAGACGCAGCCGCTCGTTTATTTTGGACAACTTTTGCATCCTTGGCTCCCTACATGTACAGTACATGTACCAAGGTATATATATGTGCATTATATTCAGTATTTTCATTTTATTTTTCAGTGCATGAGTATCGTTTCTGCTATGGATAGCAATTTGTTAAGTGACTGAAAAACATTTATAGCAACAATTAAAACATATGAGTGTCAATCTGTGAGGCCACATTGTTGCCATTGTCGTTGGTATCGTCTGGACATGCCACACCCTATACCCAATGAATATAGTCATTCCACCAAACTGAAATTGAATCTGGGTTGCAATACACACTTATACGCTATAATACCCCAGCACTCAACCCAACACTACGTCTCGTAACTGCCACACTTGTTGGCTGCTTACTGCACCGAGCTACTCCAGCGCTTACTGTTAGCATTACACACCCATATATTTTTATTTATTTATTTATTTATTTCAAATACCCTAAGGGCCTTTGCGGGCATTACATAGGGGGGGATTCATCACATAAACACAAATAATTTACATTACAGGCAAAGAAAAAGCTGTAAGCAGAAATAGGTGCACAAAACACCATGAACAATTTATCCAGTGACATCTAGATGCTAGAATCTAAGAAAGAAGACATTTAGAATGGGAGCAGTTAGGGATAAGAGTAGATGGAGAATACCTCAGTAATCTGCGATTTGCTGATGACATTGCCTTGCTAAGTAACTCAGGGGATGAATTGCAAAGAATGATGACCTGGACAGAAAAAGTAAAAAAGTAGGCTTGAAAATCAATATGCAGAAGACTAAGGTAATGTTTAGTAGCCTAGGGAAGGAAAAACAGTTTACATTAGGTAGCGAAGCACTGGAAGTAGTAGGCGAATATATCTATCTAGAACAGGTAGTAACAGCAGATCCGGACCATGGAAGGGAAATAACAAGGAGAATAAGACTGGGATGGAGCACATTTGGCAAGTACTCCCAGATTATGACTAGCAGTTTATCGGTATCGCTCAAGAGGAAAGCATACAACAGTTACATCTTACCTGTACTTACCTATGGGACTGAAACGTGGAAGCTAACAAAGAGGGTTCTACTAAAGTTGACAACGCAGAGGGCTATGGAAAGAAAAATGGTAGGGATAACGTTAAGAGATAGGAAGCGTGCAGAGTGGGTCAGAGAAATAACTCAAGTCACTGACATTCTAATGGAAATCAAGAAGAAGATATGGTCATGGGCAGGACATGTAGCGCGAGGAAAGGATAAGTGATGGTCACTTAGGGCAACAAACTGGATTCCAAGGGGAGGAAAGCGTAGCAGGGGGCGGCAGAAAATTAGGTGGGTGGATGAGATTAAGAAGTTTACAGGGGTCAAGTGGATGCAGCTCGCACAGGACCTGGTTAATTGGAGGAATATGGGATAGGTTTTCGCCCTACAGTGGGTGTAGTCAGGCTGAGGATGATGATGACGATCTAGATGCTTAAATTAGCATTACCTCATGGTATAGACATCCGCTCACTTGTCCTTGTTGTCATCCATGGCTTGGGCTTACAACCTCCGACTGCTTACTCCTTCACACCCTCGTAGGATAGTCGTGCATGGCGTGTGAGTGCCGTAGATATAAACCAGTATCCTTCAATGCTCTAACCTCACCCAGTATTATTGAGCACTAGACTGGCTTCAGCATTTTGCGCTGCCCTAGCTTAAGCATCTGTTGCGAAATTAAATATTAGCAGCCACATTCTCCTGATGTTATTCTTGCTTTAAATGGACATCAGTATGCAGAACAACAGAATGGTGATGGGAAATCGTATTTCCACAGATACAACACAAATGGAGTTTTAGGCCTCGGGAATGCTTTAGATAAATATTTAACTTGATCTCAAACAGTTCAGGCCTGCCATAGTCAAGCCCCCACTTCGCTAAAAAAAAAGAAAACAAAACAAACAGCAACAGCACGCTAAAATGCAAATGCATATGGATACATTGACGTCATTTGAGAGGCTACACATTTCACATTCATGCGACGTAATCGTGCGCAGCCACTGTCACTTCCTTGATACTGTCCAGACCTGTACCTGCTCATTGTGCCTTACATTCCCTATTCTTGTGAACTGTTTCAAGGAGACCTTGTCAGCGGCTTGTGTTACCTTCCCACGCTTACAGCCACTTTTGCCCTTGCATGCAACATGCTTGATTCCATGATCTTGAAAAGGCTATAACAAGTTCCTGCATTCACATGGAAGCAAATTTGTAAATATGTTGTAAGGCACCTGTTATGTCTGGGCAAGTTCTGTTATGTCTTTTTTTTTTGTCCTACTGTTATATGTGCTTGGTTTTTCCATAACCACTTCTCTTGATGTCATACGACTCGAGATGCTTGGGGCATTAAACCCCATAAACCAGTTACCAACCAACCGTCTCTTGGCACTAGCCTGATTTCTATTATTCCACAGTTTTTCAGTGGCAAGAAAGCATGCTGTCATCAGTCTCTCCTTCCTCCATCCTTTTGATCGCTATGTGGTTATTTCTTTCCCTGTATCATATAAGGGGGACACTCTCCTATGTATAGATAAATCAGCAACCGTGCGGTGCCCGCTTATTGCAACATTCTTAACAAAACATATTCACTGCAGCTTAAATGTGGTGCTGTCATTATATCATAAGCAGAACAGTCCTCTCGGCACCCCTGCTCCTGACCTGGAGCTCCGGATTCTACACGGCCTACCCCGACGTGAAGCAACTTTGCTGTGCTGCCTGTGGGTTGGTGTAGCATTCACAAATTCTCATTCGTTTGTGATAGATATGGCTAATAGCCCTGCATGTGCAACCTGTGGGTCTGACGAGACTATAGGCCACATTCTTTGCGAGTGGACCACATACAATGCGGAAAAACAGTTTCTCTGCCCTGCACTAGAGTGTCTATATGGACACCCGCTGACAGAAATCAAGATTATATGCCATTGGCTGCGGCGATCGTCTGCGGTAAAGACCTCCCAGGCACTGCTCTGCTTCATGAAAACCACGGGCCTGATCGGTAGACTGTGATTTGGCTGCGATGCGACGTGATATGGCTGTGATGTGACAGTACTGACTTCATATTTCTGTAACTTTCTTTTACACATCACTTTTATATCCACTTACCCCCTTCCCCCAGTGCAGAGTAGCAAATCGGTTTCTTCTTCGGTTAACCTCCCTGCCTTTCCTCCTCTTTCAACACCCCTGCCTATAGTTACACTCAGAACTTGCCTGTGCAATGAACCTAAACCTGAAGTTGCAAACCAAGATGAGGTGAAAAGCAACATAAAGTACTGTAGTTCATGGTCAGGACTTTTATAGAGACTCCAATTATAGTTTGATTCAACGGCAAGTATCCGAAGGCTGTTTGCTATGCAGCACGCACGGTGTGGATGTTCTTGATTGCATACAGCTTCCAAATTTATTAAACTGTCACCACAGAGAAACGAAAGAATGCGTCATTCCAAGCATTTAGTCGAGTATCGAGCACACTGTGATATGTTCATGTTCTCCTTCTTTCCCCTGGCGGTCCGCGAATGGAATGGTTTAGCCGATGAAGTGGTTAATTGCTCATCACTAGATGGGTTCAGTTCACGGCTGGCAATTGTTCCTTGAGTACCCTATATATGTGTAGCCTGACCTCTGTACAAATATAGTGAAACATGTGTCTTCAGTGTGATTGTATTGTACCATATCCTTCTTTTCCATTTCTTGTTCCACACTGCCATATAGAATTATATAAAAATTAGACAAGTGTGGATTGCCAGTATTCCTGTCATTTGCTGTTTCTATATTATGCCCCAAACCTGCAACAGCCTCCAAAAGGAGGCTAGCAGTATGTATGAAATAAAATAAACCAGTTTAGAAAGCTTGTGCCTTTCCTTGCTTTTTGGACGGAACACAAGTTCTCGGGCCATACAGGATCTGCAACTGCTATGGAGGGTCGCACAGACAAGCTAGGCGCTGCCCGATCAGTTCATGTTTCATTGTCAGTATATTTTATGTATATACTAAGGGATACCCCCCCCCCCCCCCCCCCCCTTTTTTTTTTCTCTCTCACTGTGGCCAAGGCCAGACAGGAAAGGAAAGAGGACAGGCCATGGTACTCTTGCCTTGTGGAAGGCGAGGGGACGGGTGAAAGGGATAAATTGAAGAGAAAGTGTAAGGTCACTAGGGGTGAGTTGGCTCCTTTTCCAAGGCTAGGGAACATTGGCCTATCTTGCCTTTTCTGCCTAGCCTTGGCCACACTGCCATAAGTTGTCTCCGAGTGTAATTGAAATCGAAAATGACTATTAGTGGGATTTGTTTTTATGCTATGTAAGGCGTAAATTTTTTTTCGTAGCCAAACTGAATCTCCCTTTCATGCCTGGCGTCTGCCTATAAACTCGTCGAATTTGCGCCTAATTTAAGCGAAAAACGCCATCCTTCTGCGCAAATTAAAATTTCAAAATTCGCGGCCATTATCATCATTATCGTTTTTGTAGCGTCTCGCGCCATCTGTTGTGTATGTACACCAAAAAGAGAAAAAGACCAAAACATTCAAGATGGCTGCCTCCATGTTTTGCGCTGAGACGCATAAGTGACCGTCTTTTTTGAAGATATCTTGTCCTGAATGTTTACCCATAACAAAGTTTCACGGTCCTCGCTAATAAATAACACGTCCCGCATCCAAGGTGCTGCTTTTTCTTGCAGGTAAGGACATAAGACGTCAAAGGGCCGCCGCACGACCTCGCGACGGCGCGATTGTTCCCGCTATACGAGATGTTGCGTTTTGTTGCGCCGGTTGTTTTGTGCTTTATGAAAGTTATATCTTTGTGCTTAGGTTCAGAAGTGTGCACCTAAGTGCCAAGAAATGGGTGACGCCGGGACTAAGGAGGTTGAATCAGGACAAAAAATGTAGGCTTTTCTCTGGCTGTCCAAACTCTATTCTGATCTGCTTACCGCTGTTTTTGCCCGAATTCCATCGCTTTTAATATAATTTATTAACCTTTTTTCCTCGCCCAGCACATTGATGAGCACTGCGGCTACGTAGGGCCCATCGCGCGGTATTAGAGGGAACTGCTCTTGATGGCATAGAATGCCACCACGGTAGGGAAGATTTCTCCTTTGGCTACTACTCTTGTCTGCACCCCTCGCTCTGTTGATGACATTCGAAACGGCACCGCATGTTCATTTACCTTATGGAATGAAAAACGCAAGCGGTTTAACTACTACCGAGGCACTTTTTTGTGCGACTTTTATGCTTCTGAGTGTTCTTTGCTAGAAGCTCTCCGGCACCGATGCTTGCTGCTTGTGCTAGTGGAACGGTAGTAGTAGTGGCGTTCACGGTTTACATTGCTTGAAAGCAGTTTGTCTAGTGAACACTTCGCAGACTTGCAGCTTGTGTCAGCAATACGGCTATTTAATGCAGCAAAATAGAAAAATATTAATGCCATTGTCATGAGGCGAGCCCAAGCTTTTAAGAATGGAATTATGTAGTGGTTGCATAGCATTTGACCCAACAGTCAGACAGATGACTCCACAGGCTGAGAATATTTAGTCAGCCATTTCCTTTCCTGTCCTGTGTACGTACCCTCTCTCTATTTTGTAATGTTGGTAATTTCCTACACCTAGAATAAAGCAGCTTGTGCTCTGCCCTGTGAACCATTTAACATCTCCTATTCTAGACCTGCTCAGCACGAGTGCCAATGCTTTTTCTGGATAGTGCACCAATCAGGCCAGTAGAAGACTTTACTGCCAAATAGTGTCATAAGCTTGAGCTTATTGAAGGCACTGTGCAGCTGAAAAAAGCCATTTAGCAATCGCCATTCCTTGCAACTTTCAGGCTCCAGGGTGTTTCCGAAATGCAAATTTATTGAAGAACCCTGGCTAGTTTTGTTCAAGCTTGGTTGCGGGCTAGAGTGCATTAGCCAGCTGGCAAATTTGCACAATGCTAACAAATTAGGAACAGCCCAACAGCTTGAGTAAGCTTGAAGCATGCAATAAAAATGGATTCCTCACAGTTAAGCAAGGTGCGAAACTTTTGATTATCGGTTTTCAGATGGGCATCTTATGCACAACAGCTGTACAGGAAACATGGATTTCATGTTTGGCGAAAGAAATTTTGGCTTTGTACACATCTTTGAATGAAGCTGAGCATTGGGCTTTTCAAAATGCATCATTTCATTTTCTGCATGTGCAGCTTTGTGGCCAAGCTTTACCTTAGCTTTGTCACTGCAGCCTCCTTGCACACAGCGCAGGTTGTGCACAAATGTTGCTTGTTTGCAAGGCAAAATCTTGCAGAAAATGTTTCTGCACCTGAACCTATGCCTACAGGTACACCAGCTGGGAAAACTTTTCATGCCATGGATCTGTTTTCAGCCATGTTCACTTGTACCCTGCTGCGGTGGCTCAGTGATAAGAGAGCTTGATTGCTGATCCCAAGGATACAGGTTTACTCTCAGCTGCGGTGGCAGCTGATGGAGGCGAAATGCAAGGCGGCTTTGTACTTTGCGATGTCAGTGCACATAAAAAACCCAGGTGGTCAGAATTTTCTAGAGCTGTCCACTACAGCATCCCTCATAGCCAATAGACATTAAACCCCATAAACCGAACAGAACACTTGTCAACTGTAAACTTCCATGAGGAGAAAACAATCTATGCAGCTCAAAAGCAGGCCCTGTGGCTGCAGACAGTTCACCAAAATATACATGCGAAATTAATTGCAAAATAAAGTACAATCCCTTTGTGCACGTTACATAAGGCATTGCAATCCAAGGCAAGCACAGATGGTGGAGGTAGGTGCAGCGTATGTCTAGTTATCAACAGGCAGTATTTCTGTGCATATCAGCAAAGTATATGGGGTTTTATTTCCAGGCTGTAGGAGGGCCACAATTTTAGCCTCTTGGGAACCTTTATTGTGCACTACTAATACTGCTGCATATCATACGGGCATCTTCGCATATTGCCTCTATTGAAGCAGCATCACTTTTCTATGTAAAAGTGAATATTCTAGTGTCTCATTGCAGGTCTGCAATAATCATTGTAAAAATGTTGAGAATCTTTCAGACGACTGTGTACAAACTTGACTAACTACACATAACTTTCCGCATCCACAAAACCATATGCTGGCTTAGTCCTTTATCTCAGAGCTTCATTTGTCATTGGCAATTGTGCCAGTATTGCCAGTGACAAGTGGCACTTGTCCAACCTGCTCTTACATTGCTTGCACTGCCAATGAAAAAGGAATAGATCTGGTAAATACATTGATTGCATTTTCAACTCTACAGAGCCATAGTTATCCATGGAAAAAAAATGCACATTTCAGTCTAGCACATATTTTTGGCATGACAAAAGTCATTTTATGATAGTGCCACACACAAAAAGTGCCGGTGGCGGTGATGCCTAAAAAAAAAAAAAAAAAGAGCTCTTTCGTAAAGTAGTTCAGACAGCAGCTTCGCTGACAATCTAGAATTTGTACCTGACAGTTACTCTGACCCCGTTTGCGATGTGCATACACTGGTAAAAACAAAACAAAGATGGCGAAGTGACAGCATGCTTTACTAATGAAGGAAACTTTTTAGAATTAGAATGGTATGAAAAACATTACAACTAAACCTGGCGATGTTAGTATGTTTTTCGGGAGTTAATTTGGCAGTTACAGGGTTAACGTGCAGCTAACTCCATATATTGCATCAATTAAATGCTGTGTATCTTGGGGACCATCATTAACAATGTCATGCATGTGAGCCATCACATGCTTGAGTTCATTAAACATACAAAATATGTAGGCACCTTTTATTCAGACAGCATTTGTATACAAAATCAAAAGCACCATGGCAATGTCAGAAGCAATGTCAGAAGCAGCTTAGGCATATAAGCACAGCCTATTTTGAACATGACGTGGAACAGGTTCCTTAGCCCTCATATTTTTCAGAGTCGGCTAACAAACAGATGTGCATTTGCAAAAACCTGCATGGTATGCAGATGAGCCATTCCTGCCACTAACAAAATGAGCCACTTCACAGATTTCCATATGGTCCTTCCAGGTTTTGAACTCTGCAAAAAGAAAGATTTTCCAAGTTGTCAAAAGTGAGTCTCAAAAAAAGACAGCTAGAAACAGAACTCTTGTAGACTGGAAAATACAAAATACAAAAAAAAAAGTACAGGTATTGCCAACACCAGCGGATTGCACAAGTAAACTGCGTATGTTGACATCAATTTTTGGAAGCAGATTTCAGAGGCTAGGCTACACTGCCATGCAGTCAGCCATAACTACTGCTGGATGAATGTCAACATATCCAAAATGAGCTAGATAACTTTTCCTTTGTTGTCCTTTGTGTGCCTTCATAGAGGCTCTGACTAGGCTCAAACATGGCAAATAGACTTGTCCTCCGCACTCATTGGTTCTTTACAAAGCCTGTCACTGGAAAGGCCTAAAGCTTTTCCTATTGGTTCATTGACTTGAACATCTTCGGTGTAACTCCGCCTGGTTGGGTACTTGAAACAAAAGTTTAAGAAACACCATCACCAACCAAATTTTTTATTAGAACCCGACATTTCGGGACCAACTTGGTCCCTTCCTCAGGGGCGACTGAAGTTTGAGGCCCGCAGTAGCAGGCACACGTGGCGAAGTCCAATTGTGTAGCAGAGCCAGGGTAGCGTCCCCGGATTCCTGTTCACTGCTGCAGCTGTCAGCCGGATGAACCGAAAAAAGACGTGACGTCTTTTGAAAGAATTCGTCTCCACATCAAGTATGTTCACCTCGTCAAAGGTGATTTTGTGGTCGGCACATTCGCAGTGCTCGGCGAGGGGGGTTGCTTTTCGAGTTCAATAGACCCCTTTCATAAATGTTAAGTCGGCTTCACCTCTATGCTGCATTCCCCACTAATGGCAGAACTGCAATGTATTGAAACATTGTATTATGGCCATAATTCATATGATTTATGCATCAGAACATATTCGCATAACTGCCCTATTACCACTAAATGCATCTGTGTAGAAGCAATACGCGATTTCAGGTCTTATATCGCCGTTTTTCTGGCAGCCAGTGACGCCATGTTTGGGGAAAGAAGCAGCGTGGGAAAGCCTACTTAACGATTTTTGCAAGGGGTCCATTGCCGAGCGTCATTTTTGTGCTGCAATATGCGCCGACAGATTTTTTGTTTCGCCGATATACGAGGCAGAGCACTCGGAGCACGAGATTTTATAAATAACGCCTGGTTATTTTTCTTTGGGAATACGGTCTTTTGGTAGCGGCAGAAAACGGCAGACTGTTGAGGTAGGTTTGTGCGACACACAGACGTGTTTCCGCAGGATGCGTGCAAGCGCATCACTGGTGCCCGCCACGTATGGGAGGACAATGCGAGGGCGCTTCGTCGTTTCCGTGCTGACCGACCCTCTTGTCCTGCTAGCTCGACGACGGGAAGCACATTGGAATAAAGGCGCGTGTATAGCCATTCTTCTTCAGATCGGCCAAGCATAGGCCGCTGCCTGCTACTGCGGGCCTCGAACTTTAGTCGTCCCTGAGGAAGGGACCGAGTTGGTCGCGAAATGTTGGGTTCTAATAAATAATTTGGTTGGTGATAGTGTTTCTTAAACTAGTGGTTCATCACACCGATTAACAAGCTACAAGAGCCTACATATGCTCTTTGCAACCTTGTGTTCTTATTCCATCATTTACTATCAGCCAAAAAGAACTCAGTACTCTGTTTGACAGCATTATCTGCACACTGGATTCACTTTTATTTCGTTGCAACAAGGTGCCAATCACGACAAAGGCACTGGTCATCGAACAACAGAATGCCCAGTGCTCAGTTTAAAGGCAGCAAGGAAACAGAGGTAAACCTGCCAAGTACAATGATCAAGAACAATGCAGAAGCAGTGATGTGTTGTGGCAATTATTCGAGGTAAATCTCTGTGCATCATCATTGTACAACAAAAAGAGTAAAAGCTGCGTCCAGGTAGCGTAAAGCGTGAATAAAAAAAAAAAAAAAAAAGCTTTGCAGTATGACTTCCCTCTCAAAGAAGCAATGGCCCAATGCTCTACATTGAATAGAAAGGTAGGCAAAAATAAACATCAAGCAAAATATAAACAGTGTCTATCAGTTATAATAGGGCTATAGGCACACAACATACAATTTCTGGACATGTATCATCCCTGGGGTGCTGTCAGCAGCATTTGGGGACAATTCCATAGCCCATTTCATCTAGATGAGTGAACTTGATTTGCGGAAACAGCAGCATAAAATTTATGGCTTTCATTAAATCCACGATGGTGATTCAGCATCCAAACCTAGAGTCGGTCTGCTGGCTTGTAATCTTCATTGTCATTGTAGGTTACGTTAGGCATTGGTGCCTTGCTGGCTTTTTATGCGCAGCTGGGCGAGTCGTCGGGCTACTTCTGCACGCTGAAGGTAGGCAGTGACACTGAGGCTGTCCTTTTCCGTTACATGTGGCATCAGCATGACATCGAGCGCTGTATTAAGGCGAAAGCCTTTAAAGGGAAACTGCACTGGTTGTAGATTTTGATGAGTTTCAAGGAATCAAATGATTACAGCTTCCAGGTTAAACATGCAAGATATCTTCGCGCTAGCGTTTCAAACAATGGCGCAAATAGCGATTTAAACCGCTTCAGCTATCGAGCTTCTCCTCACCACACAGCGACGTGTGGGGGGAACATAATGACATCATTGACGGCACCGGTATGTTTCCCGTGTAGAATGGCTTGGTTGAAAGAAGTAAAAACAAGGCTACCAAAATTGAAGGCCCAGAAACATTGTTTGATGGCATCAAAAAAAGGACCGCATGATGTGGGCGAAGGTACCGAAAAGAAAAAAATATTACCGTCCTTGATGTCATCATAGAGCTTCTACGCAGTCCTTCAGTGCTGTGAGGAGAAGCTCGAATTGTAATCGTTGATTACTTCATCAGTTTTAAAGATAGCACACAAACACAAAGCATTACCGACAGCTTATGGAGAGTCAAATTCCTGAATGTCGCAGAATTCTCGAAAAGTGAGGCAGCTGCGCTTTAATGGCTCATACTGTCGGCGTTCGTTCGGTCACAATATAGCTTTCAATCAAATTACATCACCTGAAACCGAAACTAATGTCATCGGAAAAATAAAAATCCTGCATCCCTCGCATCGCCAGCCTAAGCTTTAACCAACTGCGCCACGCCCGGGATCGTGAACTGCACATAAATCTTGTCTACAGTGGTTTGGTTTGGTTTGCGGGATTTAACATCCCAAACCGACTCAGGCTATGATAGATGCCGTAGTGGAGGACTCCGGAAATTTTGACCACCTGGGGTTCTTTCGCATCGCATAGAACACAGGCGGCCTTGCTTTCGTCTCCATCGAAAAGCGGCCGCCGAAGCCCGGTTACGATCCCGCATTCTTGGGAACAGTAGTCGAGCGCCGTAACCACTGCCTTGTCTATCGTGAGGATGAGTTAAAACACACATCAAAATTCTCCTTGTCTGCATGATGCTGATGCGGCCACTCCCCTTTGTAGCGAGGGATCACAGAGTTCTTCATTAGGCCAATAAATAAAGGAGTAGAAAAAGAACAAAAACTATACCAACTGCTGTGCATTGGTCAAAAGTCCAGAAAAAAGAAATGAGGAAGGAAAAGAAGGTTTACCCCACCAGTCAAGGCGGAGAGTTTTTTGTATTATGTGGTCTTTTGTCGGCTTCTCTCTCAACGACGCTGAGTGGATTCAAATCTGGACAACTAGGAGGCCACAAGTTGGGAGTGATGTGGTTATTGGAAGTTGTTGGCCAGCCACTCGTGGGTGACGCGGGCGGTGTGGGCGAGAGCCGTATGTTGCTAAAAGACACAAGGTTTTCCTTTCTTTCGAAACAGTATCGGTCCAGAGCTTCACAACGGTGGCAAGCACCTCTGCGTACTCGGCAGTATTAATGCGGAGTCCTTCTGCAAAACAGTGTGGCAGCATGACATCGCCCTTGTTGCTGACGGCTGCTGACACCATCACACACAAATTTTGTGTGCAATGCTGTCGGCACCTCATTAGCGCTTCCGTAAAGCCATCTTTCATTATGGCAATTAGCTTTTTGGTCTTGATCGAAGTTCTTTTCATCTGAAAGAAAAAAAAAAAGAGCATTCCAGGCTCTTCAGCTTGCCTAGCAAGCGCTTGGACCAGAGCAGACAATTCTCCCGAGCTTTACCACAAAAGAATTGCGCCCTCCTCATGACACAGAAATGGTACCGCACGTCCTCGTGCACAGCAAGCCTGACAGCTGACTCTGCGACATCGAGCTCCTTTGCAATGGCCCGCATTGACTTCTCTGGGTTGTCACTCACGATGACTTGCAGCCTCTGAAGAAAATCAGGTGTTCTGACGACGTCTGACCGCTGATTGTGTTTTTTCCTTTTCGCCACAGATGCCACGTCACCGTCACAGCACATCAGTTCTGTTCGCCCCTTGTTAACAAAAGACCTCGCTACATTCAGAAAGTTGGCAATTTCCAAGTCGCTATGGCGCGCGGCCAGTGCGACGAGGACTGCATGGCGTTTCATTTCCTGCGTCAACTTGTACGCTTCCATTATTCAACAAACTGCGCAGTATAAATGATAAGGGGTCAACCAACAAGAAGCCGCATGCCTAGATACATATGCTGAGCCTGCTGGTGTCTATGGCGATAAGGAGTAGTAACGTCAAATACCTCATGCACCAGTGAGCTACGAGACTGCTATAACTGTGCCTAGTGACGGGCAATCGAAGTAGCTTCAACAACCTCGAGCCTTCCCTCGTGAAGTAAGTGGTCAAATTCATCATTCACAAAGAACACGCAGTGAGCAAAAAAAAAAAAAAAGAAATTACAGGCTCTCAATTTGTGTTTGAAGTTTTCAGGTGCAATCAAATCTATTCGCTGCAACCCATCATGCTTCGAAAACCTTAATGAAAAGCATGGGTAAAAAGTTGTTCAGAGTGCAATATGAAAGACCTGCAGTAGACCTGCAAGTAGTGCTAAAGGAACACTGAAAGAAAAAGTAGGCTTGCAGCGATGGTATACTGGCTCCTAATCACAAAAACACCACTTTCACTGAAAACAAAACTCTTATAAGGTAGAAAAAAGAGAACAGAAATGCAGGCATTGCAGAAATACAGAAATCGCAAATGCATGCACAATGACATGCAAGGGATCCCGGAGGCTGCCTAACATGTATTATGGTTGCATGTTTGAATTGTTAACTTTTGTTCCAAAAATGGCAAAAAGACAGGCTAAATATTGGAAGCCAAAAATAAATTTGCGCTTGGCAGTGCCACAGGCAGTCAGTTTCGTTTTGGTATGTTTTGGTTCTTTGAAGTCACAGCTATGCATTTGGCATCACCACATGGTTTCATTTTTGATATACATGCTTTGGTTTACAAGTGCGGAGCAGCAGAGTTTTCCTCTGATGAAGTTCATGCCTCAGTAAGCGCTTCTCTATTGAAAAATCTGGTATGAAATGCACACAGGATTAAGTTATAACTTACTGGGCAGAATAAACCCCCACAGACCCGAGTGGAGCTGGGAAAGAAAAGAAAGGCTGGAAAAAGTAAGATTTAAAATGGTATGGATGCTTATAAAAAACACCTCGAAAGGGATTTAATCCTAAGTCCTTTGGAGCTTTAACTGAATGTCTTAGCCATTGCGCCACACGAACAGCTGAGACCTCTCGCATTACATTACTTGTGTAGTGCACTTGCATTTTTTACATATTTTTCACTCACCCCTAAACAATTGCATCCCAAGTGTGCTGAATGCTTTTGCTGGCTGTTAATAGTGTCACCGATGTCTCATATCTATGATAAGCATAGGATTTTGCCAAAATATCTCTATTTCTCTATTGTCTGCTGTCCCAGCGTGCATGCACAGACCTTACTGGCACATCAGTTTGCCATCTGCAGGGCAGCGACGCTAGAGTACACCACATAAGGTGTAGACACCCAAGGAAGCATTGAACGAAAGGGAGCTCAGTTGGTTCATATTAAGAAATACAATAGTGAAGGAAACGAAATAAATTGAACAAAACAGGCCCTGTGTACCCCTTTTTTATTTTAACTTTCTGCCACAATGCATTGTTCACCCCTTGCTGCTATTCAAAAAAGACCATCTGTAGCAGTCTTTACTCGTCACTCGTGATGGTAGCTCGGCAATGTCAGTGGCCGCATCCATAGCTTCGCTAGCTACAAACTTTGCCGCCACGTCAGCGCTCGTACATTCTATCCTGTTAGTCAAGTGACCGCAACTCTAAAAAGCACCGCATGCTCTGTGGGTGCCAAGGTCAAGATTCACTGCGAGAACTTTGCAGTCAAGCTCAGGATCTATGCCTGGTGCAAACAAATAGACGGCTTTGGCGAACTGTAGCTTTAATTTCAGCTGCTGCTAGATTGCACTGCTCGCTATGCATCAAGAATCACGGAGTCTATGTTTACACCATCGTTTGCGTCATTTTCGCAAGTCTAAATCCCTTGGAAGGAAAGCAGACCTCTTCAACTTCAAATCGAAATATCTCAGCAATAAATGTGTCTTGCTGCAGGACAAGCGACAAAAAAGTCACGAAACACTGCACTATTAGATTCTAGCAACAAAAAATATTGTGATGGGTCCCATACTGCAGAAAATCTGGCATGCATGAAAAATTAGGGCATGTATCTGGCAAGTGGCAGGAAGGTGACGCAGCACTGCAATGACTGTCCGTCAGGTTGCGTGACATCACAAGGCCACATGACATGACCAAGTCAGCAGGTGCTGCCACACAGGGTGCTTTTTGTGGTATCAAGTTAAAAAGGAAAACAAAGAGAACATCGCTTGGAGCAATTACGCGCCACTATTTGTTTCTTGCAGGTGTATCCGTGAAAAAGGTTTGTGCATGCAGGGCTACCTGGAATCACTTGAGGCAAATCCTTGAAGCCTTTGTTATGAAATATTAAAAATTGTAGAGGTTCAGCTCTCTTTGAACCAAGTCAAGAGCATTAGCCATCGGCCGGTGCCGCATTTGTAGCTGCCGCTTCAGTCTTGGCTTGATTCCGCATTTGGTAAGCTTCTTGGCAATAGGCTAGTCTGGCTTCTCGTTCGATGTCTTGGCAACCTGTCTGGCATGGTTGCAGTCTGTCTGGCACAAGTGGATTCCTCTACACCACACTGCCTCCTTTTGTCATGCCGCCTGGTGAATTCGCCCAACACTATGCTCGCGGTCTCGACTGCACTTACCCAGAAATGTTTTAAAGCAACGAACAGAATATGGGTGCACAAAACACAGACAACAGAACATGTTGCTGCCGCTGCAAATGAATGAACGAAATAGCTATTAGAAATGACAGCAGTGCCTACTCTGCTGGCAGAAATCTTGAGCAAAAAGTTCTCATCAATTGGCCCTAATTGGCTATACAAGGCCATGCGACATTTTCCCATGAAAAAAGCAGTGACTAAAATTTTTCATGCTTTCACAATCATCACTTAGCAAATAATGACCTGCTTTTGTTTCGCACTACATGCGCCATAGTGTCAGCAAATAAATTGCAATGCTGTTTGTACAGCAAGCGACTGCAGGCAAGGGACACATCTGGGTGATATTTTTGAGGTAGTCGTGTAAGCCAGATATCGCCCAAGTTTCTAGGGCAAAAAAATTATGGCATGTAATTTCTCCCTAACAAAGATTACCAAAGTACTGCCTGCTGAGAACTTATTCTCGGCAAATAATTTCAACAGTGTATGGAGCAGAGCATGAATTCGGGCAGCCCGAAAACCTGGGCCGGGCTGGAAAATTGCCATTTTTATTGGTCTGGACCTGGCTCGGGCTTGACATACAGGCCTGGGCTTGCAGCTTGCAGTGGCGGAACCAGGCCAGGCTGGGTAAAGCTGTGTATGGCTTCTTTTGGAGATGGAATTCGAGCACTAAAATCATTCCAGTGGTTTATGAATGAACCACTACTAGTACATATGTTGACAGAGAATGAGAGAAAGCTCATTTGTAAACAGAGTTTAATCAGTGCCACTCGGTACTTTGTCCAAGTAATTTAGTACGAACATGCCGGGCTACATTCAATGACACAAGTGAAAAAAGTTAAAAAGGAAAGGCTCAAAACTCGATAGCGAACTGTACTACAATGGAGGTGTTATGAAGTGCTGTAACCTGTCATGCATGACACAGCCCGTTTGCATAAGCACGTGCCTACTGAAGTACTCAACGCCATCAGCTTAGGATTTCTCAGCAATCAGTGATCAAGAGGGTAGCTTCTAACCTTTGTGTTACTGCTAACGGCTGGACATTTGAAGCCTCATAACAGCCCATGGACAAGGACCTTCAACTGACTGCTCGGCAGGCAGCCATCTGTTTATAAAAATTCTGACTGTCTGCTTTGCCCCCCCCCCCCTCCCCCCCCCCCTCCAAAAAATGTCTCTACGCTACAATAAATGCTGTAGGATAAGAGCTTATTGCTTTAGGAATCTTTACATATCCAATAACATATACATGCACAATGAACAGACACTACCGCTTTTCGTCTCCACAGAGATGTGGCAATGTGGCTGTGATTTCTTCAATGAATATGTAAATTTTGGTTTTTTCTGCCCTAGCCCACTCATGTTCCTGGGGCAAAGTTGCCAGGGGCAGTCTTTTTGTAGGTGATTAAGCAAAGAACTTGCACCAAGAGCCAATTGCTTATAAGGGGTCATAGTTAAAATGCCCGTAATCCATACCTTTTAAATGTACATTGTGCTAGATAGCTTTACATAAAATGTCTTCTCAAAATATTCTTCACCAAGCCTTTGCTTCTGTCGGTGCTTTAACTGTGCCCTTCTCTACCAAGAATATTTTGCAAGGTTTGTCTCTCATCTTGATTTATTGTTATGTGCTAGTTAAGCAATACATTTTTAAGGCGTCTGCTCAGACTTACTTTGCAGGTTTGGCACGGGCCCTGTCGTGGAAGCGCAGGCCGGGTCCACGGCCATGTAATCATTGCCGATCGGCTTGGTACCATGGGCCCGGGATGGTCTTCAAACGTGGGCCAGGGAAGGGGCTGGAAAATCCAACCCGTGCAGGGCTCTAGTAAGGAGTGTAAGAAACTAAAGGTACATACAGGAAAGAAAAATCACACACACATAAGGGGAGTTCAGTAGCGAGTTCATTACTTCGAAGCACCGCTACGTGGTCTCCGTGCTACAATGGAGTTGTCTAAACGGTATTTACGTTATCATTTCTGTTGTCTCAACAGAGCTTATCCTTTTGTCGTACCCGACGCAAACTAGGTAAAATTTCATCAAGGGTACGCAGAATATCATCCATATAGCTGCCGCTTTTGGCTGTAAAAGGTTCAGTGCTAGTTTCGAGCTTTTGGTGCTCAATATGTATCACTAGTTTCAAGCTACAAGCAGATCAATTAAGGGGAAATGAGGGTGCTCGTAGTGATGCTCGAGCGATATCATAGGCAAGTACTTCACCCGGATGTGATCAAAACGAACAGCGTATGGAGAATCGGGGCCAAGAACGAAAAAAGCATAAAATGAGCTTCGTCGCCCTAAGCAGCTAATCACTGACGAGTGCCGTGAGTATCTGGTTGATAAAAGACAAAGCATCAAGCGCCAGTCAGCAGCATCATAAGACAGTGCAGTGCTCGCCTTCAACCGTGCTAAATTGGCGCGTGCTGTAAGTGCATACCTTGGCACAAATCCCTGCAGTATGTGACAAATAAGAACGGTAAGCGGACAGCATATAACCACGAACATTGCACGCAAAAGGGGCAGCTAAAATTTGAACATGGCGGCACCTTCATTGGCATGCTTTGTCCAACTCTAAACAAATCTTTTCACAGAACGGGCACTAACCTTTCTGTACCGAAGCCGCAGCAGATGTGCCAGGGTTGTTCACGGCGCGCGCACCAGTCAGTTCGATCGCACCCGTCCGTGGAACAGGCACAGTCTCGTTTACTACAACAAAAGCCACGGCACCAAACCGCCGCCGCGGCACCGGCGGCATCCCCAAGCAGGGTGGGTGGCGGGCGATGAGCGGTAGCCCGTCGGCACGCCGTGCCCCCAACTAGGGACAATCCGACCTAGGGATTGCTAGGGATTCAGGGCGACTGTCCAGCAAAAATCCAGGCAACACTGGCATTATTCATGGCGAGACGCGGCAGTGGCGATCTAGGTTCACTAGCAAGTGCGTATCCGACTGCGCCCTCTGCGGAGCGGAGGAGGAAACTGTGGAGCACGTGATACTTGGATGTGTTGCGATTTCTCCCGCCCCTCGCACGGCGTCGCTGCCGGTCGCCCTTGGCTTCGCAGGCAACACGGCTGACACGGCAGAGGGAAGCACCGACGGGGCCGCGGCGTCACATGAAGAGGGGAGCGGAGTGTTATCACTTGGTGCAGTCGTGGAATGTACGAAGAGACGCCTGGAGTTCTGGTGGACACGAGGAGCAGTGCAGCCAGAGCGGCGTAAAGACGTAGAGTGAACTAACATCTGTACTCTCCTTTTTCCTTTTTTTTGGTGTGTGTGTGTGTGTCTTTTTTTTTTCTGGTCAGATCCCACTGGGTGATCGCCCGTTCAAAAGGGTACGACCATATCGCCATCGCCATCGCCATCGCCAGTTTTAGCCGCTCCCATGAGGGGCACGTGCGTGGTGCAAGAAGTATGTACTACATACTGCATGCGTGAAATGTGAAATTACAAAGAATAGTACAGTGGCAAGAATAGTGCCTAGAATGGGTGATATACTACGTGATGGCATGATGATAGATTTACGTGAGTTGGACCGCGGCAGAGTGGCAAGCACGACAAGCGCATGTAATCGCGGTGTTGACGGCCAGCCCGCGGCCCGCACGCCCGCTCATTTGGTCCTCGTTATCATGTGGATTAACGTCTACGACGGTCGTTATGTAGTTATGTAGTTTTGATTCTTCAAAGTTTCGTCACTTCCATCTGTGATGAGATGCGTCACGTAACGCATCGCTTTCTGCTCGCATTGAGGTTCGGTGCTACAAGTTCTACGTAGTACATATACAAGCGGCGCTGAAAAAGCTGGGTGCCGCCGGCGTGTCTCTAGCCCAAGCATCGCGTCATTCGTGTTTGTTGGAGGTGTGGTTTGTGCTTACCGTGAAATGCTGTGATGTACGGATTACGTCCTACTAGAGTGCTGTGTGAGACTACGAAGAGTGCTGTGATGAGTGCGCCGATGTCCGGACGGACATCAGTGTGTCCGTTTATGATCGGCGATGTTGCACGTGCATGTCAGTGTTTATTAGGTGCAGTGACTTTATTTACACGCGCTGTGCAACAATCAGACGAAAATAAGTCATCGACAATTTGTTAGCCTGCACTACAGAGCTCAAAACTCGGAAAATGGGAATGCACATGGTGCAGTTTTCGCATGTTGGAGTGGACCGAAAAATAAGTGCCCAGCCCACACCGCCGGGATGCGCATTACTACAGTTGAAATGGTTCAGGTTTCTGTAAAATAGCTGCCTGGCACAGCACCTTCCTAAATGTTCAGGCTTTGTACTATTGTTGAAGGCCACTTTATCATTAATAAAGGAACGAATATACTTTGTGTTATTAGTGCTTTTTCAACATATGTTCATTTTTTTTTTCGTTTTTCCTTAGTTTCCTTTGTTTTTCATGCTAGACAAACACAAATAGTACACTTTTAAACTTGTCAGTCTAAAGCTGAACATGAATATCTGCCATGCATGTGGCAGCTTTAATGCTAGAAAGGTTGACATGTATATATAGCATGTATGTAGACGCTGCGACATCTTAGTGGCACGTTCGGCTACTTGCCCCAAGGTCGTGATGTTTAATGCTAGTGATGGCAGTCGCACTTTGGTGCAGGTGAAATGCAAATGCTTCTGTTTCCTGCAAGATGTCAACGCAAAGTACAAAGCCCGGGCAGTCAAATTAGTCTGGAGCTCTCCACTACGGTATTTTTCATAGCTACATATGTCACTTTAGGATGTGAAACCCTACATTCCACAGGTAGGTTGCATTGTTTTTTAGATTTTGTAACCTCTCATCTATGTTTTGCAACATTTGGCTAATTTTAGTTCCCAAACAGTTGCTAAAGATGAAACCGAAGCAGTTCTTGGCATGGTTTGCTGCTTAGATTAATTTGCTAATTGCAGTTCTTTGAAACTTGCATCAATGCTGGACAGTTCAAACAGCAAGCAGTTGAATTACAGAAATGATGTGGATCATGCATTCAGTTCTGACAAGTGGAAAGTAACGGTCCCCTCCTTGCATGCATAGGTGCCTTTAGACAAATACATACTCGGGTGTGTGATTGTGACTCATATCAAGGGTCAACAGAAGGCCATGTGGAGCCAGTGTGATATTCTTCATGAAGGCTAAAGTAAAATTGTACAACAGCTGCTGTACCATGCAGAAAAAAAGTTGATCATTTAGTGTATGATTAACTGACCATGAATAGCATCTTACTCAGAGTATGATGTGATATATATCTGGTTTAGCATCCCAAAAAACTACGGCTATGAGGAACACAATAGTTGAGGGCTTCGGTATAATTTCGACCACCTGGGGTTCTTTTACATGCATTGACACCGCACGGTGCATGACGGCCTATTGTTTCACCTCTATTCAAATGCCCCTGCTGTGGCTGGAACCAAATCTGCATCTTTCGGTTCAGCAGCCAAGCACTCTAACTACTGAGCCAGCACAACTGGGCCAAGTATCAAAATGCATGCCATTACATTTCCTTCTAGCCGGTGATTTTGTTCACAGAACTAATGTTTACAAGGAAAAGTAAATAGCAAGAAAACACTAGTTTTATTGCACATTATATTCACATTTCAGCAAACATTCTTTAGGAAAAAATTTCTCATAATGTTTGCATGGAAACCATGAACATCTTACAAAAACAAAACAGTGCACTATGCTACTACACTGCACTTATCACAAAACCACAAGCCCCATCTGCTTTGGCCAATCACTTGATGAAACTAACGGAGACAGATGTTGCACACCACAGACTGGTCGTCTCGCAACATATCTCTGCATATGTTGCGTTTCAATTTCATGCCTTTCCACTTAGCTTCAACTGTTGCCAGCATTACTAGTCACCCATCTTTTCTGAAGTTCCTTTTTACGCTGTTGGGATCAGCATCCTTGTTAACGATGGTCTCTGGAATTTTCGATGCTACATCTTCCTCATCTGGAAGAACGAAGGAAATGACAAGCTTTGAGCAGAAAAAAAATTAGGGAGACTCCTAATCTCCACCTGTAAGGGTATGGAGTGCCAGTGTTAATGGTTCTTGTCTGCAGATCCCACTGTGGATTCCCGTTTATTTACATGCCCTTTGCTACAAACATAATTACTAATTCCTTAATTCATGTCTCTGTTATCTCAGATATACTCATTAGCATACGGTCGTAGGCTGCCCTGTTAGGTGACAGACAACCTGGCATAGACCTCTGTAAGCCTCAACCTTTCTTAATTGGAGCTGAAACCTCCCCAGAACATATTTCAAATATAACTTTGTAAGCTTGACTTAACAGTTCCTGCCATGTCATGTGGCCTCGTGACATTTGGCTCGTGGCACGTTTGGCTTGTGCACAGGGGTCATCTGTTAAATACTGGTTAACATGCATGAAAAATACATTTTCACACAAACTGGTGGCAAATGGTCAAGTGGTGCACTGCAGATTCTGAAATGTATACCTATATGCATGCAAGGATCGCATCATCACATAACATGATCAAGAGTTCTATCAGTACCTGTAGTTACATAGCATTTCAATGCCCATTAAAGGACCACCTCAGACAATGGTTGTTGTTACCACAAGACCTGTTCTAACAGCGTACTGACACCATTCCACTGAGCGATGGACATGTATATGCATACCCTAGATAGCTCATGATTGTGGATCTCATTTATTTCTATGACTTCCAAGGAGTTCCTGTCGTCAGAAACCCTACACTTTATGAAATCGAAACAGTTGTCTTGAAAGGTGATGAAAAAAATATCCAGGTTACCTTGATGCAATGCTAAATTACAGAGGGTGAATATGCTGCATGAAGATACCAAGAAGCTTGTACAAAGAAAAGTGAGAGTGAAATGGCAGGATTTTTGAAACATTGAAATAAACTACAAACTATACTTGTCAAACCTGTCATTAAGGAATGGAAATCATGAAGTAATCAAAAACACAACATGGAGGCCATTTAAGGTCATCTTCACAAAACGCATACCCACACCTCACACACAGCTTCATACTTATGAAAGAGGACAAACCAATATGCAAGGAGTGTGGAGATGAACTAACAATAAACCATATCTTACATGTGCGCCAGAGTCGAGAAAATAAGAGGAAATATTTTGTACAATTTTGCAACAGATCCCTTTCCATCCCAGCATGATCCTAGGAGAGACGTGCAAATTTCCTGCATTTTTGGTTTCCTAAAATGTTCCTAAACAAGCTACATCCTAAAGAACATTTTAGTCATACAGAAAATAAATACATTAAACCTTGTTCTTGGTGCATGCCAGCATTAGTCGCTTATGCACCATAAAAATCAACACAATGCTGTAAGGTATACATGGTTAGCTATGTTATATGAGACAAGCTTTCGGTCTGGTGTGGTCCTTATTCACGTGACAGTGCTTTCATGAGGGTCTATGTCCCAGCGATCGGAAAGTGACCTATTCCAATAATTTTACAAACTGAAGGCGATTCTTACAGATTTCTAAAGACTGGAGTGCTCAAATGTTTTATCAATGTCCGCCTGCTTTGACAGCCTGGAGTGAAACTGTTGAAGAGAATACATTTTTGAACATTTAACGCGTTTCTGAAGGCGTTGCTTACAATTACGGGGCCCACAAAAAGCAGCTGAATGTCAAACGCCGTCTAGGTAGGCTTTCTAGCAAGACAGCGGTGTAGCGTGGAAAATCGCTCCGCCAGTCCATCGCTGGCGCCGCTGACTTGACAGGCGAACTGTTCAAACTGCTACTGACCACACCTGAAACACTGAATTGCGCATGATCAAGGCAGAATTTCTCTAACACTGAGCACTGGTAGCTATCGATTTCGCGCCCAATATTGTGAAAATCTGTCCTCTCTTTGATCATCGATACGTCCACGGTAGAACATTTATGCGCCTCGGGGTAGGCCAGCCGTTGGAACATGGATGTGTGGTTGTAGCAACGATCACTTGCATGGCACACTCTGCAAAATTCCAAGAGTCAGCTTCTGCAACGAAATGTGCAGCGCACATTTTCTACCGCGTACCTAAGCCCGGCGATGCATGCATATCGACCGCGATCGTTTCAAAGCTGCGCGGCCGTTCAGTCGGGTCACGCTAACCTCGAACATGCGGGGGTTTAAACTACATGTACGGAAAATTCAACGACAAGAAAAAGATGCAGGCTAAGCACTTTAGTCTAGTCTTCCCCTAAATACCAAAGAACATTGCTGTTTACAGGGAATTCGGATTATTCGCGCTTCCGGCTTTTCGGTTGTGCACTCTTGCGGTGCGGTGCAGTAGGTCTTCGCCTCGACAAGTCGATGTGCAGCTCGCCGCAGTAGCAGCGCAGGCCTCTAGTAGATTCCGCATGTCTTCTGCCACGGCTCTGAGGTAGAATTTAAACGAAGAATTTAGCTAGAAAGATCCTGTTTCCTCGGTCTGCATGTGAGGAACGAGCATAATGCCATTTCACATACATAAATTTGGACTGCCCAATGTTCTGCACGGCGAGGTGTGTGTGTGTTGTGCCGGCGCTAGATCTTCGGAGGTCGATGCAGCACCTAAGACAGCGTAAATGCTAGGAATAGCTCGCTCGCATTACGGGCAGATCGAGGTGATAGTTTAGTGCGAAGCGAAAGCTGCTCGTGAATGTGCGTATCGCGATGCCAGCTGGTGGAGCTGGTGCAGTACGTAGCATCGCCTGCAGCTATATGCATGACAGCGATACTTGCCGTACACATCCCTAAGTGAAGACCGTGATATATGTTAGAACGGATGCACTCTTCGTAGCACCTCATCGAGAGTCGCGGCTAGCTGATATCGTAGAGGATAAGATTCATTCACGCGTAGCAAGCGGAATGTGGCCGCGTTCGACGTGCATATAGCCATGAGCCTGTATATCGACGTCCGCCGTATCTTTACGAGAATCGAATGGATACGTCGGACGTACCTTTAAACACTTCGTATTAAATAATGTTGGTGACAACACCGATCCCTGTGGTACGCCGCGAAGAGGGACAAATGATCCTATGGCCTCGTTATTGAGGCGTATTGCAAATTGTCTACTTTCAAGGAAAGATTTTACAAAATTGCGTACTCTAAGTGGTAAATGAAGCATGTCAATTGAATCCAGAATGGCAGCATGACTGATATTATCGTAAGCCTTTTCTACATCCATGGCGAGGACGGTGCGTACATTGTGGCTGCGTGTTGATGATAATACGGAGGACGCCAAGACAGCCAATCCGTCTTCTGTGCCTATAGATGGTCGAAAGCCAATCTGGGCCGGGTGGTAGAAACCGTGATGTTCAAGCCACCACGAGATTCGTGTGGCGAGCATTTTCTCAGCAATCTTACAAATTGTTACCGTTAAGGAAATAGGTCGAAAGTTGCTTAGGGCTGTTGGTGCTTTCCCCGGCTTTGGAATAGGGATCACAATAGCCGATTTCCAGCTGTCTGGTACATCGCCGTCTAGCCATACCTTGTTAATAGTGTCAAGGAGTTGAGGAAGTGCATCACCACTGAGGTTCTTGTAAACCTCGTACGTAATGGAGTCCGGACCGGGCGCTGTCTTTCGGTTGGCTTCATCTATAGCTGCAAGCAATTCGGGCATGGAGAATGGGCTCGCGATTCCCTCGGTGTCGGCAGCAGATGGCAGCTTATCGACATGGGCTGGCATGCCCCACAAGTAAGGTCTTGTAAATGGTTCAGGCAACACGTCGTACTTGGGGAAAAGCTTGCGTGCTGCTTGTCTTGCGAAATCATCCGGAGACAAGTTTGCTGCAAAGCATGCTGTGGCCGCTGCATCAGGACGACGACAACCGTGCTCCATGGCATGGAAAGTTCGCCAAAGATGGGCATTCGATGACTGTGTGGAGAACGGCTCGCACCACAGGTACCATTGTCGTCGTGAGAGATCACGCTCATACCTTCGAGCCTTAGCAGTAATGTAATTTAGTCTTGTACGTGCATGCGCAAAAGTTGGGTCTCTGGTTGCAGTCAATTCCGCTTGTCGACGAGCAGCCCACAAGTTGAGCAGAGGCACATCCGGTGTTGGTCGGCCAACCTCCACCCAGGTAATGGTTGTAGCCTCATTTAGTGCTCTTTTTATGCGGTCTAGAAGCGATGGTGCCGACTCCACAGAGTGGTTTTGAAGAATGGCGCGGAAATTGTCCCAATGGACAACTGTACACTTGCGGCGTAATCGTCGGGCCTGTGATGGATAGAGACCGATGACAATAGGATGATGGTCACTGCCCCAGCAGTCCGGCTCTAAGTGCCACGAGGGGGTGCCGGTTTCTGACCACCACGTAAGATCTGGAGCGTATGTTCCACTCCTAGTATGAAGCACAGTCCTTGTTGGTGTATCTGGATGGTTCAGGAGAATAAACAGCGCATCCGTAAAGGCGTCTCGCACTCGCCTGCCGCGAGGACTTAGGGTGGGGTATCCCCAGTCCGGGTGAGGCGCATTGAAGTCACCCCCAACTAAAACTGGACATCCCGGGTATTGTTGCCTAACATTCAGTAACCATCCCAGGTTTATGCGGGAGGGAGAGCCACCACCAGGTCTTACATAGACTGACACAACTACAACAGTTGCCTTACCAAATTTGACTGCCACTGCAACAACCTCCTGATATGAAGTACACCAATTTTCCAGAGCAAGGCGTACCTGAGGAAAACGTGTGTCAACATACACAGCCACCTTTCCCGGAGGAGTATCCGTGTGCACACGTCGGTCGTCCATGGAAGAAGACACGTATCCACTGAAACCAGGAATGGGTGGCAATGCGTTCGTCTCCTGCAGTAGCATGGCCCATACATGAAGCTTGTTCATGCGAAGACGGGATTTGAGCTCTCCAACCTTTGTGGAGAGACCTCTACAGTTCCACTGAAGCACACCGCGATATCTTGTAGTCGCCATCTTGATTATGAGTCCAGATGTCGCACAAGCACAGATGTCAGGTTAAGATAATTGAGTGACCATAAACCTCAGTAACGATTTCGAAGAGTTGTCAGGCAGGGCAGCAGAAGACTTTTGGGAATCAGTGAACGGCATGGGAGGTGGGACATAATCGTTGGCGAGGCAGCCTTGATATTCGCGGTCTGAGATTCCGTTGCTCGCCTACGACGAGCAAGCAGTTCACGATGTTTGCGGAGCTTATAGACCTCCGCTAAAAGCCTTTCAATTTGGTCGTCAACTGCTGTCACATCGTCCTGCGGAGGTTCCGGCATGTCCTTCCCGTTTGTACTCTGTTTGTGACGACGTTGTGCACTCACATTAGCGCTGTAAGCATGTGGTGTACAGATTGCCGGTGGCTCTGTCTCAGATAGCTGTGGCCATTCATCGTCATCCAACTGGAGAGCCTCGAATCTGTTGAATGTCTGAATCAGTGGTGAAGTACCCTGTTGAGACCATTGCCTTTGTATTCCACGACGGACCTTTTGAGTTGCTTTCTGCTTTGTTGGGCAAGTTGGAGAGGTGATGTCATGGTCATTAACTTTGCAAAGTCCGCATCGGTAAGATACTGTTTCTTCTGGCATAGCGTCATCTGGTGTTGTAAAAGGACAGGACCTATGCATATGTCCAGGTCGGAAACAGGTATAACAGTAGACGACACTTGGTTTATATGGTCGAGGGCGTAGAATGCGGCCATAATAGTATAGGCGAGTTGGGGGAGTCACGGGGCCTTAAGGTGACGATGCAAGAGCGCCCCTTTCCCATGCTACGAACTTGAATCACACGATGAGTAGGGCAGTAGAGCTCACGCTGAAGTGTAGCCTGGTCCTCGTCAACGTCTACGTTGTAGACAATGCAGCGTTGTAGATCGGAACCATCAATAAGGTAAACCTGGACTGGAACCGAGACTTCGCTTGTTACTGAAATACACTTAAGTGTTTGAAGACACTCAACAGCAGCCAAACTCGGGAGCCACACAGCAATTGTATTCGACTTCTTCCTGGCCGTGAGACCACGGAAACCCTTGGTTCCAAGACATGCGTCCAGATTCGCCTGAATAACTCTGTTCGGTATCTCAGTAAGGCACTTGGTTGTCAGAGCCTTAATGGTCACTTTATAGCATGGTGATCCGGGTGTTGAAAATACCGGGAGATCAGTTGTTGTACAGGAACGCTTGCCTTGTGAACTGTTGTTTGCGGTAGATGATCCCGGTGCAATGTCTTCTGAAGGACGCTTCTGAGCACCGCGCTGTGCCGCCCGTCCAGAAGGTAGCGCTGAAGACGCGTCCATTGGCGTGCTCGGCTGCTCACTCACATTGGTGGAAACTCCATCACCAAGTGGAAGCTGGTTAGCTATTCCCGACCTCCGCCCTCGGGACAGATCACTCACGGGCTGATGTGCATTTTGAGACGGCAGGATATGTGCTGCAGCCGATGGGCCAGGAGCAGGAACCAGGAGTTGGGACCCAGGCTCGGATGTCAATTGTGCGGTCGGTAATGCCGTCGAGACAGGCGGCGCCGACGAAGGTACCTCCGCCAGCGTGCCACGGACGGCACTAGGCCTAGCCCCAGAGCGCAGTTCAGCTGCAGGAATTACGTGATGAATGCCACTCTACCAGATGATACATGAGCGGTCGGAACCTCCTCGGACTCTGAGAAGTCAATTCTCTTGATGTAAGGATCGTATTTACGCTTGGACATTTACGTTGATTTTGCAGCTTTCCCGCGCTGTATTTTACCACCGCTGCTGCGCTGTGATATGGAGCTCATATTTCTCAACAGTAAGTAACTTTCCACTTCTCTTGTATGGTGAATGCAGCGCGCCGAAGTTGAACCGCAGATGCGTCTGACTAGCGCGCTAGAAACACGGGTAGATAGCAATGCGTGTTTGTCTTTCTATATGTCCATGTTTCTAGCGCTGTTTTAACGTACTGTCCAACCAACTCGCCCAACAAGCAACTTAGCTGTATTGTATTGGCTTTGTTAACTTCACTGATGCGTGCTAAGTATGTGCGGTAGCAAATGTAGAACTGAAGTAATATATCTGAGTTATTTTGTTGCTAATGGTCGTGTTGAAGATGCGGAACTATATGAGTCTGTTTGAAAAAATTCCGGCACTTCACTGGCATCAGATGTAGAATATTCGTGTTTTCTTCCAATAAATAGTTGGTAGTTGTGCGCATATGGTGTCCTATTCGTTTTTGTTGTCATCTTTGCACCGTAGCGTTTTCAAATCAGTAACCTCAGCTCACTTTAAGGTTTTCTGTGTATGTACAGGGTGAATAAAACTTTCTTCTCTTAAAACACACTAGAAAAGACTGTTCTTTCAGTTCACGGTAGGTCAATGCCCGAAGCATAAGGCCACTGCCTCGACCTCATGTTGTGGTGCGAGCTATGAGGGATTTTTTTTTTTTTTCATGCATGGGGGGGGGGGGGGCTACTAGGTGAATGATTTCAATGGCGTTCATGGTAGGTCCGGGCATTTTGAATAGATGCTAGTCTTATCACCGTATTTTGGTGTTTCCTTTCTCCGTGCATATTTTTCTTTAAAAACCCCACAAATCTCAGGCACGTAGCTCAACTGCCACTGCCTTTGGCTCGTTTGATTATTTTGAGCTTTTTTTGTGTGTGTGTCTTTGCAGGTTGCTGGAATCTTGCCTGTATTAAAGACCCCTGGAAAAGGCAGAACCTGGAGCTTACGATAAGCCATTGAATTTAGCTCATCAGCCAATGCCTTGAGTGTGCATTAATTTTATATATCTATGCAAGCTGTAAAAAAAAAATATTTTTATGCAGAACTTTCTGGGCGGATGGTTCCAGTGAGTTTACACCAGTGCATTTGCATGCATGCCTGTAACTTAACTGTTTTTTTGCCAGTGTAGGTTGTTTGGAATTTACTTTTGCAGAATAACCTTCAAAAAAGGCTTCTCAAATCCATATTGTCAACAAGTTTATTTGCTGATTGCTTTTACTTTTGTAGATGGAGTGCAATAAAAATTCGGACTGAAGAAGCATGTGTTCTTTATACATTTCAGCATGTGCGTTCACTACTGAGTGTAGCGATTTGTAGTTTGTGCTCATTGTCCTCAATTCTGTATGTGAGATCACACAATAGTCTGCTTTGAGCGCATTTTTTTTCTAAATTTTAAATTACAGTTAACTGGGGAGAGGGTGAATTGTTGAAGGCTTGCATTTTCTACAGCACAATAAGAAACAGCTAGAGATGGCACATAATCGGTGAGGTGTTAAAGGAGTAAAATTGAAAATTCTATAAAAAAAAATATAATTTTAATTCTCTTCAGCCCAACTGATTTTTCGCCATCTCTAGCTGTGCCTTATTGTGTTGTACAAAGTGCAAGCCTTCATCAATTCGCCTTCTCCCCAGTTAACTGTGTAATTTCATTAAATTTAGAAAAAAATGCTCTCAAAGCAGAGCACTGTGACCTCACATGCAGAATTGAGGACAATGAGCACAAACTGCAAATCGTTACACATCTACAACAAGAATAGAAACGTTCTAGCCAAGAGGGTTTAAAGATGTCTACTAGCACAGCTGTAGCAGAGCTACAGCTAGAAGCAATGTCTAGAACATGCATAAAAATTTTCTAGGCGAGAAGTTTTCAAGACTTCTACTGGCGTAGCGTTAGCAAAGCTAAATCGGAGCTACAGGAAGGCTTGTAGCTCTTGGGTCTACAGAACGTCTCAAATGAGTCTTCTTTTAGAAGTGCCCATTTCTTGGCCTAGACATATTCTAGATGTCAATTAGCTCTTTCTGTGTTTCGTGGGAAGCGACCACCGCTCATTCGTCACGGTCTTCATGAAATCCCCGTGATAACAAAATGACCTGAGCGTAGGTCTCCAAACGAGACGGTGAGATCATAAAAGGGTAAAAGATCTTGCTAACAAACAAAGTACATATATCAGCGTCAAAGAACAACAAAAACAAGCGAACGGAATAACTAACGCTAGCGCTAAAACGCCAATCTGTAAGAGCTTAGGTAAGCAATTCAAATTGGGATTGCTAGTATTTAGAAGTTAATGCGTCTGAGAAGTGAAAATATCTACGATATAGCTTCGCTCCAATAAATCTCGCCCTGTTCATGATTCCCATATTTTACTCGCGCTTCATTTGCCACTTAAAGGAGTCAATGTGAGGTTACAAATATACAACTTAAGCATTTAACATGTTCATGAGAAAGATCCCATTGACAATAGGAACATCACTGTAATATAACAGCTAAAGCACGTTCAGCGAACGTTGGTGCGGTAATACGACGCAGTAAGCAAAACACGCAGCAAAGGGAACGGAACGGAAGGCTTTGAGCAATGCGACACGCGTCTTGGGGGCAATAAAATCTCACCTTCACCGCTCAATTAAAACATGCAGCGATACGCCGCTCATGCAGACGTGTATCCGTAAAACAAGCCACCACTTTTGCGACGTGCCTGGGAGGCCGAGCCGCCGCTGTGACGCAGCATTGTCCCATCGTCCGCGGAAATGCGCACATGCAGCGGCAATCAGTTTCTCATCGAGCACAGACAGTCTTCGCCTTGCTGTAAAGCTCTACCACAACCAGCAGAATGAAATACTGTTTGTTACAGATAACCCACTCTGTACGCAGCACGCAACAATGAACGTTGAACCGGGGCCGATGACGCACCCATTCCGCGGATGAAAAAAATTACCGACGATTACGTTACTTCCTAATGCGAAATTTGAGCGCAGCAAATAAGCTGTTTCACCTTTTCGATAGATTGAGGCAAAGAAATCGAGCAACACATGTATGCGCTATCACAGAATTTTTTTTTTATTTTTCACACGTATTCCTTTAACAAAGACTCCATCTGGCTCTCTGATTGCCACCGCACAGGGGTTGCATTGGAGGAGGAGCGAAGAAAGGAATTAAGTTCGAGCCGGCGCTTTGACAACGGGAGACTCGCAGGAAGAGGGGGGAGGGGGGCGGCGTGTACACCCAGCGGCAAACGATGGGGGCAGAAGCGCGCGCAGCAAGCGGACAACGCGATAAAGGGAGGAGGGAAGAGATAGCAGCGACTGACTGATGCTGCTGACGCCGATAGTGAGTCAACCCCAGCTGCGGAGTTGGTTTCACGGACAACGCCGCCGATGCCGACGCAAACAATATGATACCCTCGCTTCCGCAGCGCCAAGAACCAGGTCTAGCCGTGGGAAGGTGGTCACGTATTCGTCGACGTGCCGGGGCCTACGTGAAATAACCGGCGCGTCGGCAACAGCACCCTATCCGCCACACAGGAACAGGGGGGGGGGGGGACCCTCCCCTCCTCTTTCTGCATGGCGGCGACGGTGTTCTATGCAGTCACGTTATCTTGACTCTCTAGCGGCGTCAGCGGCATCCAGCGGTATCAGTCGGTCGCTGCTAGCGCTGGGGGGATGAAAGGGGGGCGGAGCTGGTTACGAGGCCGACGCGAAACCCAGGAACGGACGCCAAAGAGCTGCGCTCTAAAAAGCTTTGTTCTGAGCCATATCAGAGCCATCTGAGCTTTGGGCAACTACGCAGCGGATAATAAGTGGGCGAGAGAGGCCGTTAGAAACAAGTTAAAATATTATTAAAAATGTGACACGTTTTTTTCTTACGCAAGAAACAAAAACTGCATTCATTCCTGAGCGCGAATATTATGTTTACTTTCTAGTTCTTTGGAGTTCTGGCATTTTCTGTGCGCTAGTAATTTGCCTCACAGTTCGCAGGAGCCCATATCTGCCTCATCATCGAATTGATGCCGCTGGCAGTAGGCAGTTGCACGCGCGTTTTCATGATGTCCGCCACAAATTCGTGGTCATAGACGGACATTCACGGATACCTCTCGGACGTCCGCGTGCGTACATCTGCTCGCCATCCAATAACAAATGCGCCTCAGACATACACTGAATCTCCGATACGGATATCCGAATTTGGACGTCCGTACGGATGCCTTACGAACGTCCTCTCATGACAACGGAGATTGTGATCCTGATCGGACGTACCATGGATATTCGTGGTTAACTGGGCGTTTTCAACGCTGTCCTTCAGCGGTGCACGTACTCTGTCACCGCGTCCCGGGAGCGCGCGAGGAGCAATTAACTGCGCGTACGCAGTGACAAAGAATGCGCGTCACAAGCACTGCTGTGATCTCTCTCTCGCGGTTACAAAAGGGTTCCTTTGAGAAAGAGTGGGCAACCACCGCAAGGTACGCCTGTCGCTGATCGTTGGATCACGATCGACAGGCTCGAGCTGCGCTTTCAAGTACGACCCGGAGCGGGCGAACTCGAGTGCACACTGGTCTGCGCGGACAAAGGCCGGCAGACAAGAACAGTAGCGTACGCACCTTGCGATGTCTCGGAGGGGTCTTCGAATGGTCAAGCGAGCGCGGCCGTCGAAACGGTGCCATGTTCCCGCCAAAAGGCGCCAATGAGATAAGCCAGCGGGACGCCGGGGCGGAGCTGTAGCTGCTGTAGCCGTGCGACAGAAGTCGTCCGGACATCTCTCCGCCGCCAGAGGAGAACAATTAACAGGGAAGCGGGCGGCGGCCGCGCAAAGGGCAGCCGCGGCAAACCCGAATCCCAGCACCCACACTTGTACTTCGTCTCATATAAGATGTTTGCAGAAGCACAATTCTCTATTACAGTGCGCAGGGGCAAGAGGCACTTAGAAGCACAATTGCAAGGGCTTCTCTGTCTTTCGCAGTGCTGCAGATATCCTGTGAGACGAAGTGTAATTAGGTAAAGGTCACTTGAAGGGCAAATTTAGTGTTACGCGAAGAGTTTATAAAAACAGGAAAGATGCGGTAGCTGTCAAGGTCACTTGAAGGTAAAAACCGGCGCTACGCTGACAGCTCGAAAAACTGGCGTAGGGAAATTTTCTCTTCACGACAGTTTTGGCGGGAGAAGCGAAACCGAAAGCGGCGAAGTACGCGGTTTATTTTTCCCTGGTGTTTACAAATCTGCCCAACTGAGTAATGCTCAGCTTGCTTTTGCGTGGAAACTGTAGATGCTGCGGCCGCAATATTTACAGTCATGTATAAAGTTCGTCAAAAACTTGGTTTATCTGTGGCTGGTTGTGGGTTGCGGGAAACAAAACCTGCGTGTCGTGTGCAACCTTCTGGCGCGCTCGCCCGCTCGCAGCTTGCAACTGCTACGGATACTGCAGACTGCAGGCCGCACTTGTTTGCGCGTGTCTACATTCTAGTTCACTGTAGTTCAGCTGTGTAGGTTCGCAGGCCAACGCCCAGGCTATTTAGCTACGTGTTGTCCGTGTAGGCTGCTATCATGTCGGCGGGAGGACCAAGCGAAGCCACCCAGGGCAAGGTCTGACGACTGCATTGAATCCTTGTTTCCCTCTAGCTTTCATTTTGGCGCTTTATTGTCTGATTTCGGACATGTCATCTGTCGCTCTTGAATGAGAAAATGCTGGGCCACAAGTTGGCTCCGTATGGTACTGCTTTCGGTATGTTTGGAAAGCAGAGTTTACTTTTTCACTGATATTGTTTGGCCTCTGTAATGGAGACTCATTTTACTGTTCGCAACTTTCTGGCTCAACGTGTTCCCGATCTATCTTGAAAACGGTAAATTCTTGTACCGCGTTCCTTATTCGGTGCACGGTTGGCCATCCCACCATCGGCGCGTTGTGCTTCCTTCCGCTCTTCATTTAATATTCTTTATACTACTTCTTGTCAATACCAAGAACAAAACATTACAAAAAAGAAATATATATATATATCCCCGTCGTTTGCCTTTGAAGTGTAGACTGTTGGCTCCTTTAAATTATATATATATATATATATATATATATATATATATATATATATATATATATATATATATATATATATATTAAAATGAGGGGCTCGTTATGATACAGTGGAAGGAGCCAACAGTCTGCAAGTCCAAGGTAAACATGCAGAAGGACTTATTGACGGGTTAGTTGGTACATGATCTTGATTTTTATGCGCTGAAGAAACACCACAGGAAGAAAGACACAAAAGGTGTCTCTTCAGCGCTTAAAAATTGAGGTAAACAGGGGATTTTTTTTAATATCAACTGCAAAAGGTAAACTATACAAAAGGCATAAAAAAATATCCGCTATGTTTACCTTGGACTTGCATGCAAACCGTTGGCTCCTTTCATTTATATATATATAAATATATTGAGAGAGGGAGAGAGAAATAATTTTATGTAAGTCCTGATACCAAGACGTTTTAAAGCTGAAATGCTTGCCTTTTTTGTATTTTATTTACTTCTTTGGCACAGGTGGCCGGAAATCATGCCGTCACTTAATGGCCTCTTGCTCTAGTTGTCCGGTAATAACATTCTGTGATACGTGTTCAAACTATCTGGATGGCCTGAAACACGCTGCCTGTGGAAAAGAAGCGTAGAGCGGTTGTAATTTCCCAAAGCATTTGGCTTGGCAGGTCAAAATGTCAAAATATATGGCGGTTAACAAGCTGAGGTGAGCAGTATACGATACATTAGTGCACCCTTTCTATGTGGAACGACCTATTAGTGGTTTATTTAGAAACTACGAAAAAAGAAAAAGATGTTGCTGACCTCATGGTGTAGAGTTGCTATTTTGCTTGGCAGGTAAAAATGTGTAGTATGCCAAATAAAACAGTTAATGAGAGCTCAGAAAAGTGACCAGTATATGACGCATTAGTGCATCCTTTCTGCGTGGGACTGCTGTTGCTTAAGAGAAGCTGATACCTTGCAGTATTAATGGTTTATTTAAAGACGGTACAAAAGGGAAAAAAAGTTCATGGCTGCAGCAATTGCTTAGGTATCCGAGTTGAGGCTGGCAGGAATAAAAGGTTTGCTTCGGTTTCATAGGCTTGAGCGTAGCAAAGCAATTTGGGCCAAGAGGGACGTCGGAGTGGAAGGCTACGGAAACTTTGTTTGCCTAGAGGTATTAAACGTCCACATACATCGCACCATAAACGAGTGCCTAGCTTTTCACCTTCGTATAAAGGTGGCCGCTGCTGCCGAGATCGAACCCGCATCCTTGCATTAAACAGCTTAGCACCCTAACCATTGAGCTACTGCGGCGGGTCCAAAATAAAAGACTGAGAAAAATGGCGAGGAGTACAGAGCGGAATGATTGCTAGAAAGGACAAGGGAGAGCTGTGCGCGCTGTTTACAACATACTAGCAGTAAACTAGAAGCAGCCACATTTTCCACTGACTTGCCTGGTACCTGATATACTTAATCATCTTGTTTCAGCCGATTGTATGCAAGGCAGCTGTTGCGTGGGAACCTTCAAAGCCCCTCCAGATTGAGGATGTCATAGTTGCAGTACCAAAGGAAGGAGAAGTTCGGATCAAGGTGCTGTTTGCTGTTGCCTATCACCACGTGTGACTGCAGAGAAATGTATAACTGGAAATGGTTAATAACAAGGTGGTTTATGGTGTATGGTTTGTGAGGTTTTAACATCTCAAAACAGCTCAGACTACAAGACTGCAACACCTGCCGCATGTTAGCATGCTAGCAAAAGCCTGTTTCACCCAGGATGTGATTATTGCAGAAAATAATGCCGGAAACGGCTCATGATGGTGCAGAGTTCCTAGCTTCATATGTTTCATTGCTCTTCTTTTGTGTATTCATGTAGTGAACCAGGGCAAGGTATTCATTAGAATTGTGCAGGGGCACGATCACAGGAAGGACGACGGATGGAAAGGCGCTCTTTCTATCGGTAGTCTTTCCTGCGATCGTGTCCTTGCACCATTACAGTGGATTGCGTAAATCATCTAGCCCTACAGCAGGTACTTCTACAAGGTAAGGTGACTGATGTATGTTACATTTTTTAAATTTTATTTTTCATGCACCCCAGGCTAAACTTTGACCCAAGCAGGAGTGAGGCAGTCATTAGAAGACCCGAGTTACAGTTATACCACAGTCGATCCCTGGCATAATGAACCCAACTGTCATGGGGGTTGAATTCGTTTTTCCTGAGGTTCGTAGTAACTAGACTTTCCCTATTACAATCAAAAACGCAGTCAAGTGAAAAAGGCAGTCAATATTTTTTCTGTTTTGTAGTGGGGGGGGGGGGGAAGGGGGGGGGGGGGTCTGAGTGGTCATGCTTATGAGTGGTCATGTTGCTCATGCTGAGGTACTTTTTTCCAACGACTAGCTTTATAGATGGTATACAGTGAGACCACTTGCAGTGTAATTGCTTATAGTGCAAGACTGCATTTAATGTGGTTTTTGTTGGCCTCTAGTCTACCTCTTATAAGACTGTAAAGTCATACCACTTATTACGCTGTCACGTTAAGTGAAAGAACAATTATAGTGTAGTTTTGAATCTGCTCGGTGACAGCGTCACCATGGGGCAGCAAGTGCACTTTCTTGTGCGGCAACGGGTTTCTCTGCGTGGCACAGCACATCGCACCGCATTTTAGGGCGAGGCATAAATGCAGGCTTCACGTGTGCGCATGCAACAGTCCCTCTGTCATTCTTCTGCATGCCCTTTTCCATGCATTTAGGCCGCATCACGTTTCTCCTGCCATGACCCCTCTAATGCTTTCTCTCACTCACACTTTGCTCTGTACACGAAAGAGTAACCGGAAATGCTCATTGTGGTTATGTCTTCATTTCCTTTCCATTCAGCTCATTGCAAGCTCAAGTTTGGGCACGTGACAGTGCCGCGTTTCTCGCATGGCAGAAAACTGTGAAATACCGAGACGCCACTAGAGCAGATGCTTGGCTAGCTCCCTAGGCATGTGCACCTAGCAATATTTTTGCAATTTCCGAAGCGGTCCTGCCAAAGCAAAACGGCGGTATGAAGTACTGTTGTGTCGTAGGCTGCCACAACAGTACATGAAACACTAAACGACTATTCTCTGTCAGTCTCTCCACAATGCTTGTGTTCCAGCAAAAAGGTCTTGTTCCATTTTTTCGCGGAAACAAAAGAGCCAAGTGATGTTTTAGCATACCATGCGCAGTGCGACTACAAAGGTTAGCATGCAAAGGCTTTCATGGATCCGGGCATGTGCTGATAACAAGCGCATGCGCAGGTTCACAGTGGCAGTCGGGATAGTTTCCGCGGTCACGTTGTGTGTGGTATGCTATAACTAATCTAAGCATGCAGAGAACTTAGTGGGTTGCCTTCTGTTCAGTGATAAAGCATTTTTAAATAGGAAGCTACTCGTTTGGCTTTTGTGTTGACCTGAAAAAAAAAAAAAATATGTCTTGGTTATAGTGTAGTGCCGCTTATAATGCAAACTTTTGCAGCTCCCACAATCTGTGTTATAAGCGGTCTACACTGTATCACTAATTGCGAAATTGAAGGAAAGAAGCCAACAGTCGGCGAGGCCAAGGAAAGCATTGGGGATTGTACTTTGTCTTCGTGGGTTCGGTCCCCACCATCAGCACATTGTTTTTCCTTCTACTTTGTGTTTCTTTCCCCTAAACAGATTACATTACTAATTTATGTGATTACTGAAGTAAAATTAAAAAAAAAAGACAAAGTACAATACCCAATGCTTTCCTTGGCCTCGCCGACTGCTGGCTTCTTTCCTTCATGTATTATAACGACTACCCTCATTTCCCCTTCATTTATCTAATTGCGAAATTGCCATTTACAGAAACTGGTAATAGGTTGGTCTCCAGTCTTTGGCAAAGTTGTAGGGTACTATGACAAAGCTAGTGGAAAAGAATATGCACTCAGAACATATCAGTTAAGCTGGCTGTTGCTTGCGCTGCGCTTTCACTATGGAGGTGTTGGAGAACTGATTGGGCAGGTGATGCACGCCTTGTGACTCTGTATTAGAAAATATAGCATGTGACTTGCGGTCGCCGCATTGTTTTTGGAGGGGAAGGGGGTGGTTGTCAAGCAAGCTGAGAAATGCTTTTCAGTCGCCACATTGGCGGGAAGTGTGTGTCTCTCAGTGTCAGGGCCAAGTTTACAGCACATGCTTGTTTGCAGTAACAGAGTTATGCAGTCATGGTCATTTGTTATATAATACACAATGCCATTGCCTTATTGCATATTTTAATGGTAGCACTACCCTTGCTTGTAATAAGTGAGTGTTTGTTATAACTGTGGCCATTACTATTTGGCTCTATTCTGGAAGTACACTTGAATTGCACATGGTTAAAGGAGCAGCCGGAAAAGAGATTAAAATAATATGTAACAAATTGACACACTCGCATTCAAGTAACCCTTAACTGCTGGAAGCACATTTTTATACTCCAAGACATCAGCAAATCATCGTTTCTGGTGGTGTATCAAGCCAGTGGAATTTATTATATATAAAACAAACTGTGAGTCATTGTATTTGCTTTATACATTTCTTCTGACGTGTGGTAGTTGGCAGGTTTGAAAAAACCGTGCTGAATGGTGGAAGATAGATAGATGGATTTATTGAAAGGAAAAGGCAGAGCGGTTGGCCCGAATAATTCAAATCTGGCCTGCTACTGTGCACTGGGGAAGGGGAAGGAGAGAAGAAAGAAGGTCATGATGGGTGACGATGTGGGAGAAGGCATATGAAATATATATACAGACACAGCAGCTTGCTTTACAAGCGCGAATCAAGTCCGCTGGCGCTCAAATAACGGCAAAGAGCACACACTGCCTGGACGCCCTTCCCCTTGTCCTGCCAAGCGCCCAGCAGCAGTTCCTCCGACAGAGGTCTCTTGTCCAAACGCTTCAAGGAAGCAGCTAGCACATTTCTTTCGTTCGCATACTCTGGGCACACCAATAATACATGGTCCACAGTCTCTGGGATGCCACAAGTTGAACATTCCGGTGAGTCCATCTGTCCAATTAAATGTAAGTACTTGCGCGTGAAAGCCACATTTAAACGAAGTCTATGTATCAAGCATGCCTGATGACGCGGAATATCACGCGGAACATTAAATTTAAATGTTCGATCGAGCCTTCTTAGACGGATGTGTCGGGCGTCTGGTTGAGCCCAGTAAGCTGCTGTAGCAATATTCATACAACTCTTTAGAAGACACGTCATATCCGCTCTTGAAAAAGGCACAGCTGTTTGGAAGCCATTGATGAGTGCGCTTTTCGCTTCAACATCGGCCTGCTCATTCCCATGGAGGCCGCAGTGGGCAGGGATCCATTGAAACATTATCATGTGGCCTTGCAACTGGGCAGATGTGATGAGCTCCATAATGTTTAGTGCCAGGGACTGATAGGCAGTGTGGCGTAAGAAGTTTTCCAAAATTTGTAATGCAGTCTTCGAGTCCGTGAATATACACCATTTTTGAGGTGGTTCCCCACATATGTAGCGAATAGATTCCCGAATGGCTACAAGTTCGGCAGCGGTTGATGTAGAGGCATGTCCCAAAAGGAAATGCAGAGTCATTTTCTGAGCTGGTATGACCACAGCTGCAGCGGATGCCTGTGCTGACACAGATCCATTGGTGTATATGTGAATATAATTGGGATATTCTGACCAGATGTGTGCCAGAGTAAGTTGTTTGAGTCCACTAATTGGTACCATTGATTTCTTTAGTATTCCGGGAACACGAAGGGGCACCAAAGGTTTATCCATCGTCCATGGTGGTTTCGTGGGACGATATGGGAGGGCATATCCTGTCGGTACTTTCGACTGATGGCAGCGGAGTGCACTTGTAAAACTGCAGTCCTGCCTCTCATCCAGAATCTTGCTGAGTGGGTGAAAACGGTGTCTTGTAAGTGCTCGTAAATATACACGAAGTGGTTCGTGTGACAAATATATGGACATTGGGCGAGCATGTGCCTCTTCAATTGTGCCTTTGTTAGAGGTGCATCTGGGCAGTCCAAGGCATATTTTCAGTGCCTGCGCTTGCATGCTCTCTAAAGTCCGCAAGCAGGAAATGCTCATACTAGAGAGTACTGGGAGACTGTACCAGATGTAGCCAACAAACAGAGCCTCGTAAAGCCGTATTAAGGAGCGCTCAGTTGGACCCCATTTGATGCCAGCTATGTAACGAAGTGCATGGCAAAAATTAATTAGCCTTTTCTTCACCATAGCAATATGTTTCGACCAAGATAGTCGGTGGTCAATAATTACTCCCAAGAATCTGTGCCTGGAGACGTATGGTATTACGACTCCATGAAGGGTAATCGGGTAGCGGCTGACACATTTTCCCGTAAACGCGATCACTGCACACTTTTCTGCCGCTAAAAATAAACCTTGACGCCATAAGTACATCGATGTTGATGACACAGCTCGTTGCAGTCTCGCACGTAGTTGTGGGCGCGTCGAACCAGAGGCCCAGATGCAGATGTCGTCAGCATATGCACTTATGTGGATGTTAGTTGGCAGTTCACTCACCAGGCCAATTAGCGCAACGTTAAATAAAGTTGGGCTGAGAACTCCTCCCTGTGGAACTCCACGACTGACCTGAAAGCGGGTAGTATCTCCTTCAGGCGTAGTCATGTAAACAGAGCGGCCGCTGAGATAGCTTACAATCCACAAGTACAGCCGGCCACCAACTCCCACGTCGTCAAGTCCATCAAGAATAGCTTCATGGAGGACGTTGTCGTAAGCTCCCTTTATATCTAAAAATGCAGCAGCTACTAGTCGACGGTGACGCTTTTCGTGTTCTACTGTCGCCACAAGGTCGATGACGCTGTCAATGGAAGAGCGTCCGCGGCGAAATCCAGTCATCATATTCGGATAAACATCATTACTCTCTAGATACCACTCAAGTCTTGCCAGCACCATGCGCTCCATAACTTTTCCAATACAGCTTGCTAGGGCAACTGGCCGGTATGAGGTAAGTTCGAGAGGAGGCTTTCCAGGCTTCAAAAGAGCAACCAGGCGGCTAATTTTCCAGTGTTCAGGAACAGTACTAGAAGCCCATATATCATTGAAATAATTAAGTAGTGTAGTTCTACCATTCTTGCCTAGGTTTGATAAGGTTGAATAAGTAATCTCGTCGGGACCAGGTGCAGATGAATGCCAACAAGAAGCAAGAGCGGCGTCTAATTCAGCTATTGTAAAGGGCACGTCGTATTGAGCATTCGGCGAAGGTGGTGCAAAAACTTCTGAAATTGGTAACTGTGCCTGGTTTGTGCCCACTACCATTTTACAAAAATCTTCAGCTACGTCAACTTCATTGCGGCATTGGTAAAGGGCCAGGCCACGAAAAGGGTGCCTTTCTCGCGGAGGTGTGCGCAAGCTTCTCGCAACATGCCAGATACGCGACAGGGGCTTACGGGGATCCAGTGATGAGCAGAACTGTCTTCAACGTTGTCGTCCTAACCTCTCCAGGTGGCGCAAAACTTGTCGTTTAGCTCGGCGTGAAAGTGCGAGATCTTGCGCGGATTTCGTTCTTCTGTACTTCCTTTCAGCCCGCCGACGGATCGCGCGAAGCCGCTCGAATTCCACGTCGATGCTGGACACTGACACCGGCACACTAACATAGCGAGTGTTCTCACTGAGAGAGGAAGTAATGAGTCCCTCTATTTGAGATGGTGACTGGAGGTCCACGCTGGAAGTCTCCACCGCTGCCCTAAAGGCGGGCCAGTCTGTGCATTGCACACGAGGTGAGGTGGCAGGTGCAAACCACTTGATGCATATGTATGTTGGTATGTGATCACTCCCATGTGTTTCCACATCACTACACCAAGAAACGGAGGGATGGAGGCTTCTGGAAACAAACGCAACATCCAAGCAGCTGCTGTAGGTTGTTCCGCGTAGAAACGTCGGTGAGCCGTCGTTTATATTGACGAGATCTTGCGTATGCATAAAGTCTACCAGGTCTCTTCCTCTATTGCTCATTATGGCACTACCCCACTGAGGGTGGTGAGCATTAAAGTCCCCCACAATAATACGAGGAGCTGCACAACACTGGATTGTTGAAAATAGATATGATTTGTCCAAACCATCCCTCGGTGGAATATAAGCGCCAATTACAGAACATACTCGTCCTTTCAGGGTTAACGTCAAACAAACGTAGTGGTTCGTGTTGTGGGGCTGCAGAGCATGGCGGACGTACGTAATGTCTTGGTGTACACATACCAGCACTTTGCTTGTTTCGTCTGCTTCTCTAGACCATAGCAGAACATATCCAGAAAGGCGGAAAGCAGCCGGCATGTTGGGCTCACAGATCACAATCGCAGGAAAGCGGTACTTCTGTACCCGCTGTCGGAAGTCACTCAGCCGACCACGCAGGCCTCGGGCATTCCATTGCATCACTACACTGCGGCGCAAGTGCATCGTCACAGAGGTGGGGTTAGTTTGTTGCGCCATTGTGAATTACTGCAATGCCGCCAAGAGCGGCTCAAATGCGTCCAAAAACTGAACAGCAAACTTTGCTGTTTGCGTGTTGATGCTGGAGAGCAGCACCCGCATTGAACGAACCAGCTGTTTCAGCATTTCTTTTACCTGCTGGCTGTCGGGGTTGTCGGAATTTTCAGTACATGTGGCAACCAAATTGGGATGAGGCCTGGCATTGGCCTTTGATGGTAGAGCAGGCCACTCAACATCAGAAGCGGTAGGTAATACAACAGCTTCTGTCTGATCCTTGGCCTGTGACACTGTCTGTGACATTACAGCAAGAGTACTCTTAACGGGATTAGACTCAGTCTGTTGTGGCACCTGAGCTGACGTTAACTCTGAAGTTGACTTATCCAGGCTAGGCTTGCTTTCCGATTCCTTGTGTCGGCGTCGGGAACGGTGCTTGCGACGACGAATAGACGCGGCCGCTTCTTGATGAGTCGAGTTATCTATCACCATCTTTTTTAGTATATGTTTTTCGTTCCGAATTTTAGGACAGTCCTTAGCCGTCGCTTCATGGGCACCCGAGCAGTTCACACACTTGACAGTCTCCGTCTGGCATGTGTCATGAGGATGCGTACCGCCGCATCGACGGCAGGATACCTCGTTTCGACAAACGGCGCTCACATGTCCGATCTTGTGGCATTTGTGGCACTGAACAGGTCTTGGAACATACATCCGAACTGGGTGTCTCACATAGCCCACTTTAACGTGGGATGGGAGGGATTCAGTTTCAAAGACTAATTTAATGCACTTTGAGCGGCCGAAACGATGAACATCCACAATGCACGCCGTAGATTTGATCAGCGTGCAGAGATCGCTTTCACTTATCTCGGGGTCAACGTCGATGATTACACCTGCAGTAGTCTTTTTCCCATGTGCAAGAAAGGAACGGACCGGCATGTTGCCTAGCGCACCAATTCCTTTCAGCTTGTCCACTGTAGCCTGGGATTTGACATCCACGGTCAGGACATTCTTCCAGGGATGAATTCTGACTTCGTCAACTTCACCGGGAACCAGCTGGTCGAAAAACTGGGTCAGGTGCTGTCTGTTTATCACATTCAGATTCGCTGTTGCCGTTGTTGGTACGAAGGCCACGGAAAAGATCCCTTGCTTTTCAGCATTCTTCTTTGGTGTCTCACTCATTACTGATGTTCGGCGCAGCTTCCTTTTCAGGCGGCGCAACTGTACAGGCGTGTAGCTGTTGTCAGAATCCATCTCAGTCACTGTGGAGTCATCTGCCGAGTCTGGAAGCTCCATGTCCGCGACGTCGAGGTGACCCGTCGAGTACGCCGTAGCCTGTTCGATGGTGGCGGGTGGGTGCAGGGGTCGTGCGCCCGCCATCCCGAAGGATGACGAGATCACAAATAGCTCACAGCGATATAAAATCCAGAAAAGTGGAAGAGCGCTACCTTCAGACGTTTGGAAACCTCCACTTCTTCTTCACAAGATGACTGTGCTTGTCTAGTGATTCAAATATATAAGGTGATGTGTTTCATCACATCGCACAAAGCGCTAATAAGTGATATAGGGTGATCGCTTTTTTGTGTACACTGACAAAACACAAGCAAGCTTCCAGTAACTGGGCACAATTCCATTTGAAAATGATAAACGAAATACACAACTAAGAAGTGCAAAAGGGCTTCGGCATACCCACAAAGAAAAACATTTGGGATATCGTCCAGTCTGCATAGTGGTTTGTTTGATCTTGAGGTTGAGGAGTGTAGAAAGCACACCTTCAGAAGTTATTAATTCAGGAGTAATATTGTTATGAAGAAGAAGATCGGCAGTGCCGTGAGAGGAGCCCTCGCGCTAGGCCAGCCAATGAATCATCTTTCACCCTATCGCCATGTTGTGCTGTCTTCTCGCTTGCCACCACGTAACATGTTGGTTGGAGGTGCAGCGTACATTCCGTGTGTACATCGTCTTTCTTCGTCCTCGTCCCTTGGCTGGTTTTTATTCTCTGACTCGCCTTGGAGCATGGATGCCATCCGTATGCCGGGACCATCAACCAAGAGTCTGGGAATATCGCCGCGCAGCTTCGCTCCAACCTTTCCTGCCCAGAGCCGATCAGCCGCCACTACCGCCGCCCAGCCTGGATCTGAAGACAAGGCACACACCTGAGCTAACCAGAGACCAGATCAAAGCAAAGACCCGTTGGACCTGAAGAACCGAAAGACACAAACACGCAACCCCCGCCCCGCCCAGCCGCCCAACGCGACCTCGAGCCATCGGTCCCACGATGCTTTGATGGCTGAAGGCTGAAGAGCTCTAGGGAAGACGGATCACCCTAGTATAATCATCGTCATCGTGGTGGCAAGCACACCATTCTCTTCTATCTTTTCTTGAACATCCTCACCGTCACGTCACCATCAACTTCGAGCGAACCAATCGGGACGATCGCTTTGTGCCTCGGGAAGTGTTACGAAGCAGAAAATCAGCAGTGGCGCAGGATGGCTAGGCCAGCCATTAAATGACCCCTCTCGCCATGTTGTGCTATTTTCTCGCTTGTCACCACGTAACAATATCTTGCTCTAATGCTGGTGCTGGGCTAGTTAGTGGCTCATTCTTTGAAATTAAGGATGCCATTTAAACAGAAAACTTCATTGAGTGAAAGGACAACAGGACAAAGATGTGTTCTCCTTTGTCATGTTGTCCTTTCGGCCGCTGGTTTCCTACGTTTGAGTATACCCCTTGCTTTCAAAGACTGGCTCTGTAGCACTGCTGTATAAGGCAAGACAGTGATTGAAAAGATAGGCTGCAAGAAAAGATTGAATTCTGTTGCCTGTTTTGAACTTTTTTCTCACTGACATTAACACGATCAACTGCTTTAGGTCAGAATTCAGATGATGCCATAATTTTGCCTAATCGGTCCTGAGAAACTTAATTAAAGTGTTGGAGGTTTAAAATTGCTTGCTGATATGATTTTTTTAGTAAGGCTTTGCCATAGACATTGAAGCATGGGATTATTGCCATTGCATTTACAATATCATTTTATTTTACGTACCCAATTATTTCACGGCTGATCTGTGGACTTTTGTGATGTGTATACTTGGATTTTATTGGGAGCAGAATTTTCAGTGCATAAGTGACAGATGGATTTAAATGTTTTCTTCAATTGATTAACCTTATTTCCAGAAAAATTATAAAATACCGACTCAAGAAAATTAAACTTTGTCTCGTTGTTAGCCCTGTTGAAATCCTTTATTGTCCCTCTCATTTGGTAACTTGGGTCTTTAACTTTCCCTGACCTGATTTATGGTCAGTTAAACAGTCTTGAACTGTCATATTCACATTATAGGTTGGTTGGCTATGAAGAACAAGGTCAAGAATGCATTCCCTGTACTCGGGTGGGAATGCAAACAGCTTTTGTTAAATCACAGGCTAGCATAATGTCAAAAACTATATTGTCATAACATCATATGCCGTAACATATCACATTGTTATATAGCATTGGTTATGCTTGTTATGGGGTATTCAGTGAGTGACACTGACAAATTTTTCACTTGCATACTGTTTTCATCATCCCAAATGTATGTGTCGCCAATATGCAATTCGTTGTTTACCAATAAGTTCTATTCCTGGTTTTTGGTGATATGATACGCACTGGTTCTGTGCTTGTGTCACAGGTGGCCCTTCACCGCTTTTATGACCAAGGATTGACCTATGTTCTGGGCAGTCTGACATTTACTTATTTCCTAAATGTTGGAAGGTTTTATAAATCACTGAAATGCATAAAAGTACCCCAGATAGCTTTAAGCTTTAGTGGATGTCACAATTTTACATTAATGGTATAGTAATTCTCGTATAGAGCACTTCATCTTTAATGGCTGCGGCATCTTATTGCATTACTGATCTTTTTCATAAAAATGGTTCTAGATGTGAATGAACCTAGTTAGTGATAACTGTGTTGAGAAATTGTACAGGGGAGGGCCACATAGAAGTGGCCATTTTGTTGAGCAAAGGCTTTTGAAGCTGCACAGTGCTTCCCTCTGCAGTAAGCTATGAAGTGTTAACAGCAGTCGTGGTTTTTCAGGTTCTGCATACAGGTGTCTGCCACACCGATGCCTACACTCTTGGAGGTTTGGACCCTGAAGGCACGTTCCCGTGTATACTGGGCCACGAGGGTGGTGGCATTGTCGAAAGTGTTGGGCCTAATGTCAAGGGTTTTCAGCGAGGTAAGTTGCATTTAGGGTAATTCTGCATTTTGGTGCAATTTTAAGGCAAAAGCCTTTGCACTCAAATTTGCGGTGACCGTCCGCCCATTACATTCAAAGGCTGGAAGATGGAGGAGGAGGAAGAATAAGAATAGGAAGAACGTTGTGGGAGGCAGTAGCTGGCAGCTGACATGGCAGAGCACTAACTGGACATAGGGCTTCCTGACATTATGTTGGGCAGGAGCTGCCAACTCGGGCCTCTCCTTTCATATGGGTGGGTGATATGAGAACCAACCTGCCAAAACCCTTGCATTCATGTTATCCCTAGGCCACGCAGGCACGTTCATACGGCTCGGTTAAAGCCAGGCTTTAGATGTTGGCTGGTAACTTACGCTATCGCATCATCGCGAGAGTGGAAATGAAAACAGAGAAAAAGAGGCGTTGTAGTGGAGGGCTTCAAACCATCGCGCAATAGAGGCTTTCACCTCATTGCAGTTTAGTGATCCAAAGTGCCTTCTAGAATTTCTTTTTATTGAGGGGCAGTAACAGTTTATAACAGTTTTTATAAACGTATTTAGGCAGTTTTCTGCAGCCAGTGTTCTGACATTTTCATGGTCTATTGTCATGTTAAGTTTTATTATGTTTGAACAGTGGGGAAGAAAGCTTTATTAGTACATTGCAGTCCTAAAATGTTGCTGATATGACAAGGAAGAACAAGAAATTTCCACAAAGTTTTGGTCTGTAGAAGTAACGGGCAAGCACTACCATGCATGCAGCTGTGATAAGGTAGCTTACTGCAGAGAGCAGTGCTATTCCTTGTGGGCTTCCATCCACATCATCATGGGGTATCATGTTAGTGGGGACTTGAAAGAGTTCTAGAATATGAACCGACCAGGCAAACTTCAGGCATGTGAGCATAGGAGAGCGTGAATCAAATCATGGTCACAGTTTCAATGCTGACAGCCTTGCTACCTGTGGACCTTTGTGTGCATGTACATACATACATGTGTGCATTTGGTGGGAGAGGAAGACTAAAAGAAGAAAGAAAAGGTTTTTTACTACAAAATGCATCAAATTGACATTGTTTCCCTGTGATATTTTGTGGCAGATTTACTTATTGCAGTTCAAGAAAATGAAGTTTGCGTGAAAAAAAAATTAGATTTTCACGAATAACAAAATTAAGGGAAAGTGGCACTGGTATACTTGTTCAAGAACCTCTCAGTTATGTGTGCACTGTTGCAACTGCTGACAAAGTAAAATGCTAATTTGATTCTCGTTAATTAAAAAATTAAGAATTCAAACTAGGAGCGCGGCCCCGCCGGATGCTCGTTAATTTGAACAATGTGCTTGGATGCTCGGTAATTCAAACAATGTATGACCTCGCTTCGGTCAAATCGGACGGGATCGTGTCGAGGTGCGACACACCTAGCCCATAATCACTGAAATAGACCTTCATGAACCATAACACAGTGATGCCCGCTCTCTTCATGTGCGTTACGGCAGCAGTGATGATGATTGGAAGATTTCGGTTTCGCTTTCTTTGACTTCACATCAACTCACGGCAGTGATCGGGCACACGCGTAGGCCACTCGTGCTGTCTCAGACGCTCCTTGGCATGCCGCTGTTTTTATCTTGGGATGACATCACGCTGTTCTAACGGCTACATATATATCCCTCGCGTGCATCCACATGCTGCTTTCAGAGTGCTAAAACTGAAACAGGCAATTTCATCATACACCAAGCTTCACTGCAATGCTTTGCTGTGTGAACTGGGTGGTGAAGCATCTTCAAAACGTGATAAGGCTGTTTGTGAAAGGGCATCACTGCAGCTGCGTCGCACTGCGAAAGGCTATGGGAGGCTTTACAATTCTGGAGCACTCCTTCAACGTTCCAGACAGGTTTCGCGAAGTAAAGCACTTGAAGAAGTCGGGAAAAACAGTCGTTCTCATTTCGGTTTCATCTCAAATGCAGACAACTATCATACAGGTTTTCATTAGATGAAATTGCTGAGATGCTAGCAACTTTCGGCAGTCTTTTTCTGGCCCATTTGATAATTCAACCTTTCAGTTAGAACATTTCTTCCTGGTCTCTTGAAGGCTGAATTGACAAGAGTTTACTGTAGTTGTGTAATCTTTTTGTCTTGCAATGCTGCTGGTGTGAGTAAACTCGTTTTTTTTATTCACATTTCTTTTCAATTGTTTAATTATTCTGTGCGGTTAAGCATTCACTTTCCTAATTCCTTTCCTACGTCTTTCAGGAGATATTGTGATTCCACTGTATATTCCCCAGTGCAAGGAATGCAAATTTTGCAAGCACCCCAACACTAACCTCTGCTCCAAAATCAGGTGTGTTTGACTTTGTTACATGAACACTTATCTTTTTTTGCAAGTAATTTACAGTTGTTGCTGAGTCCATTCTAAAGTTTTCCAGGTGCAGCGTCTTATTAGCTGATGCTTCAATCAGAACAATCCCTTTGCAGTTTCGCTCTCACTGCATGACCATAAAAGCTTGCTTGAATGTTAATACTTCACTCACAAATGAGGCCGCAACTGATGTGAAGAGTTCAAATGACCTTTATTTTCTGGGCCTGGAAACTGTTCTCTGAAAGGCTTTTTTTTTTTCTTTAATCCATGTCTTTTTTCCTCAGGGCAACTCAGGGCCGTGGTTTGATGCCTGATGGCACAACACGCTTCACGTGCCAGGGAAAGAGCATCTACCACTTTATGGGCACCAGCACCTTTTCTGAATACACTGTGGTTGCCGAAATATCTCTCTGTAAGGTGGGTCAGTTTGCATGTATACTCCTATTGTGCACATCTGTAAAAGCTTCACTGCTCAGTAACCTACCACCTAGAAAAAAATGGCACACTGGAACAACATTGCTGTTGCTTGTTCAAGTGGATTTTATTTCACAGTGGCGGGCAGCTGTGTTAGTTGTGCTGTTTTGATTCAAATGCAGTGTTCTACTCCATGGTTTGCCAAAAGCATTAAATTTGACGAAATTGCACGAAGTTGCACCATAGGCCCAGCGAGCCTGATAAAATTTTCTTGCACTGCATGCTGTATACAGTTGATCCCCGATATATCAGACTCAAAATAGTTTGAAGATATCGATAATGCGATATATAAAACACGTGACCTGGAAGTAAAAGTGCCGTGCACCAATGCTGGGGACGTGGATTGTGAAGCGACATGCCACCTGTTTGTGTGCTGGCAGCAGGCCGCTGGCTATGTGCCGTAGGCCTAGCCTGCATAGCAGCGAGGCCACCATGGGCAGTGCTTTCTAACTACCCACTCTCTGTAGCTTTAAATGACTAATTGTGTTATGAACATAGTTAGGGACAGTGATTTTTCACCAAGATTAACGCCCGTATTCACAAACGCGCCTCGACTCGACGCTCCACCTCCACTCCTTGGAGCGGAGAATACAGCCGCTACTCCACTCCAGGGCAGACTCGGATTCAGGAACGTCCCTCAGCGTTTCCTTCGACAAGTTCTCCTCGAGAATACCTCCTCCACTCAGAGCAGCGCAAGTGGCATATGGGGACGAGATTAAGATGAACTTTTGGCCCGAAAACTGCGTGCTGAACTGTGTAACATGCTCAGTTTTACATGTCAAGTCTTCTAAACGACTTTCGCAAGCGACCTCGATGTTAACAGCATAGTGTAACTTGTTTTGTGGGCTGGATGAAAAGGACTGCTGTGAAAAGTGGCCGAAAATGTTTTTGCATATGGCAACAGTTGCTGCTGGTGACGTAGGTTTCGAGAAATAGTGTGAATACTTTGGCTTATTTTTTGGTGTGAGATCTACGCTCGGCCTTTGCCGCTTTGCCTTTTTTTTATTGCCAGGCTTTGAGAGAGTTTTTTTTATTGCCAGGCTTTGGCAGACTTTTTTTTTTATTACCAGGATTTGACAGACTTTTTTTTATTGCCGGGCTTTGACAGACGTCAAAATATATTGCAGGAAAAAAAGAAGTACAAGCTGCGAACTCATACGGGCATGGCTCTGGCCTGCTCGGAGGCGAGCTAAACTGCTAAATATGCGTGCTGCTTCGCAGCGCATTGCAGCTCATGCGCATTGAATTCGGCTCTCAAGAAGAAAATGCCGCGTGCGGTTTCGAAACAAGTAGGGAGCCCTAATTGAAAACGTGCTTGAAAAGCCATGCTCTTCGGCCGCGAATATCTCTCCGTAGGAGGAGCACACCAACGCGCTCCCTCGACAGCGCCGCGCGTCCGAAGACGTACTACGTACCCTCGGGCGACGGGCAAGCCATTGATGCACGGGGTGCAGCACAGATGTCCGCACAGTCCCACCGCGCCTCCGGTGCTCGCCAGCTTATTGCATACAACACGTTGTTGCCCTACAAGTTCGGCGCCGTCTCCGGAAGCGCGCAGGGCGAGCCACGGAGAGTGCGCCGCCGCCGCTCGACTCCGGCCGCGGGCGAGCTCACCATTTACGGACAAATCGCGCCTCAACTCTGCACTCGGTGGGCTCCGAAAAGGTTGTCCATTTATCCAGTGACGACTTGAAATGTGCCCGCGCCACACAAGCGCAATGCGATGATGCGAAGATCAAACAGCACAGATGTTGGTGGCTGATCACGGTTATCCATGTTCGGCGTGAGCGGCAGGAACGGACGGAGGCTAGCCATGGCCGTATTCATAAAACGATAGCGTGCCAGAAGTCCCGGGTCACTGTCACTCTCAGCTGATGCTTTAGAGAAAGGTTCGGTGCATCCTTGCCGTATCTTCTTTCGTGAAAAGTTTGGCACATCGGTAGAACGAATTCCACACAGTGAGCGAGCGATGCGATGTCAGCCATGTTTACAAGCGGAGAGGCGGTCGAGGAGCTGCCAAGGTAGCATCGTCGCAGACTCGAGATTCTCGAGAAAACTCAAGTTTTCTCCGCCACTGGAGGAGCGATTCGAGTGAAGACTGCTTTCTGAAATGAAAAACAGGCCTCGAGGGCCGCTTGGAGTAGAAGTTTGAGTGAAGGCGTGTTTGTGAATATGGCGGTAAGATATAGCTCAGTTTTGCAGCACCTTCGGTAACAAGGCGAGTAAACAGAGGCTGTGTGACGGCCGTGTGGTAGCATTTGGTCAGCTAGGTTGGCTTCATCGCATGGTCAGCGCTGTACCGAACGCTGGCTTCTACATGGGGCAGCAGTGTCGCAGGGAAAATGGTGCATTCAGACCGAAGGCCGCCACCAATCACATGCGGCGTTCTTTGTGTCGCATGGTTTTATGGCATCTTCACGTGGCCAGTGTGGCCAGCAGATACCCAAGGCCATGTCTGACTTGCTCCATGTGCGAGAAAAGGGGTGTGGGATTAGGAGAAGTGCCACTTGCAGGAGTGCAGCGAATCATTCAATAAATGTCAGGTGTTTCATTTGTTTCAGATTGGTAAACACATCCACTGAAAGTTGAAAGTTAACATCACTGGTATTGAATAAATAAACCGAAATATTTCTTCTATCACTGACCAACAATGTTTGCAAACTGACCTTGATGCAGTAACCGCATGGCGCTCAGCTTGGCTTATGCCACTTAATACTTCCAAAACTAAGCTTTTGTCTTTCACTCGCAGCACTCGCATTCCCACAACTTATTTTATAAATAACAACTCTGTCGAACTTGCTACTACCTACAAGTACTTTGGAGTTCATCTGCAATCTGACTTAACATGGCACAACCACATTAATATAACTTTAGCATCCGCCAACCGCTCACTCGGCCTTCTAAAGCACAACCTCAGACAGGCTCCCCCCCCCACCTGAAGAAACTAGCGTTCCTCACAGTCATTCGTCTGAAGATTGAATATGCATCAGCCATCTGGGATCCTGAACAAGCCTATCTCATAGCTAACATTGAGTCCTTGCAGAACCGTGCTGCACGTTGTATTTATTCTGACTACTCGCATACCACCAGTGTCACTGCCCTAAAAAATTGCGCCGAATTAGACGACTTGTCTTTCCGCCGCAAAATATCACAGCTAGCACTTTTCCATGAACTGTATCACTATACATCGCTCCATAATTTTTTCCTATCACTATCAGCCTTCTTTCACGGCTCGACCATCTGCACAAAGTTAAGCGCATCGCGTGTCATTCATCTGCATTTGCAAAGTCATTCATACCACGCACTATCATAGAGTGGAACGATTTACCAGCACACATAGCCATTGAATCCAACGCCTCCACATTTCACGATCTCATCCGCAGCGACGTCTACATTTAAAATGTACTTTTTTTGGCAATACGTACACGCTGTAGTACGTCATTTCTGTTATGCCTTATTGTTTTCTTAAACCTATACTTTGTATTCTATTGCTTTCTATAACCTGTTTCTTTATTCTCTGGTGCTTAATTATTTTTCCATGTTATATTTAGCCTGTTTATTGTTCATTTGCTTTTTAATAATGTTTTTGTTACATGTATTTTTTTTTTTTTTACACAGATCCCTCCCTCCCCCTATGTAATACCCTCGAATGAGGGCCTTTAGGGGTGTATTGAATAAATAAATAAATAAACTAGTGTTGTTATTGGTAGGTTATTGACCTACCATGTGCAAACGAAATCGTTTTCATGTTCTTTGAATTGAGCAATAGTTCTTGTAGCTGCAACAACACAACAGATCTGTATAATTAAGCATGTTGTCAATGTAATCTCTCTTCCCCTATAATACATTTATAATCTTTCATTCAGCACTCTACCTTCCCTGCAGATATGCAGGTAGCAAAGGTCTCTTACAAAAAGTGCTGTAAAAATCATGTAAGCAAACACAGTTAAACCTCAATGTAACAAAGTATTTTGGTTTTCACAACTTATGCATCCATTGTGAACATGTATAATAAAATAAATTTTACCGCACTTTCAATGTAGCGAAATTTGGTTGCTGGCTGGAACCGAACCTGAGGAAATATTATACCACGAGCTCAGACAGTTGGTCTGGGTGTGTACCAAAGCGTGCACCTGAGTGCGCTGTGAAGGTGGGCGCTGCCTGGATGGCAGATAAGAGCACATGGCCTATGTAAAAGTGGTTGGTAGTGGAGCGCTTCATCTGCTGCGCCGTCTGGTGTAGTAGTGATTGGGGAAAGCTCCAAAAAGCAATGATGATGGTGAAACCAAAATTATACGGTTGTGTCGTCCCTATCACTCGCAGAAGGCCCACTTCCACCGCAACTAAAGACTTTCCCCTTGAATGGCGTGGGAAATGTTCTAGAGGGTTTTCCGCATTCTAGAAGACAAATTTCAATGTTGCAAAATTTCAATTTTACAAAATTAACTGCAGATTTTACCGGATTCGTTATATTTAGGTTTAACTTGCGTTCATTTAAACTTGTATTTGACACATGTTACCTTCTCTTCCATCATTCTTAGCTAGTGAATTGATTGTTGGAGCAGCGCAAGCTAGGTGTACTGCTACTTATTGCAAAGTAATCCTGCAACAGTTCTGAGGTTTTGTTCACTGTTCTGTCATCACTCATGGCCTTGTAATGCTTTAGGAATTTTTCACTAATTCTGGGGAGACATGTCATCCTTTATATCACTTTGTGATGTTTTAATGCGTGTAGTTTTAATAGTGGAAGATGATATTTAACTGGAATGTTGAAAGCATGCTTTGAAGTCTGTTAAAATTAACTGCACAGAGAAAAAATTTGGAGGACGCTTAAGCTTCGCCTTCAAGAGTGGAACGCGATAGCGTTATTGCACCTCGTCGAGAAAACTTATTAAACGCAAGGGTATTGGGGCATCCTCGCACCGGTACCCGCGCGGCCCGAACGGGACAAGCGGGTGAGCGAAGGTAGTGATCTAAAGAAAGGAAAGACGCTTGATTCTACAACCCGTGAGGGTGCACGGCGAAACGTCAGGGGCGAGTGGCGCGCCACGTGTCGGGGCAGCGCCGCACATTGAGAGGAGCGGTTCTTCTGTGTTTGCCGCAAGATGGCTCTGCATGTGCGCAGAGCGCAGAAGAAATGTAGCGGAAACGTACTTCGCTACTCGTGTAACTGCGACTTCTGTAAGTAACATGCTCATAATTACCGATATACACCGCAGTATAACGTTCTACGGTACATATCTAAGGCAACACCGCATTCACTAGAAGCGCTTTTGTACCGCTTTCAAGCATCGAACTCGTGGCTGAGTGGTAGCGTCTCCGTCTCACACTCCGGAGACCCTGGTTCGATTCCCACCCAGCCCATCTTGGAAGTTGCTTTTTATTTATGAAGTGCATGCCGGGATTTATCGCTCACGGCCAACGCCGCCGACGTCGACGACACCGGCTTTTCTGCGACACGAGCTCCTTAACGCTATCTCGTTAAAAAGGCAGGTTCATCATGAAACATCATGAAGCGAGCGAGCTCAGTTGCATTACCCCCTGATTACTACTTCGATTCTTTTATTATGAGCTCTCATACGTCACACTTTTGACAGAAATTTGCTGCTGGATGAAGATGGGCAAAAGTGGGTGGGAGTTGCCAGTGGACGGGTGAGCAGCCCCCCTAGACTGGGGATAGGGGGGTGGCGGTTGGTAGATGCTTTTGGAGGGTAGCTGGCTTTTCTACTATGTTTTTGAATTTGATTTTGGATTTTTGATCTGCTGTTTGCAATGGGCTTCTTTTCATAGGCGAAGGCTTTGTGGGGTAAAGGTAGCTGGGTTGGTGTGGGGTGTGCATTCCTGCATGGTGCTTGTGAGCAGGGATGGTGTGGGGTAGTGGATCGAGGGGTGGTGGTGGATGCATGGGCCGCTCCCTTGCTAGAGAGTGCACATGGAAGGTGGCTGGTGGGCCTTGCTTTTGAAGGACGGCAACTTCACTTGCAGATGCTTCACATGAATGGCGCTAGCATTTTCGTCAAAGGTTATTGGTACTGCATTCATAGTAAAATGCAGTTGATCATGGATTTATTTAATTATTGCTTATATCGAAATGTCATTCACCTTGAAAATCGCATGCAAAAGTAAGGAAGTGTTCGTGTTTATCAAATTCCAATTCAGGAGAACATTCGATACATCAAACTGTGCACTGTGCCGCTGCCAGTGACGCTTCTCTTAGTAGTCTTACGAACACTTCTCTCTACAGTCAAACCCGGTTATAATGAACTGCGTAATTCAACGCGATTTGTTCGCTATATAAAGTATTTCGCTATAACCGAACCTGTTTATAACGAACTCCAGTACCAAATTCGTTATACACGATGTCCAGAACAGCGCAGCGAAAATGCACTAACTAAAGAAAAACCGTGCCACTCATCATGAATCTACAAAAGAAATTTATTGCAGATAAATGCTCACTTATTTGCAGTAGGTAGTGATCTTCGCCTGAACACTGCTTTTAACTCCATCAGCGAGAATTGCACTTTCCACACGCGACATCATTTCCACAAACTCCAGTCCGCTTCCCTGTATTCCGGAGCAGTATCGGCGCAGCAGATCGGTAGCAGCGAGGGCTTTGTGCAACGTCGGGCGAGGGCGATCGTCTTCCGGCGGTGGCTCCTCGGTCTCCTCGTTCGCACCAGATGCCAGCATGTCAGCAACAATTTCCGAGTCCAACGGGCTCGCTGTCACGGCTACATTGTCGTCAGCAGTGAGAAAATCCTCCAGGGCAACTTCTTCGGGCACAGCGTCCGGAACATCAGCGAGTTCTTCCCACAGCGTGGCAACATCGCTGTCATCTTGCAGAGTGCGCGCTTCACTAGCAGCTTCTGCATCCTCTCGACATAGTCCAGCATGGTGGAAGCAGTTGCGGATTGTGGATTGCATCACGTCTTGCCAGGCACGGTTAATCATTTCTATTGCGGCCAGCAAATTAATCTTGAGCTCGTCGCTAACCCACAATTTCACCAACAGCCGCTCAACGACGCGTTTCCTGTAGCCCAGCTTGAAAGCGCGGATGATCCCCTGATCGAGGGGCTGCAAAACCGCTGTTGTGTTCAGTGGCAGGAAACACAACTCGATGTTTTTGAGCGTGACGCCGCAGTGGTGCGCAGAACAGTTATCGAGGAGGAGGCAAATCTTGCACCCGCTCGTTGCAAGTTCCTCGTCCCAGCCACGCAGCCACGCTTCGAACAACGTTCTGGTCATCCAGGCCTTAGAATTTGATTTGTATGTTACTGGGAGTGAAGTGCATCCTCGCAGGCACATAGGTGACTTGAACTTGCCTATGACAAGCGGCCGCAGCTTTGATGAACCGTCCATGTTTGTCGTGAGAAGAATGGTGACTCGGGCCTTATTCAATTTACCGCCAAGGTTCTGCTCGGCAGCAGTTGCCAAAACAAGACAGTTTCGTCGGTGTTAAAAATATTGCACGGTTCGTATCTCTCCGTGACAGCACGTCACACGTCTTGCACCCACTTCTCAGCACTCTCAGCGTCCACTGCTTGGCTTTCACCTGCAACCACCTTTCCGGTGATGAAGTAGCGGTCTTTAAATCGTTGGAGCCAACCACTGCCCGCCGTAAACCCCTCGACATCCAGGACGAAGGCAAAATCTTTTGCCTTCTGTTGCGGCATGGAGCCAGAGACAGGCAGATTTCGCGCGCGAACGTCCAAGAACCATTGGTACAGCGCTTTCTCTACTTAGTCGTAAGCCGGCTTGCGGTGGCGAAAGCCGTCACCATTTGGTCGTTCCTGTGCATTGCCTCTGATGGCCGACTGGTTTTTCAAAAGGGGGCTTAACGTGATCCGCGGAATTTTGAAATGCGCGGCAACGTCAGACTTTTTTTCGCCGCGGCCAACGTGGCGAATTATCTCCAGCTTGTCGGAAAGCGATAGGGCACGCCGCTGCTTCGTCGTCATCTTGCAGGATGTAGCGCCGGAATGCAAGTCAGCAGCAACGTAGGCACGTCCGGAATCGTGAGGATAGCAGCAGCACGACTTGCAAATGCAAACAAAGAAAGCTCCGAGGATGCGGGAAAGTGCGCCACTGACGCGTTCGTTGTTCGGAGGCTGCTTTCCCTTCGAAGATTCTCCCCTTCCCTTCGCCCAAACTTGAAACCAGTTCTGGCCAGTGTTTCTTCTTTCTCGAAGCGCAATAGGTCCGGAGCTGCTCGCACGTCTTTGATCACATGGTAGGCAGCTGCTGAATAGGAGCGCTGCAAAGAGAGGCTGGCCGATGGTGCGGATTTTAAAGGCTACTCACGCTACTCCGGGCGACGGCCGCACATGCGTACAGGAGGGTCCCTCGTGGAAGCTGCTGTAGAGAGCCCCTCCTGCGTTTTACGGAAGCGCGGCACGGGCTGAGGCTGCCTGGAGACGACGCGGAATCGGCGCAGAAGCACCCTAGTGGGTGCGTGACGACGTATGCGTTGTGTGACACCTTGGGGAACGGAGCCGTCGCCAATCCCCCTCCCATCTGACAGCGGCATGCACTAGAAGTATTGCGGCCTGGCAGCGTGGGCTGCCCGGAGAGTACTCGGAGCCGGCACAAAGGCCCTCCCGTTGGCGGGCGTTTGGCGACCGATCGCGCGTGCTGAGTTCGCTATATCTGATGTGCAGTTCATTATAAAAAATACATTTTATATGCATAATGCTAGCGGGAATTCGAGTGTTCGATATAAAACATAATTTGCTCTATCCGAGTTCGTTATATTCGGGTTTGACTGTACTGCCTGCCCTCTTGAGGAGAGAAGCAACATAGAGAAAAAACTGCTAAATATTTTGTATCTCCCCTTACAAATTTTGAGCTATTACTTCTGATGGCATCCTGCTTCACTGCATGATCTGACAAGTCACCTTTAGTCACCTTGTTCCAAACATCGCTTAGCTCGGCATGTTTGCCGAATGACTGGAAAAATGCTAATGTTGTCCCAGTGCATAAAAGCGGTTCGAAAATGTCTGTTGTTAATTACCGACCCATTTCTCTGACTAGCGTGTGTTGTAAAACATTGGAACATATAATTTACAGTGCAGTCAATAAACACCTTGACTCTCATGACTTCTTTACGCCAGTTCAGCATGGCTTTAGAATGGGTTTTTCCTGTACCACCCAGTTACTTGAGTTCAGTAATGATCTGTTTTCCTCTTTTGACCACGGATATCATATTGATTGTGTATTTCTGGATTTTAAAAAAGCCTTTGATTCTGTACCTCATGTGCTATTATTACACAAGTTACGTTGTCTTGGTCTGCATCCCAATATCATCGACTGGCTTCATTCATATCTCCAGGACCGCATGCAGCGTGTTGTAATTATTGGTTGTCACTCCGATTCCGTAAACGTCTCCTCCGGTGTGCCCCAGGGGTCTGTCCTTGGACCCCTTCTTTTTCTCATTTTTATTAATGATATTGTTCTTGACCTCACCTGCCAAGTTCGGCTATATGCTGACGACTGTGTGCTTTACCACGTTGTGGAAAGTTCTTCTGACGCATTAAAACTTCAGCGAGACTTAAATTTTATCCAGTACTGGTGCTCAAAATGGCAAATGTCTTTCAACATTTCAAAATGCAAACTTGTCTCGTTCACTCGTAAGCGTTCCCCTCTACAGACCTGCTACTCAATAAATAATGTTCTCCTGCAAAAAGTTTCTGAATATAAGTATCTCGGCGTATATTTCACATCTAACCTTACGTGGATGAGACAAGTTGAGCATATTACATCGAAAGCCAGCAGAATGTTTAATTTTTTAACGCGTAATTTCAACAAAGCGCAGTCAAATGTCAAGCAGCTCCTGTATTTCACTTACATAAGGCCAATTCTTGAATATGCATGCCCTGTATGGGATCCCCAGTTTATTTACTTATCTGACATGCTCGAACGCGTCCAAAATAATGCTGCCAGATTCATCATCATCATCATCAGCCTGATTATACCCACTGCAGGGCGAAGGCCTCTCCCATATTTCTCCACTTAACCCGGTTCTGTGCTAGCTGCATCCACTTGACCCCTGCGAACTTCTTAATCTAATCCGCCCACCTAACTTTGTACCGTCCCCTGCTACGCTTTCCTTCCCTTGGAATCCAGTTTGTTACCCTCAGCGACCATCGGTTATCCTCTCTTCGCACTACATGTCCTGCCCATGTCCATTTCTTCTTAATTTCCACTAGAATGTCGGTAACTTGAGTTATTTCTCTGCCAGATTTGTGTCTAACAATTACAATTTTTCATCTAGTGTCACGTCTATTAAACATCATCTTGGTTGGGAATCTTTAGCTCACCGCAGAAAATATTTCAGACTGCAGATCATGTATCACATTTATTTTGGAAAGTTCGGCATTGACAAAGACCGGTACCTGCTTCAACCTCACTTTTTATCTTGACGACTTGATCATCAGTGGAAGATCCGCGAAATAAAATGCCGGACAGATGTGTATACAACCTCGTTTTTTCCACTGACGATCAATGAGTGGAACCGGCTGCCAGCTGGCATAACTGAGTGTTGCACTGAAAATTTATTTCGGGCTTTTTTATCGGATGTGTGACGTGGCGCCCAGTTCTCTTGCGTGTGTTTTCTTCATTACTTTGTTTTTGAGTGTTTTCATCACTTTGTACGTCGCGCAGTTGCCCCCTTTAGATGCATGTTTCTTATTCTGCATTATCACTTGTGTCATGTTATTTTCTTCATTTTTATGTATTTTATTGTACCACTGGCGTTCCCAGCAAGATTATTTGTCATCTCCCCCCCTGCAATAATGCCTTCGGGCGCTGCAGGAACCTGTAATAAATAAATAAATGTTATAAAGTGGTTTACATAGACCAAGCTTACTCGTTTTTTTTCTTCTGCACTTCATTGCATGCAGGTTGATCCTGCTGCACCCCTGGACAAAGTATGCTTGCTGGGATGTGCTGTGTCAACGGGATATGGTGCTGCACTCAATGTTGCTCGCATCACAAAGGACAGCACAATAGCCATCTGGGGATTGGGTGCAGTTGGCCTGGCAGTTGCCATGGGTGCCAAGGAGCGTGGTGCTCAGACCATTATTGGGATAGACGTCAATGAAGACAAGTTTCCTAAAGGTGCACTTGGAACTTCCTGCAGGGTTGCCCGATGAATTTTTGGTGCAAAATTTTGTCTTGGCAAACAGTTTTCATCTGCTGAAAAAAAAAAGAAAATTAAGGGGACGCTTTAAGTGCTAACCGCATGAAGTGACAATTTGCGGCTGTCGTGGGTGGGCTAAGAGCTGCCAAAGCATTGCCGTTCGTCATTTCGCTTAGGTTTTGGTCTTTTAGAAAACTTTGCCTGTCGCCTGGAAGCAGTTCCTAGGGCATCCAATCGCAGAGAGCTTTGGGGTACACAACTTCCGTCTTGGCTTTTTTTTGTGAGTGAAGCTTGTTTTCCTAGGTTTAAGCGAAGAACAGAAGAATGTGCAGACGCTCACTTTGTCTGATCCAAGCATATACAGTCGAGTCTCGGTATAACGAATCGCGGGACCACAAAAAAATTGTTCATTATTTTGAAATATTGTAATGAAAATGCTGCGGTACAGTGAAATCTCGTTACTATGAACACCACATTAACAAATTTTTAAAAAATCCCCAGCAGATTTTCAATGTTTTCAATGTAAAACTTGTTCAGAATTACGAATTTCAAAATAACGTATATTTCAGAATAACGTACATATTTTATTTTTCCTTCTATAATCTAGGAACATCAGTAAAACAAATTCGTCTAAAATTAACAGCGCTACAATTCGCAACTCTCTCTTACATAAAAAGACAAAAAAAAATCGCCATGGCTCGGCTGTACCTATCATCATCAGCATATTTGGTGCTAGCTCCTAGTGCCCCCACAAAGCTGCGATTTATTACGCAGTAGTGAGCAGGCCTAGCCGCCTGCCTTTTTTCCTGTGTTGGGTGCCGTTCTATGGTCGGCCGTTTGTGCCTTCTCGGATTATCTTATTGCCAAGTTTGTGCGAAACCTGGCGGTGATTGCAGCCAGCGAAGTGCTGAGAAGATAGGAACGCAGCGTTCACTGAAAGAAATCGACCCAGAAAAAAAGCAAATCAGCCTCTGCAGACAGCTAGATCATTGCCCCATCGACTGCTGCAATCATTTTGAGAGACCGAGACAAGATTTTCAAGCTTCAGGGAGCACAGAAGATAAAGTCATTCAAACTCTGATTTTCTTCTGCACATGGAAAAAATTCGTACTTTCATCGCTCGGTGCAATCACGCATCCAATGGGATGTTGTGCAAAGTGGAAGGCGTATGTGCTGTAGGGGTGCAATATTGTGCGCAGTCGTGCTTGCTGCACGCAACAGAAGAAAATAATTGATTTCTTCAAATAAATCAGCTCTGGAGTTAGTGCAACATTTTCATTTGATGTTTTGCCTGTCTACACACTTGCCTACTGCCAAGGTACATCATTTTCATACCTAGGTTTGACCACTGGCTTATTATAATTGCAGATTTTTTATTACAACAATATTTCAAAGTAACGAATGATTTCGTGCGGTCCCGTGGGATTCGTTATATCGAAATTTGACTGTAGTAAGCCAGTGGTCAAACCTAGGTATGAAAATGAGGTACCTTGGCACGGGTGTAGACAAGCAAAATCTCAAATGTGGACACTGCACTAACTTCAAAGCTGGTTTATTTAAAGAAATCAGTTATTTCCTTCTGCCGTGTGCAGCACACACGACCGTAGGCTACATTACACACCTTCCTCTATGCAACACCTCACTGGGTATGTGATTGCACCGAGCGATGAAAGTAGACTTTGCTCATGCACAAAAAGCATCAGAGATCAATATGATTTCATCTTCAGTATTACCTGAAGTTTGATAATCTTGTCTCGGTCTTTCAAAATGATACGGCGGTCGATGGGGCAATGCTAGCTGTCTGCAGAGGCCGATTCGCAATTTTCCTGCGTCGATTCCTTGCAGCGAAAGCTGCTTTCCTATCTTCTTGGCTATTCGCTGGCTGCAATAATCATCAGATCTTGCACTAACTTCGCAATGAGATAATCAGCGACCAAAAAAAATACCTTCCTGCATGCGACATACGACATACAACACAGAAAAAAAAAAGGCAGGTGGTTAAGCCTGCTGGCTACTGCATAAAAAACCAGAGCTTTTTGGTGGCACTAGGAGCTGGCACTAGATATGCTGATGATGACAGCTACAGCCCACGGACCACATACACAGAAACGGCGGTCTCTGTTTCATGCGAGAGTTGTGAGCTGCAGTGCTGTTAATTTTAGCCGAATTCGTAATGCTCGTATTCCTTGATTATAGGAGAAAAAAATTAAATATGTACGTTATTCTGAAATTCATGCTGTATTGAAATTTGTAATTCTGAAATATTTTTACATTGAAAACAGAAAATTTGTTGAGGATTTAAAAAAAAATGTTAATTTGGTGTTCATAGTAACGAGATTTGACTGTATATGAACACATCAAGACAGGCCAATAAACGCTTGGCTGGATAATGAAGGAAAAGAAAGGCTAATGTGGTAAGATAGAGTTAATTTTCGAAAAGAGCAGGAGAAAATCACTTCTTGCAATGCAAGTCTGCATCACATTGCAGTGGCGCACCACTGCATCATGTCCCTTAGAAATGCGATCTCTTACAAGGTTTTTCATCAGTGTTTTATCGTACTTCATGCTGTTGTATGAAACGGGATACTAGCGTAACTGCACTCCCCTTGACTGAACTACGAGGCGGCGGTAACAGAGCAATGCTGAAAACACTCCGCTCTGTTTCCCAGTCCCATTGCTTCGTGCGGTGTGCACCAGCGACAACGACAGACGTTGGCAGCATTGTGACACACGCATCGCTAAGAATTGTCACTTCATGCGGTTACCGTTTTAAGCTTCATCTTAAGAGTAGACGCAAAGTGCCCTTAATACTGCATTTGTAATGGTCGAATTTCTTTAATTTTTCTTGTTTAAATCATTTCAGTTTTCAAATTATTATTATTGTAACATCAGTACACATTCTAAGCTTGCGTTAGTAATTCAAATGCACCACAACGCTTCACTAGATACCCCTCTAATGCGCTTGATACCAACGACCATTCGTGGCCTATACATCGTGTGCCCATCTGGCATGCAGAGGACCTGGGTTCGAACCTCAATGGCAACCGATTTATTTGATTGAATATATTTTATAGTTTGTTTTGAATGTGGGGTGTTTGAAATTTCTGCACGAGGTCATGTGGACATCATAACCCTGTTGACCAATCAGGATTTTTCTGCACAAATATTTCCGACAGGTTAGTGCCAACTATTACTACGTACTACTACCACCACCACCATCACACTACTACGACGACGACGTCGATAGCTTTTTGACCGAACGAGCTGTATCATGGCTTTTCTCGAGGGAAAGTGCGCTTCTTACGGCCTTCACAATGGGGTCTGTTTCCACCTTCCGCCGCACCTCTATGGGGTTGCCACCACTTCACCCCTCCACGTCTGATACTGCTGTTCACAAGCATGGAAAGCGCATGCTACCCCCCCTCACCCTCCTTCGCATGAACTGCAACCTGCAAGTCCTCGCATTTCGATGCACATGGTTCATACAAAGGCCGCACAATCCGCTTCTAAAATTTGCTATCTCTGAGTGTGACCAGATGGTTGCATAAGCCTCCAAATCTATTAGTATCGAAGCTTTCTGCCCCTTACAAACGCAAAATTTAAATCATGTCATGCAGTGTGCATTGCGAAAGGTATTAAGCAGTGTGTAGAATTATACTCAATTTGAACTGTTTGCTTGGCAAGCATGGAAGTGGGAATTATAAAGTTTAAATAATATCCTGAAATCTCAATCACTGCCATTTTCATTTAGCTAGCCAAAGAGTGGTATTAACAATAGTTCCTGGCACTCCACCCACTCAGAGTGAAGAGCAAAAATTTACTCATGGTTGAAGCTGCGACTGTCCAATGCAGTGAACTTTTGCTCTTTATGTTGCATTCAGAATATATTAATCGGCTGAAAGAGTATATAGTCTAGCGACCGACACAAGAACTTTTAATGAAGACATCAGTTTGCAGAAGCAAGGAGAGCGGTAAAAAAAGAAAAAGACATTCTCCATCAAAACTGACCCTTTGTTAAAGGAAATTTAAGGAAGGTGAAAAATCATGTTTTCCTGAAAAAAGTGAACATTCCCTTAAAGCTATGCTTTTCACCTAAGTACGATCTGTGGCAGGAGGGTTTGTTTGAGGGAGGGGTGGTGCTTTTGGTGTCGTCTCAACTGTCTATTATTATATAGCAATTCGAAAGCAGTTTTCGAAAGAGTGTCTTGGCACGGTGCACATACCGCACTGTAGAGCTTTTGACTTGCCGATAGCGTCTCAAAATGGGCATAGCGGATTTTATTGAACTTAATGCCTCTAAAGAAACATCCGCAATCTCCTTAATTTCTTTTTCTCGTTCTAAACAGAAGAAGCATGCCAATCTCAGAGAAACTTTATTGCCTGAATTATTAATTGCTATTTCTTCGAGTTAATTCGGCAGAGCTATTTTTGGATGAGCTATGCAACTGGCAAAAAATGCAAAACTTGGGTGTCCACGAAAATGACGCCAATTTTGACAGCAGCTGCCAGCATGCATATTACAGAATATAAAATTCCAGTCTTCCTCTGTCTCAAAGGAAACCAGAATTTGGTAGCAATAGTCGTATTAGATGCTTTTAAAGGGCGGTGTCTAGGAGCGTGATCGGGAAAAGTTTGGGTTTTCATTTTTCTTGGGTTCGATCGCGGCCGCGGTGGCCGCATCTCAGTGGAAGCGATACCATCAAGGCACCCGTGTACTGCGTAGTGCTGTGCACACTAAAGAAAACTAGGTGATAGAAATTTCCAGGACCTCCATTATGGTGCCCCTCACAGCCTGAGTTACTTTGGGATGTTAAACCCAGTAGACACGCCACCGTGTCAACCTTGCATTAACAAGCTTGCTTATACTGTGAAAGAAGGCCAGGTCGAGACGGCAAGGTCGAGACGGCAAGGCAAGGGATGCAGTGTCTGGCGTTTATTCCGATGGACAACCGAGGCGCGTGCCACCAGTGGCGCCACGGGAAGACGAAGATGATGATGGTATGTACTCGTGAAAGAAGCAGATCCTTGGAAGGCTCAGACAATTTCCCCGGGGGGTTGGAAGCAACTACTGCAACTGGTCGGAAGTAACTGCTGCATCATGGCGCACAAATGGCTTCAACTGAGACACATGAACTATTTCAGTGCCACGGTGACGTCGATCGGCTAGGGGATGAATAGGTGTCACTTTGTAGTTCACTGGGGAAGTTTGGGCGATGACCGTGTATGGACCAAGGTAGCGGTGATGAAATTTATCACTAAGGCCAGGGGTGCGGACAGGTGCGTAAAGTAGTACTTCGTCACCAGGACAGAAGGAGACCTCACGATGAGTATAATCGTAGCGACTCTTGCGATCTTCCTGGCAGGCTTCAGTGTTGAGGCGAGCAAGGCGACGGCATCTGGTCACACGGGATACGAACTGGGCAGGTACTGATTTGGAGGAACAGTCGGACGTAGAGAAGAATGAACTGTCGAGAATTGTGGTGGGAGGGCAGCCATAAAGGAGGAAAAATGGAGAGTAACCGGTAGTCCGCTGTACTGCTGTATTATAGGCGAATGTGACGAATAGTAAAATAGTGTCCCAATTTCGATGATCCGGTGTGATGTACATTGAGATCATATCCGATAAACTGCGATGAAATCGTTCCGTCAGACCGTTAGTCTGAGAATGGTAGCTTGAAGTGGTCTTGTAAAGGGTGGATGATGCGTAGAGAACTTCGGCAACGACTGTCGATAAGAAGGTTGTTCCGCGGTCACTTAGGAGCACCCGTGGAGCGCCATGCCGCAATACAATATATCGCAAAAAGAAATTTGCAACCTCTTGAGCCGAGCCAGTGGGCACAGGTGCTGTCTCCGCGTAACGTGTAAGGTGATTCACAGCCGTAATGATCCAATGGTCGCCCCGATCGGAGGGAGGCAGGGGACCATATAAGTCGATGCGGATTACTCCGAATGGTGTGGCTGGACAGGGAAGAGGTTGCAGGAAGCGACATATTTAGCTACACTGGAGGACAGGCCAGACCAGAAGAACCCTCTCTTCACGTGGTCGTAGGTTTTATGAAAACCTAGGTTACCTGCAGTAGCGTCATCGTGTAGAGCCGCTAGGATACTTGGGCGAAGCACCCGTGGGAGGACTGGGATCCAGCGGGTTCCCTCAGGGCAATACACGTAGCGGAGTAGGATGCCATCCTCGAGCTTGAAGTTGCGTAACTGTCGGCGGATGCTAGCATTGGGTGGGTTCAAAGCGCCTTTAAGGCGGTCAATGATGGGACGGCTGTAGGCGTCGGCTAGTTGCTGCGACCGGAGAGCGTGTTTGTTGTCAGAGGCGTCAAAAGAAACTGCTGTGATATGCGTCGGAGGAAGAGAAAATCGACTGGTCAGAGGAAGAAATACATTGCGTAGAAAAACAGCAGGTTGATGGCGAAAGTGGGCAGCGAGAAAACGAGTCGGCATCTTGGTGGTGGCGACCCGATTTATAAACGACGTCGAACTGGTACTCTTGTAGGCATAGAATCCAACGACCAAGTCGACCTGTCAAATTTTTCAGCGAGGACAACCAGCAAAGAGCATGGTGATCGGTCACAACTATGAAGGGGCGACCATATAGATAAGGACGAAATTTCTGAACCGCCCAGACGACGGCAAGACATTCTTGCTCGGTAATGGTATAATTTTGCTCAGCTGGAGTCATGGTGCGGCTGGCAAAGGCGATTACTTTCTCACGGGAAGTTGTGTCGCTCTGTAGAAGTACAGCGCCGAGACTGCGACTACTGGCATCAGTGTGCAGGATGGTTGGAGCGGTGTCGCTAAAGTGGCCAAGAACAGGATCTGATGTCAGGGCGTGCTTGAGGTTCTTGAATGCAGTTTCGCACTGTGCAGTCCACATGAAAGCGCTGCGCACTAGTTCATGAAGGGGAGCAGCAATAGTTGCAAAATGTCTAATAAAACGACGGAAATAGGATGCCAGGCCGAGAAAACTGCGCAAATCTGCAGTCCGTTGAGGACGAGGAAAATTCAGGACGGCCATAATTTTTTCAGGGTCTGGACGAATGCTGTCATGACTAACCAGATGTCCCAATATTTTAATTTCATTCGGTGCAAAGTGGCACTTCTTGGTGTTGAGTTGAAGGCCTGCTGAAGCGAGACACGTGAGAACTTCATTCAAGCGCGCAAGATGGTCGCTAAAAGTTGACGAAAAGATAACAATGTCATCCAAGTAACATAAACAGGTTCTCCATTTTAGTCCACGAAGTACTGTATCAATCATTCTTTCAAATGTCGCTGGTGCGTTACAAAGGCCAAAGGGCATAACATTAAATTCGTAAAGTCCATCGGGAGTTGCAAAAGCGTTTTTTTCTTTGTCATCTTCGTGCATAGGTATTTGCAAATAACCAGAACGGAGGTCCAAGGTCGAGAAATATTGAGCACCTTGGAGAGAGTCGAGGGTGTCATCGATTCGCAGCATCGGGTCTTTGCGGGTAATTTTGTTGAGTGCACGGTAATCTACACAAAAGCGAACCGACCCATCCTTTTTTTTAACTAATACTACTGGAGAGGACCATGGGCTTGTTGAGGGACGAATAATATTGCGATGTAGCATGTCATTTACATTTTCTTCAGTAACTTTTCTTTCAGAGAGAGAAACCCGATAAGGCCGGTGGTGAACAATAGAGTTACCTTGAGTAAAGATGCGGTGCTGTGCAACACTAGTCCGTCCCAGTGGTGGGGAAGTGTCATCAAAAATGGCTTGGTGATGTCGAAGCAATGTCAACAGTTCTTGGCACTGGTTAGACGAGAGGTTCGGATTAATAGTCTTTGAGAGAACAGGAAGAGAGACGTCTATCAAAACTCGCTGCTGAGGCAGAGGGGCGGTGAGCACCATCAGGGACAAAGGTTGAACATCCACCATGCAGGGCAGAGAAGTTCCTTTTGGGAGCACGAGGGATTCACGTGAGGTGTTAGTGGCCGCTACTGTCGCTGAGCCGTTGCGGAACCGGACAAGACTTGACAGGAAGGTGATGAGATGGTGCGATGAGTATGTCTCCGTCAGTGATATGGTCAGAAACAACAGTAAGTAGTTCTTCGCACTGAGGAGGCAAAACAGTATCAGCTGCGGCAATGAGGGGATAATGTCGTTCAGAAAAGTCAGATGCAAAATCATTGTCTGTCGTATGGATGACACGGTCTCCACAGGAAATGCTGAAGCAGTTGACAAAAAATCCCATCCAAAAATCATCAGATGCGCACAAGGTGAAAGCTCAGCAAACTGTACATGGTGGCGGACGCCATCGATAACAATCGCACAGTGCACTTTGCTGAAGGGCGCAGAGGAACGTCATTGGCTCCACGTAGTTGAGGTCCATCATATGGTGTCGCCACTTTTCGTAAGCGGTAGCACAAATCAGCGTGAATAACAGAAATTACAGACCCTGTATCAATCAAAGCTTCGACCAATAATCCTTCAGCGAAAACAGAAATCATATTGTACGGGCGATCAGAAGGACTTTTAGGAAGTTCGCAGAATGCAGTTTGACCTCCTTGTTGCGGGACGGAGAGGAGACACTGAGCGGCGGTATGGGGATGGGGAGCGGTGTCGAGATACATAGGCTTCACTAGGCTCAGACGAGGACACTGGAGGCAGAGAGAACCGACAAGGCGGGCTGGGAATAGACCAATGTTGATAATATGAAATTGAAGGCAGATCAGTTTCGAAGGCCTCGTAACCACGCTGCTCGTTCTGAAGGCGGCGGCGACAGAAGCGGAATATGTGTCCTCTAATGCCACAGTAGTAGCAGACTGGTCGGGAGGGGCGCCAAGGTGCGTAATAGGGTGATGCAGGTTGAGCCGTCGCCATTGCATTGATGTGATTGTAGGGCGGTGCCAGTTGGGGTGACGGAACAAAAGGAGGGGGTGATGCTGCGACGTGCGCGTAAGTCTGTGCTGGGCGGAGTACAGGAGGGTTGGACGCCATAGGTCAGGTGATTGTTGCCAGCTCGTCTTTAATGATGTTGCGGAGACCGGCGTCATTAGAAGGTACGGAAGAATGATCGCACCCGTTTCGACAGACGGGCTTGAGGGCTTTGGAGCTCCTCCCGGATGATGGCTCGAATCAGTGCCCGCAGATCCAGGTCAGCAGAGGTCGGGCCAGTAGCAATGCCGGGCTGCAATCGGGAGGACTGCAGCTGGTCGATGCGTTGGCAGGTCGCAATAATGGCGTCAACAGTAGAAGGATTCTAGGCAATTAGGGTGTTATAAGCCGCAGTATTAATTCCTTTCAAGATGTGTACGCGTTCAGGTTCCGTCATGGTGGGACTAATACGCCGGCAAAGTGCAAGTATGGCCTCTATGTAAGACGCGTACGACTCATCGGGACCTTGGAGGCGGGAGGCGAGCTTGTTTTTCACGACCTCAGTCCGAACTGCTGGGTCCGCGAAATATTGCCGGAACTGCTACTTGAATGTGGTCCAGTTAGTGGTGTGGGGTTCGCGGTTAATGAACCAGGTTCTGGCGACCTCAGTGAGGTAGAAAGAAACATTCAGAAATTTTAGAGCATCGTCCCACCAGTTGTAGTTACTGCAGCGTTCATAGGTGTCCAGCCAGTCATTGACGTCTTCATCGCGACGACCAGCGAACAGCGGCGGGTCGCGTTGTCGTGTGGGCACAGTCAGAGGGGGTGGTGCAGCCGAGGTAGAGGGTCCTGCCGATTCGTGGGTACTCTCGGTAGACAAAACGATGGTGGCAGGCGGTAAACAGCGACCGGAACATAGCTCCAGCGAGAGGCAGGGCACAAAACAGCAAGGGGATCAAGTCTCATCTCCACCACTTGTGGAAGAAGGCCAGGCCGAGACGGCAAGGCAAGGGATGCCGTGTCTGGCATTTATTCCGATGGACAACCGAGGCGCGTGCCACCAGTGGCGCCGCGGAGAGATGAAGATGATGATGGTATTTACACGTGAAAGACGATCCTTGGAAGGCTCACTATATATAGTACTTTTCAGTCTCGTTTGGACATTTGCAAAGAATGGGTCAGTACATCATCTGCATTTAAGACAGCAATACAGTAAAAGCTCGTTAATTCTAATTTCACAGCATCTGGAAAAAGGTTCGAATTATCAAATGGCCTCAAAAAAACTGGCAAGAACCTTTCGCATTATGGTAAATTTACCGTGTTTACTCGCGTAAAGAACCCACTCGCATAATGAACCCACCCACCTCCAATTTTTGCCTAAGAATTTGAATAAGAAAAAATACATAAGGCTTGGGTCGTTAGTGCATCCCTCTGTCATGGTCTATAGAGCATTTCTTGGCAGTGCGCCAAGATGCTGTGCCAGGGATAGTGTGTTTACCTTTTGAGGTTAGCTCTAGCAAGGGGGGAAGTGAACTTGGCAGAGTGCCAGCGCTTGTCTGGTTCTACAAGTGTCTTTTTAGTATTTGTTTTATCGTGCCATGGGGTGATTGGGGCGGGCGCCATATACTGCCACTCAGTTATTGGAATGCGCGTAGCAACACACGCCTTCTGAAGCGAACGGTTTTAAAAGTCTCAGTCATAATCACGGCTGACCGCATACTTTCGTTGACAACAGATGGCTGGAAGGATGAACCCTCGCAAAAAAAAAAAAAAAAAAAAGCATTTTTCCCACGTAACCTCTAGCACGCGCCGTCCGACGTCATAGCTTTTCATGGGCGCCGGCAGGACCGCGCTGACAGTGTTTATCCGTATTTCCGAATTAACAGGGCTCGAATTAACGAACATTTAGTTGCGAGTTTCGGAGATTGCGTGGAAGAGAGAGCAGGCAGCTGCCGCCGCGGCCGCCAGCTCCTACCCTCTGGCGCCACCAGCTGCCACGGCAGTCATGGCGCCAGTTAGGCTTTACCCACTCTGCCATGATTTCACATGGTTTCATCTTCTGTCCCCGTTTTGGACGTGCGCAGCCTCTAACTATGCGGTCTTTCGCAGAGGTTTTTTTTTTTTCCAAGCCACCCAGACGCGGCGACACGTACGCGACACGTAATTCGAATTATTCTTAGGGGAATCAAATCGTATTCAAATTAAAAAATTAATGGGCTTTTTTATACGCAGATCTCTATGGAGCTTGGCCGGACCAGGTATTGTAGTTCGAATTGACCAAAAATTTGAATTATTGAGGTTTGAATTAACGAGCTTTCTCTGTATCGGTCATATACTCGTCATACTTTTGACAAAGAAGAATGATTCATTTTTTTTTATATTTCTAATGGGCAGATTTTATTGTAAAGACTTCATTCACATGTGGAATACATTGGTGACATGCACCTAAAGCAACTATGTTCTGTTTTTCTATGTTCTGTTTCTTGTTCTATTTATGTTCTGTTTTGTTCGGTTTTTTGGTGCTGCGCATACTACGAAACCAGCAGACGACAGCACGCAACGAGGCGAAAACCGCCCGCCGCTGCTGCAGCAGGCACGGAGTGAGCGATGATGTGGTTGCACCCCTTGCAGCGGCGGAGAGCGTATCTTAAGGAAAAGCACTTCAATTAGCACTTCTATTGCCTCCGTGGCAATTGAGAAGACCGCAGAAAAGATCATCCACTCTCCCTCGAGACCGGCTGTGGTTGTTTATGCTTTGCATGAAAAAAAAAAAAGAAATCTTTGTTGCTAGTCTTGCATTGTAGTGGCCGGTTGTCCCCATTTACCTTTGAAAAGTGAGCCTTGCAGAATAAGGTGCTATTTGTTGGCAGCAGTGCCTGTTGTGATTAGTATTTTTGAACTTGAAAGGCTGCTGTGGTTCATGAAAAAGAGGGAATGGAACTTTGAGGAGGGGGGTCTTGAAGAAACCAACATTTTATTAATTGCCAGTATGTTTGATTCAGGCTTCCTGATCCTGGGTAGATGAAGTTGTTTTGTACAGCATGCAAGTCAAAAGAATGTTTTCATTAAACTTAGTATTTATAATTGCTTCAGTGCTTTTGTGTCCTAGCCTGAAATTAGTCTACAAGCTGTACCTTTAAAGTGAAATATGAATGTAATGGGTGGTATTTCTTTTTGTTACAGCTATGGAGTTTGGTTGTACGGAGCTCATCAACCCAAGGAAGCTGACTGTGCCAATTACACAGTACCTAGTTGAAAAAACAGATGGTGGCCTGGACTTTACCTTTGAGTGCATTGGCAACGTCGAGACTATGGTGAGAGCATGGCGTAGCTGGCTTGTTTTTGCATACTGCCTCATAAAACAGCACTGGTCCTTTTTTGTTTTGCTTTGTTTTGTTTTAATAATGTTTTTGCTTTCTGGTATTATGGGCAGCTATAAAAATAGTAATCATTTGATGTTTACAGTAAAACCTCATTATTCGACTTCCATTAATTTGCAAAATCAGATAATTTGGGTCACCAGGCCCCTGTAAAACACTCGTGTAGGTCTATGGCATCGGCAACAGTGGCGTACAAGTAGAATATCCGCCTCGCATGCAAGAGGACCGTGGTTCGAATCCCGGTGCTGCTCAATTCTCCACCAGATTAAAAAAAAAATCCGCATGTTAATGGAAATTCATAAACAGGTTTGGGGTGCGGCCTGATGCCGGTGAACACCTCTAGCAATGCACTCCCTTGCCAGAACAGGAGTTGGCCACCCTGGTGCAGTAATTGGCCACAACCTCCCATGATTAGTCCTATAAAACCTCGGCCCTCAGTCACCAGCGGCTGCGGAGCAACTGACCATGGTGGTCAGACCTGTAACGCAGCAGGGGGGTGCTAAGAATTTCTGGCTTCGCTGGACAAGGCGCTATTGGAAACTGACCTTGGCAACGTTTAATGCTGGAACCCTAGCTAGTAAGGCTAGTTTAGCAGTGCTGTCAGAGGAACTAGAGGGTATGAATTGGGAGATATTGTAGGGCTTAGTGAGGTTAGGGGACCGAATGAGGCATATACTGTCCTGAAGGATGGCCATGTACTGTGTTATTGAGGTTTACCGGAGAGGCACGAACTAGGAGTAGGTTTCCTTGTCAATAAGGATATAGGTGGTAATATAGAGGAGTTCTATAGCATCAATGAGAGGGTGGCAGGCATCACAGTTAAGCTTAATAAGCGGAATAAACTAAAGATTGTACACCTACATGTAGTCATGATGACCAGGCAGTTGAAAGCTTCTACAAAGATGTAGAATCGGCAATGCGAAAAGTAAAGACGCAGTATACTGTACTAATGGGTGACTTCAATGCCAAGGTAGGGAAAAAGGCAGGAGACCAGACAGTAGGTGACTATGGCATTGGTTCTAGGAATAGCAGGGGGGAGTTACTAGTTCAGTTTGCTGAGTGCAATAACTTAAAGGGGTAGGGACACCAAAATTCTGTGCTGTACTTTTGGGCTGTAAATAGTGCGTAGCGATTCCATAAGCATAGAGCACGGTGTTAGAAGACCAGAAACACAACATAATTTATTATCGTATTATTAGTATTCAGCAGTTTTGTTTTCAGTTCGTAGTGGCCAAGTTTTTACTGGACGTCAAGAAACAGACGACATAAACAACATTGAAATGTCACGTGGGCCAAAAACTCGTGACATCAACGAGTAGGCGCGTCGTCTGCTCTGTTTACAATGTGACTCCGCCGCATGCTCTCATGGCTGAGTCACACCGCAGAAAGAGCTGGCCAAATACATCCGTAAATATGATGTTTGCGCCGTTTGGCTATTCTGTCACGCTGTGCCAACACAAAATATTCGGAAATATGCCATTGTCGCCTGTGAACAGCTGTCACCAACTCGCTCTTCGACAACTTGCTGTTCGTATTAGTGCCGATGTCGGCCACTCGCTTCGCTACAATTGTGCCCAAATTCCTACGCTATGTGAATGGCTGGCAGAAATTAAAAGGTTAGAAAGGTTTTGACTATGAAGGCGCGCGCGTAAATATTCGCGAGTATATAGTTTGAATAGCACTGGTTGGGGCAATGTGGTGATTGTTGAGACAAAACTCACAAATTTTAGCGAGCGAATGAAAATGGTCATTGGTTATAGTTTTGGCAACAGTCAACAGAAATCGACAATTGCTAACATCGCAGAACGCGCATACAATCACCACGAAGCGCAGGTGTGACCCCGGTGCGCTGAGCAATGCTGCAAGCGGCCCGAAACAGCCGTCGGTGCTACTTGTGGAGAAAATTAGGCCGATTGAGGACAGTCGCCATACACACGTTCTATTGGGCTGATTTTATTGTGAGATACGCTTCCTATAGTAAAGCAGTGACGGAAGAAACCTTTATTGCAGCGTTGAGTCACTGACCTGTTCCCAAGTGCCGTCCTGTGAAACTGACTAGGCCTAGCAATGACTAGAGCAGGCAGGGGGTATCGCAGTTCGTCGCCTGGCACGCCCGCGAAAGGCGTTGTTGCCAAAGGTTCCATCCTTGTGCAGGCATATGCGACTGTTGCACGAGTATATCAGCAGTCCTGATAACATTTATCTTTTCTGGTACAAAGCAAAGGAGTGCTATACAATGCTTCACTGGTACGCGGCCGGCCAACAACAACGCCGTCCGCCGACCATTGCTGCGTCGTCGGCAGCAGCCTTTGCAAATTTTACTGAATGAATACTGCCATCAAGCATAATTTTGGTGACAGTTAGCCGTCGTGCTGTCCGTGTGTTAGAACTGCTAGAACGCTACGGGTGCAATAGAACAGCCGAAACGAGCTGACCAGCAGCATACTCTCTTATGTCAGAAAACTGTGCAGTGACGTCACAAATACTTGATTATGATTTTTTCAGTGGACCTATGTCACACTGAATGCACTAGCAATGGTTCTGGAATGCAATAGCGAGCATTTCCACAAACTTTAAAAAAGAATTAAAATATTTTCTACGCCTCCCTTGAGTCTAATACTTGACTGATCTAGCCTTCAAACACAAAGAAAGCGCATGACAAGTTTAGCACAACCTTGTAATTTGGTGTCTCTACCCCTTTAAGAATCATAAATACCTTCTTCAACAAATGGAAGAACTGGAAGTGGATATGGAAAAGCTCTAACGGGGAGAATAAAAATGAAATTTACTTCATCATCATCATCATCATCATCAGCCTGATTATACCCACTGCAGGGCGAAGGCCTCTCCCACATTTCTCCACTTAACCCGGTTCTGTGCTAGCTGCATCCACTTGACCCCTGCGAACTTCTCAATCTCATCCGCCCACCTAACTTTCTGCCGCCCCCTGCTACGCTTTCCTTCCCTTGGAATCCAGTTTGTTACCCTCAGCGACCATCGGTTATCCTCTCTTCGCACTACATGTCCTGCCCATGTCCATTTCTTCTTCTTAATTTCCACTAGAATGTCGGTAACTTGAGTTATTTCTCTGACCCACTCTGCACGCTTTCTATCTCTTAATGTTACCCCTACCATTTTTCGTTCCATAGCCCTCTGGGTTGTCCTCAACTTAAGTAGAACTCTCTTGGTTAGCCTCCACGTTTCAGCCCCATAGGTGAGTACAGGCAAGATGCAACTGTTGTATTCTTTCCTCTTGAGCGATACCGGTAAGCTGCTAGTCATAATCTGCGAGTGCTTGCCAAATGCACTCCATCCCAATCTTATTCTTCTTGCTATTTCCTTTTCATGGTCCGGATCTGCGGTTACTACCTGCCCTAAGTAGACATATTCGCCTACTACTTCCAGTAATTCGCTACCTAATACTGTGCTACTTCATACTGTGTTATAACCTCGCTATTATGCAGGATGTAGAGGTAATCGGGAAAGTGTGATTCAGTTGCTACAGGATGGTAATCTGAAGAGGGAACGAAAGAGATTAGTAAGAAAGAAGTCCATCACTGAATTAGCTGTGAGGGGAGGGCAGTAGAGTTCAGGATCTCGCTACATAATAGATATTCATCTCTAACCAAGGAGGACGACATTAGCCTAGAAGCAAGGAACAATAATTTCAGAGATATAATTAGTGAGTGCGCTATAAAAGTAGGCGGTAGGATAATTACAGAAGATACCGGTAAGCTGCCTAAGAGATGAAAGATTTGATTTAGAAACTCCAAATTATGAAAGCGTCCAACCCAACAGACCAGATAGACTGGCAGAGATATCAAAGCTAATCAATAAGTGTAAATTAGCTGATATAAGGAAGTATAACATGGAGAAAATTGAGCATGCTGTAAAGAATGGGGAAGCTTTAAAGCGGTGAAGAAGAAACGGGGCATAGGCAAAAATCAGATGTTTATACTGATCTGTACAAGCCAAAGTAGTCAGGACAATAATGAGATTGGCGGTAGGGAAATGCAATCAGACGTTTCACAAAGGATGAAGTTTAGAAAGCATTAGAAACTATGAAAAGGGGGAAAGCAGCTGGAGAGGATCAGGTAACTGTAGATTTGTTGAAGGACGGGGGGGGGATATGGTGCTAGAAAAACTGGCCACCCTGTATATGCAGTGCCTGGTGTCACCGACGGTACCAGAACCATGGAAGAACGCAAACATCATCTTCATTCATGAGAAAGGGGACTCTAAGGACTTGAAAAATTACAGACCAATCAGCTTACTGGCTGTTACATGTAAGGTATTTACCAAGGCAATCGCTAATAGAATCAGGACAACCTGAGACTGCAATCAAGCAAAGGATCAAGCAGGTTTTCGGAAAGGGTACTCTACTATCGATCATATCCATAGCATCAAGCAGGAGATAAAAAAATGCTCAGAATATAACCAGCCCTTATACATAGCGTTCATTGATTACGAAAAAGTGTTTGACTCTGTAGAAACCTCGGCGGTCATGCAGGCATTGCAAAATCAGGCGGTAGACGAGATGTACGTGAAAGTGCTGGAAGATATATATAGTGGCTGCACAGCAACCATAGTTCTGCATAAAGAAAGTAACAAATTCCCATGAATAGAGGAGTTAGGCAAGGAGACACAATCTCCCCAGTACTATTCACAGCTTGCTTAGAGGAAGTATTCAGAGACTTGGAATGGGGGCAGTTAGGGATGAGTACAGATATAGATGGAGAATACCTCAATAATCTGCAATTCACTGATGAAATTGCCTTGCTAAGTAACGCGGGGGATGAAGTGCAAATAATGATTGATGACCTAGACAGGAAAAGTAGAAAGGTAGGCTTAAAAATCAATATGCAGAATGTAATGTTCAACAGCCTCGGGAAGGAACAGCAGTTTACGTTAGGTAGGGAAGCACTGGAAGTAGTTGGCGAATATGTCTACTTAGGACAGGTAGTAACCGCAGATCCGGACCATGAAAAGGAAATAAGAACAATAAGGTTGGGATGGAGCGCATTTGGCAAGCACTCGCAGATTATGACTAGCAGCTTACCGGTATCGCTCAAGAGGATACAACAGTTGCATCTCGCCTGTACTCACCTATGGGGCTGAAACAAGGAGGGTAACCAAGAGGGTTCTACTTAAGTTGAGGACAACTCAGAGGGATATGGAACGAAAAATGGTAGAGGTAACATTAAGATATAGGAAGAGCAGAGTGGGTCAGAGAAATAACTCAAGTTACTGACATTCTAGTGTAAATCAAGAAGAAGAAATAAGCATAGGTAGGACATGTAGTGCAAAGAGAGGATAATAGATGGTCGCTTAGGGTAACAAACTGGATTCCAAGGGAAGGAAAATGCAGCAGGGGGACGGCATAAAGTTGGGTGGGTGGATGAGGTTCAAGTGAATGCAGTTAGCACAGGGTCGGGTTAATTGGAGGAATGTGGGAGAGGCCTTCGCCCTGCAGTGGGTATGGTCCGGAGGATGATGATGGATGATGGTAGTGGTGTTGTGGGGGTGGTGGTGGCATCAGAAGATTGTTTGTTTGGACACCTTGTGGCTGGGCTCAGTCAATCTGAACAAGCTCTCGATGCGATGCATTGCAGACGTCTGACCTGCACATTACGTTCTTTGCACTCCCTTAAGTGCATGCAACAACGGGCACGATGAGCAGAAGGCGCCTCTCGACACACTCGACCTGCCTACCCCCATGGGTAGGTAGGCCGAGTGTGTCCAGCACGTAGTTCCATTTTCAGAGCTTTGTTGCCAACCTGTGGCAACAGAAGCTGCTGGCCCCACATCCCAGCCAACCGGCCATTTAGAACTGTGATTTACTTGTTTCGCTTGTCACTGATGTTTTTTGTTGTTTTTCGAAGGCACCTTGCTGCTCCAGAGCCAATGTACACTTCCCTGATGTCCGTTCATCAATGTTTCGTAGTTATCTTATCCCAGCACGCAGAAACTCCATGTGTGTCACATTCTGTTGGCTGTTTGTGCTGTAAAGTTACCTCACGTGATGACACGTTCACAGAAGCTCGCTACCACATCGCACACAGAAAGAAGCCATGGGTATCTTTACAGCTGTGGAGAAGTTCTGCTTGCTACATTTCCAGTAATCTGCCTGATTTGACGAAGCTGCAGAAAATCGTCGCACAGTTTTTATCCTAAAAGAAGGTTACCATTTGTTGGGTTTTCACCAAATGCATTGGATGCAGTTAACACCAACTTTGTTAATATGGATTCTTAGATAAGAGTAGCATATGAGAACGTTTGGTTGGTTTTCCACAGGCAATGTAAAACAAAGATCAGTTGAAACAATGAATTGTTTCTCGTGTCCTTCACAGTCCATAGTGTCTGTGAAGCATTGTTGAGACAAGCTAAGGGGGAAACATGCTAGAATGCTTCCACACCAGAAAGGTTACTCTGCAAGCAAACTTGCTGCATATTCACTGGTCTATTTCATGAGTAAACAGCAGTGCATTGATAATTTTCTGGGCATAGCTTCCAGAGGCTAAGCTACAACGACATTCGCAGTGATCTTGGTGTTCTTTTCAGTGTAAGACGTCACGAGTTCCAACTTACTGGCAGTAAAATTTTTAAATGCAATTTTCTCGGTCCTTTGCTGCTGGGCAGGCATTAACATAGCCAGAAAGAGCGGTAGAATCGATTTGTACTAAGAACAAAAATTAGATGAAGTTGTCTTCGGGGTGGTGTTTTTTTAGAACATCAACAGTCAACTCTCATGTGAACATGATTGTAGATGGTTGAATTCGAAGAAAGAACAAAAAACATCCACGCATGCCCCACTATACTTTGTTTCAGAAATCAACCAGCAGCTGTGAGCCGTGGTACTTAAGATGTGATACAAGATGGCATGTGATGTAGGCATACCATATTTTCTACTGTATAAGTCGCAGTTTTTTCTGAAAATTTCGTCAGTGCGTCATATCCATCAGTGCGAAAGAAATCCAGGCACAGGCACCGAAAAGGTGCCTGTGCGCTGCATGATGTCAGTGCATGTTAATAGACCCAGGTGGTCTAAATTAATTCGGAGCCCACAACCACAACGTCGCACATAGCCCATATGTCACTTCTGGGTGTTAAACCCAACAATTTATTATTTTTACACTACAAGGGCGGCGAAGGCATGTGCCCGACCTGGGAAATGACGTACCATAGCTACGCGCCATCTTCTGGCATGCACAGTAACTACATTTTTAAATAACTCAAAAATATCATCAAATTCTTTAGCAAAAAAATGATCTGGGACTTGCACAATTAACTCAACCAATAAGGCCAGGCAGTAGCCTAGTTTGTGTTGCATATTTTCCCTCACTACTCCGCTCTCTCCTCCTTCCTTTTCTTCCCACCTTCTTTTTTTTTTTCTGATGGTGTAGCCTAAACGCAGTGTGCAAGTGCGTGCCATCTGTATGTTACAAAATAAAACATTTTTAAAAAGTACTGTTCAGACTTTGGATGCTACATGCACCTATGCGATCACTTCCTATCTCTGGATGCGTGCATGTGCGGCGGCTGCCGCAAGCATATATTTTCGTCATACATTCTCACAGCTCGATCCTCATTGAGTTTTTTACCGAGTGAGCAGGTGCGTCGTATGCACCAGTGCGACTTATCTGTGCTTTTCTTTTACTGAAAAACTGCCGTTTGGAGGGGGGTGCAACTTATACACCGGAAGATACGGTAATTAAATTTCTTTGCTATTGGCTTTGTGTCTAAAGAACTCAGAGTGGTCAGATCCTCTGCGTCCTGCATCCATGGTGTATACACAGGAAAGTTGTATCCTTGGCACAGCCCACATCTGTCACCTGCCAGAGGGCCAAATGGTTCTGCAGTGGGCGCAAGTTCCTTAAAAAGGGCTTCTATATGCACCTCTGTGCGGAATTAAAGACACACCTCTGACAGTGCACGGTGTCAGTCCAGATGCCGTTAGATGGCACATTGGCAGCACCATGCCTGGTGGTGGTCGCCTGTGGTGTGATGCATGTGGCTACACTAATTATACCTACCATTTATTTATTGCTGTTAATAGTAGTATTGTAGGTCAGACAGTGAACTGTGTAGTTGGAGTCAGTTTAGGTATTAAAACAAGGGTATTAAATGGAACGACCCCCTTGATACTTCACAGTAATTCAGTTGTAGTGTGAGCCTTTGAAAAATAACCTGCAGTTATGTCATAAAATGTTGTATAATTTACCTATTTGTCGAGTGCATACCATTATTTATTTCATTGCACCATTTTTTTTTTTACTCTGTTTGCTCGTTATCAATCTCTGTTGCAATTTTTTTTGTGTTGGTGTGTGTGTGTGTGCATGTGTGTCTTTGATCTCTGTATCTCACTTCTGCTTAAGGTCTGTAATACATGACAGCCACGTTTGCTAAGTAAAAAAAGGAGCTAAGTGACATAGCACATTTAGTGCCACAGCTGTTGGTGAAGTGGATTATGAAGACGGCGCGAAAGTGACGAGGACAAGGAAGGAACACCAAAGTAACAGGACAGGCGCCAACTTTCAACTGATGTTTATTCGCCCAAACCCTTTCATATTTATGAAGCACCCAACCGTATCACAAAGGCCTATCACAAAGTGATCCACGTGGAGCACTCAGATCACCGGCGATATTGGTCACAGACAAGACAACCTCACAGTGTAATCAGCCAGTAAACAAATAATAGCAATTCATCACAGTAAAGCACGCTATCCAAAAATATATAAAAGCAACCTGTTCGAAAGAGTCCTAAGATTATCGGAGTGTACAAACACACAAAATAAACATATCAACCACAAATTGAAATCAACCACACAAAGCAATACGCTCGTGCCCTAGACAAACACGGCACGTGTTTGTAAACCTCCCTTCGACCGCAATAACAAAAACAGGTGACAAAGATTATCAGAAAGACCAACAGAAACGCTTGAACAGGTGACAATGGAAACAAAAATGACCAACAGAAACTCGGAAAGAACGGGCAAAGAAGTTTAAAAGCTAAGGGATTCACCTCATCGTCAACGTAAAACGAAAACAACCGACAACACCTATCAAGAATAAATAAAACCAAAGTATAAAATCTACAGGAATCCTTCAAGAAAAGCCACCTCAGAGTCGCTGATTGAAATGGACGGCTTGCTAGCGCACAAACTTCCTACTTTCTTGATGAAAAAAGCCTCTACTACTTCTCGCTCAACTTTATCTCTACCAGATTTCAAAAAAATCGTCTTTTCTAGTTCCGGACGACACCCTTGGCAGGCTTTGCAGTGGTCTGCTAGGAAGCTTCCATGCTGATTGCGAACATTCCGCATATGTTCACTGGCACGCTCATTGAAACAACGACCGGTTTGCCCTATGTAGACCAAACCACAGCTCAAAGGAATCTGATACACAACTCTTGACTTACATTTGGTGAACTTATTTTGATGTTTAATAGCGCAAACCAGTCGTTTATCTGGCTTATTCATTGAGCAAAGCTTAGAAAGTTTTGAAGGCGCAGAAAACACAACTTGAACCTGAAATTTACTTGCAACTTTTTTGATGCCATGGGAAACTTTATGGATGTAAGGAATAACTGGCATAGGCTTCCTTCGTACTTCCGGGTTTCTTTCAACATTTTTTCTCTTCACTTTCTGAAGCAACATTTCAGAAACAGCCAATATTAATGGGGGCGGGTAGCCTGCTTCTTCCAGCCTTTTTACTTGGGCGCCAAAGCTAACCGACATCATGTGATGGCATGATTTTCCTAAAGCGCTCTGAAGGGAATTCGCAATTATAGCTCTTTTGACCAGCTTCGAGTGGGCACTGTCAAAAGGTAGCAATCCTTTCTTTGATCTGGGATTGTACGACCAGCAAATATGGTCGTTCTTGAACACAAGCCTTAAGTCTAAGAACTGCAGTTTGTTGTTAACTGGTTCCTCCCATGTAAATCTGAGGCCTTGGCTGTGATTGCGGAAAACAGACAATATCCTAGTCACACTCTCAGCTAAATCAAACTCAGGTGCCCCCTTCAGAATAATCAAAAAATCATCGACATATCTGAAAACGGAAACAATATTCGGGTCATGGAGTTGACTTTTGATTTCATTTCCAACAGCTGACAAGAAAATGTCACAAAGAACAGGTGCCACAGAAGACCCAATACAAACACCTCTTTTTTGAACAAAGAAATCACCTTCAAATGAAATAGCGGTTGAGTTCAAGTAGAATTCTAGCAAAGCTACAAAGCTCTCGCTGCTAATCCCAGCGGAATTTTGAAACTGAACAACACCTGTGTCCATGATCTTTTCTCTGACCGCACTTAGGAGTCGTTGATGAGGGACGGAATAATACAATTCTTCAATGTCGATAGAGAACCCGTTATATTTTAGAGGGGGCAAAGACTCTAGTTGCTGTACGACGTTTGAAGAACTGCGCACAAGGAAGGGATCATCGCTCACCAGTGTGCAAAGGTTCTTCTGCAGGTAGCAACTGACGACCCGTTGCCACGTTCCTCTTTCCGAAACAATGGTGCGTAGTGGCATTCCAGGCTTGTGAGTCTTTACTGTAAAAAATACTTCAAGGAAAGTTCTATCTTCGTCTTTTGCTCTCTTCTTGATGGCGTCCAAATGCAAATCATCCAGAATCTTAAGTGCTTGCCGTTTTACAGAGCGCGCATTGAACTTGACGCGTTTGAAGTTCTTGTTGACAGCTGCAGTAGCCTTTTCCCGGAACAACCACGTCGGCAGGACAGCGAAACCACCTTCCTTGTCAGCTTGGAGTGCTAGAAGATTATTGTTTCGGAAAGAGGAACGTGGCAACGGGTCGTCAGTTGCTACCTGCAGAAGAACCTTTGCACACTGGTGAGCGATGATCCCTTCCTTGTGCGCAGTTCTTCCAACGTCGTACAGCAACTAGAGTCTTTGCCCCCTCTAAAATATAACGGGTTCTCTATCGACATTGAAGAATTGTATTATTCCGTCCCTCATCAAGGACTCCTAAGTGCAGTCAGAGAAAAGATCATGGACACAGGTGTTGTTCAGTTTCAAAATTCCGCTGGGATTAGCAGCGAGAGCTTTGTAGCTTTGCTAGAATTCTACTTGAACTCAACCGCTATTTCATTTGAAGGTGATTTCTTTGTTCAAAAAAGAGGTGTCTGTATTGGGTCTTCTGTGGCACCTGTTCTTTGTGACATTTTCTTGTCAGCTGTTGGAAATGAAATCAAAAGTCAACTCCATGACCCGAATATTGTTTCCGTTTTCAGATATGTCGATGATTTTTTGATTATTCTGAAGGGGGCACCTGAGTTTGATTTAGCTGAGAGTGTGACTAGGATGTTGTCTGTTTTCCGCAATCACAGCCAAGGCCTCAGATTTATATGGGAGGAACCAGTTAACAACGAACTGCAGTTCTTAGACTTAAGGCTTGTGTTCAAGAACGACCATATTTGCTGGTCGTACAATCCCAGATCAAAGAAAGGATTGCTACCTTTTGACAGTGCCCACTCGAAGCTGGTCAAAAGAGCTATAATTGCGAATTCCCTTCAGAGCGCTTTAGGAAAATCATGCCATCACATGATGTCGGTTAGCTTTGGCGCCCAAGTAAAAAGGCTGGAAGAAGCAGGCTACCCGCCCCCATTAATATTGGCTGTTTCTGAAATGTTGCTTCAGAAAGTGAAGAGAAAAAATGTTGAAAGAAACCCGGAAGTACGAAGGAAGCCTATGCCAGTTATTCCTTACATCCATAAAGTTTCCCATGGCATCAAAAAAGTTGCAAGTAAATTTCAGGTTCAAGTTGTGTTTTCTGCGCCTTCAAAACTTTCTAAGCTTTGCTCAATGAATAAGCCAGATAAACGACTGGTTTGCGCTATTAAACATCAAAATAAGTTCACCAAATGTAAGTCAAGAGTTGTGTATCAGATTCCTTTGAGCTGTGGTTTGGTCTACATAGGGCAAACCGGTTGTTGTTTCAATGAGCGTGCCAGTGAACATATGCGGAATGTTCGCAATCAGCATGGAAGCTTCCTAGCAGACCACTGCAAAGCCTGCCAAGGGTGTCGTCCGGAACTAGAAAAGACGATTTTTTTGAAATCTGGTAGAGATAAAGTTGAGCGAGAAGTAGTAGAGGCTTTTTTCATCAAGAAAGTAGGAAGTTTGTGCGTTAGCAAGCCGTCCATTTCAATCAGCGACTCTGAGGTGGCTTTTCTTGAAGGATTCCTGTAGATTTTATACTTTGGTTTTATTTATTCTTGATAGGTGTTGTCGGTTGTTTTCGTTTTACGTTGACGATGAGGTGAATCCCTTAGCTTTTAAACTTCTTTGCACGTTCTTTCCGAGTTTCTGTTGGTCATTTTTGTTTCCATTGTCACCTGTTCAAGCGTTTCTGTTGGTCTTTCTGATAATCTTTGTCACCTGTTTTTGTTATTGCGGTCGAAGGGAGGTTTACAAACACGTGCCGTGTTTGTCTAGGGCACGAGCGTATTGCTTTGTGTGGTTGATTTCAATTTGTGGTTGATATGTTTATTTTGTGTGTTTGTACACTCCGATAATCTTAGGACTCTTTCGAACAGGTTGCTTTTATATATTTTTGGATAGCGTGCTTTACTGTGATGAATTGCTATTATTTGTTTACTGGCTGATTACACTGTGAGGTTGTCTTGTCTGTGACCAATATCGCCGGTGATCTGAGTGCTCTACGTGGATCACTTTGTGATAGGCCTTTGTGATACGGTTGGGTGCTTCATAAATATGAAAGGGTTTGGGCGAATAAACATCAGTTGAAAGTTGGCGCCTGTCCTGTTACTTTGGTGTTCCTTCCTTGTCCTCGTCACTTTCGCGCCGTCTTCATAATCCACTTCAACCATGAACCAACTAGCCCAAAGCAAAGTACTTCTTGAGCTGTTGGTGGCTGTCAGTGTTTGGAAAAGTTGAAGCAGTGTCATTGTTAAAATAGCTGTGCTTCCTTTTCTGCCCAGAGGGCTGCTCTGGAGTCGTGTCACAAGGGCTGGGGCGAGTCCATCATCCTAGGTGTGGCATCGGCTGGACAAGAGATCTCCACAAGACCTTTCATGCTGGTCACTGGCCGTGTGTGGCGTGGCTGTGCTTTTGGAGGCATGTTCACATTCCCATCACTTTTTAAAATGGGACACTTCACTGTTTGCTAGCCAAATATGCACAATATGTGTGTGTGTGTGTGTGTGTGTGTGTGTGTGTGTGTGTGTGTGTGTGTGTGTGTGTGTGTGTGTGTGTGTGTGTGTGCGCGCGCGCAATATAGGTATATGAAAATAATTGCAATGAGGACCAAGTGGTTTTCAGACCAACTAGACACCAGTTTGGTCAACTGCTAACCGTGCCACATGCTACTGCAAAATCTAGTTTCTGCCTGCTTTTGTGCTGCACCTGTGTCAAAAAGGCATTTAAATGCAAGCTTAAAACAGCACTTTCAAATGTTAGTTGCGCTGACTTTCTGTAACAGTATCACATTATCCGAAAAATGTTCGTCGTTTTCCTGCTGCTGAGAACGCGGAAGTAAAACATTCTGATGTCTATGAACAACACTCACTGGTGTGGCGTGGACAGTCTCATGCATAAATGGGCCAGCACTGTTGGCATTTTGCATAAATGCGGTTGCGATAATGTTGGGCATCAGATGAAAGAAATTTGCTGGCAGCCTCTAAGTGAGCCGCCACAGTAGTTTCATACTCATGGAGCAAAAAAAAAAAGAAAAAAAAAGAAAATGCAGCACCACATGGCACAGTGCTCGAGCCGACAGCTGTCCAGGAACATTTTAATAAAGAATGCGAGCAGGTGTCAGTGTCCTCACCCTTTTCAATCCTTATGTTGCATGGTGTACATGGAAATGGGCCAAAGGTAAGGTGGCCATTGCTGAGGTACGCAACCACTCCAGAGACCCAAACATTTCATCACTCCAAAAAAGCTGAACATCAGGCAGGAGAAAACCTTGTACCCATTTGAAGGCTGTAGGATACCCGGCAGCATAGGATCGAACCCAGCTTCTCCTGATTGAGAGGCTAAAGCTCTGCTAACCACTTTCGTCCTTCACAATTGTGTGCGGTTGAACCCCGACATAACAAAATTGCCAGCAATGACAAAATCTTCCGTTTTCATGAAAATCTTTCTTGTGAAAATGAGACTGCGCAGATAAGTAAGTGCAAACCTGGCCCTGCAGAAACGAAACTTTATTTGAAAAAATTTGTCATTGTCATCAATTAACAGGGTCAAGACACGGTCTTCCTGTTCTCCCTCAAATGGCTGGTGAAAAGAAAAAAAACATTTTGAAACTGAAGTACAGTCTTTTTGCACCATGCTGAGATGCGTTACTTGTCTGAAGTGTCCTGAATTGCTCATATTGGGGCATTTTGCTTTGTCGTTCAAAATTAACAATTGGAATAGCCATGGTAAGCAATAGGTTAACCCTTTCGCTGTCGAGCGTTTCTGGCCATGACGCATCCCCAGTGTCGCCTTGGTTTCAGGAAACGACCATGGCGATTTATTTTTTATTATAATTGCTATACAAATACCATAGTCATGGAATATGCACATTTCAGTGTTCGGCAGGTGTTGTTAATTAACATCATCATCATTATCAGCATGATTATAAATTAGATAAATGAAGATAATATAAGAAAAAACTGCTCGATACTTCTTGAGATCCGAGCTCGACTCGTATTTATAATCAAAAGCGCCATCGCTCCAGTCTGCAGTCGAAGGTCCTGCGCCGTCAGCCATCCGAAAGTAACCGCGTGCACGGAGGGCGCACTTTCAGTGGCCCGCACAAGAGAGATAAATGGCATGTTGTGAAATCAAGATGACAGAGGGGGATGGAAAGAGGCTAAAACAACCTCCTTTGCTGCTGCTAGCCGTAAGCAAGGGCGCGGCAAGAGAAAGCGAAAGCAGCGACTGAGTCGTGTTGACCTGTTGGATAGGCAACGGCATGAGCCCTGAGCGACCGCGCCCCAGACCAAAGAAGGTGGCGGGGGTGGACGCGGCCACTCCATACTCTTCAGTATATACGTGCCAGCACAACACGGGGCGAAAATATGAACTTTTAGAAAGATTTGATGGATGGCGCAGCCTGTCGAAGCGTGCCAGCTTCGCGCTCAGGCGCGAAGTTTTGAATGCATGATAGAGAACGTACCGGTACATTGGTGACGTGGGGGGGAAGCGCGAAAACGTACCAGTACGTTTGTGACAGCGAAAGGGTTAAAGAAAGGAGCGTGCTTCCTCATTGTGCATTTTATTGTCGCTAAACAATTTGCGAGAGTGGCAAAGGTAGCGTCTATTGATTATGTCATTCTACAGGTAAAGACTAAGTAAAACTTTGATATTAATTTTGCTTAAAAGTTCTGCTGATTCATGTAGTGAAATAATTCAATATAAGCGTACCTGAACAAAAAAATACCTTCTTGTTTAAATCTTTACATTGAGATTAAGTTCATATTGTTAATCTAGACCTTTGTTTTCTTGTTTAAAAAAAAAAAAACAAAAAAGAAAACTGCTGTCAGTTTGTATTTGTGTTGCCAGAGCTCATGATAATTTGCAGAATGTTAAAGGCGTACGCATGCTTTAGTATGGTCGTGAGTGTTGCCACTTCTCATACCCAGATTCTTGTCACAGCTTTGGAACTCTACAGTAAGTGAGCACATTTGTTGCCTCCGGTGATGAGTGGCACAGTGGTGTTTAAATTTTTTCTGTTTTTGGTAGTCGTGGTCTGATATCTTCCAAAAGGTTGTAATATAGGAAGCTGAGAAATCCACACTTCTCAAAATAGTTTGAGGCAGTGGCTTTGATCCTGAGCTCCAAAGAAAGGCGGTGCTCTCTGTGGCGTTCTTTTCTTTCTGTTTTTAGTTTTTTACCCACTCATCTAACTGAGGACTGCTGCTTGAGTAAACTTGTCAAAGCTTTCAACCCTTATTTTATGTATGCTGTACTTGTTTTTAGTGTTTGAATAGAGGAAAGGTTCAGCCCCTTCGCAGTGGCTTAGTGGTTAGGGTGCTAGACTGCTAAATCCAAGGACACAGGATCAAATTCTGACTGTTGCAGCCCCTTTTCGATGGAGGCAAAAAGAAAGATGCCCGTGAACTGTGCGATATCAGTGCACTGTAATGAACACCAGGTGGTCAAAATTTCTAAGAGTCCGCTTCTACGGCTTCTCTTATAGCCTGTCTTTTTTGGGATGTTAAACCGCATAAGCCCAGCCAGAACAAAAGTTATAGGATGCTACGGTAGAATGTTGGTGATATGAATTTCATGGGGCTGCAAGAAAATTCATATCATCAAAACGAATAAAAATAAAATAAAAATCAGTCGACGACTGATTTTTCGGACTCTCAATGGACCACGAAAAATCGGGCAGTCCGAAAAACAAATGTGCACCAAAAAAAGCTCAATTTATTGCCTATTATTCACTTGGAGGCTGGAAAAAGTCATGAATGCTTTTCTGCACCATGCTCCGCTTCCGTGTTAACAGGTCCGCCTGAATTTCGCTTGCATCCGCACAGCTTGCGTCGGCTGCGCTGCTGCAGGTGAGTCATCGTCGTCATCACTCTCAGACTCCACAAGCACTTGGCAAATAATTTCTACATCTGTGAGCCCAGCGCACAGTTCCAACTTGTGGTCCACGTCTGTGAACTCTGAAAAAGAGACGGCTGATGGAATTTCGACACCAGCAGTGCGAAGGTTGTGAATGAGCTGCTCACTGCCTGACAGCTGCTCGACGATGCTCTCCTCGTCCAAGGCAGCCGACTCGTCGTTGAGCACAAATCCCACGTGGCGGAAGCATTTGCGCAGCGTTGTGGGTGCTACAGACTTCAACGCATTGGCAAGCATGCTAAGTGCTCCATGCAAATCGACAGATTAGGTTTTCCCACTGTCGAGGCACACTGCAACCACCAACCACTGGATCACAACACCGACTGCGTTGAGTGCCTTCTCGCTGCAGTGTTGCAAGCAAAAAAAAAAAAAAAAAAAAAAAGTCTTATAAACTTCAGAAACGGCTTTTTGAAGAACTATAACCACCAAATACCAACCACTGGTTCACAACACCGACTCTGTTGAGTGCCTTCTCGCTGCCTCGTTGCACGTAAAAAAAATAACAAAAAAAAAACAAAATCTGGAAACAGCTTCTTGAAGAACTGAAGCCGATTCAATTAAATGAGAGCCACAGTAGCGACAGAACGTAGTTCTCGCATCAGCACGACCACAGCTAGGAAGCCGATTCAATTAAATGAGAGCCACAGTAGCGACAGAACGTAGTTCTCGCATCAGCACGACCACAGCTAGGCCTACTCGCTACACTCGGCAACGCACTTGAAACATGGCAAACATACAGAGAAACAGGCAGTCGAAGTGATCACGCTAAAAGAAGAAAAAAAGCACTCCGGAGGCGAGCAGCGATGGCAGCGACGTCCCGGAAACGGAAGCTGCTAGGCAAATAATATAGCCTCGATCCAGTGACAGTTTAGCTGAGGAGCGACATGCAAGGCCGGCACCGGTTTCGAGGCTATTAAAGGAAAAAGGAAACAAACAAGATGGCGGCGACAGCGCTCAAAATGTGTGGCAGTTGGCCCGGCTGACGCTTGGAATGTCCGAAAAATCGAATAGCCCTCCTTAGAGTGTCCGAAATTTTGAGCAGCGTAATACATTGACTTGATAAGGTATGTCCTGGGGCGGGAAAAAGTCCGAATAATCAAGCATGTTCGAAAAATCGGTCGTCGACTGTATGCCGAAACTTGGGAAAGGCAGTCAATCAAATCGGTTTACAGCCAAGTAGGTTTAGTTGGTCGCACGGTCACAGCTTGCCACTTGCGGTGTGTACAGCATGACAGGAGTTGATGGCGTGCCGGCCGCGCGCCGTCACAGACTGCTCTCGATGTGTACAGCGTGACTAGCGATTGTGAAGTCTATGATGTGCGGGCCGTGGCATTGGCACTGTTGCACAGTATCACGGCCGATGGTTGCGACATCGGCGATTTGTGGGTCGCGTGCCGCTGCAGACTTTTCACGACGTGAAAAGCGCGACAGACGATGGCGATGACGGCAATATGCAGTTCGCCCGCTTCCGTGTACTTCTCTTTACATGTACAGCACGACAGGAAATAGCGAAATAGCGACGTGCGGCGGTTCGTACAGTCTGACTAGCATTCATGGAGTCGACAATGTGCGCTTCGTGCAGGCCCACCATACGCTGCCGCCAAATGCTATTGTCATGACGTCGGCGATTTGTGGGCCACGCACCTGAAGACTTGACTTTTCGTGGCGTGTAAAGCTGCATTCACACTGGCGACTTGCAAAGGTCGCGCGACAAAGTTTAGTCGACTGGCGACGAGCGCCAATCGAAACAGAGTGTTTGCACAAGATTTGAATGAAGAGCCAACTTCTGCGCCTTCTCGGACCCTTTCAGGCATGGTAAAAGTATTTCAGCACGGAAAAAGACCTTGTGGTTTTCTGTTTCGGCAGCCAAAAGTGATTTAGTTCGACGAAGACGGAAGTGGTGGTGGTGTGCGCACCCTTGTTCACAGTCTCGCGAAGTAGCAGATCAGGAAATGCCTCATGCCCGAGCGTCAAGCACACGACAAAGGATACAAGTACAAGCGCTAATGAGTAGGCTTCACGCTCGCAGTGATCCCTGACGTGTGCCCAACAACTATGTGCACAGCAAGTCGCAACTTTTTAATTTTCCTGCCAAAGAAAGGAGGTAAAAGTAGAAAAACATGGTGCCCTGCAATGCAATGAATTGGCTGAAAAGTTCTGTGAAGAAGTCGCATTGCAAGAAATCGGTCAGCCAACGACTTCCTCAAACGAATCTCTGATGGCTCGTTTGGGTCTCCCCCTTCATGACGAATAGCCCCCTCTTCCAACAAATCGAATCGCCATTGTGTATGCGGCTTAAGCATGCAGGCCATACGTCGCCACGCTCATGATACATACAGCACGACGGTGATCGCGAATTCAACAATGTGCGGGCAGTGCATATAGTGCTCAAGGTTGCAGTCGCAATTTGCATGTTCATATCATTCATAGTGGCGCAGGACAGTGTTCGGAACAACCGAAATTTTGCAAATTGTACACAGTGCACTCCGGATGGGGAATTTCGCGGATTCGTATCATCTTAAAATTTGCATCAACTTGATGCATATCATTGAGATTTTACTGTATTTGTATAGATATGTTCATAAAGCAAACAGTATTTAGTTTTGCATTGTGTTAAGGTGCATTTCTGACATTTCAGAGAGCCTCTGGTTCTTGGAAGTTCAAATGAGAGTCTGCCATATTTCCTTAAGGTGTCTTTCTTTTAAATATGCAGCATAAAACTTTGAGCTGAAGACATCTCAGGTGTAATTCTGTGATAACGACAAACTTAAGGGCATAACACTCCTCAAATCACACACATACAGCAATGTTTGTTGACATAGGAGATTTGAGAACTGTAATCCATATGCTCGAAAATGCTTGCAAATACAGTTAAAGCGAATTCCTCGGTATCATGAAGTTTTTCAATTCCCAACGTTGCCCCCATTGAGGTGCATGCGTTTGAAAACTCTGTAATAAATATGTTGCGGCGGTTGACCTTGATATAGTGAATTCGTGGCACCGACTACCTCTTAGCTAGTGCTGAATTACTGGAAATTTAGTAGAACCCCTGAAGTTTCATGGCGATAAAAAATGAACTGACGTGAGAGGAACGCCTTATGATACAGCAACAAACGACCGCCATTGACACAGCGCGCCACGTTTCAGTGTGGCAAATGCAGCAGTTATGCATGGCAAGCACAGCAGTCTCTGCTGTTTGCTTTTGGAATATGTCATTACAGTAGTTTATGCTTAAAAGCAGCGAAAAATAATAAAATAAAAAAAAATTGCATGCGATTTCGCTACTTCCTAATGCGAAATTTGAGTGCAGCTCATCAGCTGTTTCAAATTTTCGATAGATTGAAGCAAAGAATTCGAGCAAGACATGTATGTACAATTACAGATAACTTATTATTTTCTTTTTATCACGCATATTTCTTTTTCAAGAAACACTCCACTAACAGTTCTTGATTGTCATGAAGGAAGCTTTGTGGTTGGAGAAATAGATTGATATGTGCTCGACTTGCTGCACCAATGCCTGGTTCTCAAAAACAAGGTCTATGCAAGTATTTCACGTGGTTGTCACAGCCATGGGAGGCATTGCGAGCGAGAAGAGCGGGATGTTCTACCACATCAGTGTGCAAGAAATTCCTGTTTGTCATGTCTATGTTAAAGCCCCCCACTATTAACATTGGTGTCGATTGATGGACAGTTAATGTGAGTTGCAGGAAGTGCGGCTTGCAGTGGCAAACGGCGGCGACTATGCGTTTTGGCTCGGGAGGTGCACATATCGAGATCCGCCGCTACCAATCCAGTAAGGCCGGGACTCGTGCCACATAGTGGAAATTTCCTTTCCTGGGCGCGCACGTTCTTTGCAGTTGAAATCAACTCAATTCAACTCATTGCAGATTCCTGGTGGAGACAGGATTTATTAATTTATTTTATGTTTAATTATGGAGCTGGTTACAAGGGACAACGCCGATGGCGACGCCGCGAAACGCAGGAACGGGTGCCAAAGAGCTGCGGTCTAAAAGACACAGGGCGAGCAGTGTGCGTCCATCACTACCTTATGGTTACTCGCAGTCTTCCGCTCCTTGGAAGAGGAAACAGCAGAGCGCGCCGGGAATGCGAAGCAGAGCCAGTTTCCTGGGCCTACAGTGGTGGGCGAGCGGGAACATGCATGAAGACGTAGGTGCCTCCTCGCTCGGCAGTGGTGCAAACACGCATGTTCTCATCCAGACTGATTCCTCCTCCACCTCCTTTTCCCGTTCCCTCGTAGACGCTTCGCACGAGCCGTGGCAGAGGTGGAGGCTGCTGCCATAGTCTCACTAGGCCCTTGGCAAGATTACGAAATGCTTCACCACTTCTATAACCTAGAATAATTTTGATTTACTGTAAACACTTTCAAGGTGGTTTCCCTTAAAATCAATTCTTAATCTGGTTTTCGTTACACATTGCCGGTTTGAGTCTTAATGCAAAAACTGCATATAACGAAAATCTGGATGTAATGAAAAATTGCAGATATTTTGCAATTTTGTTATAACCAGATTTAACTGTAAAATTCTTTTGCTCCGAAATGCTCCAGATTGAAATTTTGAATGCTCTAGACTTCTAAATTAACGTTCTTGTACCACAAATTGCTCCAAGTTGGAAATTTTTGTGCTCTAAGAAATGCTATAAATTGCATCTTTGACATTAGTGTCACTGTGTCAGGTGGTAATTAGCTTGAATTTAGGAAACGTAACAGCGCAAAGGCATGCCCAAAACACTAGAGAACACAATGTGACACAAGCGCTCGTGTCACATACTGTTCTCTTATGCGGAAAGAAAATTGATGCGGAAATGAGGGGCTGATTATGATGCAATGAAAGGAGCCAATAGTCTGGGAGTTCAAGATAAATGCAGGGGATATCTTTTCTTTTTAATATTTTGTACTTGATATTGACCAGAATTAGTCCTTTAAAGATTTTAGGGAGTAGATTATTAAATACAGAGTGGAAGGGAAAACAATGCGCTGATGTTGGTTCCTTTCATTGTGTTCTCTTGTGTCTTGTGGTTGCATGTCTGTGTGCTGTTATACTTCCTAAATTCAAGATACACCAACTCACCCAAGAAGAAGTTCTAATGGTAATTAGCTGTTTTATATCCATATTTTCATCATTTCATCTGCAGGTTGGAAGAGCGTCGACCAAGTTCCTGAGCTGGTGAACAAATATATGCAGAAAGTAATCAAGTTGGATGAGTTCGTCACCCATACAATGCCTTTAAAGGAGATCAACGATGCATTTAAGCTCATGCACGATGGCCTTGCGTGAGTCCATTCTTCTGAGAACGTAGAGGTGTTTTAAATTTGTGCTTTAAAGATTTGGGCAAGTTAGTGCAACATGCTCTGGGATGAATTGCGCGATATGGAAAGCCGTGGACAAAGAAAGAAAGCAAACACTTTTAGAGGCCTAGATTAGCCCTTAATTGGGTTTCGGGCAATATTGTTGCTTATGCATGGTATATCCCAGCATTACAGGTGCCTGACTGGTCAATACACAAAGCATTTTAATGTTTCGCACCACATAATAGCAATTTTATCGAATTCTAGAGTGGCATATTTTTAAACGTCTGAGCATTTCATTCTAATCATTTGCTCCTATAAATTGTGGGCATCATTGCACATCACTAAACTCGTCAACGTTTGCCTGAGGAATTCCTTCGAGTGCATGCTCACCTGCATGTTCATTTCTGCCTCTCTCTTTCAGTGCATGTAAAGGGCATTTATGCGAGCATATCGATCCTTCCTTGCCACTGTAATTCTGCATCATGCGATGGCATCATTATTTCCTGCTATAGATGATACTGCTTGGATATGTTGAAAAAGTAATAGTATCTTAATATAGTTTTTGCTGACTGTGTTGTTATATTTGCGTAGTCATAGTGATGTGTGCATTCTGTTCTGCTCGAGGTGGTCATTATCAGTCAATTCATAGTGTTTATTACCACCACAAGGGTACTTTTAGCATAACCTTGTTAGTTTGGGCTTCAAGGTTGGGAAATGTGCCATGACCAAATTATTTGAAGTTTTGAATTAACAAATGGCCCCAAGAAACTGCCAAAACCATTCAAAAAATATTGAAATTTATTCTATAAAAACTTGGGCTGCGGTCAAGTGCTTGGAGATGAAAACTACATGCCAGCGACACTTGAGTTTCATCGATGCTTCACTGTATGCACACTGTCCAAGGTGTCAACACATAAACTTCCCAAGGTTGAAAAGGTCGTTGCTGCTTCCTCCACTAGCAGCGTCATTGCATATGTAGAGGCCACCGCACAAACTGTGAACAGCTCGTGACGAATTTACAGTTTCAGTGCACAAAACTATGAAGAACTATGAAGACGAAAACGTGAGAGACCATTGCCTTCTGAAACATGTGCTAGTGCCAGAGTGTCCACATGCATCAAAAGTTTTTGGCTGGCGATCATGACACTCGGTAATGTCATCTGTTGAGGTGCTTGAATCATAGGTGAATCGCATATAGAACACGCAGTGCCGAGTAATGGTGGCACTTGACCTATCTGTTAGCATCATACTTCTGCTCAGCCAAAGTATTTCACAGTAGCGACCGCTACAGAGGGAACATGACAGATTACCACCACCCACGCCGTAGCCTCCTCGTTTTCTCCTCATGCTTCTGCTCTAACCTCCTCCCTCATTTTCCTCCTTGTGCTGTCTTTGCTGTTGCAGCATTTTCTTCCTGTATAATGCTTTGCGTTCACTTTTTCATTCTCCACTGTACTCAGCATTCACTCTGCCAGTTACACTGCTCGACTCATGAATTCTTTCGTTACCGCGAGAAAATGGCAGTTTTTCATAGGTCTGGGAAGATAATTTTTGCCAGTACAAATAATACTGCAGCACACGTTGCAGCGTACAAAATTGCACATAATGGAATGCCCTTTATAAAAACATAAGTTACGATACAAAGCAAAAACATTATTAGGAAACACACAAAAAATCGGAAAATTGCCTTTTTTGTAGCGAGTTCATAAAAATAAGATAGAAAAGGCACAATATCTACAGACTCATCATTAACAAAGAAAATTTAGAATATACATATTGACTATCAATCACACAGGAACACTGTGTAAAAAATTATCTGTACAGCGCCATTCTTCAGCTACATATAAAAAAACTACAGGTGGAAAGAGCCTCACTTCTTGTGCCATGCAGTGAAACAGTTTCTTGTTTTCATGAGGCACCAAACCAAAACTGCTGCAAACTGGCTGTAAAGGCAGAGTATACATGTTGGACATGCGGCGGACCTTCAGGAATGCGTTTACGTGGAATAAAACCACCCGGACTCAGAGTCAAAGCTCTCTAGTGAATAGCTGGCGCCATTTTCGGGTAATTATCACCACTCAACACCGTGAAATAACAAAGCCAACAATATGGTTCGATATTTGACTTGCTGCAAGTCTTTTGATCACAAAAATTTAATGTTAATACTGCATTACCAGAAGTGGCAGCTTTGGCTTTTTCTTTTCTTTCTTTTTTGTTTTCAAGCACGGCTGCCACACCCCCTTTCACAATAACACATGCACATTAGTTTTCAAAAAGGTTCATTAAAAATCGAAACATCGCCAGAGTGGGACAATTTAAACTGGTTCTACAAGTGCAGTGCCTAGACTACTAACCACTGGGTGGCGCGCCACATGCATGAGAAATGATTCCAACATGTTGAAATCGGTGATTTAAAGCATTGATCACAGGTGATCGATTTGAATAGGCTTGGTAACGAGAGTTAATGGACACCTAGTAGCTGTGCTTAAAAAAAAAAGACCAGTGACTTGCCATTCGGCATCCAAACAGCATGGTAGGGTGCGCAGCTGGCTGGCCGAGTTCAGGTGCTGTCTTGGTTGGCTGACGTGGAGCTGGGTAAGGTGGCACCGAAACTCTGTGACCCCAGACTGTTTATTGGCAATGATGCTGTCCAAGTGGTGTTATACTTGCCATTGCGAGCACCTCGCAAGTTCTCAAGCAACACTGCACCACGCAATTCACTTTAGCATAATATCCTATCCAGCGCTCCACAGGGAGCCAGCTGGAATCAGCCGCTGTGAGCCCAGCTGCATCCAAATTAACTAGTGCCCAATACTGTAGACATGCATGGATGTTGGCCAGAACCGTGTCAGAAGTTGTAATCTTGCTGATGCGATTCTTCTCACGGGATTATCATGGGTCATGAATGGAACATTTTAGGCAAATAACTTGCTTTTATTATCGCACATTGAATAACCCATCATTCTGCGCTAGGCTTTTTTATTTCTCAATGTTCACAAAAAAGCTTTTCTGAAACTCGCAGAAACTAAGCGCATATTTATTGTTTAACTCCTCACCAATGACAAACCCACCACAAGGAGCGTCTAAAGCTTAAAACTCTGCCAACTTCACCAAGAGAGCTACCCCACAGGAGATCTTGTCAATAGTAAACATGAAGGTTGGCGCGCAGCATCTTGGCAGGCTGCCAAGGTCAGCGCTGTGGACTGTGACAGTGCACATGCGGAACTGAGAGACTCACTATGAAAATTTGAGGGGAAGCAAAAGAGTAAATTATCAATGACACAACTGGGAGGGGAGGTATATTATATGAACAAATAGTACTGAAACATCGGTCACGAATTACAGTTACTGTGGCTGTGCCTTTTCTAACATTTTTTTTTTTTTTTTAGCTGCCTGTTGGAGAAAAATTCAAAACTGCGAGAGTTTCTCGTATATTTTCTCGATAGTGTTATCCAAACCAATGTGAAAACACGATCATATTGGCCGTCTCTATAAGATGTCGGCCGGGAATAAAAATAAACCGTATTATGCCAAAAAAACGTACTGAGTACCATCATATCAACGAGATTTCATTATAATGAGGTTATACTATAGGCGCACATCTATCTTTATAGTATATAGAAGGTGTGTCCATTGAAGCTTCAAATTAGATTACCATATTTTCTCGTGCATAAGACACGATTTGTTCACAAAAATTTGGTAGTGCGTCTTGTACAACGATTTGTCTTATATGCCTTTTTGTTTTCTATTTTGTGCGACTTCCATAGGAGAACTTTGTTATGGAACGGTGGCAGCAGCGACTTCTGCAATTACAGTGCCTACGGTTATCTCACAGGCCCCTAGCATTAATGATACGAAATGCTAAAAGATTGTGACATCCGCGCTCCTCTCCCTTTTCACACTGCTAAGATAAGCTAGCTCACTTTTACAATTGCAGTTTGCAGCATTGTTTGGTGGCTACTGCATGTGTGTTTTCTACTTCCTGCGTGTGCTTAGCCACTTGAGCCACGGCGCAGCAACGATCAATGCAGTCGTGAAAAGCGCAAAGAGGATGTGGCAGCGCTGTCTGCGAACTTTTGATAGCGTATTCGAAGATGAAGCCTTTCAAGGCTTTTTGTAATGATAAAGTGTTGCCTATTTTTTTCTTTTTGTATCATTTGCGTGTAACGAGTTTTCTTTCAGACACAGAGCATTTTGCAATAATCACTCTGTGATGTATTTCTACCATGCTGCCTGGTTACATGCAAATTTTTTTGCATGGACTTGTTTGTTGATCGTACTCAGTATTGTATGTCATGGCATGGTATATGGGGTTTAACGTCCTGAAGAGACATTGGCTATAAGGGGCATAATAGCGGAAGACTCTGGTAATTTTCAGCCACCTGGGACTCTTTATTGTGGTTAGTAAAATGATGACCCAAAGCCATATGTAGTGCTTGCTCATTTAAAAAACTGTACAAAAAAAAATGGTTTAATTGCTTCCCTGGGCATTCAACATTTTTCCCACTTCAAGTTGTTAAATACATCCCTGCCTTACCATCTGTTCTGTTGGCCAACCCGGTTATTTCTGTTGGCAGAGTGACTGCTGCGGGCCAGCAGGATGCTGGTTTTAAACTCTGAACCAAGATCGATTTTTCAACTGTGAAGTTTCCATGGAAGCTGTATAGGTTTGTTTTGCAGCTTTATGGCTCTGCCTAGGCCAGTGTTAATAAGTAACTACTTCCTTATTGAAACACACACACAAAAGTCTTGGATGAAGAGGAGGCGCAGCATAATTTTCTTCTCACAGTTTGTGAAGATGCATGAATTGCACCAACTGCCTGACACCACTGCTAGGATTTGCTATTAGTCAATTTCAAGACAGCTACACTATTGTTTCTCAAAATCAACTGGCCATTTTCATACCACATCAGAAGGATGTAGCAATGCTGAAGGCAGTAGGTGTGCCTACCATACCCGTATGATTTGGGACCTTGTAACGTCTTGCGAGCAAAGTACAATTAAATCTCGTTACAAGAGACACTCGGTTATAAGAGACATTTGAAAATGGTTTGGTTGGTTTTCCTATGTCTGCCATGTTAACAACATTGCATACAAGAGACATGGTTACAAAAGACACTCTGTTTCTAAGGGCAACATTTTCAGGTCCGTGGAGTAAATGCTCCACTATTTAGAAGACACAACCCAGGTGTGCTTATGCAATGCATCTGAAATGTACCATCTTGCTCGTACATGATGCACTTCAGATTCCCTTAGCTAAATTCTGTTGCATATCAGTGTCCTTTTTGTTGTGTATATCAGGAACTGAGGAGTGCTTCCCCATGATTGGAAAGTCAAAACGGCATCGCATTACTGTTACCTACGAAGCAAATCAAAATGCACGAATGACATCCCGCATTTTTAACTCCTCACTGTTAAAATTTGATCACAAGACAAAAGCTTAGAATCCTGATGTCTTTCTCTTTGTGAATCATTTGAGGGTGACAAGCCTGTAAGCATCTGAGGGTGACGAGCATGTAAAAGTGCCTCAAAGGAAGGCTTGCAAAGTAAAGTGCTTTACCTCCAGAATTTGGGAAGGAATACACTCTGCACTCACAAAAATACATACTAGTATGAATAACTTCTTTAAGCTTTCCTGAATAATTTCCTGTTAATGCATGTGAATGCGTTTATATACCGATGTGCAGTAAACTGATCAACACAATGCTTTTAAAATTTTTGGTTACAAGAGACCTTGCTTACAAGAGACATGTTTTTCGGGTCCCTTGAGTGTCTCTTGTAACGAGGTCTTACTAAACTTACTGAATCCCTAGATTGCATTGTCATATGAGGCAAATAATACTTGTCTGCACACAGCAGAGAACCCGCAAGCTTAGCAGCGTCTGTGCCTTTTACTGAATGGCCACTGCAGCTTGGCTACCTAGCTGGACGACCTGGGTTCAATCCCAGCCACAGCAGCAAAATGCAAAAGGTGTCCATGTGATGTTGGTGCACGTGGAAGAACCTCGGGTGGTGCAAATCAATCGAGACCTCCACTATGGCATCCCTTGTAGCCTATGTTTCTCTTGGACGTTAAACCCCCACAGTGCTTTTGGCCTTTTTTGCTTAACATGTGATTAAGCTTTTTCTTCTTTTTCTTCTTTCAGCATTCGTTCAGTCGTAAACTTCTGAGGATGAAGCAACGGTGAAATGTATCGGTATTTTTACCACAGAGGACACCTTTGGAGGCAAGGGGTAGAAGCACCAAGCAGAGTTGCATAATACCCTTTGACTTTCGTTGTTTAGTGTGTGCTTTTGCGGTTGTGTGGAAGTGTATACGCATACTCAAACCACAAAAGACAGAAGCAAGTCAATAAATAAATGCTTTATTACCTTTAATATCATGCTGTAGTAGAAAGTGCTTGGTGTTTCCAGCGCAAATTGCATTGGAAGTTGTAATTCGGCATTTTTAAGTACCTTGCCATAATTCTATCAAAACTGTACAAATGTTGACTATACAAATGGCCTGACAGAAGCAAAACACGTTAGTGAAGACAATCAAGGAATTTGCTGTAGCCTGGGTCGTGATGTCATTGCAGTCTTTGAGTCATACCTTTGTGGCAAATGTTTGACAGGCTTTGAGCACACCTCTAGTAAGCACTGCTAGTAGAGCAACTGTGCTTACGGACTAGTGTTACACCATCTTGTAAAAACTTGAGACTGTGCAGCTGTGAAAAAGAAGTGATGGTAGGCAGTGGCTGTTCATCGTCAAAAAAGAAAAGCATGCGCGGTCAAAAAAGAAAAGCATGCGCGGGCATGAAAAATGATGTACAGTCTTTGTCAAAAGTATACGGCCCAGGGATTTTTCTTCTAAGCCCCGTAACGGGGCACGTATTGCAACTCTGGCGTTCAAAATCTTATAGATGACGAAGCTTGTCCTCATTCTGCTCTAGCTTACATTCATATTCCTGTATTGCTACCAGGAGCTGCGTTGCAGGGCTTAGAAGCGAAACCCTTGGGCCGTATATTTTTGACAAAGGCTGTACCATCCAAGGTGCATGCAATCACAATGTTCCCTTGTATATTTAGTTCGCCCTGACATGATGCAAGACAGCCGAAAAGCTGAGCAGAAAGGGTGCCAGTGAGTGTGGCTCAGTGAGGCTGGAACCAATACCATTACTTGGCAGGTACTTTACGTAAGCAGCATGGTTAAATTTTACTGTGTTGTTAAGAACCATTCAAATTTACAGCGTTAACCATGTAAACTGCAGGGATAAAATGTGTCTGGCTGTCCCTGGTTGGCATTTCAGCATTCTTTTGTGAGCATCTTAACTGCATGAATAAAGTAGCTGTCGAGATAAAGTTTATGTGGTGATAGCCGATTGTGTTACAGCTATTTTTATAAGCATTTAAACTGCATAGATAAATTGCTTGTGTGTGGCAATACTTAGTTAGTGTTATGGCTATCTTTAGAACTGCTTGGATAAATTTTGGTTAATACCTAGTTGGTTTAGAGTTACTTTTATAAGCATTTAATCTACATTTGTAATGTTTGGTTGGTGTTGAAACTCTCTTTTACGAAAAGACAACATGTTGGTCAAACTGGGCATGCTGTGGAGAATCTGGTTAGTGTTGCAAAATACAGGAAAGACTGCTTGAGAATGTGCTTGCATCATGTCTTGGCTTGTGCACACTTGGCTGCTGTCAAGACAAAACTCTCTGCACAATGATGACCTGACTAGTGAAAGCGTGTTAGCAGTGGGCTTGAGAGGCATCGCGACTAGAGGGACAGCAGGAAGCTGTGCCTTCACATGTCCTCATGAAGAACGTAGTGCTGGAGAAGATGGGGTAGCCCCAGCTGCAACACGTCCTCTGGCCCTGCAGTGTTCCTCAGGATGACTTCACGACAGCTGTGTGGCATGAGCAAAGCTCACTGTCAGGTAACCATACATGCATCAACTTGTCAACTTATGTACATGCTTCATTAACGACTTGGTGCCATTTAGTTTGGCTGAATCTTGGGCACCTGTCTACTTGAACCATTGGTTGGTTCATTATGTACCTAGTCCAAGCATTTATTGCTCTGAGGCACCAAACCGGAAAGTAGGATGCTAGCACTAGAACACTGACTAGCTTAGATGTAGCATGATGCCATGAGACACCTTTGTGCTACCTTATTGGAGCTTAATTCACTCCCAATGATTGTTTTTAACTTGAAATATCCACAAGTTTTTGCAAAATGTGTGGTTATCTCATCGGGGGTGGATTGTTGTGCCATTTGGTTACAAATACTATTTTCCATGCAGAAGCATTAAATGAGCTGAAATTGCGCCAAAGGCCAGCACGGTTTTTCACATCTATATAGTATTTCTGACTTTCTAGTTCCCATGGGGGCAAGTGAGTATTTGAGATTTCCACATTATTGGCGAGTAGTGCATATGCTATTGGATTTGATAAAATCTTGATAAGTAATCGCCGCCATTTTCAAATGGTGCTCAACACTTGTAGCATCTCTTGCGTCACATCAGCAACTTGTGTTTTCCTGGACTAAAATGAGAGAAAGGGTACGTCTCAAATACCCGCAACTGCTGCGGACACGGCACAGTAATATTGTGCATTAATGGTTGTTGAGGCACGGTTGGCATGGCTGCTGCGCTCTCGTGTCAGAAAACAAGATGCAGCATGTCATGGCATCGGGCCACTGCGCAATCGACAAGCGGTACTGAACGAGTCATCGAAGGCCACAAACGAGCTTTAGTCCTGAAATCGATTTCGATCACTACCTAAGGGATGTGCCCACTCTTAGACTGCTTTAGTGTGCACTGCAAACCGATAAGCGATTTGAATTCGGAGTTCTTCCTCACCGAGGCAGATTTTTACGCCTTTCCAGATTCGCGGCTTTGCTCCAGATCGCTGATTGGATAACACCAGCATGTACAGGGAACAAGAAAAGTGGCAAAGCTAGAGCTCAAGAGCCAGCCTGCGCAACTACATCTCGCACAGCATGACAGCGTCTGCATCTTGTGGCATAGTTTAGTTTTCTCACCTGCACTGCGCGCTTGGAACATTCTAAATTTCAAAGTTAGCAAGGGGTTGGTGGTCCCGCCCATCTTGCAGCTGTTTCCCAAGCAGCCTTGTTATGTGAGCCAGCACAGCGCTATGCTACTCGGACACCAAGCTTGGCTGTCTGCCTCTGGGGAAAGTATCTCTGGCGATTTCTTTTTTTTTTTTTTTTTTTTTTTTAAACTGCGTGTCTTTATATACTCGTAATTATTATGAAAGCGAAACAGAAGTTGTATGACAACACAACAGTGGTGCTCCCTCCTTTCATGCATGCCTCCTTCCTGTATATTGAGTGCTGTACATGGCACAACCTGGCTGAGGACTTTGCCAACTCCTGGCTGATGGGACTCTTCGAATTAGCTGCAAAGGCAGTTCAGAGATGACAAATGCAGCACCATTATGCTCCTTGTGTGGCATGCGAAAAACCTGTCATTTAACATAACACTGCGTTTTGAACTGGGATCCAGTCCTCCACTATGGCGTCTCTCATAGCCCGAGTCGCTTTGGGACGTTAAACCCCACGAACCACACCAAACATTTGTCTTACGTACGGAGTAGGAATAATTTGTTCTGACAGTACAGCGTTCAAGCAAATATTCTTCCCAAGGCTGGGCTTTTTTTAATGGGGATTCAGGCATGTACGTCAAAGGCAGCTTCACACTTCGTAAAATTGGCTGGAAATTTTGCTTTCATCCCTTTGCATCCCAATTTTACCTAAACTTAAAACCAGCCCGAGTGACATGGATGAAGACAAGACGAACGAAGCACTGACACACATTGAACAAAAAAAAAAAGAAAAAAAGATGAAGGACCAGTCGGAGACAGACACACCGTCGCCGTCCACCGACCGTGTGTGTGTATGTCTCCTACTGGTCTGTCTTTTTTTTTCACTTTTTTTTTTTTTTTTGACGTACCAACTTGCCCAGCAATTCAGGCTATTGAAAAGGGCCCGCAGAATGAAAAATGAAGCCTACAAAGGTTGGAGTAACAGCGCGAGGAACCTGGATATAGAAGAGTTAGTCCTTTCTGTCTCCGTCCACGTCCTCTGTGCTGTTTAAATCAATCATGAACAAACAGGTATACATGGGCTGCATCTTGCCCTAGTAAGTTTAATTCAGCTATCAAGTGCTCTGAGAGATGACCAAGCGAGGGGTACGGAATGACAGTGAACAAACGTTTCGTGGGGCATATTGGTAACTGCACAGAAAATATATTGGCATGTGTACTGTGAGCCATTTCCACTCTCTCAATTCTAGAATAGCTGTAATGAAAGCTCCATGGAGGAAGGAAACATCTGCTTCCCTTCTTCCATACAAAGGAAAGACCCCCAAGGAGGATGTGGCTGTAAGCTTCCAAGGTGAGGTGTTTAATGAAATAACTGCTTAACAATAAGACTTAATTAGAAGGCCTGGCCTGATCATTACATTTTGTTTACTGAAAGGCATAGCTTCAAGCCTCCTGTTGGAGCCCTGCTTTGGAAGCTCGAAAACATACTCGTGCATAAGGCCGTAAAGCTGGTTACCGGTCTTGCAGTCCAGCATATTCCCTGCGCTGGTTTCCCAGGATCATCTCTGTCTTGGCCGCCGTTGAACAGGCAGCCGGGAAGAGTGGGTCTTCCACAAGGTGCAGGTCCTTGAATGCAACACCCAGGCAAATGCCATCCTTGTAGTAGGTCAGCGTACCACGCACACCGTCAAACAGCATGCCCACCACTGTGGCTGCATTCTCACGGAAGGGCCGTGTGAATGGGTGCCAAAGACCATCATGCCATAGTAGGCCCTGCAGACAACAGCCACTCCTCTTGTAAGGCCATCTTCAGCGAAGTGCAGGAAGATGCCATTTTACATTTTGTAAACTAGTTGACTCAGCGAAGGGGAAAAGGTATTTAAAAATAGGCTTTTTGATACACAGAGATGGCTCCTGCGGCATTACAACAGCAATGTTGGCAGACATCACAGAAGAGGTGAAATTGGCTGCTAGTAATAGCAGTATGACGTTTCAGAGAGAGCACGTCATAGCAATGTCAATTATACACATCACAGTTGTGCACGTTTTCCGTGTGGGCTGGAGCAGCGACACTACACCGAAGCATGTACTGCCTTTGCAGTGCAGTATATTGGTATTGCGAGCAGTAATGCCTGTCCGCAAATAGCAGGAGATGTGCTAATAGACTCGCTCATTTGAAGAATACTTTGTTTCTATGGTTGCCATAGCAAAGCACAATATTCCTTTGAAGCTGTGAAATCGCTGCTAGCTGTCAGACTCTCAGTGAGAGCTCTCGAGTATGCAATGTGCATGAAGTGCCCCAAAGGCACTATCATGATACTTTGCGTGCATTTAAACATATTTTTGTTTTGCTGTTTTCACAGAATATATTCTAGACCTGCAGATTTTCACCATTCTAATTCATATTTATGATAAAGCTTTAAAGGGAAGTTGAGCTTTCTATCCTTTTTTTTTTGTTAGAATGAAGTTTTGGATATGCAAGGTCAGAACTGAAAACCTTATGTACATGAATTGTGCATGTAAACAACATAAACTGGAACTTCTCTGTAGTAGCTAGTGTGTGTAGTACGTGTCAATACCTTTGTCATTTTAATGCTTATTTAGTTATCAGTTTGGTTCTATAGCCTCCTTTATGCTCTCTTCTGCACCTCATTAAATTACTTTTTACTTTTTTACTCTAAGGACATTCCCTCGACTTGCGTGGTCTCAATTTCACCTCCGAGGTGATTGGATGTGTCCTCGTTCGCCTCCCGCGATATCGTCGCTCCAGCTTCGCTGCCGCTGAGCACTTGCGCCTGCGCCCGCTACCGTCCGTAGCGGCAGGCGTACGTCCTCCCTCGTCGCGCGCTCCCCAGCGCCGGTAAGTTCCTTCTACTAGGCGGTCTTCCCAGCAGCCACCCGCTACCTCTCCTAAGGCCTAGCTCGGCGGCCGCGGCGCCCTACTCGAAAAAGGATTTCCGCGGGGCCGCCGTTCTTTGCTGCAGCGGCGGCGCCCCCCCCCTCCCCCCACCCCTCTACTTCATGGACAGCAGCCTGCAGGACCGCGCGTGGCTTCCTGCAGCTCCTCGGACCTGGGACACACCCTGGCTAACTCTCGCTGCACCCTGGTGACACGAGAACCCTGCCTCCCCCGTCGCCATGGACCACGTGTTGCTGTGGATCCTGGCGACCTACCCGCCGCGCTGCTGCTGCCTCAGCAGTTCCCGGCGGCCTCCCCAGTTGCCGCCCGACCTCGTCTTAGCGGTGACTCCCTGCTGACATCTTTGTGATGCCGCAGTCCTCGCTGCGCTCGTGCTTCTTGCCAAGCCAGCACGCTTGCCACGCGCAAGCCACCCGCCGTCCTCGCAGCACCAGTGGTATGCGCCGAGGCTCCACCTCGCCGCCATGGACCAAGTGTTTCCGCGAATCCTGGCGCCCCCTCCTGCTGCTACCCGGATACTCCGGGACAGCTTCCCGTGCGCTCCCTGCTCGCGGGCCTCGGCGCGCTGTCTACGGACGGTCTCCTCAGCGCCACCCGCCGCGCTGCTGCCTTGGCAGCAGTCTGTCGCGGTCCCCTCCTGCTGCGGCGGTTGTCCCAATCGCCGTGGCGTCCTGCTGTCACCAGCAGTCCTTCCTGTGCCTCGCAGAGGTGCAGTACCAGGCTTCGCCTGGAATACCCATAAGCGCTGCTGCACCGGGGCCTCCACGCCGATCTGCCGATGTTCACCGGGCTGTTTGCTTGGTGCGGGCCAAGATGATCTCCCCACCCCTCCCCACGTCCCACTTCCCCATCCCCCGGACACCAAGAGTGCCGCTGCGACATTAGGCCGGCATAACCCGTGTCCGGTATCCCCCCCCCCCCCCCCCCCCCCCCCCGAGAATATCCCAAAGTCCCCAACCAACCAATCCAACGAACTTGCGTGGCAAGCTCAGCCGGAAGTCAGATACCTGTAGTGACAGATGATCCTGAACAGCTCATAAAAAAACCACGGACAACAGCAAAAAATCTGTCTTGCTGTTGTTTGTGTGTTTTTACGCTCTTTTCAGGATCAAATGAACAACTCGCCCAAACGCAGCCATTACTGTTTAGTGACAGAAGGGGGCGGCCGTTTTGTGCCCAGCTTTGGTGGTTTGGTGCCGAGAGCACCTAGAGTAAGGGTCGGAGTCATAATTAACGAACAAAAATTATGCACAGCAAGAGACTATACAGAGGAATACACAGTAATGATACGGAGTTCTAGAACACTGTAATACGGAGATAAGAGGTTCACATAAAAAAGCATCTAACTAAAGAGGCTCTATAATAAGAGTTCAAAACAAACAATGCATGAGAGAGAACAGTTAAACACCAAATTGTTCACAGCAGGCCGACGTATGGAGTTACGATGCGGCCGTCCTGTAGACGAGTGCCGCTCCCTCACAAATCAGTGGGCTTGCCGAGCAGCAGCACTGCTACACGGCTTAACGCTGACTGGCTGGCTGGCTTCCGAAGCAACGTCGCGTCTGTCGCGCCGCAGCCCTAGCCGCGCCAAGGCAGGCGCGGTCCTCTCTTCCTCCCGCCGAGAACTTTCTGGGGATGACCAGCACTTTCTCGGCCGTGTACGAATCATCGTCGAGTGATGAGGGATGACGCCGATGTATGCAACGCTATATGAGCACTCCTCGCTCGGAAAAGGTGACATTTCTCCAACATTCTGGAACCCTCTATGCGACGCCACGCGCGTGCTTCCTTCGCTCTGCGCTGACTCAACATAAATGTGCACCGATTTCGTGACAACCGTACAGATGCATCGGCAAACGCGGCTTTGTCATCGACGCCCCACGTCCTGGCGAACAACCACAGTAAATCGACGACTACCTGCGCAGAGCAGAGTACGCGTCAAGCCGCCTATACCGCTCACGATTTGCGTCGCCGGGCCGCAACTACGAGCGACGGGGGTCCCCTAGCCCCCATAGGGGAAATTAAAAACAGCAACCCTTGGAGGCGGGATTGCTACGAGGCGAAGATCCTCCGACGACGAGAAAGGACGCTGCAACAATTACACCACCGATACGCACGACGAGACTAGTTGACACCACCGCCTAGCGAAGTGACGGCGAACTGCCCCGGCCGGCCGTGACCTCAGCACAAGATGCAGAGATCGAACACCGTAGCCAATGTGCAATACGAGGACGCGAACAAGTGACCTCGAAGTAGCTATCAACGGTCGCATTGCTTACCGCGTTCGTAGACACCGGAGCTGACTATTCGTTCGCTGCCCAGCTCAAAAAAAAAAAAAAAGTGACAACCACTTGGGATGGCCCGCTAATCCGCGCCGCTGGTGGCAACCATTTACGCCGTCCGGGAGGTGCACCGCAGGAGTGAAAGTGAATGGGCGAACTTATCCTACGAGCTTCGTGGTCCTACAGAACTGCTTGCGTGACGTTATCCTGGGTATAGATTTTCTTAGTGAACATCGGGCGATCATCGACCTTCGATTAAAGCTCATCAAGTTTTCGACGGACAATGTCATACCTACTACGACGACTTCGACGCAACCTGTCGCTCTAAACGTCCTCGACGAAGAATTGAGCGTACCGGCCCGATCAAGCATCGTCGTCTCCGTGGTTACCGGCGATATCGAAACCGCTGAAGGTGTCGTCGAAGGAAACACCCAGTTGCTCTTGGAGCGTGGATTGAGAGAGGCGTCACCCATTTTCTTAATGGACAAGCTAAAGTATACTGGTCATAAACTTCACCGAAGAATACCGGCACCTGAACAAGGGCACGGCAATCGCTTTCCCCGACGAGCTAGCGGACACCCGATATGTCTTTGCCCTCCCCAGCCAACCTGAAGACGATGCACCCAACCAAGCCAAGCAGCCCACGTTGGACATCAATGCAGTGCTACCCCGAGATAGACAAGGCCGGATTCACACTTTTCTTGAGTGTTTTTCTTCAGCTTCGAAGGTGCGGCAAACTCCGTTGGCAAAGCACCGCATCATCACGGACGGACACACCCGACCGCTTCGTCAAAGCCCCTACCGCATCTCTTCGAGTTCAAGGTTCAATGGCTTTGCTCCGCACCAGCCACGCTCCAGCGAGTAGTGGATACTGTACTGGCAGGCTTGAAGTGGCAGATTTGTTTGGTATACTTAGACGACGTCGTTGTCTTCTCTTCAGACTTTGAAGACCACCTGAAAAAACTTTGGACAGTGCTCGACGCACGACCGCTCTAGTGAAAAAACCGTATGAGTCACTGTCATACTAAACTCATACAAATGTCATACAATCTCATACATTTCTCATAAGTTGAATGATATTTGGATGAGATGATAGATTGATTTGTATGAGTTTATTGACTCGTAGGTTTTTTTTTTCCCTAGGGCGACATGTAATAAAGCTGGTCATGGCTCGACGCGACCAAGTCGTCAGGGCTAACGTTCAAAGCAGAGAAGTGTCACTTCACCTACCAGGAGCTGTTGTTTCTACGTCATATCGTAAGCAAGGAGGGAGTTCGCCCCGACCCACAGAAAACAACTGCAATCGCACAGTTCCACAACTTGGTGAGAAGGAAGCTGTACGCCGATTCCTCGGACTATGCGCGTATTACCGACGATTCGTCAAGCACTTTTCGCGCCTCGCCGAACCTTTGACGCAGCTTACAAAAACAGATGTGCCATTTCAGTGGAAAAAACCGCAAGCAGAAGCCTTCGAGGAACTTCAGCACCGCTTACAGTCCCCACCTGTCCTCGGGTATTTTGATGGAAGTGCCGAGACTGGAATTTATACCGACGCAAGCAGCGTGAGTCTAGACGCCGTCCTCGTTCAGAGGAATGCCGGAGTAGAAAAAGTTATCGCTTACGCTAGCAGGTCGCCCTCAAAAGCCAAACCAATTATTCGGCGATCGAGAAGGAATACCTCGCGATCATCTGGGCCACGTTGAAGTTCCGTCCGTGCCTATACGGTCGACCATTCAAGGTAGTTAGCGATCACCATGCGCTCTGCAGACGTGTTATTTCAATGGGAAGAAACGCAAGCGGAAGCCCTCGAAAAACCGAACGCCGCTTACAGCCCCCTCCTGTCCTCGGGAACTTCAAAGAAAATGTTGCCACAGAAATTCACACCGACGCAAGCAGCGCTGACATAGGCGCAGTTCTCGTTCAGAGAACTGACGGTCAGGAAAACGTCGCGCACGCTAGCCGTTCGCTCTTAAAAACCGAAGCCAATTACTCAACGACCGAGGAGTGTCTCGCGATTGTCTGAGCGACGTCGAAGTTTCGTCCGTACCGAAGTTCCGTCCGTGCCTATACGGTCGACCGTTCAAGGTAGTAAGCGATCACCATGCGCTCTGCTGGCTCGCCAATTTGAAAGACCCCTCCGGCTACGTCTTCAAGAATTCGACATCACAGTGGTCCACAAGTCAGGTCGTAAGCATTCCAACGCAGACTGCTTGCCCAGGCCATGTGAACGCGCCCCCAAAAGACTACGCCTTGGGAACCGTAAGTGCCAGCAGTTTCGCTCAACAGCAACGTTCGGACCCTGAGCTGAAAGGTCTAGCGAACTATACTTAGAAAAAAAGATCGCTTCTCCTCCTGCTGTGTTCAGACATCAGTTGTCATTCGCGCTGCGCAACGATGTCCTCGTGAAGAACTTCGCGCCCAACAAGACCACATACCTCCTTGTGCTTAAGGAATTCTAAAAGGAAATTTTGCAGGCTTTCCACGATGGAACCGGCAGCAGGTCACCTCGGAATGGCGCGCACGTTTCATCGGATCCAGTAGCGGTATTACTGGCCGCGGTAAACTGTCGACGGTGCCCATTGCGTGAAAACGTGCCGTGAGTGCCAGCGACGCAAGACGCCCATCAGGCGACCTGGGCTACTGAACCCCATACTGCACCCACCAAACACTTCAACAAATTTGGATGGATCTGCTCGGCCCTTTTCCGACTTCATCTATGGGTAACAAGTGGATCATTGTAATTACCTTCCGCGATGGCGAATCGAAAGCCCTGCCTAATGAAACTGCGGCAGAAATCAAGTTTTTTATCGAACAAATTATTTTGGGACACGGTACTCCAGAAGTACTCATCACGGACAAGGGAACAGCATTATACGGCGGAGCTCGGTTATTCTTTCCTTTCTCTTTCCTTCACACTTCTGGTGTGAGTGGTGTTGGCGACCACCGCTGTGCTGTGCTCGTGGCTCAGCGACACATTGCGGCGCGGAGATGAGAACTTCCCCGGTAGACTTCATGCATTTATTTATTTACAGCAATGTCATCAGATGCGACATCGCACCACAAAAGCTAAGCTGCAAATGGGTGGACTATCAGAGGTCAGAGGCTAGCAGAATCAGGCGGTGGCCTTCTGCTACACTTTAGGGAGGAGTCTCTGCAGACCTCTGTCAGCTTATCCTCCCTCCTACTCGACCCTTCAGAACTCAGCTCCCCAAAACGCTCGCTTAATGCTTCACGTTACCAAAATTTCCAGTTAGTCCGTTGACCAATCAACGACAGACAACTCTGTGGCTAATAGCATGGAATGTTTTCAAATGGGCTAGCCAATCGCTGTGCCACGTATACCTCTCCCATACGCATATTACAGTAAAGCAAACACAAAACATGCACAACAGCGAGTGGAATTGTGCACGCAACCACACACATCTCCCTTTTACGCTCTCTCCAAAATCTTCCCTCAGCTCACCCAGTCAAGCAGTCACAAAGACAAAAAAGGCTGAAGGTTGCACTTCCAAGTTCCAACTCGCACACCAACAAACAACGTCCGGCCCAAACATTCCGATCGCTGCCCTAGGTCGGCTGCGCGCGGACGGCGGTTTCAAAGGGACGGATGACCAAGCGCCTTTTCGAGAAGTCTTAGAGAGGACACGTCAACGGCTCCCTCTGCCTCGCACTTTCCCGTGTTTCGGCCCGTTTCGGGGATTTGTGGTCGGGTGCGCCCTCTCCCCTCAGAACGAGAAACAGACAAAACAGTTATCGGCGATCCAACAACTGCGCTTACGCTGTGCTCTCTTTGCCTGCCTCGCGGCACGGCTGAAGCGCGACTCTAGGGCCATTTTCCGAGAATCGGAACGGACCGAACCGGCGGCGTCGTCCGTTCCCATGGGTTCGGATACTATACTTCCGAAAAGCGGCCGCATGCGCTACCTTAACTGCTGACGTAAGCCATCTTGGCCTACATGACCGTAGGTGATGATGATGATAACTATTTTTCCACCAGATAAGGAAGCCCCCAATTCCCGCCCCCGGCACGCAGGCCTAAGGGTCGGGAGCAGAGACATCCGCGATCAGAAGCAGGCAAAGAGGTCTTGGCTCTTCGCGGCTTCTTCCGCCAGGCGGATGGCTTGTAGCTGTGGAACAGGGACCTCGCTCCGCAGCAGGGCTTCCCAGGCTTCTCTACAATTATATTTGTTTTAGCCCCTGAGGAGCTAGTACATTCCCAGATTATATGGTCGAGAGTCCCTCTCTCCCCACAGTGCTTGCATTTATCGTTTCTTCTATCGTTCATTTGGACATAATATGCCCATACCGGGTTTACAAAGTTCCCAGCTTGCAGGCGCCACCATGCGACTGCCTCCCTATTGTTTAGACTTTTATCCGGTGGTGGCACCAGTCTCCTGCTTAACCTGTAATTTTGAAGAATCTCCATATAATTTTGCAGACGCTCGTCCATGTTCCGGCAATCGGGCAGCTCCACAGTTACCCGGAAGTAGACAGCTCGGGCTAACTCGTGGACCGCTTCGTTGCCAGGAACGGACGCGTGTGCAGGGGTTCAAATTAGGCGAATTTTCCTGTTTAGTCGTCTACTGGCCAGAATCCTTGCCGCTTCCGGCGAGACCCTACCCTTTCCAAAATTCCAAATAGCCGTTTTGCTATCGCTGATTATGAAATTGGCTTGCGTTCCGACGCATGCGAGCGCTATTGCAACTTCTTCAGCCGTTTCGGCGTTGCGGCTTCTAATGGTGGCGGCTGATACCGGGGCACCTCGGCCGTCGACCACCGAGGCGACCGTCGCCCCCGTTTTGCCACTTGCCGCATCCACGTACGCAACCGACTTGCTGTCCATCGAATCGAAGCGTCTGATTAGTGATTCTGCTCTCTTCTCCCGCCTCTCTGTGTTGAATATGGGATGCATGTTACGAGGGAGGGGGGAATGATTAGATTTTCTCGGCATTCCTGTGGGATACTTGATTTTTCTCGTAGTCCCCTATCTGCCTGCAGGCCTACCATTTCGAGTATAGTTCTGCCCGTGGTCGTTCGACTTAATCTTTCCAGCTGCGAAACTCTGACAGCCTCCGCTATTTCGTCCCAGCTATTGTGCACTCCCATAGAAAGGAGCTTCTCTGTGGATGTGGTAATTGGTAAGCCCAGGGCCCTCTTTATGCACCGTCGAATGAGAGAGTCTAACCTCTTCTTCTCCGACCTGATATTTAAGAACGGCGTGGCATAGCTCACGCGACTTATTACGTAAACTTGGATGAGTTTAAGCAAGCTTCTTTCCTTCAGGCCTCGTGCTTTCAACGCGATTCTTCTAAATATTCCAATGGCTTGTGTGGCGAATCCCTCTAGCTTTCTGATTGTTCCATCATTATATCCATTTTCCTGAATGAATAGTCCTAAGATTCTGATTTGATCTACCTTTGGAACTGGTTTTCCTTCTACTTTAATGTCAAATTCCCAGCTGCGCTTGCATCGGAGACGAATAATTCTGATTTTTGCGGCGAGCATGATAGACCCCTACTGGCAGCGTAGTCTACGACAGTGTCCGCCGCCGCCTGCAGGCGCTCCTCAATGCTCGCATCACTACCCTGGTTAACCCAGAGATTGATGTCATCCGCATAAATACTGAAATTTAGCCCCTTTATGCTCCTCAGAGCTTCTGGGAGGCCCTTCATCGCCACGTTGATAAGGAACGGGGAGAGAACCGAGCCCTGCGGCGTCCCCCTGCTCTCTAACTTCACTGTGGGGGACTGAATGTCTTGAAACTTTATGCAGGCAGTTCTGTTTGACAAGAATTCCTTGATGTACTCATATGTTCGTTCACCTACTCCGATTTCTTGGAGACCGTGGAGGATCGCTTCGTGTTTAACTTTGTCAAAAGTCTTTGTCAAGTCCAGGCCGAGAATCACTTTGGCGTCTCTAGAACGCGAGTCGATTATGTCGTATTTGAGTCGGAGCATCACGTCCTGCGTGCTCAAACCCGGTCGAAAACCGACCATCTCGTGCGGCCACAGGTCGTGTTTCTCCATAAAGCGCGTCAGTCGTGTCTGGACTACATCAATTTTCCCATGCATGAGGTTAGAGAAATAGGTCTTAGATTTTCTAGTTTCGGGGGTTTGCGCGGTTTTTGGGATTAGAATTACGTTTGCCGACTTCCACTGCCGAGGCAGGTGCCCTTTAGTCCAAATTTCTTGCATATACTCAGTAAGAGCGCTGATGGAGTCATCATCCAGGTTTCTTAAAATATTGTTAGTTATCCCGTCAGGGCCCGGGGCCAATTTTGCTTTTAGTCCCAATGTTTCTGCCCTGACCTCCGCCTCCGTGATGGGTGCGTCCAGCTCCTCGTTGGGAGCGCTGTCATACTCTGGGAGGGGGGCACTATGAGTATCGCCAATGTACATGTTGACTAGTGCATCCATAAATTCCGCGTCTGTACCCTTAAACGCGTGCCTGGCTTTTGATAATCTAATTCCTGACTGGGATTTTGAGTTGGTCGGGTCTAATAGGTGTCTCAGCAGACCCCACGTTCTGGAAAGGCTCATGCCCCCTTCCATCTCGTCGCATCTGCTGCACCAATTCTGTTCGCATAATTTAACCGCATAATTTTCAATTTCTTTATTATGTCTAGCTATCCTCCTTCTAAGATTACGGTTCCACTTTTGCTTCTTTAGTCTGCGCTCCATACCATATGTTTTGCCTCCCACATGTGAAGCAGTTTGCTATCAGCTACCTCCGGGGCACGTCCCCTTCAAGATTCTTTGTTGCCTCTCCAACGGGACGCATGAGGGTCTTCGTCCATTTTTCTATGTTTGTAATCTTCCTTTCGGCAGCCTTCTCTCGCTTTTCCCTAAATAGTTCCCATTGCGTAACCCTCGGTTGACACACACGGCGCGTCTTTACTCCTTTTTTAAGGATCAAGGCCAGAATAAAATGGTCGCTGCCAAAATTTTGCTCCGAATTTTGCCAGTTCAGATCTTTCAAATTTTTGGAGAAGGTCAGGTCAGGGGAAGTGTCTACGCAGACGCTGTTACCCACCCTGGATGGTAAACTAGGGTCCGTGTGCAAGGTGAGTCCCAGCTCGTGCGCGTCTTCCCATAACTGCCTGCCTTTAGGATCTTGTTTAGCGTAACCCCATTCCGGGTGCGCCGCATTGAAGTCACTGACTATTAGCAAGGGGTTACTCCCGGCTGTGATTATCGCTTTGCGAAAGAGTGCCCTGAATATCACCTTTCTCTGCTGTGGCGTACTATATAAATTTAAGAGGAACATGCTTGGTTGCTCTTTTCGTCCCGTAAGAATTTCCAATAGCACTGCCTCAATTTCTTTCGAATTGATTTCGTGCATGATTGCAGCAATGTTCCTCTTAACCAATGTTGTGACGCGAGATTTCTCACCTCTGTCACTTGAAAAAGATTGGCATCCCGAGAGTTTTGCTGCTTTACCCGTCTCTCAGGGCTATAGCTAGTGGTTTTTCATCTAATAGCGTCAAGTACTGTTGCACTAACGCACGCTTGCGTTTGAAGCCGCGACAGTTCCACCGCCAGATTAAAGACTCGCTTGGTGCGCCTCTGGCCATTATGGAGCTGATCAAATTTTTCCTCAGCTTTTTGCTGCCATTCTCCGATAGCAACTAATTCTGCCCTTTGAAGTTGTGCTTCGCCCGTAAGGGTTTGGATCTGGCTTTGAATTTGGTTTATTGCTCCCATAATTTGGGTCATGAAAGATTCAAATTTAGCTTCGATTTTGGCTTCTAATCTTCTTTCTAGTGCCACCAATGGATCAGCGTCTTCCCCTTTGCGTTTCATTGGGGGCGGTCTAGCCGATTCTACAATCATCTTTTCCTCCTCCGATGCCGCAGGCTGCGTGGAAGTCGCAGCCTTATAGGGGCCATGGCAGTTGGTTTCGATACCAATTTCGGTGGCGCTCTATGGGGGGAGAGGGACCCAGTATGCGCTTGCCCTTTTGGTCTATGCAACTCTTGAGTGAGCTTATTAATGATATCTAAGCTCCCCAGTTTCTTTCCTTAATTTATAATCTCCTCGTCCTTCTTATCATTTGCCTGGGAAGCCCCACTCTCAAATCTTACATTTTTACGGTCCCTGCTCAGGCTCCGCTTCTTAATCCACGGGTTCTCCGGGTCCCTGGAACTCGATCTCCAGCTGCGTCTGGATCCAGAACGCCCCTGGAGTGGGAACTCGACCGGCCGCGCAGCTGTCGCCCTTCGGTAGTCTCCTCCAGCCTCGGGAAGAGTCGTTTCTGGCTCGAAAGTCCTTGTTTCCACGCTTGACCTTGGAACGACCTCGGTGATTTTGCTCGACGATCGCTTCGACTTGCTGTTGCTGCTGCTTCTGAAGTTGCTGCTGCTGTTGCATGTTGACCTTGCGTTCCCATTTCCTCTTTTTCACCTCGTATGGAACGCGGTAGAGTTCTCGACATTTTTTGTCACCAAGCGGTTGTCCTTTCCCGCACAGTTGACACTTGCACTCACAGAAATGGTCTTGTGGTGGTTGTTTCATGCCACAGCCACGGCATTTCACATTTGCCGGGTCCGGGCAGACTTCTTCGCGGTGTCCGAGCCTGCCGCAGGCGTTGCAAACTTCAAACTTCTTGCGGTAGAGAACGCAGCGTTGCGCCACGAACGTGAGTCTCACCCACCGCGGCATCTCTTTGTCTTCAAACAGTATTAAAACTGTCCTAGAGTTTCTTCCCAGTCTTCGCACCCCCAGGACCGGAGGATTCCCGTAGACTTGCAGCCTTTTCAAAATATCTTCGTCCGAGAAGGACAAAGGGACTTCATGTATGACGCCTTTCCCGCAGTCCTCTGGCATAGCGATGTACGTAGTCAGTGCGATTTTTTCCCTTTCAAAGGCCCACCTTAAAAGAATTGATATCCTCGGCATTCGTTCGTCGAATATCCAAAATCCGTCGAATCCAACTTGTGCTCGAGCGGCCGTAGTCGATGGAGACTATCGAACGCACCTCCGCTCTGCTCTTCACAGTACTGTAGGCCAAGATGGCTTACGTCAGCAGTTAAGTTAAGCAGTTAAGGTAGTCGTACTAGTCGCACAAGCCACCGACAGCGTATCATCCCCAGACAAACGGACTTACGGAGCGCCTAAACAAAACGATCGTGGACATGATCGCCATGCGCATGCGTCGACTCCGAGCACAAGACATGGTATACGCCATTCAACCTTACATCATTTTTCGCGTACAGCACCGCCGTCCAGGAGACAACCAGGTCTGGCTCGTTTCTGCATGTGTATGGCAGGGAGCCCACAACGCTCGACGCAATGCTACCGCACGTCACAGACGAAGAAAACCTCGACGTCGCCGCCTACCTTCAACGTGCAGAAGAAGCCCGAAGACTCGCGCAACGGAAGATCGGCAACGAACCGACGCCCGACATTACGACTACGCGGTGCCTACTACAAGCCGAGAGATGTTTGGACGCCGATTCGCCGCCACAGACTCAGTGAAAAGCTTTACGCCGATATTTCGACCCATACAAGGTGTTACGTTTCTCCACCGAGAAGTGGGACAGCTGACGCGGCCACCGCATAGCAACAGGCAGAACCGCGAGCAGATCGGCCATTTCGGCGCCGTTCATCGGCCGCGCAACGCTTCCTCCCGCGGGCGAGTCTCAACGTGATCCTGCCACGCGCCAAATGTGCGTGCGTGTGTGTGCAAACGCCGGCCAAGCCTGGAGCTCGTGGGAGAGTGCGCCGCCCTCGCCCGTGTGCAGGAAGTGGAGGAGATGCGTTCGGACCACTTGCGATTGAGTCATCCCATCTTGCCCTGACTAGTTGGGCGCTCCATTTCCTGTGAGGGTTTACCCTTTCCCTGTGAACGAGAAAACCTATAAAAAGCAGCGGCCGACGCTAGACACCAGCTGTGTGAGAGTGTCTGTAATCTCTCCGGGTCAGCTTCACTGCCCGTTTCTTCATGATGTTGCAGTAAAGATTGTTTCGTTAGAAGACGCCTCGTCTTTGCTGGTACCTTTGATGCTACCCAGGCACTCGCGACCCCAAACCTAACAGAGGTCATTCCCTACGGCGCGACAGCATCTCGGCGGCGCCGCGCGCACCCAGAAATTGTGCATGTTGTACCCCTTATGCCATAGTACGCGCGCTAAAGGCTCTTGTTTAATTCCTAATGTTTATGTTAACTCATGTCTGTGTATTTTGAAACATCGAGGCGATGCTTTTTAAGGGGGATGTAACGCCGTGAACCATTCAAAGCTCTGTTTTTAGCAGCGGCGCCGGCATGCGGCTTATAACGGTGACTGCAGCGCGCGAATCGATTGTATTCTTTGTTTGTTATTAACAATGAAAATTTCGCCACTGACCAAGTCAAAAAATGAAAATGACGTTTCGGGTCCCATACGGGGCTCTTGTTCACAATAGGACTGCCACGGAAGAAGGAAAAGCTTATATATGCTTCAGTATGCACAGTAATCGTTTTGCGTGGATATGAAGCGTGCTCTAATTCTTGTTCAGCGTGTTAGCCGTCGTCTGGATGATTAGGGATCCCAAACATAGTCTTGCTGATGTTTTTCTTTCGATTGCCAGGATTGCGGCTTCATCTTAGCCAATCCAGTGGTGGGACTGGCAACTCGCTTCTTGTATAGCAGCTTTTGTTGCAGAAGAAATCGCAGTTTGTAGCAGAAATTTCAAGTCTTATAGCAGGAAAAATGGCATTTTGTAGCAAATATTTGAGCTTTTGTAGCAGAAATAAAAGCATTTTTTTTAAAGAAGGCTTGTTTTATTTCTGGAACCCAATTGGCTCAGATGTTTATAACAACCATAGCCATGTGCGAAAACAAGGTTCAAGCTCAACTGCAATCTAAAGTGCCGTTCTTTCTTCCAAAGCTCCAAATTAAGCAACAGGAGGTTTTGCTAAAAACAAAGCAGCTTTTATTCAGAGGGAAGACATAACAAGATATGCAACTGCACTATAAACACTAGTCTTGGAAAGAAGGTAGCTATAGCTGTCTTAGTACAAAAACTCTCTGTAGAAATTCAGAACTGCCAATTCTTAAACCTGCAACTTTAAGACACTATTTCTTCTCTAGCCTTGACTCCAGCTTGGACAGTGCCACTGCGATCCTTTCCTGTCTATTCTTCAGAAAGGCTTGTCCACACTCAACGTCTGCAAAACGTCTTGACGCCTTTTGAGAAAAGCAGCTCAGCATTGGTGCTACATATCCTGACAAGCCGGATCTCTTCCTGTACCTCTTCCTGATTCCGACCTCTTTTCTGGGTGTTTTTATGCTGTGCATCAGGGTAACGTCGAGGCGCCTTTTCCATCAAGACCCGTGCTGATTGGAGGGAAAGGGGGAAGAATATTTTTGCAGGTTTTGGGTGAAGAAATGTTTGCTGGCGCTGCGCAGTCAAAAGGCACGATGCGCGGGGATGTAGGGTGAGCGCCGATTCCATGCGTTCGCAATCTTTGCTTTCGTTATTTTTCTTCCGGTGGTTTGGCAGGGTGGCTGGTTAATGAAAACGTCCACGGGTACTTACTGACCATATGTGGAGCTGCAAATATATTGTGATTGAGTACCTGCGCAAGTTATTTGCACACGCGCGCGCCCACACGCATGCAGTTTTGTAGTGGCGGAAAATAACTGTCAAGACTGAGATAATATTCTGAAGGGCGCGTAAATGTTGACGTTTGTAATGAAGCTGTGAAATTATACAAGATGTTCCACATAAAGGGTTGAACTTAAAGTACAAAAGCAGCCAACACAGTCTAGTGCGGGAGCACAGAAGCAGTCAAATCCTTAGCGTTCCCTCCGCGCTTCTACTCAGCTACCATCGCAGCTGAGTATCGTAGTCGCTTTGGGACGTTAAACCCCACAAACCGACCAACCGGGGGCAGTTTCAAACCGTCACTCGATTAAAACCGTGCCGTCTGCATTGGCCAGCCGGCTCGCACATCCTTTGCACACACACGTGTGTGTGTGTGTGTGTGTGTGTGTGTGTGTGTGTGTGTGTGTGTGTGTGTGTGTGTGTGTGTGTGTGTGTGTGTGTGTGTGTGTGTGTGTGTGTGTGTGTGTGTGTGTGTGTGTGTGTGTGTGTGTGTGTGTGTGTGTGTGTGTGTGTGTGTGCGTGCGTGCGTGCGTGCGTGCGTGCGTGCGTGCGTGCGTGCGTGCGTGCGTGCGTGCGTGCGTGCGTGCGTGCGTGCGTGGCTTCGAGCTGCCCTGGGTGCGCGCGCCCAGGGCAGCTCGAAGCCGTCACACGTTTGAACGTGCTTCGGCCCTTCGACGGCCAGCCTGCCAGCCCCTCCTTTCACCATTTCCGCGCATTGGACTGGAGAGATATCTTGCATCCCCCTCTCACTCCCAGTAGATCGAGAAAAAAAAAAGAAAAGAAACACCGGCAGGAAACGCAGAAGTGACGTAGACAAACGTCAATTTTGTATCACGTGATTGTCCGCACAGAATCTGCAAAAATATTCTTCCACCTTGCACAGTGTTGCCAGCAGATGTCAGTTTTGGTTTCGCGACAGTTCGGTTTCGCTGTCGGCAGAGTTTTTCAGCGACTTTTTACGCAGTAGGGGCACAGAAGTAGGTAAAAAAATCGATTTTGTAGCAGCATGTTGCAGGATTTCTGATTTGGCGCAGTTTGGCGCAATTGGCGCAGCAGTTCCACCACTGCCTATCTCGTGGCTGGTGGACAGCATGTGCTCTGCGATTGCATTTTTTTTTTTTTTTGCTGCGCGCTTTTTTCTTACATCGGCCTGGTGCTCCTTTATGCATCACTGATAGTTTCCAGTTTCTCAATGTAGACGCAGGGGCAGTAGCTTCGTGGTATCCATTAAAGAACCCCAGGGAACTTCGCACGTGGTAGTGGGACCTTCACATTAACTTCGGCTCGCAGCTTACTTGCTGGCGCGTGGGGAATGTGCACTCTGGAGGTCCGAGAGAGGGTCTCGCTGATGTCATAGGGAATCGTAGCGCGTTTAATCTTTGCTGACAGCTGTTGTTCTCCTCAGGTTGAAATAATCGTTGTTGCGAGACGCGGCTTTATCATTTCCATTGTTGCGGAAGATGCTTCGAAATGTATCTCGAAGGATTCCAGCGACACGCTTGTGTTTCTACAATGTTCCAGGTTATGCTAGTCATTTATCTAGATGTTTCTTCGCCGCCTTTAAATTGAGCGTTGACGGGTATTCGTAGATCGACGACCGGCGAGCACGATTGTTGCTATCGCCGCCGCCGATAGCTTAGTTCTCTTGCGGGCGCAAGTCAGTCCAATAAAGAGTTTATTCCAATGAAGTTCAAGACTCTTCATTTGTTGCCAACGGTATTGTAACCACTACGTGACGATATCTTGTGACTCATTTTCTGCAGTCGGATACAACCCTAGAACACAATTTAACAACGTCCACCGGTTCTCACGACGGCACGGTGAACCTGGTTAACACCTGGCGTAAAATTGCAGATGAATGGGAATTGTGCCCGAGAAATGGGATTAATCGCGGCGCCATGAGAACTAGTCGACGCCATTGACCGTATAGGCCTCGCGAAAGGACTCGGCTTCACGACCGCAGCCTCATGCTGCGGTTAACGAGAATCTGAGGGTTACAGAAAAAGAAGTGACGGTTTCCAGGAAATTGAACAAAGCACGTATTTAATGCTCGCCTAGACCTGGCACTGCTCAGTTATATCGCCGAAGACTGACCACTTAATTACAATGTCGAAGATCTGCGAAACGTGAATTGCAAGCATGCACTATTGCATGCATGCACTTTGCTGCCTACTTATTCACTTTATTTGATTGGTGCTTCTAATATTTTTAGATGTGCTCATTCACATACAGTCGTGAGCTACCGCATTGGACAGACCACACGGCGCAGAGGTAACGACTGGCTTTAACTTAGCCGTACACGACGGTCCTGCGCATTCTAGGACAAATCGATCTGCCAACTACCACGCGCATCTTAGAATGAGAAACAGATTTGTTTCTTTTCTTTTCACAAAGAAACAGAAATTTAGGCAGACTTTCTTGTCACAAAAAGTCATCAAATTTTACTCACTTTCCCAGCTGCACTACACCACTCCCCTGAGGGACACGATTCGCCCGGCATGCTTTCCTTTTGTAGTCTGTTATCCAGAGTATGCGTTATGGATAATAAGTTGTCCAAAACGCTTATTCTGCTTAGGTTCCTATGCGCAAAGGAGAGTATACACCGGATCTGCTGGCTACGTGCTTCTGTCATTGCGAAAACCAATTAATGTGCGGCAGCATCTTTGTCTCAAGTGGATAATTCCTGCTTCATGGTTTTACTTTAACAGCGACAGTTTTAACCCCTTACTGCACCAATTTTATTTTTCTGCCACAAAAATTACAGTGCTCCATGCATGTCGCAAATTTCTGTAACCTTTATTTTGAGAAAAACTGTGCGGTTGCGACAATTTTGCGAAATATTGTCGTGTGCCATAGATGATACACCATGCAGTTAGGGGTATTTTTGTGAAAGCATGAAATTGCTCATAAGCGGCTCTAACTGAACGAGAATTATATTACGGATTACCAAAGCGCAGTTTTATGGCAAAAACATTTTTAGAGATCCAGACAGGACCGGATCTAAGGAAAGTATGACTGTACCACTTGGCTCCCGTCTACAACTGTGGTATTTTCTGCAACGTTTTCTCAACACATGACCTTGCACGACTATTTTCTTGCTCCTAATAACTAGAGAATGTCATCTTTTCCTTGGCAGTCGGTGCACTGTACAGTGATCTCTAGTACGCTTTCACTGTAGCTACCACAGGATGTCGAATGAGCGCAGGAGACAACTTTCGAGTTTACCGTACAATAATACCACTACTTTGATTAGAAACGGTAACTAATAAGGAAGGGGGAGTAATTTGAACTCGTAAAAGTATGTAAAATCATTCGAGTGCAGTGAATTTATGTCAATTCAATTATGAAACACCATAAAGTGACAGAAATACCCGCAACTGCATGGTGTATCATATCTGATACATGAGTAAATGTCCTTATAACAGTGTAGTCTGAATGATTATTGGGCACATAATGATGTAACCAGACAAAATAAATCTCAATGATGTGCTAATAATTTTTTCGAAGTGCTACTCCCAGTCAGAATAAAGAAAGTGTTCCCTGTACCTATCGAATTTCTGTAAGAAATAGAAAAAAAAAATGCTACCTCCTTGCACATTTGCAATGAAGATAACTAAATTCATTGCGAAGATTCAGTTACTATGCACATGGTTTCCAGGCAGTACACGCTGTGGTGCTAAATAAACAAAATTTCATTTCTTGCTGTTGAGAACAATTTAGCACAAAGGAAATTTACTGTATTATATATGATACAGTATGTGGTAAGGGGGTTAAAGCCCCGTTCCTAGTGATTGTCATCTTGATAGTAATCGGCCAATCCAGGGGGTGGTAACCGAGGATAACCGGATAGGGAGAAGACTTTGACGACTGTAGAGGAATACGCAAACAGGATGGCTGCCATGGGGGAGGGCATGGCGAGAGCGGAGGAATGCCCAATAGAATGGCGGTTACCACGTGAACCACCCGGGAAATAGTTGCCGTGGAAGAGAGGGGGCTTTTGCAGAAAAACGGCGAGAGTGAAGTAACGCGTTAATGGAAGAAGTTTTACTACTGCGGGAACCATATTCGCTATCGTCACACTTTCCTGAAATACCCATGGAGGAGTGAGGTTTTGCACGTTGTGTACTGTCGACGTGTAAGACATATTCATTCCATGAAAGCGGCCGACACTTTTCCCGCCCCTTCGAAACCTGCATTCCACGCACATCTTTCAGCCCTCCGGGGAAAAAAAAAAAAAAAAAAAAAAAGCCTGGTGACTTAATGCAATAAAAATGTCGTCTCAGAAACTGTCTTTTTGTTGAAAGATTTCCCGCAAATAACTGGGAGCTGAGAATAAGCCTGCTTTCTCCCCGACTGACCCAGTTTCATCCCTCGGTGGACTTGCTCAAAGCGCATGCATGCAGCGTACCTTGTGCGACAGTCCCCATCCTTTCTGGTCCCGGCCCAGCAAGTCGACGAAACTGTGTACGTGGAGCTTCGCCTTGGCAGTGCACAGGCCCCACATCATGCTCGTCCCGAACAGTCGATCCGTCACACGCACCTCCCAGTACGTCCGCCGGTCCCGCGCGAGCGGCCTCGAGCCGCGCACGCCGGCCGAGCCGCAGCTCCAATGCGGATGGAACTGCGCCTGCATTCGAGACCCAGCTCACGGGCAGCCCTCAAAAGTGAGAGATTCGTAGAATATGACACTCCTTGGTGAACCCGATGATATGACAGAATGGCTAATTCTGGTAGGCGCTCATTCGAGCATATGTAGCGCACATGTTCAGGAAAAAAAAACATGTGAAAGGCGCGTTTTTTGACGCGCATTCATGCAGCTATAGCACATTACTCAAATCACGAAGAAAACTGGCCAATGGACTCTAAAGTGCTTGACAGAGTTTTGACACAACCGCTGCACAGGCCACTGTTAATAGTTTGCACAGACCATCTGCACGCGTTGGGGGAATTTTATCGCTTTTATGCATTGCAGGTACCAGTTCAGTGCTGCATCTGACGTTCGCACTATATAAGACCATCCCGTGTCGTATCATGTGCCGTCTCCTTTCGCTTGATGCACTCAAACGCGCTTACGGCTTTTTACGCGGTGAATAATTGAAGCTGCGATCCCACGTACGGGCATGCAGTGGCTGTATTTATAGCATATAATAAACGTAATAATTTTGCTCTAAGAAAGCGTAATTTCCGTGGACTTGCCACAGACAGTAAGTCCAAATACGCAGCGATTTACCACACTACGGTATTGTTTCGCGTGATTAGGTCCGGTCAGTGCGTGTAGTTCGGCGGATGGGCATAACCAACAGTCCATTTAGGGACCAAGCCAAGCCGTCCGCCATTTTGTGCTAACGCACCCGAAATTCGCCTGGGTCAACAACTTAACTAGCGCATGGGATCTCGTAAAAGTTCATATCGGGGAAAACATTCGCGAATGACCTGCGTTAAACCTCGCTCGATAGAAGTCGCATATCTGGCTTTGTCGTGAACACGGTGGCCGTGAAGAAGCGCCCTGTTGCCAGACGCCTCAGGCGTTGGCAACACACAGCCTTTGATAACTGCTATGGACCGTAGCATTTGTCAAAGGCGGCCAAAGCACGCACTCGCTCATTGGTTCTAAGGACGGCCGTAAAGTAACAAGCCTGACATTGCCTGCATGAGGTGCAGGCCCTGCACGCCCGTGTCAGCACCGCAGTGCATTCTACAACTAGCGCAGCGGGCGCAGCAAATCTAAGAGTTTTTTCTTGCTAGCCACAAGGCGGATTTCCACACTGCAGGCGAGAAGCGCCGGATTTGCGCCCAGAAGTGAAAAGCGTCATATATAGCGTCACTTTACAGATCCTCTATATCATGCATATGCACACGGACACTGCTGCACAGATCTCATTTGGGTTTGTTTCATTTGATTCTCTAGTCAGTGCTTTCTTGAACTGAACAAAAATGACAGTTTTTCATGAAATATTGACACCTTGCGTTACTGGGGGTATCCAGGGCTCTTATGCATATGACTACCGATGAGACAGGATGTCAGCTCGGGTCATGTTGCCCAATCACACCCAGTAAGGGCACTGCGTCTTTAAGATGGTTATTACGTGTGCATTCTAAGAGAAATTTTTGGGACGTGTTCCCAGACGCCGCAGTTCAAGCACGTATTGGCTTTTTGACCTTGCCAGAGGAGACTTGTGGAGAACCTCTGGCTGGATTAATTTCTAGAAAACAACCTATATGGCTTAAAGCCTCAAAAGCAGCAAAATGTCGGGTTGTTCCGGACATAGCGAGATAGTATATGTGGCTGTACAAACAGCCTTACACTTGTTCTCTAAGCCTAAAACAAACAAGCAAAATCAAAACTTTCTATGTAGCATAAATAGATAGCGTGCGTCACACAGTGTAAAAAGAGCACATATCGAAACGAGTCAGCATGAAAATAAAACGTGATATCAGCCTTTTACCCTGCCTTATTTCTCGTAAATAAGCAGAGCGTAGCAAAATCCTCGTTTCTTGGAATCGACATCGTTTTATGGCAAGATATGGAGCAAACCCCGTCATGCCCTATCGTCGATTGAGCTTGAGAACCTGGACATTTTGGCTCTACGAAAGAGCGGAAAACCATGCAAGCCACAATGTCAGAAATGGTCTGGCATTTGAGATCAGCAGCCAAGCAATTATATTTGCGACCAACGGAGATCGTCCGCAGAATGATCAGGAATTCCGTAGGCCGCTTTTTCACGATGACAGCCGACTTTGAACAACGAAAACTAAGCAACTATTTAAGTGCAGCACAAATAAGCCTTTGGATATTAAACAAAATATGCACGTGCCTCAAATGTGCCAAAAATGCAAGCGTTTATAGGTCAATAAGACGCGAAGCTGTTGAGCCGGCTATATCTCATGTTCGGCACTTTTCTGGAACGGTATGTCATAAACTATCAACTTGAGCTAAAAACCGCTAGGTATACCAATATTAACATTGCATTTGCACAAGTGCCATACAAGGACCTACCTATACTCGATCCATCCAAGCACAGCCATACGGCTACAAAATGGAGCTATAAGTATCTCTCGGCCTACCATCTGTTAGCTGTCATGGTTGCCTTAGATGATACAGTAACTGCCTTGGACAGGCGTTTGTCTAAGGTTCGATACAGGATCAAGGCGATTTTTTTCTTTTACTGTGATTGGCTGGCATCTAATAATTACTCCTACTCCAATAGAGAATATCCCCCCTTAAACATTAATACACCCCGTTTGCTTGCAAACAATTACAGTTGGCATGCTAGGCACAGTTAGGAGAAGAGTAAACGTTAGTATCTAAAACTTGCCAATGACAGAAGCGTGGGCGAGTTGGTAACATATTCTTAATACAACGCTATCAAGACGCGGGCTAGGGAAAAGACGTACAGCAGTGCAGATTTCTAATATCGCGCGATCGTCGATTTCTAGATCGGTGCAGCGGCTCTAAAGCGAAGCAGAGCGAAATTCAAGAGAGAAAACAAAGCATGCATGCGCGTCGGTGGTGCAGATCGAGAGAGCATCGTGCGCTTGACTGTCCTGCTTCCAGCGGATGATATCTCCGTTAATCAAGTGTTACCGCAAAATTCTGATATCGCTGCTCTTATATTCCATCTGCTCCGTGTTCACGGCTCTGCACCGGTACAAACGCGTAACGTTACAAGCACGACAGTGCGCTCCTGTGGTCGCGAGTAGAATCTCCTGCGTTAATTGAATAATTACTCCCTCATTAAAGATATGCTCCACTTTGCATGATTCCAGTAAACGTTAATTCGAACAAATTTTCCACTTCTAGTCTTGGCCAACTCACTCTCGCAATGCCATGTGATCTGCTAGCATTCCGGGTTAATTGGGCCGTCATCAGCGAGAATCTAACAAGGCCCGTGCATGACCTGCCCTCCTATCATCGAACGTGAAGACAGCGGATGGGCGAAACACAGTGAGCAAATGAATCTGCGCGCACGGATTCCGGTTAAGTGCCGAGAAGACACCCCGCGACTCGACTCAGGTCTGCGCTTGTATGCAGTTTGATTTACGGGCACTTTATCGCCCATCCGCAGGCGTGACGCAGACGGCTGCAGGCTCGATGCGCTGGCCTTGTCGAGATCTCGGTAGTGTTCCCGGATTCGAACCTCGCTTCAGGACGAATTTTTCTGGAACTACAAAGATTACGTGACAGCCGTATAGGCCTCGAGCCTTCCGACGGCAGCACCACCTGTCTGCAAGCCCCCGAAGCGTACGCGGACCTCGTCTCCCCATCCGTTAATTCTTGTGCGCTTTGGCAATACACTTATGTTTTGGAAACGTAACGTCTGGTACGTTACTCGCAAATTTAAGTTCGCATAAGCTTTCTGTGACGTAAAGAAACACGTCGCTCGTGAACAATGACAGAGGTAGATCATGATTGTTTGACGGCTGAAAAAAAAAAAAAAAAAAAAAAAAAAACATCTGAACAAGTAACGAACGAGTAAGCACTTCATGACATTTCCTTTGCCAATTATTCCACTATTTAGTCCTCCGCAGCAGCGCCGGATAGTCGAAGCTTGCGCGCTATTGATATAAATCCAGAAGAATATTTAATAGCATACTACACATGCGTGGCGTGACATGGTCCATAGGGTCACGAAGAGTCGGACACGACTGAACGACTGAGCTGAACTGAACACAGGTGTTGTGTTCTATGTGTACGCGTACACAGCGTCCATTTTTTCCCCCTCCGTGTCTTGTTAGCGCTGTATTAAAAATAGAAACTAAATATTTGGTTGTAAATGGGCTACGGGATGCGTAATTATGCTTGTAATATATATAATGCAAACGCGTCTATAGAGCAGATGCGGGCGTGCAAAATCGCTGCGGGGGACTCGCTTCGAGTCGTGGCCTCCCGTTACACAGCATATATGTCGCCTGCTTACGCTTCTTACCGGTGGTTGACTTAATCGCATAAATTCTCGTGTAATGAAGCTGTTTTACACTAAGGCACTGACTGTGATTGTGCCTTAGTTAAAAACAGGCGTAAAGGAAGTGCAATATCATTTGTTTTTTTTTTTCCGCCAAATTTATACTGCCTTTCGTTTCCATCTGAAAAGGTGGCAGAAGTTGTTCAGAGATATGGCTATTGTCACTGACCGTGACTTACAATGCAGTTGTCAAGAAGGTGAGGAGAGCACACGGATCAAACAGAAGCTGCAGAAATGAACCAACCACATTTTGCAATTGGCTGCAAGTTACGTTCAGGTTAAGTTGAGGAAACTGCTTATTGGCCCAATCAGCAAGCCATGAACGCTTACTTTAGATGCATTCGGCCACAGAACACCAAAGACCAGCGATAGAGGACGTACCGCCAGGACAGCTTGGGAACGCAGCGCCGCCGCCCCATGTCAGGAGGCTTTTATAGCTTTCAATACTACTTAGCAGGTACCGCACAAGTGCACCTCCCATGACGTCAGATTCCAGTTACGCTGAAGATGACAATTCTGTCAGCACGCTGTCGGAATAACGGGTCACCTCAGCAGTGAAACTTTCCTCGCGGTGACACTTTCACCTTCACCAGTGCAACGAGAAGAAAGTGTACTCAGCTGTTTCTGTTTCGAACTTGCTGCACTGAAAGCTTATTTACGTCGCTATAGCCATGGGACCCTCTGCACCGACTGTTGACAGCAGTTATTGCAAAAACACAGCGTCACAGCAGGCCGGAGGCGCTCGAAAGCGTCGCCGGCTGGTGGTCAACGCATGCGAGCTCGACAAAGCTGTAATGTACGCGCACATTAGTGCATTACTTAACGAGCAGGGGCTGCATGCAGTGCATTTAAATACTTACGTGACATGGGCCGAGCAGTATCACCTCGCGTGACTTATGCGTCGTACTCCAAGTCCAGGTGTTCCAGGTGTTGTCTTTGAATCCCCAGGTCCAGGTTTCGGGCCGACTGTCGGGGCCCCGCTCTTGGCCGTCGCCATTCTCCATTGCCGCGCTCACTGCGCACATCGGGCCGCACTGGCGCTTCGCTATCGTAGTGGCGCTGCTCGACGCGGACCGCTATGCGCGCGCCCGCCCTTTCGCCTCCCCCACCGCCACGTTCGCTATCGACCGTTGGTTCTCCCATCTGCCGGCTAGCGCGCCGGACCCCCTCGACAGAGCGCCAGCTGTTCTCGCCTGGAGGGGGAGCCGCTGGTAGAACGCGTGCCGCGTGTCCCCTGCTCCCCGTTTTCCTCCCGTTAACATTCCTCCCTCCCCGCCCTTTTCCCGTGACACACGTCCCGCTTAGGGTGCAGTCGCTCCCTTGCGCCCCCCTCCCCGTGATCGCGTTATATTTGATTCGTTCATTCTTTATCCTTTAGTGGGCTGCTACAAAGGCCCGTGTATACTCGCTTGCGCCTTCGCAGCCGGCAGCATTCATAAACTTACTCATGTGCGACAGCGTACTGTGGGCGTAAAATGAAACGCGAACTGTGTGTCTGAAACACTGGCGCGAAAAAAATATCTGGAAAAAAACACAAAAGGCAGCACGTTACGACTTTCGACGAATGAAAATGGCGTGCAAGGAGTCATCTAGTTACGTAATTACAGTGAAACTTCACTTGAACGAACTTCAAGGGACCTAAGCAAAACGTTTAAGTAAATTTCGCTCAACCGAAATAAGTGCGTGGAAGCTTGTTTCCATTAGCTACAGAAACATCGGGTGATCAAATCATATCTCAACCCATTAATTGTCACTGCTCTCATTTGCAAGCCAAAAAATGCAGGAACCTTTTGCAGCAAAATATAAATTAGGGCTTCAATTGTCTTGAATTCAATCACGTCCAAGCTATAGTAAACTTTGTTCGGCACAGCGTTCTGCTCGGCAGCAAATAGCTTTCTCCAAGCAGATCATTGCTTCTTTAGACCATTGTTAACCAGCATGCATACGTACGCCGTTCTTGGAGTTTTGTAAAAGGTCTACAAGGACTGCAGCTCTGGCTATGGCTTGCGATTGCTGTGGAGGTAATTAAGCGTGCAATACCAGAAATTGATTCGGCTGGCTACGAGCTTATTTATATAGCCAATTCAGTTTAAAGCTAAATGACCGCTTTTCGTCACGGGAAATGAAGCGTGGCTCTCAACGAAGAAATACGCAACAAAAAATGCGGACTGTGCTTGTTGAAATGATCAGTATGACCTGGGAGACACAGGATGGCGCCGCGAAAAGTCTCCGTAGAATTGAAATTAGAATTTTCCTGAATTTCGCTCAAATGAAGGTTGTTTGCATAGCGTTCAATGGAGTTTCGGTGGAAGATATAAGAAAGTTCGTACGACAGAATACTTTGTTTAAATGCACGTTCGTTCAAGTGGTATTCTACTGTATTCTCACAGTACAAAAAAAAAAAATCTACTTTAGTAATTACACTGCCCACCTCCTAAGTGTCTTGTTAAAGGCGAGATGACGATAGCAGTGCATCCCGACTCGCTATATAGTGCGCCGTACAAAAAGTGGACGGCATTTTATCGTGTCCGGCATTCGTTTCTGTTTTCTCTTCTCGAGCGTACCAATGTTGGATCAACCGTATACTTAAAGGGGTGCAACTTTGTTACCACAACTGTTCCACTCGCTTGATTGTTAATGGTCACCTCTCAGAGCCTGTGCCAATTCAATCATCCCTGAAGCAGAGCTGTCCTATGTCACCGCTACTCTTTGCCCTCTACCTAGAACCACTTAATTTAAGTGTACTGCGAAATAATACTCGTGGTTATGTTGTCTTTAGTAATGAAGTCATAGTGCTTGCGTACGCCGATGATTTGGCGTTGTTCTGCATTGATAAGCTCAGTATTGACAAAACTTTAACCACTATCGAGCAGTTTGACATTGTCTCTGGTATTCAATGAATAGGTCTAAATGTTCGGGTCAGTGGTTCGGTTCATGGGGATCAATGCCGACTCATTATGAATGATGAAATTGAATGGTCTCGCGTCTCCCCTAAGTACCTTGGAGTTCCCCTTCATGCATTCAAGTCTAGCGGGCGCTGCTGGAGAGAGCGGGTCCCGGCACTTCAAAGCTATGCTCAAACTTTTGTTCCGCACCGCCTATCAATTTTTGGTTGAGTGCAGGCCTGTAATATGTTCCTACCAATTAAAAGTTATTACGTTTTGCAGGTGCTCCATTGCGCGGCACTACATCCAAAGCTTATACCGAACGTTTGCGATTTTCATATGGTCCTCCAGTTTTGAGCCATGCGACGCGATAACTTATTCAGGCCTGTTTCTGCTGGCCTACTAGGTTTGACACATTCTCTATGTCAGACAGTTTGTTGCTCGTTTCTTCTTTTTCCGTAATAGCTCCCATCCAATTATCAGAGCGTCCCTGCAAACTTTGCGAACTTTCTTCTCAACTTAGTGGTCTCTTCCAGTTTTACGGATCGGCCCTTACTATTTGGTTTTATGAAAGAAGTTTATGATTCAGTGCGTTTTCTGGCAGTTCGCTTTTCTTACGACTACTTATTCTCGGTTTCATGGAAAAGTTTATACAATGTCTATGTTGTTCGCGCCTCCATTATATCGTGCTCTCTATTCTTATCGTATGGGGCATGATGTGTTGAAAAGAGTACGTAAAATGCTGATCTCGCCTTGAACTAAAACGTTTTTCTTTAAATTTCATGCCTAATGTCTACCTGTTAAAGTATGGCTTCACACACACAAAAAAAAATATTTTTGTTTCTTCTGTTAATAGTCGGCTATGTGATACACCTGAAACCATCGAGCACTGTGTTTTGTTGCCTGCAAAGATGCGATATTATTTTGGGACGTTCTACAAAGAACACCGAAGATTTGAATTCTCACGCTGTGCGTTATCTAATGGTCACCCAACACGACCATGAATCCTTTGATAGCACTTTCCCTCCTTACACTGCACAGTCTGTATAGAAAACGCTTATGTTGGACCGGAATGCTGTGCCTCTCGTTTAACCCCAGTACTCATTTCGGCCAGATGATGCAACAGCTGAGAGACACGAAGCTAGTGACTATATTAACCGGACTGGCTCCCATTATTGATGTGTTGTGCTTCTTTTGCCACCGTTTTAGTGAAGTTGTGCTAAGACTTGTTCTAGTTGTGTGGTGTTGTGTTGAATGGACTTGTTCAGCTACAGGCTGATTACTTCGTAAATAATATATACTCTCTCCTGCATTTAAAGGCGTCTAATAAATGCCATGCTGAAAAAATAAAACTTTTGTGGCGCAATGGTTTTAAGCTGCATTTTCGAACTCCGAAACAGCGAAACAGCTGTTCAAACCCACTTCTTGCGACATTTTTTTTTCTGCCCTCTTTTTGTATTTCACAACTATAAAATAATTGGTTTGGTTTAGTTTGTGAGGTTTAAAGTCCCAAGTCAACTCAGGCTATGAGAAACGCCGTAGTGGAGGGCTCCGGAAGTTTGACAACCCGTGGTTTCTTGATGTGCACTGAAATCGCACAGCACGCGGTCGACTTGCTTTTCGCCTCCATAAAATGAATTATTAACGTATTTCATGATGATATATTTCCTTTTATGTTGCATTATGTAATATCTTTGATTATAAGTAGCCGTAAAAGCAGCCGTTTACGAGCCGGGAGACAACATGAAATGCGGTGGTACGATCACGCTCACACTATTTCATTGCGAAACTATTTCGGTAATTATCTGCCGCCTTCAGTGGGTGTGTGTTACATTTAGGTGCGTTCAGATACACTTCTGCGCAGGAATAACCGTTTACCCTGCTGACTAGGAAGAAGTGGGGAAGAAGTTCCGGGGACCCTACCGTTGAGAGAACTGAATTACGCCTCTTGGAGAGGGCGGTCTAGCGCATTCGAAATGTTTCAGCCGAAGTGGGGTTCAGCATGGTTTTTCTACGTAAACTTTATCATACATCCGCCATTACTCATGAAAAGCATAAGCAAGTTACATAAGTCCTTCTAGAAGAAAGTTGTGCGGGTTTAAGCATTGGAATTACCGAGCTATCTGTCTTCTTCTTCTTTTTCTTCTTTCTTTCTTCTTTTTCCTTCTCTTCTTCTTTTACTTCCTTTTCTTCTTCTACTACAATTAGCTGCCACGGTGCCACGCCGACGGCTTGAAAACCTAGCGCAGTGTAGCTTTCGCTACAAAACATCTCGCGATTCTTTTGTAATTCGCATGTATATAGCCACAGGTGAGGGGTGTGGGGGGTCTCTAACACAGCACACGCAGTTTTCTCACCTCCGTCAGTTGGCTTCATGTGTCGGTATACGCCATAGCATCACGACTGTAAGAATGGACGGTTTCAGAATTGTCTTTTATGAGGCATTGGTGGATCTAAGGCGAGCAATTTTGAAAGGGAAAACTACATTGGGTGGATATAAAAAAATTCAGTGGATAAATATGACCCTCCTTGCGCCCACCGCTCCTTCGGCAAAGTCGCACATAAATCTATACCTCCGCTGTCAGTTCCAAATGCGCATTTTGAAGTGGTGGACACTTAGTTTTTGGTTTGTGCGTTCTTTGCTTCAAGCATTAGGTGCCGCTTCAGAAAGCACAATACACGGTCTAAACTTTCATATATGCGTGGCACATAATTTATTATAGTAATAGTTGTACTGGGCTCAGCACCGCGATGTGGTATGGCTTCGCAACCATGGAAGAGCAACAATCCGGCCTGGTCATGTGGGCCCCAAAAGTTGTGACGCGTAAACTCTTGCGTCATCTGCTTGCGTCGCCGGAGCTCCGGCGACGCAAGCAGATGACGCAAGAGTTTACGCGTCACAACTTCTGGGGCCCACATGACCAGGCCGGATTCTAGTTGCTCTTCCATGCGTTCGCCGAAGGCATACCCATTCATCGCAGGTGCAGAGCCCAGTACCGCGTGAAGAAAAACGCAGTATCTGTCACACTTTTAGGTGGGCACCTGAACCGCGGCGTAAAAGAAACATGGTGCCCCCGCCACTCACGCGTCGCCTCAGGCAGCACGTGGGCGGCGTTGGCACGAGGCCAAATGGAGGAACGTGGGAGTGTAAGAAAGTAAAGTTGCTATAACGGAGTAAGTTCGACCGTTCGACCACCTGCGGATCTTAGCCTGTACTGACATCGCACAGCACGCGGACGCCTTTGCGTTTCTCCATAGAAGTGCGGCTGCAGTTGTCGGGTTGGAACGCGGGTGCTGATGACGTGATGTCAGTGCAGGTTAAAGATTCTCAGGCGGTCGAAATTATTCTGGAGCCCTCCGGCTATGACAGCTCTCTATCTTCTTTCACGCCTTCCTTCTTCCCTTTCCTTGCGGCGCGGTCAGGTGTCCACCCAGAAGTCGGACATATATTTCGCCTCCCTTTCCTCGAGACTAATTTATAATTTTGTTAATAAAAATAGAAACCGCTCCAGTTTCACACACAGGGATGTGTTCGTAATTGTTACAGAGTGAAAAAAAAAAAAAAATCAACAAAATAAACATGGAAACCAGCATTGTGTCTTATATCAACATATCTATTGCTCAATATTCGGTTCAGAAGCGTTGAACCTCTCATTTTTTTAAAAAACGGGCACATTTTAATGCGAAGTGTTGTTGTGCCGGTGGGGTTATCACACAGTAGCCCACCGTCAACAGGGTTGTGCCAAGGAGTTGGTAACGCAGCGCTCGTCACCCGTTTCGTGAACGAGGGCTGTCAGCTCCCTGGGCGGTAGCGATGAATCCGAGTCGGCGTCGGTGAGATGAAGAAAAGGCTTTATACACTATTTACATGCATTTACACAACAAGATCGGCTCTGGGGCCGAAAGCTAACATAGCCATACGCGACTGTTCTCGCGCAGCGACGGCCGGGGAGATTCCGCCGCGTCCGCACTGTCAGGGGGCGAACTGCTCCCGATGGACGCTAGTGACGAACTCACACTCGGAGTCTCGAACGGAAGCACTTGAGACTCCGTCGCCGAGAACCGTTGACGCTCAAAATGGTCCAATCCGACGGCAGCACTTTCGCAGGGCCAATGGGAGAGCTTGCTGCGCTCTCGCTTCAAATATGCCGCGGGGCGAGAAGGGGTTCACCGTCAGGGCCACACGGCGCGCCGTGCTGTCTGGACGTTCAGCTCATGTTGAAACACGTTGCTTCTCTCCCTTTGGTACGGCTCGCCTCCAGTGCACTGGTGCTTTGCAGAGAAGTATCCAGAGTTTGTGAAGGAGGCGTTAGCCGAAGAAGTCTGGCGTCCGGCTGAATTTCTGGGCGGCTTTGGCCAGGCACAACAGTGTTTAGCCTGTTACCGAGGGGGAAACTTCGCGTTCTGTATGAGGAAATTCCGAGATTAGACGAAATAGTTGCGGTGTCATTGAAGCCACGTGACATCAAGGAATCAATCTCGTGAAGGCGCCAAATTCTAAAAAGGTCCAAGTACCCCCAAAAAAGGCCAGATAACTGAAAATGTTTTCCGAAAATTTTAATGTTGGCCACAAAATTTCAGGCATTGAGACGGACTAGTGGGTGAATTAAAGGTCGGATCAACATAATCCGTGATATTAAATGAGGATTTGGAGATTATAGATTACTGGGTGGATTAAACTGGATGGAGTGTTCGCGCATTAGCATAATCCGTCAAATTAATCCTAGTCAGGTCCAAGAATATTCGAGAAAGAGGGGATTCATGCATGCCCACATGCTATAGTTCATTACTTCTAGTACATAATTACATAGGAATGGCTTAAAACGTAAAAATAATGGTTTTGAAAGGGGGTTTTTACTGTGTTTAAACAGGGATAATAGCCCTCTCGCAGTTGCAAGGCGAACCACACAAGAACACAGCCAGTCTAGGTCTCCACAAGCGAGCTCGAGCAGCGCAGCGGCACTTCGTCGTCCTTATCCTCGTCTTCGTGATATTCTCGCCTACTTCATCCTCGTCTTCGTATATTCTCGTGTAGTTCACTACAGTTTCTTTTTCTTCTTTCTCTTTACGTTAGAAATTTTCGAGTTATATAAAACATACAAGTTTATTCGACGGCAAGAGCGAATTGCGAGTCACTGCTTGCTATGCGCGCTGTTTGTTTCCTCTTGTATCATGGTCTGTTAAGCTCTGCATCGTTTAGACGTTTGTGGTGCTCGAAACTTCGCTATGGGCGTCCTTGCATAACAGAATTTTTATGCCCTCGAAGTTTGGCGTCTCAATCCTTTCGAAAAATTTTAGATCGCAAGTAGACGGGGTGAAAGGCTCACGCGAAGTGCAGTTTTATAGAGCGTAGCGCTACTGCTGCTCTCCGTGAAGGTCATATACGCCGGGGTTTGACCTCAGGTGCGACCCGAGGAGCCGGCGACGCTCGCTTCTTTGTAGTACGTTGTTGTTGTTGTTAGCCTCTTGAAACGTGGTATATATACCTACCATGGAGGATCGCGGCTAAGGTGTAGTGTCATACATAAAGTCTATTACAGACAAGTTTAGCGCGAAGCGAGAATGTAAATAATTATAACAACGCAGCTATAAAAATTTTGATTAGAATTTAAGAACAATCATAATGATTTTGATGAAAAGATAAACCTAGAAGAATTTCGAAGATGTTAGCAAATCAACCTATCAGTTGCTATAATGCAGTAATGAATAATCCCACAAATGGTGTTTAACGCATATCCTTTGGCACTCGCACCGAATGACAGTAAAACGGGCAGTGACAGAGGCAGTGGAGACGGGGATCTTCAGGTATGTCCTTCTGTGAAGTGTAAAACTGCCGGCAAAAGAGGAGAAAGTTCTCTGCGGGTTCTACTTCCCCCGCATGATGCACATAGGTTTGTCGATGTCCACCCACGTCTGCGTAGATATAAACTCAGGCTCGGAATTCTGCAACGCAACAGCGTCATTGATACCTCGCACTGCCTGGTTTTACATGAACGAACGTTCCAATTAAATGATAAGTGCTGATAATTCGTGATATTCAGAAGGAATAGCGCAGCCTAGCTGATACATGCTGGAACCGCTGAAACCGGAAAATCGCCAATATACTAAAATTAGAGACGGGATTTATTATAGACGCACTAGGGGCCGATCTCGCTATAAAATAAGCCACCTCGTTTGCACGAATGCCCGTGTGGCCAGGGACTCGGACAAAACGGGCTTCTTTCAAAGTAAGCGGAACAAAAAAATATATAAAAACGCAGGAATCGACTCAATAAAATATTTTATAGGATTTCAAGCGACATTAACACTGACAAACAATCAGCCAGGATAATAGCTTGTGATACTTAGCATAGAAGTTTGTGTAGAGCCAATCCAAGAGCTAAAAATTCCGAAGAGAATATATGGAATATAATTCGGAATGCGGACGGAATAGCTCCATGCCAAATCCTGCGAAAATATGCCAACTGCAGCTTTTTCGTGGCTGACTGAGGCATCTGTAGAGAGAACAGGGTGGTGGAGGTATTTTTAAAGGTGAGGCATATATTTCGCGTTAGAAGAGAAAATGGTCGTCGTAATGGAAGTCCACTGCAGCCTGCTTGTCATTAACCCATTGCGAAAAACTCAGGTCGACACGAATTGATGCTGAAAGTTTCTGCGTTATCAGTAACGTGGCTATTTATAGCGTGGCCAATGATCAGAAGAAAAAAAGATAGCTTAAGTTGGGGTGCAACAATGTTAGGAACAACTTCAAAGGCCGGGTTCAACGACCTGATGAAGATTCGTACCGTGAGTAGTCGGGGATACAGGCTTCCAGTTTAAACATAGCATTTGAAACGGATCTTAGAAGACCAAAACAGAGACGCGGAGCACGCTTTTCCAATAACAGTAATGGGTGGAGTTTGTAGTTCGCGCTGCCAGAGAACAGAATACAACCAAATCCAAGAATTGGTCTCACATAGACTTTGTAAAGAAACAATAAGGTGTCGCGACGCATTCCAAACATTCTATTGCTAATTCGTATAGGCCCCAAGAGTGCGTTCTCTTTTAACCACATTTTTTATATGCAGTCTCCTATTAAATGTTGGGTCATATGTAACACCTAAATATTCAACTGAGTCCACCTGTGGAATCTGGTTGGAGCGATGAGCTAAAGAAGTATGCAAAGTTATGTCCGGGAGAAATACAAGCACACCGCATTTATTGACATTAAGGGATAAATTAATACGTTCCAACGAGACTTCAGTCCCATCCAAATATGCTTGCAGGGTGGGGTATAGGACATGAATATCCGTAGCCGAGACGAAAAAAGCTATATCTGTATAAACAAGAACTGCTATATAGGACGGATGGTGATGCCATTTACCAAAATGTTAAAAAGCAGCGATGAAAGAACTGTTACTTTTGGCACACCCCTTGATTGATCATACGTATTTAAACAGAGGGTTCCGTCCGTGGAGTAAGAAAGTCTATCCTTCAGAAATTCACATATCCATTATGGGGGTTATTCGCGCAGAAATGCGCCACGGGGGGGGGGGGGGGGGGGGCTAGACGCTGCAGTCGCCTTCTAGCCCCGACGTGCCAGCCCTAGCAGACAGAGCTGTGACCCCCAACCCGTGGTGCGAGAAGTCGCTACTGCGGCGGGTTCGAGCCAGAGGGGACAGACACCGAGTTACGTACTCGAACAGTTTATTATGCTCGTGTACATGACAAGAAAAATGCACTCAAGAACCGCAGTGTAGCGGCCGAACGCCGCGTACGCGGGTGAAATCAAACCACCTAATGAGGAAGCACGCGCAAGGAGGTGAGAGGAAGAGTCTGCTCACCTAGCGTGGCTTCGCGCTCACATCCCGTTTCGGTAAGTGCGTACGGTGAGTGGGCGATTCTCGGTGACGGCGGTGGTCTCCTCGGCGGAAATCATTCATGACCCGCGCAAGAACCCCGAGTCAGTTGTTACAGACGCGGTCCTCCACTCGGAACGGGAGAGGAGGTATCCGGGTTACGCCGGGAGGAAAGAAGGAAGGCAGCGTCGCCGCGGGAGACTCGGAGGCGGTGAGGGATGGCCAGTGTGCCCTCTCCTCCGCCAACCTCCTTAACGCGCGCGTAATCACGCTTGTTAACTACGCGCGGTCGTTATAATGGAGGCAGGGGATTGTGAATCCCCACACCATTAATAAATATATGATTGAGGATGACCGCCGCCCATGTGGCCCACCTCCCACGACCTCCCCCTTGAAAATGACCTCGAAGCCTTCATGTCCGTCTAGGCCCGGCTGTGATGTCCTTGAGGTTCGCAGACAGCCATGGAGGAGTTAAACGCAGCTAAGCATGCCTGACCATGCTTAATCGAGCTTCCGATCTGTGAACTAGGTTCAGCCGGGCTGAACCCCAGCAATTTGTTTTTTTCGACGATAGCTGAAAAAATCGTGTTATCTAGTTCGCTTACATTCAGAGCCACGAACGACAGCTTGAAGTTTAGTTTAATTACTAGAAGTGCTTACCTATGCGTAATTTTTTACTCATACTCGTGGTAAGTTTATGAATTTTTCTAAAAACTTGAGAACTGCAGATTTCTACTGCATGAAACGTTTATGAGGGGTTCTTAAAATATGGAAAAGCTGTGGGCGATTCCTCTGCCCGAGGGATGCGCACGACAAACACACAGTGGGCCGTATGATAAACATATTTAATCTCACAGGGATCGGGGATCGTCGAAGTCGGTGTCGTCGTCCGGGTGGCTGCGGGTCGTTGAGAGCGCCGGAACGAAGAGCCAGGGACCAAGGAGCCAGAGACCAAGAGAGGGCGAGACGGCGGCGCGTGCCTTCTTTTATAGCCCCCTCGCGCGGGACCGGTTATCCCCGAACAAGCGGGGAAAGGGAAACGGGCCGCGCGCAGGGAGCATCGGGAAGTGGCGCGGCCTTCGAATGCGCGGCGCGCCACGAGCCCTACAAAGCTATAATGCAAAATAACAAAATATGATTTCATAGTTGTGCTTTATGAGAGCTGCTAAACTAAGCTTGAATTTTGTAAATCTCGACATCGGGAACTTCTAACGCCACTTATAAAAACTCACTCTATATTGCTTATGTCACCATGAGCACGCGCCTTTAAAGCGCCCCTTCTGTCAGGCTGCCGCTGCCGTTTCCAGGAGGCGATATGCCTAGGCCTCATTCTTACAGCCAGCTTTCCCATCGTTTGCAGATCCTTTTTTTTTTATAAGCTTTATAAACGGTGAGTTCTTCCCTCCTCCGTCGCGCCGGCATTTGACGGAATTATGGTCCCGCAAAGAAGCGACCAGTAAGTGCGAGCTCGCTTCTGTCACCTGAATCTACGCCACAACTTGCGAGTAGCGAGCGAGAGCAGACGGCGGTGCCCGAGCAGAGAAAAAAAAAAAAAAAATTCATTGGTTGCGCGCCTGTAAAGTGTACCGCTAAAATGTTTATTTGAGAGTGCAGTAAAACGCGCGTATGCGCGCGCGCTCCGGACGGAGCCTACATCGTCTTATGGGCGCCGGCCACGCGGCCTGGGTCTCCCCGCTCACGTTGCCGACTCGCTGGGTCCCTGCCAGGCCAGAGCCTCGGTGACCTGCTGGACGGCCCATAGTTGTTCATTTTGATTGTCGCTCCCTGCGGCTGCTTTGACTCGCGGCGGGATCCTCCCAGACTTGCGTTCTTCCTAGCACTTGGTGCAACCACAGCAAGTGTGCGAAGCTGGCCGTCTCTCTTCGGCAGACTTTGCACTTGTTTGTTGGGTGCGTCTCGGCATACTACATCAGCCACAGGCTGGGGAGTGTACCCGTCTGCAGCTGCCTGATTAAAGCGGCTTGCTCTCGACTCAGCCTCGAGCAAGAAGGTGGGAGAGTTCTGCGAGCAATGCGGAAATCCTTGGTTGTGTCGTTGTATTCGGTCCTTGGTGCTGAACCACAACGGCCAGTCCACAGAACCACAACGGCGCGCGCCTCGGCGTGGGCCGCCTTGTTGTGGTTGGTGCGGTCCGACGCCTCACCCACTTGCGCCGGGAACCAATTGATTCTCACTTGTCGTTTGCTGTCGTCGTCGTTCTTGGATGCCTGCAGTATGCGCATCACTTCCTTCGATATCCTGTCTTCGGAGTAATTTCTCGCCGCCTACTTCGAGTCACACAGCACCGTGCGGTCGGCGTGGCCAGGGCGATGGCCACATTTTGCGCTTTCTTTGCCTTGGTGTATCTCGTGCTGGCGGTCGTGCGACTGCCATGTTGAAATGCTCGTGTGACGTCAGAAGAGAATACGCGGCGGAGCGTCGTCTGCAATGTAGGCTGCAGTATCAAAGGACACGGCTATTTTTCTTTTGTGGACAATTGACAGTGGTCGTCCCTCATGCAGAAATGCTCGATGAAGATGTTACCGCACAAAAGCGATATAGATTAAGGCATCTTTTCTTCAGCATAATTAAGACACGGTCACAGTCAGTGGGCTGCGCAGCTAAGTCGTTAGGGTGCTTAGCTTATCGACTCACTGATCTGTCGCATTGCACCGGCGACGACGCTAGCACGACCAACGGTCGCCAATCACCGTAATGTGAGGTTTTCGGGCCCCGCGACGCCGACGGAACTGATCAGCGGACGGTCGCCCGATCTGTTTTGGTGGATCGGAGGCCGAGCGAGAACTTGACACCCGATGAGTGAACGGCCTGAACCGCTGCGCTTCTCTGTAGCTTAACCGTGTTAGGAAAAAAAAAAAAAAAAAAAAAAAACACAAGCAGATGCACTTTATATGTTCCCCATTCTCATCAGCTATGTATGACCTTGGCCAGAAATGTTAGTCGGCGCAGAACTGCCTGCCCGTTCCGCGACGAGTACTATAGGCCTAGCGCGAGTACGCGGGGTTTGGATCTAGAGTTTCGGCGATTATGGAGCGCGCATTCACATACTTTAGCGGTTGCATATGGCCATCGAGTGTAGCTCTAGCAGTAGCGACCCCAAATCGAAGACTGCTTACATCTCAAAGCGCGTGCACATTGAGCGGGAAGCATCGATGGCTACCCTGTCTGGCGACGCAGCCAGCCGTTGTCGGCGCCGCTAGTGCACGTACACGGCGCAGGCAGGGGACGCAGCATCCACGGCGCTTATTGCAGCGCAGTTGTAGTTTGTGCAAATAAAAGTGCAACCGGTGCGAAAAGAAGTGGATAGTTTTGGTGTTGCCAGCTCAGCTTGCATTTTATGTCGTGCGAACTATAGCAGCATACATCCAATCATTACGAAAGCTATGTAAACAAACGCGAATCGGCGCATTTCTGCGGGCAGCGGGAGTTTAAGGCTCACACACTAAATACTAAATGGTGTATACTTACGTTGAAACAGTCGCGAGTCATTTGCTGGACAACCACTAAAAAATGCAAGGTTAGGCTTAGGATCGAGTCAGTCGCAGCTCGGGCGCGCGGCTGCGGGGGAGGCGAGACGGAGACGGCGGCGGATGAGAGGATCTTGTTCGGTGCGGGCAGTGCACGCATTCGAGCATTCGAATCGTGTTGCGTTTCGCGATGGCGGGACTGAAGCAGCGGCGGTGGCGGCGCATGCTTTCGTGCGCTGGCCGTGTGCAGACTGAACATAGTTTTGCCGAAATACTTCACCAGCCAAAATTAATTCAGTTTGACTAACGTATGCGGGTATAACAGCAATCAAAGTGGTGTACCGCTTCGTTCTTAAGTTTTTTCTGCTCCTCTAATGTCGCAAAGTACGCTCTTGCGTCAACGTATGTTTGTTTGAATTTTTCTCTTAGTTTTTGGACCGAAAGAGCGACGGGCAATAGCTCAGCAACCAACAACACAACGCTAAGCCCTCCCTCCTTTCGCGGCGCAGGTACACGGTGGAAGAAAACGTTGGACATGTGCCTTTTCATATGCGGGAACGCTTTTTGCTAAAATAAGCTAACTCCCACAACGTAATAATAATAATATGCTTCTGATCGCTTTAATAATACAGCAAGAGCACGTCGATTTCGGCCTCCTCGAGAATGTCCAGACGAAGCCCAAAGCAAGTCCGAGGATCACTAAGGTAGCATAATATAGTGAAGGCTTCACAAAGAAAATAAAAGAATATGCGAATAAAATATTTCTGCAGAAAAAAAAAAAAAAAGCTCTCGCTGCCTCTCAGTGACCACCATCTATAGAGCGTGCATGTAAGTGCAGCCGACATCGCGAGTAGCAGACGACATGGGAATGGTATCTCGTTGTGATGTCATCAGCCAATGGTTGCCAGACAAGAAAGCTGATTTCGATATTAAAAAGAAAATTACAAGGGTTCAACGCTGCTGAACCAAATATTGAGCGAAAGCATTAGCTGCGGGTGAACGAGCATTCTTCTTCTTCTCTTGTCTTTGGTACCTCTCATGTTCTGGTTCACCATTCCTTGTTGTTAACAGTTCGCTATGTTCACAGATTTCTTCGATTCCACTAAATGCCGAAAATAATGTTATTGGAGAGCGCAGCGGCGCTTTAACAATGCAGGGCTTGCTATATTCGTATCCATTTGTTTTGGCACAGTGCGCACGGTGTTTGTTCTATTTCTGAGGCTGAGATGAAAACGCATTCCAGCTCCAAACTGCTGCGAGAGGTAGTTATCTGGGGCGCAGGAGTTTCATCACTCTAAAGAAGTACGTTTGGAATTTCACTCGCTTTCATTTCGAAGCTACGCAAACGGTACCTCGCTGCAAACAATTCAAGTGGAAGTTTTCCTCACAAACCTAAGACGATTCAAACGAAGAACAGGTCCTTGTCGAATTGAAATCTTGTACAGTATGTGGCTCACAAGTTGATCTAAGAGCCGTAATATAGACACGACCAAAGTAAAAACAAGTACGACGCGACAAACAATGGTTGGGACAGTAAAGATTGGGGGGTGGACGGAAAGCCTATTGGCTAGGCGGGTTGAAAAGCCGGAACGATTGCCTTACAGGTGAAGAAAGGAAAGACTGGTACAAAAGAAGTAATGGGGGAGGTAAGGAATGGACCAGAGGAGAGAACTGAACAAAGAAAAGAATAAAAGCAAACAGCGGTCGAAAGGAGCGGGAAGAAAACATCAAGGGAGGAGGTTTAAGGAAGGAAATAGAGGCATATCAGTAACAAAAAAAAAAATAATAAAATAAATGAGCGAGAAAAGGCCGCAACCATCCCGGCAAATAGAACGTTTCACCTGTTCCCCTTGTGTAAGCTGTGACGAAACCACGTTTTAGAAGCAGGCAGCCTTTCGAAGACGCATTGTTTCCACTAGCCAGTGCTAGTGTGTCACAAGCTGCCTCACCTATTATACAGCGGAAGATGCGGGAGCTTATGGCTGGAATATAGAGCGAAATTCACGGGACTCCGTCGCTCCTCTGGACAAGATTCGACAAGCCGATGGGGCAGCGACCGCCTGTCCTTGACGCGGCTGCTGCATAGTCGGCCGAGGGTATAAAATAACCGACAGCAGCACGCCCTCACCAGTGCGTTTGGGAAGATTCAAACTTCCGGCCACTCCGCGGTGCTCCGAAAGCCTATTGTGTTTCTTCGGGCCCGCGATCGACGCATTGTCCTCTGCACCTGTACGGCCGCCGCTACCGAGCAACACAGCCTTCGACGCCTCAGCAAACAAGAAGACGTGAGAATTTCATTCGCCACGGACTGTTGTTCAATCGAACATTATTTTCGCTTTGTTAACTTTTGACCTGACTTAGTAGTATTTTACGCTGTGTTCTTATGTAACTTTTGCTCATACTTATAATATCTGAAATACCTGCTTTATTATCTTTATAGTCTTCATATTTTTATCACAGTGATTTGTTCATTGTCGGGTTATTTTTTTTTCTCTTATCATTTATTTCTTCGTCTTTATCAATATCTTGTCGTGGCGTTGTATTCTCTTTCATTGTACTCTATTATTACCAGTGTAATTTTGGTCTGCTATTTATAAACCTTCAATGTTTGTAAAAGAAAGTGACCTATTTGTACTTATTCCTCAATCACACACCGACACACGTGCTTCACGGGTTGGCCGGCCTAACTTTTAAATGTGTTCACAGCCCTCATAGAGGAACGACGAGTAATCGTAAAGGGGATCCCGCACCTCTTTTGACCGTAAAGGCGGGGGTTTGTGACATAGTGAAATATTCAAGTTTATTAGCTACCTTAATTCATTAATGACGGTATCAACAGCAATCTGAGAAACATATCTTAGTTCTATAGATTTCCTGCCGTCTCTATGGCAACGTGCGGCGCGGCGACGACGCCTTCACTCCGGTCTCCATGACGAATAGATGCCGCAGCTGATTTCGTTCGCTCAAACCACGACTGAGAGCACCACGATCGCTGCGCTCAAATGCGCTAGTCACGTGGTATTATTTGTATTTCGCGGGCTTTCTTTTGAGCCCGGAAAAAAAGATACATGTGAGACTTTCTTTATCGCAATTAATGGAATGGGGGTTTCTGAAGGTGCTCTACAACTTTCCAATTCACATTTTTGGTCGAAGGTGAATATTTATAAAATTAGAAAAATTAACATAATTAGCCAATTAAGTAATTGCAAAACAAAAAATTGCCTGTAGTGCGCAAGCAGGCTGGTAGATGTATGCAACTGGTTTCACTGACCTACCTCAAATATATTATTTTGTAACCCTTGGTTCAAGTTAGCTGGGACACCCGGTATATACATATATATATATATATATATATATATATATATATATATATATATATATATATATATATATATATATATATATATATATTCTACATATTGGAATGCCAGCGGACGACATGCCTGGTTTCTTCGACCAGACAGAGGCAATGAACACTGCGGCGTGTGAAGTATTTGGCACTTGCTTTCTAATGAAAAGCAATACTAAAGAAAATAAACAAAGAAAGGAGGAGTTAGAGAGTGGCATGCTGGAAAGAAATGCGTGTCATCTTGGACCAAGTGATCATTCGAAAAACTCTTCGGATTTGGAACTTTCCGTCACAAGAACCGGCTGATACGCCGTGTATGATGTATTTATTCCCTGACGCACCGTGCGCGGTGCATTGCGTGTAATATTGGGGTAGTCGGCCATCTTTGTGTCCACCATAAGAACAGGGAGAACGTACGGATCAAGTGCTGTCGTGCGGTCCTACAAGAAGTGTCATTCGCAGCTATGGTTTATTGCGCTACCGTACGGCGCTATTACTGTCAATGTAGACTGCAACATACACAGAGCAGGCAACGGAAGCTGAAGAGCTACGCGAAATATATTGGCTTTTTTAAGGTTCTAAAAGTACGCAAGAAGGAGTGCGACGGAAACAACTCTCCGAGATGCGACGTACGTCGTGTACGGATGACACGGCCCAATCGTGCGAGTATCATGGAAGATGAGAAATCTCTGTTAACAATGGTGCTGCAATCTTCCGGATGTGCGCTGGTAACCAGCTGTTGTCACGATCCGTGCAAGACTGTTCTTCACGCACTCGTGCGTCGTATTCCAGGTAGTAGAAGCGCGGCAACGCGAGTACAGGCTTGCGCCGCCAACAACGTCCCCGTTGTTTTCTGCGGCAATCCAAACCTAAGTAGGGCTCGGAAAACTCTGAGAGTGATTTACCTGACTGGTGAAATAAAGTTAGTTACCGCTAGTTTTAGCTGATCAATAAATTGCGCGTGTCACGCAATTACAGGTCTCAGCTAAACCACTGAATCTTTGCAGCTCAAGTTTCGCGCAGAAATGTCATTTGGTTATCATATTTTCAATACCAAATTTGTTTGGGGTGCTTGCTTCATTCGATTAGATGAATTCGGATGTTCACATAGTCTTTGTTGGCGGCGAAGCAATACAAGCCACTGTCCCGCGATTCCTAAAGACACTCATCATAAAGACGAGATGCTCATTGGCGGGGACTTCAACGCGCAGCATCCAACATGGGGTTACAGCCGCTCCAGTCTTCTCGGAACACGTCTGCACATCACATCCACAAAGTTAGCGGGACTATACCTCGGCAATGACACCGATTATCCGACACGACGAGGCATGCAAACTGGTCAACATGATTCGTCGCCGGATGTGACCTGGCACTCGAACATTATCCAAAATTGGCGATGTGGGCCTGAAACAATGGGCAGTGATCATTACCCTATATGGATACAGCTCCAGTCCAATCTACGCCGCCGCAAACGAAATACTCGTACCGTCAATTGGAAAAACTTTCGACAGGCTTTAGACGATCATCTCGCCGAACTGCCAGTCGAAACATTCCTTCAACGCGCCCGTGATTCAGCCACTGTAATCACGCAAGTAACAGAAGATGTTCGTGTGCCTGACCCTCACCTGCTTAACCTATGGGAAAGCAGAAAACAAGCCAAACTCGACTACCTCCAATCTGGAAGAGAATACAAAAAGCTTCTAACACTTCGTCGCCTCACTGCTGCTGAGGCCCGCCGCTATAGCAAACGCCTTAGCAGAAGTCGATGGCTTGACTTTTTGTAGCACTTTATCCTATAGGACCAACACCAGCAAGCTGTGGAGAGTATTCCGGGCCATGAACGGCAAGAGCAAATCCCCAAATACCGAAGAAACCCAATTCTCCTCCGCACTAGTCAGACTGCAACCGAGCTTGAACAAGAGGCAGCCCGCACTTTCTTTCCGCAACCCGCCTCACCACCCCCACCTGATACCTATGCACCTGTTCCATGCGCAGACTCTGCTGGCATTAACGCCCCCTTTAACACATTTGAATTCGAATATGCTCGTTTACAAGTTAAAAAGAACAGCGCTCCCGGCAAAGATGGCATAACTTGGAGCATGCTCCGGAACTCCAGCACACCTACTAAGGAAAAATTGCTTGACCTCATCAACCAGTACTGGGATACGGGCTGCCTACCACCACATTGGAAACACTCGGTAGTCGTCCCCATTCCCAAGCCTGGAAAACACCGCACTGGAAACACAACTTGCCAACTTGCGACCGATCTCTCCAACCTCAACCGTCTGTAAGCTAATAGAACGCATGGTCACCAATCGACTTACACATTACCTTGAGACCTCAAATTATTTTCACCCGTTCCAGACTGGCTTCCGCCCTCAGCTAGGAACAAAGGACAGCCTTTATCTTCTCCACACCAACCTGAACAGAGCACGTCGATGGTGCAAAGGCCGTCCTGACATACTCGTAGCTGTTGATTTACACAAGGCGTTCGACACCGTCAGTCATCAAGCCATTGTCGACGCGCTCATCCACATTGCAGTTGGAGCCCGCGTCATCAACTTTGTGAAATCCTTCCTCAGTAACAGAACCTATGAAATTCAAATCGATACCAACCACACGGCACAACATTTTACAAACCCCACAGGTGTGCCTCAAGGCTCAGTCATTTCCCCCACCTTATTTAGCATCGTCGTGGCGAAAATCGCATGGCAACTAGACAAAATCGGTGGCCTATGGTTCACAATATACGCGGACGACATCACGCTCTGGACCACGTACCGTAATAGGGCTCGAGAACAAACGGAGACTCTGCAACTAGCACTAGATACAATCGACATTGAACTTCATTCTACAGGCATGCGTCCATCCCCGGAAAAAACTAAATTTCTGATCATACATCCACCGCCTGGCGGCGTGGACGTCAACCTTCACTTCGGCGGTCAAAGGATCGAATAACCACCGGAAGGTCATCTCCGGATACTTGGCGTTCCCATCAATCAACATGGTACTGCTAAGGATTGGATCCAACAGCTAAAATCTGAATGGAAGCCAACGCTTCACTTAATCAAATGGCTGAGTAGCAAGAGTGGGGGCGCAGAGATGGAGGTAGCGCGTCGCCTCACCGTCGCTATTCTGCTCGGTGTCTACGGTTCCCCTTACTTTGACTTGACCGCTGCCAATTAAAAGACACTTGGCTTACTTTACAACTCTGCCTTGGGGGTTATAACTGGTCAACCCGTACACTTGCGCATCCCGGAGCTTCACAGATTCGCTCAACTCCCACCAGTGGATGCACTTATTGCTACGCATCGAGCCAATTATGAAACTCGCCTGCGACACACCCAACGGGCACCGCCTCCTTACTCGAATCTTTGACGAAGCAAACCTTCACTTGCCCTTATTGGACCAACTTACATCAACATGGACAGAAACATTGGTAACGGATTCAAAACCCCTTCCAACCAACACCAAAGGGCCAGGAAGAGAACACCGACAACGCCACATAATTGATACACAAGACCAGCCCATCGGTCTCCGCATTTGTACCGACGCCGCCCTATACATGACGATGTCACCCGCATCACGTTTGCAACCACCGCTTACTATCGGGAGGGTTCACAGCTGCACGCTACTATAGCCACAGTGGTCGCAGGTACTGGTCCGCAACTGAACTCGAGTTAACGGCCATCGACGAGGCCCTTCAACACTGCACCAAAGGAACAGATCGTTTCATCCACGTCTACACCGACAGTCAAGAGGCTGTAAAAACTCTGCAAACCCGTTCTTACAAGACCTCAGTGCAACACCACATCAAACAGCGCTGCCGCTACCTGCGAGAGACCTCACAAGTCTCGGTACGGATTCATTGGACACCTGGACATCACGCACAAGGAACTGGGAACAGAATGGCCCACGAGGCCGCTGGTGCGCAGCCATAGGAAGATCACCGGCATAGCCTTGATGTGGGCCCGTCTAACTCGGACCACCCCTACTGTTCTCCCGTCTCCTTCATCATACCGGACTCTGTCATCACGTGGCTTAAACATGAACGGAGGTGTCTGTTGCAGGACCTTGTCCCCGACATTATTCATCCGATCCCTTCCGGCCTCTCTCGTCCTGCCCAAGTTATAACTCACAAGGCGCGAGCCGGTGCAGCGTACACACCGGACATCCTGAGTCAATGGCGCCGAACCAAGATCAGCTGCCCCAACTGCCCTGCTGATTCCGTTGACCTGCAGTACTTGATCTGGACCTGTCCTGGCACGGCTGGCCTCCGGGCACGCTACACATCTGCTCACCACATTCAGACTTACGAAGACTGGACAGCCCCCAATACCAACGCCAAGCGCAAGCTTAGTGCCCTGCTTGACTTCATGTCGGAGTCTGGCGCCCTCAACCTCACCTGACCCACCCCCTTCCCGTCTAGGCCTCAGGTCATCCTCATAAATAAAGGTTTTTGAATGAATGGCGAAGGAACTTATATGAGCAGAGCTGTTTTGCGAAAGGTTGAGGAGCTTTATCCACTTATTTATCAATAACAATAAGCAGAACTTATTTTGACCAAAAGTGCTCGAAATTTGAAGAGTTGTGTCTAGGCATCGCGAAAAATTTTTTCGAGCCTATAAAGCGACGAGGTGGCGCCACCATCGCTGTGGTAGCGGCTTCTTTTGCTTTGTTGGCGCCACATACGATGCAAACATGTCACTTTTAATTGAATGAGGCAATTGTACTTGAAATAAGTTTGTATAAAATGTACTCACTATCAAATGCCATTTCTGTGCGAAATTTGAGTTACAACGAATCAGCGGTTTATCTGGCAGAAGAGTTCTACTACGGCACGCATGTAATTAATTACCTGCGTTACTACTATGACGGTATCTCGGTTCGTCTGCTCCAGCCACGGTCATTTAACCCAGCCGCTTGTAACGTAGTTGTGTCCGAGTGATTTGAAGGCTTTCAGTTATTTTCCTCGTCCGTATAGCACAAGGAGCTCATGAATGTCGCACATATTTAGCGCGGCCACAGGTCGGTGCTTACTGTGCATAGACTGCAAACGGGACTGACGTCACATGAATACCGCCTGAAACGAGCCACAGCTGAGGAAGATGAAATGCACCCTTGAGCTCTTGAGCGCTCGGCATTTGAGTCAAGTGAGGAAAGCACCAGCGAGGGCTTTCCCCTCTCCCTAGTGGAAACAGGCAACGATGCAGAACCGCAAGGGAAACGACCGGATGAGCGCCCCTTCAACCCCCCTCTCTCGCACCTCCCCCGACCACGGTACCGCCCCCTTCATTTTACTCCACCTCTCCACTTCTCTCCCTCCGTGCGAACCTTTAACGTATGCATGACCTAACTCCAGAAGGTATTTATTGCTTCTTTAATGGCGGACAGTACTCGAAAAACGCGCACACACACACACACACACACACACACACACACACACACACACACACACACACACACACACACACACACACACACACACACACACACACACACACACACACACACACACACACACACACACACACACACACACACACACACACACACACACACACACACACAAAACGCATGTTCGCTATCGCGAGGCTTGCCGCGAATACTGCAGTGCCCGTATAATTGAGCGCCGGCGCAGCGGGCATATTTCTTCGTCAACCGCCGCGGGACCATGACGTTCGGGTGCGACGTGCGGGCGGCACGACAGCTGTTGGCCGATTAGCACGGTAGCCACGTGTTGCCGTCGTCCGCGAGCGAGTAAAGCAGCGGCGAGGATCGGCATGGAGGTCATCACCGTGGTTCAACCCGCTTTGTTCGGAAGTCGTTGCAGCGCACTGAAGAGAAGCTCAAAATTCTGGCTCTCGCAAAGAGAGGTTGGTTTTCTTCGCATTATGATCGTAAGCACCGTCTTCCAGGCCTTCGCATGCCCATACAACTACGGTGAAGGATTTTTTTTTTTTTTTAATGTACTCCGAGAGGTTATGGGGCTTGTACTTTACTGAACGTGCTGGTCGGTAGATCTGCTGGCGGCCTGCTTAGCCCGCACGTTTCATTGTTGTTGTTTTTGCCTTACAGAACTTCCGCGTGTCTACGTCATTGTAGGACATGTACTGAGGAGCCCTGGATGCGCTGCACCCTGCCGCCTTACCCTGAAAAGCGATGTTCGAAATAAAAAAAAATAGCTCGCTGTTTATGTGCAAAATACGATCGCGGTACACGAATGCCAAGATTTGGGGCCTTCTTCATTAGATCATGCATAAGTCACCTCTTTCTCGAATGCTCAAGAACTTTTCATTATCAGTTTGACACATTATACTAATCCGGCCCTTAATCTATCCACTACTTCGTCCCGATCCAAAAACGTCGCGGAAATCGGCTGATTATAATAATCTGACCCGTTAATCAAGCCACTAATCTGTCTCATGTCCAAACTTTCAGGTACATGACGGTTTATACTAACCCAACCCCTTAATTTATCCAGTAATCCGTCATAATTTCCAAATTTTTGGCTGGGTAATCCATTTGGTGAGTAAACTTTGAAATTTTTGATGTTCCGAGTTTTTACTGTTTCACATATATTTATATAGCAAAACATATATAATTATTCTGTTACGTACATATTCCCGAATACTGTTGAGTTGTGCGTTGACTTTCTCTAACCCTTAATTGACAGTCTTTGCTTGATTACTCGGCTGGCAATTACTTGCTGACAACTGACTTTACAAGGATTGGGAGTACGCATTGACCTCCGACTCTTCTGCGAATTTTGAAATGACGCCTGGCAGCGACAAGATAAACCAAGAAAGAGTAAAAATATGCTAAACCTTTTTCTGCTGACAACCATGAACTAACACAACTGATCGCACATCTTACCTGTGCGAGATATGCTTTGGTTGCATGAGGCTTTATATAAGTATGTTACAGCGGGTGCGCATTAGTTAATATAGTTACACCAGCACGGTAGTACATCTGAAAATAAACCCCAGCCGCACAGAGATAGGCAACATGAGTTCCAGTAACCTTTATTCGTATTATGTTCCAGTGCGGGTGCCATTAGAGCGGCAGACTCGTTTCACGCAACGCGAAATGCGGCATGACCTTCACCTCTACGCATTGCGACCAAAACCAACAGCGTTAACGTGCATTCATCGTTCGCCAGAGCTTGGCTGAAGACTTCGCGGTGAGCTTTAACATACTTTTTTAAACCCGCTCTCCATTTTTCTTCTGTTTGTACACGCTGTAGAAACAACAGGGTAAACAAACCGGGAGCCTAAATCAATTCTGTGCGCAGTATACGGGCTTTTGCGATAATTCTCTTCCCGTTGCTTATGATCATTACTGTAGAGCTATCGTCAGCTCGCTCACATCTCACTCAAGCCTTGGTGGACGAAGCAAGCCGTGCCCATAACACCTCCTCGTCCTCTTGAAATGATCCCCTCATCTCCAGACTCCTTTTAGAAAAGGGAAACCTTCGGTGCGCATGCGAGCGTTTCGCTCACCACGACCTCACTGGCTGACTTGTGCGTTGGAAAGAGGTCTTGAATCAAAGGTTGCGCCTAATGCGTGGCTCTCACCCCCGCGGTAACACCGTTGTGGCCGGTGCAGTCAACGTTGCTGGAACCAACTAGTTCTATATAGTAACGTTGGGTACAGTACCAAGCCCCATGAGAGGCCGCCTGCCCCTTCAGTCCTCCACCCGTCTGTGAGGTGCACACACCGCCCATCTTTTCTAGACATGTTCACCTCTACATGCTGACCGGCACAAACCTGCTTCGATGCGGGCCTCCTCCAGGTCGACAGGCGGATGTGGAGGTCTGGATATTTGGTCCTCCTTACCTGCCTTTACCGGATTCTCTTAACGAATCTGGCACGCGCCTGTAATTGCAGATAGTATTTTATGCTGCAAAGCATGCTATAGCTATAATAGTAACAAAAAAAGCTCGCTCACATACTCTCGAAAATTTTACTGTGTGGCGCACGCCGTTCTTTGAGGCAGCTTCACTATGGAAATAGGAGAGCGTGCATGTGATCTTGGCGGTTAATTCCATCAAGAAATGAAAACTGTAGAAGCGTTTCCTTTAGGCTGTGCTCGTTCCTCAGGCCATCGCGTGCAGTCCGGACGGAGGGCAAGCACACGAGTCTCGAAACCCCCCAAATGAATGCCAAGAGGAGTTGCAAGAGGTTTAACTTTTCGTTTCTTTTTTTTTTTTTTTTTTTAATACAGCGTACTTTTCTGGGTGTTTATTTCAAAGCGCAAGTTTCTGTTATAGATTAGGGAATTATTGACTTTGCAGTATTTAATTCGACAATCGTATGCGGTCAAAAGTCATTTAGAGCCTTCGTCAGCGTTTTTCGTCGGAATAAACCATTTATTTGCCAGTTAATTAACGTTGAAAAGGTTTTACTTGAAGCATGTGCTTCTGTAAGAAAATACTGCCACCATTAAAAAAAAAAAAAAAAAAACTAAGGAAAGTTACGTGAGAGAGGTGGATGACAAAAACGTAACGGTGCAGGTTGGTAGGTTGTCACGCAGGGTTGAGGACCGGGATCACATATCGTCTGCGTTTTGATGGCACCGGCGTTAGCGCCGCTCAGTCATGGCTGTAGCCAGAACATGATTATTTTTATCTTCTGACGATCATGCACGGTTTCTGCAGTCGATAACTTCTCTAAACTGGTGATGATAGGAAATAAAAATTACTCAGCTAGCAGTCAATTAGGAGTTTGCTCTTCCCAGTCTGCGGAGGTGTGTCAGACAGCGATGCAAATTGCACAACTAGCATGCTTACCCAACATTGACGAAGTGTAACTAGTGCTTCCTTCTAACTATGCGTTGCATGCCAAGAATTATATTTTTCGGTTACAACCGAGTTTCGGAGACCGAATTCGGGGCATTTTTATCGGTTTAAAGCGAAAAGTCCAAACCCTATGATATATGATGACCGCTCCCGAATATCCCCTCTTTATCTTTTCTGCGGGGAAGCTGCCTTCAACCCCTAAATCCGACCACATATCTAATTCAGGAACCTTTTAACTGCGGAGGATACACCAAGAGAAAAAAGCCTGGTTTGAATAAGCAAGGAATCGCAAACGAAAGACTGTGCAGGTGAGCGAAACGTTTCCTCTTCAACGAAATGAACACGGCACGGAGCGAAGATGAACGGGAGGACTTCCTGGTGCGTCAGAAGCTGATGGTGGTGCGAATTCTGAAAGAGACATTGAGGCAGATTTTTCTTAACGCCGGTCACCTTAGAAAAAAGAACAAGACAGTTGAGAAGGCGCACTTTTCAAAATTTCTTCTCAAAACGCAATAAACAGTCATGCATCAGTAACATCACAAAACGTTCATAGATTAAACAATAATGAAATTGATCCCGTATCAAGTGTCAAATATCTAGGAATATTTATAACGTGGGATGCTCACATAGAACATATAACAAACAAAGCTGTTAAAAAAATTGGACTTCTGAAACGCCGTTCACCACTTGCGAAATACAAGGCATAGCGCTTACACAGCGCTGGTCAGATCCTCTTTTGAATACGTCTCTGTTATATGGAACCCTCCCCACGCAGCTCTTACAAACGCTCTGGAAGCAGTGCAAAATAAAGCAGCCATATTTATACTGTCATCCTATACTCACGTCATAAAAGCGTATCGGCACTGAAATACACACTGAATCTTCAGCGGCTACGCGTAGAAAGTTTGCCCGCTTGTCATTCTTTCATACGTTGTACTACAGCGACCAGCCATTTTCCCGAAACCACATCTTTCCTGCGCCCTATTGCTCAGCTCGCCTTGACCACGCGCATAAAGTCCGCCCCCTCGATTTTCGCTGTCACACTAAAATATCAGAAGTCACCGCTCGTATTGGCAATAAATGAATGGAATGCATTGCCATCTATCATTGTCAACCTGTGGGATTCGGGCTTGCTGCGGCTGCCCTTTGCGCGGCCGCCGCCCGCTTCCCAGTTGTTCTCCCCGTTCCCTTTCTCCCGCCTGAGGCGGCGGAGAGGGGCTCGAGCGACTTGTCACTGTCGTTCGGGCCACAGCTCCGCCCTGGCGTCCCAGTGGCTGTTCTCATTGGCGCCTTTTGGCGGGAACACGGCACCGCTTCGACAGCCGCGCTCGCGCGACTGTCCGAGCGGAGCCCAGAGGGAGACTCCTCCGAGACATCGCAAGGTGCGTACGCAACTGTTCTTGTCTGCCGGCCTTTGTCCGCGCAGACCAGTGTGTACTCGAGTTCGTCTGCTCCGGGTCTTACCTGAGAGCGAAGCTCGAGCCTGTCGATCGTGATCCAACGATCCGCGACAGGCGTACCTTGCGGTGGTTGCCCACACTCTCTCAAAGGAACCCTTTGGTCACTGCGAGAGAGATCACAGCACGCCCTTGCGTGCTTGCGGCGCGCACTCCGTGTCACTTGTGCGCGCAGGGGAGCCTTGCTCCTCGCGCGCTCCCTTGACACGGTGACTGCGTATGTGTGTGTATGTGCGTTTGTAAATATGCGTATGTGCGTTTGTAAATATGTGTGTGTGTGCGTCTGTGTGTGTGTGTGTGTGCCGCTGGAGGGTGGGATTCGGGCTTGCTGCGGCTGCCCTTTGCGCGGCCGCCGCCCGCTTCCCAGTTGTTCTCCCCGTTCCCTTTCTCCCACCTGAGGCGGCGGAGAGGGGCTCGAGCGACTTTTCACTGTCGTTCGGGCCACAGCTCCGCCCTGGCGTCCCAGTGGCTGTTCTCATTGGCGCCTTTTGGCGGGAACACGGCACCGCTTCGACAGCCGCGCTCGCGCGACTGTCCGAGCGGAGCCCAGAGAGAGACCCCTCCGAGACATCGCAAGGTGCGTACGCAACTGTTCTTGTCTGCCGGCCTTTGTCCGCGCAGACCAGTGTGTACTCGAGTTCGTCTGCTCCGGGTCTTACCTGAGAGCGAAGCTCGAGCCTGTCGATCGTGATCCAACGATCCGCGACAGGCGTACCTTGCGGTGGTTGCCCAATCTCTCTCAAAGGAACCCTTTGGTTACTGCGAGAGAGAGATCACAGCACGCCCTTGCGTGCTTGCGGCGCGCACTCCGTGTCCCTTCGTGCGCGCAGGGGAGCCTAGCTCCTCGCGCGCTCCCTTGACACGGTGACTGCGTATGTGTGTGTATGTGCGTTTTGTATATATGTGTATGTGTGTGCGTACGTGCGTGTATGTGCGTTTGTAAATATGCGTATGTGCGTTTGTAAATATGTGTATGTGTGTGCATACGTGCGTGTATGTGCGTTTGTAAATATGCGTATGTGCGTTTGTAAATATGTGTATGTGTGTGCGTGTGTGTGTGTGTGTGTGCCGCTGGAGGATGGCGTTTCAATAAACGTCTCCTTTGTGAACTTGGAGGTTGGTGTCCTTGCAGCGAAGTGGTCTCCTCCCGGTGGAGGTTGAGTGCGCGCTGCAGTGTTTCAGTGTGCGCGTGGTGACGGCTGATCGGGGCTTCGGCTCGCGCGACGCTCGAACCCGCGGTGGTTGGTGGCCTATGACCACGTAGAAACCACAAACCATACCGAGCTATCATCTCTTCAAACAGCCTTACTAACATTTTTAAGCGCAGAGAGTGGGTTGCAGAGTGCTTGATTAATGAACATGTTGTTGATGCTTTTATAATTTTTTCTGTGTCTTTCTGCTTTTACGTTCCGTTATTCCTTGTGCTATGCTGAACTGTAACCGAGCTTGCTTTGTCTGTTATGTTGTTTGCCAAGTTCTTGATTTTGCTTTTAAGCCCAAATGTTAACTGAGCTCTGCCAGGTCTACGTGTTCTATTTGTAATTGGCTGTTGCTTTGTTTGAAACATCCCTTCTTATGTAATGCCCAGCCCAGTGCCTTTAGGGTAAATAAATAAATAAATAAATAAATAAATAAATAAATAAATAAATAAATAAATAAATAAATAAATAAATAAATAAATAAATAAATAAATAAATAAAAGAATCGATTACACGCAGTCGGGTCGATACAGTAGCTACATCTCATGCTTCCACTGAGTGCTTGCATGGTTAAGAAGATCTAAACGTGTCTGCAGAACGAGATATATAACCATGTCAGCTGAGCAAGACATTTAAGTCAGCCAAGGTGAACTACATACAGGTAATTACACCTACGGAACTGTCATCATTTTCATAAAGTAGGCTTTTTGAGTGAGAAGAGCTCTCTCTTCGGCATAGCGCTGCTAGCAATGGTGTGCACCAGTTAACAGGTCTTAACTCTCAGATCAGCTAACACCGAAGAGTTCACTTTTTAGCTGTCCTCAATTATCTAGGGGCTTGCGTAGTAGCATTGTAAGTACTATGCATATCAGTTTTAGAACTTCGAAAATGGCACCCTCTTCGCTGCCGCATCGCAGGAACGAAGCTCGCTAGCGTCGCGCCTCTCACGTGCTCTCTGCCCTCTCTCTCAGCAGGGCGTTGCGAGCAGAGCATGCGACCTGATGCGACCTCCGCGAGGGTTGAAACCGACACGCGGTTGGAGGCGTGGCTAGCACACAATGCGGCAGCACGGTTTCGCTTTAGACTCTGGAACATCTGATCTGTGAGTATCATACGCGCCGCAGCGTGCCACACTTTCTTCTGGCTTTTGCCGTATTTGCCTACCCTCTTCCACCTTGCAAGAGATTCTTCCCCCTCGGGACCGTACCTCCAAGCCCTTCCATCTACTCTATGCCTTCCTGGAGGACACCGGCCTGGCCAACATGGCTGTTGGGGCGCATGACAACTGCATATCGGCGCGGCGCAGCGAGACGCGACAACCTCTCTCTGTCTTACCTTTCCCCTTCCCCTTTTTCCACTATCCGCACGCTGGAAGTTAACAGGCCCGTGCCCTCCCATTCTTCCTTTTTCCTATTCAACCACACAAACAAGCAAGCTTAGTTACTTGTGCTGCAGCGGTGAGTATAGGATGGCATTTTCAAAAATCTAAAAAGTAATATGGAAAGTAAAATATAAGAACTGTTTCACAAGGAAAAGAAAGACACAGTATTTTTCACTTGTTTCTGTGGACACCTGACCCGCGGCGTAAGGGAAGGGAGGAAGGCGGGAGTGAAAGTGGAAAGAGAGGAGGAGGAGCCGTAGTGGAGGGCTGCGGAGTAATTTCGACCACCTGGGGATCTTTAACGTGCGCTGACATCGCGCAGCACACGGACGTCTCTCCGTTTCGCCTCCATCGAAACGTAGCCGCCGGCGGTCGGGATCGAACTCAGGTACTCCTGCACAGTAGTAGGGCGTCTTACCACTGCACCACCGCGGCGGGGCGATATGGATAGTACTTATAGATATACGGTGCGCTACAAGTCTCTCGAAAAATGCGGAATCTACTTGGAAACTGTATGTTTATTGTCAGTTAACGAGCCTGATATATTAGTTGACATCTTAGTTGTATACTGGTGCACACCACCGCTGACAATGTCATGCGGAAGAAAGCGCCCTTCCAACACGAAAATTCGATTTTCAAATTGAAAACAATATTAGCTGAAAGACTAAGCTAGTCACTGCTGCGTGTTTCTGTCGCATAACAGAGGTTTCATACACAGACATTTCTCCAATTTTTTTTTTTTTTTTTCAGTTTATAATTTCCTGTCTAACGTCTAAAACGCTTGTTTGGATGCGTATGCAGGCAGTATATATACGCAACTGTAGCGACATAGAAGAGGTATCTCGCTGTGTGGGTGTCATTATAAGATCTATAATAGTTTGAGCACTCACGATAGGCCGCCCTGCATGAAGGTGAATGCGTCGTTGATTCTCTCCAAGTGCACCCTGTGTGTGATGAGCTCATCTAGCTTGATCTTCTTGTTCAGGTAGAGATCCACCAGCTGAGGCACCTGGTCGACCGACTTCCACCCTGCGCGAAAGGGCGAGCGCAGTGTGTGTATACCTTGTCGCCAGAGGTCGTGGCGGGAGCACGCCAACGCTCGCCAAAGCTCCAAGTCAGCAGCCTTGTGAATGAGAAAGGAGGTCACGCCGCATACCAAAGGCTGCGGTTACCGAGCGATGAAATATCGCAGAAACAAAAACGAAATGGACGAAGGTCGACGTCAATGCCTGAGATTCGCGAAAAATGCCGCCTTGAATGGCAAGCGCTGCTTGTACGGGAAAGTGCAAATGATTGCAAATTTGTCGTCTGACGCTTCTACTGGCGTATAGCTAGAATTATTCGGTGCTGCACACTTAATATACGCAATAGGAAGGAGCAGCAGTAAAAAACAAACAAAAAAAAAATAGAGCGAATGTGAGTGGGTGGCGATTCGTGGGAAGCTATTAAAGAGGGACACTGAAGAGAGAAGGAAGTTGGCAATATCGATACCACTTTTACTGAAAACAAAGGTAGAAAAGAGCGAGAACGGAAATACAGGTATCGCCGGCACAGTCCGTTCTCGCAAGTACAGGCGCCATGATCGACGCGCAATTAAGGATACCGGAGGCTGACAAATGTGCGGTTACACCTCTGAAGTTTGTTTCGAAACTGCTAGCCTATACTTTTATGTTGGAAGGTAAAGAAAACCTGAGCTTGTCTACTTCGTTTCGGTGCATTTCGGCGCTTCTCAAAAATGCACTTTGCATTCCCACGTGGCTTCATTTCTGACCTGTCTCGGTTTACAAGCTCCAAGAAAGTCTCAGTTGTCCTCCGACAAAGTTCATGCCCCGGCAAGCGCTTCCCTGTTGAAAAATATGGTATTAGATGTATACTGGATTGGGTATATCAATTTATTTGCACAAAACAGAGTATAGAGCTGTCGCTGAGAGAGATAGAGAGAAGGGAGGCTGGAAAAAGAGCTACAAGTTTTAGAATACCATTGGTTAATGGTTATTGAAAAACAAAGATGAGAGGCAATTTAACAGTCTACTCCTTAGATTATTCTGCAGCAATGCATGCGTGATGTTACGTTGACTTAAACATCCGAGGTAGACGCTCTCGGTTGTTGCTTCCGATGGCATTTTTGTTCTCGTTGGCTTTGGAGATTCAAAACTCTCGCTTCTCGTTTTCGAAGGCGTTGTTGTCCTTGCTTCAAAGATTGCGACTGATGCTTCCTTATGCGATCGCGTTGTCTGTGCTCTTCCATAGTCAGTGTTGTGTTCTTGCCTGTCGCTCACTATACGAAGGCGATGCGTTCTGGGCGATCGGCAGCAGCACACGGTGAAGGTTCCGCTGACGACGACATCATTATGTGAGGTCATAGCGTCTTACCAACACAGAGGACAGATGATGGGAGCGATATCCAAAATCAATATGGTCGTTCAAGCACCAACGCCGGATTAGCAGAGTGCAGAATTTTGACCAGCCAGTGCACACGCGCTCATTGGTTCCGATGTACCAGATTTTAGACCACGTACCATGCGGACAAGTGGCAGCACCTGGTGTCACCTCTGCTGTTCTTGTTTGAACGGCTGTCGGCTGTGTACCTTCCGGCGGTGGCAATCCTGGCGCCATGACACGAGCTAGAAACTCTCCTAAACTATAGCAATCTTAGTGCTTTTGCAATGTCGCTATTACAGACAGTAATTAAACAAGCCGTTCGCACTTTCTACTGCTTCAGTTGACGATATTTGAAGTAAAGCTTATAATAACAACAACACGCGAGATTTTTTGAAACTCCTCGGAGCTTCTGGGGCATCCATGGATGTCCTGTACCTATGGTGAACGGAACCGGTCAAAGTGGGGGCCTTTGGCTTTGTTAATCTGTCAAACGGCAGCTTTTATTTACTCCGGACTCCCGCCATAATTTGTACCACGATGGCAAATAAATTGAATCGAATTGAATAGGAGTTGAAAATGCAGCCGTCAAATGCATTATAATGCAACATAATCGCACAGGAATTCCACCTCACCCTTTTGGAGCCTTACACGAGTGCGCTAGCAATTACGCCATGCAGATTTCTGGAACGATTCACATTTATTTATTTACACGCAGTCGCATGACTCCACGCAGGAGTGAGCACAAAAAATTACATGCACCACACAATAATTATTACTTTTGTAGAGTTAATTACTGCGCTTTTTTGCAGATATTTTTCTGAAGCGTTAAAATTGCCGCGCCGTTAAACGAGTGATCAGGTTTTGCACAGGTGCTTTGTCACCTTCACTCAGTAGTAAGTACATACGAATTCTTGCAACAGACAGGGCTATCGGCCAGCGCATCAATTTGTGGAATAACGCGTACTATAGTTTCACATTTGCACTGTGGAGCAGCAACGCTGACAACTTCCGAGTAAGCCACTTACGGCGTAAAACACCGAAAAAAAAGTAGAACGAAGGGCAGCTCTTTTGGTTTATATTAATATATACAGCAGCGAAGGAAACAGAAGAAATTGTGCGATACAGGTCCCGTGTTTCTTCTTTTTTTTTTTTTTTTTTTTCTGTCACAATGCATGGTTCCCCCCTTGCTACAATATAAAACGCTCGTATATATAGCGTTCTTTATTCTTCAGTCGCGACGGTGCTGCGTTTAGAACTCAGGGAAGTTATCTAAGGCTGGTGCGAACGAAGCGACGGCTGCGGCCAGCGGTAACTTTAATTTAGGCTGCTGCTAGAGCGCACCGCCCGCCGCGCGTCAGCAATACGGAGGCAAGGTGATGGTTTGAGTCATTTTTTTCTATAGCGTCTAAGGAAAAAGCTGAACTTGAGTTACGGCGGCGGAAAAAAAAAAAAAAAAAAAAAAAGCTCTTGAACTTCGAATTGAAATATCTCAGCAATAAATGCGTATTTTGCTGTCGGAGAAGTGACAACAAAGTCGCGAAATGGCGCACTATTCTATATTGATAACACAAAAATAGTGGTATACAGCTTTCGTCAGTGCCCCTTTCAGAGCTTCGCACTGTTTGGCTTTTTTTATATATATAAATGACAGTCATTCGAGGTTTTGAGACGGAAGTGTTTCATATTATCATTTCTTGACACCAGCAGTGTAGTGTTATCTTAAGATCAGTCGAACTATACGTCACATGTGACCTCTTGCAAAGTTCCTCACCGCTCGCCGCCAATGCTACTGGCTGGAAGGTGGATCTTAATGACAACAGTTGACTGAGAAGGAATATTAGTGATAAAAATCAGAAATAAAAGAGCAGGATTCCTAAAAGAGCCGTACATTATTGATGACCTGTCTCTAACGGAAAATTATAGCGGCTCAGATAAAGTAAAGCCAGGATGTACGAACAATAAATGGAAAGAGGACAACAAGCGCGTACCCGACTTGAACTGGAACCAACAGTCTGTCCCTCTAAAAAAAGGTTTCTGAATATGGGTAATAGCACGCTGCCTTTAACAAACTGGATTCCAAGGGAAGGGAAACGTAGCAGGGGGGCGACAGAAGGTTAGGTGGGCGGATGAGGTTAAGAAGTCCGCAGGGGTCAAGTGGATGCAGCTAGCACAGGACAGGATTAATTGGAGGAATATGGGAGAGGCCTTCGCCCTGCAGTGGGTATAGTCAGGCTGATGATGATGACGATGACGATGCCCTAATATTTTTATTTCTTTTTTTTTTTCCCACCCAGCCTAACGAATGTCACGAATGAGTGCAAATGCTAGTACATGCGATATTTAAGGTTATAACAGACCCGCCATACTTTTTCTTGCGAAACAATCTCACGTTTTGGGTCAGTAAGTCCAGTAAGAATAATGTCACCGGCTTTAGATCTGGTCGGAGCCTAAGGCGTTTGCGGCGCTGCTCTGGGGGCCCCAGCGAGCGCTCATCGACAATCACCGCCAAAGCACTTTTAAGGCAAGGGCCGATCGGTCTGTTTATTTTTTAAGGCGAAAGTCTTTACAGGCTCATCAGTGTTAGCAGGATCTGTGCGTTCGCGAGATGTGTCCGCGAACGATGTGTTTCTCACGCCAGGCACGTGAGAAACATCTTAGTTCTTATCTCTTTCCTGTTGTCTCCGTAACGTAGGGGCAGACTACGACGCCTTCAAACCGGTCGTCATAGAGCCCCTCTAGGTATTCATAGTCACTGGGCCTCCATTAGGTCTCCAGGAGGGCGCACGCCACCTGCCACCTGCTATGAACAAGCGCCGCAACGAGCGCGCGCCATCGCCGCCGAGTGGAGCTGCTCAATTCTAATACGACACTGAAGAAGCCCTGTGTGATCGACGGGGTTCTGGCAAATAAACATCAGCCCCAAAGGCTTTTTCCTTATAACTCTGAAGGGTCTTAAGTGCCTCAGGAAGTTTTTTATTCGTTTTGTTTGTACGAAAATACTTTAATTTGAACCGTTGTTTTCATCTGTGAGCGGCGACATTTCGAGTACGTGCGAGTTTTCATCCAGTGTTCTCGTCACAAGCTGCCTCACATATAGAGCAGAAGTTACGGGATCTTCTGCCTCACATATAGAGCGGAAATTACGGGATCTCCCCGCTACTCTGAGCATGCTTCGACATGAATATCCGGGACAGCGACCGGCCAGCGCGCGTCCTTGACGATTGGCCGCAGCGCAACCAGCTGAGAGTATAAAAAGGCAGACCGCAGCGCGCCCGCGGCAGTGCGCTCTGGGGTGATGTAGTCTATCGAGCAACTCTCGCCGCTGCTCGCTCTGGGAAGGTATTATTCTTTTCTTCACCGGGCCTGCGATCAACTCATCTATCTCCTCATCTTGTACGGCCGCCGCTACCGATGAACTCTGCGACTATTCGACGCCTCATCTAACAAGAAAGCCGTGAGAATTCCTTTTTGCCACAGAATGTCGGTTAATTGGATATTGTTTTCGCCTTTGTTTAAACATTATTTTACGCCGTGTTTTCTGTGTAACTCTTTGCCCGTACTTACTATATCTGGAATACTTGCTATGTCATCTTTATAGTCTTCTTTCACCGCAATGTTTTGTTCATCGTGTTTTTCCCTCTTGTCATTTACCGAGTCGTCTTTTATCACTTCCGTGTCGTGGCGTTTTCTTATTTTTTTGCCCTATTATTATGTAGTGTAATTTGGACTACTAACTATAAATATCCAATTGTTTGTAAAAAAAAAAGTCACTTTCTTGAACTTATTCCTCAATTACACACCGACACACGTACTTCACGGGTTGACCGGCCTAACTTTTAACTGTGTCCTCAAACCTCATAGAGGGACGACGGGTAGCCGTAAAGGGGATGCCGCGTCTCTGTTGACCGTAAATGCGAGGGTTTGTGACAGTTCTGATCTCTTGCTGTGAATTTTTGAATATTTAAGTCAGCATTGTAAAAAAAAAAAAAAAAAAAGCATCTGTCTCCTTCGCAAATTTATAAACATGAAGTGATGCAATCTATCTTTAACACGAGCTCAGCCCTACCGCGAGACGTCGCCGCTGTTTTCATATCGCGTTCCCGCCTATGCAGGGCAACGAAACCGTGAAGCGTATACTCCACGTGTGAGGCATCCAAGGTTCAGCGAACGAGATAATCGTGGAGATCTGGGAATTTTTATGATTAAAACATCAGCAGAACATTCAGTCTGTATGATCGATTAGAAATAAGCAAGCTTTAAAAAGCGTAGACGATGGATAATAAATAAGGCAAGAAAAAAAAATGAAATTGAAGGAAGTTAACTACTGCATCGACAGAACAGTATTCAACGCGAGTGATGGCTTCCACCATCACGGCGCAAATACGACGCTAGTAAGCATTTAAGATGACATTATGCCCTACGCAGCAAAATTAGAGCAGTTATGGTGTTATTATCGAGATACGTGCTTCTTTTTTGTGCGTCCTGTCCGCTGAGCGTTCCGAGGATGGCTGGTGACTGGCAATATACATGCCTGCCAGCAGGATTGCTCAGCACAATGACTTGCTGAGCACGAAGCAAGCAAGCCCCACGCACCTCCGAAAACGCATCCTCGCCAGGCACGGCCGGCGGTGAGCTGAGAGGGCAGAGTGGAGATCACCTTGTCCGTGGGCGCTGCGCCCAAGATGAAAGACTCTCCCCAGCCGGCGTGGCATGACTCCAGCGCATCCCTCTGCGATGCAAGGAATGAATGATGCTAACATGCGCTAGCTATCACGACTGCACAAAACGAAAGCAGTTCGATGATGGAGATGAAACGTGCCATTTTACCGACCTTTTGATTATTTCAAACACCAGTAGAAATTAAATAGCCGCGGACTAACCGCTGAAAACATTGGCGCTTAAAATAAAGTCGTCTACTCCTCCTCGCCCAGCTGCCGCACAAGTGGCCAATAGCCACCGGGTAAAGCGCCCAGCGCCAGCCTCCTTGCAAAAAGCGGAGGGGAATACACACCATAGTGCTGACGTTGCCGATGCACTCGAATGTGAAGTCAGGGCCGCCGTTTGTCTTTTCAGCCAGGTGCTGGACAATACTCTTGGACAGCGTGTTGGGATTCAAGCACTCAGTGCAGCCAAACTCCTTCGCTGCGTTCACACAGAAAGAGTGACATGCGCTTTATTAGAATTTTATTTATTTATTTATTTATTTATTTATTTATTTATTTATTTATTTATTTATTTATTTATTTATTTATTTATTTATTTATTTATTTATTTATTTATTTATTTATTTATTTATTTGGTCATACTGCAGACCCAGTGAAGGGTCCTGGCAGGAGGGGCAACAATTCCAAAAGAAAACAGAAAAGCATAACGTGCAAAAACATGAACATAAAATATACACGAGTACAAGCAAGACAGCAAATCAGTGCACGGCCTTTTCTAGAATCAAAGTCCTGAAGGGATGATAATGGCAGGTTATTCCATTCGGTTATGGTGCGCGGGCGGGAAAAAAGAAAATTTGAAAATGTTAGTTCTGGCAAAGTAAGGTGTTAGTGATTCGGTGTGCGTATTTCTTGTTGCCCTAGACGATGCCGGTTTAAGATACAAATCAGGAGCCATTAATAATTTATTATTTTTTAGTAGAAAGAGGAATTTTAGCCTGTGTATTCTGCGCCGAGATTCAAGGGACTGTATGTTATGTTTAAGCATTATGGTAGATGGTGAGTCAGTGCTGCGATATTTAGAAAATATAAACCGAACAGCCTTGCGTTGAATTCTTTCGAGAACATTAATGTTAGTTTTAGTGTGTGGATCCCAAACAGTGCACGCGTACTCGAGTTTAGGTCTAATCATGGTGTTATATGCTAGCTGTTTGACGTCGGAAGGAGCTTGTTTTAACTTATGTCTAAGAGAATTTAGCTTCCTCTCTGTACAACTGAAGTCACAGCGATTCACTTTATATGGCTATATTGTTCTCTGGTCCATCAGTATTAGCCGGACAGCAGATTTCAGCCATGGTTAACTGAGTAAGCGATAACCGAGCGTCAACCCGCTGGTATCACAAGGTCTGAGAACACCCCAGCTTCAAGAACAAGATGTGTCCAGGGACAGTTATGAAGTTATGCGTACAGGACTAGCACTTCATTAGCGTAGTGGCAAGTTCTATTGAGCACAAACACAATTCGTGGGACAGGTTCCCTAAATCCAGATATAGAGTCCACAGGGCTTATCTGCTCGGAAAAGAAAAAGTTTTTTGTTACATACTCGTTGTACGCATCTGATATATATATATATATATATATATATATATATATATATATATATATATATATATATATATATATATAATACCATCGCAATAAAAATGTGCGTGCACGGACATTATAATTATCACAAAACCTCGTAATACTTCAAGCCCTGGAAGTTTCGTGCCAAATATATTGGCTGATGGCGGAATGAAGCATAACATTTACACTTTTCAGCGTGTAATATCCAGTGCACTGTATACCAGAAGTCCCAGTAAGGTGCGAGTGGCATGAGCGTTGGCAGTGGTTCTTTTCTCCTCTTTCTCCTGGAGACCCTTCAACGTTCCCCCACAGTGTCCAGATAGAAGAATGGGGCACTCACCTTTCTGGAACTTGGCCTCGTTGATGTCAATGCCAATGATGGTCTTGGCGCCACGTTCCTTGGCACCCATGACGGCCGATAGGCCAACGGCACCCAGGCCCCAAATGGCCACCTTACTCTCCTTGGTGATCATGGCCACGTTCATAGTGGCGCCGTAGCCCCTGGACACAGCGCAGCCCAGCAGCCACACCTTGTCCAGCGGCGCCGCAATGTTGATCTGCGCCAGTCATTTTGCCTCACATACCTGGCCTCTACCACAATGTAAGTGCGTCTCTCCTCGCTCAGTGTAACCGTCACGGCACCATGAAAACCAGTTTTCCTTCCATTGCTACTTTTATACACAGTTCGACCTCGAGCGCACTCCTGCAGCGGTGAGCTTCGTGGGGCGTCAGTAAAGAGCCTACGGTGGTTGCAGGGTTCGGGGTGCGACCAAAGTTTCATGATTTGAACTCGAAGGATACCAAAATTTTGCTCAAATTGTGCGAAGTTCAAACTAATGGAAGCCCGAACCGAATGAGTGCTAACACAGTACTGCATTACACGGAGCGAACTGCGGACATTTCAGAGCTCCAACCCTCCCGTACACCAGGCGCGTAGCCAGTGGGGGGGGGGGGGGGGGCTTATGGGGCTTCAGCCCCCCCCCCCCCCCCCCCGAAATGTTTTCGTGCTGTCATGCACCGCCGACCAAAACTACCACCGGCGCTCGAAAGCATTCTGGGTTTTGTCTACAATATCTTTTTCCGGTTCGTTCAAAAATACATTTCGGCACGAACATTACGAACTTGGGGGCTACATTTCGTAGCAACGCCCATGCAGACGGAGTCACGTAAAGCCAGGAACCATTTCCGAGCACTAAGTTTCAAGGGCGTTTAGATAGCGAGCGTGCTCGTCGCGTCAACTCGCGCCGGCCGCGGAGGTGGGGGTGGACGACGAAACAAGACAGGTTTCCATTGCCGCTCAGTGTTTCAAAGGTGGTATTTCCCTCGCCTTCGACTCCCCGCTTCCTCAAAATCCCTGTGTCTCTCTTTTGGGGCTTTCTTTTTTCTCGTGCCTTCTGCGAATCCTCACCGTGCTGTAGCAGCTCTTAGTGGTACTCCCTCGCCCTTCTCCCCGTACACTATGCTTTCTCCGTGGTTGCGCTTTTTGTTTGCGTTTTTTTTTTTCGTTTTCACGCTTCTTCCTAAGCGCTGAAGAGAAGGAGCTGAACATTGGCCCAGGAGCGTTTTGGTTCTTTTATTGCACCTCGTTTTTTTTTTTCCTACACCGCTCTACGCCGCCCTACGCATCTTGCGGACGCCGGGGAGCGACCGCGGCCAAAAGGCATCGAAGCGGCGCCGATGGCGGCGGAGTGACCGTTTGTCTCCTGATGAGGCGCCCAAGCCCCCTCCCCGCCACCCCCTTTTTCGGGATGGAGACGGAGACGAGCTGCCCTTTCAGACCTTAATCCCCCTTAAAACAGAAACTGACCTTGCGGGCGCCGGTGAGCGACCGTGACCAAAGGCACCGAAGCGGCGCCGACGGCGGCGGAGTGATCCTTTGTCTCCTACTGCGGCGCCCAAGGCCCCCCCCCCCCCCCCCCCCCCAGGTTTACACAGGTACTGCTTCTAGACAAAACACTCCTACCGCCACTGAAGACGAGAGGTTGGCTTCAGAGACTCACCTGAAAATTGTGCCGCCGGCGCTTGCATTGCCTGTTCCAACATGATCCTCTGGTGAGAATGCCCGCCTAATTTTTATTATTCGTTGAATCAGGATACAGTTTGAACTTTGAAAACAGCGCGTTCATATACCGTACTAAATAGTGGTGTCTTAAATCTTTACTCCTCTCAGATTCCCAGAAGGTGGAAACAAGCAAGTTTGACATTGGGATGTACGAGAGTGGCTCCAGAATAGAGGATCAGACCAGATATCATCTGTTAACTTCTCCTTGGATTCCTCCGAAAGGTTACGTGTTCAAATGTACGAAAGATCTGAAGCAAAAACGGAGGTTTCAGTCCGCTTGTCTAGACAGGTACCGATGGCTCAGCTACTCAGCGCTTCAAGAAGGTGCGTTTTGCCGAGTGTGTGTCCTTTTCCGCAGACATGAGGTTGGTAAGGGCCAGCATACGCGCACTGGAGCTCTCGTATCCAAGCCGTTCCAGAAATGGAAACACGCCCTCGAAATCTTTGACACGCACGAAAACACTAAATATCACTGTGACTGTCAGCTGGCGGCTGATAATTTTCTCCAAACATTCTCGGGAAGCGCGCCGAATGTGATCGACCAGCCCGACCAGGGCAAGCAAACTCAAATAAGAGACAACAGACGAAGGTTAGGGCCTATTATTGAGACAGTTCTTTTTTGCGGGCGACAAGGTCTGGCCCTTCGTGGCCATAGGGACAGTGGTCCTATTGATTTAAGCACAGGCTGCTCTGAAAATACTGGCATTTTCAGAGCGCTTCTTCGCATGCGAGCTGATTGTGGAGATACAAATCTGAAGAACCATTTGGAAAGTTGTCCCAGTAATGCATCGTATTTAAGTCCAGATGTGCAAAACCAAATTATAGAAATTTGTGGGGAAATTATCAAAGAAAGCCTAGTTGTAAAAATAAACGCTGCAGGCAGCTTCTCCGTACTTGCTGACGAAACGGCAGATATTGCTGGAATCGAGCAGCTCACTGTTCGTGCAAGGTACCTAAACAAGGATGCCAACGATATCGAAGAAGTGTTTTTAGGTTTTGTGCCAATTCAGGACCAAAGTGGTAGGGCCGTCGCAGACACCATTATAAAATTTCTGCTAGACCATGGAATTAATATGCAAAATCTTCGTGGCCAAGGTTATGACGGTGCCAGCTCGATGGCTGGTAAAACGAATGGTGTGCAAGCTGTCGTTCGTGAGAAATATCCAGCCGCATTATACACCCATTGCGCCAGCCACTCCCTCAACCTAGTTCTCTGTGCGGCGTGCTCCATCACAGATATCCGAAACTGGTTTGGGACGCTAAAGGCAGCGTCAAACTTTTTCCGCAAATCTCCTAACCGCTCGCACGTTTTACGAGAAATAAGTTTGATTTGTCCTGAGTCCAGAAGGCAGCGACTTTTGAGATTATGTGAAACGCGCTGGGTGGAAAAGCATGATGCAGTTCTTTCATTTGTAAATCTGTTTGAACCGGTGATCGCGGCACTAGAGGAGATAAAATTAAACGGCAACGGCGAAAGTCCAGTTCAGGCAAATAGTTTGGCGTTGGCACTTTTGTCACCGGCATTCCTTGTGAGCCTGCATGTGGCGGAGCATGTGCTAGCGATGACCCTCCCTCTGTCAAAGAAGCTGCAGACCAGGAACATCGACATGAGCGCTGCCACTGACGACATAGATGTGGTGCAGCAGGCGATCGAAAATGACCGCAAGAATTCGAAAGTTTCTTTTTCAAAAATGTTTGCGCAAGTGCAGGAACTGGCAAAAAAAAAAAATGAATGTTGAAATCACCACCCGACGAGCCGGTGTCCGACAGCAGGATCGTGGGAGCGTTACATCAGAAAATGCTGAGGAATATTTCCGGAGAACTGTATACATTCCATTCATGGACCACGTATTAGCACAGCTACAGCAACGGTTCGAAAAGCACAGGACAATTTTAAAGGGCTTTTCTGTAATTGTACCATCGGCAGTACCACCAATGCAAGATGACCGACAGAAAGGAGCAGAAAATCTCCTGGCCGCTTTTGCGCAGGACGTGGATGTGAAGGCTGCTTTGGGGGAACTGCGGCTATGGTGGACAAAGTGGGCGAACAAAACAGCAAGCCAGCGTCCCAGCACAGGGATAGATGCTCTCTCTCACTGCGACGGCAGCTTCTACCCAAATGTGTACAAGCTGCTGCAAATTCTAGTCACCCTTCCAGTGACCACTGCCAGTGCAGAGAGATCATTTTCAAGCATGAGATTGCTAAAAAACTACTTGCCTTCTACAATGTCTGAAGAACGCATGGTTGGGCTGGCGCTTCTATACGCCCACAGAAACGTCGACATCAACGTGTCCGAAGTGATTGACCGCTTTGCTAAACTGCCGCGCCGAGTTTGTCCTTTAGATAGCGAAGCAGGAAAAATAATGCAAGTAAAAGCACGGTTCCTTCGGGTTCATAAACGCGTAATTATAAAAACATGATTGTTCATTAGCTTTTAAAACCGCAGACATTTTTGCCTTTTATTGTAACAGTCAGCATCTAGATCAAAATTATCACATGAATGCGAAAATTGCGAGGACATCAATGACCAATTTTGACCGACCTGCTCATTGAAAACCCAGCCCACGCGGCGTTTTTCAACAAGCACACTCGGATAATGGGTAGTTAGAATTGTCGCATCGTGTCAGGGTTTCGTTTGTCCCTTTCATTCTTTTTTAGCTACCTGTCCGTCCTGCTTGGTACCTGTAATATAATGCAAATATATATGCCAACTCACAGCTGTTTACACCGCAACAATGTGCCATATAGATATACTGTGCATGCGATTCCTATATATGTTTATATCTATTTTATTTGGCAAATTATTCTACTGCCTATACTTTCATGAACAGTGCCGTTCAAAATTGTATATATCATCATCACAAACAGCCAAATTTTATTCTCCATGTAAATACTGATTTGTGATGTATTTATTCGTTAGGCTGTATTTTATGTGCACTTTCCTATGTTCTTAATGATGTGCATTTCCTGTTTCGGTCATTTGTCGGCGCCCATGTGATTGTCTAATCTGAATGTCTAATGTGTAATAAAACTTTTTCTAAACACACCTGTCCTGCTTTTTGCAACTTTTTTTTAACCAAAGCAATACCCTTCTTTAATTTTGGGTACAGAATAACTGTTGTCGCTGTGCAGGCAGTTAAAATCTACATTTAATGTATTGATTTTTCCATTCTTCCTCTATTATTCTACCCATATGGTGCTGTCGCGACCGAAGCGTGGCGATCATAGCTTTGTTCTTGCCTAGATCGTCTGTCTTTCTGTGCTTAAACTTTACTATCTGTGATTGCGCAACATGTTTATGTGCCTTGTTTGACGCATCATATGCAGTGACTTTGCTTAGTTGCATAGATATATTGGAGACTTGTACGTATATTTAAATGTCATGTTGCGAGGTTTTGTGCATACATATAGTGAAGTTTGTGTCCAGTGGTAATTGTTTGCCCTTATCAAGTTGTATCATCTCATTTATAATATTTTATTATATCTTCGCATTTGTATGTACATATGTTTCGGAACTCTCCTGCTTTTTCTGTGCGCTCTCTGTTGCGACTATAATTTCACTTAAATTACCCACAGTATACGACCGGTGACAGGTGTTCCTGTGCAATAAATGGAAAAAAGGACAGCGTCATTGGCCGTTGGACGTGTACAAAAATGTAAACAAGCGTCTTGGATGACAGATTCAATAAAGCATTTCCCGTCAAAGTGTTCATTTCTTGGCCTTTACGTTTTCATATCAGCGGTATGCACTGCTTTGCTGGTTTCGAACTGATATAGTTCTAGATTTCGTTTAATATTTTCTTTACTTATTCAACAGACAGAATCAGGGAAGCATTGATGTCAGTTATTTCTGCCACAATGTTTGTCACATACATATATGTTCTTTTATAATAAAGTTAATATTTTACATTTGTCTTGGCAGTGCGTACTGCGTGGCATTCAAGAATTCGTTTGCAGCACCTAATACACAATGCCTATTGGCTATTGGCTGGAATTAATCATATTTCATCCATCGACAAATTCTATATGGAGGAGGACGCGCTGCAACGTGAGCCCCCCCCCCCCCCCCCCCGAACAAAATTTCTGGCTACGCCACTGCCGTGCACCACCCCTTTACCCGCCATCAGGCACCCTCCTTTTGAGTCACAGATCTGACCGCTGTCGTGGTCAGTTTCTCCGCAGCCGCTGAGAAATGAGGGCCGGGGCTTGACTGGTATACAGCCTGCCGCGTTAATACGACCCTCGATTAAATATCACGAGTCGATTTGTGGACAATTTTACTGGGGGCCGAGCTCTTTCAGTGTATCTCTCGCCGCCCGGACAATGGAGAAGGGGTAAATGCAGAGGGCTCACGGGGCCTATACAGTTTTGTCGCTTTATAATAGACAGTGGTGACACCAAACTATCTTCTGCCCCCCCCCTTCCCCCCCTATCTCCTGAATGCCTCATTTTCTGCACTTTGAGCGCCGGTCAGTTCAGAAATGCAATTAAAAAGTTTAAATAACTAAGCAATGAACCGTTTATTTTCTGGTTTCATCTTTCACGGCGCGAAGTTGCCTATCCGACCCACCTTATCGTTTTCCGTATTGTGCGTATAAACAGCTATGAAGAAAACTCTCTCTGCAGCTTTTGGAAGTAGACCGCCAAATTCAGTCGCTTACAGCCGACTGAGCCCTGCCGTCATGCATGTGAACAGTTGTGGTATAAGTTAACTCACTTATTAATGACACGCTGTTAAGCTATCATAGACCACAAGACGCATCAAGTAGCATTGTATTATTTCAATCATGATAGTGTCCGGGGTAATGAGCTTGTAGTTTCAAAATTAGTCTAGCTTCAACCTCACTAGCCGCCCCGATGCACAAAAAGATGACATTAATCATGTCGTTGCGCTCGTCCTGTCGTTGCCTCTGTTTTTTGTGTTGTCTTTTTGCGCATAGCCTTAATGGCATTACATGATTCAAGCCAACTAGCCCGATAACAAATCTTGATGACATTAATCGCTTGGCGATTCTTTATCAGTGACGACTCGCTTCATGAACAGTTTTGCTTGGGAACCAAAGTGTCCCAATTAAGGAGGCATGATTGTGTTAATATAAGAGGTGAGTGCCGATTAATACACCAGGAAGGGGGGGGGGGGGGGGCAAATACCTTTCTGGTGAAGGAGTGCGTTTCTGGTGCGGGTACCCAGGATCAGTCTGGAATGCCCAGACCTGTATTGACACAATTCCATCGACACAAGAATTTTCATAACTAAGAAATAAGGAAGTGGGCACATTTTCAATATTCCGAATTATTTAATTTGTTTTCTAATGTCCATGACTTGTTTGATTTTCTCGATGTTTTAACGCATCGGTGTAGCAGTAGTGTTACGTAGTGAGCGAAAAATCCCGAGTATGGCCCTGGCTGGCGATAGCTGGCAGCTTACATGGTTGAGCACTCACGTTACATTTGACAGGAGCTGCCAACTCTGGCCTCTCCTTTCATATGGGAGGTTGGTATACAAGAATCAGCCTGCCAGGAACCTTGCATTGACGTTACCCTTATGCCACGCAGGCACGTTCATATGGCATGGTTAAGAAGCGGAGCTTAAAAGTCCCCCATAATTTTTGTTTGTTTCGGTGGAGTCTCTCTCTCTCTCTCTCTCTCTCTCTATATATATATATATATATATATATATATATATATATATATATATATATATATATATATATCGACCCCTGTATAATCACTAAGGAATATACATCCAGACCTTTCCCCATAACATCCGGTCTACCAGAATGATCTTTACTCGGTCTTCTGCTTTTTCTCTACATTTGCCAGCAACATGTGTTGTCGCTTGGCCGGGTCGAACTGTTGCGAGTATGTGCGGGAGAACAAGGTCTAAGGAGGAGTTATTTGGCTTCTCTAGATTCGCTCGTGCACGCGTAGCGTAAATCAGTGGGGAACAGGCGTGCTTCACGCAAATAATACTCCTGTTTTTGCTCTCTACGGAGAAGCGTGCATACCGGAACTACATGGCGCTCACAAACACCGTGTGCAAACGATAGCAAGGCCGCGGGGTTCGAAGGGGTGTTGCGTTTTTGTATATTTCTTCAAAACATCCAGATGCTCCAGTTATCGAATGCAGCTCAGCACCACGGTGAGCAAGAGGAAGTGGTGGTGGTGCGAGAGTAAAGTATTAAAATAAAGTTACCAATGAACGTTTAACTAAAGGATGACGCCACGCAGGACGGTACGACGTTTTCATTTTTTTTTTCTTTCTATATTCTGAAGGGTCGCAATGCGTGCTGTATGGTCGATGAAATACTTAGAGAAGGACTGGTCGTAGCGCGTTTGCGTGTTTTTTTACCTCGCTTATGTGCAGCGTCCAGAGCACCTTGGCTGTATTCATGTCTTTCTCATGTAGAGGAGTAGAAGGTAGCGCGCGTTACCGTTGCCAAAAAAAGTATCGCACGTTACTTTGCCGTTACTCCATGTCCATAAATTTTAAACAGTGCGCCTTCGCTCCAAGAATGCACGATAACAATTTTTAATGCTCATATTTCACAGAAATTTCCAGCTATAAACAACGATTTTTTCCGAAATCCCGATTTAACGAGAATACTTTGCACAAATGTGCAGGAGCTTAGCAATGTTATAGTGGCCTAAAGTTGCCTGCAGAGTTACATGTGATGGCTTCTAACTGTGTGCCAAATGGTGAAGCCATTTTCTGAGTGTGATATCAAAAACGAAAATGCGCAAATTGCATCGCAATAAAGAGATGCTTAAATGGCACAATTCCGGAAAAATATATTTGCACTCGCAACCTCTTTTTATTTTTTTTTTTCACTTGAACCTGTATAATTACCGCAAAAAAAAAAAAATGGACGAGTGTTTATGTGAAGGTGTTCACGGCTGGCTTAAATCGCTCAGGAATTCAATAACCAAAAATATAGCCGCAGTTGTAGGTAGAAAGGAACAGAATTTAATTTGAAAACAAAGTTGATAAGCAGCGCTAGAGTATTGCAACGACAGCTTTCTAATAACTGCAACTCGCTGAGCAATTAACAGGCAAGTGTGTGAATGTGCTTTTCTCGCGAACGCCACTTTTGGCGCGGGATATGCAGTGAAAGCTTGAGAAACGTCTTCGGGAAATGCAAAAATAAAAAGGCACAGAAAACTGGAGGAATTTCGCTGGTTGGGAAACTCGCCACCGACGTTAATCGATCATATAGGTTTAGGTGTCCACCGAGAAATGAAGCAGGTACAGCGCCTTTATTTCCATAAAGAACAATCGCGGAGTGAAAAGGCGATGTTAAAGGCATATATTTTCGAGTAGAACTCTTGCTTGGGCTAGTTGGTACACTCTTTGTGGGCTTTCTTTGTCCGTTTTGTGTGCTATCTTTGTCCTCGTCCGTCGCACCGTATTATTTTTGGTTAAAGGTATTATTGCGTTGACTCTTAACGTGAAGCTTAATTTTTTTTCGACGGTTATTTTTATGTACAGTCCTTAATTGTTATTCAGTTTCGTCTGTTTATGCGACTCTACTCCATATAGCGCAAAGTAATTGTTCGTGACCTTATTCATGAGTGTTGCAGTCATAAACGTTGCTATTACTATACGTGACACGCCAGTGATGCAAAGTGCCTCTACCCCCACATTTTCTCATCCCCCCCATAGAAATTTTGACTGCACTTAATTTCATTTCCTGGGGAAACACTTCGGGCAAAAAACGGAGTACGCAGGTGAGAGGACAGAAGATAGATCGAGAAAACAATTCGGGCAGCCAGCGACTGCAGCGGTTTTCAGCATATCATTGCCTTCTATGCGGATGTTCTGGCCTATGTTTATCAATGAATGAAACTATTCTAGCAAAAAAAAAAAAAAAACACTTCAAACACAATCCTGCTCAGTCTAAAGCATTGAACATAATGTGTATATGTAGATAATAGATGCATGCATGTGGACACGCAATGTTCACGGCCACCGTGCGTGCGTATTCTCTCACGAAAAGCCCTGCGGAAATCGTGAGGGAATCGTTGTGTACCTTCTCTCCTCCTACAGACTCCTGAAAGACAAGGTCAGCTTCCTATTCGCTTTGCACACGCCGGGCCGGATCCTACTAACAAAGGCGCATGGATGCAAAGCAGAAGCTCATGGTCATCGAGTAGGCCACAGGGTAATTCCTGTCACCCATTGCGCTTTGCGTCATATCGTTCAGGCCATCTCATTACAACGAAGTATCAGACATGCCCAGGAGCGAATTATTCAATGTCCTCCAATTTTGACCCTTTTTATCAAATTAGGAAAACAAAATCGTTTCATGAGGTCAACGCGTAAATAAAAAATTGGCTGTGGCTTTGCTCGGCTATACCAGGATATATGTAGCGGAAGCTGAGGCATAGCTTTGTTAGCCTTGGTTAATCTTTATTGCACGTCCAGGTTAGTGTGGTTGCCTGGATAGGTCTCTGCGGCTCGTCGCCTTCGCCTGTTTTCATTCCAACGCGAAGCCTGGCTTGTTTAATTCTTTCCGACTCGCTTTCCATGTCTATACAAACACGGCGACGTTGTTGTTGCTGTTGCAACTGTAGGAAGAAGGAAACGAAAATGCACGGGCCTGCTACTGGCTCTGTAGCTCGAGCCACCTCCGCTGCCTCGTGCGGACAGAAGAGAAAAAAAGAAATTATCTGGGGTTTAGCTTTAGTTAAACCCGACAGGTTGCGTAACCAAAGCCGACGTAGCTTCCTCTTTTGGTTATTTCTTCTTCTTGTGGCGCGGCGTGGCTACCGACCAGGTTCATCCGACGGTTTGAAGAAGGGTCCCATCTGCGGTCGCTCTAAAGATCAAACGTAGCTACCGGCCGGGTTTACGCGACGGGCTGAAACCTGGCATAGTATTGCTTACGCAATAATAGAGAAGAAAGAAAAAGAAGAGGGAGAGAAAGGACGCAACAGCCGTCCTCTCGAGCGTCCCCGCTGCTCTCTTCACCTTCATTCTCTCTTTGCTGCTGCCATGGAGGAAGGAATAAGCTTAGGAGAGGCCCTTGCCATTCCCAATGCATTGGAGAAAGTGTGGCAGAAGTGACGTAAAAATTAGGGTTAGTCAAGTCGGGCCATTAGCAACGGCGACGTTGTTGCTATGAAAACTCGGGCCACTAGCAACAGCGTTGCTAAGGGCCCTTGGTACGTGAGCGTCGCGGAGAAAAAAATTACCGACGATTACGTTACTTCCTAACGCGAAATTTGAGCGCAGCAAATAAGCTGTTTCACCTTTTCGATAGATTGCGGCAAAGAAATCGAGCAACACATGTATGCGCTATCACAGAATTTTTTAGAGCGCGCGAAGAAAGGAATTAAGTTCGAGCCGGCGCTTTGACAACCGGAGACTCGCAGGAAGAGGGGGGAGGGGGGCGGCGTGTACACCCAGCGGCAAACGATGGGGGCAGAAGCGCGCGCAGCAAGCGGACAACGCGATAAAGGGAGGAGGGAAGAGATAGCAGCGACTGACTGATGCTGCTGACGCCGATAGTGAGTCAACCCCAGCTGCGGAGTTGGTTTCAGGGACAACGCCGCCGATGCCGACGCAAACAATATGATACCCTCGCTTCCGCAGCGCCAAGAACCAGGTCTAGCCGTGGGAAGGTGGTCACGTATTCGTCGACGTGCCGGGGCCTACGTGAAATAACCGGCGCGTCGGCAACTGAAGAGCACCCTATCCGCCACACAGGAACAGGGGGGGGGGGGGGGACCCTCCCCTCCTCTTTCTGCATGGCGGCGACGGTGTTCTATGCAGTCACGTTATCTTGACTCTCTAGCGGCGTCAGCGGCATCCAGCGGTATCAGTCGGTCGCTGCTAGCGCTGGGGGGATGAAAGGGGGGCGGAGCTGGTTACGAGGCCGACGACGACGCCGACGCGAAACCCAGGAGCGGACGCCAAAGAGCTGCGCTCTAAAAAATGCAGAGGGTAAAGGAGTAGAGACGTTACAGCGTCCGGTCGCGGCGCGGCCGCACCGGCTTCAAAAAAATGTCGTTAGGGCCTCTTCTAAGTTCTTTCCTTCCTCCATGGCTGCTGTTATGCGCTCTGACGTCATGCGCAGCGCACCTGTTGCTCCTCTCCTGTTTCCGCGCATGCGCACTAGTTGCTTGTCTTACACACGGCGAAATGCGAGGAGGTGGTTTTTAGGCAGCGGCGGTGAGAGCGGTGCAACGCGGTGGAAATTGGTGCCGCTGCGAAATCGCTGCATCGCGGCCATTGCGCGCTCCTTCGTCGTTCACGACTGACATTCTCGTTCAGGTCTTCGAGGTGTGCGGATGTGTCCCTGCTCGCCTCCCGCGATATCGTCGCGCCTCGCTCCGTCGCGCCAGCTTCGCCGCCGCCGAGCACCTTCGCCTGCGCCCGCTACCGTCCGTAGCGGCAGGCGTACGTCCTCGCTCGTCGCGCGCTCCCCAGCGCCGGCGAGTTCCTTCTACTAGGAGGTCTTCACAGCAGTCGGCCGCGTCAGCAGCCACCCGCTACCTCTCCTAGAGGCCCAGCTCGGCGGGCCGCTTCGGCGGCCGCGGCGCCCTACTCCCCGAAAAAGGATTTCCTCGGGACCGCCGTCGTTCGCTGCGGCGGCGCCCCCCCCCCCCTCTCTACTTCATGGTTAGCAGCCTGCAGAACCGCCCGCGGCTTCCTGCAGCTCCTCGGACCTGGGACACACCCTGGCTAACTCTGGCTGCACCCTGGTGACGCGAGAACCCTGCCTCCCCCATCGCCACGGACCACGTGTTGCTGCGGATCCTGGCGACCTACCCGCCGCGCTGCTGCTGCTGCAGCAGTTCCCGGCGGCTTCCCCAGTTGCCGCCCGACCTCGTCGTCGCGGTGACTCCCTGCTGACATCTTTGTGATGCCGCAGTGCTCGCTGCGCTCGTGCTTCTTGCCAAGCCAGCACGCTTGCCACGCGCAAGCCACCCGCCGTCCTCGCAGCACCAGTGGTGTGCACCGAGGCGGCTCCACCTCGCCGCCATGGACCACGTGTTTTCGTGAATCCTGGCACCCCCTCCTGCTGCTACCCGGATACTCCGGGACAGCTCCCCGTGGGCTCCCTGCTCGCGGGCCTCGGCGCGCTGTCTACGGACGGTCTCCTCAGCGCCACCCGCCGCGCTGCTGCCTTGGCAGCAGTCTATCGCGGTCCCCTCCTGCTGCGGTGGTTGCCCCAATCGCCGTGGCGCCCTTCTGTCACCAGCAGTCCTTCCTGTGCCTCGCAGAGGCGCAGTACCAGGCTTCGCCTGGAGCACCCGCAAGCGCGCTGCACCGGAGGCTGCGCACCGACCTGCCGACGTTCACCGGGCTGTTTGCTTGGTGCGGGCCAAGACGACAAGACGATCTCCCCCCCCCCCCACCCCTCCCCACATCCCACTTCCCCATCCCCCGGACACCAAGAGTGCCGCCGCATAACCCGTGTCCGGTCCCCTCCCTCCCCCCCCCCCCCCCCCCCGTGAATATCCCAAAGTTCCCAACCAACCAACCATCGCGGCCAATGTAGCTTTCGCGACAAAAATGATAGGAACAGCACAATAACACAAAGCCAGCAGGACCAACAGGGCCACATATCTGTGGATCCACCACAATATGTAGTATGCTAAACGATCCATGCAGCAAACAACGCCGAAGAAACCGTCCAGGGCAGCGAGTATTGCAGTATGTAATGTTCGTGTCAAATAAATTGGTCAAAGAAAGTGAAATATTTGTGAGACTTTATGTAATAGTGCTTCAAACATTTTACGTTCGCATCGACGAACATACTCATATAGTATATAGATAAGCAACGGCAGGAATAAGTAAACGATCGAAGAGCTTGCCCCTTGTAATTATGAAATCTGCGTCACCCCATGAGCTGTGTTGTCGCTCCTGCACATCGTCCTCCTGATTTCAGCGAGATGGTGGTGGTGTACTGAATGAAAACGGGAAGAAAGTATGCCCCATTCCTGGAAGAAACCTGAACGGTGTATGACGCAAAACAATAAAGGGAAGGAAGTGTTAGTAGGAAAGAATGAAAATAACAAAGGGACGGAAAGAAAATGCACAGTAGAGGGAATTAAGAAAGCCTGTATATGCAGTGCACAATAAAATACACATACTCTCAAAACGCTCTGATGTGGTGGTGCAGTGGTTCGCTCGACTATTGCGCCCAAGTATGCGGGATCGAATCCCGTCCACGGCGGCCGCTTTTCGATAGAGGCGAAAAGCAAGACGTACCCTGTGCTGTGCGATGTCAGTGCACGTTAAAGAACCCCAGGTGGTAGAAATTTTCGGCACCCTCTACTATGATGATTTAGGACGTTAAACCCCACAAACCAAACCAGACATACTCAAAACAAGCCAATACGTTAGCGGATCATAGGCTCTATCAATTCACTTCCGTGCGCGCAGGTGACATTTCGGTTACCTTGTCTGCAGCTACGCCAAGTTGTTTTTATGTTTTACTGTAGTACTGTAGCACGATAGCGCTAAGCGGCGTGTGAAGCGGCGTCCGCTGAACGATTTGAGTAACTAGAAAAACTCCAACAAGGGACTGATTTCGCTCGCGGAGGAATTGGTGTCGGCTACTTAATTTGTACCGACTATAGTTCATGTCAAAAATTTTATGAACCAACGTGCACCGCCTAGTTGAGTCAAAAGATTATCTTACTGAAGAAGTCGCTTCAAAGCTTTGCTGATGGTATGCCTCCTTCGCTGGTTGCTTACGTTAGTTAGGGTGGGTTTTTCTCTGTGTGCTTATCCGCACAATGCAGGTAGCGCGTAAGTTCCTGCCATTTTGCCGCCGTAGTATGCCTCTGGTAATGGCAAACATTAATGCTCACCCTCCCAACTTTTTTAAACTTGGACGTACGAGCGTCAACCGCCGAGTCGTTAAGCGCCTTATGACGGAGCACAGCGGCAAAATTAGCGAGAATATGCGCATGCGCGCAAGTCCTGGGCATCTTCTCTCGGCCAGGTTGTTACAGTAACGACACCCAGCCCTACATGCTTTGTGTCCGTTATCATTTTTCTTTGGCTTTCTTTCCACAGTCTAGAAAAGATTAGGGGAGGAAACGTGGTGCCGCCTTCATTCCTATGGGAGAAGGTGTAAATTGATAAAAGAAATAATCCGATTAGACGTCGTCGCTACCGCGCTTCAAACGCCTTTCACCTGCTTTCTTACCCGTGAGAGGAAACAAATCCTTATGCAGGCTTTGTTTTTATTTTGCCCTTGCTCTCGAGAAGAGCAGTAAACTTGTTTCGGGTAACAAAGTCGGCAAGGCGTACGCCTGCGCTATTCTTTTCAAGATGAAAGTTTTTAATCAGCAGGACTTCCAGTAACATATAGCTTTTCTTTCTTTTTTTTTTTCTTGCGGCAGAAAAGTGCTGTTGCGATTATCAGGAAAAAGAAAAGTTGTGATACGTATGTACTTGGAGGCTAACGAAAAGGGTTCTACTTAAGTTGAGGACAACGCAGAGAGCTATGGAACGAAAAATAGTAGGCGTAACGTTAAGAGATAGGAAGCGCGCAGAATGGGCTAGAGAAATAACTCGAGTTAATTACATTCTAAGGGAAATCAAGAAGAAATGGGCATGGGCGGGACACGTAGTGCGAAGAGAGGATAACCGATGGTCGCTTAGGGTAACAAACTGAATTCCAAGGGAAGGAAAGCGTAGCAGGGGGCGGCAGAAATTTAGATGGGCGGATGAGGTTAGAAACTTCGCATGAGTCAAGTGGATGCAGCTAGCACAGGACTGGGTTAATTGGAGGAATATGGGAATATGGGAGGCCTTGCAGTGGGTATAGTCCGGCAGATGATGATGATGATGATGATGATGTAGTATAATAAGAGGATGTATAACGCATTCTAACCGAATGAAGTGCTATCACTTTAGTTATAAATTCATGACCCCGTTCAAAAAAAAAAAAAAAAAAAGAGAGTGCACATCATTTTAGTACAGGCTAATGCCAAATATTTTCGCGCTTCGAGCAATGTGAAAAAATTGAATTGTGTACGTTTTATTATTTTTTTTTTTTTTTATTAGGAGTGCGCTCGCAGTACGCATGAGTGTTTAACCCAACAGTTCGATAAAGCCTATTTCACTGTTCGATAATAGTTATTCGTGTAATGTGCAACAAATATTTCCGAGTGCAGTCACCATCCATGAATGATCTATTTATTGCTCGAGTGTAGTGGAGAAGGGACGAGGGAGAAATTAGCATTTGCCACGTTGTATGCTGCGAGCTTTGAGCTTGGAACAACAATCACGAACTCAGACGTGAAATGCTCCATGCGCCGATTTGTCACGTTCCCGTAGTTCGGAAAATAATAATGCTTATCCAGGTGGCACTCTGCAAACAAGCCTTCCTCCTCCTCTCTGGCCTCTTGAGGATGAAGCAGAGATGAAATAGGAGGGTTGGACAAGCTTGGTGCCGATATAAACCTTGAGCCCCCATGGGTTTCGACCGCCGACCCTGCAGCACTTGACTGACTCCATCGTGGCGGAACATTCAGCTTCTATGAAATCGCAGCACACATGCAAAAATTTGTGACATAAGTCAGCATTCAAAGAGACCAACCTTAGTATATACCCATTTTCATTATTGAACCATGTAATTCAAAGCAGGTAGAAAGTTTCATGCTGATTTTTTCGCAAGTAAACGTCATTTCCCAGCTCAAAGGAACGCGTCGTCTGCTCGAGCGCGTGGCAGGCGACGGGGCGCGCGTCCATGTGTTATGGTGCCTTTGCCTGGCAAATTAATTAGTGAGCCGTCTCGTGATATAGTGCTGCTAACATCAGTTTCTGATTGTGGGACTGGTAGCTCATCTAACAGGTGTGGCGATGTGCTCGAGCATCTCGCACGTCCCTTTTGACTGCAACTCAACAAGATACATCGTTGGATCCTTGCCTTTACAATGTTTGCTACTGCAAAAAAGTGCATAATTATACGCACTGGGGAAGAAGTGCGTTGATACATTGCATTGAAGATGCCACAATTCAGCAAACAAACGAGATCTGACAGCAGTGTAATCGTGCCACTCGGGAAAACCCGGGAAGCTACTGTTTTTACAGAAGTACGAAAAGTGAAAGATGATCTCGGTCCAAATAGTCGACCGTCAAGTTGTTATTGAATGAATGAAGGCCCATCTCTCGCGGTTTCTGCAGCGAGGCTTCAAATTTCCAGCAGCGCATGGTACGCAAAGAAACCAGCTACGAAGCAACTTACCAACGGCCTGTGTGCCTTGCATATGACAGTTAATACGTCCCAAGCTTGAACACCGAACACATGCGTGGTCTGGTTGTGTTTTTGTGTTTCGCTTGTAGGTTTTTTTTTTTTTTTTTTCGTTCTAATTAGGTATCGTTTTAAATATTCCGGTACACACGGATGAGGGGGGGGGGGGGCGCTTACCATAAATGAGTTCATCGGCACGCTTATAATGTTTGACATCATATTTCTTACAATAAAACATACGAAGTAGCTTCTACATATATCTTCCTCTGGGCATAACATATTGAATACAAAAGTAAGAAATTATCACACCAATAAAGTTATGCTTTAACACGATACACGGGATAGCTAGGGCAAAGCACGGCTTCCATATATAGACCGCTTTCGAGGCGAGGAGGAAAAAAGCCTCGAACCGGAACGCGCTGCGCGGCTCCTCCTGTCTGGTATGTGGGGACGTGCGGATAGTAGCGGGCCCGGGGCGGCAAGGCATTCTACGGAGAAAGGGCACACGTTGCAGTCTTTTGCACACAGAGTGTCTTGAATAGCTGCAAAGTATCTAAGCCGATTAGCTGATTTGAGCGATGTGCTTTCTTTCCCTGTTCTTTCTTCTTTCGCCCCTTTCTTTCCTTCATTTCCCTGATCGTTTCATTTCCGCCGGCCGCAGTTTAACTGCTAAGAGCTGCCGCGGTTAGCACAATTTCTTTTCTAACTCAGTTGTTTGCATTAACAAAAAAATAACAACCAAAAGAAGATGATTAACAGAAGATAAAAGATTAACAGCGGTGGTATGCGCGTGTGTCGCTCTACACTGTTCCACTTGCAACTCACTCAATTGGGCTAAGACCAGCTTCTGAATTTCAAGCCCCAACCGAAAATGTTTAGCTTTGGCAACCTTTCGTGCGAGTTCCGAATACTGTGTTTGTCGATTAGGGACCGGAAAAACTTCACCTAGTGGTCAATAAGTACCGTTATATGCACTGTGTTTTTTCTCTAAGTTGAAATATACATGCAAATGCAGCTGATCGCTGAGAAAACAACTGCTACCTGCGTCATTGGCTGGTCACCCATGCATGCGCGTCATCGAGTGGAATCAGATCGAGCGGAATATTAAAATTTCCCAGAAGCTCCAAGTATGAATTGATATGTGACCTCGTCCTGTTTCGGACCTTACACTGACCGAATTTAGAGGCATACAAAGTAGAGTTTTGGGCTAGTTAGTTCTGGGACATGATTACTGGGAGGCTTAGCGCGGAACAGACAAGGACAAGAGAGGCACACAGGACAAGCGCTTTCTGAGCGCGAGAGGCATGCGCTTTCCGAAGGTGTCGTGACCACCCTGTCGATTACCTTTTTTTTCTTTTTTTTTTTCCTTGTAAACATGCTGGGAATCTATGCTTGCGCCAGGGCGATAATGCAAGCTCGCCACCTAGCTCGGCAACCAGTCAGTTTAACTCGATCACTGCAATGTACGTGCACTGTGTTTACAGATGCCAACACGAAAGACAGACACGACAGGGATGAAGCGAGGACTACCGAGTCGGCTACGCACTCGCGTGTCGACTTTTGTTGCACGACGCACAGTTCAAAAATGAACCGACACCATGCACTCAGCCCAGTTTGGTGCCTTAATGAGCTACCATTAATTGCGACAGTGGACAGCATGTCTTTGTGTTAAAAAAAAAAAAATAAACATTTTTTTCTAGTGTGGATAACGCTCCCAAATTCCGACTCTCCGATTTCATGGAAGCGCTGCTGCCTCTGCGTTTCGAGTCAGTCCACGGTGGCGTTGGATCTGTTTCTCGACAGCGCAGCTTCCCATCCGAAACGGCGTTTATTTGCGACTGTAGTTTCTTGTTGCTGTCGCGCTCTGCGGCGGGCGGCCGATTCTCTCGTGCTCGCGAGTTCCAAAAAGCAATGCGCAAGGAAAGCATGCTAGAGGAGGTATTCGTCTGCTACGTGCACTGCATGCAGCTGAGCACTTAATTGGCTACATCCTCCCCTAAATACGCAAAGAAAACCGCTGCTCGTACAGAAGCGGATCATTCGCGCTTCCGGCTTTCCGGTTGTACACTCATGTACTGCGGTGCAGCACGTCTTAACCTGCTTGCCTCGACCAACACCCTCGACGGGCTCGCCGGCCTGCCGGCCATCGCTGCTGAGGTACAATCTAAAGGAAAGATTAAATGAGAAACACCCTCCGTCTGCATGAAAGAACTATTACATTACAACGTACGGATGGTTTTCAGCACGGTGATGTGCGCACGTGTTGTGTCGGCGTTCAATCTTCGGAGGTCGGTGTACCGTGTAGGATCGAATACAGCGCAGATGCTAGGAATAGCTAGCTTAAATTATGAGCAGATCGAGGTGACAGTTTAGTTCGAAACGGAGACTGATCGATATCTGCTGGTGTGCGTCACGTGACGCCGTCTGGAGAAGGAATACAGTTGAACTTTCGCTATCGGTTCTGTAACTCATAGGACGTATGAGCAAAATATGAGCGTTCCACTTGAAGCAGGAACGACTCACGTAGTTTGTGATACCTGCCTTGGCGCTGCTAAAAACGGAACTTTTTGCGCTCTATGCGTGCCCGTGCAGAAGGCGTAATTCACATAAATGTAACAAGAAAGTAAAAAAAAAAAAAAAAAAAAAAATGAAAATGTGGAGGTGCGGGGTATCGATCCCCGTACCTCTCGCATGCTAAGCGAGCGCTCTACCATCTGAGCTACACCCCCGACATTTGCAACTCGTGCAGATAGTAATTTATAAATCCGTATGTCTTGGTACAAAATTCGCAGGTCGGTAGATTTGATTACTAATTTGACTGTAGGAAGCAAATCGTTAACACCGTCACCACGGTCCGAATTGCGTAACGATCACGTCTTAATCGCATCACAAAAACTGCCACAAACGCGTTAATTCTTCCCACTCCTATTGGTTCATATGTTACCCAATCGGAATCGACAAATAGGAGCGGCGGATCCTAGTTGATCATATGACAGATTTGTGCAGGTTTGTGATATGATCGTTGCATAATACTACAATGCTTATATTCTAGCCACTGTAGTATTGCGGCTCCAGGAATAGTAAGTACCGGCATCCAAAAATTTGTTGAGCTACAGCACCCTAGTAATCATGCTTTCAAAATTATGACTGATATGGCTATTGCTAACGGCCGGCGACAAATCTCTAATTGCAAATATGTAGATGCCAAACTGTGAAAATCAAAAAATTAATTACCAGAAATTAAGTAACCAGCGTACTGCTTAACATTATCCACCTTTTATTTTAAAATTGTCCAATTAGAACTGGCATGAATGTGCCGCAGCGGATGTCTTTACATCTAAAAAAAGTTCTGTAATATTCTGCCGCGCTTTGCCTAGCTCTCCAGAATACCTAGCTTTGCATGTGCACTAAAGTGCTCGGTGAATCATGGATGGCGCCAATTTTACGAATTCCGATGCTGAACGTCATGCTCGACCAGATAAGGGCAAAATGTGCTAGTGCACCTACATCACTTCAGCTCATACATAAAATACCCATGGTAAATCGGAAGCCTAATTTTTTAATACTGTAGTAACGTTTTCCTAACGAAGTAAGAATAGTGCTTCATAAATATTTTTGAAACATACTTGAAATGTTAATGCGTTATGTCCTAGCTTTCATCAAAGCTGGTCAGTTTCGACATTGAATTGTTAATGGTACAAGATTCATGTGCTACATATTTGCATGTTACACCTGTGATTACTTATTATGCCAATTTCCATTCTATATGAAACATTACTGAAATGTTCCGAACACAAAAATAAATAATTAAGTTACAATATGTTTTAAAATATTTTATTGATAACATTAAAATTTAGCTTTACCCAAAATGTTGCAAGCATATGAAACACAAATAACATTATAAATTAGAATTCTAACATTAGGTTAGCATTTTTACATAACAAATAACAGGAGCGTTTTGTGCTACCGGGACGGTGCAGAAAACAATAGGGGTGCAAGCAAGGCTGAAGGGAAATCTCTGTTCAACCGTTTTTGTGCCTTTCCTTTCCTCACAACCAACTCTTTCTCCAAATCTTGTCACTTCATGTAGCATGCCAGCGGCAGCGATAGGTGACTGCAATCACTATCGCACAATGTGCCACGAGAATCACCGACATCCACTGTAGTCTATGCACTTTTGAGCATAGTTACATTCATCTCTCAATCAAGCCCCTCATGCTGATTGTCTGCTATAGATAAGAATATGGAAAAGTTGGTTGTTTTGTTTTTCCACGTTACATTGCATCCTCATACCACATAAGGCAGTCACAAGGTTAATGTAGATATATTTATTTAACAAACTCCCAAAAACAATAAAACAGAGAGAGGAAATGGTCAAGATATCACACAGCCAATCATTATAAACACTGTCAGACGTTTTCAGAATTCTGATTATCTTCACCAGGAGCCTGCATGGCAACGTTGAATGGTTGTACTTTTTACTTTGTCCCTTTTTTTGGTATCACATGCTGTTATGGAACAGGGCAGTCCATTGTGAGCTGAGCAACAGTGCAGGCATTGATGCAGCCACAGAGGAATGCCTGCTCACATGTTAGTACGGTTGGTTGTGAACACAAAATTGGTTTTGGAAGTTATAACTAGTAAATGAACACCTACTTTTACCCTCTTATCTAAGAGTATTGTCAAAGTTTATTAGTAGCATATATATTATATTTACTTTCCTTCTACATGTATAATATTTGGAGCATCCTGTTTGGATGTCAGTTACCTCATATCAGAGAGCATCCCCATTGCTGATGTCTTGTGCCATACATACCAAAGATTCTTACACGGAACTTTCCTCAGCAAACTCTTATTACATATATACTCTTGGAAGAACCGAAAGCATGGAAAGATTGTCAGCCCTAAGTCTGTTTCCAGGGTCATAGAAGGTCTTGCTTGCCAGTGTATGCAAATATGAACAGAGGTCCCCCTAAATGCACAAACTTCCAGCCTTTGAAACCGAGTCGCTTTACACAGAATATAAATATGCAGTCAAACAGGGTGACAATCACAACAAAATGATATGCAATGGCACCGGTAGCATAAGTGCAATTGTAAGATAGGAAGGACTAAAATGTTTAACAGTGTACCACTACTACAGTTAATGAACAACAACATGGGTATGAACTCCAAAATTCTGCAACACAGAATATGGGCAGAAACAAAGATCATGAGTCTTCTCATATGGTCGTGGTCTTCGCATAAGGTTAGACTGGACACAACATAGATGAGAACAAAAGTGCCCAGCGGTACAGACAAAGGCTCATTTCAGCAAACAGGTGCTGTTATGCACGCCTTTGTCAGAAAATCGAAAAGAACTTGGAACACGAAACTAAGCATATGCGCGGCGTCCAATGCCAACATAACCAACAAAACGGGACGGGCGCACATGCAGATTTCCTGGGTCACTTTGCGCCGTTCAGTTGTGGCGCTGGAGCGCTTCCAGACACCGCTCAATGTGCTCGTCCAAGCCCGATTTGGCTGGCGCCCGGAGGAGGAGGTGCCAGCGGGCGTCTTGGAATCTTGACGGCAGCATTGGAGCGTTGCACTGAGCGCGCAGGTCGTCCGACCGCACCGCCCGATCCGGCTCGGCCTTGCGGAAGAAGAGCACCTTCTTCACTGGATCCTCGGCGCCACAGCCCCAGTGGATGTTGACCAAATTCACAACGAGGTCTTCGGCCTTAGGCTTGACGTCGTCCGGCAGCGCCGCCATGATAGTCTCCCGTAGAGCCTCCTCACTACTGCCGGCGCCGCCGTCCTCGCTCTTGGGGACGCTGCCCAGGAAGCGGTACAGCGGGCACGGTCTGCGCGACCGCGTTTCAAGCGCCGTCCACAGCTGCTGCGCACGCAAGACCTCGGGCTGCTGCCGGGCGTCGGCACGACGCACGGACAACTCGACCCAGGCGTCGGTGAGGGTCACGAATGCCTCAATTTGCTGCCGGCTTGCGTCCGCCTGCCCGGCCTCATGCGTCGTCCACCACAGCCTTAGGCGCCCACCGCCACTGGCCGCTGTCACTTTCTCGTCCGCCAGCTGCAGCGCGTCGCAGACCATGGCTTCAAATACGCTCACCATGTGGTGATGGTACACGTTGTAGTGTAGTGTGCTGCGGATGCGAAACATCTCGTACACGTTGTGCAGCTCTTTATCGCGGAAAGCTATGCGCGTGGAGCCTTCGTGCTCAATGACGCGCGCGCTGCCCACGAGCCGCTGGAACTGAAAGCCGCAGGCCAGACCGACGGCGTGACAGTCGCGCAGATAGTAGTCCCACTTGTCCACATCCAAGCCAGAGTCGCTGTTGTTGACCACATGGAAGAGGAACCACCGGCCAGGCTCGACGCCGCTCCTGTCGCCCAAGATGAGGCCCTGCACCAGCCTGATGTCGTCCGCAGTCAGACCGTGGCCTGGCCACTTGGCCTCCCATGCAGTGAACGTTCGCTCGAGACCGTTGGTGGCGATCAGATGGGCCAGAATCTTACATGACATGGCTTCGTGGGTCCAGCGGGGCTTCAGACCCCGGTCCCGGGCTCCGCGCAGGTAGAAATGTTCCCAGAAGTGCGAGAACGGGCCGTGTCCGAGGTCGTGGCACAGGCCGGCCAGTTCGAGGCATAGCAGTTCTTTGTCGCTGAGCTTGAGCTCCGGCTGACAATCGCGCAGGTGTGAGCCTAACACTCGAGCCAGGTGAGCCGTGCCGAGGCTGTGCTCGAAGCGACTGTTGGAGGCGCCTGGGTAAAGGTAGGCGACGTGACCCAGCTGACGAATGTGCCGCAATCGCTGGAACTCGGGCGTGTCGATCACAGCTACCGACACAGGATGCAAAGATATCTGACCATGCACGGGATCCCAGAAGACCTTTCGTGGAGGCAGCACGACAGCGCGGAGGTCTGGCGACGCCGTCACCGCAAGCGTTGTCGTTTCGTCGCGCTCGCAGATTTCGCTGCCGTCTGCGTTGCCCATTTGTCCGATCGTTACCGTCGCAACCGGCTCAGATCTGATGCGGACGCGCTCCCGTTACGTCCTACTTGTGTAGCGACCAAATATCGCAGTAAAACTCAAGAAAAGCCACACTTCTGAGGTTACCGAAAGTGGGAAAGCGAGACCCAGGCCAGCCAGACTACTTCCGAAACACAACGACCAGCGAATGAAAGAAAGCCGGTTGATGTAGCAGATGACCGCGGCCATATGATCGTATCGTGGAGTAATCTTTGCCTTTTCTGCAGTTCTAACAGAAATGTAATGTTAGCTAGCGTCATCTAGCTTGCAGTTTACAAAGCTTTTTGCTGCATTAAGAAATTCGCCACCAGGAGCGGGGTTGGAAACGCCGCCAAAATTTAATAAATAGAATGATGGTTTAGTTAACCAATCTAAATTGCTAATTAAGATATAGGGAGAAAATGAGCATGATAGCTACTGCTATCACCCTGTTTCAAAGGAGACGCTCCTATATTCCATCCATCTATCCATCCACGCCGCAGCCAGCCACGGCCAGCCGCCCGATTCAAAGGTATCAAAGGTTCAAAGGTTCCAGCGGCTTCAGGTAGGCTCCCATCCATGGTCGACTGACCACGGTGGTCACTACTTGTAGCTTTTAGAAACTGCAGCAACTAGTCACTTCAACCTTAGAATGTCCTCCAACGATCACAACCCGTATCATGCTCGTACTGCTCGTCTACGGTGTCCACCAACGTTACTAGAACAAACTCGAATTTGTTCTAGTAACGTTGGTGTCCAAGCTCCCTATTCGCGAAGCGGTAGCTTTTTCAAATCGGCGGCTGAGGAGCTCGTACAGTCGTATTTTCGTCTGCCTGCGCTATGCCAGCTGCCGTCCAACTCAGCAACCCTGAGACACTTGCCTCGAAGCCACTGACCGGCACGTTACTTTCTAAACGTAAGTCCACCGCCAGACCAGACTCCTGTTATGACGTGGTCTAAGTACTGTGTGACCCTGTCTGCGTCTTGGCGGTAAGCAACTCCGCTCCGCCACACTCGAATAGGGCCGTGTATTGCAGCTCACGGTACCTTCGATCCACGATAAAAGGTTTGCAGGTGCAGAAGCTGTGCGCGATTACGAATTGTTAAGGCGAAACTTTTTCTAAGCTCGTGGAATGAAATCCCGTGCGCGAGATCTGTCATATTCCACGAGATTAGTTCTTGGCTAGCGTGCCTTCCATATCTGCAATGCCAGTGTTGAACGCGCACCAAAGAACGCCACGCAACCGGAACGATGGTGTGCCGTCCTTGCTTGAGAAAGCGTGGCAGATGCGGCGCCTTTCTTTTCCTGTAAACTAATTATAATTATATGTAGCACTGCAACGAACGCCGATAAGAAGCAAATGATAGGAAAGGAGGGGTAGGCTTTCGCCATTCTCCTCCCGAGAGACTCTAAGAGAACTTCTGATTTTTTATCACACTTGCAGCTTGAACGAAGTGCATGCGGCTGGTGTAGGTTATGGGCAATAGATAAAATTAATGTGCGGGAGATACGTATGCCGGTTTACCGAACCCTTCTTACACACGCGCCGTGGCCCCACCTCGCCCCTCCCCTGCCACTGTGCAGGCTACCTTGAAGACTGGCCGCTCAGATAGATGGGCTACAATGTGAGCAGGTGCAAAAGCATACGTGTTGTACTGCCAGTGAGCTCAGCAACCAGCTTCTGGAGGACAAAAAACTTTATTCAGTGATTGCTAATAAAGAGGGCATAAGATTTGTGTAAACCACAGCCATTTGCAGTACGTAATAGGCACTCATTACTGGTGACAGCAATTAAACATCACATCCAATTAAGTCTAGTGCTAACATAAAGCAACAGTGGCTTCATTTGTTGTAATTTGAGATGTATATTATGCCTTTGGAAAGCTCACATATTTGCAGTCTACCTGTTAGATAACACATTTTGAGTATGAGGGCATTACTATTTAGTAGAGAAATCACTACTGCTCATGCCTAGTATAACTATTACCCTGCTTACGCAGCTGGTACAGTCTTCTTAACACTTGTGTAGAATGCTTGGGCAGCACACTGCTCTGTGATCAAGGCAACACCTCTCCACATCTGCTAGGTCCTTAAGGCGAGGCTTGCATGGAAGCAGAGCCACACACTTCTGAAGCCAGGATGCCACAAGCCCTTGAAACAAAGGCTATGGCTTACTGTAAAATTGCAACTATCTTCTGAATTACACTGCTCTATTGCACTACATAAAAATGATGAAAAGTGTATATAACACACTTAACAGGGATTGTAAAGTGTGTACAACTAAGAAAAAGGATTCTGACTTATATGTAATGTAGACTTGTACCGTCTTTGCAAAAAGTAACCAGGCTGCATGTTTTGCTACTCGCTTGTATTTTAAAGCCAACATTGATTCCCAGAGGAGCACAACTTGTTAACATTTGAGGACCGGAGCTCGCCTTTACTTTGCACAGATTTACAGCTTCAGAAGTGGTATGAATTCTGTACTACTCAACTGAGAAGCGGAACATGCTGCCTGGTTACTTTTGGCAAAGACGGCACATAATGCATTACAAGTAATTGATTACTTGTAATCAATTACAGTTTATGTAATTTTGTAATTAATCAATTACTTTTTCAAACTAAAGGTTTTGGTAATTCAATTACCTTTTTAGACTTAAAAACAAGTAAAAGTGAGTGATCCTGGCACAACAGCACAGCTGCTTTTGATCAAGTCGCTCGCTTGTACAAGCTAGAGGGGTACAGTGATACGGTGATCATACTAGAAAAAAAGCTTTCCTTGTGCGTAAAGGCAAGTCACAGAGGCGAAGCGTGAGTGACTGCACCATTCCAGTTAATGGCATGGCCGCATGCGCCTGTCTAGCTCGCGCACTGCTCTTTCCGCGATCTCAGTCTTTGGTGGTGTCGCCATTCTGGATGCTTTTTGTAACAATGCATGCATTGCAAACTTGTTTCAATCAGGAAAGCCTGTTTTTTCTCAACTTTCTAACATTGAAAGTTGACCGTTCGGTTAGAAATACGCCTTAAATAACCAATGTCGGCTATACAATACGTTTAATAAGAAGACTCATCACTTCAAGTCGGGACTATTTTCCGGTGTGCAAAAAGAGAGGGTGCTTCAGGTCCGTAGTTTCCTTCACATTTCCACAAAAGTTTTAGTGGAGTGTAGTGAACTCTCGAAGCCTTGTGCAACCACGACGTGGTGCGCAAGGTTTTCATGTGCTATAACACCAACATTCCCTCGAGTGCATATATTGAGAGAGAGTTAAGCGTAGCTGCTTAACTCTTCACAAGGAAACGGAGGATTAGTGACGATAAGATGGAAAACAGCTCTTCTTGAAAAGTAATAATGTTTAATGGCATATCACGCAATCCGCAGTTTCTCTGTTGTCTCTGTACACTTCTGTTATATGAATAAAGTGTTCGAAGAAAAGTAACGCAAAAGTAATCAATTATCTGTAATTGTTCAGTTACTTTTGTGGGGCTGCAATTGATGCCTGTAATCAATTGCATTTTGGATAGAGTAATTGTAATTGGTTACTTATTTTCTGTAGCATATACAAGTCTGATGTAGTGGCATTTAGTTATTGTAATCAATCTCATAACTGCCAACCTTTCCTGTTTCTCTGGACATCATTGTGCATGTTACAGTCATGTGCAGGGCATAACTGATATGACATGGTCCATTTCCTCAAATATTGGTGTTAAATGGTGCCTTGTAATGATTGTTATAGCAGCAGGGCTTTTGCACCTGTAAATGTGGAATTACGGGCAGTTGCTGACTTTAAGCAGCATTCATGTCAATAGCATGACCTTTGCAACATGGAAATCAATGCCAGATAGGTTAAAGGTCCCACTTGTGAGTGGTGTGGAGCTTGCATATGTCTGGCCATAAATAGTTGGCCCTGTTGCATTTATCTTATGCAGTCGTAAACTGTGGAGGAGTCGTGAATATGAGTATGAGGGTTGCAAAAGTTAGGTTAAAGAGGTGATTTTGGCCTTTGAGAGAACCTTTAGTGCCTGCAAAAGATATGGTCGGATATAACTCAAGTCTGCGGCAACTGCCACACAGCATTTGCCCGTGACACTAAGTAGTCATTAAATATTTCCTTGTTGCCTTGTTAAGGAGCTAACCGCCAGGCAAAATTATAGCCTCGAAATTTTGATACCTGTTGCTTTTTGATATAGTCAAATATTAAAAAGCCAAACGTGTTGACTTTTTATTGGTCAGCATAGTAATAAAGGCACTGCTCATTGTTACCAACTGCTATATTTTTAAGTTGTATTTCTCATACGGGTGTACTACTCGCATGCTAGGTATTTTTCATCCTGTTTTTACTTTAGCCAGATTGCACATCGGATGAGCAGGCAAACATTGAACATATACTCGACAAAGATGCCTGCTACTCCATGGTTACAACAACAGTGCAGCAACAATTTTTCTCTCAGTAGCACCTGCTGTAGCAAAGAAGGCTTTCTCCAAGCACAATATGTAAGACTGCTTTCAAAGCACTTGCACATACTTTGTGCAGCCAAAAGCAGTTTTCTGCAGCAACTGGAAAGTATACGACTGAAATAGAAGCCACTGCTAGAAAGCTAAAAGAAGTGAAGGAAAGGAGAGCACCATACTGCCCAGATAAGCTTTGTGATCAGTAAGTTGTAACTATCAGTGCACTAGCACCTGAGATGGTTTAGTGCAACTGATGGCATTATGCTGTTAGGACTAGGGACTCTTACCATTGTCATCATGGCCAACTCATCTTTGTCTAGGATGACAATGTGCTTATTGATCACCTGTGTCTATTTAAAGAAAGGATCCATATCAAAGGCAGTGATGCAGTTTGAAAGTTTTCCTGTATGTGCTTGGCCTACAACACTACTTCGTGTACTGTGACCATAAAATAGAACAAGGGCAATCACATTTTGAAGTGCCTCATATCATAGATGGAGGAAATTCACTTCAACTCTTAATGCAGTAGGCATCAAACAAGGCAAGGACCTCACTGAAGCCTCAGAGATAAAGAAGAGGTGGCAGGAATACACAGAAGAACTGTACAAGAAGGACCCGAATGTGCAAACCCAACATAAGACGGTTGTGATTACTGACCTCGAGCCGGGCATCCTGAAGAGTGAAGTTGAATGGGCCTTAGCCAGCCTTGCTAAGAACAAAGCTAGCGGAATTGATGGCATTCCAGCTGAGTTGCTTCAAAACCTCAACCATGACGCTGTTAACATTCTGCATACATTATGTCAGAAGATTTGGACAACCCTGCAGTGGCCATAGGATTGGAGGAGGTCAGTTTATATCCCCATTCCAAAGAAAGGCAGTGCCAAAGATTGTTCCAACTACCGCACGATCGCGCTTATTTCGCATGCTAGCAAGGTGATGTTGAAAATCCTCCAAGGTAGGCTGCAGCAGTATGTGGATCGGGAGCTTCCGGACGTGCAAGCTGGGTTTCGCAAGGGCAGAGGAACTAGAGACCAAATTGCTAACCTTCGCTGGATCATGGAAAAAGCAAGAGAGTTCCAGAAACCCATTGCTTTACTGATTATGCGAAAGCGTTTGACTGCGTAGATCACAGCAGATTGTGGCAAGCTCTCCAAGAGATGGGAGTTCCAATTCACCTCATCTGTCTCCTCAGGAACCTGTATGAAGGGCAAGAGGCCACAGTCAGAACTGGGCATGGTCTTACTGATTGGTTTCCGATCGAGAAAGGAGTGAGGCAAGGCTGCATACTGTCGCCCTGCCTATTTAACCTATATGCAGAGTGCATCATGAGGAAGGCCGGTCTGGACGAGTCTTCAGCTGGAGTGAAGATTGCTGGAAAACGTATCAACAACCTTAGATATGCGGATGATACCACTTTAATGGCAGAAAGTGAAGTGGAACTCAAGAGACTTCTGATCCGCGTACAAGAAGAGAGTGAGAAGTTTGGGCTTAAACTGAACATTAAAAAGACAAAGATCATGGCGTCTTGCCCTATCAAGTCCTGGAGCATCAATGGACAAGAAGTGGAAGCTGTGACAGATTTTCTGTTCTTGGGCTCCAAGATTACCTCGGAAGGAGACTGCAGCCATGAAATTAGGAGACGCCTGCTTCTGGGAAAGAGAGCAATGGTTAGCCTTGACCGCCTAGTAAAGAGCAGAGACATTAGTCTGCCAACCAAGATCCGTATAACTCGTGCTATGGTCTTTCCAGTTGTGATGTATGGATGCGAGAGCTGGACTGTGAAAAAGGCTGACCGCCGAAGAATTGACGCGTTTGAATTGTGGTGCTGGCGAAGACTCTTGAGAGTTCCTTGGACTGCCAGAAGATCAAATCAGCCGATATTGTCGACCATAAACCCTGACTGCTCATTGGAGGGTCAAGTTTTAAAGTTAAAGCTCAGCTACTTTGGTCATCTGATGAGAAGAGAGGAGTCGCTGGAGAAAGATTTGATGTTGGGAAAGGTTGAGGGTCGCCGGAGAAGGGGTAGGCAGCGAACGCGTTGGTTAGATGGCATCCTCGAGGCACTGCAGATGAAGTTATATGATGTTAGGAAGATAGTGAGAGACCGGAAAGCGTGGCGTGACATGGTCCATAGGGTCACGAAGAGTCGGACACGACTGAACGACTAAACTGACTGAAACTGATCAAGACTTTTTTATAGTAGTTTAACCATGCTAGTGTTGCATCTTCAAGTGTCAGGCAGCCTGGCAGAATGTATAACAAGTCAAGCAATGGTTACTTAGTGAGCATGCTTGAAACAAAGTCAGTGTCTGGTATCTGCAATAAATATTTTATTTACAAGCAAATGTGTCTGTGTACAAAATTTTGTTCCATACATGCCTTGATTATAGAGCTTTGCAGTATGAGCTCCCTGGGCATCGTCATATTGCTTGCTGGATTGTTCGTGCACCTGATGCTAGCATGACGCAAGTCAATGTTGCAAGGGAGTGGGTTTGCAGCAGTCCAAAGACTCTACGTTTCAGTATATCCTTTGCCCAGTGCAAATGTGCAAAAAACACAGAATACTTTTACCATTAGAAAGATATAGCAAACAAGGAAATCCAAGATAAATATATGCCAAAATCACAAGATACGCAGCACAGCAAAGCTGCTTCACAGGACATAAAAAAATATATGTATTTACAGTATACCTTCGAAAACAGTTTTGCTGTAACACAAAATTATAGCCAGTGAAATATTTTTGCACTTGATTTGCATTTTTAATCAATAAGTAAACAAGTCCAAAAAGCTGCATGCCCTTCAGTAATCTCTGTGAAGTGTTAAGTAAACTAAACATTTTTGAAAATTTTTTAAATTTTTTTTTACTTTTTTTTTTTTTACTCACTTTACGTGTTGTATGTAGGGAAGGCAATAATACTATATTTTATCTTCAGGTTGATTGCAATAAATGCGCCAAAGCTTGAATCATTGCCATTTTTATAGACAGCTTTATTCTGACCGCCAGCTTCACTCTATTAAAGAAGGGCCGACGGTTGCGCGGGCCGCCCGCGCGTTAAAGCTAGCTACCGCGGTTGCGCTGGCTTCGGTGATTGATGACCAGTGCTGACGCGCTGCCAGGCATTCACTCTAAACAAAACTGTTTTGTGGACCCTTTGAGGTCTTCGAAAAGACCCTATGCCTTGCAACGCAATCTCGGCACAAGCGTGCTTGCTCGTTGCACAGAGCACATAGTGATGCTCTTGCATCGGTCTATATAACGCCAAAATTGAGGGATAAATATTTTGATTTAGCGAGCTGGGGCTGGCTCTGACAGCATCACTCCCAGCGGCAGTTTTCAAAAGCTGATATGATGCATGTAACGTCTCATTTGGGCCGCGTGACGGTTTTGTAAATGCTGAACGTATTACGAATTCCCTTGTTATTTCAGGGATCTCAAACCCCTATTGCTATGCACGCGCCCGGCCGCACTGAGAACATGTCTGCATGTCTCACGCGGGCCAGGAGCCGGAAAATAATAAAAACTTAGAATCGAAATAATTTAGAACAATGACATCATAAATGCATAAATATAAACAAATACATAAAATTATCTAAAACTTCATATTCTTCAATGTTTCGTTAAAAAACAAACAAACAAACAAGCACTGCGTGCATTCCCCATAACAGCTGGACGGGCGCCACTTCGGTTAATATACCACAGTCACTTATCCTCGAAAGAAAATAAATGTATACTTGGGAGTGAAAATAGGGCGCGTTTTCTGGCGTCTTGCTCTTGAAGGCAGCTGTGGCCCGCCCAAAGTTCACGTAGATCAAGGGATAATCTCTTTTCATTTCCACTATAGGTACAGTCTTTGTCAAAAGAGAGAGCCCAGCGGGTCTGCTTCTGAGCCACTTCGTTCGACTTGTAGTGCATTTCCAGTGTTCCGAACCTCTTGATGGTAAATATTTTTGTCCTGCCCTCTCCAATGGGAAGGATCTCCACTAATGCTAAATCAGCGGCCCTACACGGCTCAGAAAGCAGGCCCCCTCTCAGGCAATAAAGAAAAAAGAACAACTTTGTAGCGCGTCCCTCCATTTTTCCCACAAAGGATGTGTACCGTCATGGTGAAGATAACATGTGCTTTCGAAAGGGTGAAACTTTCGGAGCTGGTGGGCAGCATCACATAGCTAACACAGTTAGGTGTCACCGCCCCCTCAACCCCCTCCCCTTTGCCGTCAAAGTCTGTGTGTTCGGGTGATGGGGGGAGGGGGGAGCTATCCCGACCCGCCGCCACTAAAATGCAAGGTGGCGACAACAAAAGTTTCCTCAGCCGGTGCCATGGCCGGCGCAAGCTGTAGCTGGTCGGTGCGCTGCCGTAGACGCTTTCTCACGGCGTGCTGTATGCGGCCAGCTGCACTTTGGCGGACTCGCGTGTCGGATATCTCGCTCGCGGTGGTGAACCGACACCCTTCGTCGGCTAGCCCTTGGACTTCGTGCGCAGACGGACGAGTTGGCGCCGTGTGGGTGCCGTTTTTGTTTGTGATGTTTTTGAGATTCCATGTACAGCGCGTGCATTAGAAGCCGCATCCACGCCGCCGGTCAAACTCGAACAGGCACAGCGCAAATACCACCGCAGCGCACACATCAAATTTCGACTGGGTGGGGCTGGCCAGTGTTTCCTGGGCTCAATGCATGAGCGGAGGGGAAGGGGGGGGACAATGCCTTAGTGTTTTGTTTGGTTGTTTGGATCCATCGCGCTCGTATGGATTCGTTGGCGTGAAGGCGCTCTAGTGGGGCACCGCGGGATCAAATCCCAGTCTCGTCGCAGTTGCTTTCATATTTATTACGCGAGAACATATACAGGGTTAAAAAACCATCGCCGTACACCTTTTTCGGCTCGGGTTTTGCCGGAAGTGTTCGAAATGTGGAAGAAAAATGGAGGTGTCCTTGCCCTTACGGCGCGGGGCAGCTGGATGTGACAGATACTGCGCCTAAATCAAATAGACGTGTCCACAGAAGAGTCAGACAGATACTGCACCATAATTACTTAATTCCCCAAAAACCTACTTCAGCAAAACATATTTTGAGGAATCACGGAACGAAAAGGTGGTTTTAAAAGCGCATCACGCTTACTCGTAAGGCGAAGCTTGAGCGTCCCCCTAATTTTTCAATTTCTTTTCAAGTCAGAGCCCTTTCCCTCAGCGCCGGTTGTCCTCTTCCCGAGCGGCGCAGCTGGTGCATGGTGACCACACTGTATTAAAAGTACTACAGAGCCCTTTTAAAGTGAACTGAACGCTAGGCGGACTGCCGCACGGGCCCGAAAGGCGTGGCTTGGGCTCTCAAGTACGTTTAAGGCGGTAAACGATAGTTGGTGACCAGCTAGTTTTGATAATTTTAATGCGCTAGTGAGTGATTTCATTTTTGCGCGTATTATCCTGACGCATTAAAGAAGCAGAAAAACATCCCAGAAAAAAAAAAACTCTACCAGAGCGAATTAGAACCCATGCAGAAATTTCTTATGCGAAGTGAATACAGATCATCATGCAAGGGACCAAATGGCACTATAAACATGCATGACCATAACCGAAGAGCAGTGGGAGACTCAGCTGTCAAGCCTCAGCCTGGATGATCAGCGTAGTCTGGTTAACCGGACTCGGCAGATGGCTCGGGTCTACGGCTTCCTGGACTGAGGAGGCTGCCCACCTAGGGCTGAATATTTCACGCTCCGAATCAATGTTTGCTTCTCTGTAGCTACAGCGGTGCCGTGTAGAGGTGAACCTAGTTCGTGTGTGTTCGCCTTCCTCACTCATGATAGGCGACGTCACGTGACATGAAGGTCATATGAAGCAACAACAGAATGCAGTGCGAACAAGACGGTGGGGTGGCAGTAGTGGTTCGACAATATAGTTGGGGGGGATAAAAGGGTGTTTGAAATAGTCAACAAAATGTGTTTGCAGTGGTTTAAAAAATTGCCAAGCAGTCGTTAATGTTGTGAACTGCGTGATAGAGCATTCATACCTTGATTTTGCTGAACATGACCAGTCATATTTCAAGGTCGCGTTACGGAAAGCCGAAGGAGGGTTCTGAGAAAGGGCGACGGAGCTCTGGTTCACACTGGCGACTCGCGGAGGTCGCGCGGCTCGTTCGTCACGGAGGGGGAGACTGGCGACAATCGGCGATCAACAGGGAGTGTTCACACCGGAATGCGACTTGCTTCACGACAAACCCCTCTCCGAACGAGATTTGAACGAAAAGCCGACTTTCGCGCCTTTACGGCTTCTGCTACCGCGCTCGGGGTAGATCAATTCGGACTCATTTCGGTTATGAATATGTGAAATTATCAGCGAAGAACAGGATCTTATGGTTATCCCCATGTTTAGGACTGTTTCGACAGCCAACGCGCTATAGTTCGACGGAGACAGAAGCGGCGGTGGTGTGTGCGCTGTTGTTAGCGTTCTCGCGAAATGGCAGATCACGAAATCGCCTCATGCCCGAGCGTCAAGCACATGACCAAGGATACGAGTACAAACGCGAATTAGTAAGCTTCACTTTCGCAGTGATCCTTAACATGTGTGCCCAACAACTGCGGGCGCAGTAAGTCGATCGTGCACACGCGCGCATGCACTCTTGAATTTTCCCGTCTTGGAAGGAAGCAGAAGCGCTGCGGATTGACTCAGTAGTTTTGCGACTTCAAGTCGCGTCGCAAGAAATCGGTCAGCGAGCGACTCCATCAAACTACCTCAAACGGGTCGCTGGCGACTCGTTCGTGTCGCCCCCCGGTCCGTGACGAATCGTGTCGCGCGACCTCCGCGAGTCGCCAGTGTGAACCAGCTTAGGGCATTGAGGGAACGTACAACAGCAGTGCTGGGAAGCATGAACGAAATGTCAGCGCCGGGCGTGGTAGTGGAGGGAAATGCCAACGGCGACGCCCCTAGAACTCGGGATATGAGAGAACGTAGTGGAGGGATCTGGAAACTTCAACCACCTGGTGTTCGTAACATGCCCTGACATTGCACAGCACACGGGCGCCTTGGCTTTCGCCTCAATCGAAAAGCGGCCGCCGTGGCCGGGATTTGATCCGCAAGCGCCCTAAACACTGCGCCTCCGCGGCGGGGTACAAGCTGAATAAAGCTGCTGACTCAGTGAATGCGCGGTGCGAGCTGGACCCGACAACGCAATTGCGTCTTCCATGGAATCACTCCCTTCGGCATACAGAATCGTGGGCCGAAATGTCAATGACACGTCTCACAGCGCGTACAGTCGCAAATGTGCGAAACGCAATAAAAGCTCTTGCAACCATCGAAATATTTGTGCTTCGTAAATCCTGAGCGCTTCGGTACAAGCTCCAAAATATCTACAGAAGCATATATCTACGGTGCATGTGTGACGCATGTGGAGTAGCGTGCTTCATTCGTTAAAACTTGTACTTCATACCCATCAGCCCCATCTTTACTTTTCACTGAAGACCTATGAAATGACTAAAAAAGTTAAGTGCCACATATGTATGAAACACTGTACTAAAGTAAACAATTACACGATTACGCAGTGACCAACATATCTTGCTGTTTGCTCCAAAATGCAACTGGTATCAGCACCAAAAAATCCGTGACGACGCATCGATATTTGGTCAAATTTACAGCGAAATGTAAGAAATGAATAATAAAAAGCGATGCGTTAGCACGAAATGAGATCTGGCGGTGTGCTCTCGGCCATGTTGCTTGCTAAGTTCGGAGGAGTAAATGCAATCTTCGGCGCGGGTTTTTTTTTTTTTTTTTTTTCGTTTTTTTGAGCGTTTTAGCATTTAGCCAAAGAAAATTATTGCTGGGTTTGTGTCCTAGCGCACTGCCAGGAAATGCTGCTTATGTAACGATGCAAACGTCGTGAGAAAACGAATTAATGACTCGGTGTCTGCGTAGGAACACACGGCGAGCAGATGATCGACGTGGGCCGTTCCGCTCCCAGATGTACTTATCAAACCCGCCATCAGTGGCGCGGCCATCGTTTTCTATCGCTGTGCCACAGCTGTGAGACGGGGAAGGGGGAGGGGGGTGCAAGCGATTTTTTCTGTCCATTTTAAATAACGCCGGCAAGCTCGCTATACTGCCTAGCGCTACAACGAAGCGCGCCGGCGCGCCGTGTTCCGCATTGAGAACGGCGGTATGTTCTGGGTCGCTGGGAGACTGCGCGCCCAGCCCCGCGGCGAGTGTCAAGAATGGGTTTAATCGCGCTCCGTTGGAGTGACACAAAACCCTGACCTTGCAGAGCGAGTACTCGGACAGCACGGTGTATTCGCTAAAGGTACTGGTGCCCATGAAGTGGTAGATGCGGTGGCCCTGGCACATGAAGCGCGTCGTGCCATCCGGCATCAGGCCTCGGCCCTGGGTCATCCTGCGTGTGGGAGAGAACCGCCACGTGCACTCGGTCAACGGGCAGGATCTGAACGGGATTTTATTTTGCTGTTGCATCATTCTGTGATTGCAGTTTAGAATGATCGACTATATGTAAAAATGATGAAAAAAAAAAAGGATGTTTTCTAAGCTAAGTTATACAGATAAAAAGCTCTGCAGCTGCAGCATCTGCTATCACTTTCCGCAGTCGCCTTTCAAAGGTATACTGCCGTTGCTTAAGCAGGCTGTTTACTTCTTTTCGTTCTTGATCAGTTTGAGTATGTTTGCCGTCCCTTGCAATTCATACACTCTTACTAATTCATAAACTGCAGCCGGCAGGGTCCTGCATGCAGGTCTTGGACGTTAAGTTCTCCACATTATTATTTTCCATATTATCACTCTACAGCAGTAGCTGTATATTTACAATGATCAAATAGCCCAGCCGCGGTGGCTCTGTGGTTAGGGCGCTAGACTGCTCAACCCAAAGGCGCGGATTCAATTCCGGCCGCGGCGGCCGCTTTTCGATGGGGGCGAAAAGCAAGGCGCCCGTGTGCTTTGCGGTGTCAGTGCACGTTAAAGAACCGCAGGGGGTCGAAATTTCCAGAGTCCTCCAATACAGTGTTCCTTATAGCCTGAGGCCCTTTGCGACGTGCACTGGCTGGATGGTCTGCATGAAAAGAGGGGCATTTTCCAGCCCAGCCAAATTCCTCGAAACAAGCGTCGTTTTTGTCCGCGCCGCAGTAGGAGCACAAGACACGCTACAGGTGAGCAGAGGAGAGTAACATTCGTTAAGATTAGAGAGGTAGGGGATGACGGCATGAGATCATGCACACGTGTTTCGTGCTACCTTCACAGTCTTCGGACAGGGCGCGCGCCCGTCTGCGACGACGCGGCCGCCCACCGTACGCACTCGCACCACCTCCATCGTCAATAGGTGTAATCTGCTGCCGAAAGGGTTGTGCCAACATATGCGCAGGCGAACTGACTCCCTATTTCTCGGTTGACGCCTCAATTGCGCCGGGAGAGTACGGGATGAAGGAGGGACGGCAGTGGTGGCATCTAAATGAACTACGTGGGATCCACTTAGACACATGGGCACATTTTGCGACGAACGCCCAGAGCTTACGTGGGGCGTCTGTTTTCCGGCGAATCTATGTCAAAATGATTTCTGAAGATTGCCGCACCGACAGCTACACCACGGCCAAATACCGAACGTTTGCGCAAGCGTGTGGTAACGTACTGAGGTTTTGTCAAGTCATGTGAAAAAAAAAAGTGACTACACGGCGTTTCGCTCATACTTCACCTCCGTTATAGTGTACATAAAACTGCCGTCGTGTGTAGCCATCTTCCTCTCCACATCGTTCAACCACCGCGCAAGGTTCTTCCTCCCATGCCTCCGCGACGATGCGAGCCGCGCCATCTTTCTCTCTGTTCACTACCACCTTCCAACTAATCCGCATGGCGCGGTTGAGATGTCAACCGCAAACTGAGACAGTTGTTGCATTGTCCCATTCCTCACTGCTACGCCAGCCGGGTCTAAACCTTAAGGTTTTCCTCTCCACCTCGACGGCGCGCTCCGCTCTGCCGTTGCCATCGACTTGGAGCGAACGCGTTACACGGCTGCCGTCGCGTAACTGTCTTGTACTAAGCCATTAGAGCTTTCATAGTAAGAAAAAAAATTGTGGAGGTTTATCGCGGTTAACCGAAGGTTATCCGAAGGTAAGCTCTGTTCGTTGATACTTGACGCGCTTGGATCGGCACGCACCTGATGCATGGCAAGACTGAGCAACCAACGCCTGCAAAGCTGTTGTTAAACCCCCGCCTAGTGACGTGGTCAGTACGCGCTAAAGAACCCCAGGCGGCCGAAATTCCCAGAGCCCCCCACTATCGTCTCTTGGCTCAAGGTCAAACTGGCGCCGCCACATGACCTTGATTTGTATAGTGCGAAGAGTAGATTTAATGCTCTAAAATGCACTACGCTAGCTGTTACTGAATTAGGGATTTGCTTACGTAACAAGCGCGAACGGTGTCGATTTTACCTAATTTAGCGCTTATTTTGCCCATTTAGCACCAACCAGAGGCAGAAACGGCGGCAAATATTCATGTGCATGTTAAAGAACACGGAGAAATTTATTCGCAGCTGTCCATTGCGACATGCTACATCCCCCGGGAGCAGCGACACGCAAAAATCCCTATAGCTATAAGGAATTTGCAATCATCAGGCGACGCCACCAGCTCGTTGACATCAGCGCCACCAACGGAGATGCCGCCAATCACGCGGGCGTTCCATCGGGCGTCAGCGCCGTTCTAACCGTCTTTCGATCCTTGCTCCAGGCTGTGCTCGCGACGTTACAATCCTCTTTAACGTTGCACCGCCAGTGCAATTGTTCGGGACGTTTTTTTTTTCTTTTCTTTTTTTTTCTAGGCAGCATCAGGACAGAAAGCGTGAGCTACCGGTGACATCGGTGGTTCATAATGCGGTTTCAAATCTGTGGGTGTATTCGTCGAGTATTTTCGGGCCACGCCAAAGGCGCTGCTTGAGGGAAAACCATCACGTGTTCGGTGCCTTAGAAGCGGACGCTTAATTCTCGCATACTGCCTGGAAGTTTAGCTTCTATCGTGGTAGAAATTAATGCGATCAGCGTGGCGCCTACGGTTTCCGATCATCTTACCGTCACGCTTATAATAAGGTTCCAACAACAACAACAACAACAAAAAAGTCGAGACCGTGCGCGGTGAGAAGAAATTCGAAAAGCGGGGTGGGAAGACTAAGCGTACTTTGAATTTCTTTATCACCCCTGATAGCCTGCGTGGCTACCATGTAGTCGCGCTATTTCCTCCCTTTTTTTCTTTCAATGAAACGTTTTCATCATCCTCCGCCACTCAAAAAATGCTTGAAACGCATCCTAAAGTGACGAGAACAGTGGCAGCTTGAGGAGTGGCCAAAGGCGAAATGAGCAAAGAAATTACCATCAGTCTGTTACAACAGAAGTAGCGCTGGGAACGAATTATTTTTCGCACTTAAAACAAGAGAAAGCTACACGGTGCATACAAATTTTCTATAATTCTTACTAAGATCAGATATTTGTTTACTAAGGCCACGTGTTTGTTATGGGGTCTAGCGTTCCAAAGCGTCTCAGGCTATGAACGCCTTAGTGCAGAGCGCCGGGCATTTTCGACAACCTGGGGTTCTGTTACCTTAGACTCGCATTGCACACCACACGGGCATATTGCATTTTGCCTCCATCAAAACGCAACCGCGGTATTGAATCCGGGCATCTGGGTTCAGTAGCCGAGCGACACTGAGCCACTGCGGCGGGGCAAACCACGCATTTCATACGCACTATTTTGTCCCCTGCTTTGGTGCAGCGACAGTTCTTTATTTCAAGGAATGAACATGGCCACATGTGCGGTAATAATTCACATGAATTAGGAGCGCTACATGGACATCGGACAAGAAACGGGCTCGTTAGCGGCAAACCCAGGGCGCGCCTCTTATGCGCCAGCGTTAACCAACCGCCACCGCAAAGATCATGAAAAATCGAGGCAAACAGCTAAAGCGGTGGGCGACACCTAGCAAGCATGTACTATTACTCACTATTGCTAAGAACAAGCCTACGAGTAGTTCGGTCGTCTCTTTGAAACAAGTGTTTATTACGCCACGTGACAGAGCAGAGTGCGTTGCAAGCTAGCGGTAAGAGTTATGTTGCGCCCTGCCTATTTCGGCAAGGTGCAGTTACAACGGGTATTTTATCGACCGAGGAACCTTGAAATACTGATGAAACAGTGAACTGTGACATCTAATTGACCGCCTCGTGCAAACTACCCGTACCGTGAGAAACAAAATTTGTTATCTGATTGATGCTAAGATAATGATCTTTGTGCATTTTTTTTTTATTTGGTTGCGTTGATTTTCATTCACAGACAGCAGTTCACTTTCTTGACGCGTCGCACTCTGATTATCCCATTTTGCCTTCGTGTTTTTTTTAAAGCTTCAACGGAAAGCTGTTCAGCCTCACACTGGGCGATAGTTCGCGGCTGTGGCAGCCTTAGAAGCATCAGTACCTGCGGCCATTTTTCTTCGTCTGAACTTTGGTAATGAGTGATCACACGGTTCCGATTACGCAACCGGGCCCTCAACTAAACAAACGAGTGCACCATTAGCAGTTGCAAAATAGGAAACCACTCTCGGGTACAAAAGAAGGTCCAAAACGCACACGCCATGGAACGGAAGCAAAGCAAGGCCAGCACGCGCGATCGCCTTCAAGCTTCTTTATTTAGCTGCCACACGACGCGACCTGTTTTGTGAAACTGCATTGCAGGGTGCCTATAGGCTAGCCGTACCACACGCAGAGGTTAAAATAAAGACCAATGGTGGTGGTGCTGCACCTTATCTTGGAGCATAGGTTGGTGCGCGGGCTCTTGCAGTAGCGGCACTCCTTGCACTGCGGCGTGGATAGGGGGATCACGTGGTCTCCTGCAATGATACAAAGAAAATGAACCAAATGCTGACGCACTGCACATTTCAGGGCAAAGGAGCATCAATTTTTCCGTACACAGGGCTCTATAATGGACACGTGGGGTGTTTTGTCGGTGGAAAGAAATCGAGAACTGTGTATGAGTGAGCAAGTGAGTAAAACTTTATTAAATACACGGGGATCTTTTATCTTCTTCTCTTCAGCCGAGGCTGACTAGCGGTTGGCGCCCCCAGTTCAGGGCACCACTGGCTTTCGCCAGCTTGCGAGCTCTTGTGACCAGGTAGAACTGAGCCTCCGGGTCAGAGCTGGCCAGCAAAGCCTCCCACTGCCTTTCATTTGGATTTGGAACTGTTTGTATTTGATGTGCACTACACTCCCACGTTGTATGGTACAGGGTAGGGGTCCTCCCGCACCATGGGCATTCGTGTCTGAATGTCGTGGGATGCATCACGTGTAATATGTGTAAATGAAGGTGCCTGTCTGTAGCCGCCCCTCCTCGTTGCTGAGTTTCTTGTGAGGCTCCGGGTATACTTTCCGCAAGCCTCTGTAGTGCTGTAGTATTATGGTGTAGTCGGGGTCAAACGGAATCAGGTCCTCTGCCGCGAGACTGTTGGGCGCACGGTAGGTTGCATATCCTCGGGCTACCCTGTCCGCGTATAAATTCCCCGTGATCCCTGCGTGCCCCGGAATCAACACTAGTGTTTGAGTGTATGATTTTGTTGACTCGCTTGTGGAAGTCAGGATTTGGTGGGCTGTCTTAGATATCTTGTCCCGCTGAAAATTTCTGCATGCGGATTGAGAATCCGACAGTATCGTCAGACTCTCCCCCGTTTCTTTTCCCTGCCTAATGGCCACTGCGATAGCCACATCTGCTTCGGTGAACGTACAGTTTTGGATCGAGGCGCTCACTACCTCGCGGCCCTCGCAGTACGTGACCGTGGCTACCGCCCTCTTTGCGTTGGTTTCGTATAAAGCTGCGTCAGTGAACCTTGACGTGACTTGTTGGCCGAATGTTTTCTCATAATACTCTGCCCTCGCCTGCCTCCTTCCCGGGTGTAGGCGGGAGTCCATGTTTCTTGGTATTGGCTGAACTCGGCGCCAATTTCTGACTTCCCTCTGTACTGTATGACTTCCCGGTACTGTACTTTTGTTGTCCTGTTATACGCCTGTATGTGTGTGCTGTACCCCAGTATTTCGAGCACCCGTCTTTCCGCCTTCGTTTGCAGAAGTCTGTTCAGCTGCGACTTGATCTGGGCTTCTGCCAATTTTTGTATTGTATTGTGTAGACCCAGAGCTGCCAGCCTGTGGTTTGGCGTGTTCTTGGGGAGCTTGAGTGCGGTCTTAATCGCCGTTTTGATGATGGCGTCCGCTTTGTCTTCCTCTCATTTGGTCATATTGAAGTAGGGTAGAGCGTACGCTACTCTGCTAATCACGAGGCTCCGGACCAGTTTGAAAATGTCCGGCTCCTTCATCCCCATCTTTTTGCTGGTCACCCACGCTATCATTCGGGCGACCTGCTGGGTCGAGGTCTTAAGCAAATTAAGAGTGTGCTGCACCTTTGATTTGATTGGAGCCACATCCCCAGGATCCTCACGGTTGTCTTTTCGGGCACGGTCTCTCTTTGTAGCCGGATGTCGAGCTTGTAGCCTTGGTCTGTAGGAACTGAGTGGTTGCCCTTCCCTCGCCAGAATCTGATCGGTTCTGATTTCCCTGATGAGCACTCCAAGCCCCTCTGTTTTAGACATTCTTCTACGACAGATGCTGCTTCTTGCAGTTTTGCTTCTTTCTTTCCGAGTGATTCTGTGGTCGTCCATATAGTGACGTCATCCGCGTACATGGCGTGCTGCATTCCCTCCACCTTCTCGAGGCGCCTCGCCTGGCCAATCATTGCCACTTTGAAGAACGTGGGAGAAATGACTGCTCCTTGAGGTCCCTTTGTTTGACGGGGAGAAGATCTCTGTTTTTATGTTACCAATCTTGATTTCGGCCGTCCGGTTACTCAGAAAGCTCCGAACGTACTCGTAGACTCTGGTTCCACAATTCGTGTCTGCCAGACCGTCCAAGATCCCCTTGAGACTAACATTATCAATTGCACCTTTAATGTCCGCTGCCAAAACCACGTGTTCTGCCGAGCGCGGGATTCCCGTCAGGACCTGTTCTTTAATCTGCAGAAGAACGTCCTGGGCTGATAGCCTTTCCCTGATGCCAAACAAGGCGTCCGGCATCTGAGCGCTCTCCTCCAAGCAATTTTGCAGCCTATTGTTGACAACCCTCTCGAAAATCTTCCCCAGGCACCGAGTTAAATAAATGGGCCTCAAATTCTCTATTGACAATTTCTTGCCCGGTTTCGGGATCGTGATGACCACCGAATGTTTCCACTGCACTGGCACCGTTCCTGCTTCCCAATGCTTGTTCATGAATTCGGCCAGTGCCCTGATATTGTTGTTGCTTATGTTCCGAATTATGGCATTAGTTATCTTGCCGTCGCCAGCCGTCGTGTTTCGAGTGGCGTTGACTATTGCCGCCCAGACTTCTTCCTCCGTGATCGGCTAGTCCATTTTCAGATTTGGGTCCTCTTTTTACTCTTCTGTGCATGGAGATGGATCCTCTAGCTCTACTCCGTAGCATTTGTCGTGGACGGCCTTGAGCACATCTTCCTTCGTGCCTGGGAATGTGTGTAGCAACCATTCCAGCGACTTCTGCCCCTCTCGCTTGGCCTTGCGGGATGGCCTATAGATTCGCCATGCCTTGGAAGTGCTCAGTGTCCCCTGCAGAGGGTCGCAGAAATTTCCCCACTTGGCTCTCGCCAGTTGTTCGGCGTACTCCGCCGCCTTCTGTGTGATCTCCACGATCTTCAGCCTAAGCTTTTGATTGTGCCTCTGTTTCTTCCATCTTCTTAACAGTCCCCTTCTCGCTTCCCATTGGTGGAGTAGATGGGCGTCTATTTCCGGGACCTCATTTGTGCTTGTCAATTCTTGCGTAAAGCTCTTCTTGTTTTCCCGGAGTGCCTCGCACCAGTTATCAAGATCCTCCATCTCGCCTTTGTCCTCCTCCTGCGCTTCCCTGAACTTGTGCCAGTTAATAATCCTGGCTGCGCAAATTTGACGCCTGATCGTGTACGTGCAAATGATCTACCCAGATCGTTAAGCGTGTTTATCCACTCAACGTCGCCGCAGTTCTTGACCATCGTGAGGTCTGGGGTAGCGTCCTTGCTCACACTGTTGCCCGTTCTCGTGGGCACTCTCGGGTCTCCAAGACGCGTTGCACCTTCCAGCGTAATACTGTCCATCTTTCCATTGCAGCTGAAATCTTCCGGCGGCTATATCGTCCCAAGGTCGTATTTGATGCAATGTTTTAAGACAATTTTTCAAAAAATTCAAATACTTCTGCGGCATCCCCAATAGCAGAAAGCAGCCTATGCATGGAACATCAGTTAACAATGCGAGCTGCAAGTGAACTTGAAACGAAACTAAGTGTAGTTTAACTTCCAAGTCCGTGGCTCTGTTGTTGCAATCAGCGCGTCAATGTTTGCCGCATTTTCATATTGTGGCGTCTCGCACTGTTGCCTCCATAAGAAAGAAGCTAGAGAGAAACAGAGATGACTTTGTTCAAAAGGGTTGGATCGGGGCCTAGTGATGGTAACGAAGTTAGGGCAAGGCTATTATAGGTATGCCCCACTATGGAAGCTTTGCGTGCAAAGTTTACTGTACTGCTGCCAACTTAACAGACTCTTACAAAAACGTCGTCCAAGCAAAACAGTCTACACAAATTGCAGTAGAAGGCATGAAGGCACGTGCACCCGAAGAGATGCACTTTGCTGTATGCACGTATTCAGGAGAGACGGCCGCTTGGTTATTGACGCCAAGTTCGCAGAAAAAAAAGAAAAAAGAAAAAAGCGAATGCGCCCTTTCGCTCGCCGACCCCTGGAGCCAGTCGTGGAAACGTATTGCAAAGTTTCGTCATCGTGCACCTAACGGCAGATCAATGAAAAATTTTCTGCACTGCGTTCGGTGGTCACAAACAACCATGTTGGTAAAACCACCGAAGACAATGGCGCTTCGCAAAGTCGACTGCGTTCAGTGCAGTTAGGTTACACGTCATAGCTGATGCTGCGAAAAAAGCTCAATTAGCGGATTAAAGCCTCGCCGCAGCGAGTACAAATAGCGACTACTCGAGATCCTTTCAGGCTGTGCACTCTTAAATCACCAACTTACAGAAGCAACTGACTACGTTGTGGAATTACTTCGAACTGGAGTTAGATGCCTATGAAAGCCACCAAAACGCGAACGCAACATCCCAAGAAGCAAACGTGAACCACAAGATGACAATATGACGACCCGAACAAGGTTACAGTCGCAGTCACCAAACATCGCCAAGTGGTGGTGACGTGGGGAAGGCGCCAGGTAAGTCCATGCTGATCTGATGGAATGATCTCATTGGTGGTCGGATTGGCTGTAGAATTCCTGCTGGTCTTGTTGCATGGCGGTGTTTTATGACATTGGCAATAGCAGCTACTCGAGGTGGTGTGCGATGGCGGAAAGGCGAGGCCAGTAATATTTGTCCTGAATACGGCGGACAGTGTGAGCACAACAGAGGTGAACAGATTTGGGCTCATTGTGAGAAGCCTGTAGGATTTCCACACGACAGTCACGAGGGTGCAGTTACGGACAAAAAAGGAGGCTAATACAGGTTTGAAAACTCTGGGGTGGAGGAGCAAAACTTGCCTTCCAGGAAGTAGAGGGGCTGTAACTCAGGGTCTGCGAGCTGATACTGCGCGATCGCTGGAGTACATGGTTTCCAAAAAGGCGATTCTCATTGTTTTCCGAAGTGACTTGTTGACGGTGCTTGCAATGAACATAACTTAGGTAAAAGAAAAAAAAAATACCATAATATTGTCCAGCCCGCACCGCCTAAGGCACAACGGGCGCTCGTGATAGTACGCATCGGCGTGCTTGCGTCCAGACTTGTAGATGACGGTGATGTCGAACTCTTAGATGCACTCCATCAAGCACAGCCGCTAGAAGTGGTCTTCAACTAGCAAACCAGCACAGTGCATGGTGATCACTCACAAACTTGAATGGCTGTCCGCACATGTAAGGGCGGTACTTTGGTTTTGCCCAGACGATGGTGAAGCACTCTTTCTCGGCGGTGGAATAGTCTCGACATTCGATAATGAAAGGCGTGCGTAGGCGATTGCGCTGTCTGTCGCTTTTTTGGACGAGGACGGCTCCCCACGCTGCTTGAGCCAGTACGAGTTAGTCCCGGCATTTTCGTCATAGTGCCATTAGGACGGGAGGAGACCGCTGAACTTCCTCCGAGGCTGTTGCTTGCAGCGCTTCCTATTTAAGTGGCACGTCTGTTCTTGTCAGCCGAGTCAAATATTCTCGACAAATCTTCTAATACGCGTACAGTGTGATGAATATGCGCAAAGCTTACTTGTCAGCAGCTGCGGAAACTTTGCGATAACAGCTGTTTTCTGCGGGTCCGGGCGAGCTCCTCGTAGGCGAACTGGAATTTCTATGCTTTCAAGGTTAGCTCTGTTGACTTGATTGTCTCCAGCACTTCTCGTCTTCAAATTTCTAGAAAACGACGTCACCTAAGTATACTAGACTAATCTGCCACTTCAGGCCTGCAAGCACCGTATTCATTACTCGCTGGAACGTCGCCGGTGCAGAACAGACACAAAATGGCGTCACCTTGAACTCGTGGACGTCATTCGGTGTGATTAACGCGGTCTTTTCGCGATGTTTTTTATTGACTTCAGTTTGCCATTGGTCGCTCTTGAGGTTCATTGATGAGTACTCGGCGTTGCAGAATTCTGATGTCATCGGCGCTGGGGAGGATACAGACGTCGTTCTTCGTAAATTATGCTGTTTAAGCGACATTAATGGACGCAGAAATGAAGTGTGGTGTCTTTAAATCTCACCAAAACGGCCGATGCCGCCCGGGAGCTCTTTGATGGCTAGATGATGTCGTCACGAAACATTTCTTCCCCTTTAGCGCAGACGGCTTGACGTTCTCGCAGCTATGCACGACATGAGCTTCGGCGGAGTGGTCGCGCGTGTTCGTCAATAACAATGTGGTGCTTGAGAGTTCGTCACAGATTCGAAAACGACGATAGACACTCGCTGTAGCTTTGGAGAAGAGTGTGCATCTGGTCTTGTCTGCTCCGGGGTAGTCAAAGGTGGGCTGATAGCCTTAGGTGCGTCCTCTGCTGATTGATCGGGGAGGTCGAAGACGTCCTTGACGCCTGTTAGCGCTTTCCGGAAAGCAATCGTCATACCTTTGCTTACTTACCGGCATTCTTCGGTGAATTTCATCATCAGCACTTGAGCGTGTCTATTCCGGAAATAGGCATGTCTCTTGCTATGCCAAGTTCTTGTCCTAAAGCAACCGGATATTTTTCTCGACGACGCCAGCGGCAGTTTTAATGTCTGCAGAACCCATAGGGTCACCGACACCTGATCGGGGCGGTACGCTCAATTCTTCGTCGAAGGCATTTAGAGCACGTACAGGATGCTTCAAAGTTCTCATAGTGATATGGATTTATGTGCACGTAGAAAGCTTAACGAGCTTCGATCGAACGTCGATGATCGCTCGATGTTCACTTGGAACGTCCATACCCAAAATCACATCACAAAAAAAAAAAAAAACTGCTGCAGGACCACGAGTTCACTGGCAGGATACGCCCATTTACTTGGCAGTGAATGTACTTTCTTGGGCTGGGCGGTGAGCGGCCACTGACTTCAGAATATCCAGTGTCCATGTCCACCAAGGCAATGAGCGTGCGACCGTCGATAGCCACTTGAAGGTCGGTTCCTCGTGTCCTCGCATTACATGTTGACCTTGGTGTCCGGCCTCGGTTTCGCCGTGTACTGATGTCCTGGCTGTGGCACGCCATTCTCATTTATTTGGAAAGGGGGGTCAGTTCCACGCCTGTTCGCACCATCGGCGGCGAAGGATCTGAGTTATTTCCTTTCCCAACGGGGCTTCGTCGCCGCGGCCCGATGACACAAAGCGAGTGCTGAAGGGCGATGGAGAGCGGGACAGATATGGCTTAACGAAGCATACTCTCCGCTGAACAAGCAGACATCGATATCTCAAGGTCATTGGCTAGGGCGTGGGACGAAAACCACATAGGCCGATTCGAATGTATGGGCAGTGACGAAGAATGTGGCCGGTACCTCATCGCGATGGAATCATAGTGGGCGGTTGTTTGAAACTTGGACACAAGGAGACCACATGACAACTCGGGCTTCACTGTTGAAATGGGAGAGTGAGGTCTGAATCTATTAATCGGATCCCAAGTAAGACATGTTGCAATCACACAAGCACGTTCGTACGGCTTGGTTAAAGCGAGGATTTATATCTGTGTCGGGTGGTCTTTCACATAATTTCGTATCTGACGAATGTGTGCTAATGGGTATACGTGTTGAATAATAGAGGTATGCAAATAAAAGATCACTGATTAAGGAGTAGCAATGTGAACGTACGCGAACGAGGATCGGGGTGCCGGTAAATAAAATCCATTATAACGCTGTCGTGTATGCATGTAAGCATGGAGGTTAAGTTTTAATTTTCCCCCTTTTTAGGAGTTGAGAGCGTTCTACTTTATTTACCAAAACTGTTTTTTTGTCTTTGTGTGCGCGTGCATAAGTATTATCGGGGACAAAAGTCACTGGACCACACGTCTGGCGAACTAGAAGCAGGAGAAGCAGGACCTTATTTCTCTAGCACACATAAAAGAACTGGAGTCCAACTTTCAATACGACAAAAATGGCCCGAGACTACTGGCCGATACGAACGTTATGCGCTTTGGCGTGCTCCAGACACTTATGTCCCCGATAGTGCACGTGTGCTTAGTAAACTTGTTTTATAAAGCGCTGTTTTTTCCTTGTAGCCAGCCTTAAGTTTATGAAGCACCCCGCATAGAACGCTACCAGCTTTGTAGCATAATGAACCGCGGCAGGCTTTGCTTAGATAGTATTTCACATGAACGGACAGACAGCAGTTTCCAGGTCGAAGCACAGACGCCGATATACATCTTCAAGGGTATACAGCGCACTGACAGCATACCAACAATAAACGCGGAGTTTGTATGTTGCCCTCCGGCTACGCTTCAATAACAGGCGAAGTGTCATCGGGGCGTCAGTATACGCCCAACCGCACTTACAGGGAAGATCGCCTTGTATACCTTTCATAACTGGATGCGCAGCCGAGCGCTTTATCCTCATGAAGAGACCATTGCATGCGGCGACTTGCTTACCACGAGATGTGGGGATATCGTCGCATCAAAGCTCGTGGCAGGACTTTCACAGGAGTCTACAAATGCTGACCTCCTCCGAACAAAAAAAAAAAAAAAAAAAAAAAAGACATCTAGCTATTACGGCATTTATACCTGTCGTCGCGTATATAGCTATGGAAGGCAGTCTGGTCTTGTATACAGTGACGGTACGTGGAAGTCTATTTTGAGAAGGCGGGGGGGGGGGGGGGGGGGGGGACTGTCCTTTTACGTTTTTTTTTTTTTTCATATTGTGTATGTACTTACAAGTATTCGGTCAATCTATGTCCTTTCTCTTATTTCTTTTAGTCGGAAAAAAAAAACGTACAGAACTGAGTCAAAAGTACGACAAAATATTCTGTAGTTTTGTCGTAAACTTCAGAATTTTCTGTAGTCTTTAGTTCTGTAGTATTTCTGTTGTAGGTACAGAAAATATTGATTTTAGTACAGAAATTCCTATTGTTACAACAGGTGAACTGTCAAAAACAGTACAGAAATTCTGTCGGGACAACAGGAAATCATCTTTAGTTTTTTTTCCCCCGAATGAGTGCCTGCAACGAAACCAGCGAGCAAGAATTGCGTTCGGCATGGTACCTGCGCCAGCCTGTTCATATTGTTGAAATCATTGCTGTTTTATGTGAAGACCAAAATGGCGCCTAGCATTTTCTTATTCATGCCTATTTTTGTGTTCTGTGGATGTCATCAAAGTAAAATTGCCTACTACGACATCGTGGTAGTAAAAAGCTTTTTTAAAACACGGAGGCCCTATAAGTTAGGTTGCAGAAAAAAAAAATAAACAAGGCAGAAAGTCGGGAGGGAAAGAGTGCTGAGCCTGCACAAGAATACTTGGAGGGACTGCACTGCATGCACCACCGCGGCGGGTCGGAAAGGGAGTAACCTATGCATTAACAATTATTTCATCTGATGTGAGAGAAATGCATTAATACAGCTTTTGAAGTAATCCATTGCTATTATGTTATTTTCCTTTCCTCATTTATTAACGTAAGACAGATGTGCACGGACTGCAATGGTCGGGTGCGGCTTTTTAATATTTTGTCTGCTGCCATTTATACGCTGTGCTTTCTCACCAGAAGCTGTTTAACTAGGTTCTCGTCGGTATTTTTTTTTTTTCATACTTTTCCTGGTGAAAATATAAGCAGCTGCACTGCAGACTGTCGGTCTGCCTATACGAGCTGGAGCGAAGGGTGGAGTTGTAACGTGCGAAGGGCACGCGCATCAGCACGCAGCAAAGCGCCGCGCCTGTACACGTTCTCAGGAGACAAAACTCAGGTTCACAAAACGTGACATTTTATTGTAAGAGTATCGAGAAATGTGAACTACGGAACACTACGGAAGAGTCACTGGGACTTGCATGTCTGGACATTCCTGCACATGCGGCTCTTCCGCAGCTCGACCATGCGCACTTGTCTTAGTTGCGAAGGAATATTCAGCTTTTTCGTGTTCTCGGAGTTGCACCGGTGGTTGCAATTTATTTTTCGAACGGAAAGTGACTGCTGACTAGCAAAGAATACTACCGAAAAAAAAAAAAAAGATTTCGGAGGACGTTGCCCTTTGCAAAAAACGGTGCGCTATAAAATTTGAAGAAAGTGTATTTTATCTCAAGAGACGCATCGTAATGCGTTACATACAGTTCTGGCAGACAGGTATGCAGCGATGTTTAGCGCTTTTCATTTTCCGCTTCGAGAAATCGGTCGCCGCAAAGGAGAGACACTTGCCATGCAGTCCCACCACAAGCTCTGTCTTCACAGTCGGGCTAAAATAGATAATTAAAGGCTTTGCTTGATTGTCTTGATATACCGACGATGCCCAGGGTGAACGGCACTACATCCACTGTGTGCTTACTATCAAAACCATGACTCGAAAGCAGCTGCGTAGTCCATTCACAGTCAGACGTTCCGGAAACGAGTCTCAGACTTCAGGGAGCGAGAAAAAAAAAAAAAAAAAAAAGAAGATATGACGGTTGCACAGATGGCACTGCTTGCCACGTTTTATGCCTATATCCCTGTAAAAAGCACGCAATACTTCGCGGTCAGTAAACCTAGAGCTCGCTGAAATAAACTTGGAGGCATTGCTTGAACTCAAAGTTTGAGAAAGATGTGTCAACTCGAAGTTCCGTATATACGTCTGTGTGCGAGCAGGGGTTTCCTCAGGAATTGAAATTAAGGCGTTGTCTAAATTTCTAAAAGGGGCGGGGAGAGGGGATATTAAGAAGAATTGTGGTAGTCTTTTTTGTTTTTGTTTTTGTCGCTGATGCGTCTATAGTTCTGTTGATGACTCGGACACTCGTAAGAAAGACTGCGAAGAATTACTTCACCTAACAAAAAGACGAAGGTCGCATTTATGAGTAAAAAAAAATAAGCCTAGAACAAATGTGTCGAGAAACTACGTGGCAGTTTAGGCTACTAGCAATAAACGTTATAAAACATTGCCGTTCAACACCACTCGCGTAACACAGATCTGAAAAATGCTGTAAAACACGCACAAATTTGCATAGGTCAACACAAATCAACACGAATGGAAGTCGTGGTTTCTTCAACCACAAGCCAGATATGGACGATGCGTCAGTTAGCGTGCATGCCCTCTTCCGGCGCTAAAAAAAAAGTCCATTCTAGTGTAAAAAAAAAAAAAAAGTCGTTACGAGTTATGGAGCTGCGTTCAGAAAAGCAAGAGGTGCAAAAATCATTGTGTACGCGGCCTAGGCCAGACGCATCGCGTGTGGTCATGTCTCTGGCGCATTGTGCACAGCGTACCGGGCTTGAAGCGGGTCACTTTTGGTCCTACGCTCTCGACGATGCCGGCACCTTCGTGGCCCAGGATGCAGGGGAAGACCCGATCTGGGTCCAGACCTTCCAGCGTGTTCGAATCGGCGTGGCATGTGCCCGTGTGCAGGATCTGGAAGGTCAGGCAGTTCACACTTCGTTTCCAATACGCATGGCTTTGCGTCAATTGTTACACAGAGTTTGTTTTCGGCGTTTTCTTGTTATTTGCTGCTTAGATGTTACTAAAACGAGCCGTGCGGCAACAACCCCTGTGATACAAACAGGTGCGGTGCATTTCGTGACTATATATGTGGCTACGGATACCCTGCTTCTATACAGTTATCGCTGGCTTTTACCGTGTGTGTGTACCGGTGCGGATAAATTAAAGTAAACGGAGCACGCTATTCGCTACTACATTTTTTCATGCGTTGCATAATTAAAACTGGCAGCCGTGGTATATGCAAACCGGCAGTAGGCGCCAGTGCGCTTTTACATAGGACAATTAAAGGAGCGCGGGCGCGGTCTCAAGCATACTGCGGCGCCACACATTCCATGACGCAGTGTCCCATGCACATGCAGTGGACGCACCTTGACGCGCACTTCTCCCTGCCTGGGCACTCCCACCTCGACAGTCTCGATGCTCAGTGGCTCCGAGGGCTCCCACGCAATGGCCGCCCTGCAGTATATGGGCTGGAAATGGACGCCAAGAACACTTAACGTGCTGCCCTATAGTTTTTCGTAGGTATAGTCAATGCTAGGAATACTATAGTTTAAACCAATGCAGCCCTGTCACTGTAGCCCTGGGGATTGCAGCCCTGTCAAGCTGCGACTGTGCAACGTTTTCTCCACTCTTCTCCCTCCTTTTCTCGCCACTTATTGCTTCTTCTTTTTTTTTTTTTTTTTTTTTGCGAAAATTAAGATGCATTATTGACTAAAGTTTAATGCGACGAAAATGTTTATAATTAAATAATGTACATACCGAGAAAAAAAATGACTGTTAGAAGGTCCCAAGGAGACAATGTAGCTCATTTTTACGAAGCAAAGTTTTCTTAAAAGTAGCTACAACGAACGCCACATTGTCAAAAATGAATAAATACGCCTGGGCTAAGACAGAAGAAGGAAGACCGCAAAGCGGAGGCGGGCTTGATAAGGCGAACGGCTGAACGTCACCTGTTGTTGTTGGCCTCAAATAAAGATGGCACTGCCCCGCGGTATAGTATTGTACACTATACCCGCGTATTTCACTTCTGTTTCTTTGCCTCAAGGAGACGCGCGCGCTAGAGATAAGTATGAAACGAAGATGAGGAATGCACCGCGTCATTGGACCCCGTGAAAAATATGCATCGTCCCGATTGGCCAGCCTAAAAAAATTACGCGGGTAGTAGTCTTTATACGCACAAAATGGACGATTCTACCGGTCGCAAGAGGGTTTGAGGCGGACCACGTGGCCCATCTCAGGGAGCGCGGGTCGTCGGGACTTGTGAACGCCATCAAGAACGAACTGGATTTATTACTCCGTATGTACGGTCCAAAGTATCGGTGCACAATGAGACCTCGTGGGCGAAACCAAACCCGCTCTGGTCTTCGTTCGTGTATCGAGTATCATGGCGTCGGAGGTTACAGCGTTGTGCATTCCGGCGTTGTTGGCTCTAAATCTGCAACCTGACCATGCTCTTCGGTGAACGGTAAAGAAGGTGTGAACATCAGCATGCAGGCTGTCGTCTAGTTCAGCTCCTCCATATGTAGTAACGTGGCGTTCAACATCGTGGTTACTTCGTGGTCGTGAATTGGGCAGAACGGTGACGTGTTCGTGGTTTCCTACACCACCGTATTGTATGCGAAGGTGACGTAGAGTAGCACTTCGTCTCGCGCTTTATGCGCGTAGTCGACGTACACTGAGTACATGTCAGCGAGCGTTTCGTTCTCGCGTTACGTCAGATTGTTCGTTCGTGGGTGGTATGAAATTGTCCTCCTGAGGTTTCTATTACTGTGCAGCGAAATTTGCTGCAGCAGTTTAGCCATATCGAATCTCCGGTGCACCACGAAGTAGAACATTTTGATGGACGAAGAATTCCGCAACTTTCACGGTTGTACCGCTTGACAGAGCTGATGTTTCCACGTATCGTGAGAGGTAGTCTGTATCAACGATGGCTAAAAAGCGGTAATTGTCTCAGCATTTATATGCTAATCTGATCGAAAGCTTGCCTAGATGGTGAATATATTGGCTTCAAGAACCCATTTGGTTTTGTTGATGGCACCTTGAAGCCGACAACCTTAACGCGTTCTGACTTGGTGTAAAAAGCGATGCCATGGCAATACTTTTTTTCTGGATCCTTGCAGCGTACGGGCGATACCTAAGTGTCCAGAATTTGGATCATTATCGGAAAATTTCGGATTTAATCGTCAGGCTCGAATGTGTAACGGTCAGGTATTGCCTACTGCGCACTGGGGGCCGTTGTGCGTGTATTGATGTGACGAAGTTCCAAGTCGGCAGGTTGTTCAGCGAGGCACTCCGCGCTGATGACGTTCAAGATGATGGCCGCCCTCGATCGTCAATCTACAGAGGTGCTAGAGAGGCTGATCGGCGTCCGAGTGCAGGCGACCAGACTTGTTCGTAAGAGTTACGTAATATTTCTGGAGTCGTATACTCTGCCGCAGAACGTAGGCTGACGGGTTCATGAGGTTCGCGAGGTAGCACAGGGCATGGTGGCCACGGATTGCACTGAAATATTTCCCATAAAGACAGGACAAGAATTGTTACTTCGACCACGCAATGGCTAGACATTAATTCTGGGTGGTAGAATAGTTAGATTAAGCTGCGCGCGCGCGCGCGCGCGCACACACACACACACACACACACACACACACACACACACACACACACACACACACACACACACACACACACACACACACACACACACACACACACACACACACACACACACACACACACACACACACACACACACACACACACACACACACACACACACACACACACACACACACACACACACACACACACACACACACACACACACACACACACACACACACACACACACACACACACACACACACACACACACACACACACACACACACACACACACACACACACACACACACACACACACACACACACACACACACACACACACACACACACACACACACACACACACACACACACACACACACACACACACACACACACACACACACACACACACACACACACACACACACACACACACACACACACACACACACACACACACACACACACACACACACACACACACACACACACACACACACACACACACACACACACACACACACACACACACACACACACACACACACACACACACACACACACACACACACACACACACACACACACACACACACACACACACACACACACACACACACACACACACACACACACACACACACACACACACACACACACACACACACACACACACACACACACACACACACACACAAAAAAAAAAAAAAAAAACGACTGGCAGCCTTGGATTTCAGCCTGGACGGCATCCATGCCTATCAACGTATGCGCTAATTGCGTCAGTATGAAATTTTGTTTCAGCATTTTCGTCAAAGTGAGCCAGAACGGAAAGTAATTTTAGCCGGTGTAGATCTTCAAATGCTTTTTGCTAGCGGTGCATCCCATGTGAGAGGCATCTATCTTCGTGTCAGACGTCAATGACTCGGTGATTCAAGCGAAAAAAAAAAAATTTTTTTTTGAAACGCCACTGCACGTAACCCAGAAAAAAAAAGATCGTCGGGCTGTTTTCTGGCCTTGCGGCGGAGGGAAGCTGGCAACAGGTGTTCTTTGTTCTGAATCAGGCCGAACATCCATGTGATTTACGACGTGTCCGAAGACCCTGAGCTTGGTGTAACCAAAGTGGTATCTATCGTTTTTAGCTAAGCCCAGAAGATCTCATGGTTTGAAAGACTGTCGAAGCGCCGAAGGTGCACCTTGAACTTAGGAGTGAAGACACAATGTCGAGGTACACAAGGCATGCCTGCCAGATGAAGACTGCAAAGACTGCATCCACAAGTCTTTGGAAGGTTGCCGATTCGTCGAGAAGATCACTGTCTTAAATTGAGGAGCGATGACTGTGTCATTTTGCGTTAATAAATCCATACCAAGGATGACGTCGCGGGAACACTGGTCGAGTATGACGAAGGTTGCCAGGCACGTTTCTTTTTGGACCTTTACCATTGACGTGCATGTGCTAGTTGGCGCGATCAAGTTGCGGGCCTGTCCAGGGCATAGTCACCTTTTTCAGAATTGGCACTGGTACCCACGAGCCATGTAGGTCGGTTCCGTCGACTGAAATGTTCAGGTCGGCAGTTGCATCTGTTGTGATGCAGCAGGTACGTCGCGGGGTCTGGTCCACGTTGCGGTGAGGAAATAACTGGTTTCGTTTCGTCGGAGGACTAGGCGTCGAGGTAGCCTTTCAGGTCGGGAGTGTCGGGGCTCGGGGTGGCGTGGAAGTGTGGGGTCATCTGTTGCAGGAGGAGGCGGGGGGGGGGGGGGGGGGGGGTCGTGCACCTGGAACATTTCGCCAACGAGCAACCTCCTTCCGAAAGGTTTCCGCTTGGTCTCCTCGACGGGGACTAGGCGACCATTCCCGCTTCAGGATGGCTATGTACACCCAGGGAGGAGAAATGACAGAGGAACTGCGACCGGGAATAGGGGTATGGCACTCCGGATTGTTTGGCCAGGTAATTGTCAATTCCAGGGGCAGCTGACCACTATGCGGATCGTGGCACATCGGCACTAAATTCCGGCAGAGCCTGCGCCCTCTAAAGGCAGTTGCGGTACACGTGACCAGCCTCGCCACAGTAGTTGCCGTTTTTGCGTGGGCGCACCTCAGGAAGTGCAGCGGTGACGTAGAGGTAGAACATTCGCATCGCGTGCGAGAGGACCGTGGTTCGAACCCCGTGCCGCGCAATTCTACACCGGATTAAAAAAATTGAGCACTGCAGAATCTGCATTGGAGTAATGCTAATGCACGGATGTTGCCTAATTCACTTCTTGTTGATCCATTTGTCTTTGGTACTTTCAAATTGTTCGCCAATCTCTTCATATGCCATTTTTCGGCTCTACTTCCGGTTGCGTGACATCATATCATTTACGTCACATTAATTCACTTCTTGTTTACCCATTTTAGTCTTTGGTACTTTCAAATTGCGCGCCAATCCTTTCCTATGCCATTTTTCGGCTCTACTTCCGTTTGCGACGTCACACCCTAGACGTCACCTTAACTGACTGATTTTATTAACTATTTCAGTATTTGATACATTCAAATGTGGCGCCAAGCCATTAGCTAATGAGACCATTTTCGCCTTTACTTTTAATTTTTTGCCTCTAATTAGCTACCTAATTAACTTATTTTGCTAATTACTTTTTCGGACACAACATAACGTCTCCCTCTACCGATTGACAATTAACCTGTATCACTTCTTGATTACTCACAACTGCTGCGGACACGATTTTGCGGACACGTTCTGTGGACGCTCTTCGAGGGTGTTGTGGACCCCTATAGTGACAGAAGCCTCGCAGTGAACGTGTTTCTGGGGAGACCGAGAGCCGCTTTGTAAGCCTGCCTTGTCAGGCAATTCAATTTTTCACTATCAGCATTTCTGAGGTCCAGGTAGGGGGTGACATACACGAGCCGACTGAGGACAAAAGCCTGAACCAGCCGACATGCGTTGTGCTCTCCCATACCTTGTCGCCTAGTCGCCACGCGCTTAATTAGCCGTATGGTCTGCTGGATCGAGGTCGACAACCTTTCCAGCGTTACCTTCGCTCAGCCGAGAACAGGCCACCACGTGGCGGCGCCTGCAAACGCGGTCGCACCCAAATCCCTGGACGTATGCCAAAATCTTTCCCGACATGGTAAACCCGTACTTCCAATTGTGCGGCGCGCCTGTCACCTTAGACCATATAATCGGTGACTGCGCGGAGGATCCGCCTCCGGCAGATCTAGTACCATCTCCCTCGCTGGAACACTGGGAAGCTGTTCTCGCCAGCCGAGACCCAGACGTCCAGTCCCGGGCCTCGGCAAGAGCGCAAGAGGTCGCTGACAGACTTAAATTGCCAGCCACTTGGAGCAGATGAAAGCGACTCAAGGCAAAAATCATCTAAATCGCTGGCAAATAAAGTTTTCTCTCTCTTCTGCGGACGCGTTCTGCGGACGCGGTCTATACGGAAAGAATTCTGAGAACATAGCGCATCAATGTTAAAAATCCGCGCGTCGATGGATTTGCATAAACAGGTTTGGGGTGCGACCTGATGCCGGTGAACATCTCTGGAAACGCACTCCCACACTAGAAACGGATTTGGCCGCAACCTCTTATGAACACTTTAATAGGTTTTAAGCAAGGAGACACGATCTCCTAAATACTATTCACAGCTTGCTTGGAGGAAGTATTGAGAGTCTTTAAATGGGAGCAGTTAAGGATAAGGGTTGAGATTCGCTGATGACATTGTCGTGTTAAGTAGCTTGGGCGACTAATTACAAATAATTATTGATAGCCTAGACAGGAAAAGAAGAAAAGTGGGCCTTAAAATTAATGTGCAGAAGACTGTGATAACACTGAACAGTCTCCTAAAGGAACAGCAGTTTACAATAGGTAGCGAAGCACTGAAAGTACTAGGCGAATATGTCTACTTAGGACAGGTAGTAACTGTGGATCGGGACCACGAAAGGGAATAACTGGGAAAATAAGATTGACAAGAAGAGCATTTGGCAAATACTCGCAGATTATGACTAGCATCTTATTGGAGTCTCTCAGGAAAGTATCATCAGTTGCATCTTACTGGTACTCACCTTACGGCACTGAAACGTGAATACTTAAGGAAAGGGGTTCTTTCTACTGAGGTTGGGGACAACGCAGAGAGCTATTGAACGGAAAATGGCAGGTGTAACGTTAAAGAGAGGGTCAGAGAAATAACTCGAGTTAATTGCATTCTTGTCGAAATCAAGAATGAATGGGGATGAGCAGGACATGCAGTGCTTAGAGAGGATAACCGATGGTCGCTAAGGGTGACAAATATATTCGGAGGGAAAGGAAAGCGCAGCAGGGGTCGGCAAAAATTAGGTGGGAGGACGAGGATCGGAACTTTGCAGGAGTCAAATGGATGCAGTTAACACAGGATCGGGTTAATTGGAGGAATGTGGAAGAGGCCTTCGTCCTGCAGTGGGTATAGCCCAGCTGATGATGGTGATGATGATGATGATGACCTGATGAGGTCGAGCTAGGGTTGTTGGCGGATGTAGGCAGTGGCCTTCTGGCGGTCACTTGGGGGGTGGGTCGGCACGACGAACGGATGTGCCGTTATGTCACGTCCTGTGGCGGTCTTGATTAGAGAAGTTCGGGTTACGTGAGCGTCTGTTGGACCTTGACCTGGAGCTTCTGAAGCTCCTCGCACGCAAAGACTCGCATGGCCTCATGGAGCAAGTCAGTGCTACCAGTATCTACGATAGTGGTAGCTATCAGGAAGGACGGACGCTCATACTGCTTGGTTAGCATCACGGGCATCTCTATGGTAGTGACCTTGGACACAAATTTGCGATCATTCTTTATATGCGGAAACCTGGAAGGGGGGGCTTCGTACCACGCCGACGAAGGTCTGCTCTTTGATGTCTGTCATAAAATATAATGAGTTTATTTTTTTCTTCCGGCATGCTGGAATCAGCCCGGCGGAATAGTGTCGTCATGGCCTTGAAGTAAACAAGGACGCTCACGTTGGGGGCTTGAACTCGTTGAACAGGAGCAGCAGCTCGTTCTTTTTGAAGCGCGGTGGTGAAAGCTTTCAAGAACTGAAGTTTGAAGGAACTTCCCGTTGTTATTGTGGTCTCGCGGTTTTCGAACCATATGCGAGCTGCACCTCCCAAAACAGAAAAACAAGTGTTGGAGCTTCAAGTTGTCCGCCCACCTGTTGCGTTCAAATTAGTCAAGCCAGTCCTCCGGAATTTTGTCCGGGAAGCCTTTTGGAAGGTCGGTATATCCCACGGCTGCTGCAAACGATGGACGGTAAAGTGATAGCAGTCTGCATGTTTATGGAGGTTACATGGTTGTTGGAGGCGGTGATGGAGTCCTCACGGCAGGGTTAAACTGCACAAGCTGTCGCTGGTTATTTCGCGCTGAATGATGCACAACAGATTCACACCCATTAGACGTAGCAAACTGGAATTATACTGGGCATAACCCGCTATGTTGTGCACCGAACAGAGCATGCTAAAAATGATCCCGCGTGGCTCAACCTCCCCCGTGTTTGATGTTTCCAAGATCATTGAGCTCCTTCAGACCTCCTCGTTGCGCATGGTCCACTGAACAGGGCTCCTTCCAAGCGTGATGTGCTGCTTCCCACGTTCAGATTACATTTTCACGGCGCGATCTCATCGTGTTAGCAGTCCCATCAGATCCGCTTGATTTGTGCGTTTGGTACTATTGATGTGCATATTAGAATAAATGGGTTCTTTATCCTGCTCTCGGAGGTGAGGCTGTGAGCTGATGCATTCTTGCCACAGCCCCCTCCCTCCCATTCCAGCGCTGTGCTGCAACCACGTGGAACGTATTACCGGCGTGCGCTTCGACGCACCGTGGCGCGGCGTTGCATTATGAGTCATGTTGGCTACCTGTCAGGAAATATGGCGATGCCCTTCCAAGCGGCGCTTCTCCGCTCACCGACCACTAATGAAGCTGCTATATTCCGCTCACCTTTCTATTTTGAGTAGTGAAATGGGGATCTAAATCTCCCCCGTTTTTAATGCTTCTTCTTCGGGTTTCGTCACCTCTTGAATAATGGATTGGCCCCCGCGGCGTTACGCCCAGATCTGGAATGGCTAGACTCCGCAGACGCGCGGGGGCCGCCAGGCGTCGTATTGTTCACTACGATGCCAAACATGCTCTGGCTACGTCTCAGGCCGACAAAAGGGTATATATATGCTCCTCGTGGTTGCTTCTCAGTGAAGCATAATCAGCCTGGTAGCTTCGTCGACGGTTTATCGACACGAGTGTATAAGAACAAAAAGCGTCGCAGTCATGCGTGGGAAAAAAATCGAATGTAGACTGCAAGCGGTTACGGGAGGATTCTGTGTAGTTGGCGCCATGGGCAGCTATGCGTTTCTGTTGACTACCGCCGTATGTAACAAGCGAAATGGTTGAGGAACTCCAGGCTTTGAGGAGAGCAGGAGGATGCGTTTGTGATGTCTTGCCTTTTTTTTTTTCTTCTATGTGTGTACACTGATTTTTTGCTAGAAACGGATTCGTTACACAGGTAGGTGTTCATTACTGGAGACCACAGAAACTAAGCCCGTCGTCAAGATGATTCATATGTGCGTCATAATAGAAAAGTGTTAGAGCCTTCACAAGCTGCACTGTGCGGCTTTTACCTCTACCTCCCCAGTCGGCTTGCAGTGGGGGATAAACTATCTCTTCCTGACTACCCCCTGACTATACCTTGGGGTGGAGAAATGAAAGCGGCATTCAGGGCGCCTCTTCACTCTGTGCGAACGCTCACGAATTCCCGGTCAACTCAACAACGTACCCATCAACCAGCAGGTGGATGAGACAGTTGTCGACAACTGCATGCATAGTACGACGCTGACGCTGTTTCTCCAGAGCGTAGAATGAAATGGACGTGCCCGTTCTCACCATGCCTTGCGTTGCGTCAATCGGGTCCATAGACATGGCTATGCAGTAGTGGTGGTGGCCGCTCTGTCCAGGAAAATGGTGCGCCAAGCAACGGTAGTAGCTTCGTCTTCTTTTTTGTCTGGTGCAACACGGTCTGTCAGAGGATACAATTTTGATGATGATGATAATGATGATGAAAACGTTTATTGAAAGCCACATTGTCTTAGATTAAGGGAAGGCTGATCGGGTCCCTAGTCTGGGACACCGTTGGTAAAAGCCGCTGCCCGTGCTCCTTCGAAGAGGGCTCGTTGTTCCTCGAGGTCCGAGCTGGACAGGGCCGCCTCCCAGCCTTCCCTCGTTGGCTGATTTATTATGCCAATACTGGTATTTTGTTGACAAGCCCATACCATATGATATAAGTTTGCCTTCTGGCCACAAAATCTGCACTGCGTCGAAAAGGACTCGGGCTCAATGGCGTGAAGTGTTGCTGGATTATTAAATGACATAGTTTGTAACCTTCGAAGGTGACATTCTTCTGATTTACTAAGACCCCTAGCGGGTTTCGGGAATGTCTGTCTTTCAAGGCGCAAATGCTGTAATATCTCTGAATATGTTGTTAACGGAGAGGGGGAGCCTAAATCAGCAAGGGAGGACCTAGAAAGATTCCGGGGAAGAAAAGCTCGGGCCGAAGCGTATGCGTGCTCGTTTCCTTCAACCCCCTGGATACAATTTTGAGAAAACAGCGGATGCAAAGTATGGAGGCGTGCGAATGACTTTTGAACACTACGCCAAACAGGTGTTTCTCATCAGCATATTATAGTTTCGACGCGTTTACAATGCGTTTTCTGCACACTATGCAGCTACAAGCATGCATAAAGATGCTTCGTGAGCGCGTAAGCGAAGTTATTTTCAAATTTCTCTTCCCCGGAGGAGCATCGAGAACTCGGAAGGCATACGATAACATTCCGTGAAGACAAGCTTTACTTGGCCCAGTGAACGCACAAGCAACCGACGTGTAAGCTTGGGATGCAGCTCGGATGAACCAGACAAACACTATAAGGCAAAGAAGGGCTTCTTTTTTTTTTTTTTTTTGCACCTAAAACGGGTGGCGCAGGCTTGTCTGTAGCACGCCAGTTAGTGAGGGCGGTTCTGCAGCCACGTATTGTTTATCAAGCCCAGTTCCAGCATCTTACAAGAGCACAATGGGATCGCCTTGAAGCCGTAAATCGAGAAGCTATGAGGACCATAACATGCCTTCCACGACTCACACCGGTCGTAGCGTTACAGGAGAATGCGCAGCTCAACGCCATCGATGAACTGGTGCAGCAGCGCCGTGATGCTCGCGGACTCAAGGCCACTTTGTCACATTCCACGCAAGCACTGAGGGCGTATGCAACGTCACACATTATTCTTCAGCCACCTGCGCCAGTTCTCCCTCCCTGGAAATTTATACAGTTAGGAGACAACAAGCCAACTGACATCCGCAGACCGACGTCTGCCAACTCGGCATCGTTGCTTCGCCAGAAATTTGAAGAGCAAGATACTCACCTGCCTCAAGATTCCATAGTAGTGTACGTAGATGGAAGCCTGCAAGGCTGTGAAGCCAAAACGGCAATTTACTGTCTACGGAGACCTGACAGCTGATCAGACAACTGCGTTTCAGCTTTCGGAACCACTAACATCTTTCTGCGCTGAGCTCGTGGCAGTTCAGGAGGCACTCTGCTCCGTGGCTTCCATAACCATGCTCCCTACAGCACACGTTGTCATCCGCACTGACGCACTTCAAGCAGTACGTCTGCTCCGACGTGTCAGCCGCTGCCCTAAAATTTGCCAAGACATCCACCAGCTTGCGGCGCGCATCCCACAATCAATACGCATTGAGTGGGTCCCACGGGATCTGCTGCCTTCCCAAAGTCAAGCTGATTTAGGAACCCGCCTCGTGAACCAAGACGCATCAATCCCACGGCTCCTTGAAGTGGACGACGCTACCCTTCTTTTGTCAAGAAAGGAGCACCTCCGGCGCCGCACACGTGCACTTATCCCTCCGTGTGCGATATCCCTTCCCCGCGGTCTCACCCGTGCAGAGGAGGTTGCGCTAGGAGGATCCGGGTCGGTATTTCCCTTACACCAGCTGTCACTGGGACGTGGTCACACAACAGTTATATCCTCGCCCAGGATGCCCGATCTGTAAACAAGAAGATGCCGAGGCCGACATCCACCACTTGCTGTGGGACTGCTCAGCACTCAAACCAACACGAATCCGGCACCTGAGCATAGTTGGCCTTTCAGCAACCAATCCTGCCTCATACGTCACTTGGATGCAGGGACCTCATCATCGCTCACTTCTGGACTTCATAAAATCAGCCAACCTTTTTCCATTCATTTAATCATTCATTCATCCTTCATCTCATATCCTACTGATGCCCTGAGGCAATAAATATCGACTAAAAAGAAAAAAAGAGAAGGGCAGTTTGTGTGGCTGAATCGGTTTAATACGAACTGACATGTCTATTTCGCACCGAATGTGGCTATTGTGCTCTATACGCTCGGATCAATATTCGAAAGCTTCAGATATTCGTCCAAGTTTAAAATTAAGGGTTTGTATGGGGCATGGCCATACACGAAGATGTCCCTTATTTTAGGTGGGAGTAATTAAAAAAACAAACATGCAATGACAAAATCATGAACTATAAAATTATTAAGCAGCAAAAAAAAAAAAAACATGCAATGACGAAATCATGAACAATAAAATTATTAAGCAGCAAAAAAAAAAAAAAACATGCAATGACGAAATCATGAACAATAAAATTATTAAGCAGCAAAAAATAAAAAATAAAAACAACCCAAAATGCGGGAAAGAACTACCCAGTACAAAATGTAGGGGGCCAGCAGGAAGGGTGTAGCTAAAACCCCTTGATGTTTTGAAAGTAGCGACACTCTCCTCCTTCGCGGCGCATTCCTCCTCGTTTCTCCTCGCCCGCCAGCCGCCCGCGCTGCACACGGCACTCTTTTTCACCCAAGCGCCCGCCGGCCAGCCGCGCCTTTGAACGCTGGCGTGCTTTTTAAGCACCGTTTACAGCTTCGGTAGTGAAAGTAATTCTCATAAACGGTTACCCAAGCGATTAGAATGCTGAGAAAAAATTCTGTGCATTTTTTTCTTTTTTTAAGGCACTTAATTTCTACATATTTCCCAGAAGAAAACATTCTTCTGCGGGTGTCACTTACGAAAACCGTCTCTGAAAGGAGATGTGATGTTTTGCGGCGTGTAATCAACTAAGTAGTGTTCCAGGCATAAGTTAATGCGGATTAAGCTTATCAGTGCAAGACATCTAACGTTTGCTAGTGTTTATGGCGGCGTACAATAAATTAGTTGTAAGTGCTGTGCAAGACGATGTGTTTAGTTTCCTGATGTGAAAGCAGGTGCATGCAGTGAGATGTGCGGCGCAGAAGTGATGGACTTAAAAAAACTTACAAAACTGACAGTTTAAAACACAACACAAAAAGCAAGCACAATTGTACAAAAGCAATATCACGCTATGAATGAATCGGTTTTAGTGCGGCTGAAAAATGACCAACACGGTACCAAGCATGAACTGCTTACGATTTCCAGACATGTAATGAAGCCGATGCTACGTGGTGCAAGGGCCAGCACATTATTTGGAGCCGAAACTCTCCAGTAAAAGGAAGTTCAACGCACGGAACGCAGTTTTCTTTAACGTTTATTGTCTCTCCTTCACCCTTTGTCGACGTTCTGAAGTTTTTTTTTCTTGGTGCACTTTACCATTGAGCCCCTTCAGTTTTATGTTACAGTAAATTGAAAGCGGATTGAAATAAAAAAGTCTTTTCTGCAGTGAACAAAATTTATTTCGACATGAAAAGCGAAATCCTCACGTTAGATATTAACTACACAGCGGCTGTAAAATTTTAAAATTTATCCCAGGCAGTGGCTTGCTGCTTATGAAAGATATTTGTTTTAAAAGTATCACATAAAGGTCCTTTGCTTCGCAAGCAATGAAGCGTCTACACATCATTTAATGCTTGAAACAGCAACGCGCATGCCAATGCTTTTACTGGCACATTTGGAACTCTCAATAGAAGATCTTTTAGCCGCTTCACATTTCACTAAAATTTCCATGCGCAGTTTGCCGAATATTTTAACAATGTCTTCAAGTAAGTTATGGCAAGAAGGAAAGCATGTCTGCGAAGTTAAGCTTTGGGTAATGGTTTTTTGCACCTCCGACTCATGTACAGAATTACGGATTAGCTTTTCCTTATTAGTGCGGAAGTAGTTCTCTGCTATTTTTATCACTTCAATCACCCCTTGCGATGGAGTGGTCAAAGACTGCTGGTGCTTTGAAAAGTTTTTGAGCTCTATCAGCGTCGTAGAGCTGTCTCGTTCAATCAGAGAATTATAGCAATTCTCACACTGTACTCGCTTCACAAGTTTTGAAGCAACGTAGCCTGCTAGGTACGTTAATGACTGCTCTATTTCAGGGCTCAGGTCAAGAATATCATCGGGCGCTTGAATAGCATCTGTGTCGCTCCTTGCTTCACTTGTGTCGCGTAAATGTAATAGTAAATAACCTTCCTCCTCGGAGTAGCTTCCTGATTTGCTAGGCTTCAAAAATTGACCTAGTGTTGCGTTCCTTAAGCTACATTTAAACTCATATAGTCTCGGGATGGGGTTTTTGGCGCGTAATGTAGAGAAAGAAAGACAAGACGTAAAGAAAGACAACGGGCCGATAGCGGGATGGCGCCATCGGCCCGTTGTTTTTTCTTCCGCTTTACTTTTTTTTGTTTCTCATTCAAATCATTACAAGACTGATTCAGCTCAATGTAAACTACTATAAAAATTACAAACAAAACATCCCCATGCGTCCACCTTGGAATCGTAGACTGCTCCCTCCTTTCGTTGTACCTAATTAAGGTGATTATACAATACCCGAACGTAGTTCACTGTCTACTTCAGCTCATATCTCGTGATTCCAGATTAAGGAACACTCCTTCCGTAAATTTACTAAAAGAATATTTCTGCATGGATTACACCTCGTCTAGTAAACTTGGGAAAAGCGGGAAAGTGAGAGTGGTGCCTGACCTCGCACACAACGCTGCTTCTTGTCGGCACGAAGTTTTTTCTCCCGAAATAATGAAGCCATTGCTTCGTCTTCAAGCGATCCCGCTTTCCTTGAGGTACCATGAAAACTGCATAGCCATCCTCAGGCTGGTTTGAACAGTTATATGCGCAACACTGTGGCATTTGGCGAGCGCGCCGCAAAGAAAAACAACGTGCGCAAGGTCTCCTTTGCTTGAGTGGGTGAAAAATGGCGCGCGAAGAACGAAAAGCTTCACAAAGAATGCAAAAAGCGCGCGTGTAACCATGGCGACCCCGGGGACAGCCAGAGTGACCAAGCGCGAAGCGGAACGCGCCGCGCGTCTGCGCGCGGCGTCGCGCAGAGGTGCCCGTCGGGCGGAGATCTGAATCCGAGTAGGTGGTGAGGAGGTGAGGAGAGGAGGTGATGCGGCGGCGGCAAAGTACAAAGCGTGGCGGTACTTTCTCTTTATCGAGGGACTTTAGGCGTAGCCGATGCGCATAATGTTCTTGTTCCTCAGTTTCGCGCCGTCGGCGTCCGCAGGGTAGTACCTTCCTGGCATGTGGCAAAGCGGAGCGAGAGAAATATCCTCTTCACTTCTGGCCTGGGCGTCCCCCTCGGCTGAGGGAGATGGTTCGCTCCAAACAAGCGACTCCCGGTCTGTTCCGGCCCAGTGCCCAGTTTTCTTAGGGGTGTGCGCTTGGAAGAGGCGCCACAAAATACTGCTGCGCCTTTTACGGGGGATAACCTAGTTCCGTGCACCGCAACCTGCAAATGTGGTTCGTGTTACACCGTCCACACATGAGTGTTGAGTTCAAGTTCGTGCGCCCTAACCAATGTGTCTAAGCATGCGTATATATGCGCGATCTTTCGAAAGTTCTTTGCGCGATATCAAAGCAGTCCTGGGCAGGTTCGGATTCGCCTGCGGATGCTGCTCTGAGAGAGAAAAAAAAGCTTGTCTCTGGAGAAGCTCTTTTTTTTTTTTTTGTCACCGCCGCGAATGTCCAAACATTCGCGTCACTTACTCGTAACCGTTCTGGTAATATATCCTTCTTCAAAGTTTAAGTCATTTATTTCAGTGGCAAGCTTGCTTACGTTTTCACCGCAAGTGAATCTCAACATTTTTATTGGAGACAGATTAAGGGAACTCCGTTGAACAGAGTTTATTTTTACAGCAATTTTGCTGCTACCGATTTTGCCTGCTTCAAAAACTTCTACCAGCAGACCACACCGCCACGGCGCTCGATTGCTGATTCCGAGCACGGCCGGTCTCGATGACGCAGTTTCGATCCCGGCCGCGGTGGCCGCGATGGTGGGCGACGTTAGTGCGCGTTAAAGAGCCCCAAGTAGTGTAAATTTCCGGAGTCCTCCGTTACGGTGTCCTCATAGCCGATACCGCTTTGGGACATCAAACCATACCAGCCGATCAACCATCGAGCAGACAGATAAGCATGATTAATTTGTTCGCTTTGCTTCTGAATATCCGCTTGCATTCAACACTATTGCGCGAACTATGTTCAGTATAATCACTGAAACTACCCAGTGTTTTTGCGAAGTGATATAGAACGACGTCAGCCTTGCCACTATGTAAAATGTTCACATTTCAGGTGCACGTGGTGCAAAAGCCGAACCTGACCCGTTCGGAAAGTTGAGCGGAAGGGGCGTATTTGTACCATATATATATATATATATATATATATATATATATATATATATATATATATATATATATATATACAGGCTGTCGCACAATTCTACTTTGAAGAAGGACCGTCCACCGTCCGAAACTGTTGGAATAAAATAGATAATCGGGAAAGTTGTGTGACATCCTGTTTGAATTTAACTCTGGCCCATTAGTAACAAGCAAACCATGTCTGTGTATATATATATATATATATATATATATATATATATATATATATATATATATATATATATATATATATATATATATATGTAATATATATATATATATGTAATATATATATATATATGTAATATATATATATATATGTAATATATAAATTCGGATACCAATCGAGCATTTTCACCATGGAACCGCTCTGGAATGCGTGGAATGCGCCGCGGAGAGGAGGAGCAGGTGCGAGTGGCGTTACATCAGAGCTTCGCTGCCGTGCGTGACGTCACGCGCATGCCACGTGCTAGCTATGCGCATAACTGTACATGCGCAACTGTGTGTATAAACGGAGGAGAGACACGGCAGTGCAGCACAGTCGTTTCGCATGGAGAAGGAGAGTCGGGCCGCTGATCAGCGGCGGTATCGACAGGAGAGGCTCAATTCCTGGGATCCAGTAATTGTCGCCTGGCAGTTGGCCATTCAGCAGATAAAGAATGAATACCGAAAGACCAAGCCAGCAGCAGAGACGCCTGAACAAAGAGAAGAATGTCTCGCCAAGCGGAGACACCAGGATGCAGAGCGTAACAGGCGGCGCATAGCAGCCCAGGTAGTGCCTTCGGAAGATTAAGGGGAACCGACGACAAGGCCCGTAATGCAACTGATCATACCGTTCTGTGTGACGACCAATGTCTCTTCATTGCTAATCAATATAAGCTCAACAATGGCTCGGCAACATGGCGAAACCAGAGGAAAGTAGCTCTCGCTATGTATATCCTGGCGTAACCGAGCTGATCCGCTGCCAATTTTTTCGACGTTGTCCTCCGACCAATAAAACCCCGCTCGTAACATCTTGGTGAGAGGTGCGGGGTAGACGTTCACCAGAAACCCCGAAGACGGATCCCCAGCTTGAACTACGCCGAAGTCGCCGTCTTGCTGGCTTGCTGCCATATGTGCCTACGATTTCTGTTGACAGTGACGCTCCGAGGATCGTGCCTAGCAGCTCATGCCAGCATCACCGGGAGCCGCGTTCGTTCACAGGCTCATCTAGCGAAGACGTGGATGAGTGGCTCACTCATTACCAGCGGGTGAACCGTTACAATAAGTGGGACTCTTTCTCCCAGCTATCCAACGTGGTCTTCGCGCTAAACGACAAGGCCCTGACATAGTACGACAACTACGAGGACACTTTCACCACCTGGGACCGCTTTGTAGAAGAGATCAAAAAGTGCTTTGGAGATTGACTTGAAGAAGAAGCGAGATGAACAAGCCCTCTCTCAAAGAGCTTAGCCGCTCTGGTGAAAGTTCCTGGTGAAACATATATGCACCAAGTATCTCGAGGGGGTCTTGAAGATGTGCAAGCATGTCTCTCCTCGCACGACGGAAGATTACAAAGTTGGCCATCTGCTCAAAGGGTTTGCCGAAGACATCTATAAGTTCCTTATCGGCAAATCAGTCTTTGATTCAGTGGCTGACGTGATTCAGAACTTCCGCGCGTTCGAGACACTGAAAATGCGTCAGATAACACCCAAGTTCGGACGTTTGGTTGGCGTGATGGCGGTGTCTGCTGTTAACACTGCTGACGTATAACATCGTCTGACGATCTGGCCTCCACAATCCGTCAGACCGTTCGCAAGAAGTGACCGGGTTGCTAGAATTAGCTTGGGGTTCTTCAGCCTCCTTTCATCTCATCCACCGCAACCTTCTCCTACCCCCGCCGTTAATACAGCGGACTTCGACGAATACTGGGGACCGCAGGAGCTGCGGCAGAGCAATACATACCGAGGTCACCCCAAGGCAACGGACCCGCTACTACCAGCCGACACATATCCAGTATGACAACTGTCGACGCGACGCTCTGAGTGGTGACTATACTTGCTCGCGCCACCTTTTCCTCGACCTCCTGCGGGCTACCGCTGCGGTCAACCCGGCCACATCTCGCGATCATGTCCTCGCCGCCAAGCACCGCGTTACGGCTTCGTGAACTACCCTGAGCAGCAGGATTACAATCCTGGTTCTTCTCGGCGTTCGCGCTACCCTCCTGAATTCCGCTGCGGAATCTTTCACCCGAATCGAAAAGAAGCATGAAACCACTTCCGGCTTCCCGCTCGCGCCGCTCTCCATCGCCCCGGCGCCGCTCACCGCCGCTGGAAAAATAGTCGGCGCGACCGATGGGGTGAGGTCACTGGACGTTCGCTGCTGAGATACCCCCGCCATTGCTGATGTTACGGAACTAAACCCACGTTTTAGTTGATGGTGTGCCCGTGTGCCTGTCATGGCATATAGTTGGTAACGGGGTCACCATATCCGTAATGAGTGTTGCTTTTAAGCATCACTTCGGAAGTCTTAAGTGTTTAGTTTTGTGGTGCGAGTTCCGAACCATTGCTTGATATTGGGGTGTGCATGCAGTGTTAACGTTTCCTTGGCTGGTGAAGTGATCCGTGCGGAAATGACAGTGTTCGCCCGATCAACGCACGACGTCATTCTTGGGATCGACTTTTTGAAGATCTGTGGCGCCAATATTTCGACTGCCACGTTGGTGAGCTTAGCGTCGGCAAATGTGTTAGCCTGGTCTGATGGAAGACTTGTGTAGTGATGCGTCTTTTGTGTTTCTGAAGATGCCATTGTGCCTCTATCTTCGGCTGTATATGCACAGGCTTTCTGCCGCGACGCCACCCTTAATATGTCTGAGGCGACTCTAGAACCGGTGCACCTTACCTTCATCAAGAAAAAGTGTCTCGATTCCTCATGCCATGGTGTCTGTCGCCATAGGTCGCATTGCGCTCTGGACAGTGAATTGCTCCACCGAATCTGTAATTCTTCCCACAGGTTTGAAACCTGCATCCAGCTGCAGTATCGATCGACCCACCAATGTCTGTTGACTTGAATACCGACACCGCCGAGAAAGCAGTGACTGGACTGATACCGATATCTTCGCATGATTGACTCCTTGCTCTCAACTAAAGAGCGCCGTGCACTGCTGGTCATTCTAGGGCGGCACTCCTCCTTGTTTGACTTTTCCCAACCAGGCGGCCCATCTTTAATTCCTCCTTCACGTGTCTTCAACAGGATCGACACTGGCGCTTCACATCCGATTCGACAGAAGCCCTACCGAGTGTCCCCATCTGAACGCAAACTGATGAAGTCAAGGAAATGTTAACGAAGGGTGTTATCCAAGAGTCATCGAGTCCTTCGGCTGCTCCCGTGATTCTTGTCAGGAAGAATAAGGACGGCACATGGAATTTTTGTGTTGACTACTGCGTCGTCTAATAGACGACGCCATTGACTGTCTTTTTTCTGCCTCCTACTTTTCCACCGTTGACCTCATATCGGGCTACTGGCAAAAAATACCTGTCCATCGGGCGGACAAAGAGAAAAATCGGTTTATTACACCCGATGACCTTTACGAATTTAATGTGATGCCATTCGTCCTCTGTAATGTACCCGCCAGCTTTAAACGATTCATGGACACAATACTCCGCGGTTCGAAGTGGGAGGTGTGTATGTGTTACTTGGACGACGTCGCAATTTTCGGGAAGAAGTTCAGCGAGCACAATGACTGTTTAGCTCTTGTACTGGACTTGTGCCTGTTTGGAGATGTTACCAGCGGGGTTTTATTGGCCGGAGGACGAGCGTCGAAAAACCAGCTGTGTACACTTGAGAGTCTCAGCACGAGACGCTGCTTCGTCATCCTCATCTTCCCTTGCCTATATATATATATATATATATATATATATATATATATATATATATATATATATATATATATATATATATATATATATATATATATATATATATATATATATATATGTAAGATATATAAGATAGATATAAAAGGTAAAATATGTCCCCATCTTTTACAAGCTTCCCTGGAATCCTCTCTATCACATGCTGATCTCGACGGGGCATAAACTGCTTATAGTCTTTGCGTACTATGCAGTATCAACGCACTGCAAGTTGCTGTTTGGGTCCATGCTGCCACAAACCAACGGCATGGAAACGAAAGTATGCCGTGGGATTTACCATGCGGGCAGCCGCAGTGCACATCCGTGACACAGTTGAGCGACTGGCTCCGAGGCTGTTACTCTTGCCATCACTTTATTCTCTGTGTAGCTGCGCATGTTGGAATCGGAGTCCGATCGCCTACAGGAGCTCACATGTGCCGCGCAGCTTTGCTCGTCTCGCTATACTTCCAGGACCAGCCGCCCGACACCGCCTCAACACGTACCTCAGTTGTTTTGCCTTTTTTTTTTCCTTTCTTTTTTCTTTTTTAGGTTGTGGGTGATAATGTGAGTAAGGAATCATCTGCCAGTTTCTTCATCTATCGCCCCGCCGTTGCTTGAACCAACCAGACAACAGAGTACACGGATGTCTGGAAAGTTTCAATTGCTGTGTGATTGTAAGCATGATATACCAACACGCCTAGCAAGTTGTTTTAAACCTGACAAGGGTAATACGACACATGAGCAGAGGCGCCCTGACCAGTGACAACCTGAACCAGCAAGCCTAGATCATCCAGATAATACGCATCCGACCATCTAGCCCCGACTAATTATATTTAATAGAAGCCGCCCCCTGCCTCTTTTCTCCAACGCGCGTTAGACGAGCGCGTGCAGCGCGTGATGCCATGATTGCTCTCGGTTCTAATTGTTCTTTATGTAAGCCTTCACGTGCGCGCGCTATTTAGCATCATATTAGCATAATGACTGATGTGAGCGCCGCTTGGAAACTCCGGAGTGGCTGCCCGCGAGTTCAAATGAAGAAATTTCTGTAATTACGATCGAAGATTAGAAGGGATATGACGCACAGTTATAAGCTAGCGGTGTGAATCGAACTGAACAGCAAGTGCTGTGCTGTTCGAGGACACTCAAGAATTTCGGATACTGTCAAAGACCCCTCCGAGAACAAGAAATCTGTAACACAGAGAGAAGGAAATAGGGCTCCCTCGGCATTTGGCACAGATTTGCGCAATTTCGGCCATTTTAATGTTTTTTTGGCGCAGTAAACCTAATTTGTACCAAAATGGTGCAGCCGCCGCGATGTATTCCCAATTAACAGGATTCACGAGCTCCGACGTATGCCAGTATGCCACCGAGTGACGTGAGTGTAGTGGCGGCCGTTACTTGGCGCGCTTTTCGAATAACCAGGGTGAGTGATAACCGAAATATTCAGTCACAGCGCAGCGAGGAAGTTAGAAATTCTAAAAAAAGTGATATGGCTATCCATAGACTCCGGCTCCAAAATCCAAACTCCAATTGTAACAAGGTGCCCAACTTGAATTAGTACAGTAAAATACCCCGCTGCCGTGGCACAATGCATGCGCTCGATTGCTAAGCCCAAGGACGCGGGATCAAATATACCGGCCGCTTATCGGTGGAGGCGAAAAGCAAGGCGCCCTCGTACTGTGCGATGTCAATTTAATGCACGTTAAAGAACCCCACGGGGTCGTATTATCCGGATTCTCGAGCCTTGTGGACTACTGCGTCCCTCATGGTCCGAGTCCAGTCATAAAAATCGGTCGACGCCGCTGTCTGGATGGACTGCATGCAAAGAGGGGTACCAATTGCCGCATCGCTGTCGATGTCTAACAACACAGCTATTAAATTGACGCAAGATATAACCATGGCTCAAAAGGCCCATTTTAAAGCAATTCTGTTTTTGGGTGTTATTTTCACGGAATTAGAGGTGGAAGTAGGGGTACAATTCGGAGATATTTCTCGAACACTTCTTACACCACAAATCGGGCGAGCCATTTCATAGTTCAGGTTTTTTTTTTTCTTTCTTTCTCGGATCGCGTTCTTTGCACCACGACAATAAAATTAAAAGAATAAATTTAGGGACTTTGATGCTCATTACTTTCATAAACAATGTGGCAGTGGAAGGTGCATTTAAGTTATAAAATAGGATTTTTTAAGTAAAATTATCTTGTACCTAGCACATGTTACCATCTCCTGTGCAGCACTTTTGGGCCCAAGCAAGACATGCCTGCCTTTCTACATTCCAAAACATTCGTTCAACATTACAGTGACCATTTAACACACAAGAACCTTGGAGCAATATGTCACCAGAGTGGGTATTGACTCAATACATCTCCAATGAGCCGACTATTCAGTTTCTATGTTTTGTCCTCCAATTTCCAAAATGTATTTGACTAATCCTCAGATGTTATGAATAACAAGTGATAAGAGGTCTCAGGTTACCTGAAAACGCCTCATTAAAAAAATTGCGAGAGCACTGCAGAATTTGCACTAGAGAAATGCAAAAGCCCGAGCGTTGCTACTGCACATGGTACATCGCGCGCCCTTTGTATAGCTTTTGCTAACAAGGCCAGAGCTAGTGCCGCACAGTAGAAATTTTCTTTCCTTGTCCTGACCGGCGGCGGCTTCGTTTCGCCTCCATCGAAACAAAGAGGCGTCTGTGTGCTGTACGTTGTCAGTGCACGTTAAAGTACCCAGGTGGTGAAATTACTCCACAGCCCTCCACTACGGCACTCCTCTCCCTCTTTCCGCTTTCACTCCTACCTTACTCCCTTCCCTTACGGTGCGGTTCAGGTGTCCACAGAAATGGCAGATACTGCGCCCTTCCTTTTCTGAAAACTAATTATTAAGTCAGAAACACATCCACTTCCGGTTGGCGTGTCGTCGCATCCATATTGGTGTGTTTGATTTTACTTTTACATTAATCATCCTATTGGCATATTTTTTTCTGCCGCATTCTCATATCATCCTGTATCAATCACAACCAACCATTTGATCGTAACACTTCTAAGAACGACACAACGGCTGCGGACATGTTCTGTACACGCCACCTTGCCGACATAGCCTACTAATGCTTTCACATTAATAAGCACAGAATAACAGTCAGTCTTCATGCAGTGTGATTTTATGTACTAGAAAGTTATGTTTCACAAAAAGAGCACTTTGGAAGCAGAAATGTTTTGACCCGATTTTTAAGACATCTGTTTGGGACACAAGAATGAAGTAAAACTGGGTTTTACCTACATGCAACCTGGTTAAAAGTAGGCGAATTACATGTCTTGACCACTGTATATATGAAGCAATATGCCCGATGCAAAGAAGTAAAGAGCCTTTGCCAATGTCATGTTTTACAAACTTCTGAAGACAGGTGTTCGTAGAGAATAGACCCTGTGGCTCATTTTTATGCATTCATGAATTTCAGTTGATGTAAAAATTTGCAGTGCTGTAAAGAGCCACGTGCATTTTATAACCCTTCAAGTGTGTGGCTTCCAATGAAGGGTGATAATGAAGACAGCAGCAAGAGAACAAGGTTCACACATTAAAGAGGCAAAACTTTGACTCTGAGAAAGAAGTGCCATGTGTAACTACCTGTATGTTGCTTCTTCAAGCAGATGACATGTGCCTGCCCCTTTTCAAAATGAGAGTCATCTTTTCCTATTAACAAGCGCCTCTACACAAACATACATCTTGTAGTGGTACTTTATTCATCACAGCCTACAAAAAACATTGTTACGTAGTGGTTACCATGACCATATGCAAGTAGTAAATACATTAGGCGTAAATGCATACAGAAAAACATCGGATGGCACTTATAAGACAGAAAAGAAGACATTTGTACTGCTACACTTTGTCAAACAAAGATGCTATTTATGCAATGTGGACTACCATCCACTAGACACGTTAAGCCCAGTACTAAATTTTTCAATCTCAAATGTGACCAGCAACATGTCGTAAGCAACACCCATTCTAAAGAAAAAATAGCAAATGCATTTTCTGTATTCATCTAGATGGTTTGTGCCAATTTCAAGTCAGCCAGAGATAACAAGGCATCACAGAAAGTCGTTGGCCAAAAACAAAAGGGAATGCAACGAACTTGAGAATGCTCACAAAACCTTCAAAAGTTTATCTAATTTCAATGCACCAAGTGAGAGCTCTCTGATGGAAAAATTTTACGCAATTTCAAGAGCTAAGCCTTATGTGAGCATTAAATGCCATCTAAATAGCAAAGAATGCGGGTCCCTTAGTTTCAGCTGAACATCAGCTGTGCCACAAACAGGACTTGACAGCACAACAATGATGCAAAGTTTCTGGCTCTTGCTCACAGCGGCTGACATATAGTCAAAGAATTGCGTCTGTGGATGCTGGGCTTAAGTGGAGCTTTTTTTCTTCTTCATCATCCTCTCTTGAATATTGTACAATTTAAGCATGTATCTAGGAGTCACAAAAACAGTGAGAAATACAATAGCAGCAACAGCTCTGCCACACACTGCCCAATCTCTGAGCAGATCCAAACACCAACACAAGACTCAAAAACACAAATGCATACCCTCAAAGGTTGCCCTTCTGCCTTAGAGGAGGAAAATGGGGAAGGAGAGGCAGAACACGTGCACAGAATGTGAACATTTTGTACACGCTAATTTTTTTATGTGCGCTAAATCTGCAGGTGCTAAATTCTGCATGTGCTATAAACACATGTACAGAACACAAAGGTTCCACAGAGGCTCATGGTCGCAGAACAGAGGGCATGCACTAAAAGGTCTCATCTTGAAAATTCTCACTGCTTCTATAAGCTTTTCAGGCAACAAAAAAAATGCAAGAGCTGTTATGTGTAGACATTCAGCCATGTCAGGGAACAATAAACAGAGACCCTGGTAGACCAACCAACAAGCCAATACTCTTACACCAACAGCAGTAGTTCTCTTTCGCAGCCTTCACTTGAATGTGCTTCCCTATCTCACCTCTCCATGTTCAAAGAAAACACAGATGTATACAAAAAGAGGGCACTGAAGGCTTGTTTCACAAGCAACGGGCTTCGAAGATGTGCTGTGCACATTCTTAAAATGCAAGAACCAGTGTAGAAGACAACGAAACAATTGTTACTGCTTGCACATGTAAATGCACTCAGCAGGCATTTTGCACACATGGTTGTTCAAATGCTCCCACAAGGGGAATGTAAGCCACTGGCCAACATCTAAAACTTATGCACACACAGCAATAGCAATAACATCTTTAGAAATGTTTCAATTTATTCAGCATGCAGCCTATGCACACTGCAGTAGGTAAGGACTGACGTCACATAAAAGGCTTCTGCTCAGAATTTAATGACAAGACCTTTGGTGAAAAACAAACATTTTCCTTGAATTCTCTGCACACCTTTTAGAAATGATGTCACATCAAAGTCCTAAGATCAGGCTATAGCCTGAACTGAAAGGTTATTAAAGAATGAAGCAACACAGGAAGAAACAATAACTAAATGGTTTTATGCTCATTTGAGTTTCCTAGATTACTGTGTACAAACCTTCAAGCATTGAATAATAACCAATAAAAAAAATTAACCATAAAACTTGTCTTCAGATCTTCTTCTGTTATGGTAAGAGAGATATTCGGACATGAGAGACTGTTTGCATTCTGCCTGAGTCTTCTTTAATGCATGGCTGCCGAGACTCCTTATCTAAAGGGAGTGGCCAAAGTCAGAGAATTGAACTTTGTTAAACTGCTTTTCAGTGCACTAGCATGTAATGATACGGGCGGTGAGATTCAAAGGTGAGGACTAGCTCAAGCTTTTAATCGTGCTTAAGCCCTCAGATGAAAATATTGTGGCTTTCTCCGCAATCATGGGCCACTGGGGATACAGGGAAAAACTAGAAATTTTCAACTAAAAGTACCTTTCTAGATCACCCAAAAACACATTCACAGTGTTTATTTCTGGTCATTAAAATAGAGAACTAGACATCAAAGTTTACTGAAATGCTCCAAATACTTTATGAAGCGACACTCAATGTCTACCGATCAATCAGTGAACATCTTTGTTGCAATCATCATTTTTTGCACTATTTAATATGAATATGCACTTACTGTAGAGAATAGGGGATGTTTCATTTCATTAAACAAAGACTGATTACAACACATTCATTGGAAGGTCAATCAGTACGTGTTAACAGTAAATCAATTACTGCTCACAAATATGCTTCAAGGGCATGTCCATCTGGCCATATTACCTGACTTTAAGAGCAGTGCTCAGTAACTATAGGAGCACCTGCATGGTAAATCCATGTCAAATATAATGGAACTCCTGTATAATGAGGCATGCCCAATGGCAAATTTCCACCATGTGAAAAGTTTAAACTTCGGAACAAAATCTTAAATAGAGGATTAATTTTGCAGCAAATTTTCAGGCTCTTTCAGTTCCTTAAATGAAACTGCAGCCACTTAAAATGGAGAGTATATTTTTTGCAGTTTGCATTTTACACTAGACCACCTAAGAAAACTACTGCTCCAATCAAGGACAATAAACATTATTTCTGCACAGCTTGTGAACCAAAACTGCACAAGGAATTAAAATGCCGTGTGTTCAATAATTCTGGGAGTATTTTTGCGCTTCTGTATTGTATTTCTGTTCCCCTTCCATCCCCTTTGCCTGGACCTATATGAAGGTCTGCAGTATTGTGTAAATAAAAAACAACGAACAATTCAAAAGACAGTTATACCACACACACGCACAAAAAAAAAAAACAAAACCCCAAACAACTAGGCGCTTTTCTAGAGTCAGCTACTAGAGCGAAATAGAGAAGCCTGCAGCAATTTTAGAACTGCAGTTTTTCTGATTAGGCACACTCACTTTCCCAATGCAGCATATAAAAGTTTCTCTAAAATTATGCAAGGATAAAATTTTGCTGAAAAGCATATAGTACTGCTAATACATAGCAACCATGAAAATTTAATTCAAACTGAATGACTAGTTCAAATTTTTAACTTTTGTTCTACCTTCATCAAGTCATCATAATGTAAAGAAAACTTTACAAAATGTAATATATAATCATGCTGGACTGTATGCAGCCCGTCTAAGAAAATAAAAGGTTACCATCACAAGTGTAACATTATTTCCATTAAACAGAATATTGAATGTAAGGGAGTACTTTTTTTTTTTTTTAAAAGAGCTCTTCTGAAGTGATTTTAACATCCATGATGCAATAGCAATGGTGGTTGTAGAATAACACACACAATAGCCGCTTACCACTAGTTCTACCAACACAATGTACAAAATTGCAGATATTGGTACTACATACTGAACTAAACAGTCTCAAAGTAGGATAAACATAACTGCAACTTAAAAATGTTGCCGTAGAATATTTCACTGCTGTAGCTTTAAAGTAGGCGTAGGAGAGAAAATGAAAGATTCAGCAAATCACTATGGCACAATTGTTTATACTATCACAGAAAGGTTTGTACACTGAATCACTGAATTGGCTACTTGGAAGACAGTGCACTAATTAGCTCTGTGCCACTTGTAAGCCCGTTGCTGTGAAACAAGTGACGGTCAAATCTGTATGCTCACTTCTTGTTACACAGCTGATAACAACAACAAAAAATTCAACTGTAAGCAGTTGGTTAATGCAAACAAAATACCGCAAGAGGGTTTGAGAGTGCTCAAAAACACAACCATCAGTTACGGACCCAGGAAGCCAAAACACAGGGCTAAACCAGGGAACACACCTTTTAACCAAGAGAGAATACCAGTGGCACTCAACTTAAATGGAAGACTTGGATTCTGTTGGCTTTGTGCAAATTCTACAAAAATCAGGCTGCTAAAGGATTTGCCATTTTCCATGCAGACACACAAAAAATAACTGCTTTAAAAATGCAAAGCATACATATAAAGTAGACAAAAGGAGAAACACAATGTTTTTGTATAAATGCATGGTACTGCCGCCCCACTGCTTTAAGTAGTTCAGCCTCTTTTGCATTTACAAGCATAGCCCACAACAACTGAAAATTGTGACACAAATATAATTCAATATAAAACAAGACTTGCTCAACAAATATTCAAGATCGCATTTATGGCTTAATAAATAGCTGTCGAGAAACCTGCACAAAACTATGAGAATGTGGAGAGCAAGCATGATGCATGTTTTCCTTTCTTTCTCGAATTCTTTTTTTTTTACGGTAATAATGTCTTAAAAACATGGTGTATTTATTACTGATGAAGGCAGCAACCATTACAATGTTACGAGGCAGCTTCGTTTCTCTGACTTTAAATGCGACATGTTAAAAATGTGCGTATACACAAAATGCACGTTGCTCATGTTTTGTAAGCATGTCCTGTTTATGCTCATAGCTTTAGGCAGCAACTAAAACATTTGTTCAGCATCTTTAAAACAATGGGCCAAATGAAAAATGCAATGCATCCACACATTTCGGGCCGTACATACTTGAAAAGTGCAGAAAATACACATCATGAACAAAACAAAACCCACAAGGTATTGACAAACTGGTTTCCAGACTGAACAAACAAATGCATGTAGCTTAACAAACCATAGCATAAAGTTTCTCAAACTAATTGTTTTCTTCATGCTCAAAAAAGGAAAATGTGACCATTTTAACAATGTAGCCCAAAAGCATAACAAAGAGAAACCTGGGTTCAAGCATTCTGTATTTCAAATAAAGCATGTTTCCACGAATTAACACTTTTTTAAGGTTATTCAAAAGCAATGTCTCCTTTAAAACTGGCACCATAAAAAAAGCAGACAGTAAAGCATAAATTTTAACATAATCGGATACAACTGCCCTCATCATGTTAAGATAAAGAGCTGTGAGACTATCTGTCAAATTGGGAGGGCACAAAAGAATAAGTCCACAATGAAAGACATCACCGGAGCATTGCAACACGAGTCCAACATGACTAACAAGAAACAAAGCCAATGCATCGATACTGGACTGCCACCACTGCTGCCAGTTTATGCTAATGTAAGGGACACATGTGGGAACAACTGTTGAAGGTAAACGTGGCTCTTCCTGAAATCCACTGTTCTCTCTTTTTCCTTGCTGCAAATCAGAACGGATGAAGTACAGACTATTGCACTTGCCATCACCGACAGAACAAGCGGGTGCATCAGGAAGAAACGATGGCGAATGGTAAAAGGGCTTGAAGGAGAAAGGTAAGAGGCAGGGCTTAAATGGCCGCTTGTTTGGGGGACGAAACTCAGAAGTCCTGAATGCGGTCTCCCGATCCTTCATCCTTGTTGTCTTTAACCTCATCACTGTCCTCTTCTGTGTCGTCCTCGAGTGACTTGTCACGGTTGGTCTTGTTCATCAGTGACTCTGCAACAGGGGACTAGCACATTAGCTACAGTACGGCTGCAGCAGCATTTTCACTGTCTAGTGTTTTTTAGCAACAGCTCCTTCAATCTTTTGACTCATACACATTGTGTACTTCTTGCTGCTAATCGGACACATAACTACACAGATATCAAACCGAGACCAGTGAGTCAGGCACCACTAAGCCATATGGGTAGCTAACTACGAAGTAAAAAGGAAGCTGATTACAGCAGCCAATGAAAGGTAAAAACAAAAACAGTTGGATACATCATCAAAAACCGTGGCTCTTCAATGCAACCTTATCTACACCCACTCCCACCTTTGTAACGATCCATAATTCTCGATGAGCAAGCTATTTCCTACCATCTCAGCCAATACTTTTAATAGGTTCAATATGAAATGTTTCTTTTTGAGGACAGTTTTTACTGGATGAAGCAAGCTATGGCAGCCAAGGAGCTAAGCTGAGGCTGCACGGACAACTATTACTGTTTAAGTGGCAACAGCAGTTGTCCGTGGTTCTAGTGCTGTGATACTTCCATATCTTCAGCTGTCATGGCTTCGATTGTTCTGACATTCTTATAGAGCATAGCTAAGCTACTTAAAAAAGCAAAATGGGACAGTGAACTCTCAACCACAATGAAACTTAGACTGCAATCTCGAGAAAATAAGCACACCTGCTGAATGACAGGATCCAGCTCTACCACGACGAAGTCATATCAAATGGCAAGTGTGTATATGGCTGAATAAAAGATTTTATGAAGGAGATGTTGCAGAGGTTACACTAAAGAGTAAAAGTCATTTCAAACTAAATATCTAAAGATGTAAAGAGTGCATAACTTTCTGTGACTCATTTACTGACTGTCTTTCGTTTGCATTTCAAGAACAAATGCATGTTTTATTTTTCAAAAGAGATGCGCTACATCCGCGGCTAAAGAGCAGTTTGAATACTTGTTATCTGAGGCACCATGCTGTTGCACACAAAGAATGCTAATCAAATTTAATGGCTTTGACAGCAAAATTCAACATGCCATTTCAAGACACATGCATGCACGTTTCATTGTGCTGCATTATGAAAGAAAGCTTCGGCACATTGTCTTAAAAATGATAATCATTAATCAAGAGTGACTGATGGTCGCAAGTGCCACTGCTGAAGCGCAACCAAGGCCTGTGTTTTTTAACAATTCATTTCATTTTACAAATCATTTAGTCATGACATCATTTTAGCAAAAGCAGCAGCAGGTAGCAAGGGCAGCAAATGACTATACCACAGAAGCCATGCTTCAACTGAAAATTTATCTTTTTGTTCCCGTACAGACGCAAAGATGCCTTAAAATGATGCCCCCTTCTTTAAAGGTGCTTTAAAGAAGGATGGAAAAGCAAAACAATTATTTTTATTGCCATTACCTAAGCCTACATGGTGAGGGCGAATGCCAAATGCAAACTTGACAGTTCAAAGAAATAAGAGCTGACCACATGATATTGTACTGCCTGTAGTTGCCTTTGGTAATTATTTCCTACAGCCTTGCATGACTGATCCAAATCGATCTGTACACACCTCATAGTTTGTCACTTTATTCATAGTAGGTAGCAGTGAAAAAGCCTGTCTGGCGTGTCAATTTTGTCATGCGCACTGGCACTGGTGGCAGCGCTAGTCAGGCAACACTTGCAAACAAACTAGTTTTAAAGCTGAGATTCGGGCGAGTTTGTGATCCCTAATAGCATAATAATACAGTGCAGGGGCACACGGGAGGAACTGGACGCAGGAGGTTGATTCAGTGTGTGTCGCGAGTGCCTTCTGTTCATCCTGCATGTCCCTGGGCTGCATTAAGCTACAGCAACCAAACAGAATGTATGAAACGGCTGATTTCCATACCACCCATGGCACCACTCTAAAAAATTTCATTCTCTTCATTTTCATTCTCTAAAAACAAAGCTACTGATGGAAACCAGAACAACCAAGTGAAATTATTTGCTTTGGTGCTCATGTGTATGTCTATTCTGTCCGTTGTCTGGTGCATGCTGTTTTAACCCCTGAACCGTTGCAGACAAGCTGCGCTCGTCCTTGCCAAGCCGTCCCCAAACCGTTTTGGACGACTATAGCTCGTCCTCGCTGAATAGGTTCTTTCCTTCAGCATTTCGGACGAGCAGAGCTCGTTTGTGGCTTAAGCTGCGCTCGTCCTTGCCAAGCCGTCCCCAAACCGTTTTGGACGACTATAGCTCGTCCTCGCTGAATAGGTTCTTTCCTTCAGCATTTCGGACGAGCAGCGCTCGTTTGTGGCTTAGATGGCACTTTGCTTGACAGATGGCAGCACTGACCTGTTAATTTCGTTTTTTTTTCTACCACATAAAAACGTTTTTTTGGTGCAAGAGCAGCAACAAACCGTTATGCGTGATCCCTTGTATTGAAATTTACCACACCGTCCCAAAGCTTCCTCGGTGAAGCAATCAACTGTTTGTCACCATAACTCAGTGAAAGAGTTTGAAGAAATTGTTGGCTGTGGTCATTTTTTAATTTTTATTGTTCATTACCAGCAGGAAGTTGGTTTTCCATATTGTGAGAAATAATAAAGTTCAATATGCTAATTTGACTTCGTGTTTGCTTCAAATATTTTTTAAAGATCGAATGCATGCTTTTTATTGCAATAATAACCGAAATCAGGAATAAAAGAAATAAGCAGTTTTGTTAAGAAATTCGTTGATATAACAAAACGGTGAAGTGGTTAGGTATGACCAACCACTAACCTGCCCAAGTTTTGACAAATGTAATTTCAGTCGCTTTTTTTTACTTTTCGTGAACAGAACATCTGCACAACAGCTTTCAGCCGAAGAGGTGGCTATAATTCATAACTTCACCACTAACAAAGTGCATTGCTTACAAATGCCCTGAAAATTCGAAGCAGAAAAATTAACAACGCTCCTCAGGAAAGCTTCTCAGGATGCAAGTAATGCAATTAATCAGAGAGGAGAATACTAGTTATACAGAAGAATCATCAACATATAATTTAAATGGGCAAGTACACTGTGAGATGTACTTCCAGTGAAACATACACTGGGTATGTTTTAATATTTTAGTGGTTCATATTTGCCTAATCCATCTTGATTTCATACACCATTTACTCACCGCAATCAGGCCGGTCTCTCCGGCGTGTGTTGGCAAACTCTGCACCATGGCGGTCAACACACCAGCACATGCCTGCACTACTGTGGCACTGGGCTGGCAGAAAGTATCCCTCCTCATCACACTGTGGGATGTATGCTCCTGCAGTAATTGACGAAGGATGCAACAGTGAATGCGCATGCAAAGAAAGGTTCTTGCCATAAAAATGTGGCATATGATTTACCAAGGCACGCCGGCTAAATGACAACCACAAATGATGCCACAAGAGGCACCTAAGCATATGTTCTCTGGTGTGCAGTAGACCCTAGTAATCATTATGAGCATAAGCGGTAAATACGCAGTTAGTTACAAATGTTTATGCAGCAATGAAGCCATAAACAAGAAATTTCTTTGCAGTCCCAAGCCCTGGACATATATGCGAGAACCATGCGAGAATTAAGTAATACAACTCGCAACGCTCTGTGTGACCAATGCAATATTAGTACATGCTGCACCCCTGAGCTATGTGCCAATGTGCCTCGCTGCAGTGGCTCAGTGGCGACGGCGCTTGACTGCTGAACTCAAGGACGCAGGACCAAATCCCAGCACCGTAGTGGCCACTTTTCAATGGAGGCACAAAGTAAGGCGCCGGTGTACTGTGCGATGTCAGTGCACGTTAAAGAACCCCAGGTGGTAGAAATTTCCGCAGCAGGCCTCCACTATGGTATCTCTCATAGCCCGAGTCATTTTGGCACGTTGAACTCTGTAACCCAAGCCAAAACCGAACCTATGTACTAATGTGGCAAAATTAATTTTCTAATGACTCTTCCTGTTCATGAACTTTTTTACAACTGATGACACATGATGGTAGAGTAAAACAACTAAGCAGTGTAAATGACAAATTGACATTCAGTTCTGGTCCTACACTAGTTTTCTGAACGGAATTTTGCCCTAGTGCAGTATTACTTTATCGACAGAATCTCTTGCTCCTGTCTGCTCTTTGACAAAAAGGCTGCACAGTGAATTATGCAAAAGTGCAGCAGCTGCAAAATGTTGCCATTCAGTAAGTGCAGTAGAACCTCGTTGACATGTTCCCGGTTCATACCATTTCCCCTATCATACGCTCAAAATTGCAGGAAGTAAAGCATCACCCATAGTGTTACACTATTTTTATCCCAGTTGACATGTTCCTGGATAACACGGTTTCCCGGTTACTATGTTTGAAATTTCGACAAATTGTGGTCGTATAACATGTTTTGCGATCAACCGGACGTGTGCTAACGAGCACTCGCGACATGAAAAACTGGTCAGCGGTGCTCACTCGCCACAGTTACTTTCCTGCAGTGCGTATATACAAAGGGGCGAAGCATCAAAGAAAGACAACGAGCCAGCATACGAGTCACCCATTCCCGTGCAAACATGACTTCATGAGGAGAAATGCGGTGGCTTCTTTGAGGTGTTTTAGGTGCATAGGGGTGAAACATTCGCTAACTTTTCGCGTGTGTATGAGCGGGCCAAGTCTGGAGGACACGCACAACAATAAAAACGCTGCGACTGTAAGCCATCACAATGGCTTCCCCACATGTCGCTGGTGTAGGGGGGCGCAGCATCCGGAAATGCCCAGGAAAGCAATCCCGGCTTGTCATTGCCTTCCATGAACAGCATTAGTTAGGTACTAAATCTCTTCCCCGCTGAGGACAACGCAAATACTGACTGAATTCTTCAGTAAGAAGTGTTGTCGACCTAGTTGGTGCAGTATTTCAGACATCTCACAGTTGCGCGAAAAAAAACACACACAAGACAGACGTCCTCCCCCCTTCCTGTACCCTGTCTTGTGCGTCTTTTTTTTTTTTTTTCGCAACTATAAGATGTCTGATGACTGATTTCTGTGAAAGCTAAAAAAAGAGCAGTGCATACTTTATGTCTATAAATGCTAATCAATACTTCTATGCAGTGAGTCTCAATTCTAAATGCCTTCGTACCTCATTCAGCAGTTAGATTTTTCAAAATAAGACAGTTTTGGTCATACGTTTTTCCGGATAATACATTTTTTTCTCACAATTTTTAATGACACGTATCAGTGAGGTTTTACTGTACTCTGTACACCATTAGGCAGAAATTATTGAAAAAGTGGCCAAACTTGCAGAAGAGTGAGCGAAATATCAAGAAGTCTCATGGCAGACAAGCAAGGTCTGCATTTTGAAGGATGCAAAAGTATATTTAAAGAGTGGCATGTAGTCAGTGACCATCAGCAATTGTCCCCGGGATTTTCATCGGACTTCTTCCATGTGTGTCCTTTAAGGCAAGCTTTAAAGATAGTGTAATAGGACTTCAGTAAAGGTGGGTTTGGTTTAAACGTTTAACATGCCAAAGTGAAACTGGCTATAAGGAACGCCGTAGTGGAGGGTTCCTGAAATTTCAACCACCTGAGGTTCTCTAATGTACGCTGACGTTTCACCTCTATCGAAGGCTGCCGCAGCGGCCGGGATCAAACCTACATCCTTGGGTTCAGCAGTCGAATGCCCTAGCCACTGAGCCATCACAGCAGGGACTTTGCAGCAGAAGTATTGAGCGCAAAATCGCACTTGACAAAAAATGCATTTTTTGCCAAGTGCAATTTCGTACTCAATGCTTCTGCACTATGACTTGTGACTCCAAGACTACAGAATTAACTCTCTGCCTCATGAGCTACACACATCACCAAGCACGTACAAATATACCCAAGAATCTTTCCAAAAAAGCTAAAACAACAAATACACAGCTTGAAAGGGTGGGTCTGTATTAGCCAGCTCGTGGATTACAAGAAGTGAGCTGCTCATTTTGTGCAACGTTGTCAGTAACCATGGTGTTTAAGAAAATCACTCACCAATTAGGCCAGGTGTCACACGCCTAAGAGCTGCTGCACATGGTCGTTCTGTAGCGAAGAGAGATATGTCACTGTGCTGCAGGTGATGAATACTTGACACTTTTTATAAATAAATTAAATTGGTTCACAGGAAGGGAAAGGCGCAGTAACTGTCACACTTGCTCTGTGGACACCCGAACCGCGCCGTAAGGGAAGGGAGGAAGATGGGAATGAAAGTGGAAAGAGAGAAAGAGTAGCCGTAGTGGAGGGCTACGAAGTAATTTCGACCACCTGGGGATCTTTAACGTGCGCTGACATCGCACAGCACACGGACGCCACTTCGTTTCGCCTCCATCGAAACGCAGCCGCCGCGGTCGGGTTCGAACCCGGGAACTCCGGCACAGTAGTCGGGCGTCTTACCACTGCACCACCCCGGCGGGGCTGACACTTTTTATACAGATCAAAATTTGGGATGCGAGCATATTAGAAAACTTCAAATAAACAATTATCCCGCAATTCAATAATTCGAACAAACTGAAATAGTGTACAGTACTGAAACTTATTTAAGCTGAATCGAATATATTTTCAACATCTCAAGCAACTTCTGAACAGTTGGTGCGAAGCTCGAATAACTCCTGCTGTAATTTTCTTCGACGACTGTGCCAAGCACAGGGCCTAACGTTGATGGCACATGCTGTTCTACTGTGATCTGTACGCGAGGGATGAAGGTCTCAGGCAAGTCCAAAAAACCTGGCCTGAAGTCTCACCTCCAAAGGAACAGCTGATATATAGCTGTCATTCATATCATATGTACCGAAGCGCAGCTATGATTTATTCTATCTCACCATAAACAGGAAAGGAGAATCTTTTTATAGACCCTATTCACTATCTGGTTTAGCTGGCGGCAACTGTGGCAACCCTGTATTGTGGAGACGCCATAATGTTGGGCAGTTCGAAACTAAAATCACACAAAAAAATGTCTCTGAATACTTCCTACTGCACACCGTTCATTTGTCCGACACTTGAGACGCCGTTTGGAACGCCGTCCAACAAGAGCTCGGATTTCACCGAAGCCGTTTCATGATTCGCCATAGGCCCCTATCTCCTTCTTTCCCCGTCTTCGATATTGCGTTGCGTGTGCCATGGTTGCCAGTAAAGCTACAATGACGTCACATGAATAAGCTCTATACGTATATGTAACTTGATGGCCAAAGAGTTCATAATATACTGTAGTTGTGCTGTGACCGCTCGGAATGGTTAGTGTTGCATCTTTCAATACCTAGACGCGACTTCATAATTAATAGCACCCTACTGCATACCACTGATATTTTACTGTTTTTACTCTTTGCTCGGTTTGTTAAAATATTCGCAAAAGCAATAAATATTAGCACAGTTATTCAATTTGTACTCGATATGGTTCTGCCACTACCTGATATGGATTCAATTCAGGTTTTAGCTATACTATTCATATTCAGTTTGGTTTGGAAAAATTACTACTCCCACACCCCATAATAACAAAGAGAAAAAAAAAAAATGTTAGACTTCGGTTGCCCAAAGGCCACAGTGCTATTCAAAAGTATCAGTGATAGCAACAGAAGGAGCCCCAGCTTTCATTGCACATACTAATTAGGAGCTTGAACACTTTGATTTAAACTGATAAAAACCAATAAATTTATGCTGAATTCAGCCTTTATAAAGAAGTTTTACTGAAGAAAAGTCAGTATTCTTAGCAAGTAAGGCATAGCTAGCAGGCTGCTAAGTATAAGTTACAAAGTTGAGAATAAGCTAAATAAGAAAGCCCAGGGCATGATGCAACAGTGATACTGTTGCATATGCAGCACAGCTGTGAGATTTGAGGCATTGCTCCATTAGCTAGCTGCCTGCTAGCTAAGTACTGTTTGTTCATCATCCTCCCCAGATTAGAGCAATTGGTCAGTAAAGTAGGTTTATTAAGTGCATGTAAGATATTGACACAAAACTGTGCATGGGAGCCACAGAAAAGTATTGTGTTGTTGTGGCTGCTATGACGACTCAGCAGCAATTCCATCGCCAGCACCAACATGTAACCCGCATGATGCCTTGCCCTCTCGCTCAACATAGGGCGACAACCCAACAAAAACCGTCGACCTAGTTCTTAGAAGCAACCTTCCACTTGCATTTTTGTCAGCCAGTTAGTACCTCATTTAGATGACCTAAATTTATGAGCATAACTCCAAGTAATACCATATGCATGTTAATTACCGGCAAATAAACTGCTCATGCTAATAAAAACGTCAAGACACTGATTTTTGACCACGTAATACTGCGAAATAAATCAGCAAAAAAAAAAAAAAAAGGTCAGTAACTCATTCATTGAAATATTATTCACTAAAAAGACAAAGGAAAGAGCTTACATTCCGAAATAAACGCCAAATAAAATCGGCCAAATATATTCAAATCAATAAATACTGAAAAGTCCAACCCCTACACATAATGTATATGCTGAACAGCATAGAAACAGAAGGCTGCATTTTTCTTTAATTGCTTCCCAACAAGTGCGACATTGTTTCCAACAAGCAGTACAAGCCACAGTGAACAAATGTGCTTGCCATGTTCGCAAACAATAAATAACTTGCATGTAAGTATGCATTTATATGTAAATTGTGAATTAATAATAAAAAAACACAACAAATAAGCTTCCTTAAAATTCCTCCAGTTTTCAGTACTGTACAGTCACCTTGCACACCTTACAAGTTCACAAAACAAGTGGCTTCCACATTTCATACTCAGGAACAATCAGTCTTAGGAATTACATCACTTTCATTACACATTTACAGGACAGCAGAACTAAACATGATGAAAGAAAATTGTGAATCGGAACACTTCCTTGCAACACTGATCTGACATTGTGGTACATTTCCACCCTTCTCATTTGCCCTTCTCCCATCTAACACATGCGTTATCATCTTGACAATGTAACCATTTCCAAGAAGCCAACACAAATTATATAGAAGCCAGAAACCTTCAGTAAGCAGTATAGTGCATATTCAAGACAGACAAAAAAAAAAAAAGGACATTTGTCTCATGCCCACCTTTTTGTCTGTGTCTGTCCTTCGAATGTGTTATACTGCTTCCTGAAACTATGAACAGCATCAGCCCATCTGCAAGTTCCGCTAATTCAGAGTCCTGCTCCATCCGAAGTGTTACCTTTCTCATGCTCCACACGCATAACTGTAGTCTCCGATTAAATTGCAAATGAAAAAATAAATATAAATAAAACAGCAGACGAGGTATGAATGATATCAGCACTGCAATGAAATGAAGTGGGGAAGAAAAGGAGACACCTACGGGACTTGTTGAAACAGGCACACCACTCAATGGTACTGAGAAATGAGTCTCGATTCAGGTCGCAGACAGCTAGGTAAGGCTGGAGGCATCGTTCACGATCATCATGTTCCAAGTCGTACAGCTCGCGAAGTGTCAGCAGCAAGTTGCCATCAGAGTCAAGGTGATGGAACATCCAGCCTACCTCAGGCTTGCACTCGGGCAAGTGGTCTGTGGGCACACAAAGTGAAATGTGCATGGCTGAGATGAAGACCACAGCTCCTTCTGCTCAGCCAGAACTATGTAAATGTCTGGCTGCAATACCTAAGGTAGTAAGCCAGTTTCTTTTTCTTGAGGTAAGAAATAAAAAAAATATATATAATGAGCTGCATCAGTTCCACAGCAATGTAACATCTAAGGTGAAGTGCTATATAAAGCTACCAGTAAACACATTTTCTGACATTAATTCTATGTACTATCGAGGGCAGAAGTCTCCAGGATGCATGAGCAGCAACAAAAGCTGATAGCTCCCTTATCGTACGCTGTTTTGAAACCATCCTTGTGGAGGTCAAAGCAAACATTGCTTCTATCCTATATATCGACAAATAAAGGCGACCGTTAGCAAACCTTGCACCTCCATGTCACCATACCAACTCGCCCAGATGTCTCTTCTTGCACCTACTTGCTCAAACCACTTTTCATGTACTGTGGAGAATTTATAGTCATTAATAGTTGCACCTGGCCACACATTTGCAACCATTGAACCACTCCACTCTAAGGTTCAGAGAAAAATTGGCTGAAAGTCGATGGAATACAGCTTCAGCTACAAACATTCAGGACCATGTTCAAAACGATCAGCCTTGCACTTGAACAGGTGTGAACTGCATTGTGGCGCCTTGCACAGCGTGAAAACAAAAGTGCATTGCAGAGCGCTGCCAGGTGCAGTAAACCCAGATGGCCCTACACTGTTGGGGCCACGTAGGGCACAAACAGAGCAGCATAAATAACATGCCCTGGTGGCTGTGTAACGCTGTGTAATTGAAAGAGGAACCAAAATCAGCAGCAGCTCATGACAGCTGCAAAATAATTGTGTGGTGGTTTCAATCATGCTGATCAGTTGAATTGTGTCAAACAGATGCAATGCCTTGAACTATGTATGCGTGCACCTTTCTGTGTGCTAGCAACTGGTTCTAAGAAATAGTGTACAGTTTAATTAGTGGTCGTTGTTTTGAAATGCCACTAAAGCTCATTGAGAAAATTCAAAATCTACTTTTTTTTTTTGTTATAGATATCAAAAAATAAAACTGTATATGCTGAGTAGTAAAAATACAGTGCAAGCCAAACTGAGCAGCAAACAGTATTCACAAACTATTTGAAAAGCCAAATATTTGCCTACCACTAACCAGATATCAATGAATGTTGCACAAATGTATGCAGTAGTGAATAAAAAGAAAATCGCTCTAACATATGACATTGTTCCCAGATGAACAGAAGACATGTACACAATATTTAAGAGAAGTATGACTCACAATCGGACACCCTATGGGTCCTACGCCTGGTGGATACTTGAGTGCTCAGTTGGTGGTCACTCATGACCACAGAAAACCAGTCAAGCAGCCGGTCACCCATGGCCTGCAGGTCATCATTAGTGCACCCTGCACCGTGACAATGGGGCAAGAGAGTGCGCTGTGATGACAGGTCGATAAGGTCATTCACTCTTATCACACTCCATGGCCTATTCAAAGTTGCAACACCTCAGCCAAGCACTAGCACTAATTTCCAGCATATTAGACTAAAGGATCGGGAAATAAATATGGCTTGTAGAACTACTTAGCTCTTAGTTTCTTGGGAAAGTATCAGTATGCACATATGAAAAGGTAGCCTCCTGCAATTTGAATGAAATGGTAGCACCAATCCTAAAAGGATCAGAGAAGGTCAGATGTGGAGAGTGTATGTCTCTACACGTCTCCTTTGTGTGGACAGTGCACTGCGGTGATGACATCTGAATGCAACGTGTGGCACTTTTGTTCATTCCCTAAGCCTTCTAGAGAACAACAACATGCAAGAAGAGCTTTTACCACTCCTTCTTTTTCTGCATTTTTACACCTGATAACAGCATTCATTAAACATGCTAAACCCTAGGAGGAATGCCGTACCTTTCTCCTTGCTGACAGGGGAGGAAACCTTGTTTGTCATGACTGAATTGTGACCATCTTTGCTGCCCCATGAGTCCTTAGAGCTGAACTTGGACTTCAGCCTAGGTAGAACAAGAAAACACTCATATCACCATGTGTACAGATTAATAACAAAAGATCAATTTTTGCTCGCTAAGACTGTGTACTCACTTGTCCAAAAAAACAAAAAAACAAACAAAAAAAAAACACGTTTCCAGTGATGACATAGCTTTTAGGAGAATCCCCCAAGGTGAAGTAGAATATGTAATCAGGGAGTAATTACTTAATAATGTCCACACAGTGAAGCCTTATGGCTATGAAAGAAAACTATTGTTGAGCTATTTGCTCTCGCCCTACCATTTGATTCGCTGGCTGTCCTGGTCAGCTCAGTTGGTAGAGCAACTGCCCCAGGTAGATGGTGGTCCCAGGTTCGAACCCTGACCACAACAAATGTTTCTCCACTATGTATTAAGCTGATGTGGAAGCTGTAGATTTCCTTTGTAGCTGTACGGCTGAGCTTTTGGTGCAAGCTGATGGGTAATTACTCCCTTAATTTATGTGTACTTCATTTTATGTTTTCAGGTTCCTTGGTATATATAGATGGTTGCTGGGGCTGCTTGAGGGAAAAGAAATTTTAAAGCCCCCTCAGGATGGCTTAATGGTTTTCAGTCTGGAATGTCGCAGCAACCTTTTCAAAACCGCTAAGTGAAGTTCGACTCAGCGCCTTAGAGGAGGGGAGTATAATAGAGAGGAGGGGAGTATAATAGAATTATTGCAGCTACATAACAGCAGGTTATGAAATAACCTGCTGTGACATTTTCTCTGAGAACATACACGATGAAAGCAACTCTAGAAATGCCGTTGCACCTCACTGTAATGAAGTTTAATGAAGCTGAAGGGGCCTGGTTATTGATTTGATACAGTAAAACCTTGTTACAAGAGGCACTCAAGGCACCCGAAAAAGATCTCTTGTAACCAAGGTCTCTTGTACAAATTCTTACTAACTCATGTGTGTGGCAGTTTAGATTTCAGTATCTAAATTCCGTTCCATATCAGTGTCCTGTTTTGTTGCAATATGTCAGGAACCAAGAAGGAGTGCCTCTGACTGGGAAGTCAGACAGGAGTCAGAGGCAAGTCATGACCTCTTGACTAAGAAGTCAAAATCTTCCCATTGTTTCAGCCACTGTCATCACATTCCTGTGTGACTGAAACAACAGGGACATTTTTACTTCCCAACTTCTTCTCGGTTCCTGACGTATTGCAACCAAAAAAAGGGCGCTGATATAGAACAAAATTTAGATAAGGAAATCTAAACTGCCACACATACGAGCTTGTACGAGTCAGCTGCGTTGCATGAGCATACCTGGGTTAATTGTGTCTCTTCTAAATAGTTAAGAATTGTTACTTTAGAAACCTGCAAAAGTTGCCCTTAGTAACAGAGTGTCTCTTGTAACCATGTCTTTTGTATGCAATATTGTCAACGTGGCAAACATAGAAAGATCAACCAAACCATTTTCATGTGTATCTTATAACCGAGTGTTTCTTGTAACAAGATTGCACTGTATTACCATAGCTTCATCATGGCTTGTGTTGACCTTGACAAAGGCTACAGTGTACGGTGACAGTGTACAAACAAGGGCAAGTTCACTGGACTTTTCATTGAAGCCAAAGGCTATGCAGCTGAAGAGTTTTTTCTGCAACATGAAACCTATCTTGGGAAAGCTGGAAGCCACTGTCAAACTTTGATGAAGATCCTGCATTCAGGAAAAGAAAACAGCTGCTGTCCTCTGCTGCAGTATTGGCGTACTGTGTTCCAAAAAAAGACCAACTGTGCCAACCACTGATGCTTCCCCTCCCCCGGCACTGGGGCAGTTAACAGGCGCCATTTGGATAACAGTACTCATTTGCTTTTCACAGGCTGGAAACTAAGAAAAATTGTGGCCAGTTAGCAAAGGACGTATTAAGCATTGCTTCTGGAGTCACAAAAACTCGCACAATACTTGTGGGGCCAGTATTTTGAGGTAATCAGAGACCACAAACTGCTGTTGGGCTTGCTATCCTGTTCCTAAGTCCTGCTCTTCAAGGGTGCTGGGACGAACTATGCTGTTGCGTGGGTATAGCTGCATACTGAAGTACAGGCCTGGTTCCCAAAATTCCGATGCCAATGGGTGAAGCCAGCCCCACTGATGTTTTTATGCCTGAAAGAGTCTCCTTCAGGGTGCTGTTACAAGTAAGAGCAGCATTATGGTCAGGATGCCAGCTGAATCTGGGGTCCCAAAATATGCAAGCTTCAATGAGTTGTACGTTCAAGGGAACTATGTGCTATGGGGCAATAGTCATTGTGCCAACATCATTACAAAGTGATGTTCTCAGTTTGCTGTACGAGGGCGATCCTGGAGTATCCAAAATGAAGGCTGCTGCGCACAGCCATGTTTGGTAGCCTACTTTGGAAAAAAAACATAGCGGCAGCCATTTAAATGCACCATGTTGGCCAGGACCACCAAAGAGGCACAACTGGTGACCATCGCATCCTGGCTGTTTTGAAAGAAACCATGGTCAATGCTGGTGCCTACAGGAAAATCAATTTTTTTTTATTGCAGTTGATGCACTCTCAAAGTGGATAGAAGTATTCCCAGTCTGCACATTATCTGCTGAAGAACTATTGCACAAAAATAAGCTATGTTCGCAAATCAAGGCCTGCGTGATGTGATCTGATAATGGGCAAGCATTTACCAGCAAGCTGTATAAGACATTCCCCAAAAGAAATGCCGTGAAGCAAATGCTGGTGGCACCGTATCATTCCGAATCTGACCATTTAGCACCTCGCTCACCACCAGCTCAGGTGCTGCAGACTGTTAAAATCAGGCTGCGGAATGCTGGCCCCGAGTAATTTCGAATTCATTTTGCTCACATGCACTTGGCCTACAGGCCTACACTTTATGATGCCACTGCCTTTTGGAGCTGTTGCTGGGGTGGAAGCTGAACATGGCATTGGACATGCTAGACCAAGACCGAAGTGTTGCAGAAGCCACAGAAGGAGAAAATCAGATGTGACCAATGGACAAAACCCGAGCTTTTTGGTCAAACTGGAGACAGAGTGTTCACAAGGAATGTCAGTCCGGATCTAGTGTGGCTGCTTGCTGTCATAAATGAACATGCAATTTTTCCATTGAAGTACTATTAAAAGTTAACATGACACATCCGACAGCTCTATCAAAACTGCAGTCCCAATACTGAAGGCTCCAGTAGCTCCACTGTTCCAAACTTTGCTCCAAGCTTCGGCATTGTTCAAAGGTAGTAAACTCCAGATTGCCTTGAACACACTAACTGATGACCGAATTCTGGAAAAAGCATGCCCAGGGAAACCACAAAACCTGCTATCGCAGCCCCCAGCACTCTCGATGTGAATTAATCTCCCTACCATTGGTTCAGCTTTTTTAATAAAGGAGGGAAAATTGTGATAAGTTTGCTGTTTCAGCATCTAGGGGTGCCATTGTTTTGAAAGAACAGACACAGTACACGTGACCCAGCTCTGTCAGTGCAGAATCTGCTCAACTGTGTGCATTCTTTTCAGTTTGACAACTAGCATGGCTTGGTACTACTACATAGCTGTTACAGTTGACACTACGGGAATACCATTTACCAATTGCTCTCACTTGTAAAGATGAAAAAAAAAAAAAAAATGTTGGAGTACTGTGCTCAAACATAAAGCCTCGATAGACTGCCCTGGGTGGGAAAACCAGGTTATAAACATATGCACAGATATTCAAAGCAGTCGTCCGCTGCATGATCAATTTAAGCATGCTGAATTCTTATTGCAAACTGCTATGCAAAATAAGTGTTCTGGCAGTAGCTACAAAGTATGTGGAGTAACGAGCGCATCTCACCCTTTCCTCACTTTATGCACGCATGCACACAATGGATGTTTATATGAACTCTACAAAAGCATAAAGGTGGCAAAAGGTCAAGTTGGACTGCTGAGCTTATGTAAATGTTGCAAGGTTGGACTGAATCAGCTAGACAGCAGAGGGCAGGTTGACTCACCCCAACTTGCTTGTCAAAGTGCCTTCGAGACACATGCTGTGTGCCACAATTCTGGGTGCCACCTTTGCATGCTCGCACTAGGTATCACCGTGGATTGCAGCGAGCTTAACTCGCCAAGGTATGTAGTTAACATAAATGTACAATCGCTGAGCTGACGTGACACAACTCCCTGCTCATCCCAATGCCCGATTCAACCAGCACCTGTTGGGCTCATGCAAACGAGGTAGATGTTCACACACCTGTTGTTAAAGGCAGCAGGCTTGCCCGTGGCATCTTTGTTGGCTTTCTTCTCCTTGTCAATAGTGTTTTGTAGCTTGGCCATATAGCGGTCCCAGCGAGCTTTCTGACGGCTCTCACGCTGCTGTTCCTCTAGGCTTTTCACAGCTGCAGTGAGCAAAGGCACTTCAGTTAACCAATCCCATCATTGAGGCTAACCATAAAGAACTGCACCTCAATCAATCAATCAATCAATCAACAAAATCAATCAATCAATCAAACAAACAAACAAAAAAACAAACAGCACTGTCTTTTGTACTCTTTTTGAGCAAAAAATACAAAACTGTCTATTCAAATAAAGTGCTTCTTCAACCACAGTGAAGGGACCATTTCTGCAAACTACTACTTGCCACTCCAGTGCTACTGTTCCTAACCCTGAGTGGACCTACCTCCACTTGCACTATTCACACTGCTGTGCACATACGCAGCTTGCACCTAATGCCAGTGATAATGACAACAGAAAAGTGGCTATGACGTGTCAAGCACTCCACTAGTGAAGTGAAATTCAGCTCTATATATATAAAGTACAAAGGCAAAAATGAAATGTTTTTGTCACTACAGCAACTAAGAATGACTTCAGAGTAAGCTTCCGTGACAGTCAATGACTTCTCATCTAGAAGATGCATGCTTTTAGCAGCAGACTGATATTTTCGCATTGCATCCAGGCCAAAGGATATTTTGCAAAGCTTGCAATGATGAAAACTGTAAGAGTTCAAAGGTAAATTGTGTTGCTAAGCAACTGCCCAGTTTGTCTAAATCAAAAGTTGAAACTGCCATAATAGCCACAGTCACAAACACAGTCACAAGCAATACAAGATGCTGTTTTTCTTCCATCTTGGCCAGACATTTGGACCTAAAATTCACATTCTGCAGGCATAAAAATTTCAAACACTCAGCTAGCAGTTTTGCAGACATTCGTGCACATGTAACCAGTATCACACAGGTTCAGCTGGTTGGAGAATGGCCAATTATCCATTTACGAAGGGTGTTCAAAAAGTAAGGCCCCTCAATTTTTTCTTATCACCATTTATTAAAAACTTATTAAGTTCACAAATATTGCAGCTGCACACATACCGGATCTATATTACTTCTTCTATACACACATACATACAGTGTAAAAGGCTTCAATGTTACATTTGGTCGCATATAAAGGTGAACAGTCTAGTGGTGTAGTACTTGCACATAACAATGCCACTGCAGCTGTTTCAACACATACATTGGACAAAGCATAGAGTGTATATACAGGGGTGTAGGTAGGCAGCGATGAGAGGTCCCAGAAAGGCCACAAAAGTTTCATGGGTAGTATAGAGACAGTAAGCAAAAAAAAATGCAAATAAACAAAACTGTTTCAGGGCAGCACTGGGAAGGCTGACTACCTCACATCATGTCAGTAGTGACAGCATTTAACAAACAAAGCAACCAAGGGGCACTAAGGATAAATTGAAGTTGGCCTGTTTCGAGAGACTATGGCATTCTAACTCCAAAAGATCCTTCTTTATAAGTTAGAACAGACCAAAAAACGAAATATGTGTGTTGCCAACATTCCCAATTTTGCAAGCAAACTGTGTGCGCCAGCACCAAATTATTTTAGTATTCGCGTGCAGAAGAAATACAGATTACAATTCCTGCGAATAGCATTTGTGACAGAGCATAGCTTCAATTACCACATCCCTTAATGCCCTTTAGCAGCTGCTCTGAATTGAATTATAACAATTCAGGCTGATTCCATAGAAGGCTTCAGCACACTGAGCATCTGAAGTCACTGGTGAAACTCAATGTGCAAACAACAAAAAGGAGCTGCCTCCATTCAGATACAAATTTGTTACTTCCCAAATTGCATAAGCTACTCCATAAGTTTTCATGAATGGGAAGAACTACCAGTGCAAACAGATGCCAAGATAAAAAAGGACTACAAAAGCATACCTTTGCATGGACAGAATCCCTTGCAGGAGACCTGCACTGAGGTACGCTGGCGGCAATTGTGGTACTGCAGCCGGCATTCAGACGAATAAGTCTGGTTGTCTGTGCCACACACATAGTCCGCTTTGAACACGGGGCATGGTGGGCACCGCTCCATCTCCTGACTGCTGTCATCTTCCAGGTACTGGTCCTCGTCGTCATCATCGTCTTCTGCCTCTGCACTGCTCCAAGGCTTGGCTGTGCTGCTTACTGCAGTGGTACTATCAGAACCAGCTACAGTCGTAGTAGGTGGCATAGCCGTGCTCTGCTGTCTGTCATAGCTTCCCCAGCTGCCAGACAAAGAGGCCTTCCTACAAAACAAGAAAAGAAATGGCATGCACACAGAGAACGTTCAATATACATTGTGCATATGCGAACGGGCGGAGATTCCATGAAACAGCACAGCACCCCTGTTTCCCTTCGTTACTCTGCTACATCTAAATCAGTGCATCAGTAAACTGCAGCAAAGTGTAGCTTTCACAGCACTTGTGGCATAACCAAAGCCAGGTTTGATTTTGCCACAATACTGACATATCAATGAAAAATCACATAATTGTATGGTTTCTACGCAAAATTAGTCTGGCAACATGCTCTAAGATGGATGGAGTTCCATGTTTTCATTAGGAACATAACAAACACACGTAATATGTCAATTAAAAACCAAAAGCATTCACACAAAGCTGTTGCAAATACAAAACGTGGTAGAGGCATTATCTATCCAGATTGCCCTGTGGGAAGGTCATGTCACCTTTTAAATGCAGAAGTGCCACCAGACTCTATTATACGTGCAAATATGTGTTGTTCGTAAGATGGCTGAATCATGTTTTTCAAATATATGTGTTACCGGTAAAGAGGCATGAGCAATGTTTTAGAGTGCAGCTCTTTGGTGCCTGTTCCTGCGTTTTGCACCATCGTCGGCGTTGTCCCTCATAACCAGCTCTGCAGCCGGGGCAGCGTGCCACCGTTTGCCGCTGCGTGTACCCCCCCCCCCGTCTTCCGTGGCGGCGACCGCGCGTTTTCTCCGATTGTAGCGTGCACTGCTGCCGCCACCACTCGAAGTAGATGAGCTGCCCTCAAATTTCGCATTAGGAAGTAACTTAATCGTGAGCAATGTTTTTGAACATGGCCAGCTGAGTCGCAAAGAAAAAATGAAAGCCATTGCACAGCCACTAAAGAATTAACAGCATGCACAGAGACAGTTGGCAACGTGATTGAGCACTACGCCCAGCAACAAGCCAAAAACACTCTCCCCCGTGGCACTATAGTTTTGCCAGGTGACCAATGGAGCTAGGAAGCACCAAGAATGAAATGCCCTTCGGTATTTTGTACAAGCATGATCCACAGGATACATTCTATATACCCTGTGTGTAAAGTTTATGCCTTCAAATTTGCTGGACATTCAGCTCTTAATGCAAAATGTGACGGAGCCTTTAAGAAACTGCTTGCTAGGCCAATATAATGAGTCGCACTATAAGCAGCTGACCACTGCTTCACATCATTAAAATTTACAAGCATGTAACTGAAAGTAGTCTTTTTCTGTACCTACCAAGCCCTCTCAGTCACTAGTGTTGAGCAACTTAATTTAATTTCAGGTTGTGGGCAAAAGCTACTTGACAAAAGGAACAAATAACAGTCCATGTCCAGTCTTCCAGAAGAATATTAGAAAAGAGGCATCAATTACAATAATATCATTGGTGGACTTCGAAGGACTAAAATTTGGGGGATACCTAAGCACTGTAACAGCACAATTAATGGCTCTCATCGACAGTTCTGTTGCGGATACTCCTTTGTGTATATTCATTTTGCTGCTTGCTTATTCACTAATTGTTTAATCTGTGCCTCTATTATTTTGCACAAACTTGTTAGCATATAGTTGCTAGCGACCACATTATGTGAAGGACCACCCGACATACATATAAAGCCCTGCTTCAACCAAGCCGTACAAACGGGAATGCATGGACTAGGAGTAGTGCATCTCCGACTCGCAATTGAATAGCCTCGGTGGATTCAATTTCCCTCTCACCCTCCCATGTCAAAGGAGCAACCCGTGTTGGCAGCTTCTACCAACTTGGCCATGTCACGTGGTCATCTGGTGTCACACAACCCATCGAGCAATCACTGCCCCGCCATCAGACATGTCACTTGCCAACTACCACCAGTCACAGGCATACCAGTGATTTTTTGCTCCAAACACTAACAGTGCCAATGCCGATACCAAATGTTCTCAAGAACGAGGCCGTTAATGCTACCGCATTAAATTTTCTGAGCACTGGATACATAAGTATAGCCGTCTAAACCTAGCATCATTAATTCTAATATTGCAGTTGTTGACTGGCTAAAAATTTGACCACACAACTGTGATTGAGAAAATGCATGATTATACAAATGCCCATATTAAAACTCTGGAATGTATATTTTGTTTTCAGATCATATGTACGCCAAAGCATGAAAGCAAGGAAATCACTACAAACCAAACTAATCATGAATGATTAAGCACACGGGCACAAAAGTTAAAACAGAGAGCAAACATCTGATGAAAACTTACACATTGGGAAATAATGTCTAAGTGAGGGCAGCATGCAGAATTACAGTGGGTAACAAAAATTTTAGAAAACTTAGCCAGAAAGGACTATGCATCTTGGAATGATAGTATGTATACTTTGGCTGCTAGCTTTCTTAATCCCTTTTTCACACATTAAGCAGCAGCGTGTATTAAGTGACAGCCAATGATATATATGCCATCATTCATTGCTGGTAGCCTGCTGAACCAATGGTTGCCATGGCATTTATACAGACATTGAGGAGACACCTATACATATCCAAACAATCATGCCACCAACCAATAAACAAGGAAAACCATATGCACAAAGGCAATCGAGCCTCCATGCAGTGCCTGACCAGCACTGTGACCATGTACTACCATCCTTTACAATGTTGTCAAAGTGTAGAAATCCCACACACAGCAGCAGAATTTGAAAGCTAGGGGCTGACAATAAAGTGAGGCACATGTGCATTGGAACTCCTAACATGTTGCGGAGGTCATGCTCTACATGCTCAAGTGAAACTACACAATGAGCAAGTTAACAGTACAGTATTCCTACCAGCATGTTCAAGCAGTGAGGACACAAAGAACGGCCCTGAAGCTTATTTGTCTGCCCACAGAGTTCTGCAGAGAGCACTGCTTTTATGGTCAAGCACAACAAGCATCAAAATGGCACTGCAACTTAAAAGTGGCAGTGGTGATGTTTATGTGCAGGAGGCAAGAATAGCCTTACAGTGCTCTATTGGTGATTGTTCCACTTGAATCAGTTTATAGAATGCATGCAACCTACATGCAAATCCATATAAGGACACAAACATCTAACTGCGCCATACGCACATGTATGCAGGCACATACCTACACAGTCATGTCATGCCCAAAGGAAGCCACAGAGCAGTAAAAGCAAGCAGCCAACACATTGTAGTACCACTTGCATAGCTTTCGTACAGAAAGCAATACTACTATCGCTGGTCTGAAAACCAGCTTACTGCCATGTAGAGCACTCACAAATGTAAACACCGATCATAAAAGAAATAACTGACACTACATCACTGGAACTATAATATCCTGCATTAAATTTTCTCTTCCTATACCATGTGAGCCATGCTATCTGTACCAGCTTCCCATTTACCAATTGGGGAAATTTATAGATGCAGGTTTCCAAGACCAGTCACCAGAAGCTATTCCTTAGGCTATGTGTGCTACAACGCTATGCACTCATAGCAAAGCTATGCTAACATGGCTATATACACTTTGCCAACCTAGATAATACTGGCTACATAAAATTCCAACATGCATGAGGTAATGGAACTCATATTGTAAAATGTGCTAATGAACGCACTGATGATTATTCAATGTTTCCCACCAGCAATAATACTTTCTGGGAGTTAAATGATGCTTTCATGTGCTGGAATGTTGACATTTTATGTAGTGTTTGGCCTTCACAGGCCTGCTGTAACTACATGGTTGATTTCTAGCTTTTGCTTGTGCAATTACCCCATTAGAAATTTAGCTATGATCTTGATGTCCTTTCTTCTGGGTCTCACTGCTTCAGCTACTTTAAACTAACCATTTACCCACACATTCAACTGCTCATCTCACCTTGACATCAGAGCAATACACCGTGAAAAACTGCCACATTGATGCTTGCATTTAGTAGACTAAAACAATGATAAAGAGTGTAAGTTCAGCACAGTATTTAGAAGACCCAGTTGGCAACTATTTTATTTTATCTCCTGTAACTGGTAAAGTACATTTTGTAAACAAATGAAAGAAGGGCTTGCTGGCCGTCATAACTGCCAAGATCACACCAGAAATACGAAAGAGGATGGATGGTAGGAATAATGACAGACAGATGGCATGAAGGAAACAGAACGACACAGAGTCGAAGGCGGAAAGAAAAGGCTACAGACTATTTACGCACACACACTGCATATATGGAATGAATATGGCAAATGAATAGTGCAATGGCAGCACATGAGGTACAGCATCACTGCTCACCCCTCGACTTCATTAGATAAACAAACCATTTTTCATTCATTTATTTAACCATCCTTTTCTTTATTCCATACAGAATACGGAAAAGAATAGTTACCCTTTTTGGCTTGAGGCAATACACACCACTAAACTCTAAATAGATAAAACAACATACTTAGAAATTCCAACATTTTTCGGCCATTGGAGAATGTATCGTAATGTGCCTGATGGAGCAAATCACTCTACTTAACGCCAGGATGTTGCTTTCAAGTAAGCAAGTAAGGTGGGATGTACTAATAAAAATAATTAAAAGTAAAGTGCCCTAGACCACTTAATTATTATTATTATTATTTTATTAAATTAGGGTATGTAAAAAATGCCTCTAAGAGTGTGCTTCCTCTATAATGCATTTTACCAGCACAGCTGCTTACATAATTTTGATTTAAGCTTTTACCATTACGAATAAAATGAAATAAAGACACTTCACCAACAAACGCGTTTACCCTACTCAGTCGAGTCCATGCTTCTGCTTGTGTCACCTTCAGCAGAGGCTATGCAAGCCAGCAACACTGCTGCTCACATGGGCGACATCAGTGGCTTCACTGTAATCATTCACTGTTTAAAAGAGAATTTCAAAACTTGCATTTGCTGTTATCGCTGCCACAGAACACAAGAATGCCAATGAACATGGGAATGTGATATAGAGTAAAAGTTTGGTAAGGCATACTCGCTTAAGCAGTAGTTCTGTTTAGTTTTCTGTTCAGGAAGTAGTAGTACCCCTGATTTGATCAGCTGCCATTAAACCTCAAGCGTTCGGTACCCACTCATGACGTAGCAAGTTATCGCAAACATCTTGATTAGCGCAATACACATCACATACAAGGCTGAAGATCTCATAAAGCAACCAAACAACCTATGCCACATATTGCAAAGAAATTTCACCGGTGCTCGCTATTGCATAGACTGTGACATCACGTTGATACTGACACGGCGCATAATGCGACGAACATGCTTGCCGCAGCTGCAGGCACCGGTCACCACCTTGCTCATACATGCCAGTGTATGAGCGAATACAGTCCAAGCCTGTCATGTGATCAGGTTTCCCCACAGTACTGCACTACTAGGTACTATGCACTACATTCCAGGCAGTGCACCAGCAGGGTGATTCCAATTTCTAGGTGCTTAGGGTGTCCACCAAGGGCAAGGAAAGCTAATGATACTTGATAATTCAGCCGCCTATCATCCCCCCAAAAAAAACTTTGGCCTAGTGTATGTAGTACCAGAGCTATATTGGCGATTAAAAACAGCCTCCACATTTTCCTTCTCAACTCATACATTAGGCCGAGCGAGAAAAATATACGAGAACAAACCGGTATCACACTATATGCGCAAACACACCGCCAAGCAAACCCTGCTTAACTAAGTACTTTTTTCCCTCCGCTTTTTCCCCGACCACAGCTTGTCAGTAGAGGAGTAAGGAGAAAGGAAGATAGATGCACAACAGTCTTCTGTCTAACATGCCACCAGCATTTTTTGCTGAGGTCTTTAGGATCCAATGACTCCAAGTGACATGGTGTGACATCATGAGAGCCTCATGATGATCAGAAGTGGAATCTGTGCGAAAGACCTGCGGCAGTGGTCACCACAAGGCACAGGGATAGAATTCTTAAAAATAATTTGCAAATGACTGGCTCACTTCTGAGGAATTGTACATAGTATGCAAAGTAAGTGGTGTTTGCTGTACAGAAATATAGCATTTGAAAAGCATTTTTTGCACTTGTTTCAAAGACCCTTCAAGGCTGACCGTCACGAATTTTAGTTTTTCTCCCTGCAATGTGCAGAATCTGGCACTGCTGCATTGCAGATGACTGGCATAACTGCAAGGCTGTCATTTGGCCCCATCTTGTTGTGTTCTTACATTATGGTGTTGGAATAGATTGCATACTTCCCACAAATGTCTAGTGTTCCCCCCCAAAAAAAGACATCCCTCCCCACCCCATCTCACCGGTCTTGCTTCAGTTCAAAGCTCGGAGTATGGCCTCGCCAGCTACAATGTCTCTGAAAGCTACCTTGAAGTTCTGCAACAAGATGGTGCTGTGAAAACTGTCAGTCGACACCAACGAGGAAGCGGAAGTCAGTGCAGGCCCTACTGCTGGAGAAATTGCCTGAGCACTTAACGCGCCTCACCACGTTGAAGTGCTTTCATGGCAGCACTACTACAAGGTGATCTTGGCAGCAGACAAATAACAGATTGTTGTACTATGTGCCCTCCTTCACAGAATATGTTGCATATCACTTTTTACTGTATCTATGCATTCATAGACAGGGACTATGAAAAAATTGTGTGCAAAGCGGCAATATGCCCAACCAAAAACAGTTTCAATAAGTGTTCCACCATGGTGCATCTTAAAGAAGTTCTTGGCAGCAGACAAATAATAGATTGTTGTACTATGTGCCCTCCTTCACAGAATATGTTGCATATCACTTTTTACTGTATCTATGCATTCATAGACAGGGACTATGAAAAAATTGTGTGCAAAGCGGCAATATGCCCAACCAAAAACAGTTTCAATAAGTGTTCCACCATGGTGCATCTTAAAGAAGTTCCACTGTACTAAGGCAAGCCTCGGTTGCCCCTTTGCACATGCCGTGAATTTAACATTGTTTTCTCCAAAAAAGTGGCTAGATATTACACTCTAAACAGACACAAAAACAAACCTTCTACATAATTTGTTTCAAACAAGTTGAATAGAGACCCTTAGACAATATCCACTGCATGTAACGCTTGCAGACATGCTTTTAATATGATAACATTTGGGGTACCATAAAGGTGAAAACCCCACCGGCATTGATGGTGGCATAGGCATCACAGGTGGACAGAGGGGAATAGAGGCCAGGCTGACTCAGCAAAAATGTATAAAAGAAGCAATTATGAGTAGAAACGAAACAAGAATAGAATAAGAACTGGAATAGATTGGTGTACGAAACATAATGGAATCAGAATAGGAATAGACCACCGGAAAAGATTGACACGTAAAAGAAAAACGCTATCACATTTCCTCTATATCAAACCAATTGGTTGCGTTAAATTTTACTTCAGAAAAAATAGCTTAATTTGAGCCTTTTGCATCTTGTGCACTCTCAAAGTAAAGTTGGTGTTATTGTGCCATCGAAACCCTGACAAGTGAATTCAGGGTAGTTGCATTTTGACAGAAGTCATCTAGCTTGCTGGTGTTACTCTTGGCTCGGCTAACAGCGTGAGCTTGCTTATGGTCAATCCATTACACTCGAGCAAACACAATGAAAAAAAGAACATGCGTCCACTTTTGCAATCATATGAATAGTTGATGTAACATAGTCAATATTTTTCCCTGTTTCATAAAATAAATGACAGCCCTGGAACCTAACCCAATGATTATCATAGTTTTTGTATAAGACACAGTCAAAATAAAAACTCACTTCAGTGTTCCATTAAAAGCCAGCTCATAAATGTACAAGCAGGGAAGAAATAAATATGTTTCCTCAATTAATGATGACGTTTCTAGTATTTATGCAGCCTTAATATTTCTTACAAATTTATACAACTGAAAGTTATTTCTTTCCCACAGGTGTTATCATAGAAAAGCAAATATGCATATGAAATTTTATTTTCTCGATACTTCCAGTAGGGCTGGACAACAGAGTGAAGCTGCAGATTATAAAGCCACCAAAGCTGCAGAGTTAAAACATATTGTGCAACCATCAACATATTTCATTGGATGCAAAGCTGGCACACAAGATAAGAGTATAGACAGGTTGAAAACCTCAAAGCTGGAATGCTTTCTGTGATCGGTTACACAGAACTGCAGTTACCACTACAGCAATTAAGTAGCTACAATAATGTTGCCCTTAGCTTTATGTGCTGTGTCAGTGCAAGGGCCCACCACCTTAACACAGCCAGAAAAAAATATTACTCTACAACCAGTTCATCTAAATTCCTTGTGCATTATCAGCAAGATTCACAGCTTTTGCCCATTACACTGTTTTTGCGTTCCTAAATAGTGATGTCCCATCAGCATCCCCCATTTTCACCCTCTCCATATTTACCCTTTCTTCTATTACAGGTATGTCCCTCTGGCTACTTTTCCACTCTTCCTCACATTTGACCTTGTCCCTCCCTTCTCCAAAGGTACAGATGTGAACTTTGTTTTTTATCCCGGTTTACAGTATACATGCCAATCAAGCAGCAGGCAAAAGGTGTGACAGAACACCTGAATAAGACCTGCCATTCTACATGAAAACAACATAAAAGCCAACATAACAAACTGGAAATTAACTCAAGCACAACATATTTTTTAAGGAGCCCCTCTTGTAGCAATTCCATCAGTAACAATTCCACAAAATAATTTCTTAGCATAATTTACAAATTAACATGAATCAATGTAAAAACATAACAGATGATGCATATGACATGCTCCTTTGTCACTCTATGTTTACCAATACATACAACCTATATGCACTCATTACAACTACTTTACACCTATCCTTACAATTCCTGTTATGATATTCAGACAAATTTTTTTTGCACCCTAACACAGTCCATGAACTCTAATAACCTATGTTTTACCTTATCATTATCATAATCAGCCTGACTATACCCACTGCAGGGCGAAGGCCTCTCCCATATTCCTCCAATTAACCCGGTCCTGTGCTAGCTGCATCCACTTGACCCCTGCAAACTTAACCTCACCTGCCCACCTAACTTTCTGCCGCCCCCCTGCTACGCTTTCCTTCCCTTGGAATCCAGTTCGTTACCCTAAGCGACCATCGGTTATCCTTTCTTCGAGCTACATGTCATGCCCATGCCCATTTCTCCTTCTTCATTTCCACTAGAGTGTGAGTGACTATAGTTATTACTCTAACCCACTTTGCACATTTCCTATCTCTTAACGTTATCCCAACCATTTTTCTTTCCATAGTCTTCTGCATTGTCCTCAACTTAAGTAGAACCCTCTTTGTTAGCCTCCATGTGCACCCCCATAGGTAAGTACAGGTAAGGAGCAACTGTTGTATACTTTCCTCTTGAGCGATACCGGTAAGCTGCTAGTCATAATCTGGGAGTGCTTGGCAAATGCGCTCCATCCCAATCTTATTCTCCTTGTTATTTCCTTTTCATGGTCCAGATCTGCAGTTAATACCTGTCCTAAGTAGACATATTCGTCTACTACTTCCAGTGCTTCGCTACCTAACGTAAATTGTTTGCTGTTCCTTCCCTAGGCTACTGAACATTACCTTAGTCATCTGCATATTGAGTTTCAAGCCTACCTTCCTGCTTTTCCTGTCTAGGTCATCAATCATTCTTTGCAGTTCATCCTCTGAGTTCAAGAAGCGTAGCTTGTTGGGCCAGTTGATGCATAGTTGAAGGTGAAAACCAGCGAAAAGGGGACGCGTTAACAAGGAAGGAGTGCACAAGGATGACGCTGGAACACAACTGAATTTACTACATAGAAATGACCAAACAGAGCAGGGCGCACACGTGCGTTAGCACCAACGCCACAAGGAAAAAAAATTCAAAGATAGTGCAGGAGCTGCTATCTTGCACGTGGCAAAAAGATGTGCAACGTCAAGCACAGAACTATGTTCACCAAATGTACAACCGATGTTGTTTGCTCTCTACCCCTGTCATGTGGTAAGGCCTACATTGGGCAAACTGGCCAGTGTATTAATGACCGCTAAAAACAGCACCGCACTTCACTGAAGCCGGATAACACAGCCAATCTATTGAAGCATTGCAACAGTTGTGATAGCTGTACCCCCCTCTTCAGTAATGTCAGCATTATCGGCCGTGGAAAAACACAGATGGATCGAGAGATTTTGGAAGCATTCAAAATCAAGAAGTTAGGCACTGAATGCATCAGTGACAGCTCCGTGAGGTTTTCTGCAAGGGAATATAACTTTATGAATGGAATATAGTTTTGCCACGTGCAAGATGGCAGCTCCTACACTATCTTTGAATTTTTTTCCCAAGTCATCGGTTGCTTACGTGTTGGAAATTTCGGCGTAGGCTTTCCTTTCCCAGGTGGTGCACCCCTGAAAAACCGGGCGCTTGGACGGGGGACCACCTGTACCCAATTGAATTAACTGGCTGGGTAACCAGCGGCAGCAGGGATCGAACCCACAACCTCCCACAGCAAAAGCAGGCACCCAAACGCACGTGTGCGCCCTGCTCTGTTTGGTCATTTCTATGTAGTAAATTCAGTTGTGTTCCAGCATCGTCCTTGTGCACTCCTTCCTTGTTAACGCGTTCTCATTTTGCTTACCTTCATCCTCTGAGTTACTTAGCAAGGCTATGTCATCAGCAAATCTCAGATTACTGAGGTATTCTCCATCTATCCTTATCCCTAACTGCTTCCATTCCAAGTCTCTGGATACTTCTTCTAAGCAAGCTGTGAATAGTACTGGGGAGATTGTGTCTCCTTGCCTAACACCTTTCTTTATAGGAATTTTGTTACTTTCTTTATGCAGAACTATGGTTGCTGTGCACTCCCTATATATATTTTCCAGCACTTTCACGTACAGCACGTCTACACCCCGATTTCGCAATGCCAGCATGACCGCCAAGGTTTCTACTGAGTCAAATGCTTTTTTGTAATCAATGAATGCTATGTATAAGGGCTGGTTATATTCCGAGCATTTTTCTATCACCTGGTTGACAGTATGGATATGATCAATAGTAGAATATCCTTTCCTAAAACCTGCTTGACCTTTTGTTTGGTTGTAGTCTAAAGTTGTCCTGATTCTATTAGCGATTACTTTGGCAAATACCATATACTTAACAGACAGTAAGCTGATTGGTCTGTAATTTCATTTCAATCACAAAAAGCTAAGTATTACTAAGATATCAAGCTCATCATCTAGCTTGCCAAGAAAGAACTGCACATCAGAATGGTTTATGGAGTTACTATGCCTTCTGATCACTTACATCCTACTAATGTGCCAGTAATGAACCATGCTTGACTAGCTGAACACCTTGTTTAACTTGAAGATGTTTTATGCCTGCCCATTTCACGAAAGCTACAGATTTGCACAACAAGATGCAAACCTTTTCCATACCTGTCTCACTCTGTTTCCAGTGCTCTATTAGCATAAGCAGTAATGCCTATTTGCTGCTGTGGCTCTCTCTTCAATTTATCCGTTCACACTGGTAATTAAGAAAGCCATGTGCATATGCAACAAAAAAGTAAACATGTTTATGTTTATGCTTCAGTCAACCATATTTATTTAAGCTCCTTTTATAACTTTGCATTTGTAGCTTTTCCAAATCTGGTCGGCTATAAAAATACTTACTGAACGAATCAGCAAGAATTCATTCATACTCATTCATGCATTTACTTACAGTTTAAGCACATGTGGCATAAATGCTTCTCGCCTTTCTATAACAATAAACTTTCAATCATACTTTTCGCATCTGTCACAGATAAATGCTGCACTTGTATTTTCAAAAAGATGACATTTAAACAGCATGACTGATGATACACATGCACACAAAACTAATCACCTGAAGAAACACTGGTTTATAACAAACACAGCTCAAATATATAAAAGAGGTACATATGACACCCGAGTGCAACATTTTTTTGACAATGAATGGTAACTGTTCTTGAACAGTTTACTTTTTAGCATCTGGCAAGTCAAGAACGAAAAAAACTAATGTACACTGTTATTCATGGTTTCATGTAGTCTTCCTATTTGCGTTTGTTGATATTACAGGTCATTTAATTAGCACTTTACCTGCTTTGACGAGGTCAGGGCTGTACAAGTGATAATGTGCAAATCAGTAATAAAATACTCAGAAAAGGAAATGACAGCAGGGTTCTGTGACTAACTAAGCAAAAGAGACAAGGAGGTAGGAGGTTCCAAAAACCACAAAACCCCATACGAATATGCAAGGAAAGTGTACATGTGATGCAAATGCAATGCAGAATTGAAAAAAATCTTACTTCATCTTTTTCACCTTCTTTGCACTGACACAGATTGCTGTGTTTTCATCTTGAATCAAGCACTCCTGGGTCGGCTTGCACTGGACTGTACGGCAAAGGTCGGCTGTGGATATTAAGAGGAGTTAACATATTATAGCAACAGGAAGACGAATATCCAGGGGTAGTCAAAAAGTTTAGTTTAAAGTCTGCACGTGGTCTTCTACAATTACAACAACTTTAAACAGAGTTCTTTTCGTCTATCTTCGATCGCGCGCCTACCTCGGTGAAGTGATACTCACCATCGGCGAAGGACCAAGCATTATACGTCGCCTTCAGATCTTTCATGGAATCCTTTTGTGTTGAAGACTGCAGGGAAAAAGCAATAACGAGCAGATTAATGATAGCTCCTATCTCCTTTAGAACATACATTCCGTGAAGCGGAACGTTCGATCGTGACCTCGTCCGCACCTGACACACCCCACATAAACGCTCCCGGCGAACAGAGCGCTGTTTCTAAGCGCCTCGCATTGCGCAGCGAATCGCGTCAAAACAGACATTCGCTTTGATATGAACAGTCGCACTGGCTGTGGGAGGACACAGTTCACCTACTAAACCTTGAGGACCAGGCAAAACTACGGGAAAGACACACGCAGTTTCCTTCGACTATCCGCAATTACAATTATTAACGGATGCAGTTTACTTGGCTCGTACGCAATTAACAAACCCCATTAAAGACATAGCACTTTGCTTCGCCTTGACTTACCGCAAGTAGGTAATACAGGAGCGCAAATACCACCGATAACAAACGAGCGTTTGTTATCGGTGGCGTTAAACGCAGCTCTCGCGCAACGGAGACAAGCAGGATTTCTCCGTCACGCTACGGGAGTATAATAATCATCAGTATAACCTAAACTTATCCTCAGAATTCTGTTTCCACTGAAATGGAGGACTAATGGCGCGATCGAAGTACAAAATCAGCTTGGATGAAATAAATAAAAATAAAACTGGATCGCGAAAATGAAGCGCAGGAGCAGGCAAGCGCGGCTCTGCATTGCTTACCTCATCTCGAGAGTGCTCTTCGAACTCGAAGTCCCACTCCTCCGAGTCTTTAGATTTGTCCTTGATCGTAGCTGAATACGCTGTGCAAAGAAGGGACGCCAAAACAACTATCCAGAGCCACGCCTTCCTGTCAGTATACATCGCTCCTTCCCAGCGCCGATCGGCTGCAAGTTTAGGCCTAGAGCTTTCGCAACCTCACCAACACCGGATCAAAGCGGCGGATGCGACGGGCTCAGCTGAACGCACCGACTCGCTACCCTTCACATAGGTGCTTGTCGTCGCGGTTCTGGGAATCTCGCTGTCGCCTCAACTACGCGCAATAGTTTGGACTGGTCGGTGGCACGCACCGGTTCAAGCGAGAAAAAAAGGCTGCGAAAGAAGAGAAAAACGGGCTCAGATTCGGCGGAGGAGAACCCCTTTTTCCGCGCACAGCGACGGCACTTCTACGATGCTGGCCAGCCTCGACCGCTGCGTCGGCTCCGCTGGCTCGCATGTAGTTATCGGACTCCGTGCCAGAGGGCTCTGGAGTGGTGCGCGCCGGCTCCATCGATTCGGACGTCGGCCGTCGGCCGTGCCTGTTATCGCTAACAAGCGATCAGGTAGGCCCGCCACATAATACCGCACGGACGATCGCGCGTACTAAGCGCGCTCCTTCAAGTGCACTTCGAGCCTCATTCTTTAGCATCGGAGTTTTAGTTTTCTTCACAAACCGCGGGCACGTGCTCGCGCTCCGCTGGAAGTGAAATGAACAGCTCGATTGGTACTCCCTTGTTAAAATGGTGGGCCTGCGTGTACACTCCACTATATGCGTGAACTCCTTGCTGCGACACTCAAAGGAAGTAGGAAATTAAATGAGAAATATTAAAGATAATAGTCTGAGCTAACGTCAAGGTAGTGCAAAATGAGAAAGTCACGCTCGATTTCAAACTGATATTCGAAACAATGCAAACGCCAAGAAAGATTAGCTTGCAATCCGCTTTCAGCTGGAAAACGTCTCACTTTCGATCCTCATTGAACTCGATCTACATTCAATTAAATCAATGCAGATCGAGGTTGTCACACGGCAACTTTCAAGTGAAATCGAGCTCGAGCCTGCTTGACTTCAAGCCGTTTTCTCAATCGCTCTTGATATTTCAAGCACGCTTGAAAGCAGTAGTCGACACCGATCGTCACCAGCAAGCTTTAAAATTTGAAAACAAATTAATGCTACCGAACGGCAAATAATAACATATAAATGTATTAAAAGGCATGATAAACTTTTTTAAAACATTGTGAGAACATTCGTAGAACACTAAGCTTGTTTATATTGAGCTAATTTTGTAATCGCAACAGAATATGATCCACCGCTTGCAAAAATGGCATCCTCTTCGACAACGTCGGCGCGGAAACTGTGGAGCGAAAGAGAAACCAAGGGAGAAACTGCAGCACTCATCGACTACAGGGAAGATAGATTAGGTGACCTGAGGCGCCAAAAGCGAAATGCTGCTGTGTACGCTGAAATCGCGCAATCATTACCCCAATCTCGCGTTTCTTTTTGAGACTCACGACAGACCACCGTGCTTTGGCTGTCTGAAGAACATTTTGCGTCACCTAGCACACGCGAAAGAAATTTCTCAATGCTCATTGAAAACGCCCGTGTAGCACCGTATGCTTCAATCCTTCTTGAAAGCCTCAATGCAGATCGAGTTCAATGAGGATCGGAAGTGTTCGTGTGACAGAGGTATTACACAGGTGTTTTCAACGAGCATTGAGAAATTTTTCTCATGTGCGCTACGAGAGTGTCGACGACCGCTTTTGAGTGTGCTTGGAATCTCAAGATCGATTGAGGAAGCAGCTTGAAGTCAAGCAGGCTCGAGCTCGATTGCACTTGAAAGTTACCGTGTGACAACCTCGACCTGCATTGAGTTGAATGCAGATAGAGTTCAATGAGGATTGAAACTGTCCTTGTGACAGGGGTATTATCCCGGGGCGGTATTACAGAACTACGTTCAGTTGGCGTTCAGTTACGAGCGCTCTGTGATTGGTTGGAAGCACTTCCGCTCAAAGCCTCTTAAGGTGCCGTGACGTAAAAGAGCAACTGAACGCAGTTTTGTAATACCGCCCCCGGGAGAAATTAGCCCATTGCGCTTTTAGTTTTAGCCATTGTAAAGAAACCTATAAGCGTGAGCTCCAACAGGACACCTTAATTTCGCCAAAAAAAAAAAGCGTCTAGAAATAAGCTACAGCAAAACCTTTTTCTCTACTAATGGACGCAGTTTGCGATGCAATTAATATAAGACTCACTTCATACCCGCGGAATCAGCAAAAGTGGTGTCGCAACACATCTAGCTGGCCATACGTATAACTGCACTATAACTCTGCTAGACGCTACAGCGTCAAATGTTATATTCAGCACAAATAAAAATAATATGTCAAATCCAAACGAAACGGCAGGAGTAAAGAGAGCCCGAGAGCGAAATTTGCGGGAGCTGGATATTGTCGCTGTGCCCTTAGTGAAGGCCAGGCGTAAATATAAATTGGTTTACAGGAAAGGAAAGGCGCACTATCCGTCCCACTTATCGTTGAGTACCTGAACCGCGCCATGAGGGAAATGAGGAAGGTGGGAGTGAAAGAAGAAAGAAATAGATTCTGGTTTGGTTTATGGGATTTAACGCCTCAATTAAAGTGACTCTGGCTATGAAAGACGCCCTAGTGGAGAGTTCCGGAAATTTCAACCATATGGGGATATTTAACGTTCGCTGACATAGCACAGCACACGTGCGGGCATCTTGCTTTTCTCCGCCATCGGAAAGCGGTCGCCGCCACCGGATTTGATCCTGCATCCTTGGGCACAGCGCCGGATTAAGTGGGGGCTAAGTAGACTGTTGCCCAGGGCATCGTCGCCGAGGGTAGGAGGGGACCCATTTATTCTAACCTGATCCACGTGTTGGACCACAAATAAGGAAACTTTGAGTAACTGGTATACAGAAAAAAAAAAAAAAAAAAAAAACAGAACGAAGAGACGGGGTCTTCGCCTAATCTGACTTTGTTTAGCTATTGGGAGACCGTCGAGCTGCAAAAACAAGAATTCTCCGCCGCTCTGGGAGGTCCTTTTCTTGCGAGGTGATCTGAACTTTGTTAGGGTTAAAGAAGAATTTTTAATGGGCCCCTGTCAATCCCTCCGTCCGGCAGGTGTAGACAATATCTAAAAAATGTAACTGGAACAATAGATGAGATAAGGAGGAAAATATTTTTCCACCGCAACCATATCACTATCGCTCTACGTCTCTAGAAAAGTTTCCTTTTTTTTTCTCCCGCTTTAGAGGAGGAAAATAGGCCATACCAGAGTGAGCCTCAGACCAGTGCCTTAAATGGCCACTGTCCAGAGAAGAACTTTTTAGCAAAGGAGCCCAGTGTTTCGATCAGGTACCAGAGATAGTCTGCAAAATGCTACAGCGATACCCGCGCCGCAAAGCAGCCAAAATACAAATCAAAGCTCTCTCAACTTCCCCGTCGGGAAACCAGCTGCCTCCTTTCTCTGCGAGCCGCAATGATGATGTCATAGTCGAAAACGACATCCATTGGTCCGTCTTGCTGTCGGAGGGTGAAGGATGGGTGTCAGCGAGCGGTAGCTGCGCGCTTTTCCCACGCCACGGCCGGACTGAATCCAGTGACGCGCGCTCCCTCGCCCGTTTTTTTTTTTCTTTTTTTTTTTTTTCGCATATGCGCAGTGCCACACCCCACCTCCCGCCAAACGCGGAGGAGGAAGAGGAATTTGTGTTGCGGAGGCTAGACGACCAGGCAGGAGAGTGAAAAACCTTTGCGAAGAAGCGGGTGGAGAGAAACAGGACAGAATCGGGTGATTGCGGTGGCTGTAACTGCGTTATTAGTTAACCTTTTCAAAAACATTTTGCGGCCTTGCGTTCCGGGGCGAAGTCTCACAGTCACCGGGGAAGAAAATATTTTCGACCGGAGGGTGGACAGTGGGCCTTTAAGGCCCACTGACCGCCAGAACCGGTTTCCCGGGGGCCCCTCGGTGGTGGGGGGCTTTTTAACCGCTGGCACAAAAGCTCCCCCAAGAGGAGGGGTGTCCGCTGCCTTTTTCGCTTGGCTGGCCACTTCGCGGGTCGCGCGCTGCGGGAAGCGCATGATTGTACTAGTAGAGTCCCTAGAAGTATATTGCTAGTCTGCCGTCCGAGCGGGGTTCCCTATGGAACCGGTTGGCCGCTTCCCGGATGAAAGCGCAGGGGGCGCTGTACGCATTCGGAGCGTGGTTGGCGTGGTCGCGTTGTGTACGTGGTGCTGTGGCGGTTGTGCCGTACTGCGAATCTGCGCCGCGCTGATCCGTTGGTGCCGTGACAAGGCTCGTGCACCACGTGCACTTTTTTTCGCTCGCGAGCCGGAATGCGCGCAAATTAGCTAGCATGTGTGCAAGTGTGCCTTTTTTATGGATATGTGATCGCGTCATGTCCAGAAAACGGGGTAAGCGTGATAGCACGTGTTTCTTGCCCGGGTGCAAGACCGGGTAGCGCTCGTGCAAGGTGAAATGTTCTCTCTTCAGGACACCGAAAGACGCAGGGAAGAGGCAAGAGTGGGAGCGCAACATCAAGCGCGGCTGCAAAGGCAATAACATTGTTTATTGTCTCAGCTAGAGCATAAAGGAATATGCAAAACGAAAATTAAAAGGCGTAATAAATGAAAGAAAATAGACTGGCTGTGTTCTAATAAAATTCAAGAGAGAACGATGATAAGGCCCTTGCGTGCAAGCAATGTACGAAGATGGGTTGCTCGGTGAAAGGCCCGCTGCCGCCAGGTGCCGATATTGTCGGCTTCAGTGGCGGGCAAACCCACAAGTGGTGAATATCTTCCTCATTATTTTGTTAGTTGCAGACAGGAAATCCTGGACGTTGATATAAATATCGGTATATATAAATATCGGATGATCCGGATCGGGGTTGCCCTCACATTACTGTAACACGAAGCTAGTGTCGACGTTTGTGAGCGACACTTCAAACCCTGCTTTATTGAGCGGAGTTTTAAGACAGGTAAAGGTAATTGAGATTCCACGGGATGTTATACGCAACTCACGAAGGATGCCATCTCAACGCTGTTTCTTGACACTCCAAAATACTTGTTGAAACCCCTGCCTCTCAAGAGAAAGGAGCGCAACTTGTACGAGCAAAAACAGTCAGCAGGGAGACCTGCAGAGAAAGAAAAAAAGTGCACTGATCCTGAAGCATCAGTGGAGCCAGTTGAAGAATACAGCGGTGGTGGATCGTGTGACGTGAGCCTGCTCCAGGAATGCAGAAAGCTGCATGCCACCGCCACTGGGGACAAATGTCGATCTTTCTGATGTTGAACAATGAACATTCGCATAGTGCCACTCAAGCGAGGACGAATCTCCGGAGGCAATTGCCATCGGCGAGTTCTGTTCCATCGCAGTGGTGATCGAAGCTGCCATGAATGCTGCTATGTGCATTCGAGGAAACAAAGTCAAGGAGATAGCTGTAAAGTCGACAGAAGAGGTAATTAATCTTATTCAGGACATTTCGAAACTCAGCTTGTGTCCTGGCAGCGGATTGAAGCCTAGCTATTACCAAGACCTTTCCCACCTAGAATGGGCGTTGCTTAATTTGCGACGAACTGTACCATTATATCTGATGCAACGTGCATATATAGCCTGCAAATACTTGCGAAAGTTAACTCAGAACACCCTGTCAAGAAGAAGAAAAAATTAAGAAACAGACTTCTATGTCTCGAGCAGTTTGTCGTACGAAGGACAAGGTGGCAAAGCTGGTAAAAGCTCTCGGTGAAAAGAAAAATGAAAATGAACACCTTCAAGGACAGAGTTTGAAAGAAGTGTTAGTGCCCTTCCTCTCAACTAACAGCTGGCTGTTAAAATATGTTTTAGAGGTTGCAAAACGGAAGTCAACAAAAGTGATGGCATACTCTGATGAGTGGCTACTAGGCTTCCTAAGTACCAAAGAATGCCTATCATCAGTTTGCCTGAAGCTCGGTGCGATTTCAAGGGCTCGTGTTCCCATCTTGCGTGCTTTAATTGTGCATGCATCCGAAAGTTTCTAGTTCTACCTACGTGTTATAACTTAGCTAAACGTCCGAAGAAGTTAAGATGAAACTATAGCGTGGATGAAAACGCCGGCGACAGCGCTCCGTTGCTCGCACACATGGTCCTTGGAGCCTAGAATGTGCGTCTAGTATAGTTCTCCATGCAAGCGCAATTGTTTGCACAACATCCTCAGAAGTCTTCATTACAATACGGCACGGCGGTAGCTTCAGCAGGATAATAGGGTATAAAAAGCAGCTTCGTTTCTACATCGGCTCAGGGGCATGCGCGCAAAACTTCGCTCACGAAAAACAAAAGTCGCATCCGTGGTTATGCCAACAACTCGGCTGCGAATTCAATATTACGACTAAACTGAAATCAAAGACTAAAGAGCGGCATCGCATGCACAAGGCACCTGACAATGAGCATGCAGCGAATGCATTTGATTTCGAAGCGCACGGGCGCGCGCGTCGTCTGCTCCGTCAGCAGTGGCGCACTCCGGTTCACCGCAGCGCCACCACGGCGATCATTCAGCGGCAGCCCCCGCCGCGGCCGGCGGACGACAGACTAGCAATATTTCTAGGGACTCTAGTACTAGTTGACATTCGGTGGTTACTGGTGGTAGCAGAGTTGCCTGACCGGGCCGAAGGCGCGACCAGCACCTTCGTCAACTTTGACTACTATATTTTATTCGCTCGCAGTGAAACAAGAAAAACAGCCAGATATGAAATGCTGCAGGTGACACTCAGGGGACAAGAGGAGGACACAGGTTGTGTCCTCCTCTTGTCCCGTCCGTCTTTGCGCTGTAATAATGAATGTATGTAACCAACTCGCCCAAAATGTTGTATTATGACACTCTAGTGGCTAGCTGCCTGTGGCGCTCTTGCTTGCGCGATAAGTTGGGAGCCAGCGACTTCTAAGCAGTGTTGCAAATTCATTCCCTTTTTGTCCGAAAACCTGCGGCGAAGAAAGGTCGACGAACGACGCGCTGGAATGCGGGAGCGACATTATGACGAAGGCTGCACAGTGATATAGAGAGGGCCTGAGATGGCCAGGATGACAGGAAACCCGACGGTGGGGCAGAGGATCGATAAATGCTTGGGGAGGCCGAGAAGACACTGAAAGAATTTCCTACCCAAGAAATAATAGTCTTTTGTCAAAGTATTCGGTCCTCTTCGAATGTCATTTTGGCTTGATGAAACAGCATTACTCCGACAAAATAGTTTTAAAAAATGCATTGTGTCAAACAGATGTCCCTTGCAATGTACTGATTTTTCGAAAGTGTTTCAATTGTTCAACCATAGTCTTTTTTTAATGCAGAAACTTGGCTGCTTTGGTGTCACAGGCGTTAGGCTATCATTACGCTCGCACGTGATGCATCGCTAAGACATCGAAGCGCGGACCAGGACTTTAGCGCCTGTCCGGTGAAGACACACTGACATGTCTGACATGCCGTATGGATGCATTTTAAGCCCTCCCGTTTCTTTTGTATATTGATGATTTATATTTCGAACTCTTTCTAGTGCGTTTCGTAGCGCTTGCTGACAATCTTACTGCGCTCATAGCAAGTGACGCAGTAAAAAGAAATGTTACATCAGGATCAGCTTTTGGAATGCTTGAGTCAGGGGCCGGAAAATAAATTGACAAAAGTTATTACAAAGAAAACAAGAGCTGTACTATCCTTAACTCAAAATATATAGCTATTTGTAATAACCTAACACCAGATTGATCCTGGGAAACAACTGGATAGGCATATATCCAACAGGGTGTCGTATTCTATGAAAATGTGGATGTGTGTGGCACTCAGTTTATGTTGTGACTCTGGTGCTTACCATGTTTTTACGCCCTTATTTTTCTGTTGAACATGGCAATCATGCAAAATTGGGTGCTAAATTCCCAGACAACTTCATTGTATTCCCGTCTCCCCCTTCCTCATTCATTATCCGGCGCGACTACGCTATCGCAAGGCCGACTGATTAAACCCGGCTGTTACGACGCTCGACTACTGTTCCCAAGGACGCGGGATCGAATCCCGGCCTCGGCGGCAGCTTTTCGATGGAGGCGAAAAGCAAGGCGTCCGTGTGCTGTGCGGTGTCAGTGCACGTTAAAGAACCCCAGGTGGTCGAAATTTCCGGAGTCCTCCACTACGGCGTCTCTCATAGCCTGAGTTGCTTTGGGACGTTAAACCCCACAAACCAACCAACCATTAAACCCGGCTGCTACGAAGCGGCGAGGGCAGGCAGCGCAGACGCGCTCTTCTCGGCGAGCGCCGAGCTTCTGTCGTCTGGAAACAGTGACACCCCTCTCGTACTCCGCCGCCCGTGTGAATGCGGGAGCAAGGGAGGGGGCTCCGCCGGCCGGCGGTGCCCCCGCACTCCCTCCTCGAAAAGCTCCCCCGTGTGATTGTCAACTCTTGATCTGTCGTACAACTCATTACAATATATTCTAAATTTCATCAATCAGCACAAATATAAAAAAAAAATGTAGCTCTCATAATGGGCGTAGAACCGGCGCGACGATGGGAGTGCCGCTCACGCATTTTTTTGCTGCTCGTGCAGGTTATCACCAATGTGGCTACGAAACAGCAGGTCACCGAGCTTAACAGCAATGTGCACGCCGTCTGCAGCTTGCAGCAAAGCATCCTGTGATGCCTAATTGCCTGTGCCGGAACTTGGGACGACTGCCTGGAGAGCAAGCAGGTCGACCCAGCCTCGTCTCCCGAAAGACGACTGCCTGAAAATACGTAGACTAATCGCTAGTCCTGCCGGTGCGTATATTGAGCTCGCCGTAATTAAGGCATGCACTGAAGTGTTTTCTCGAGGCAACTGTGACCTTGGGCAATGTGGGGCAATCATACACCACATAGACACACGGGGCGCATCTCCTGTGTATCAGAGGACCTACCGCATTCCGTATGCGCAGCGCGCGGAGATGGCCAAGCAAGCGCAGGATATGCTGAAAGCCTGAATCATAGAACATTCCAAGTCCCCGTGGGTTTCGCCTGCACTATTGGTTGAAAAGCCAGATGGGTCATTCCGTTTTGTAGTTGACTTCAGGAAGCTAAACAGTGTCGCCAGAGTGGACCCGTATCCGCTGCCAGATATCCAAGAGACCTTGTCAAAGTTGGGATCGGTCAAGTACTTCTCGGTTGGGGACTTGGCCTCTGGCTTCTGGCAAATCGAGATGGATCCTTCTGATAAGGAAAAAACGGCGTTTAACACGACCAGGGGTCAATATCAATGGACGAGAATGCCCATGGGATTAGTAAACAGTCCTGCTGTCTGGCAGCGAACCGCCGACGTTGTGCTCGAGGGGTTGACTGGCCACACATGTCATGTGTACATGTATGACATAATCATTTATAGCTCTACGATCGAGCAGCACATGATAGATATTGAGGCAGTGCTAAGGAGTCTGAAAGGCGCCGGGCTTAAGTTGAAGCCGAAAAAGTGCCAATTTTTGAAGGCGAAAGTAAAGTACCTCGGGCATGTGGTGTCTGCCAACGGCGTCAAGCAAGATGAGGAGAAAGTTGAGGCAGTTGTTTGCTTTCCTAACCCAAGCGGTGCCAGAGAGGCGCGAGAGTTTCTGGGATTAGTACGGTATAATCGGCGTCACATCGTAACCTTTGCGCAAATGGCTAAGTCGCTGGCATTGCTAATAGCAAAGCACACACATTTCGCATGGACAGCCGAGGCACAAGCTGCTTTCGAGAATCCGAAAAGAAAGTTTGTTGAAGCGCCAATTAATACTCAAGTACCCTGACTTTAGGAAATATTTTATAATTCAAACCGATGCGTCACAGTGCATGGTTGGAGCAGTCCTGTCGCAAAGATTAGAACAAAATGAACATCCGGTGGCTTTCGCAAGTCGTCAGCTAAATAATGCGGAACAAAATTGTAGCGTAACAGAAAAAGAATGCTTGGCTATTGTATGGGCGGTCCGCCACTTTCTTTGTTCCTTGTATGGTCGCAAGTTTAAAATAGTGACAGACTGCCAACCGCTTAAGTGGCTTATGAACATCAGGGCTCGTAGCTCGCGACTGGCACGCTGGAACCTTCAGCTTCAAGGCTATGACTTTGAAACAGAGCATAGAGCAGGAAAAGTCCACGCAAACGCGGATGACTTGAGTCGGGTGCGCTCTCAACCATTCTCTGAAGTAAGGACCACAGCTTTTATTTCAGTTACTGATGAATAAAAGCTGAAACAAGAGCAGCAGAAGGACGCGGAATTTCAAGAAATGAGGGATAAACTAGCTGGCGACCCGGCGGGAGTCTTCAAGCGGATACGCATTGAGCGCATCTGGCTTGTGCCCGTACCCGACGCAAAGGCAGGCGTGGCTGCCAGAGAAAGAGACATTGTACCGCGCAGCCTGGTTAGAGATGTTTTACGAGCATACTATGATTTCGGGACCAAGAAAACGACGAAAAAATTGAAGTATTTCTGTCCAGAAAGGAGAAAGTCGATTGCCGAGTATTGAGCTCAGTGCGAATCCTTTACGAAAAACACCGAAAAATAGGAACTGCGCTCCGCTTCAGAAGTCTGGAGAGTTGAGCGCACCTTTTGAGAGAACGGCCATTGATGTTATCGGACCCTTACCGACAACCAGTGATGGGAACAAGTACTCGCTAGTGTTCACCGACCACCTGTCTAAATTCGCGGAAGCCATTCCAATGAGTGACCAGAAGGCGCTAACAGTGGCTAGGAGTTTTGTTGAGAGAGTCGTTTTGCGCCACGGTGTGCCCAAAGAGCTGCATACTGACCAAGGTTCCGCAAAGTTGTGTGGCGGTGCAGCAAGCATGCAGCGCAAGTTCCAGCATGTCAGGTGCAACATCGGCACCAGCTGCTTCAAAACGAATAGTAGAGTGCAGGCCGGGCCGTCTACTAGCCTTGAAGTCGCCATCAAGCTGCGGTCGGCATTGTGCAACTCGCGTTAACCGGTACCAACGTCCTGGTTAACTTGATGAATTTTCAAATAGCATATGACAACGAAGTTTTGTTATTATCCAGCCACGATGCTTTTGGCCTGTGCGTTGTAAAAAACGGCGAAAAGACCCGATGCTAATTATTACACTTGTCAGCGAGAACACGATCGAGTTCGCCAAGGAGACGGCTACGCGTACTCACAAGAAGTAGACACACGCATGCGGTGTGATGCGTGCTTATTATATACTTAAGTCATGACCATGTGGGCGCTTCGATTGCCGGCTGCCGCAAAAGGTGCATATATATATATGTATCTGCACATGTACTGAATGCGAGGTAGTATTTGAAAATCTTCATATTTGGGATGATTAGCGCCGTTAGTCGGATCGTCATATACACAGGCGATATGATTAATTCATTCATGAATATGCGATGCATATATGCATCCACAAAAGCCGACCGCATTCGTATGGGGTCAGCTAGCTGTGAATTATATTGCCACTCACATCAAACGGCGCCAACATGCCGAATAAGATCAATTTTCAAATAGCACATCGCAATGAAGCAGCCTCGATGCATGTGCACCATGCGGCAGCTGGCACGAAGCGCAAACAACTTTCATCACGATTGAACTCGGAACGAACCATAACGCATGCACGTGTTAATTTGCTAGACTTGGTTTGAAGTACGCGTCGTCGTTTCTACTCCGTCATGGACGATTATCGGGCAGAGCTGGCGTTGCGACTGCAGCTATCTTTGGCTTCCGCTAGAAGTAGTTATGGGGAGTCCTAGAGTGCACTTCTCGGGGTGCTGCGGACGCCTCCACAACAACATCTAAAAGCAAAGAATGTATTGGTACGTTTAGGGATGTAACCGACAACCTGAAGAAAGACCGGAGGATATATCCGCCACCGGATAGATCCCTAAGTAAAAAAGAATCATACGACTGGAGAAGACTCCAAGCTCAAAATTTCTTTTCGCCCCTGTGGAGGAGTTGGACGGGTGCCAGAGGGCGGAAGAGGGACGGTGCAGAAACCGAATTTTGCAAATTTTGCGGCCACGTGGCAACATTAGATCACATAATATGGAGATGCGTTCGTGCCCCAGGGCGCAACGCGATTAAAACTAGCGATGAATGGGAGACCACGCTAAGAAGCTCCGACGAAAAAACTCAGCGATTCGCCGTCCGCCTGGCGGCCGAGGCTGAAGACCTCTTCTCCTAGACACGGCCGGTCTCGAGGGAGAGCGCAAGAGCGCGCGCTCTCTCCCTCGAGACCGGCCATGTCCTAGACGGGGCCGGGTGTCCTCCGGCCGCGGTGCGACAGACTGCCTCCCCGGACGCCTGCATGCGGATCCGGAGGTGGCTGCCGCGCCATATTCGGCGGAAATAAATGTTCTTCCTCCTCCTCCTCCTTTGGCTTCCGCCTCCACGGTCCGGAAAGCGAGACATGACATTAAAGCCGCGGAAGCCGAGTTCATGGCAAGAGATCGGGTCTTGCTCGAAGTTGAGCCCAGTGAAAGGGGGCTGTCACATAAACTGGCGCCAAAATGGAAGAACCCCTACCGCATCGTGGAAAAACTAGGCCCCGTTACATTTCGTGTTCGGAGCTGTGACGGAAGGCACCCAACTTTCACCGTGCATGCGACCATACTGAATCGCTACCAAGAAAGGGCCTCTCAAAGTGATTCACAACAGGACAGAATCGAAGCTTGTACACCGAGCCACCGGCTCAGAACAGTTGCAATGACTGCAATGACTTAATCCTACTGCGGCAATCAGCTCTATAGACCCCGAAATCACCCACGGAATTCTTACACATGCTCAACATTTAACGCTGCAAAATGCTGAAGACGGTGATATTCAACATAGCAGCACTGCCGACAGTGACGTGGATAATTCACGGGCCGCAGGGTCGCATGGAACTGGAAGAGAACAGGGACGAAAGTTCAGAACTGCCGACAGAGCCAGACAGTGAGCTGATTGTGGATCCCAATGTGTGGGATATGTACAATCCTGGGTCTTAATTGTTAACGCTGTGAGCCTGCTAGTTAAGTTTCATACATGTACAAAAACATAGCATGATACCCTTTTCTGAACACTGTTTAGTTGTCTAAGCTTCTCATTATTAATTTAAACAGCGCGAACACGAAGACAAAGGACAAGATAAAAGAAAGCCACAGTACAAGCGCTGACTCACAACTCGCCCAACAAAGTATCTTGGTATGTCTAAGCTTTATTCTTGTACACCTGTTTAGTTTTACCTGTATGAATGGTATGAACTCAGTTTAATCATGTGTGTCCACCTGTATACCATTTTCAGACCCCTTTTTAAATGCGCATCCGTTGCAATGCTTTGCTAAAGGGAAGAAAACGTACATGCATTTTTTGTTCACTGTAAAATAGTCGCCAGTCGAGACAGTTGATTGTCAACAGATGTTAGGGAGCTGGATGACCTCGCTGTTGTGTGTGAAATGCGAACTTCTTGTATGGCGGTGATGCGGTTGAACTAATCTGTGATGAGCTTTCGTGGCAGCGCGCATACAGCTCAGGGTCAACGACAAATGGACACAAGAATTGATGTGGCGGAGCACAAACTTAAAAAAAAAAGTTTTTTTTTTTGTTCGAAGAAACTATGGTGAGCGAATGTGACGGCTAATTGCCTGTGCCGGAGCTTGGAATCCGGGTTGCGCGGTGATCCGGGAGCGATCGACCTCTCCACAATTTTGGCTGCTCGTGTCACCTTCTATCCGAAAGCCGGACACGAAGAAGGGTCGCTGAACGACAAGCTGGAATGCGGGGTCGACGTGCTAATGACGGCTACACGGACGCTAGCTGTTGTGAGGATGGCGAGTGTTCTGAGAACGGGAAGAAAGGACCCGAGGTGGAAATGAAAGCCGCAGAAGGACGGCGGGCAGAGAGGAACGAGAGATGCGCTAGAGCAGGTCGACCCAGCCTCCCTGTCTCCCGAGGGACGATTGCCCGAAAATACGAAGACGGCTCGCTAGTCCTGCCGGCGCGTATATTGGGCTCGCCGTGTAAACCGTCATCATCAGCGCTGCCTGCAGGTATGGCCATCATCTCCTACCTGGTGATGGTGGCGCAGTGGTTACGGTGCTCGGCTACTGTTCCCAAGGATGCGGGATCGAATCCTGGCCTCGGCGGCCGCTTTTCCGGAGTCCTCCACTACGGCGTCTCTCATAGCCCGAGTCGCTTTGGGACGTTAAACCCCACAAACCAAACCAAACCAAACCAAACCACAGTGTACGAAACAAATCTTGGGTTTTCGCTCTCAACAGTAGAAAGGGTTCACATGATTGGAAAGTTCAAGCAAAGGAAAAAACGACCGATTATAGCGCATTTTTCTTCGTTTCAGAATAAGTTTCAAGGGCACGGAAATAAGTGTGTCCGAGGATTATTCGGAGACGTTAAGACGAAAAAGACGGCATCTCCGGGAATTCGCAAAATGCAGAGCAGACAGCACTGATAAGGTGAAACTCAAGCAAGACGTGCTACATATTAATGATATCAAATATACCTACGATGACACCACTATAACCAAGTTGTACCCTTTGAATGACCACACGACATTACACTCTCGAGGCTTCCGTGTCTGGTGGTGAATTGCCGTAGCGTCAAAAACAAGACTGAAGAATTCAGTAGCCTTCTCCATACTGCCAAGCCATACAATTATTGTGGGGACCGCGCCAGCCACATTCAAAGTTCCCGCGGCTACCGATGCGCCGCCGCTTAACCCTTCCCTCTCCCCGCTCGTTCCCGAGATAACCGGTCCCACACACGCCGTCGCCTGGCTCTCTTCACTCCCGAGGCGACCTGCAAATCGCTGCCTGCCCGTCCAGACGACGACCCCGATGACCTCCCGCACCACCATGGACTTCCCTACGGGAGATTAAAGATGCTTATTGTGTGTGTTTGTCTTGCGTATTCCTCGGGCAGAGGAATCGCCCACAGTATTGGAATGGAGCCATGGTTGGCCAGCGATATCGCTGGTAATGAGGTATTCCCAGAATCATACTCATGCTATCGGAAAGATCGCAATAGCCATATAAGGGGTGGGTTCATCCTGGTAGAGAAAAAAATTCAGTCACCCGGATAAACACCGATTGAGGATCGTGCGAAGCAGTATCGTGTATCTGCTCTGTAGGACAGGCATTCGGCTCTGAAATGTTGAGCGCCTGACGCTCAAGAAAGACAACGACGACAACCGTACAACGCTCGATCCGACGCTGTGCGTGTGCTCAAACAAGCTACGATTACTAAGGTTGATCGCCAGACGTTCTCTGCATTGTTCGCGGCGTAGCGCCTTGTGCAAGGTCCTTTATTACAGTTCATTTGATCGGCCACCCGAAAGTTCATTTGATTAAACAATCAGTTGTAATTAATTCAGTCAAGTAAGTTAGTTTTATAATGGAATCAAATGAACTTGCCTTGGCGGCACTTAAACTTGTTATTGGCGGCACTTAAACTTGCCTAACGTCAACATGTACCAACATGCTAGCATCTCAGCAACAGGGCTCAGTGAGGCCCAGGTAAACTTAATGAATCTATTTTCCTTAAAGCAAAATGTTCTTGAACCTACTCGAGGGGAGCATATTTTAGATCTATTATTCACAAACGAATCTCAACTAGTTGAGTCGACACTATAGTATTGTCGGGAATTAACGAACATAAGACTGTTTTATGTGAATTAAAGTTAGAACTCGTAAATGAATATTCTAAATGTCGTCGTGTCTACAATTATGAAAGGGCTAACATAACGAAAATTTATTGAGCACTGGATATTACTAAGTTGTGTTTGAAGCTGTCGCTTAAACTAACGCCGTTGCAGAGTTCTGGTCATGCTTTGAAAGAAAAGTTTTCGAGTTTCGTTACCGTTTCGTTCCATCCTGGATATTAACTCCGAAAAGAAAGAGAACCAAACCATGGTTTAATGAGTCATTAAAAAGGCTGTTAAAACAAAAGCAAAGAGCTTATATAGCAGTAAGACAAAATAAACCTGCTAATGGTTTTCATAAGCTTAAATTATTAACTAACGAAGTAAAATCGACACTTATACAGGCGAAGAAAACGTTCTTTGATTTATTTCATATCAAAATCAGCCAAAATACTAAAGCACTATGTAAATATGTAAAAAGGAACAAAAAGGATAGCATGTATATATATATATATATATATACCACCTTTTCTGGAAGCTGGAACAGAAGTCAGTGATGCAGCAGATAAATTTGAGTGTTTCAATACATATTTTGCCTCAACATTTTCTAAGCAAGCGAAAGCCAGCAGCGGTTCAGCCACGCCCTTCGCGATTACAGCCTCACGCTCAGAAAATCCTTTTTTTTTTTTTTAGCTTTACTGGCATAACGATGCTGCTGAACAGGTTGAGCACTGCTAAGGGTTCCGGCCCGGATGGTTTTCCAAATGCCCTTCTTCGGGGATACTCATGTTGAATAGCTCCGTCTTTGAAAATAATATTTGAAAAATTACTGGCAGGTTGTTCCCTTCCGGACGATTGGAAAATCCCTTCAGTTGTTCGATATATAAATCCGGTCTAGCGTACTATCTCACTTACTTTATTTCCCTGCAAACTTATGGAACATATTTTGTATTCAAGTATTATAAAAGAACTTGAGACTCATGGCTTACTAAATTCCTACCAGCACGGATTTAGAAAGGGATTCTCGTGCGTCACTCAGTCGACCGAATTCGCCCATGATATTCGCCCATTACCAAGCACTACTGTCGACTGTACGTTTTTAGACTTTCGTAGGGCTTTCGACACCATACTACATAATTTGCTTATAGAAAAATTGTACTCTTCTGACATTGATTTGTCGCATAGTTGCCTGAGTAACTGAATATCTGCATGCGAGATGGCAATTTGTAATTGTGCATGGAGCTGAATGTGGTGTTATTGATGTCACGTCTGGCGTCCCTCAGGGTTCCGCCTTAGGACCTCTTTTTTTTTTTCTTGCTGTACATCAACGATATCACTGAAAATATAGCGTCCCACATGAGAATGTTTGCAGACAATTGTACTCTGTATAAAAATATAACATGTAATACTGACCGTGGTGTGCTTCAAAACGACCTTGACAGTATTTATAAGTGGTGCGGAAAATGGGAAATGAATCTTACCTTGGTTAAAACAGTGTGCATGACATTTTCGAGGAAACCTACAAAATTGGTGCCCGCATACGCTCTAAATAACACGAATCTGAAATTAGTTGAAGAATATAAGTATTTAGGCGTCTATTTCACGTCACCGCTTTGCTGGCATCGACACGTTAGTTATATAGTTGGAAATCCTTAAATCCTTAGGATTTCCCCGTCGAAACACGCGTTCCTTTCCGCAAGCTACCAAAGAGCTCCTTTGCAAAACTTAAGTGCGGTCAGTGTTGAAGTATGCTAGCACGGTGTGGGATCCTTCTAACATAGGTGATAAAGAGAAACTTGAGAAAGTTCAGTCCTTGGCGGCTCGATACGTACTTGGGAAGTCATTTTCCTTGGTTGCTTGCTGGGCGTGGCTCTTCGTCGATAGGCTACATATTAATCTCCTGCTTGTCGAACACTTTGGTTAGCCATGCTCCGAGTGGCGCGAGAACAGCGTTCGAGGGTTACGCGCTGCGTTTTAGTCAATGCAAGCTTCTATTTCGGTCTTTGTTGCCCCGGCCCAGAAATTACTTTTTCTTTTTGTTTTTAGCTGTCTGCTGTATCCTCGATAGCAGGTCCTTTTTGGCTAGAGAACGCGAAAAACAAGCAAAAACAAGCGTTCAGTTTCTTGCTCGATATGAATCTGCGTCTTGAAATCAGCGTTCATAGTGCTTTCGGTGGCGAGAGCACCCCTTCTCGCAAAAAATTAAGTTTTATTTTTCTACTTGGCAGACGAGAAACGAACTTTATGAGAAACTTCTTTAATACGTGCGCAATACAAAACAACAAAAATTTAAAAACATGTTTTTCTGATGAAACTTTTGATTTTAGCCCTGCATTCCCCCTTAATTGTTATCTCCTCGTCTAAGCGTTAATGGCTACGCTTCTTTGTGCCGCAAAACTAATGCATCAGTCTCCCACTAATCACAATGATCCCATCATGCTCTTCTTTTAGTTTCGCGTAGTTAAAACAGGATATGTTGCAGAAGTATAGTATATGGATGTGTGGGGGGACCACCAAGGGAATGGGCGTAGTGATGCGGAGGGGGGGGGGGGGGGGGCTGTGCGCATTAGCCCAGGGCCCCAATTTTTCTTAATCCGGCTCAGCTTAGATACAGCAGTCGAATTCCCTAACCACTGCGCCGCTGTAGCGAGAAATGATTATTTATTAGGAATAACATTCTGAGCATGGGGGGTGGTTGAATAGACGAGGTCTGATAACTGCCTCCTATGTTTGAGGAGAACACCGCGACTGGACCACGCCTCGGAGTGGCGAGCATATGATAGATAAGAGGAACCTAGTGGTACAGTGCTCTAGAATATTGGGCAGTGTCTCGTGCGAGGGCGGAGCATGGGCCCTTTTTGCGATGACTGCTGCGCCATCGGCTAGGGGGCGCTTCGTGTAACAGGTGTGCGCAGTGAGCCGTCCGCTGGCTGCGCTGCCGTGAGCGCCGGCTCATCGTATCTGCACTGCGTGGTGCGCTTAATTCGATATTTAATGCTTGGTGATCGCCTATTTGCTTAAGAATTCTAACATTTCAACCATAATGCATTGTTCCATGGTCTGCGCGGCTGTATGGCGCTGTAATGCCAGCGACGATATTGGTACAGTGAACTAGAATATTTCACTGTAATATTGGTGCGGTGCGCGCTATTAGCCATGAGCTAAATATACAGCATAGGTCGCACTTCGCGTGTGTTATGAGTGCATCTCGTGTTTCCTAACCTATGTGAGTCTATTGCACACACTTGGATAAATATGTTGCACAGAAAGAAATTCATTCGAAGCCTGCGGTGTTTCGAAACTCGCGAATCTTAGAATCCTGTCTGAATAGCAAAGTGTTTTAGAGAGCTCTTGCGTTGTGCAAAAAAACAAAAAACAAAAAACAAACAAACAAACAAACAAAAAAAAAAGAACGTCATTCTGCAGACAGTCATTTATTCAAGTTCCAAACATAGCCAGTTCAGTTCAGTCGTTCAGTCGTGTCCGACTCTTCGTGACCCTATGGACCATGTCACGCCACGCTCTCCGGTCTCTCACTATCTTCCTAACATCACATAACTTCATCTGCAGTGCCTCGAGGATGCCATCTAACCATCGCGTTCGTTGCCTACCCCTTCTCCGGCGACCCTCAACCTTTCCCAACATCAAATCTTTCTCCAGCGACTCCTCTCTTCTCATCAGATGGCCAAAGTAGCTGAACTTTAACTTTAGAATTTGACCCTCCAATGAGCAGTCAGGGTTTATGGTCGACAATATTGACTGATTTGATCTTCTCGCAGTCCAAGGAACTCTCAAGAGTCTTCGCCAGCACCACAATTCAAACGCGTCAATTCTTCGGCGGTCAGCCTTTTTCACAGTCCAACTCTCGCATCCATACATCACAACTGGAAAGACCATAGCACGAGTTATACGGATCTTGGTTGGCAGACTAATGTCTCTGCTCTTTACTAGGCGGTCAAGGCTAACCATTGCTCTCTTTCCCAGAAGCAGGCGTCTCCTAATTTCATGGCTGCAGTCTCCTTCCGAGGTAATCTTGGAGCCCAAGAAGAGAAAATCTGTCACAGCTTCCACTTCTTGTCCCTTGATGCTCCAGGACTTGATAGGGCAAGACGCCATGATCTTTGTCTTTTTAATGTTCAGTTTAAGCCCAAACTTCTCACTCTCTTCTTGTACGCGCATCAGAAGTCTCTTGAGTTCCGCTTCACTTTCTGCCATTAAAGTGGTATCATCCGCATATCTAAGGTTGTTGATACGTTTTCCAGCAATCTTCACTCCAGCTGAAGACTCGTCCAGACCGGCCTTCCTCATGATGCACTCTGCATATAGGTTAAATAGGCAGGGCGACAGTATGCAGCCTTGCCTCACTCCTTTCTCAATCGGAAACCAATCAGTAAGACCATGCCCAGTTCTGACTGTGGCCTGTTGCCCTTCATACAGGTTCCTGAGGAGACAGATGAGGGGAATTGGAACTCCCATCTCTTGGAGAGCTTGCCACAATCTGCTGTGATCTACGCAGTCAAACGCTTTCGCATAATCAATAAAGCAGAAGTAGATGGGTTTCTGGAACTCTCTTGCTTTTTCCATGATCCAGCGAAGGTTGGCAACTTGGTCTCTAGTTCCTCTGCCCTTGCGAAACCCAGCTTGCACGTCCGAAAGCAGCCGATCCACATACTGCTGCAGCCTACCTTGGAGGATTTTCAACATCACCTTGCTAGCATGCGAAATAAGCGCGATCGTGCGGTAGTTGGAACAATCTTTGGCACTGCCTTTCTTTGGAATGGGGATGTAAACTGACCTCCTCCAATCCTGTGGCCACTGCAGGGTTGTCCAAATCTTCTGACATAATGTATGCAGAATGTTAACAGCGTCATGGTTGATGTTTTGAAGCAACTCAGCTGGGATGCCATCAATTCCGCTAGCTTTGTTCTTAGCAAGGCTGGCTAAGGCCCATTCAACTTCACTCTTCAGGATGCCCGGCTCGAGATCAGTGATCACAACCGTCTTATGTTGGGTTTGCACATTCGGGTCGTTCTTGTACAGTTCTTCTGTGTATTCCTGCCATCTCTTCTTTATCTCTGCGGCTTCAGTGAGGTCCTTGCCTCGTTTGTCTTTTATCACGCCCAGCTTAGCACAGAAACTTCCTTTGATATCTTTGATTGTCTTATACAGAGCTCTTGTGTTCCTTAATTGGCTGTTGTCCTCAACTGCTTGGCACTGTATGTTCAGGAAGGCATTCTTATCTTTCCTTGCTATTTTCTGAAAATCTGCATTGAGAACCTTGTATCTTTCTCTTTCCCCCATAACTTTTGCCATCCTCCTTTCCTCAGCTATTTGCAAAGCCTCTTCAGATAACCAGTTTGCTTTCTTGCATTTCTTTTGCTTTGGAACTACCTTAGTAGCAACTTCTTGTATTATATCACGAACATCAGTCCACATCTCTTCGGGCTCTTTGTCTTCTAGATCTAATTCTTGAAATCGATTCCTCACTTCCACAGCATATTCTAATGGAACTTGATCCAGATTATACCTGAAAGGCCTTCTAGTTTTCTGCGTTTTCCTCAATCGAAGCTTAATCTTGGCAACAAGAAGCTGATGATCGGTGCCACAATCGGCCCCAGGCCTTGTTTTTACTGCTTGTATAGCGCTTCTCCATCTCTGCCGGCAAATAATATAATCGATCTGATTCCTGTACAGACCGTCCGGTGAAGTCCATGTGTACAGGCGCCTCTTGTGCTGTTGAAAATGAGTATTCGCTATGCTCAGGTTGTTTTCTTGACAAAACTCTACTAGCCTCTGCCCAGCTTCATTTGGCTCACCAAGACCGAACTTGCCTGTAATTCCGGATATTTCTACACTCCCTACCTTAGCATTCCAGTCTCCTATGAGAAAAACGACGTCTGATGATGGGGTGCGGTCTAAAAGGCATTGTAGGTCCGCATAAAATCTCTCAACGTCAGCTTCTTCAGCAGTAGTGGTCGGTGCATAGACTTGGATAACTGTTATGTTGAAAGGGTGACCTTGGATCCGAAGTGAAATCATTCGGTCGTTTTTGGGGTTGTACCCTAGCACTGCTTTGCCCATTCTTCTGTTTACTATGAGAGCGACCCTATTCCTTCTCTTGGATTCGTGGCCACAATAAAAGACATAATGGTCGCCGGAGTTAAATTCTCCCATTCCGGTCCACTTGAGCTCGCTGATACCCAAGATATCAATGTTCAATCTGTCCATTTCTCGCTTGACGATATCCAGTTTACCTTGCGTCAATGATCTTACATTTCATGTTGCTATGTGATACATTTCCTTGCAACATCGGGCTTTCCGGTCGCTTCCCGACACATCCACAACTGAGCGTCCTTTTGGCTTTAGCCCAGCCGCTTCATTCGTCCTGGAGCTACTAGGAATCGCCCTTTGTTCATCCCCAGTAACATGTGGGACGCCTTCCAACCTGGGGGGCTCATCTTCCGGCGCCATATCATTAATGCTATTGTGACTGGCCATAGGGTTTTCTTGGCAGGAAATACTGGAGTGGGTTGCTATTACCTTCTCCAGTGAATCACATTTTGTCAGAACTCTCTGCCGTGACCTGTCTATCTTGGGTGGCCCTACACAGCAGAGCTCACGACTTCATCGAGTTTCGCAAGCCCCTCCGCCACGACAAGGCAGTGATCCATGAAGGGGCCAAATATAGCACAACATGCAAATCAGAGCCAGGCCGTACCGTCCTTGACCACAAGCGTACACTTCTGGGAAAATAAATTTCCACCGACGAGCACTCACCAGCAACTGGTTGTATGCCTGCACCAGCTAGGGCACTACTGTAGCCCACTAACATGTTCAATTAGTGCCTCCGCCTCTACTGGATTTGAGATGTCTTGCGAACAACTTTTTTCTTCTTATAGAAACTTCCGCCACAAGAGCCTCCTCACCCGATTTTGTGGCCGACGTATCAATTTTGACAGTTTTCAGGGCCAATTTGCTACTGTCTCCGGCAGCATCCTGCAGCTCACATGCACTCGGCGTAGTGGAAAGCTTTTTCTCAGCGTGGCGAGGCGATCCTTGACCACATTTCGGGTGTTTTAGTAACCAGGCTGCAGGATCTGCTTTTCAGCCATTGGATTCATACTAAACTTCTGAAGCTCTAAATCTCCAATGTAAAGGCGAGCACCTGTCCTCACTTCTTAACTAGTTGTGATAAAGTGGAAATTCTCACTGGCTTTTAATACAAGTGAGAAGCAAAACATGCAGCCTGGTTACTTTTGGCAAAGACGGCGCATTCGTTTTTCTTGGCAAAATCCCCCCTGTTGGGCTCCTCGGGACTGTCGCCGTCAGATGTCGGCTGCTCTTCATGAGCTAGCTTGTAAACACCGCTTCGCTGCATGAATTGTCTGTTCACAGATGTTCCCCACTTTCATTTTCTTTTTGGCAGCGACTTTGAAACATATTTTGGTGCGTCCGAAAAGATGGTCGGAACGGCGTCATCAGTAAGCATATGTGACCGGCCTCTACTCTAGTTCACCGTTGATTGTTTTATACGTGCGCTGAATGAAAACTTGTTCAAAATAGCGCTCGCACACAACGCTTGCTTCGTTCAGTACTCTGTCTGCTTTCTTGATGTTCGGTGACCAAATCTCACAGCGATCGGCGTCGATGGATACACGGAAGAGAGAGGAACTCTCTTGCACAAGCTGTAACTGCTGTTGCAGCCCGGCACTGTCCCTTGTGTCGCGTCGTCTTTCCGTCGTCGTGCACGCACTGCTTAGATGTTCCAAGTGGAGAGCACAGATGAGGTTTCAACAGCACACCAAGAAAGCGCAACAAACGGCGAAGAACATGCAGAACAACGAAATACGAATTCCTCAAATCAATACACGAAGACGGTCTGCGCTCATCTTTGCATGCAAGCGAATGGAGCTCGGCTCGGCGCACCCCTTGGCACACCTGTTACTGGCAGCGCCCCCTGGGTGTCACGCGCGCTTTCATCGCGGCGGCGACCTCGCTCCTCTATTGTTCCCCGGCGCGGACGACACACTGCCCAAGATTCTAGAGCACTGTACTAGTGGCGTACGATGGGAGAGGGGAAGTGTGGTATCGTCCTTTTGGTTCCGAAACCGAAACCAAGGTTTGCGCAGTGGCGGCGCCACCGTACTCTTTCTCCCGTCCTGCACCCTCTCTCATGAATTAAAGTCTCAGTTTGCGTTTAGCTGTTGTGGAGTACGGCTGTCTGTTTCTTCCTGCACCCCGCCATTCGACGGGCCACGGGGCGTCCATGGCAGCTTTCAAGTTTGCATCATGCTCCGCACGATCTTTACCCCAAACCAAAATGTCATCCAAATAGCAATTTACTCCACGGCAACCTTCCAACACCTGAGACATCATTTTCTGGAAAACAGCAGGGGCAGATGCTAGCCCGAAACACACTCTGCGAAAACGAAATAACCCTTCGTGAGTGATGAATGTAGTTAAAGGCTCTGCTCTCTTCAGCCAATTCAACCTGGTGATATGCGGAAGCAAGGTCAAGTTTAGAAAAAAAAAAGTAGCACCTGATGAGTGATGAAGCAGTTCCTCGATGTGGGGAAGGGGAAAACCGTCCACCACAATGGCCTTATTCGGTTCACGGAGGTCCACGCATAGTCTAACGGAGTCGTCCTTTTCCTTTACCACCACCAGCGGTGACACCCAGTCGGAAGCGTTGACTCTCTCGATGACTCCCGAAGTCTCCAAGCGACGAAGCTCGTCCGCCACTTTCTGGCGGAGCAGTAACGGGATTCGACGCAGCTTGGACGCTACAGGTTGCACCTCCGGTCGCCGAGTCACTTGATGCACGTAGTCCTTTACCAGACCCAAGTCTGGTGAGAAGAGATTGACTGAATTCCAGCGGTGCGTTGGGCGGACCTGTAGACGGAGGAGCAATCTGCGCACAGGAGAGCGTTTCGCCGAAGATGACGAGTTTCAAAGCCTTAATAGCGTCAAGTCCCAGAAGTGTAGACCCGCGCTCCGTGACATAGAATTTCACCGTAGCCAATTTTTACTGATACTTGACGGTGGCGGAGAAAAAGCCCATGGTCTTCACCACTAGGCTCCGAGTAATTCTGGATGATTAGGTGCGATTGAAGCAGGCAGATATGTGAAAAGTATGTCTGGTAGTCCCGAACATTCATGAGAGAGACAACCGGATCATCAAGGGGAGGGTAACGCTGTTAACCTGCATGGGAAAGCGCATAAGTGACAGGCCACTGCCACTATCTTCGATGTTGAGCGCAGTTAATGTATTTGTTTTCAACCTTGTGGCGTTTCCATCTCGTTGACTATTCCCGCAGTCTCTTGCGATGATCGGCACAGCTGGTAGAAATGCCCCTTCTTTCCGCATGTCTGGCAGTATGTATGGCGAGCTGGACAAGCTAGAAAATTCGCCCAGTGATCCGGCGAGCCGCAGCGAAAACAACTGCCCGGTGGACACGTCGACGCGGAGACGCCCGGTTGCCTCCTTTCCTGCAGGGGAGCCTGGCCTCCTCTCTCTCGGCCCCCGAAATTGCTGCCTGATCGGGGAAGAAATGTGGTCCGTCGATCGCCATCTTGAAGGGAAGTTAAGTCGGGGAGGGAACCGCCATCTTGCAACTGCCGACTTGCAGAAAGCCTAAGTGCTGCGGTGCGTTCCTCCTCCGCTGCAATTTCGAGCGCCTTTTTGATAGTAAACTGTTCGCCCAGTTGGATGTACCGGCGCCGCATTTCGTGGGACTGCAAGCCGCAAAAGATCTGGTCTCGTACCATGATGTCCGTAGCGCTGCCAAACTTGCAGGATTCGGCGGGCGAGCCGTTGAACGTCACGACTGTACTCGGATGTCAACTCCGTCGGGCTTTGTATTCTACATTTGAACTGGGCACGGCAGGCGTACTCACTGTCTTCTGCATTGAAGTGTTTGTCGAGCACTTGAAGCGCCGCTTCGTATGTGTGCGGTGCGTCTTCCTCCACGAGGCTGTAGTAGATGGTGATGCCCTCGACCCCGAGCGCGTTCAGCAGGAGCGCTTTCTTGTGCTCCGGCATAGCGTTGTTGGCTGCGGCGTCGACGTAAGCTTGAAAAACAAGTCGCCATTTACGCCATAGTATAGCCGGTACGTCAAGAAGGGCGGTGGAGGGATCGCCACGTTTTCATGTTGGAGACGCCGCTGGATCGCCGAAAGTAGATTGGCTGGAAAAATACTGCTGGAATGCAGGGCAGCACAAGTAGTAGAAGAACGGCAGTACTGAGTGGAAGGTCGTCACTCACGCATAGGTCCGATTACTTCGGATTGTCGACTGCGCCAATTTGTTGTGTCGGCATGGCTGCCATGGACGCCACGTGGCCGTTTCGGGCTAGCATCTGCCCCTGCTGTTTTCCAAAAAATGATGTCTCAGGTGTTGGAAGGTTGCCGTGGAGTAATTTGCTATTTGGATGACATTTTGGTTTGGGGTAAAGATCGTGCGGAGCATGATGCAAACTTGAAAGCTGCCATGGACGCCAGGAGCAAATTCAGCTTGCTCAGCTAGAGCAACAGCCATTGAAGAGAGCCATCACAGAGTATTTAGGTACCTACAGGGTGACAGCACAAGCAATTACAGCGATATCTCCAGCAAGGCCGGCTTTTACATAACCGTCAACCTCGCTCCTCCGTTGACATAACTGATCTGCAACCAGCTCCCTCGAAATCCCCTTGTAGTCCTAATCTGAGAGCCAGGGTATTCCGTAAACAGCAGTATATGAAGCAACACGTGGATGCAAAGAGGGGAGCAAAGCCTTTATGCATACCAACTGGAAGTAGGGTAAGGGTACGCTTACCAGGTAAACATCTTAAGTACCGAGGCCCCTTCACAGTGCTCTCCAGGGTATCGCGTAACGCATTTAGGTTGATTGACGGAAATATTTGGAATGCTTCGAAATTAGTCCTCGTACATGCAGAAAACAAGTATGATGCTAACCAGTCCACATCATCCCGCGACAATTCACCTTTGTTGCAGCAGAGAGCTCAGTTCCCTTCGTATGAGATTCTTACCTTGGTCGCGATTCCCTATCCCCGCAGAGCAATCATCTCCAGCTGAAGTGCCCAGTCAAAATGAAGTTTTTCTGCCTTGGCGGTCCAAAAGGCGGCGGCAAAAACCGCGCCACCTGGATGATTTTGTCCTATGACGTTATGCATTTTCATTTTACCGCATTGCCTTATATGTTGATTTTTTTTTCGTTGTGCAGTGCTAATGCCGTGTTCATGTGCTAATTCTACTTGCTCCTCCGGAGTTGCTTGTTAACACTCATCACCCCGTTTAGGAGGGCACTCTGCTAACTATATTTCTTAAAGCGTATATATTTGAAGCGGTAACATTTTGCTAGTACAAAGATGTACATCTGTTCTTTTTTTTTTAAGTTGCGCATACAGTTCGCTATTTTATTTCAATGTTCTTATTGAGCTTTTGTGGTGATTGCAGGTAAATAATTTGCTGTTTTAGGATAGCGCCTGTTACTTTCCGCTACTCGGTAGGCGTTTCATGTGTTATGTGCCAATGTCTTTCTTGTGCAGGGGGGAGGACAGCGCGAGTGTGATTGAATCGCCAATTTATTTTTTTTGCTGTTGGTTGCCCTAACCATTTTGAAAAAAAAAAAAAAATACTATTGTGTTTTGTCAAGGATCAGCCACTCCCCTTTTGTTGCTGTTTTTGATTTTGTTTCTTTAAAGGGGGGGGGGGGGGATGATGTGGTATCGTCCTTTTGGTTCCGAAACCGAAACCACGGTTTGAGCAGAAAGAGTACGGCGCCACCGTACTCTTTCTCCCGTCCTGCACCCTCTTTCATGAATTAAAGTCTCAGTCTGCGTTTGGCCGTCATGGAGTACGGCTTCTCTTTCTCCCTGCACACCGCCGTTCGGCGGGCCACGTGGCGTTAATGGAAGCCACGCCGACACAACAGGAAGCATAAAATGAGATGGACATAAAAGAATGTGTGAAATGAGCGGGCGACACTTGTGGGGAACGATCTCCCATCGTCCCCTTTAAAGTCGGCTTTTCCCCCGCGGTAGTACTCTAGCTATCGCGGAATGGCGCCAACATTGGTGGTTAATAGCGGACGTCTCCTCGCGGCACTCCGCAGTCACCGGCGAGGTGAAGCCTCGTGGGACTTATCCCGCTTGCCCGTCTTGTCCGGCCTCGGAGTTTATTCCCTGCCCTAGCGTGGGCGAACATTCGCCCGTTGCCCTGCTGGTGAGTCAGACGACCTGTATACATGTTTTACTGCTAGCTGGCGTTGTTGTTATTGCAGCAATAAATGCCTGTTTGATGTCAGCACGTGTTGTTCCTTTGTTCCCGAGAGCACGGCCCGCAGTGGTCGGCGTGCGCTCGGCAGCGCACGCGATCACTGGGGGGGGAAGGGGGGGGGGGGGGTCGGTGGTTTTGACTGTCAGCCGCGACTAAGCGGGGAAAACGTATTTATCCCTGTATTACAACCCCTCATCTGGCGCCCGACGTGGGGCCGCTCTTGGAACATTGGACGACTGTTTGTTCGTGGCAAGGGACGTTCTTTGTCCGGACATGACAAGTGCTAGGCCTAGAGTGAATTTTGATCGCTAGGCCCTGCGGCATGCTTTCTTGAGTCCGAGCTGAATTTTGCTGCAGCATGTTTGAACTTTTCGTCATGCTCAGCGCATTTTTTTGTGCCCTTTGGAGAAGTTTCTTCAGTTCAAACACATCGAAGGAGCGCGAGCCCCAGCGGCCGCGTAGTCGCCAAGCCTGTAGCGAGTGAGTACGGAAGCCGCGTGGGTGGTCCGAGTTTTCTGTACATATTTTCTCATCTGTCTCTTTTGCGACTCTGGGAGTCGCGGGCTCTGGGAGCTGAGTGGCGTGAGGCCACGGGTGCCACGATGAGCTTGCTGGTATTGCAGCTCGGCACCGGGCGTTCCGACACCGTCCGGGACGGTGGACGCCGATTGCAAATCCGCTTTGTGCGGTGAGCGGAGTAGGACCAACCCACTGTGCTGATGTCTCCTCGCGGCTGTATGCGCGTAACCTTTTTTTTTGTTGTTGTTTTCGTTTTTATTTTTTATAACGTGGTCTTTGTCATAGTGGTTGTTAGGCCTAAGGCTTTCGTAGCTGCCTGCACCGCTCCAGAAGAGACAACCGCCGGGTCCGTGGTGTTACAGAGCGGGAACACATTGCTGACCGCTTGTTCCTTTTTTTGGTATTCTCGCACGAACTGAGCATTCTCGTTCACTCAAGAAAAGGATTTGTTCACTTGAACTTTGCGTTTTACAGCCGCATGACACGTTTTGCTCGCGAGTTTTGTACGGAGCCACGAGGCCCGTGCAGATGCTGGTGCTCCCTCCTGTGATTTTCGTTAAAGGCATGCGGATAGCGTTCTGGCAGTTATGCAGGTTCACCGGAGCCACCCCGGCTTACTGGCCTCTGCACATCGTCTCGCTGCTGCCTGCTGCGACGGAACTGCCTGTATCCTGTTCAGTGCATCCACCCGGAGCAGTCGTGGCGAGACCAGTCAGCAGTTATATCTGGCTGCTGCTATCCTGGCCTGCAGCTTTCACCCGGACTCGCGTTCCCTGTGGACGCGTGGTGCACTTCCCACGATTCCTGGGCCGGCTTGCACGATAAAGTCCGAGCTAAGTCCAGACTTAAATGGTGTCTTTAGAAAGACCAAGCTTATTTAAGACGGCTCGTGTTCCGAATGTCGAACGCTTCGGGTTCATGTTCACCAGAGTGGCTTCCCAGAACGGCCTCAGCAACCACTTGGGACATTTTTCCTCGTAACACAATCTTAAGCCGCAAAAAACAATGGCACGGATTTTACACAACGCAAAATTGACGGAATGTGTACATCTTACAGCAGGGACAGTGCCAGCGCATCCCTGTATTTCCCTAATTTCTCTACTTAGACACCTGGCGTCCTTGTGTCTTAACCAAGACAGCACTAGAGTCGTAATCATACAAGCGACTTATTCAAGTCAAGGCTGAAGCCCAGTCTTGACTCCAGTCTTAAGCGGCCATGCTAGTGGCCTATTCTTTAGACTCCAGTTAAGTCTGGACTTAGCTAAGACAGTCTTAAGATTGTTTTGTGCAAGCGGGCCCTGGTGTTGCGCCGTACCAGCTCCTGACTCGATACTCTCTCTGCGGACTCCCGGCCGCAGTTTTCGGCCGGGCCCCTCTGCGTACCGAGCTACACACTCAGCCCACGTGACATGCCAGCCATCCTGCGGAGACCTTCATGCCACCGTTGGCGCACCGCGGAAGTCTGCTAGGACGTCGTCGGTGCGCTGGAAGCTCCTGCCTCAAGTATTTTCATAGCATGTACTTACAGGCGCGTGGGTCAATTTAAAGTTGGGGGGATGTGGGAAACGATCTCCCATCGTCCCCTTTAAAGTCGGCTTTCCCCCCGCGGTGGTTACTCTAGCTATCGCGGAATGGCGCCAACATTGGTGGTTAACCTTATAACTATCGAGATATGGCGACCACATGGGGATGTTCAACGTGCACTGACATTGCACAGCATATGGATGCATTTCCGTTAGTCCAGGGCACAGCGTAGAAAAAGGGGCATACTTAAAAAAAAAAAAAAACGAACGCATTGCTACCAACATCTGACTAGTACGCAAAAAAAAAAAAAAAAATATTTCGAGAGCACTACAGAATCTTCAGTGGAGAAAAACGAAAATCTGATCAGCGTTGCTGCTGCACACGGTACATAGCGCGCCCCTTGCATAGCTTTTGCTAGCAAAGGCCAGGGCTCGTGCCGCACAGTGCATGAAAATTTCTTTTCCTTCGCGCGCGTTCGTTGCAGTGCTCCTGCAAGTGTGGGATTGGAAAGTACACCACATCGCTTCTGTCGTGTCGCGTTCCTTCATTTGGCGTGCATTCGTTGCAGTGCTTCTGCGAGTGTGGGAGTGGTGGTACGGCCTCGCTCCTGTCGCGTCGCGTTCTCGTAAACCACGTGACATGTCATGCAACTTTAATGTCACGCGGTTTTTTCATGGGATCCTCTCATAGCCACGTGATGTGACTCGAACCCCCTACCTTTACAAGATTCGAACCCACTATCTTTACGGGAATCGAACCCACTTATCACTAACACCATTACCATTGATCACTAATCTCCTATCACTAGTTTCATTACCACTAATCTCTTATCATTAATATATAATCACTAATCCCCTTATCATTAATCCCTCTATCACTAACCATCAATCACCAACCTCCATATATCACTATTCACCAATCATTAATAAGCAACCACTAACTAACCCCCTATCACTAATCATCAATCACTAATTCCTTATCACTACTGCATCACTTAAACCACTGTCACATTGGCCGAGTATCGAGTTAAGCAAAAAAGCGCGCGGAAAAAAAATGCGTCGAAAGAGGTTTGGACACACGTTACATATGTGCACACTGCTTGGCGTGCCAATATATGGCGGCTTCATTTATAAGAAAGCGTAGTTGGCGCTGTCAGTCCAGCCTCGGTCCAAAGCATATAAACGCTATCCGCCTTCTACGTCTATCCAGTATAGGCGAACCGATTACACAGGCCCGATGAGCCAGCTTTCTCTTAGCAAGAGCGCAAAGTATTCTGTATTTATGCAGCTTTACTCGATAGAAGAAGCAAATTATGTCGTACTCGTACATGTGAGCATGTCGTATTGCAAATCTCGCCGTGATGGTTCAGGGCTCTCGTCTACACTGTGTCGACTACACTAAGTACACTGAGCCTGGCTGAGTCGGCAGCCGCGTTTCGATGGAGGCGAAACGCAAGGCGTCAGTGTGCTGTGAAATATCAGTGCACGTTAAGAATCCCAGGGATTCGAAATTATCCGGAGCCTTCTACTGCGGCGCCGTTCATAGCCCGAGTTCATAGCCATAAGCCGAAACAATATTGTGAATATACTTAAGTGCGTAAAGTCTCAAATTTGTACTGACCTTTATAACGAGTGGTGCTCTGGACTTTAGGCAAGAGAACGGGATTGTGGAGATCGTGGAATGCGCAAGGTCACACGGGCAAAAGAGGGCGCGGGGAGGGCCGATCAGGGTCAACGGAAATTTCGTTCAATCAAGGAGCACATATGTGAGGGATAGGGCGATCGAATGACGCAGGGGGCACCGCTCAACGAAGCTTACATAGGGCGATGGCAATGAGGGGTGGTGCGTACCTGTGGTGGCAGTTAAGTCCACACGTACACGGATGAGGTTAAGAAGTTCGCAGGGGTCAAGTGGATGCAGCTAGCACAGAACCGGATTAATTGAAGAAATATGGGAGAGGCCTTCGCCCTGCAGTTGGTATAGTCAGGCTGATGATGATGGTACACCAGCAGGAGCGCATGAGCAGGCACATCCAGTAGTGACTGCTATGCATTGTTGGCTGGCGACCTCAGACTGCTGCAGTCACGCGGGCGAGGAAGGTACACGACCAACGGTGTTAGGCAACGGCACAGGTAAGGCGGCTGGCACACGAAATGCTCTCACAAAGAGACCGCCACAGGGCAAGTCGGGCGACAGCTCGGCAAGGAATTGACCACCACATAGTGGTGGCCCAAAGAGGAATTAAGGCGAGCGCACAAGCAATGGCCACCGTGCAGCGGCTGAGGTTGATAACACTTTATTTGGAATAAGGGTGGAGGACCGAGGGAAGTTAGCTAGCGTGTCGCAGGCCGTGGAGACCTTTGGCAACGCCGGCCTATTCGACGGCCTTGAACTGAACGTTCATCGCTACACCTTAGCTTATCCCAAGCTTCTTTAGAAGGGTCACGCAAGAGTTCTGAGAGAGGCTTATGGGCTTTGCACGCCCAGATCATATGCTCGAAGTTGTCTTTCTCCCCGCAAAAGCGGCAGAAGGCATTCATATCCTTATCTGTAAATTTTGATATGTAGTTTGGGTTGGGGAGGGTTCCCGTCTGTAGCTGTCTCCATATGACTTGCTGGTGCGTAGTCAGTGTGATGGTGTTCCGTGCAGAGGGGAAGCCGAAATAGCGACGAGGGTAGAGCGCTGCAACGAAAGGTCCGTTGGTGAAACTTCAGCGGGCAGGGGCCTGGTTACAGCGGATGTACACAGGCGCCCACAAAGTTAGCTGTCAACAAGAAAATTGCAAAGCACGGATAGCGGTCTTAAAAAGAGGAATTTCTAAGAAAGCTCACATATTTCTGGCATGCACTGGCAGACAAGGGCAGTAATTAAATCATTGTAGTGAAACTGCAGTCATGACATGAATTAAATTACTGCAATAATACAGTAGTAATTTATTTTTCCCAATAATTTGGGATGTAACAAATTACTTTTTTGGTCTAGTAACTTCGCTATGCAATGAATTATTTTGCGGTAGTAATTTCACAGCAAGTAATTCGAAATCACTCCGATTAAAATGCACCGCTACTATTTGTACGGGTAAACGGCAAAGCTACCTGGTTGGGCCCCTCGAAAGCAAGAATGGCACAGGACTGTGATTCAGCGACCGCCGATTACCTCTGTTGTTCGGTATTCGATGGTTAGGCGGGCCAAGCAGCATGATGCAAAGCTGTGCTTGGGTGCTGAAGGCGCGGATGGCATACGCCGGTGTTCAAAACTAGCCAGGGACGTGCTATGCATTCCCAAAGTTAGGTTGGATAAGAGCACGGTGGTTACTCTCATCGCCCAGGAGCATGATGGTAAGCGGCAAAAATTTGCATGTCAGATTACCGAAGTCGATTCTTGAAACCACCAGGGCAATAAATAACCCGCTTCGGAGGCGTGAACTGCTTGAGGTAGCTCTGGGCACTCAAGGCGTTGCGTTCTTCGCTCTTTCCTGTCTTGAGCGCAGTGAAAGCGACGAGTCTTTGGTCATGCTTCCGTTTTCTTGGAGTTATTGGCTTTGCCTTATCCTTGTTATGACCCGTACTAAAGGAAAGCCGAGAGATGGGAGAACAGTTGGCTGGGATGGAATTTGGCGGGAAGACGAAAGAATGTGTGAGAGAGGTTAACGTTGGCGTTTTTTTACTCTTCTTTTGTTTTGTTTTTGTGTGCATGAAAACCGAAATGCAATTTAAGGGTAATTTCGTTGTTTTTAGAAGTAAATGTTGCGTAATGGCATTCACTTTTGAGACCAGTAATCGGTAATATAATTTAATCAAATTCGCGCGACATGTACGAAAGTAGTTAGGAATGCAATTTAATTCATTTTAAAACTAATTTTTCAATATGTGGCCGCAAATATGGCTGCCTCGCTGCCATCTGTCAACGTCGAGACATGCAGCTACCCACGAAGAAACAGCTCACCAGAACTAGATGGTTCATTCGAAGATGTCGCCTGTTATACACAGACATTCATTTTTCAACAGCAAGTTATTTAATAACAACAATTTATTTCTGGTATCGTATGACTGCACCATGAAAATTAATATATTTGATCAAATATCTTCTCTTGGGATCGAGGCTTGCCGTTTTCTTTCATTCGTTGTCAAAAAACGCACCCAAAACATTAAGAGCAGCATTTTGCATCACAAGTACGCCATTCTCATCAGTATGCTTATAACAACATTTCCTCGCAATTAAAATTGATGTTCTACTAAGCAAAGTTGTATTAGTTGCCATTAAGAGAACTGAATTAGGAGGAAGGAGGAGGAAAAATATTGGTAGTGCTGAACTTAGTGGCTTAGCGCGCGAATCAGATCATGGAGAGCCTTGCGGGGCAGTGCTATGGAAGGGACTCGTTGTCAGCGATGGCTGCCCGGTTCAAGAAGACATTTCAGGAACCCACTGCCCTGAGGAGTGCAGTCGGCGGCGGGGGGAAAGCCCAGCCCCAAAAGGGTTCAGAAATCGTGTTGCCTTCCTTAAGGAAGGAGCCCGTTTGTCTTGTCGCTCTTCTGTTACCGTGTTTTAACCCTAACCACTATATAAATGCATGTCACTAGAGTTCCTTCTTTCTTCTTAGGCATTGGAAAAAGGAACTCATCCTGGGCCTGCTACCGGCGCCCTCCCCTTCTCACGCGTTCGCGCGGCGCTGTCCTCATCCCTCTCGTTCTTGAACGCGTATAACTTTTGAGTTGGCGACCTCACTGTCTTGCTCTGGAGTGAGAAGCAGTAAACGCCCGAAACGTAGCCTCTCTCTCGCGGTCGTGAAGTCGTCAGGGGGCGCGCGGGGGGGTGGGGCGTGAACACCAAAGAGGGTGGACCGTGGGCGGAAAGGAGCAATAAATTTGCACCCCAGCGTTTATTTTAAACTGATGACGCGCCAGACGTCGAAAAGATGTGCGTCCGCATGTGCCTTGAATGCTGATACGCTCTCACTCTGGAGTGGCTTCAACCATCATGCCTTCATTCTTCGTTCCTGCCTCGTTGCCCCAGGAGACCCCTTTAGCTTAAGAATGCAGCTTCACGCAGCAGGAAATATGTAGGAGTGTGTTTATTCGGTGAACCCAGATGGATCCAGCCGCTCAGGAGGAACTCGCTGCGGAGCGTCAGGCGTAGCGAATCAGCCAGGCAGCGACCAATATATATATATATATATATATATATATATATATATATATATATATATATATATATATATGTAAAGGCCCTCTGTTTATATTTGCCGAGCCCAAGTGAAGCCAAAAGCTCTCCAGGAAGGAGAGGTTGACATCGAACCCGTATTCTATCTCATATTCACGACGAGCACGAAATGCCTGTCAAAATTCGGTGCCTTTCGCGTCAAACATTATGTCATATAGAAGTTCTGGCGGGAAAAGCAACTAATTCTGGCAGTTCTTCAAGACATCTTTCAAGCGGTCATAAAGATGTCCTAAAGCATGCTGAAAGAGAACCAGACATCTATACCGTATATTTACAACAGCGTCAAGGCGCAACCGGTGCGAAGCCGAAAGAGCACATGATGCTACGACGGGAGGGCTTATCGTATACGCTCCGGAAGGATTCTGTCATCGCAGTGTGCGGATTGAGGCGGATGAATTGACTGATGTCTAGATCATGCCTTGGGCAGAGTCGTAGGGAGTATACTGTGCTGACGATGGGTGAGACGGGATGGTGGGGGATATAGGCATATGCCTCTTCAGTATATGATGGGAGAGCTGGAAGCTTGCAAGAGGCCGGAGGTGCTGAACACAATCTTCAGCCCACCAGAGCCAACGCATAGACCACCAATTTTGCTCTCCACCGCTGAGTTCACGAGGTGCGCGCGGTGTATGAAGGAGACGCTAGAGCGACGCCGAAGCAATCGGAGGGATTGGGAGCGCTGGAGAGCCTATTCGACTGTGTCTCCATGCTGCCCACCCACATGCCTGCATCACCGAGGGAGGCCGCCAGTTTGCAGGAGTTCCTGAATAAGCCATTTTAATGCAATAACATTCTTGTTACCGTCCTACTAGAACCTAGGAGCAGCGAGAGACTAAGTTCCCTTATTGGTCGAGACAATGATGACGTCGTAGATGCCACGTAACCAAGAAGGACCAAAGACAGAACACAACCCACAGGAATGAAGTTCAAAAATGGCTTCTTCCCCCCCCCCTCTCACAATCAACTAAAAATTTGGGTCTTACCACAACCACCGATGCGTGCCAGGTGATGTGTTGACGCAGCAACAAAGCTGACGCAAGCACGCACGAAGGAAATGCAGCTGAGAACTCGATTGATAGCGTATTCCCTCTGACTGAAGACAGAAGTCTAAGTGGCCTCATATAGTTTTTGCTTGCCGGATATTCCTTGACTTGTTCTTGGCAATCACAAGTAAATATTGTCGGACCTATAGTGGAGCCGTTGTAGGGCTTATGTGCAGGGTTGCGACCACATTAGAAACCCCACAAGTGCTGCAGGCAACTTCGCTTTTTCACGCACCATTTTTGCGATGCCGAAGCCTTCCTGGAATGCTTTCCGTCGCACCGACGTAAGCGCACTCGGAGCATGTGGCTCTTGATTAACCAATCCTTTGCCTCTTCTTTCACGCTTGATTTTTTTAGACATTGAAACGAGTGTCCGCGCGTAGTAAGGCGCTCGAGGGCTATTGAATATCCTGCATGAAAAAAGCCCACTCTTGAGCTGCCAGTTTGAAGTGCACGACTATCACTACGCGTAGCTTGGAGGCAGACTAGTTTGGCGTCCAATAATCAAGAAGGGATTGAGAGACCATGCGAAACTAGCTATGTAATGCATGGCGAAGTAAAGCGGCTCTGCAAATAAAGAGGCTGCTTAAGACATTTCGCTTTACTTTATAAACTCTTTGGTAATTATCTGTTGTGCAGATGGTACTTTCTGTTTTGAAGAGGCTGCAGGAGAATCTGTATCAGAGCTAGTTGATATATAGCGCAAAGATAGCAACGTCCAGCCGGGGACAACACTTAAAGATGAGACACGACACGCTGTTTCAGAATCGCGTCGTCTCATCTCTCCGCGAGTTGTTCCTGCGCTTTGAAGGGAGTTACTGTCGTTCTCAATGCAGCTATAGTTATTTTCATCAACTCATGGATAACAGTGAGTTCAGAAAAGGCGAGTAGTGCACGCTTTTGTTATGTAGTTGTGCCGTCATGATTGTTGGCATCATTACCCTCATTTCTCCTCGCCCCAAGTTTTCCTATGTGTCTTGCTTCGTTTCTAAATTCGTCTCAAGCTTCCATTGCCCCTTCCTACCCTTTTCCTACAGTTTTTCAGAATTGTTAGCCTTGCATTTCCTTTGCTACTTTGTTTCATCCGTTTCTTCTCAAACACTTGCGGCTGTGCTGTCCAGTAAGTGAATTGAATTAGCATTGCTTAAAGCAGCCATGAAGGGGCGCTATATTGTCAATTTTTTGTTTAAATGGTGTGTAGGAGGGCAAAACTTGAGACCCAAAAGAGCCCCCCCCCCCCCCCTTCTTTGTTGGCTGCGTCACGGGTACACCGAGGCCTCGGTATGAGGTCTTTTTCAGTTTCATCACTATTTAGATGCGGCCATTGAGCTCGTGGTCAGCTCCGGAGTGTTTGAAATCTCGAGAGTAGTCAGCCCTGATGTCAAGGACTAATCGACGTCATACAATATCGACAGCTTCGTCATTAAGGCTGCACCACTGCCAAAGTGCATTGTTGAAGTGGCAGGTTTGCATGCTACGAATAATAAAAACACGTTTTAATTCGGGCTCGTCTTTTTCAGCTCTTTTTGATGACCCCATGCGGCCTCCGCCATAACGGCTACGAAGCGGCATCGTCACGCCATTCGCTTTGAAACTGAGATTGCCAATTACACATGACAACGACTGAAATTAAGCTCGGCTACCATCACAACTCCGACACTCTTGGGCGAGCCACACGATCACATATTTTTCAATTAAACTTGCTTTCACGTTATCGTACTCTGTGCTTTTTCATTTGTATATGATTTGAGACGTCACATCATTGTCATGGCGGACGTTAGAGCAGCAATTAGCTGATTAGGGGTTGCATTACAGAAGTGGTTATAAGAACTGTAGATGGCTGGCTGATGCCTTGGCTCTGTTGTCGCTGGCCATTCAAAACTTTCGATGTCAACGTCGGTTGTGAAGAGTAACAACCAAAGGCTAGTTTTGTAAGGAACGGAGATATTTGCGAAGGGATCGAAGAAAGTGCGAAGGGATCGAACGTAACGGTTCATTGCTCGAGCGTAGAGTTCACACGCTTGTGAGCACAGCGGCAACTTGCTTTAATTGTTGACGCATACAAAAAGTAAGCCTGCAAAAGGCTTTATGGGTAGTGGGTCTCTGCGAGAAGCAGCAGCTTTCCAAAATAAGGACTATTAGTCGCTGGTGGCTGTTATTTCTTTATTTCGCGGTTGCGGCATTATTGCCAATTTCTCAGTTAGTGTCCAGTATTCTCGATCTAGCGGTGGATAGCTGCAAATAAATAGCTATAGTGCAAATTCCAAATGGTTACCAAAACACTATGGATAAATCCTATTGGGTTTATTAACGTCAAAACGTTAAAAGCCCCTTCTCCAGAAAATCCGGCTTCGGCGTTTTTGAGCGAAACATCGCGGGCATAGCTCTGGCACGTGTGGGCAAGAGACCGGGTTTCGTGACGTCACGAGAGCACGTATGACATAGACGAACTGGCAGGCGCTGCCAACTCGGGCTTCGCCTTTCAGGCTGGAGGACGACATCGGTATCCTGATTTATGCAAGCAGACCTTTTCAAAATTGGCCAAAGGACGTTGCCATATTGGAGACAGGGCTGTGCTCATAGAACAGCAAAAAGCTGCGGATTCTCCCCCCACGCCTGCTTCACAGCCCATTCAAACCGGTTTCTCCCAGGGTCATGAAAAGGTCCATAGACATGCCTATGGCGGATGGTCTTTCATACAGTATGATATACTTTACCACGGTATACATTATTATGCCGTCGTAGATTACCACTATATATAGTATGGGTGAGGTAATGGAGGTACACATCAAAATATTAGTGAGGGCCCTCAAGGGAAGACGGCAAACGGGAGCCATTCAGGCTGCTACGCCTTTCCTTTAAAAGCGAAGCTTAAGTGTCCCTACACTTTTCTTTTGTAGTCAATCTGTAAACCATGTAGCACTTCTATCTGCTACGAATGTTTTGAATGCATCAAGTAGTCTCCGCAACCCGATCATTAGAGAGAGAGAGAAACAAAAGAACGCAAAGCCGATCATTGACGTAAAACTATGCTACATCGATTGGGCTTCGCTGGCTGACGAAATGAATGCACATGAGTATAGCACGCTGTATTTGATCATATAACGAGCAGCCAAGCTCGTATAACTTCTTATCGAGGCGAATGAGACAATTTAAAAGAAATTCGAACATCGAAAGGAACGCACAGAAGTGTTATAGTGTCTGCAAATGGTCTTGTCATTAAACTCGCAGATCGAGATTTCTACACGTAAGCCGTCGTCGAAGCGCATCATAGAGTTAATTAGATATGATGAGCTCCAAAAACTCACCTGAATGTTCGTGTCTCTTGCTTGTAGTGAACTTTCTCGCTCACGGAGACAGCGGCGCATGAAGAAGAAACAAGAAGGCTCAACAAATCAAGTCCTTTATTGCTACTACACGAAGTACAGAGAGAAACATACAACCAAGAAGGCCAAAGGCGCAACGCAAAAAATAGTTCGCTTCTAAATTACCACCCTACTCCTCGCCCTCTCCCACTTCCCCTGCGCTTCAGACATGTCCAGAAGACATTTCCAGGAAGCCAGTGTCTTGCCCCAATCCCATTTTCACTGGGGCACCGGCCAGTTGTCGTAGCCATATTATCTGAGAACAACCAGTGGGCGAAGTCTATGTTTTATTCAGGTCGCGAATCAGTCAAGCTTTCGAGTACCAAAAAAACTGCTATTGTAGTTTGCTCTTGCAAGCCGCGAACCAAGCCGCTACAATACTTTCTAGACTTTTTTTTTTTTTTTTTTTTTTGTGATGCATACAGCATACAGCAGTTTTTTTTTTTTTTTAATCTTCACAATGTGCAAGTGACATTGCAAATGACGCACATAGCCATGTCGCACGCAAAGCACCGGCTTTCTGGCATGTGGCCTTTGTGCACAGGGCGTGATTCTTTTCTTTCGTTGCTCTTAAAAAAAGAAAAAAAAAACGGCCTTGAGTGACCGCTGTGGAGTTGGCTATGCGGCCTTGCAGTTGCTTTGCTGGAGAGGCGGCGTCAAGTAAGGAAAGCACAGATCATCTGAACCAGACAATGACACATAATTGTAGTACATTTTTTAATTGGCATAAATCGAATAATCAGCTCCTTGAATTATTCGTTCAGCTACCTTCTGCTCAGATGGCGAAGCTGGAGTCGGCCTCACGTTGACTTGAGTATCGCTTAATTGTTATTAATTAGTCCTGATGTGAAACTATAAGCATTGGCAATGAGCTGGTATTGACAGCCGCAGCACTGTATTAAATGCCGAGACTTTTGCTTCTGAAGCACTTCGGTTTTACTTGTCGGATGAAGCAACCTGTGCCAGGTGTTTCTCGACCGCCAGATTAACCTTGAAATTCGCTGTTTAAGTAGGTTTAATCAAACGTTAGATCGGAAAACTCGATAATTACTCGCCTTCTATAAGATCCGTCTGCGTCAGTAACGCAACTGCACTGGGATAATAGCATTTTGTTTGCAGGGTCATTAATAAAGACTCCAACAGCAGAATTGATAAAACTTCGCGCGGTGTGTGGCGGCGTGCGCTTCATTTCCGCAACCCGTGCGACAAACCAAGAGTATCGTCTTCCTCCGCGCCGGCTCCACTGGATAATTGGCAGTAGCTTTAGGCGCGACGGCTTGCCGCACCCCCCTCGAAACCACCACGGTATTCTGAACGCAAGCCGCGAGAACGAAGTCGAAACGACGCGCGCGCGAGAGCTAGTCGTGTCGAATACGCGACAGGGTCGGCGCCGCCTTCCGGTCGCTCTCGCCAGCCCTTTTGTATTGCTTGTGAAGCGTGACTGCTCAGAATGGTGAACGGAACGGTTTCCGTAGCATTAAGGACGAGAGAAATGAAGCGGGAAGAATCACTCTCACTCCTTTCGTGAACCACTCCACCCCGCGTATGCAGGAAGAAAACAAACAAACAAACAAACAAACAAACAAACAAACAAACAAGCAAACAAACAAACAAACAAACAAACAAACAAACAAACAAACAAACAAACAAACAAACAAACAAACAAACAAACAAAAAACAATGGGAAATACAAAACTCACAGAGAGAATAAAATGCCAGAGGTATTTAACGGCCAGTTGTTAGGAAACATCAACGGCCAGTTATAATGAAACATCAATGCAATTGTTTTACATCACGCATAAACATTCCATATAAAAAGAAACCATTTATGAACTCATGATAGTGTAAACGCACGTAGTAGACATAACAAAATGTTCGAGGGGTAAGCGGGGAATGTGGAGAGGGGGGGGGGGGGTCTGCAAAAGAATAGGAATAGAAAAGTGCAATTAATGGGTGCTTGAATTCTTGCCAGTTACATATGTCTCTACTCGTGACTTCGTTTCGACGAAAACAGCAAAAAGAAAAAAAAAATAATAATAATAAAAAATAAACCAAGCAAGATGGAGCAACAAATCAAGTACATTTAGTTTATTATTGGAATAGCGTTTAAAATTGTGAGACAAGCTCTCTTTGAGAATATGCTTACTGATATCCGCTACCTGTGGCATTTGAACGTCATTTCGAAGGCGTCCAAGATAATTTGGAACAGAGATTTGGCGGGCTCGTTGGTTCAGCATGGTGACGGAACAGCGCAAGGGACAACACACAAGGAAACGAGTACTTGTCGTTGTGTGTGTCCTTCTTCGTTTCCTTGTGCCCCGTCCCTTGCGCTGCTCCATCTCCGTCCAAGGTAACACAGGACGATCGCAGATTGATGTAAGAAAAAAAAAAAAAAAAATAAACGATGATGATCCCTCCAGACACATCGGGCCAGCGAATCGTCGCCACTCGAACGATGCGATCGAAGTGCTAACGCAACTGTCATCCTATAGCGAGCAGAGACGAGTTTTTAGCGCCTACATCAAGGACCTTGTCTAACAAAGCGCGTTTCCATCACACGTTTTACTTGATAACTCACATAATCGTCCCCTATAAGTGAATAGAACCATGAGTTCATGTCAGGTTAGCTTATATTACCGTGTTGACACAATGGTCAGATTTGACTAACACTCTAATCAAAAGAAACTATTTCTGCGTCCCTTTCAACATTTGGAGCGCGAAAAAAGTAGAATATGTCTGCTACTTCATGCGTTTCCACTTGTCGGGGCTAATAAAATAGAAAGCCGGGCAATGCGAGCAATTTGCGTGTTCTCATCTCATATCCACATCAGAGGTAAATGCGCATCTACAATGGCAACGATGCCATAGACGGACCAACTACCCCGGCAGTATCTCTCACCCGTGAATGTCGATTTAGGCAGCTGTTATCTCAGACACGTTCAAGAAAGCGCTTCGTACAGAAAATAGGGTATTATGTAGTACGTACAGGGGTTATCACATTTCTTCCTCAGCAGTACGCTTTTTTTTTCTTTGCCTCTTGCCCTCTTCGAACCTGCGTACTGACAGTCACGCCACCCTACGAGGGCAGCCACATGAAGGTAACCTCCGTTTCATCCATATAGCTTCTCCTGTGCCTTCATGTATATCCTGCTCTCTATTCTCAATGCAATTCCTCGCCCAACCAGCCTTCTCGCATCTCTGCCTTTCAGGTAAACGCTGTCGTCAAAGCAAGAAATCGACACCTGGGCTGAGGGCTAAGCACGCGAGATTGATTGCCCGCAGGACAGGGGCATTTCAAAAGCGCCTGGCAGGCATCATCGAGATGCAGGACCTGGACATCATGGGTAAATATGCAGTGCAAGTCATCTGAGGTGTAGCTACGTACAAGGAGTTTAACGTATTTCGCTAACGAGCTTCAGTCTTACGTCCAGGGCAGCGAACGGACAAACGCATGCACAAAACACATTGTAAAGAAAGCACAGTGCGGACAGAAGAAGAAAGCATCTAACGTCTGCGCCTCTCGGAAGAGGCGGCTACTGTAAAACGCACGATATACGTCGATGCGCCCGTGAGCTCTCCTGTACTGCGGCGAGTAAGTGCGAGCGTACACATCAAATTGGTGCCGAAGCAGGGGTGCGATGAGAGTACTATAGGGAGAAAGGGGAGGGGGTGTGCACGATAAAATACGAGTGTGCGCTTAATGCGTGCGTGACACGGGGTCGTCTGCCTCCACGACGGGGGTCGGGGGTAAACGAGGGTCACGATCGTTGATTGTCGCTTGCAATACAGTGTGTTTAGATCAGCACTGGTTTTAAAAAGTTACATCGAACAACAAACATCTGGAACTATAGCGATCGCACGCCCACATACACATACACATACGCACACGACACAACCTTACGGACTACGCGGCTACCATGACACGTCACGCAGTCTCTATTCCGCGCTGTTACATATGCGTGAGAGGCCGGATGCAGAATCCGGTAGCTCACTAAGACCAGCCTCGGTTCTTGGCTTGGAGGGGTAGTATACAGCCTCGTTGAGAATACGAAAAAAAAAAAAAAAAATGCGATAAGACTGCGCGCTGGACGGGTTGGTTTGTTTATGCTGCATAAGTACCCACTTTATGACGTCACATTCATGGCGACGTTTTTGAGATACCTATATATATATATATATATATATATATATATATAACATCTATTCACTTCTTTCTATCTCATAATCTCATTGGATATTAACAATGTGTAAAAAGGCAGCAGTTCCAACTAGCTACCAATGAAATAGTGAATGCTTATCAAGAGAAGCGTGGCCGAAGCAAGCAAGAGGCTGGCACAAAATTTCCCATTGTTCCAGCTGCATAAGGCGCAGCTTTTGTTTTGATCTTTTACTCTTAAATACTGCTGTACACGAACTGTGTCTGGCTATGTAAGCAATCTAAAATGCAAACTCATTTAGCCTATTCTAAGCGATTGTAGCGTGGGGACTAGTATAGGTGGTGTGCTTCGCTGAGCGGTTTGGAGAAGTACTTTTTTTACATTTTGTTTTTTTCTAGACTATACACAAAATGACATTCACCGCAAACGCGCGGAAACCGTGGCTCGCTGCACATTTATTGATCTATTCTAGGACGACGGCGTTCAGTTATGTACACGACAGAGCATTACCTAAAGTAGAGAATCGCTAACCATGTACAGGGTCATCCACTTCTAGCTATAACACGGTCGCTGCTTTCAAACCAGTATTGTATCCAACGCAGCCTGACATCGAAGCAAATTGATACAACCACAGAGGGACCCAAAGCCGGCGCTTCGAACTGTCGGCTCATTAGCCTCATTGCTGGCCGGGTCAGATGCAATGGAAAGCATTGACCGTGTTGTAGATAGATGTGGACAACCCTGTACCTAAGCCTGAATCAGATGGCGAGTTTACTGGCTGCCCTATTGTGCAAAACAGCTCAGATGATGAAATGAAAAATTAAGGAAAAGGAATACAGAGGACAGGCGCTGATTCTCAACTAAAACACTGAAGATACAAGGTATGACAGGCGATCACACCAAATAATAAAGGTAACGGCACTTAGTCCACACGACCGTCAAAAATAGCTCAGAAGAGCCAGGGTTTTTCCCCTATTTGAACGCAAGGTTTTAGGAATAAAGTTTTATAGGACAGTGAGCGCCCATTCTGTGTAAGCCTTTTTTCTAGTTCTTTTTTTTGTCATCTGAACTGCTTGCCATTGTGAATCGTTCCTAGTTCGCCCATCTAACTGTGATGGTTACCTTACACCTGCACGATCCTTGCAACAAACAAGTCATTAATGCTCAGTATGTCAGCGCGACGACAAACACACACTTTACTGACTCGGCGTAAAGCCGTCTAGAAATAACGCAATCTACCCGTTCTGCAATGATCTAGCTTTATGTGAGTTGTTAACAACAGATCGGCAGGTCAAGTATAAGACGTGAATAGTTCAGGACTTCTCTACACTTTAATATGTTACCTTTACAGGAATGATACACGCCATCGATTGTATACAGCTTCCACTACTAAAAGCCGTTGGGAATGTGCACATGCATCTTTTTATCCGCTTTATAAAAGCCTTGCAAGACTCGGATCTGGCACTGGATGTCTACAAAAATAGGTCGACCTTTTAATATTTTACCCGTTGATGGCCTTGTGAAGTTGAGTACCGTTGAGCTGCTCTTGAAGTTAGGTATATACAGAGAACAGCAGAAGAAAATTTCGGATTTCTGCGCCTTCGTGATTAAGGCTGCGTATGTAAAATGTAAAGCAAACATCAATCGACACACGGGGGACCATGCCGCAGACAAAAAAAGAAATAACAATAAATAGTGAGGCCAATTTTGAAGCGAAAGAAAACATGCCCCGTAGACAGGTGTAGTCAGATGAACAAGCTGAGCAAAAGAAGTGGAAAAGTCTTAGTAAACTTCTTGGCCTCCATCTCGATTGCACGGGCAATGCATTTCGGCGCTCAATTTTCACCATTGGGGGAGAGACATCGCGGGTCGCTTCCCAGCCTGTCTGCTTGCCACGAACTCGTATCCGCTCTGCAAAGACGGTGGGCCGCAGTGTCGAAAGAGCGACAAATCTGATTCGCTGTCACCAAAATGTGCACTGGCGCGAGATTAAATTCAGCTACGCAGCCAATGGAGCTAGACGGGCGTGCGCGAAATAAAACATTAACCGCGGCGCGCCTCACTCATCAGTATCGAAAAAGAGAAGGGTGAAATAAAGCGTCCAACTATTTACGACTAGCGCGGTTTCCGCAAACCGGAGCGGATGCGAAATGTAACTAGAAACGAATACGGGCCCCCATCGATGCGCTGCACTTGGGGTGTATACGTCGTACTATTGAACACCCTTTATGCAGATGACGGGTTTACACGATTGCCGTTTACATTTCAGTTTTCTTTTCGGCTCGCGCCTTCGGCACCTCTACATGAGGCTATGCAGTCGTCTATTCCTCTACGGTGCTATCGATACCCTAGGGAGGAGTAGTGGATACGGGTACTCATGCAACGAGAAAACACGCAACCGCAGATGCATGCGCACCAGTGCGATGCGCTAACAAACGGCTGGCTGGAGACGGCACGGAGACGTACACGAAATAACATGAATGCGTGCACGGAACGAGGGCGGAGATGAGCGTCCTGCTTTCTTTTTTTTCTCTCTCTTTTTTTTTTTTTTTAGTTTCAATGAGCCGCTCACGAGTCTTTACCGCCAACCACGTCTTGGTGGCGATAAAATTTAAAGGGCGAACGAGAAGAAATTAAGTTGAAACAAAGCTCACGACGGCTTCAAGGCTAGTTCCCGCAATTTTCCCGCGGTTCAGCCCTTCTCGGCTTATACTGTTCTGAGTGGCGGGACTCCTTATAGAAGTTGCCGTTACTACTCTTCAGTGTTCAGCAAAGCAGTTGAAGCGCTAAGAATAAAAGGAAAACAAGCTACCAGCGCAAACTTTTTGTATATTTTTCTTAATTACAGTAGCTCAATATGAGGTCTACGAGTCGACGCCGCTCTCTGCTGCAGGATATAACGCATTCGGAAGAGAGAGGGCTCGCTCTGATAACGTGAGGTGCTCTTTTTTTTTTTGTTTTGTTTTGCTTTTTAACCCGGACCCTAAGCGTCGGCGATTTCGCAAGCAGACGCCTGCGCGTGCACGTGCAGCACGCTCTGCCCGTAATCGCTCGGGCACTTTTTGTTAAGAGCCGCGGGCGGGACTCGAACTGTGCACTGCAGGTGCGGCCTGTCTGACATAGAGTAACATATAGTCAAAAAGAGGGAACACTGGGGCCCTGTCGCGGCCGAGCTCGAGGCTCCACGACTCCGCTAGACGATGTTGAACCCCGCCCCCATTTAAAGAAATAGAAATAACTATAGTTTAAAGAATCTGAAGGAAAAACAGACTATTAATAGGTAGAAAACAACGAAATACAGGCTAGTCGGTTGCTACAGTCAAAGTAAGAATAAGTGCGAAATATGTTAGCTGCCACGGCTAGGTGGTATGCGCAGCAGCCGCCCGATTCAAATGGCAAATTTAGCCTTATTCGTCTATCGGTTTATTCATTATAAGAGAAGCACCCACGTGAGCGCGTCTTTGGCGGTTGCGGAATTTGCCCATTTCCAGTGACTTTTCAGGATGTAAATAGCGACTCAATGCAAACGCCTGCATGAAACTGCGTTATGTATGCCAAAAATTAAACCAAAAGTAAAAGTGTGGCCACCGAGGTTTGGTATTTTGAAGCGCCCTTTTCTGAGCCTTGCGCGGTTCGGCGATTCCGCTAGGTGCGCTGAAACCCAAAGCGCGCTGGGGCTTTATGGGAGTGTCCCTCTTGTCCGTTAGCTTACTCTAAAGCACTGATGCCAACGCTACACAGTTTGCATTCTCCACCCTCGGACACGTGCAATTCAAACGGACGAGGAGAGTATACACAACGCGTACGTACTACGAGGCGTCCGCGGCGCCGGCGCACGGTCGGCCTCCGCACGCCATAGTGAAATGCGTCTTCCTGGAATCGGAGCCAGCCTAGCACCCGCGAAAGGGCGCCGCTCCACTATCGCTAGGATATGCTTTCATCTAACTTCTGTACACGAAGGGCTTATCCAGGCGTCTACAGCCGAGCACAGTGCAGCCACGGAGTATGTTTAAAACGCGTAATACGGCGGTGCGCAACGATTCAGTGGACGTGCGTCTGAGGCGGTAACTTTATCACATCGCGCTTAGAGTGGGTAGCGTGCAGGACGTTCTATACGTGCTCACAATACGGGATAGAGGTGTAAGTGCAATCTTAAACGGCGCCTTGTTCGGGAGAGCAGGCGCCGCGTTTTGCAACACTTCCTTTTCGCCCATCTGTTAGTTTACAATTATGTGTCGTTCGCCGTTTGTCTTGGGCCCTCATATACCGAAATTGGGACTGACCCATGAAGACCAGGCCAATGCATTGATAAAAAAAAAAATTACTGCTTTCAAACCGGCAATTACTAGTTAAATTGAACTCTAAAAAAAAAAAAAAAACACGCACACACAAAAAAAAAAAACGCTGCAGTTTTATAAGCCTGATAACGAAAACCATTTCGCGTTTTTAAAACGAACCGCCTTGTTTTCTCCAGGAGTCAACAATACCACGCGAAGCATATCCTGCCTATACATATGTCAAGGAAATCATGGCGCGCATCCCTTTCATCTAGTTCTGTTCCTGCTGTCTGTGAAATGTGATTGCGCAGCAGTCTGAACGATGGATCTTATCACTCGCTCTATTGCTCGGCTTCGAATGAAAACCATGGCTTTTAGAGATTATAAACCTCCCTGATACTTTTGCGTCGCGGTTGATAGGGACAGGCAGGTAGTGCAGTGCAAACAAATACCACAAGTTATGATCCTACAACGGCCCTTGCTTTTTAAGCGTGAATATATTGTCGCAATAAGCCTAACCCGCAGTGATGTGAGCTGACTGTATGCGAAGCGGATCCTAGGACCAAATCAAGATATTCCGGCTGCTGTTGCGTTGCAGGTCGATTGTTCTGAGCGCCAATTGTTGGCTCTCCTTTTTAAGCCAGCCATGACCATGGAGGTGACCACGGAACCGATTAGATTAATCTGGTCTCGCCAGTACAGATGTTGGACAAAACGTTGCACAAAGATGTGACGATGCAAAAAAACCGGTAATGGATGGGAAAATGAAAAGATAGGAGGCAGTGCTACAACAATACAGAGTTTTACAACAGTGTGTAAAGCTAGCGGTATGTGCTATGCTGAATCCCTTTGATAACGCATTCGCAAGGCGCAAAGCGCATGCAAGAAATGTGATGGTAAAAAGCAAGTTAACTTTTAAAATTACAGTACACTTCTGTCAGTGCCCGCATTGAGGATGAAAATGTTTTATATCATGCTAATTTAACAAAAACATTAAAAGAGAAAAACGAAACACTATCCCGGGTAAACGTTTCGTCCAAAATGGTGTGGATCCAAACAGTACAGGCCAACGACTAGGCCAACAACAAGGTAAAACACCACGTTCTTGACTTTCTGACTTAAGAAGCATGACGGATAACGGAAAACGCGACGTTTCCCTTTCTGAGCAGTCACAGTGTGTTTTTCTATATAACCTGATGAGATGTAAGGTGATGCAGAGGGGCCAACAAAGTCAGCCTGCGCCACGAGAAGAGTAAACTCTAGCTACGTCATCTTCCTTTCAGTCGAAAAACAAAAGATGAACGAGTGTCCGATTCTCGCGAAAGTATGTAAAAAAAAAAAAAAAAAGCAAGTAAAGAAGTGTATCCCGAGCTTGTTTTATCCAGAAAAGAGCAGTGAAATCCCTGCAGAGGATGTAAAAGTTAAGACATTAGACGCTGCGTTTTATACTGTCTTCACACCCATGGTACGGTTTGTGCAGCTGCATGCGTAATAATGACAACGGAGAGTGTTAACGGGGTCTGGAACCTGTAGCGATCGGGCGGCTCCCGCGTTCAGCAGCAGACCATGATTGCCGATTTGACTCGGTTGGAGCTGAAGCGTGTGGAACGTGGGATGCGGTTTAACTAGGGGTGAGAGTACGCACCAATAGCTCATGTAGCTCGTGACGATTATGTGTACCCAGCAGCGCTTCACCTGCCGTCACGACTGTTGTAGCCCGCTTGGCGGCGTCATTGCGCTTTTTTAACCTTTTGGCGTGCACGGGGGGTCTCGAAGGACAATGAAAAAGATCCGCGGTTGCAGTGGAATATGGTACACTGTTCCTGTTATAGATCGTTCCCATCTGCAGCCTGGTACTATTACCACACACGTCGCTGGGATGAACAATAATAATAACAAAAAAAAGTCATGGAGAAAGAGGAGGCCAAAATTTTTGGATTCTTTTTTTTTCTTTTTCTTTTTTGTCACCGTACTTAATTAGTGGCTCTGTGCTGTTGGTAACGAACTGCCACGTTTCGATTGCGTTGGTTACTTTTTTGACTTTCGCATCGTCGAATGAACGAAAGGAAAAAAAAAATATATATATATTGTGGGCTCTAATATTTGCCTCGCGATGCGAACACCCGTCGCAGGCAACGCGGCAGAAGGCAGGGGAAATATTGACCGAGCACAGGCGCGCCTGTTCCTTCTAATGAGAACGCACTGTCACACATATACGCAGTACTCTGAATTAAAGAAAAGGTAGAACGAAAGACTGAACTCAATCAGCAGAACGTTTTGTACTAGTACAATGAACCCACTACGTACGCGGCGAGTGAAGACTTGCCAACGCGGCACACGAAAGGGTATTAGGATGAGAGTGCGCAAAACCCACACTTGTAAAACACACCGCTGTCTAACAGCCAACACGGAGAAAAATTTTCAACAATGACAACACATATATTCTTGTGTCCTCTCTCTAAGTTCACAAAAGTAACGGCCTAACGATGTAGTATGTTCTCGTTGCCACTGTGGTCAACTTCATAACACGAAGAACAAACTGCCTGCTACTTATACAAAGTTATTGAATCACAACTCCTTGCACCTCTTCTAACGAATGGTGACATTTTTCTCAACGAACACACCATGCAAAAGACCAACATTCATACATATGGGAAATGCCATCAAGTTATTCAACATGTTATGACAGTTCTTATACGCTGGTGCACATGACACTGTGTTCGATCAGGCAAGGCCTTCGAACATGTGAAAAAAAGAAAAGAAGTATTTTCGGGGATGGGGTCAAGTGTGAGGTCCAATGAGGACGAAAAAAACAACAACAACAAGCGAAATAAATAATCATCACCACGGGTTGAAACAGCAAAGAGCTACCGTCAACGTTTAGTCTGTGTATGGTGGTTGCTACAGGCGGCAGCATTTTTGCAACTACTAGAGGCACCCTCACCACAATAAATCGCGACAGCAGTCATTAGAAGGAGGTATAAGCTCTATACACACTGTAGGGTCAAGGAGTCACGAGACTGCTAGATTGAGAAATAAAAAAAATATGATAAACACTGACACCGGTTTGAAAAAGTGCCACACAAATATTCACTGAGCACTTCTATCATTATTGTTTTTTTTTTTCTATGTCATACGCACAAGCACAGGGGTTCATGTCGGCATTAGCGGACAGTACGAAAACGCTATAAATGGTTTCTAGACACGAGGAAAAGGCGAAAAAGAAGAAGAATCGCCGCACAGCAGTGCCACTATGAGGAAATACAGAAAAACGCAGCAAATGATTATTGCGGACTCGGTTACCTCCGCTTGTGTTAGTGGTGCAGTTGCAGATGTTATAGATCTGAAAGATAACAAAACTAAAACAAAAAATACCGCATTGAACAAACGCACTTCCCGTTTTATGAAATGCGTTAGTCTTTCCCACGCAACAACATTACCTCTCGTAGATGTGAGTGCCTTCTAAAAGGTTAAATCAAATTATAGCAGCGTACCGGAAACAACAGTCGTTTCAATAGCAACGAAAATCCCTCAGAACTGATTTTTTTTAAAAAAAGCTCTAATAAAATATTGAAAAATAAAAAATAAAACGGCAGCAGCAACAACCCAATATCGCAGTCCTCACGTCTTCTTCGTGACGTGTGCTCCATGCTATGCGGCCCTGACGTTGCTTCAGAGCGGCGTTATGCGGTGGGCAGCACCATACATAACTGGGACACGTGGCCTAAATGTGCACTACCCCTGCACCTCTAAGGTAACAGCGAGGTGTGTGCATCAAGATTAGTTTAAGCTGCAAAAGCCCCCCCCCCCCCCCCCCCCTTTTCTTTTCTTTTCTTTTCTCTCGCATCATTGCAACAAGCATTGGTGCACGGTTGCAAAGAAGTGAGAGAGAACTCAGGAAAACATAGAATGTAGCTTATGACGCGGACGTTTTCCGTTTTGTTTTTCTTATTTTCAGCAAGCCGTAAAGAGCGTTGAACGTTGAGACGCTTGCCTGCGTACTTACATCTCGGAATTGATGCCGTGTCCGGAGTCTCTAGCGAGATGGACCTCCGAACGGAAGCACGGGAACATATCTCACGACGTTTAGAGCTCAAACGGAGAAACACCCATTCGCTATAACACCGAGCACACGACGCTCTTTCTCCGCTTACGGCTGTGAGAGGAAACGTTTAGGCTTGCGGAGATACGGCTATTCGACAAACTTAGCTCTCACTGCCGTTAGAAGTCATACAAGTGCAGCCGTTCGTGTTAAAAAAAAAAAAAAAAAAGAATAAACAAGCATCTTCTATGTGCTACGCGATATTAAACTTGTTTCGCTTGAGCATCTCCAAAAACGGCAACAAGAGCTTACAGAAAACGACTGCACGAGTACAATGCTACTTCGAACAAGTACACACTTCACTACAGCAACATCGACTTCTCCTGAGTTGGAAAGAGTTGTGCCGCGAACACGAAATGAGCACAACTTTAAACTACTACACTCGAAACATTAAAACCAGTTTAGCGACTAGGGGAACCCAGTCCAAAGGAGACGAAATTTCTACTGCACACCTAAAGGATAAACTGAAATGAGGTTGGAAAAAATGAAGCGACGTAGGCTGTTCTAAGAGAGAGAAGGAGGACCCGTTATTTGCAATAAAATACTCTAACGCCGGAAAAAAGTAACAACCCGTAAACAAAATGGCTTCAGAGTGGTTGAAGAATACCATGATTGTCATCGCACAGTTCAAAACTAAGCAATGCCACGTTTCTCTGAGCGAACTGCTTAGCGCTCCCAATCAGTGCTTACGATTTTACCGAGATGCTGTGGTAAACACAGAGTGCAACGTTGTTGTTTTTTTTTTCTGCTTCCGCATTTGACTTGCCGATGTCGAACAAAAAAAAAAAAAAGAAAAAAAAAGAGAAAACGACACTTATTCTCTGCTTCCTGAGTTACAAACAGGTACTATACTATACGGCTGTTGTGAGCATATAGTTCGTGTTATCGCTCAGTGCCAGCAACAAGTGGGATACTCAAAACTAACGTTGCGCTGTGCTTTTAAGCTGAGCGTATAGAGAAAACGTGAACACGTTGTTTTTTACTCGACAGCTAAGTGAAACAACCACGCCATGCCTTAGCTTTATCCTTTTTTTTTTTTTTATGGCGCGCATCTCCATATCCGGAAAGCAGGCTCGCTAAGGAAACGGGCAGTAAAGTAGTCCACGACAACACCGTCCTTGCACATCAACTAACTAACTAACACTTTGAACGAAGTCAACAAATTTACACGAGGTTGTACAAACGGGCTCGGATAGCACAGCATGGGTGGCTCTCACTGAAGTTTATTTTTGCCTAAGGCTTTTTTTTTTTTTTTTCTCACCAAAGCTCTTTGAAGTGCCGCATATCGCGCCTACCTGTCTTCTCCTTAGCACCTTGTCTCAACAGCTAACGATAGAACTTGATGGAAAAAGTCGAAATGCAGCGTCGTCTCGTCTAAATAAGAGCGCGGCGGAAAAAACGCCACGCCTGACATTACGTTCGGGCCATGAAGAGTCCTTGAGAGATTGTGTTCTCATTCAGCTGTTTCTTGTGGCCGTTATTCATCAAATGTATGCTTTTCAACGAAGTAACTGATGTTCAATAGTCAGCATGACAATGTTAGATTTCCTTAGGTACAGATTGATTTTGTAGGTGTGATGTTACACATCTTGTGTTTCTGGGTACCACGTGCGCAATTTTAAAATTAGCAAAGGAGGGCAAGTATATTATTAGACGGATCCTATATTATAACATCCGGCGTAGTCAGTCTTGTCACCCGTTAGAGCCTCAATTTTGATGTACTTGTTTGAAAATGCTTACGCCTCTAGCTGAATAGAATATAATGAATTGAATTCTTTATCCTAAACGGAGAAGTGTGGGATGAAAACAGCCGGGGACATACGCAACACTCACAGCGCTGTTTAAGCTTACTAGCGACCTACAGGAGTGTAATAAACGCTCTAAAATGTGGCGTGCATTTCCATTCATTATCATCCTTTCCGAGAACGACAATTTTTGTTCTTTTGCAGTTCGCCTGTTGTCTCTCTTAGAGAACAAAATACCGCGAAAGAACAAAGTATGAATCCTACTATAAAACTTATGCCCACATATTCAGCGTAAAACGCCTCCCTCGGCAAAAACAAACAAAGTGAAAACCAAGAAACAGCTCGGAAAAAGCATCAAAACAAAGCACTCGTGTCTCTTTTATTTGTCAGGAAAAAAAAAAAAAAAAAGAAGCAACGGATCCCAATAGAGGTTTTTTCAGCTCACGAATTACAATAAGTTGAATTTCCTCATGCGATAAAGCGATTCCTCGGGCCAAGGATTCCTGAAAAAAGGAAGAAGAAAACAAAGAAAACTGTCTAATTACGCCCGAAACAAAGATAGCTGTTTGCACTTCTTTCCTATAGATAAGATAATTAGGCCATCTGTACATAATGCTTCACGCACGGCATGGCGTACCTTCCCTAGGGAAAATAACCTGCTTTATACTAAGCGATTGTAAGATAGGGAATGAGATTCTAAATTAAGTAGTAAAAATAGAACACGTGATTGTGCCAACACTTGATAATTATTGGTATTGTCTAATAACGCGTCCTGGTCCTGACTGTGGTGATTTCCTGCGGTGACTGTATTATTCTAAATCATCAGTGTTCGCAGCCCTGTTTAGGTCGCACGCTTAGGCTATCGCTCCTTTTACGCGTCTCTGTGGTGATGACCACAATGAAGTAATAAATTCCTGCATCATCATTTCCGTTCCCTCACTAAATAGAACGCGTGCCCATGGATATTTAATATAATCATTTCCAATTTACCCTTTATGGCTTTTCCGTGGCAAGGAATGAGGCAAGAGTGCTTCATCTTCTCGGAATGGGCAAATCACGTTCACTGGGCGGGGCATCGCGCCTCGAATTTTTCACTGCTCATTTGTTGTATGGGTATTGTCCGCGCGAACAGTAATTAAAGAAGAAGAGCACGGAAACCTGCCCTGAGACACGAGACAACGGTTGAAAACTTCAAATTGCCTAAAAATAATCACTTTTTGTCGTAAGTGTTTGTGCGCTCCACATATACCCCCTGTTGCCTTCGGCCCACTGTGGAACCTTACCCGCGTGTTTGAGGTCACTGTACACATCAAACCAACTTTATGGTTCATACATTAGCTTATTATATTGTTTGTGCAAGAGCCGCTCTAGCGTGCAAGCTCGCTTTTAGCGACTGTATACGCACGGTACTCGAAAGCTGTCAAGTACACCTCTTTCCACGTATAAGCAGTGTAGTGCGTTGTAAACACGAGAATATGAATGACGCGGACGATCCCGCGTGCGCAGATCAGTGCGCGCCTTAGGATCTCCATGCACGATCTCAAATTTTGTATAAAAGACACACGCTTCTCACCATTTTTCCTCCTCACTGAGATGTGAGATTTGGGGCTCTTGCCAGCGCCAGCGCAGTCGGTTCGCGTGGCCGCATTTATATGCTCTATACATAACCTTTCCTTTTTTTTTTCTTCTGTTATCCGCCTTCTTTCTGTCTCTCGCTCACTCATTTCAATAAGTTGGAAACAACGCGTGGACAAGCCGCATGTAGCAGACTCGTGCTAACACACATTTGCTTTTATTGTTGATATGGATATCTTGATGCTCACGGTTGAACACGCTATGAGCCGGCCTAACAAGGACACATCTACTAACTCGTGGCAAGGAAAATAACGACCACAAGCTTGCTCGCCGCCTGGAACTAGCTAGCCTTCTGAGCAGAGGGTATGCTTTTATATTTGTTCAAGCCCAACGACGGCGCTCAATGCTAATGAAAACTTCACGGTCTTAACAAAGTAACCAAGGACGTACATATGAGGCCCTCACTTGCAAGTCCTATGTCCGCAGTGCCATTTAAATTCAGAGCTTGCGACACTACACAATTTTTTTAGGGCAATGTACACTTTTCTGAGCGCGCAAATGTGACCAGGTTTGTCTATAGAGCGCTTGAGCGGAGCTTCGCGCAACAGTGCAGATAAATTTTAAACTTCGCAGTGCGTTTTACAAGGGTGGCCAGTATTCGAGCAAGGCTACATAGACATACAAGCCACTAAGACGCAAGCATAATGTTTTTATCAAAGTAGCTGCGCTAAAACTTCGTTTTATTTGCCTCACTGTATAACGCTAGTTATACTTTTAGCATAATTTAGCAGGGCACCGAAACATAGTCGGCTAGCCGATTTTTAACGAAGAGCATTGATATGCTTAAGTTGTGAGGTGGTTTATCAGCCCAATGTTCTAGGCGCGTAAAAGTCGGTCGGCGCCAGGAAACGCTGTCACGCGGATTCCGCACATAAGTGATTCGCGTCTGAGTGATTGCTGCTCCGCGCTGATCCCAGGACCGCAGAACATAAAGTTGACGATACGTTCTAAAATCATCCGATTTTGAAACTAAGCCGCGCCACCTTTGCGGCAGGCATACTTGAAGTGACCATTTATGTCTATGCCACTCGCGTTTAGATCTGCTTTTTTTTTTTTTTTTTTTTTTTTTTTTTTCAATGCGTTTCTTTTTCGGCTCTGCGCCGTTTAATTTTATTTGACTAATTGAGATTATTGACTGATTTGGGGGACTTTTGTGAGACGAATCAATATTGTGAGCATGCTGAAGCGGACAGCTCCTGAATGATTTCGACCACGCGGAAGTATTTCATGTTCACTCGGATTGCGTAGCACATGATCATTTCTGTGTTTCGCCTCCATAGCAATGCGGCCATGGTGATCGGGAATCGAACCTGCGGTGTACTGCTTAATAGAAGGAGGCCGTAGCCACTGAGTTGTCACGGTAGATAATGATAGAATTTATCAATCATTACTTGGTGCACTTGGTTATTATTGCAGAGCTTATTTCGTCATGATCAAAATAAGTGTTTCAGGAACAAAACAGTACTAATGAAGAAGTCTAGACGAACGAAGCACTAGCAAACTGGACGAAAAAAAAATACTCTGGTAAAAAATGACAATTTAAAGTTTCTGACCATTGCTTATTCCCATACGCGCATGACGCGTGGCTGTCGACGATCACGTTAATTAAGGTTTGGTTCATAAAGTAAATGGCCTCTATCTGTATTCATGTCCTTGAAAGGTGAGTGTATACCTTCATGGAAACTGCTGTTTTTTGGGATGCCTAAATAAATTGCCACATATATTAATTTCACCAGAAATAAGAACAAAAAGAATGTCTATGTACAAATATTTCGGCATCTAGCTTATTAAAAACGAGCACGTTGAAGGGGAGACTGCCGAAGAGCTTGTAGCGGTCATCACCATCACGGCACCGCTCTCCTCGCGTTGGCGAGCGCGAGCTGAGAAGGCGGAGGGCAGCGTAAGATTGCGAACAGCTCGGACGCTTCACTATGCGACACAAAACCTAATCAGCTGGCTAGGAATAAATGTGGCCGCCAGCGACACATTTCTGATGACTCGAATGTGATGGACGTGTACAGCGACGCCACGTGTCGGGCACCCAGGCCCCCAGATTCATGGTCATGCACCCATTACCTCCATGCATGCACCTGCTGCTGAGGAAGTCGCCAGAGCGATGGGCGTGGTCCCGCGATGATGGTGGCCGTTAGAGACTCGTTTCACGATGGCAGAGCGAATAAACGCGTACGGAGGCTTCCAAGTCGTGATAATCTTTGCAAACTCTTGCGATGAAGTTAACGTTGCAACAGAGAAGTCATTAGAGACGAAGCGAAACGAGACACTATAGGTATACATTCGGACCAACTTGCTATGCCACCCGCCCGAACGGCGTTAATCAACAGCGCACGCCGGCAGGGGATAACGCCGTCAACATTGTCTCACAACCAACCTCGCTGTCGATAACAGAGACAGCTAACAACATACATGCAGACCGTCTCCTGAGGACGATTCAGAGAAAAAAAAAAAAAAAGATATCGAGAATAAAGAGGCCGACATTGTATCTTAAGTCTCCACTAGAGTTCATTGCGTCGATAAGTTACCAAGGTTAACCTGCGGTGTGATTGGATTTTGATTTCAGTGCGGCGGCAACGACTATTCCGCCTGATAAAAATTCAGCGGCTTGGCTAATTGTAATTATTAGAGCGTTTCTGTTACCTTTTCTCATATACACTGTGGCACAGAGGTGAAGTCGCACATGTAAACGTGAATCGTTTTTCCCAAATGGGATACACGTTTTGGGGTATTTTATACGAACGAAGTATCTCGAGCATACATTACAATAATTTTTTTCGTTCATGGGGTGCCGTATAGGGCGCATTTTGGTTCAGTAATCAGTTCCTGTTGTGCCTTGTTTACGGTAGATACAGCAGCCGACATGTCTATAGGAAAACATTGCAACTGACCCGTTGTAGCCTTAATAAATGCGGTATGTGCGAGGCGCCGAGAACCCATTTGCAATCTTGAAACATGACCGAGGTTTTTCTAGTGCAGAGATGCCAAAACAACATCACCGTTCCGATTAATTAGATAAGCCGAAATGACTTCGTCTTCCGGTTTCCTAAACTGCACAGGGCATCACACTTTGTAAAAGTTAGTAAGCCGTACGAGCTCGACGACTGGACGGAGGGATCTTCAGTTGCAGTGTACGAAATTAATATGGTTTCTCCTGATCATTTTTGTGCATCCGAGCTGCTCGTCGAAGTGAACACGGCTGGAATACATGATATTAGGTTAATGCAACCATACTGGGGTTCAAACGTATTTTGACGGCTAACGGTCTTGCGCATGCGCGCTTATGGACACACACGTTTTCGGTCACCGGTCGAGATGACGCAGTCTGAAACCCAAGGACATAAAAAAAAGAGAGACAGAGAGAGAGAGAACCCACGAGCTTCGGCCCTTGGCTGCGCAGTCGCTAGCGTACACCAGAATAACGGCCATTGTGAAGAACTCAATGGACATGCGTAATCTCAATGGGCGCCACACATTTTGCTGCGCGAGAACGAGTGACCCGTGTCACCTTCTGTCACGAAAACTGCGCACAGCCGGAGACAAACGCAGCGAATCTCTGCGATTAACGTTACTCCCAGTGATATCTAAGCCGTTGCTACAGAAGCAACATCCCACAAATAACGTTTGGTATTCCAGGAGTGTTAACGGGCTGGTGGAATGTGAGGTGACGGGGAAAGCCATGGCTCGGCGCACTAACTGCGTGCGGGCGCCGTGTTGAGCATGGTGGCCCGCTTGAGGCAGAGCTCCCGCATCTGCAGCAGGCTTCCCTCGAGGCTGAGGGCGAAGAAGTCGGACGATGTCTCCGGTGAGCTGAAGAAGGAGGAAACGCAGAAGGACACCTGGTCGGCGTAGATGTTGTAGGCGCAGCCGTAGCCGTCCGGCACCACGGCTCCGTAGCCCCCCAGGATTCCCTTGTCCGAGGTCAGCTTCAGCACCAACGGCAGAGGAAAGAACAGAAAACAAGGCAGCAGTGCGTGATGTGAGACGGCCTTCGACGTAAGAAGTATCGTAAGCACTCGAGAAAAGGCTCGGTAAGCCATGACCGTTCGAATTTCAGCGTGTAAAAACGCCGCAATGCCGATCCTGTAATGCTTCCGTAATTTTGCGTTCTTCTTGTTATTAGCTTTTTACCTCATCCTGTGATTGAAAGGACTGCGAGGACATCCAACTTTGGTTCTTTGCAAAATTTGATCGTTTAGCGACTCCTCTGACGTTCGTTCGCGGCAAAAGACCCATATTTATTTCTAAGATATTTCGACTTGAAACTGACATATTCCCCCCCCCCCCCCCCCCCCCCAACTTGCCTCAAACTGGTGACGTTGATAATGACGTCGGCAGATGTGTGGTCTAGCCAGCTTCAGAAATCAATGCCCCCTCCCCCCCCCCCCCCAAAAAAAAAAAAAAAAAAAAAAGAAAAAAAGATGCTTGACGTTGCAGCAATCACTACGCAAACGGCCTGCGGCGGCGATAATTGTGTTTCGTTTTGTTTCTGCTATTTTCTAGCTAACGAAAGCGCCGTTGCGTGTGTAGGTAACCGCTGTATAGAACGCGATAATCAGGCTAACTTCAATACGTCCTTAGTGTCCCTTGAAAAAGCTTTCTTCGGGGTTTGCCACAGAGCTGGCCTATGCAAGCATATACGGTATATAGCCCACGAGTCGAGAGCAGTTCGTTTCGCCTCAACCAAGCGCTTAGGTGGGCCAGCAAAGGCGCATTGAGTTGCGTTATCGAATTTATAACTAGGGAGAACTTTTTAAGGTGTAGCATACTTGTTACTGTGGGTAAGCGGACAGGGTGGCGTTAAATGGTGCGGTACTTCGCTCCGACGCCTTCCCCGCGTAACACGATGAGCTTCGTCGTGCGTGTCATACCTGGCTCGTCGACAGCCTGAAGTGGAGAAAGTCTGCGTAAGACTTGTCGCTGAAGATGGCCGCCGGCATCTCGTGTAACCTCGCCATCTCCCGCAGTCCTAGCAGGTGGTTGTCCGGACCCTCGCCGTTCACCGTCTGCACCGGAATGCGAGCGTCATCGTGACGCGTCCGCGAAGCGCGCACGCACGGCGATATGGGGGTGACGGGGGAAGGTGGAGGTATTTCCGCAGCAGATGCACCAATAGTTTCAAGCGTGTGTCTGCAAATTCTTAATGAAAAAAACAAACAAACAATCAAACAGACACTGACACCACTGACACGTTGACACGCAGTACACAAGCAGCACGCTTGCAGACGAGGGCATTGCTTTGGAAGTTTTAGTATAACTGCCTAAGCGCGACAGGAATAGAGTGTGGTGAGGATGCCTTTTTAGGCTATTTTTAGACTTACAGGTTTTGACGCGTGCCAACTTTCACTAGTAAGCTCTATGTACCGCCTCGAATTTCCATGATTTACTGAGCGGTCTTGAGTGGTTCGGTAGAGATGAGCAGCCTGCATCGTCTATTTGCCCCTCGTCCTGATGAATCAACGAACCCGCGAGAACGTTTTACTGCCAGAAGCGCGCCTGGAGCTTTATTTAGTGCAGTTTTTGGTGGTAATGAGGTTTCAGCACACAGTGTACTGAAACGATAGCTTCAGGCACTGTTTAAGAAGGTGAGATTAGGACATTGAGCTTTGAATATACATTATGCATTACATGTATGAATTGGCGCAATGCTAGATATGGTTTCTTATGGAATTTGAGCTCTTGCTTATCGGCCGCACATGACGACTAAATAGTCCTCTCTACCGCTCTCGATACCATGTAGCTGAAGAAAAGTTACTCTCGGTCCGAGGCCAAGACCGGGATGATTTTTCTTCAGAAACAAAGTTATGTTGCAGTCGCTACACCGCTGTTCACCGCGCCCTTATTCTGCTGGCTTGTCTGCTGCAGATGCACTAGAGTGAAACGATGGTCACTCGTGAGCATTTCTACACCAAGGGTCTTATTCCCCCCCCCCCCCCCCCCCCATCGTAAGAATAACAAACAAAGAAAGAAAACGTCTGACAGTTTATGTAGCACTAGACGCGTTCGTTAATACACAGTAATCAGATAATAAAAATTAGAAGAGTTCAACGCTGCTGAACCGAATATTGAGCGAAAGCAATAGCTGCGGGTGACCGAACCTTCTTCTAATTCTTCTTCCTCTTCCCCAGCCCACACATTAAGCCCCGTTTTAACCAAGCCGTATGAATGTGCCTTAGTGGCCTAGAGGGTAACGAAATTCCAAGGTCCTGGCAGGCTAATTCTAACATAACCGTCCCATGTGAACTGAGAGACACAAGTTGGCAGCTCCTGCCATCTTGGGGTCTTCTACGGGGGTCGTCTAAAGGTCGAAGGTCAATAGTGGTCACCGCCGTCCCATGCTGAAGGCTCAAACTGCGAGCAGTATTGCTTTCGCAATAAAATGTAGCGGTTATACCAAATAATGACTCTCTTGAAAATAAACCAGTTTCTCCATAGCAGCAATGGGTTAACAACGAGTTCACCAGGTCAAGCCATTTAAAGGTCCAGCGTGAGAACGAAATATTTTTTTCGGCTTGCAAGGGAAACACGCGGAGAGACGATGTGAACTCACGTAAGTAAGTATTTCCGTTCCTTTGGCCACTGCTTCCAGAAACAACTGAATCTTGTCTTCTTCCTGCATGAAACAGGTTGGAACGATTAGAATTGTCTTCAATACCCATACTTAGCCGGACAGCCTTACTCTTTGAAAATGTTAAACTCCTGCAACCTAATAGTATCTTTTCTTGAGCGGAATTTAGCAGGTGTTATCAATGCATGCTCGTTTCGTGAGCGACAAATTAAGATGGAGGGGTTTCTTTGCTCTATTTCGAAATTATGAGCGACAGAACAACACGGCGAAAACAAACAAACAAACAAACAAACAAACAAACAAACAAACAAACAAACAAACAAACAAACAAACAAAAACGCGCGCGAGCTTTTAATTTTCGGCGAAGTTAATTTCGGTGCCAGTGCGCGCCCCAGTAGCGCGGCTTCTAGCTGTATTTTATATGAATTCGTTAACCCGCGAACATTGTCGCCGCTGACGGCATACTGGCAAATTCCCTGCCTTTAAGTTGGTTCTTCTGAGGTCAGGCTGAATAAACACGTAGAGCATAGAACTGTCACTGCCACAATAAAACAAATAAATTACCCCGCAGTGCAACATTAATACATGAAGCGAAAAGAACCTAGCTAAATGAATTCATTGCCTTATACCGGCAGAATTGGACAGGTTGTCCGGTCTCCTCGTCCCTGGCAGGACAATATCGTAGCCGGCTTTTTCACAATAGAGGCAGTCATGGTATTTCTTTCTTTACATTTTTGAAATATATAACGTATGCCTAAAATATTATTACTTTTTCATTAAGCGTTAAACTGGCGTTTCTAAACGATGTATGCATGAGCGCGGAGTGATGTATGTGTAGTCCTACTCAAAAGATTCCGGGGTCTAATGCTGAGCCGTGCAGTGGGATACTAAGTGCAACACCTCTGCAGCTCGAGATATTTTGCAGGTGAGGAGAACTATTGGACCGTTGAACTTTCAGGTATGAAAGGAGAAGGGGCGTAAGCGCTCCACTGCACGGTTCAACAGCTAACCATATGACCGGTAGACTTTTGAGTGATGCTGCACAGGTCACAAGGGACCCCCCTCGGCGAGGGGCGTAAGTCAGTGCGTGATTTACGTACCGTGGCCGGCACGGCGTCGCACATGGCCTGCACGAAGGCGAGTGCCTCAGCGGTGGCAGCACGTATGTTGTCCACGCGGCCCAGGTGGAACTTTCGTAGGGAAGCACTCTCGTACGTCGACACCAGCTTGCGGTGCACCCTGCAGAGGGAGAAAAAAAAAAAAAAAAGGGTGCGTGGCCCCATTAGTGACACGCGTTGTTCAGCAGGCGAGTGCGATAGTATAATAATTATATTGATCTTTAAAAAGTAAAACGACTTTATAACTTCGCTCACGCACGAAAGAGGTGTGCAGTGGCGTTTATGTCGGCATATTATACTGTACACAACCGGGATTTTCTGACCCTCTAACAATCAATTTTATTTATTAGAAAGCAGCGCCATTTTCTATTTGTTCTGACTCCGACAATACTGGGCACCTTTCTTCTGAGGGCCGACAAGATAATATAAAGTTTGTAAACAACGGGACATTTGGATCATTTCAATAAAAAAATTCAGCTTCGTGCTCATATCTCTCCTCCTATCCCCTTACCACCCGTGATTTGCTTGGCGAGCTAATTGCTTTGATGCCGCTTAAAAAGCCGACAGCATGATTTTAGTGGCAAGTTATTCCCGACATTAAGTAAAACATTTGAAATTTTACTTATTCAAACAGTAAGAGCAATTTTTGTGCTAAAGCGACCTAACAAAAACTTGTATAGGGAAAGGGGGGGGGGGGTGGGGGGGGGGGGGGGGGAGGGCGATCTCAGCACACTATAAAATGAAAGCATAATCAAGAAAAAATAAAATAAACAAAGGTTACTTGCCGCGTCTTACGAAGAGAGAAAAAATGAAAACTTTATTTATACCACACGGCGTCAGCCGAGGCGTCGCGCGCTTTATTGCACACAGACTAAACACGGTCACATAGCCAGAATACAACCTCTAGCGCCATTCAAAATTCTTTGCAGGGTAAAAGTCATCACAGACTCATGATAGCTGAAGTTCATCGCTAAATGTATGCAGCCGATGCTAGGAAGGTCCTTTCGGAACATCAAGTCCAGCACTGTCCGAGTTTGGGAGCGTCTTCTGCAGTGTTTCGCTGCTGAGAATGAAAACGCGTGATAAACTCTTGGCTATGGCGTTGCGACAGAAATGAAAAGCAAAGAGGCACCCGTGAGCTGTGCGATGTCAGTGAGAGCTAAAGAACCCACGGTGCAAGACACCGTGAAAGAACCCCAGGTGGCCGACATCAATCTGGAGCCCTCCACTGCGGCGCCTCCTAGTCCCTTATTTCTTTCACTCTTTCCTTCTTCCTTTATCCTAAAGTCGTGGTTGAGCTGTCCACTGACAAGATAAAAAAAATGTATCCAATGAACGCCGAGGCTAAGCGCAATAATTCACGCTCCTCTCAGCCGTCTCCACACTCGTTATACATTACGTCATCGTTTCGTCGATCATGTCGCACAGCATCTAGCGCCGATCACTCGCCCTACCACGCGGTAAGCGCCTTTCATTACCTCTCACCTGAAAACCCGCCCTTCAAACGAGTACAGCCATGGTACCAACATACGTAGTGCTGGTCATGGCAGGATCATAAGTGGGCAGGACGAAAGAAACGTCTGCCCCCCATCCAGACGTACAGTTGACGCACTCGGGAAGTCGCCATGAAGAAATGAGAAACGTTCAGCTTACTTTTTATTCACACAGCACATGAAAATAAAGTGGAACCAAACAAAAAAAAAATATTTTCTGCTGCAGCTTACGAAAGCGCCCAACACATACACAGAAAAAAGTGAGGGAGCTAACAGCAGTACGAAAAATATACACACACACACACACACAAAAAAAAAACTATGGCATAACGGTCGTACTCGAGCCAGTAGAACTTTCCTCAACAGTGTCCAGGCTGGGAAAAACAAAAAAAGGTCACACGTAGTACTCTTAACTCCGCCAGGTGCACCAGACGCAGTTCTTGCCATATAAGGAAGCGCAGTAGAGTAGCATAAATGAACGAAAAGTCCAGGCACCCTCGCCGGAACCGTACAGAGTGGCAGTCGAACTGGCAGTGGGGCGGCCCTCCGCAGCACCCCAGGCAGCTGCTGCGAGCGATCCATCACTGGCCCACCTCTAAAACGCACTAGACTACTCCCGCAGAGGCACCCCTATGGTCCCTGGAAAAGCCACTGCTGAGAAAGAGCTGCTGGTCTCGAAGCAGACAGCGCTCTGGTGCCTCGTGCCCGTCCTCATCTCATGCGTCCAGTCCGCGGCCGAGAGGGCCGGCGCGCACTTTGGGGATGGCGCCTCCATCTTGACCGCTGGCTGCGCTGGCCCGGGAAGGGATGTGGCGCTCTTCACGAGAGCGGTGTTGGTCGCCTCCGGGGCCAGGTGACTGCTCGCGCCGGTTTGTAACCTCAATTTGTGATGTGCGCTGCTTTGCTTGGCGATATCGGTGAGTGCAGCGTGACGCTGTGGCACCTTGGCGACTTGTTCCAGCAGGAGGAGATAGATCCAATACCGCCATAGCTTCGGCTCGAACGACCTCGTCAACTTTGCGAGAGCTGGTTTGTTCGTCGCCGTGGGCTCCGTCCTCGTCCGTCAACTTGGTCGATGCTGGAGACGACCGCCGGGTGGCTCTCATGAGGCTCCAGCGTCGTCCAGCCATCGACTCAATCTTCGCAAAATCGATGTTAGCCTTTGTCCGGCGATTACAGCCCCGCCTCCTGTTGAACTGATGATGATGATGACGTCCTCAGTCGTAATAGCGCATACCCACGATGGGGGATTTACCAGGGGTCATTGCAGATACAAAAGGCTCGTTGGACAAGGAGCGGAGTATCTAGATAAATTCAAGTCTTAAACTAGAATTTAAACGAATAATTTTAAGTTGGGATTCACGCCTCTAATTTTCTGCTTCTTCGTCTACTCATAAGGCGTCTCAGAGCACGCGTGCTGCGCTACCGATTAGGATGCTGGTCTCTGCTTTTCGGTCATGGGACGTGAGAAATGAAGCTGATATTGATTTATAGGCGGGTTTCGAAGCAAGAAAGAGCAGTTACATCAGCAGCAGCCGGCAGGGAAAGACGATGACGCAGGTACTCATATTTCTGTACCGTCAACGGTCAACACCAGTACTCTAGGTGGTGTTGCAACGGTACACAGCATAAAGCCGTCTGTATCATTCGGCGGAAAATATAATATGAGAGAACGGCCCAGAGCACTAATGACAGCACTTGACACCAATCGTTACTTCCTTGGTACATTGGATAAAGGCTCTGCGTTTGAGCTCTTATGGCAGTAGTACCAATTCTACTTTTGCTTGTGGTCTTTATGTGACTTTATTATTTGCAGTTACACCGGACGCATTTGTTATTCGATCTTGAGGGTGATTTACCATCAGGTTGTATTCTGAGTTGGTTTTGAGAGAAAGTCGCTCTCAGAGCACGTCCAAAGAGGCTTTTTCTAATCTCATCTTTTTAGCCTTTTACAAACAAGAGTTACCACTCGGAAAATAGTTCATAATTTCCAATTGGGTGATTTTTTGGCTTTTAGGTCACAACTGAAAAGCTTTGGGGTTACAACCGCCGTATAAATCGCCCCAAATGAGCATGGAGGCTGGTGCACAGTGCCATTGACGCTACAGAAATACTCCACAAGTACAGGTGATGACGTTGATGTTGGTGTGGCATAATGCTTGTTTGAATCAGGCGTTAACGTAAACTGTACCTAATTGTGCCTGTGGCAGAAGATGCGGCTACCGCAACTAACGCTATTGCTCAGACTACTTTGTCGGATTTCTGGCAGTTGCCTTCTGTTTGTCCATGTCCGTAAACACCGGCATCAGCACCTCTGTCGCTGGCGGTGACGATCGCTGAAAGCCTTCTCGAGATTTTAGCTTCGTCCAACCATGACCTTGTCCTTCGCATAATTGATTAACACCCAGCCGTATAGTTATTGCTGACAAGTCATTCTCTCGCCGTGACTCCAATCAGATGGCAATAGTCGTAGTCAACAACAGGAATATGATAATAGTGAGATATAGTCGATCTTTTCCTCAATCAGTAGAACCGCAGAAGAGGCTGTTGTTGCTTTCGCCGGGGCCTCTACAGACGCTCTTAATAGCTCTTGAGGTAACAGCGCGGAACGTGGACGGGAGCACAAGATTAGAAGACACAACGAGCGCTGCACTGCTCAGTGCTCGTTGCGATTCAAAACCCGCAGCAAGAAGCTGCTAGAAAGGCACAATTTCGCCTGAAGCAAACTAAATCATATCTAGACGGAGGAATCCCAGAACATTTACACTGATCTGGACACCAGCTGACCCCTTCCTTTTCGGAAATGAGGTAATTCACGTCTCCACTTGAGGGTTTGGAAACCGAGCTTCTGAGGACTCAACTTCAAGGGTGAAGCGCGGTTAGCTATTCCGAGGTCCTACAACGGAGACCCCGGTTAAGAAAGTCTATCCACCACCACATAAACCTCTAAACAAGAAAAAAAAAGAAGTAGCCAGTAGAAGGCTACAAATAAATGTATTTTCAAATCCGATTTCACTTTACCACATGTTTCCAGACCATGCTACTCTGACTTATGCTTGAAGGACAAAACCGTCAGTTTGTCAGCCTTTCGGAATTAATGGCTGCTTCGTGTTCTTAAAAACTGCCCTTAAAGTATGCAGTACAAAATGCTCAAAAACAGTCATAAGATAAATTTACAACATAGCACACGCCGAGGAATGATTCCGCTACAAGTTGCATTTTTTTTTTTCGGTTTCTCACACTAGCAAGCGGCGATATGAAGACACGGCTTCTACAAAATTGCTATTATATAATTGCCCGCTGTGTTTTATTTCAATATGGCCACTACTAATTGAGTGGACATTATATTAGAGCTTTTTACCTGAGTTAACCGTAGCCCGCTTCCTTTTGACGGCCGCATATCATGCGCCCGCGGAACGCACAGCGACCGAGTCCAAAAGCTTCTGTACGGTGCAGGGCCATCCACTCTCAGGAGGTGGTCGCTCTTTTCAAAACTAAATTGCGTCTTACATGGCTGCACATCGTAGCAAAATGGCGGAGGTATGGATGTACCTGGTCATGTTGTCTCGCATGGGCTGTCATTTTGCTCCGGTTTGCAGTAGGGTACGGCGCACTGGTACCATGAATAGAGCGTCCGCGCGCTCGCGTGTTCACCTTAATAGTTCACGACCCTGTACATGAACACTTTATAATACTCTGGTGCAAAATGTTCCGAGCGTAAGCGGCTTTGTCAGTCGTTGGCGCGACGTACAGCTTTTAACTCTGTCGAGAATATTCTATTTGCTAGGAAATTTATGATAGATGACACTTGTTGCCACTATTGAGGAATTTGTGCGCCCCAAAGCGCAGCAAAAGTTATCGTAACTCATAACTCTCACGTGTAGATGGCGCCAAGCTGAAAAAAGAAAATTAAACCTATGTGAGCATGCTCAGGTCCGCCAAACTGCTTGGAATCCGTGCTCCACGCGCACCCGACCGACCCATGACGTCAGCAGAACTGGGTGGCCCTTAGAATTCGTTCGATCATGGAGTATGACTCGCAAAAAAGGGCGTAATCATCTTGAAAATTCGATTCGAGAACTACGCCGTGTTCATCTGAGAAATCTGACATGGACAATCGAACTGTAATAATCGAAATGCGGAGTACAAGCATCAAATAATTTTTCGACACACACACACACACACACACACACACACACACACACACACACACACACACACACACACACACACACACACACACACACACACACACACACACACACACACACACACACACACACACACACACACACACACACACACACACACACACACACACACACACACACACACACACACACGCACGCACGCACACACACACACACACACACACACACACACACACACACACACACACACACACACACACACACACACACACACACACACACACACACACACACACACACACACACACACACACACACACACACACACACACACACACACACACACACACACACACACACACACTGAAAGCCCGCGCCTATATTCAAATCTCGTGTCTTTTCCTGTGCTCCCCATTGCAGTCCCTGTTTACCCCTTCTCTCTCCCGCGCGGGCGGGGAGAACCGGTCTTCCAGCGATGTGTATGAAAGCGAGGCGCACTGTCGCCTCAGAAGTCCTTTTCGCGCTTCGCCTTCATGCGTAGTCTTCTTCCTGGCTTCCCTGACGGCTGCCGGCCGCGACCCCCCTGACCTCAGCCACGCACGCAATCTGAAGATTAAAACCAACCAGTTGTTTTTATGCCCCGCCTCGGCATGTCTGTGCGTCTCTCGTGGGAATTGGATTCGCCTACAGCTCGCTCGCTCGCTCGCTCGCTCGCTCGCTCACTCACTCACTCACTCACTCACTCACTCACTCACTCACTCACTCACTCACTCACTCACTCACTCACTCACTCACTCACTCACTCACTCACTCACTCACTCACTCACTCACTCACTCACTCACTCACTCACTCACTCACTCACTCACTCACTCACTCACTCACTCACTCACTCACTCACTCGCTCACTCACTCACTCACTCACTCATTCTCGTCACAGGACAAGCGAAGGCTCAGGTTTCTTAAGGTGATCCTTCCTTGTTCCTCTGAGAAAATGTTGGTGCCTGTACTGAGCTTTGTAGCGAAAGCGTGAAATCGTTATGCATTATAAAGCGAGATTCGGGACGACTTCTATGCAAGCTTTCTCCTCCTACTCCACAGGGATCATAAACGCTACCTATCCTCCTGAAATGCGTGGAAGAGGAGAAGAGATGATAGGAGCTTGCAGTTTTTAACAAAGCTGTCCAGGCAACGTAACTTGTTTTTGAGCCGTGTAGCCGAGTAATCAAAAGACAATGCAGTCTCCAAGGGTGCTATAAGGGCCCAATATATGGTTCATGAGCAAATCATGTTGCTTCGTTATTCTCGGTGAATATGGTGTACGCGATTCACACGTCAGAAGAAAATTATTACACCTTTTGACCAGTAAACGGGATACCCACGTGAGCAACGAAGACGGCAGCTGTGCGCAGGCGACGCAGTAGCAACACTTCCTAGCCATCGTGGCTCAACGGCTATGCCATTCGGTTCCTGAGGTCAAGGTCGAGGTCGCAGCTGCTGCATTTTGATATAAGAAGAATGAAAAAAAAAAAAAAAACACCCACTCTGCGTGGTGTGAGCGCACATTATGAAACCCAAATTGGCTGAAATTCAGAGCCCTGCGCTCATCCCATCCCTCGTGCCACCGGTTCATGTCTCCACTGTGAGACAATTTCAGCACCTCTCCTTATAAAAATAAGGCGATACTTAAAAATAAGCTCAGATTTAAGGGTATGATGAGGCTGCAACAGTGAAGCATGCGTCCCCCCCCCCCCCCCTCTTCACGTGGACGCGAGACGGCCCGTCCAAAAACAATGGGCCATCTGCGCTAGCTTGCGGAATCCCATATGCATGGCCTTCCAATCTACTAAAAGCTTTTCTGCGCCACGTGCAAAAAGTTTTCCTGCGCGGCTCGGTTAGTCCCTATGGGTCAGCGAGGCTTCCAAGGATGGTGGCAAGCCTCGTGAAGGAAGACCAGCATAACGAGAACGGTTTTGTGTGCACTATTGACAGACACATTAAAAGAGGTCGGCACAATGCTGCAGATGATGACGTCGACCTTCCGCTTTTGTATTCCTCCAGGATAACGACCACCATCGAGCCTCCCAGTGCTTTTGCTTCCCCTTTTGCACTCAGGCCAAAGTGCCAATCTTGTGCATTAGACGTTTTAGATCTACTGCGGTGCTTACGTTATGTACAATCCAGAGTTTCGCATGGACTCGACTCCAATTAACCTTAAACCAGACCAAGGTCAAACTAAGCGCGCGTCCCCAACACCAACATTATATTCTTAGACGGTCCAAAATTAAAAAAAGAAAGTATAGTTGGTTGCAGATTAATATTAGCCCTGGGGCTATATTGAGGTTACGGTGGACACCAAGACGCAAAAGGCATTTATTAGTGAATTAATGAATTACGTTAATTAACTTTAATTCTTTATTGTAGGAGGTATGTTGTAATTGCAAAATTGGACCTCGTCTTCCAAATAGTATAGCCGCGAAAAAAGACCTTCGTAAAAAAAATTGTATTGGGTGTTACAAGGCCCACAAATATGACCCTGATAGGCGGTTTCACCCAGTAACACAGCGCCAGCGGCGCGTCCGGTGTAGATGACTCGGCTAATGTGCGCTTTGAAAAAGGACTTCAATGACTGCGCGCATTGGGTATCGACGTGGCGGCTATCAGCGAGGTCGCGGTCGAAATGAAATTGACAACGAACCATCATGCGCCCGTCTGGCTCTGAGGTGACGGCAGCAGAGTGACGAAATCTCTGGGTGGAGCGATCTACATAACAAGCGATGTGCTAGTGTGTGAAACTGCCTATCAGAGTAACATTTGTGAGCCTACTAACACGCACTACATTAGTTTTTGAAGAAAATTTGTTTTCGCGGCTATATTACTACAATTCTACAATTCTGCAAATACAACATACCCTCTAAAATGAAAATTTTAATGGTTAATTAACGCATTTATTTAATTATTGAACTAATTGAAACAGTTTGCGTCTTAGCTGGAGTCCGCCGCAGCACTCAGTATAGCCCCAGGGCTAAAATAAATCTAAGGCCAATTGCCTTTATCTTACAACTTAGGACCTTCTGAATAAATACTCCCGGTATATGGAAAGTATATTTTGGATGTGCCTTCAGCGAATACGAACATATGCTTTCTTTGTGGGCTACATTAATGAAAAACAGCACGAAAAAAATATAATATGTCCATTCTTGCGTTTACAAAGGTTGATATCAAGAACACTGGCGCCTTTTTGTGCTTTCGGGCATATTTTAGCAGAGGGAATGCATGCGCTCACCACCAGCTAACAAGAATCTTGACCGATCTTGATTGGCTAACCTGTTTCGTGAGGTCACAACCAAGTGGCCTCGCGCGGGTAATTCAAACTCAGTCCAGTATACCGGCTCCAACGCGCGATCCTCCGGTGGATTTATCAAGTTCGCCAGCCAACAGAAAGCGTGATCGAGCCACTAAAGAAGAATCAGACTCGCGGCTGATTCGAATCGGTCGGGTTCTAACCCGTGAGACCCAGGTTCAGTAGCCGAGCGCCTTATCCGTTGAGCCACCGCTGCGGGAGATTTCGCTCGTTATAACCAGGTTTAATTAAAGTTAAAGCTTCGCCATTTGACACGCCTGCTCCCAGATGGCTTCACAAGTAGGGCTAAACTAGAGTTACTATATAAGGCTTTTATTACCACAGTAACTTCAGGTTAAACACATAGCCTCCGTGATCAAGCTTGCCGTTTGACATGGCAGCTCCCAGATGGCGCCAAATGTAAAGCTGGAAGTGGAGCACAAGAGGCACATAGACACAGACAGTTTGCACTATGTAAGTATCGCGTAAAAAAACGGCAATTACTCGGAGTTAAGACAAGTAAGACGAAAACAGAAAGCCAGTGCTTTCGCACTATGATCAGTTTAACATAGATAACCACAGCCAATTTATTATTACATTCACCACACTGAGGTGTACCTAGTTCTGAATCGTAATATTATCCTTGCTATTATCTCCTGCTTTCATAATTCTGGGTTAGAGTAATTGTAGATTCTAGCAATAGCTTGGTTTAGGCGAAGAAAAAAAGGGGGTTTCAAGGCAAATTTGGATATGGAGTTCTGTTGTGTGTTTCACTGGAGCGTACTTTAGAAAAGAAATCATTTATAGTTTGTATGCACCTCACTGCATACCATCGCGCAAAATCAGCAGATTAAATTTGCATTCATCTGTCAACTTGTCGTGACCTCGGCTCTGCTTCCCAATTGATTTCAAGCAGTTGGCTTATTTATGAAGCTTATAAACGAAATTGCGCTCGAGACGGCACAGTACGTTGCGCCGCGTTTGTCTATTTCATTCGTCTTGTACTATATCAAATAATGTAAAGAAATATTAGCTAGAAGTGGTCGAAACATGCAGGCAAACTCACTTGTAGTAGGTAAGCTGTAACGCCAGCTGTATATATACATCGGGGCTGATGCGTTGCTCTTTGATGAAGTTCTTGCCGTAGTTAGGAAAGTGCAAGATGTACAGGTCCACGTCTTCTGCCAGGCTGCGAAAATGAAAGAATCGGGTTACCGACTGTTCACGTTAAAAGCAAATGTTATGCGGTTCATCGATATGGGTGCGCTGGTGTAGCGCATATTGCGGTATGCCAGAGCACAAATGTGGTAACAGTGCGCTCGCAAGTGTGCACAGTGCACCCCAAAATTTTACAATACCGCGTGTGGCACACTTTGATTTGGGCATCCTGTTGCGTTCGATACTGGTATGCTGAGGGTAGGCGTTTCCTACGTCTACTCTTTTACGGCAGCTTGTTAACCAGCGGTGTCGTGCACTGCACAGTGCAGATGTCCGTGCTCGGGACGGAGCACTGTGGATTAGGTAAAAGTTGTACTCGACAACATGATACTTTAACTACATTTCAGACTAATGGCTTCCATGACATCTGCTCCATCATTTAAACCAGCAATTTTTTGTATACTTAAAAATATGCATGACAATGAGCGGGAAAGAGAGACATGCCTTTGTTTTCTTTACTCTGCTTGAGATAACATGAACCTGCTAAGCAATGCGGCGCTGGAGACAGCGAACGCCTCGTACGCAAAGATCCAACTGGCCGGCGGCCGAGGCGGAAGCACAGCGCAGCGAGCGCTAATATCCAGCTGTGCGCGCCGCGAGCATCGAAGCGAGACGTCGTGAATGCCGATATCCAGCCCTACTAGAAGTCGACACTGAAGCAAAATCGGCGTGAACGAGAAGTACCAAAAATACTAAAATCTACCCAGCACTCATCTACCGACGCGGCGAATGTCAGTGCAAGGCGGCCTGGCGCGCAGCCAAGCGGGCAGCACTGCGACGCTGCACGTAAGCGGAAGGCCAGAGCCCGCATACGTGCGGCGAGTGGAGCAGAGGACGAACGCACTTGGAACGCTGGTCCAAACGTACTGCGCGGCAAGGCTCTGTAGACTTCAAGATACATTTGCGCAGAATGCATTAAACGTTACCGGGCCACAGGTTCCGCTTCTGAGCTGTGTAGCGGTGCATTTACGACACCTCCAAATCTCCAAAAAGTTCGGAAATGTGTCATTCTCATTTATGAGAACCTTGGTACTGACTGAGCGTCTTCAGTGTCAGAATATTCTACTGTAAAGCAGACCCTACGGCCTGGAAACTTTGAAAGCAACCAGCACATATACAGGGCGTTCCGTATTTATCTGTGCAGGTTGTGGAACATTTTCCTACGCAAACTACTGGATTATCTCGGTTCAAACGCCGAACACAATGGACGTTGTGATTGTCAGTGTTTCTGAAGTGAAACTTCACTACGCCATGCACGTGTGTCAGTACAGTGCAATCCGCCCGGCCGCGCTTAACATTGAAAAAGGTGGTATGGCCTTGCCCTGATTTAGTGTACGGTTCCGCCATTCCGTGGTCCACAGAAAAGTATACTGCTCCTTTCCCCAAAACCTAATTTCAACAAAAAATGTATAAAAAGTGACCCTGGCCTGATTAGTGTCCTCTCGAAAGTTATATATATATATATATATATATATATATTGCGCCTTCCTCTCCCCAAAACACAATAATAATAATAATAATAATAATAATAATAATAATAATAATAATGAAAGGAAAGGCGCTGTACCTGTCACAACACTTGATCTGTGCACACCTGAACCGCGGGGAAGGGAGGAAGGTGGGAGTGAAAGAGTAAACAGAGAAAGGGGTGCCATAGTGGAGGACTCCGGAGTAATTTCGACCACCTGGGGATACCAAAACACAACTTAAAGAAAAAACGAACGCCGGTGGCTGCGTTTCGATGCAGATGAAACGGAGAGGCACCCATGTGCTGTGCGATGTCAGTGCAAGTTAAAGATCGCCAGGTGGTCGAAATTAGTCCGCTGCTCTCCACTACGGCTCCTCTTTCTCTCTTTCCGCTTTCATGCTCACCTTCCTCCCTTCCATTACGGCGCGGTTTATGTGTCCACTGAGAAGTGTCGCCGATACTGCTACCTTCATTTCCTATAAACAAATTTTAAATACGAAAAAAAAAAAAACGCGAATTGAAAAAGAGCTGTCTACTCTCTAGGCGAAGCTTGAGCGTTTTAATACAAACAGTAAAGCCATGCATAACCATGCTTAACACATCTTTCGCTCGTATCACTAGGTTCCAGCCACGTTTAAAGCTCCACAATTTTCGATGAGCAATTTAGCGTCTGAACTTGCCTGCATTTTCCGGAATCGTCGAAAAACTGCAGTCGTTTGCAGCAGAACTTTTCGTCATCGCGAGAGAAACTGGTTCGACAGGCTGCGTCATCTGGTGGACCGCAAGGCCCGCCACGCTCTATACAAAATATTGGTTGCCTTATACTTTGCTAGATGGCGCAGCCGCAGCAGACATTTTCGACGATTCTGGAGAATGCAGGCAAGTGTAGATATTACACTACTTATCAAAAAGTATAGACGATCACAAGTTATAGTGTGGTCACTGTAGGAGCACAAACAGTGCAGTAGTTTGCGCATGGTATTTTTTTTTTTTTTTTTTTTTTTTTTTTTTTACAATCCAAACAGATAAATACGGAACACTTTGTACTTGCCGCCAAATTCGAGACGAAAAGACGAAGGCGCCGACATTTAACAGTGCGTGCAACGACGCATTGGCTCAAATCCGCGTTACAGAGGATAAATATGAGGTGAATTCTTTAATGGCATTTTAGGCGAATATGCGAAGCAGTTCTGGTTGAAGTCCTCTTTCACGAGACTTGCAGTTTCTTCCATCGCCATGACTAAAGCGCACGACGGAACTTACGATGTCGACGGTGCGCATTAGGTTTGACGTATTGGTTTTTTATTAATGCAAACATACAGACAGCCAAAGCTAAAGATCGGAACGCGTCCCTATGCAACGTCCGAAATACACATGAATTTGCAGTTTTCGACTTGACTACTTTCCCCGGTGGACAGGCTGGTGTAACGAGGTATAACGAGGTATAACATCGATAGCCCCGCGCAAGAAGAATAACAAGAAGAATAAGATTGGGATGGAGCGCATTTGGCAAGCACTCGCAGAATATGACTAGCAGCTTACCGGTATCGCTCAGAGGAAAGTATACAACAGTTGCATCTTATCTGTACTCACCTGTGGGGCTGAAACGTGGAGGCTAACCAAGAGAGTTCTACTTAAGTTGAGGACAACCCAGAGGGCTATGGAACAAAAAATGGTAGGGGTAACATTAAGAGATAGAAAGCGTGCAGAGTGGGTCAGAGAAATAACTCAAGTTACCCACATTCTAGTAGAAATTAAGAAGAAGAAATGGGCATGGGCAGGACATGTAGTGCGAAGAGAGGATAACCGATGGTCGCTGAGGGTAACGAACTGGATTCCAAGGGAAGGAAAGCGTAGCAGGGGGCGGCAGAAAGTTAGGTGGGCGGATGAGATTAAGAAGTTCACAGGGATCAAGTGGATGCAGCTAGCACAGAACCGGGTTAATTGGAGAATATGGGAGAGGGCTTCGCCCTGAAGTGGGCATAGTCAGGCTGATGAAGATGATGATGATGATCAGCTCCGCGCAAGAAATGCCGTAAGATGTACCTGAGCATCTTCGTGGTAAGAAGTTGTTAGGCCACTCTGCAGCTGCAACACCTGCCGCTACTTTACTTCTGCATCGCTTCGTGGATTAATTATTTTGCATTCGAGGCGAATAATATGATTGATCGATCTCACGCGCATGACGTCCAAGGTATACGTTCCTATACTGGACTTTTGGTTCATAAAACGTGTTTCTAGATCGAGGGCAGGGGATTAATCACGGGCTCACGTGTTGATAGCCTTGGTGCTGTCCTGGAGGGCCTTGAGCATGTCGTCTCCGAGGTCCCAGCTTAGCCGCGACACCGGGTACTGGGCGCAGATGGAGCTCGTTCGAATCGAGGGCGACCCCGGTGCAGGTGCCTGTGTTTGTTGCTGGTACTGCTGCCTGCCGGTGAGACAAGACTGGCATTGGTGCGCCTCGCTTTTCGGAAATTCGCCACCAAAGGCGCCGCACAACTTTCTTCCGAATGGCACTCATTGCAAGTGCTGCCGAAATACAAGCATTGCACCCTAACATCAGACTGCAGAGTATTCCATGTCCACTCACAAGGAGCGAGGCAGCAGACAACGTACGACGTTGCTGGTTTATCCGAGAAAATACGGTAATTGCTTTGCGTGGTGAGTACGAGCGGCATTCCGAAAGAGGCATTTTAGTATCTTCAAGGTGACGCAGCAGATACATTTTTTTTCTCCATTTATGTGTACAAATTACTGAAAGCGTATTTGAGGCAGCTGCATCAAGATAAGCTTCAGGCTCATCATTTTAATTGCAGTTGATTTTGAGAGCATGGCATGAATGAACTGGATACAATTCTTCGCGACATTGTAATCAAAAGATACATTTTTCTTATACACTAGAAAAAAAAAAACTTATATCAATGCAATTTTCTGTGCCTTCTGTTAGAGATGGAAGTGTCAGACAGTACACAGAAATAGATGCTTGCTCACTTTGTTTCACCTGTGCTTGGCTCGGCTGGTAAATGCAAATAACCCCTGACTGTGCGTGCTCCCCCGCGCGCGCGTTTGTGTGCGTGCGTGCGACCCACTTGCAACATTTGCACAGATATACGGAGCTGCCAGTCAAGGTGTACAAGGCTTTTTTTTTTGTTGTTGTTGTTGTGATTTCGAGGCACCGAGATGCCCTTACTAAAAATAGAAATTTATTTTCACAGGCGCAAGGAATACAATGCTTAGGCTCACATGTGCTGGAGGAATTCTTCACAGAACCTGAGGACTGTGACCCCTTCGGAGGCTGAGTGTTCGGAGATGAGACCGTTGATTCCGTCCCGGCTGACGACTATCTGGCAGCCGGCAGGCACGAGGTCAAGCATGGCGAGGAATAAAAGGAGAACAAAGTTGAAAATGCAGCGAGAACGACTCCTGTCTCCATACGCACAGAGAAGCACCAGTGCACACGCATGAAAGAGGGCCCTGTGTGCGACCGTTTGGCTGTCCCATGTGAGAACGCACACACACACAAACACATAATGCCCCTGAATTACGAACCGAATGAAGCTCGATCGTCTGCATCAGTGTAATTAAGTGATCACCCAACGCTATATATATATATATATATATATATATATATATATATATATATATATATATATATATATATATAGCTGGAAAAAGATTTGATGTTGGGAAAGGTTGAGGGTTACCGGAGAAGGGGTAGGCAGCGAACGCGATGGTTAGATGGCATCCTCGAGGCGCTGCAGATGAAGCTATGTGATTTTAGGAAGATAGTGAGAGACCGGAAAGCGTGGCGTGATATGGTCCATAGGGTCACGAAGAGTCGGACACGACTGAACTGAAGTGATAAATAAATAAATAAATAAATAAATAAATAAATAAATAAATAAATAAATAAATAAATAAATAAATAAATAAATAAATAAATAAATAAATAAATAAATAAATAAATAAATAAATAAATAAATAAATAAATAAATAAATAAATAAATAAATAAATAACCTATACATTGCATTGCAAGCAGGTTGCTTCAATCAACAGATGTGAGAAAGGATGTGGAGATGCGGTCGTTGAAGGAAAACTACCAAAAAGAGTAAAATGCTCTTCTTTTTCTTTTTAACGCGGTAGTCAAAATCTCGATTAATTATAATAAAATAGTAATAAACACATATTTTGCACGGTATTATCGTTCCAGATACGCTCTTTTTTGAGCAAACTCGCAGATGCAAGCGCAGCGCCGAAACGAGACGGCCTCGTTCAGGAAGGAAAAAAAAAAAAAAAAATAGTACAGTGGTGTAGCCTTCTAGCGGAAATTAAGAACAAGAAATGGGCATGGGCAGGGCATGTAGTGCGAAGAGAGGATAACCGATGGTCGCTTAGGGTAACAAACTGGATTCGAAGGGAAGGAAAGCGTAGCAGGGGGAGGCAGAAAGTTAGTTGGGCGGATGAGGTTGAGAAGTTCGCAGGGGTCAAGTGGATGCAGCTAGCACAGAACCGGGTTAAGTGGAAAAATATGGGAGAGGCCTTCGCCCTGCAGTGGGTATAATCAGGCTGATGATGATGATGATGATGATGGTGGTCTAGCTTTCTCGAGTTTTTTTTTTTTTTTTTTTCCCCGCACCTTGACGCACTTCATTTTAGACTGCAGAACTGCTCAGGGTACCATTTCTGCGGTTCTGTCGCCAGTATAGGGACGCTGAATACGCATTACGTGTTTTCGCGCCGAAATCAGCGAAGCAGCTTCACCTGCATAAACTTGTCGTACCACCGGTTGGCGGCGTTGCCATCTGCCACCGAGCCGCCATGGAGCAAGTGCGCCGCCTGGGCACCCAGGTCCAGCGTGACGGACTCGCGGCGCAGGCTGGCGTAGTGACGCATCCGCAGGCTGCTCAGAGGCCGGTCCAGGCACACCACCAGCAGGCACGTCTCCAGGCACTGCAGCGAGCTCTGGTTCACGTTGCCTGCGCGCCGCCCGCGCCAGCTGCGTCAGTCGCGTGGAAATAGCGCCCAGTAAGATGTCGAAACGCGGCACGCTACGTTACAGACGGGCAGGCTCGAAACGCAAACAAATGTTATACCTTAAACGTGTAGCTCAATGCCGATTTACGACCTCTTGATGCACCTCACTGCAGCATGTACGCTAAGCACTAATTAAGCTTTGTAGTCCTAATTACCCGCAGCATTTTTTTTTTTCCTATAGCCAGAAATCTGGCTCTATAGTCTCTCCTTGTAAATAACTGCGCATAAACGTCTTAGTTTTCCTTCATCAACGCGGGCGCTCGTCGTCCTGTAGAGAAGCCTAGCCTTTCTCATAAATCTCGATTGCGTCGCTATTTAAAGGCCGTTTAAAAATGCCGAAAGCACGTGCACTTGTTAGTGGCGGTAATCGCGTTTCCTTTAGGCCGTTGCACGCTAGGAGGCTGTAGGCTGAACAGCCACATAAAGTCAAAATATGCAGCGAGAGAACGGTTCCCGCGAGAGTGCTGGTTTCAGTCATGCCCACAGCGTTCGCGACGTACTGGTGCAAAAAATGCCGAAGTATGCGTTACCAATATAAGACGTCCATGTGCCAGCTTTTCGGGGCGCTCTATATATATATATATATGCGGTCGAAAATAAGAAACGGGTAACTGTAGTGGTATTGGTCCATTTTGGTTGGAATACGGAGCACGCTTCGATCGCCGCATTCGCGCGGCCAAGATACCCCTTCGAGACATCGTCTCCCAGCCCCTTTGTCCATGCCGACAAGTGTGTGCTCGCCTGTTCAATGTCCTGCGGCATCGAACGCGGCTCGAGCCTGTCGATCGGGACCAGAGAGCGTTGGTTGCCTACTCTGTCTCAAAGCGGCCCTGTGGTCACCGCGGGAGAGATGACAGCACGCGTGTCATTGCAGGCTGACGGCGAGCATTTCTTCGTCACTTTGTGCGCGCAGGGAAACCTTGCTCCTCGCGCGTCCCACGAGGGCGTGACTGTGAGAATGTGTATTGTTGCGGGACGCCGTTCATTAAACGTCTCCTTTGTGGACTTAAGACTCGTTTCATTGCAGCGAAGCGCTATCCTACCTACGAAGGTTGAGTGCGCGCTGCGGTGTTTCAGTGTGCGCGCAGCTGATCGGGGCCACGGCTCGCGCGAAGCTCGAACCCGCGGTGGTTGGTGGCCTATGCCCACGTAGAAGAAACCACAACTTTTGTTTCGTTTCAGAAATTAGGAAACACCGCCATTGAAGTTATTGCAGGGTTCGTGTGCAGTCCAAAACCTTGTAATCAAACATACAGGGCGCTGGCGGACGACGTCGTCGTCTGCTACGATAAGCGGTTAGCTCCTCATGCTGTTTTAGAATTGCTTTCAATGTAGAGCTATCTTATTTTACGACCGTTTTCGAACGAGCATACTTAGGGTACGCTGAAACATGTCGAGCTACCTGAAACCCCTGCCTGACTGGATAAAAAACCCAGCTGATTAAACACCTCTACGTTGTGGGGACTTTATGGGGACTATCCATTTCTGGACTTTTTTGTTTTAAATATCAGCTTGCTGTTGGTTTGGTTCATTGAGTTTAACGTCCCAAAGCAACTCCAGCTAATGAGAGGTGCCGTAGAGAAGGATCCGGAAATTTCTACCTCCTGGGGTTCTATAACGTGCACTGACATCGCACAGCACACTATCGCCTTGCTTTTCGCCTCCATCGAAAAGCGGCCGTCGCGGCCGGAATTCGATCCCGCATCCTTGGGCGCAGCGGTCGAGCGCCCTAACCACTGTAGCACCACGAAGGGGCCTAAAACAAAACAAAAAAAAACCCTACTCTGAAATGCTTCGTTTACGTGCATTCGTACGAGCCATGCGCCCCAATTGTCAAATCCACCTGGTTTCAGTAGCGCCACTGCATCTTTTCTGTCATAAGAATAGGTGCTAGCATGGGTATGGGTCTACAAAAGTGCGGCCTCTCAGTGAAACTTGTCCCACTTCCTGCTCCCATCGTTTCGCGATACTGGTCTGCGCGAACGCGTGCTGTCGTCTCTATAGAAAGTGGAATTTAAGAAAAGTTAACATTACGCGGCGTGACCGCTGTCTCGTCTTCGATGGGGCTGCATCTTGCGTGCCGGCACAAACAATCAATTTTTCCTTCACCTGGAAGGCGCAGTAGTAATATGCTCGTGCGGCACCGATTCAAGTTTGTGTCCCGTAGCAGCAGATGAGGACGTTGCCACTACTGTATTATGCAGGGCCGGTCGCGATACAAACGATTTCCAAGAACGCGGCTGTACGTGCGTGCCCCGCCCGCAGCAGATGTGCAGGGCGCCCTACATTCCGAGCTCTTCGAGCGGCTTTGTTGCTTCGCTGGCGCTGTGCTGCTTCTTGTCTGTGCTTGCGTGCGTCTTTCGTCCCATCTTTTTTTTTTTTTTTTTTTTTTTTTTGCGCAGTTTTACTCTTTCCATTCAAATGTACCCACTAGTCCGTGAGAGAATCTTATTATGCAGTCTTCGGAGCATGGGCGGGAAAGTGTGCAACGGCATGCGAGCGGGAAACAGAGCACATGCGAAAATATCACGTGCAAAAAGAAGGACCGAGAAAATATTTCACTGCCGGCATTATTGAAAGCAGTTTTATAGAGGCCAAAAGCAGCTAGCTTACATGAGAAAAGTGAAAACCTTGTATGCAAGCAAATATTTTGGGAACCACACAAATTCGGGAGGCCAGGGGAAAGAGTATGCCCCGAGGTAGACAACACCCCCTTGTTAAACAGTAAAGCAACGCGCCTGAAATTTATTTCCGCCTCGTACCTATTGATGCTTTCTTCGGTAAAGCTTTGTGATGGGTGTGGCTACTTTTCTGAAAGTACCCTGTTTGAGGTGGACGTGTACTGTTTCGAACTACCTAAGCACGTGTGCTTTCGCATAACCTTTTCTCTGGAATTTCAATCGCGAGCATGTTTCTTCCCCTATATTGCATAAATCCTTCAAGCCGCCGCTTCTCGTTATTGTTCGATTTGCCTATCCTTGACACTGTTTCGCTTGCTGCCAGAAGTTATCGAGCTAGCCAGATCAATCTGAATAGCATATTTTTTGGGAGAGGGATGGGGAAGGGGATGTCCAAGGCTATAATATACTTTCCCAATATCGCGCAGGGCACGATTTTTCAGAGGTATGTGATATGCAGTGCAAATATCGAAATTGTTTTCTATGAACGACCTACGCATAGAAGTTGAGAATTACCAGCGCAAGTCCGGCGATTTGAAGGCCTCGTTTCCTGTACCTGGCACTTCTTTCAAGTTTCCAGGGGGAGACCGGATGGGTACAATGGCGCGAACAAGAGCTTTTGCGCAGTCCCAATGTTGCTTCCTCGTTTCTTAATTTCGAACACCCCTTCAATGCTACCGGAACGAATTATGCTTTCCCCTGAGTCTGCGGCGTTCGTTCACGCTTTATAGTAGAACTTGACCAGCACTGCTGCTTCAGATCCCAGTGTGAGCAGACAAACAAAAAAATTAGGAGACGCTCAACCTTCTCATTAAGTGTAGACGCGAAGAACATTTAACACCGCCTTTCCTTTTCATTCGTGGAATACGTTTAAAATTTTGTTTAAGTTGATTTTTGCGGAAAGAAAGACAGAGTATCGGTCTCACTTCTCAGTGGCCACCTCGGTTGGAATCTCTATCGCAAAGTAGCCTCCAAATTGAATAGCAGGTGGATGTTAAGTGGGAAGCGAAATTATATGACACCACCCTGAAATCTGCTGCACAAAGAACAGTTACTTCGCAATTTTGATGCGAGATCACGTGCGTATTTTCTCCTACACTTTTTTTTTTTTTCTTCTGAATTTGAGTTACTTCGACGAGCTGTATATGCTTCGCGGCGAAACATAAACAACAGCTGGCTTTAGTTTTCTGAATGCCCAGAGAATTAAAGGCGAGCATTTGCAACTCTATTCACTCGTGATGTCGGTTCTCGATGAGCCGACTGCCTTCCCGTCAGATATCGCGACTGACCCAAGCACGGGTGCCAGCTGACCACGATCAGAGCGTTGCGTGCAACTGGAAAGGATGGACGCCGGAAGTGCCCACAAGAAAACAAGTAGCGGGCCAGGTTGACTGTGACGCAGTGCACTCTGCGTTCACTCGCGTCGTTCACAAGGAACGTAGTGGAGACTCACTGCGTGCCAGCTTGGCGTAAATGCCGGCCCATGTGCGCCTTTGCTCCGTGGTGAACGCCCCCACGGGTGGCTGCCTCTCCGAGGGGTCCTTGGCCTGTTGCTTGATGCTGAGCAGCTGCCGCGTCAGCGCCTCCACGTCCAAGGGTCCCCCTTGGTCCAGGGGAAGGCGCAGCTTGAAGAACTGCGCGCGCCGCCCGGAAAGATAACCGTGTCCCTCTCTCGTCGCGTCTAACAGTGAGTGGCACATTGGACCAGTTCTCGCTATGACATACATGGTCGAACTGCGTACCGCGTATCAATGAACTGGGTCACTCTAGACAGGCTTTCCAGTTCGAAATAATCTTAAGGTGTTTTTGATAGAAATGCTCAGAAATGAACTATAACAGAGAGGAAGGGAAAGAAAATGAAACGGTGACCATAGCACAAGACAATTCTGAAATAAAAGACCAAACGAATAAATACATAATCAGCCTGGGACGGTAAGCCATGGTGAACCCTCTAAACCATGGATAGTTTCACATAATATACAGAGCAAGCAGGGTGTAGAGACTCGGGTGCAAGCATCTACATTGGGTACACCGCGAGACAAGGCAGAAGCGATATAGACCCTGAGAAGTTGTTGCATGAAGTGAGGCAGCAGAAGATGGTACATTAGTCACGCTCTGAACAGCAGTACAAGAATATTTTTTTCGAGGGCAAAGGAACGCCGCAGCAGTGGCTGAATGGTTATGGCACTCCCGAGGATTGAGGTTCGATCCCTGCCGTGGGGTCCGCGCTTTGACGGAAACAAAACTCAAGGCACCCTAAACGAAACTAAAAGTGGTCGAAATAACCGAAGCTCTCCACATGCGCCATTCCTCACAGCCGATGTCGCTTTGGGACGTTAGAACTCGTACCGTACCGCATCATCAACGGCAAGTTGTTTAACCGTGAGGGTTATCTATAACGATTTAAATGTCCGCAAAACCGCTCTCGGGCCACCTGTATAGCTTTGTGACGAACGCCATTGGTTCTCTGTGACAATCTTAACTATACTCGATGCGAGCGCGTGACAAATTTTAAAGGGCCACTGTCCAGGGAAGGCCCTTTTAAGAAAAGGAGCCCAGTGTTTCGATCAGGTACCGGAGATAGTCTGTGCAAAATTCTACAGCGACACGCGCGCCGCAAAGCCTCGAAAATACAATTCAAAGCTCCCTCATACTCTTCTTTGAGAAGCCAGCTTCACCGCTTCCTGCGCAGGCCCGACGGGCCCCGATAATGACGTACGTACCGGGAACGACGTCCATTGGTCCGTCTCGCTGACTGACGGGAGAAGGATGGGTGTCTACCGCTCGCAGCGCGCTTTTCCCTCGCCACGGCCAGACTGAATCCAGCGGCGCGCGCTCCCTCGACCGTTTTTTTTTTATTTTCGCGCTCGCGGAGAGCCACGCCCCACCTCCCGCCAAACGCGGAGGAGGAAGGGGAATTTGTATTGCGGAGGCTAGACGACCTCGGGCAGGAAAATGAAAAACCTTTGCGAGGGAACGGAAGGAGAGAGGCAGGATAGAATCGGGTGATTGCGGTGGCTGTAACTGCGTTATTAGTTACTCTTTTCAAAAACATTTTGCGGCCTTGCGTTCCAGAGGCGAAGTCTCACAGTCACCGGGGAAGAAAATATTTTCGACCGGAGGGTGGACAGTGGGCCTTTAAGATCGAGATTTCGCTTCACGTCGGGAGGGTAAACCACCCCCAACAATATGTTCATACCCTGTTTTATTCTTTGCTTCCAAGCCAAAGGTGATGTTCGGGAATGCTGGACCTAAGGCATCGGTTCGAGGAAGCACACGAGCGCATGACGAGATGAATCCCGCGCTCGTTACGTTTACTAGGCCGCTGCTCGCCCCATGTGAGAGGCGAGGCTTGCATACCATCGGTTGAAGTGTCGCTAAAAGCAGAGCGCATAATGCGACGATGCAGAATGTTCACAAGCGAGGTTTCTTTATCCAGAATTTTTACTATTGAGCACCTACCATTCGAGGAGCGTATCTGCCAGGATTTTTTCCGATACACAGTTTTAATAGCTTCGTTCACTTTTGCAATTGCAATAACCAGGGAAACCATAGAGAAAGGGCCAGTCAATCGTATGCAGTGCTTGAGCGCCAGCAGCTTTCAGTGTTCGGCTCCATAGATTTGCTGGCGCCATAAGAAAAAAAAAAAAAGCTCAAGTGGGAGACGGCGTTTGTCCACTGATGCCGTTTAAATTTAAATAAAAGGGGACCTTAAAACGATGCAGTAAATTGCGCCCACTAAAAGTTTCATCTATTGCGTAGGAACTGCTTCTGCTTATTCTCTGTTTATTGTTTATTGCTTACTCGAAGCCATGCACTAGCACAGACGTTTTTACTAGCGGAAGACGGCTTGCACATCTCTGTTCGTCGAGAGATTGAAGTGGCGTGTTACAGCGGCATCGTAAAAAGAAGTAGCGCTGACTGAGATGCGGAGCAGCTCAGCACAGTTTTCTAACCTAGGCTTGCCCAAATTTCACACGAAACGTATGACTGCGGGTGATGATAACAAAAGAGCTGAAGTCTGCCTCCTTGATCATCGCGGCCATTTTTTTTTTTTTTTTTTTTGTAACAACGGTACAGCGCAGCGCGGATTCCTTTGTGCGCGTGCACCCTTTTCAATGACCCCGTATGAGAATTTCACTGGATGTACCCCGGTGAGCGACCGTAGCTGTTCCCGTCGAATTTCACTTGACTTCAGTTCACTTTAGTTGCGCCGGAGCTTCTGAACCCTCTATTCGTTGCTGAGGGATGGCGCTTGCTCCGTTCTTTCGAACGCGGTCTCTTCTCTCAACAGGCGTCAGATGGCGCGAGTTTCCCGCGCCACATCCACACTGAGCTGGAGCGGTGGGCACGGCGTGACGGCTTGTCCGCGAAAGACATAGGCGCCTAAATTTAAATGTCGACATGGGAGGCGAAAATGTCCCCTTGCTTTAAATTAGCACTTTTGTTTTTCGACAATGTTCTTCCAAGTAAATACCATGCTTAAACGACTCAAAATTGCGCGCAGCGCGCAGGAGATTGAATAACCGTGCGTGCCCGAAAAAGGAAAGGAAACCGCGAGTGAACGGAGCCAATCGACCTTCTTCAGCCCAGTTCGCTGTTCTATCGATGAAGCAAGGCGGGAAATAAATGCGCGATGATGTTTGCTTCCCAGTCTGATATACATCGGCGTAGGGCCTGCAGTGAATTGCCGTGATAACCAAACGAAATAAAAACAATAACCAAACCTTTTGCGTTAGTAGCAATTCAGCTTTGTCCGATGTCTTTCACTGCGTAGGCGTATCGTGAATGCATGCCAAGCTGTTACCACCACTCTTCAAATCCGAAACAAACCACGTACGCTTCATATCATATTGTTACGGACGAGGAAGAAGAGGACAGTGGCGCGGGCAAGCACGCTCGCGCCAGGCCCCCCGGAATTCATTAAAATAGTATAATCGTCATCTTCTGTCTGCTCTCTTTTCCTGTGTTCATCGGCTTGCCACTCCATAATAATATTATTCGTTACTGCTAGATACATTTGAATAGGATGTCAGCAGCGTCCTCGCTGACTGATCGACGCTTGAGTGAGTAGTGAGCTGGAGATCTGAAAAGAAAGGCCCGAACAAAAAAAAGAAGGAAGCTTTCTATACGAATGACTCTTATATAACTATATGATTAAAAATCCTGTAATAATGCACCATCGTAGTCAAGAAGAAATGATTAACGAGCCAAAAAGACGCACGCAGGAGAACAGAGAAGCACACAGGAAACTAGCCCAACTAGCCCAACTAGGCCAACAACGTTTTCTGCTTAACCACCGCAATCCTTGGAGTGATGCACCGTAGAGTACATCGCTAGACTGCAAGGATAACTTGGTGGGGTGGTTTATGCTTGTGAGCCGAGACTTAATTAAATGCGGACTAAGCTAGTTCGTCTGCCCCTGAGGGGTAAGACTACCCTAGTGGCTTCGTTGGATAACTCTGGAGTACCAAAAGGTGAACCTTAAACCAGGCTTACTTTGCCGAGCAGACATGAACTTTCCGTACGAAGATACATAAGAAAGTCACCAGAATGTTCTTCCAGCTCCCAAAATTCTCGCTTCAAGGGCACTGTTGCCTCTATCTTTGCTAGCCGGCAGCTTGTTGGACTAGAGTGCGATGACAGAGCAGGGCCTGGATTCATGATCTATTGCCTGTGCTTTCACGCAGGGCTTTCCGTATTTGTGTCGTCACCACTGAGAATAAAATTTAACCGCGTCATTGTACACCGCTTCTCCTTCAGTATGCGGTTGGTTAGCTCGTTAGCAGAGCAAGGATTGCCCCTTATATTCTCGTACTCCATGTGGGCCACGTGCATTCGCTCGAAACGAAAGAAATCGATTGAAATCCAAACAGGTACAGTTAGCTGTGAACAAAGGAAATCAGACCATTCCGCCTCCATTCATAAAATATCGTCAAAATACTCGCTTCGCCCTTTATGGGCAAAAGGATGGCTTACTAATTTTTGCAATTTCTGTGAGCAAAAGCGATGAATACACTACAGTTTCGGTCACACGGAATAGCTACGCCATTTCTCTGGAGCGCTTAGAGAAAACCGAAACGGTTATCGTTTTCATCTAGAGGCGTATCAGATTGGTTTGATCATTTCCATTCGCGCCGCCCTTGCTTGCAGGAAACACCGAACGAAACCGCTGTAGGAGGCAGGTACGCAGCCGAGAGTTTAGTATCATATCCTAATTTCGCGCACGGGCCACGACAGTACAGCTCTGTGAGGGGTGGGCGGATACTACAATGCGTATTCAGCAGACAATGACGATTATCATCAGTACTGTTTTCTTCGAGAGGCAGGCGAGTGCGGAGGGGGGAACTGCGCTCACCTGATCACGGCAGACGACGATCACGTGGTCCTGATGCTGTGAGGCGGTGTCGAGTAGAAGGTCATCCTTCGTCGGCCCGGGCCTCCGGTAGGCCGGGAAAAAATGTTTGTAGGTCTGCATGCAGAGTGGCTGCCGAGCGCCGCCTCGGCCCACGTCGGGAGACAGGGTGCCGCTGCGAGGGAGCGTGTATGTGCAAGGGCAATCGGCAACTGATGCCTCTGGCTGCCCTTAATGCATTGACAGCGACAGTGCATGCATAGCTGCCGCCTAGGTGGAAAATTTCCTCGTCCCATTGGTTACCTTGTAACGAGCATGAGTTGAAGACGCTCGCACTGAAATATATGTTGGCGGCTCAGCAACTTTGGCTCCTTCGGAGAGGTCATTTACAGTCTACGTTGCCTGGTTATACGCACTTGTCTTGATGACAGTGACGGACTAGGAGTCACGCCATTTTCTCATTTTCTGTGCCCTGTACGAGCACTTGAGTCTTCCACATCCTTTCTCGCCATGACCTTGACCACCTTGACAGAGTGTGACCAAGGCGCGGCATAACTTATTTGTCGGAAACAATGCTAATAAAAGTGTCATAAGCCACGCAGGTAAACCAATGCTAGGAAATTAAAGCATCGCGACCCAAAACTGCAACAACGATCGAAAAGAGAACAATAAATTCGTGGTAGTTCGCTTGGGATAGTTTCACTCACCTGTCAATCTTTCTCTTGAACGACACGGCAAATTCAATGAACCTGGCTGCGAACCTGCAGGAGATAATGTCCATTTAGCAAGTACGCCATGAAAATGAGAGGATAAATTAGTGCTACCAGAGATGCAAAGTGAAACATTGCTTCTGCTTGTCGCACTACCGGTCGAGTGCGCATGCTTTGTTGCTAGAATACACAGATTTTCTTTCTTACCTTTTCAGGATACATTCGGGAAGAAGGGAGCAATCGTAACTGTTGCTATAAGTAATATAAATGTCATTTGAAAAAAGAAATAAAAAAATAGAAACGTTATATTGTTTTGCATTTTCACTGCGGATGCATACATTCAGCTGTTGGATGTCAACTTTTTACTTTTTTTTGGATACATTTGCCTCTCCCTCCACACTACTTCTGCTTATTCCAGGATTTTCGCTATATTAACCTCGTCCCTTCCTTTTTTCTCCCAAACTAATACAGCTGTTAGTGTTGGTATAGCGTGCAACCAATGCAGCTATCAAAAGAGAGGACAGTGGCAGCCTTTATGTTAAGGAATTGGCTTTCATTTATCAGGATGGCGCGATCTGGACAAACTTCTTGTACGTACTGCTATCAGTCACCTTTAATCGCAGCAGTCCACGCAATGGATAATCTCGCGTTTTTCTCGAAGTTAGGCCCCGCAGCAGAAGAGCTGGGGCCAGACACCAACGAAATACTCAAGTTGGAGTTCCCCAATACTGGAAGTGCGAGGCCAGTGACCTGACCTCGTACCTAGTCGTTTGTGGCACTGTTACGCCGGGCCAAAGAGCTAATTTTCGCTTCATAACAAGAGCTCGGTTTTCTGCTACGTACACATTTGACCAGATCGCCAACAAGAGAAACAGGAGGAAGGGAAATGGGCTAGAGAGAAAGAGATGAAAAAAAAACAAAAAAAAAACAGCGACTGCATAATTTGCGGCTAAGCATACGGCCACTATAGTGAATGAATGCAGATTCGTTGGTGTCAAGGATGTGTGCGCAGGCGAGCCTATATACGCTAACACGACGCGGGTGTTAGTGCTTATCTTAGCGAGGTAGATGGAAAAGATACTCTTCCTTGTGTTAGCTCCTTAAAGTTTGTACCTTGTTTGCTATTTATTCGTTTGTTTCCCTTTGACAAGCATAAGAATAAAACACCGGCTAGCCCCCTTGATGGATGCGGGCCATTCATAAACGTGGTCGTCGTCATGAACAGCAACAAGAACATGAAGTGAAGCTATAGGCTACCGAAACGTATACCGGAGCTGCTGCTAAACACCTACCTGGCCTGGTCCGCTGACGTGGCGAAGCACTGCTTGGGGAAGAGGTAGAAGGGCGACGAGTTGACAGGTAGCGGCTGACTGTTGTTCAGGTACATGTCGTCCAGCCACAGGTCGGTCACCTACGCAACCAAGCACCGTCAGACGGTGTTCCAGGTTAAGCTTGAAGGTGCACACACCGTGCAAGCTCGACGGGACAAGCCGGCACCGACAGAAAGGTGTTTATACTAGTTTCACTGACGGCATGACATCCGAAAGACATGCCAACTAAGTTTCCTGAACTGGGCTGTAGAGGAATCCTCCTTTCCTGCGCCGGCACCTGTGCATATTGTGCCCCATAAGTTCTATCACGCGCTATACGCACAATGCGATGGCACTGATAAGTACGACAAAAACAATGAGGGCGAGTAAACCTGCGGACTTCAAAGGGGCACGCGCTTACGCATAGATAGATGTTTCGTTCGCAGTAGGAAAAATAAATAAACGGTTAAGGAGACTCGGGAGAGTATTCTCTTATTGTTTCGCCTGGTCCCTGATAGGACGAACGAAGTGCAACTGCTGCAAATGCTCCCCAATAGCACAGAAGGTTATAGCGGAGTGACTGAACGCTGTAGAGCGAAAGCCTATATACTCAAATGTGAATTAGGACTTGAAAGTTTGAGTTTTCTAAGCCTGCCTTCGCTTAGGCGCTAAATAAGGACACCCTGCAACTTCCTATATGGTCTCATGTTCCAGGGTTGTTAATTCGTTCCTTCATTTAGTGAGAGAAATCCGTTTCGTAATGAATGTGTATATATATAACGAGAAACTCCTCTGAACCTTGAGTTCATGCGTGGACACTTGTGTGATTTGAGCCAAGATTCTACTTAGAAATGCGAGTTGCCTGGGTTGTGGCCGTGGCCGAAAAAAGGAGACAAGCAAGCTATTGTTGTGTGCCTGATTTATGGTGCGAAAAAAAGGAAAGTGAAAATTGTGTGCCGAACAAGAAAAAAAAAAAAAAGAAACGCATTATTTAATTTTGTCCCGATTTCTGAAAAGGTCAAATGCAGGCTTGTCTTTTGTCTTCTTTATAATCCACGTGGCCATGTTCATGAAAAAAAAAAAAAAAAAAAAAAGCAGTGTTTCAACTAAGGTTAAACCAAGTTAGGCGTACGAAAGCACGGTTTAATTCGGTTGAGCTGTTTGTCGGCATTTGCTTTTCTTTTTAAGTTTCGATTTGGTTACGCTCTAGGATATATACACACATTAGGCAATGTGTTCACGTTTACGGCGCCTTCTCTCTCGTTCCAGCTCAGCCCGCCGTACCCGGCGTGCTTCTTCGGTCGACACAGTAGAAGGACCCGTCTCACTCGCCACCCTGGCGTGGTCTGACATGCCATGCCGTAGCACTTGTGCGGCGCCTATGCACGTAACTATGGTGCGCAGTAAGATGTCGGACCTCGCGAAATAATGCGTTTGCACTATAATTAAGAGATCACTGCAGAAACTTTATTGCTACCACGACGTTTTTCCATTTTTTTTTTAACATTTCAGTGTTTTTACTTTTATTTCAGTTGCATTTCTCTTTTTTTACATTTATATTTTATTTTACTTATTTATCGTGTTTTTATTTTTTATTTTATCATTTCATCCCGCTAATTATCATTGATTATTATTTTAGTACAATATTTGTCATCAATTACCATCATCACTATGTATAATTTTTACATATTTTACTAACGCTTTCATTAGTAATTGGTTTACAGGGAAGGAAAGTCGCAGCATCTGCCTCGCACATCCTGAAGGCGGCCCGATTAGGCCTCGTGAAATAGTGCATTTGCACCAAAGGAAGCTTTCATGACCCGCGTACAAAAATTATTACGCGCAACAAACGGTTTGAATGCGCGGATGCAGCTTAAATTTCAGATCTCGCACAGTTCAGTCTCGACACGTACGTTAGCTGTAGTTTACCGACTTTGTGACGCAGTTTTTCGTCTTATATACGGCAACAATACTGTTAAACCCTGCACTTCCTCAGGCGGTCACACTGGCAGTCTCTGCATGTAGATCATTGAAGAAACGGCCTGCAAAGCCGCGTGGATGAACGTCATTACGTTTTCTGCTCCAACGGAACTGATAAATCAACGTGGCGAAATCAGGAGTTCGGTACTGCTGCTGCACGAACGGCTGTTTGCGTTTCATCAATCTCGTCCTTGGAAGTGGTGCGCACGACACGGTGACATCATGCTATTCCACTCAGCATCGCGCCGAACTTCGATCTTCGAGCTTTCGACTTTGTGTTCAGGTTAAACAGAAGAGCTACGCTCGCCGCTGGCCACAAAGGAAACTGCCAAGAAAAACAAAGCAACAAAAGTAAATGTTGGTGCCAAGTTAGAGCGCGCCTTTATTCGCGTCAGTTGTCCCACTCGTAGCGCTCGGTCAATAAAAACGTTCTCTTGGACTCCAATTTGCGGCTTTGTTGACAGCATCTACGAAAACATCCAGTGTGATTGAGTCGACATTGCGTGATGAATCATTGCAGTCATATCCGCGAGGTGGGGACCTAACGGTTTCATCATTATTGTCATTCTTACACAGATATTAATAAAGATTGGAGTTCTCCTATCACTGATCTTCCAACAGCGAAAGAGGTTTGTCTCAGTTCCAACAGTCGAATATTAAAACACCCGTTGAAAAAAAAAAAAAAAAAAAAAAAAAAAAAAAAACCCCTTGGAGTTCACTGGTCGAACCTTTGTTATGTGTAGTCTACTGTAGTCGGCCAACGCCCAATCACGACAGCGCTCGGGACTGTAGACCAATCATGCACTATCGCTATGAGTACGAAGAGTCTTGTGGGCCGTTTTTGCGTTCTTCTGCAAGAGCGCACTTAAAGAAAAGCTCCTGAATTTGCTACTTGCGTCTTTCTCGTCGTTGTCGTGTAGAGCTGTGAATTTGGTTAACGCAACTGGACCTACACTGACCTCACTGATCACGCTTGTACGCCCTACAGAGATCGGTGAACGTATGTTACGCCCCAGGACTCCTCTTCCGTTAGCTGTCGCAGATTTCGCACAGAAGTAGTACATGGGTACATTGCATAGGAGTGCGATGTAACGAGAAAATGAGCTCTTTTAGGCGATCTTTCATTTTTAGCCGAATACATGCCTACCCCGCGCTGACTATACTTTCGCCGCGCAGTCACTATACGGGAGATGCTTTTACGCGAGGCGAGCGCACCTCATCTTCTAAGGAATGTTCCCTGTTGTTGCCATGTGCTCTCTACGGGGTACATGCTACGTTTTTGACCGACTTTCTCCCCGTCGGCAGAGCTGTACGGTCTCAAATAAATTTTAGTATTTACCCTGCGCCGAACAGCTGGAAGATGGGTGGCATTCAAAGACTCTAACGCTGCTCTTCAGATCAGCTCGAGCGTGCTGAGGAGAGCCAATCACCAGTGAGTTTCCACTGACATTGGGCACCTACATCTCTTAGCCAGCGTGGCAAGTCACGGTATACTGTTCGTAATGATCGCAGCACACCGATGTTTTGTGCAACGAAAAGGCAGAAGAAACTTCGGGAAGCTTTTCATCGCAAAACTATATCTTACGAAGAAAGCAATTGGCTCGGGAACTTTCTACCTTATCATTACTAACTAATAGCTGACGGGCAACTAGCGCGATCTGGCGCCCTCAAGCCCAGTCGCCACATGTCAGGACCAATGAAGCGCGTGCGCACTGCCGGTGTGAGGGATCACACAATTCCGGTAACGCAAACGGCAACACCGTCTGCTAAAAGTGTCTAATTTTAGGCATTTAAGATAAGAGTTGTCTGCCTTGGTGGAAACAAAATGTTGCAAGTCCACTTTCGGCAACATAAGCGGTATATTAAGTGCACCTTTTGCAAAAGTTCACAGCTTGCGTTTGGTTTTTTTGTTGGGTATTCCATAATAAGGTTCGGAGTGGGTTGTCCGTGCTCCTGCTGTTATTTCCGCAATATTACACGCTTAAGCTTGTCGAAGTGAACATTCGTTTCTAAAAGTGAAAACATGAAGCTAAGCTGAAATTGCTCCGCAACGTGAACTCTCCGCCAGCGAAGGGCCACGGCAGTGTTAAGGCAGGAGCTGTCGGCAGAGGATGCCACACTTTCGAGGGAGACTGTTAAAAGTAAATAAATAAAGCTTGTCTCCTCCGGGAATCGAACCTCCATTCCTTGGATCCCCAGCCGAGCGCTTTACCGGGGCTTTACAAAAAAAAAAAAAAAAAAAAAAAAAAAAAAAAAACTACATCACGGCAATACACAAAGAAATGATCTATAGTTTCTGGCTGCTGACACAGGCGACAGTTAATCGATCATGACACAAAAGTCCCTTTTGCACGAAGCCACGTTCTGACAGGTAAGGTTGATGTGTGAAGTTTAAAAAAGAAAGCCGTTGCGGCCGATTATATATACCTCCTTTGAACCCACTTTAAGATGCTATTGTCTAGAAATAGGAGGTGTAAGGCTGCCAATACATCGGTACAGGAAATAATATCTCAATAAGAACTTTTGTCATCGGTCTTCTGGATAGACTGTATAGGTATTCCAAGAAAAACCGTACGGTGAGGAAATCGAATTTGTCGGCAACTCCCTTAAGAAAATCCCGCAAAGGACACTCACTCCTATGACCAGTGGGAGCAAACAAATTAGGCAAATGGGCACTTAATCGTCTATTAAACACAACTAGGAGGAGGGGATGGCTTGCTGTTTTAAAAAAGAAAAACCTTGAAACAAGCTGGTGAACTAACAAGTGCTGAAGGCCAGCTTCACCAGCCTCCAGAGGGAGAAACAAATTGTCTCGACGCATAAGCTCCCATTGAGAGCGCCACACAGAAGTAGTGAATAATCTATGCATGGACTGCATTTTGTTTCTTGCACAATGCAACACCTGCAAGCTTCGATATCAAGAAGACGTTGCAAACTTGTGCTCGTGCAAATAGAAACAGCTCCCTACCCATCCATGCCTGGGTTTGTCGCCTAACTGATGAGATCTGAGAATCCCAGTGAGGCCCACTATTGCGATACTGATGCAAAGGAACTCCCAAATGCTGTAAGTCTTTGGAGTCCCACCTGATGCCGGCAAAAAAAAACTAGGCTTTGTACCCCGTGACCTAACCACAACCCCTTTGATTTTTCAAGGTTAAGAGATGACCCCGAACTATCGCGAAAACGCTCAGCTACGTGCAGAACCCCGGCCACACTCTTTTTATCAGAACAGAAAAGGGCAATGTCATCAGCATAAGCCCAAATCTTAATTTCACATTGCGATAGTGAGAAGCCACGAACTGCTTTGTTCTTGATGATACTACGACATAGGGGATCAAGATATAACACGAATAATAAAGGCTACAGCGGACAGCCCCGTCGAACAGATAATTTAAGCGGAATAGGCTTGGTAAAGTTTTGATTAACAATCAGTCTTTGTAGCGGCCGCTTTATAACATAGTTCAGTGCCTTTAAGCAAGACATCATCAATGTTTGAACTCTGCCAATACAGCAAACAAAAAATCATGACACACCTTATCAAAAGCTTTTGCCAGATCAATCGGAATTAGGGCCACTTGATTGACCTCATCTGACACTGCTTCTATCACAGAACGAGCAATATGAATATGGTTTTGAATACTACGGCCTTTGATCCCACACACCTGGTGTGGCCGTGTGTGGGCGACCTTTTGAGCTGTGATTGCCCCCCCCCCCCCCCTTTTTTTTTTTTTTGAAGCCAATGTTAATTTTTCGTTTAAGTGACCGCCATCAAAAACCTACACTTTCGTCAGTTTTCCACGTCATTCCACGTCATTCTGCTATCCTCTCCGACTGAACGCCGCGCCCAACCGCCTTGGTCATCCCCAAAGTGACAACTGTGGCGCGGTCGGAACTGAGCAGCGCAGTTAAAATGCTAAGCCTACGCAGGCGAGCGAGCTGCCCACGAGAACAACATGGAAATCTTCACAAGCGCCACTGTCGATAATATGCATTTAAGGTCCCTCAGTCGGCGCTTGGCAGCAAAGTCATGGACTACGCTTTTTATTTTCAAATCTGGAGGGCATTGGACAGCTCGACGTAATCCAAAGCTTTCTTTTAGCCACTCCTCTCTGCTATGCATTCACCCTCCGCTGAATCTCTTGGGAAGCCATTTGCAGGGCGGTGGACTTTTTTTTTATTTACTTTAAAACCTGCTCACAGTTGCTAAAATATTGCAGCGTTTTCTTATTAGGTAAATGCTTTACTTAATATTTTTCTGCACTCATCTGTAACTGTCACTCCCTCCTAAAACCTCCTCAGCAAGGAGCAAGGTATGCCAGCGCTTTTCACATGCCGACAAAAATTTGTTTCGGCGAAATAGGTATATAACTAATAAAGCCCATATTTTGCGTTAAACATTATAATGCAAATCAGTCTTTTGCTGCGCATAAAGTAGAACAACAACCCGTCTGCACTATTTAGTCGCGAACTTTCGGATGCGGGTAATTTGAGAGGATTCAAAAAATTATCGGCTCTTTTAGTGTACTCCAAACTATTTTTGGCTTAGGGAATCAGATCAAAGCAGCCAGTGCAGCGTTCTAGCACAGGTCTTAATAAAAACGGAGACGACGAAGAGCGTATACCTCGGGGCCCTTATTTACGCATCTCCTTCAATAATTATTTCGTCCATTCGCGCGTCTAACGAACTTCTTCACCATTACCAAAGAAGCTAACTTAAGGTATGGAAGGGAGGGCCCGCATCGGGGAGACTACGGGCACCTTTATTTTTCGAGACATGAGGGACCGTAGATAAAGGGAGCTGCGGCGGCTGTGGCTGAGTCCACGGCGAAACAGAATGTTCTTTTTGTGTCGCGTCAGGAGCAGACGCGCGTGTTTTCGGCTAATCTAGTGCTGTTCTCCGGAGCTGGCGCATGAACCCCTCGCAGTTTTTACTCAGAAAAAGACACTGACGGGTACCTGAAACAAATGGGCACAGTCTTCTCGAGTGGAGAAAAAGGCATACAGCGATTGGCACTTGCAACCGCATGGCTCGCAAAGCTGCTCCGAACTTTTCGGGAACTTATTGCCTGAATAAAAGAATAATAAACGACATTGTTCTGCCACTTTTTTTTTTTTTTTTTTTTTTTTTTTGTCGCCTGTTTTGAAGGTGACCCTCGCTTGCGATGCTGGCATTGTACAGTTCACGGCGCGCTCCAGGACTCAACTACTTCAGTCAAGCACATCTGCGCCCACGGCCAGCCATGGCCTTCAACGCACGCACTGCCGTGTCCCTGTCGTGTTGAGCATGGAATCGGTGTAGGTATACATCGCGGCGTCACGTCTCGTTCGTGCTTCCCTTGACAACGCTGCGAGCGCCGCGGGCTAGTATTTGAAACGCGAGCGAAGCGCTCAAGGCCTGCCCGTTCGCCTCTCTGTCCACGTTTCTTTTTTTTTTTCAGCTCCGCTGCTGCCGTTATGGTTGGCTGGAATGTATTTTTGTGGTGACGTGAACTGTTTTGGCAACAACAACAAAAAAATCGCCCTGAGTTTTAGTTAAAAAATCTACTCGCGAGTGGTGACCTAGGAGCGCGTTTGCTGCGTAAGCTTATCTCCCCTATCTTACTCCATCCCTGATTTCGGAATGCTTAATCATTTCCTGGTTTGGGCGGTTGGTTTTCTGCGCCCCGCCTGCTATTTTCAAACGAACAGGCCTAATAAACCATTAGTGACGAGCGCACTTCGTTTTCCCCAGCCCCACCCCCCGTTGTACCCTCTCTTCAGCGGCCGCCTTACCGGTCACAGATGCTGCAGCGCCTGAGGATGTACTACAGTACAGTGCGCGTAGGTCCAAACCGTGACGTTCGTGTTGCCTTTTGGTAAATCCTATGCATCCAATTAGCGCGGTAATGATTCAGGGAATCCCCGTCGACCCTGTTCATAAAGAGACAAAGCCAATCTGCTCCGAGCCTAGCGTTCGAACGAGCCCGAGCCACACACAGCACTGGCACAGCGGGGTTGAGCTGCTCGCCGTCTCGATTGGCCGGCCGGCGAAACGCCATTGTGACCTCACCGGCGCTGTGGAGAACGAAAGGGGCGCAGTCGAGGCAGAAACGTGCTCAAGTGGATGACGTGGTCGTCCGCAATCAAAACTTTCCGCTCTCTGAAGGCTAAAGCGCGGAAACGCGTACAGGGGCACACTGTTTGGAAAATAAGGAGTGTGCACAGCGGGGCTCTGATATATTTCCTAATTGAAATGAAAATAATGAGTGCGAGCTCATTTAACTGGACGAAGTTTGAACATTCTGTGTATAGCGTGCTGTAAGGCACGTCGAGAAAAGTCGTTTTTCGAGCTGTTTGGAAGCCTACCCTGATGCCCAGGCAAACACTGTTGGTGATGGTGGCAGTGGGTCCAAGGAACACTATGCTGTCCAGTCAGGCCAGGCAATTGACTGTGTCTGCAGTGGATTCTTCAGTCGCTATTTAACACGTAGTCCTGATGAGATCTGGTCAGCCAGCGCCCCAGGCCTTGTTTTGAATGAAAGCCCTTAGAATATGTCAGGTCTTCCTGTATTTCGTGAAGTTTAGTTACTCACCGGAGCTTGTCGTGTTTATTATTTTCAGTCGCGCTGACTGCGCTGAATAGTGTAGCGCGCAGCCCTGAGGCACACAGGGTTGCAAACAAAACGCAGTGTTGGCTTTTTGCTCGAGAGTGTGGTTGTCATAAGAGTTTCAAAACCTGATTGTTAGTTACAGGAGGCTGTTCCAATAAAGGCAATCAGTTGTGGTTTTCGAGAATAAATCACTCAGCCCGTTCTGCTCTTTTCGTTTGATTTAACAATGAAAGCATTGCATTGTTAATACCTGCGCTGCGGTTCGCAGGTTTCATGATTTTTCCTCTCGTGGCGCAAGCCGAAAAGATTCCCCAGAGAATGTTCACTTTGATATTACAAACTTTACAAAGTCTACTTCAAGCACACGTTAGGCACTGTTTTCATCGTAATGTATTTGGTTAAAAATTGGCAATTCGTTTATTAGACTAAAGGCTGCGAAAAAAAATTTAGTTTAGGTCAGCATACCATAACAAGTGTTGTACTTCTTGGTGCCAATATTGACGGTAAGCTTAAGGGCTATATCTCGCATATATAATTAACGTGTCTTTATGAACTAAGAATATTCCTTCGAAGACGTACGTTTTTCTTACAATCGACACTCTTTTCACTTTATTAAGCATTCATACATAGGTACCTCACTTACTGCATTACGTCATCCGGAAATATCGACCTCATGCATTGATCATCGCTGGAGCATATACAAATCAAGTCATTTTCCCCTTATAGCCTTCAGCTCGTCTTGATGTAATGCTTCTTAATGATCGACGCATTCTATGAACTTCTTGTCCGATTAGTTTTGATGTCCTGATTTTTACTCACAGTTCTGTGAATAACCTTATCTCGCCAGTCGCACTCAACCGAGATATTCTTACTACTCCTAATTAGGCAAGATTCGCCGAATAAAAGTTTCTACTAGCAGCCGCACACATCTGTTTTCCGGCTTTGTAGAAGTGGAACAGTTCATCAGCATTGATAAAATAGTAATCATCTATGCAGATATTTAGAATAAAACAATTAAGTGCACTAATGAACCTTGCAAGCTGTCCAGTGGCACGAATTTAGAAGATTGCACTTACTATTCTTACATTTTTTTTTTTCTGGTTTGCACCACATGTACTGACCAACGCAATCACTGTTCATGGGATGATTGACTGGTTGCTTTAATTTATTTTTATGTGGGTGCTTTATGTATCGAAGTTACCCTTAACACTTCCTATTTTATAACTTCTTCTAGCCCCAATATACCTTTCTACATTTAACTGTCAGTTTTGCATGAATATAATTCACTGCACAAATTATCTACCCATGGCTTATAACTGAAGATTGGCGGATCGGGCTAATTGGTGCAGGTTTGACATTTTTCGAAAGCTCCAAAGCAACATGGACAGAGAAAAAACAGACAGGGAAAAGTGCTACTTCCAACTGTTTATCTCGTGAAACCACAAGTACTATATACAGTCATAAACGCTTCAAGGACATAAAAAAGGCTGCACGTGCGCGAGAACAAAGTGTAGCTGCCGGGACTGACGGAAACAAAGAAGACATGTGCAAGATTACGTCGGTACACTAAGGAATGCAAGTTCTTTTTTTTTTTGACAATGAAATTGAAGGTGCGCTAACGCAGGTGCTTTCCAGTGATGCTATTTTCTTGGCTTCTATAATCTCTCGGGTGAGTTGATCCCGACTACGCCCGATGATCTGGCACTGATATAACAATGAAGCACAGTTACGACACTTACTGCAGTGAGTGGCTAGGTTGCTTCCGGAAGAATTCCTAACACTATTGTTGTGCTGGCGTAGCCGGTCGTTAAGACAATAACCTGTTTGTCCAACATACTTTTTGCCACAAGATAGAGGAATTCAATAGACAACGCAATCTACACATTCCACGTACGCTGTTTGGTGTTTAATGCCTCATGCTTGTTTTAATGAAGGGTAGGGCTGCGTCAGCTAATAAAGCTTATATAAGCGTCAGCTTATGAGGGGCCGTAAACACGACTGTCACTTCTGCTTTCTGCGCTATCTTTTTTAAGTTGCGGGAAACACTGTGCACGTGAGGGAGTCACCTTTTTCCTTTCTCCAGATTTCTGTGCGTTTTCTGGACAAGCGCTAAGGTTCCTAAGGATGCGTTCTGCTACAGAGACCTGGAGCGGATCAGGGCAGCCCGTGGCGGATAATCGGTTCACTTGTTTCTGAAAACTAATTGGTGGCAAGATTTTGTCATTGGTGGCAAGATTTTGTCAGGGCGTTTCTGAAGAAAAGTGCAACGACACCACGCTTTACCAGCTTAGAGGGGGCGGAGCGGAAAGCGAAGAGGGGCATATTGCCTCGAGGTTCGTTCAGTTGAGGCGTTCAGTCGTGTCCGACTCTTCGTGACCCTATGGACCATGTCACGCCACGCTTTCCGGTCTCTCACTATCGTCTTAACATCACATAGCTTCATCTGCAATGCCTCGAGAATGCCATCTAACCATCGCGTTCGCTGCCTACCCCTTCTCCGGCGACCCTCAACCTTTCCCAACATCAAATCTTTCTCCAGCGACTCCTCTCTTCTCATCAGATGACCAAAGTAGCTGAGCTTTAACTTTAGAATTTGACCCTCCAATGAGCAGTCAGGGTTTATGGTCGACAATATCGACTGATTTGATCTTCTGGCAGTCCAAGGAACTCTTAAGAGTCTTCGCCAGCACCACAATTCAAACGCGTCAATTCTTTGGCGGTCAGCCTTTTTCACAGTCCAACTCTCGCATCCATACATCACAACTGGAAAGACCATAGCACGGGTTATACGGATCTTGGTTGGCAGACTAATGTCTCTGCTCTTTACTAGGCGGTCAAGGCTAACCATTGCTCTCTTTCCCAGAAGCAGGCGTCTCCTAATTTCATGGCTGCAGTCTCCTTCCGAGGTAATCTTGGCGCCCAAGAACAGAAAATCTGTCACAGCTTCAACTTCTTGTCCATTGATGCTCCAGGACTTGATAGGGCAAGACGCCATGATCTTCGTCTTTTTAATGTTCACTTTAAGCCCAAACTTCTCACTCTCTTCTTGTACGCGCATCAGAAGTCTCTTGAGTTCCACTTCACTTTCTGCCATTAAAGTGGTATCATCCGCATATCTAAGGTTGTTGATACGTCTTCCAGCAATCTTCACTCCAGCTGAAGACTCGTCCAGACCGGCCTTCCTCATGATGCACTCTGCATATAGGTTAAATAGGCAGGGCGACAGTATGCAGCCTTGCCTCACCCCTTTCTCAATCGGAAACCAATCAGTAAGACCATGCCCAGTTCTGACTGTGGCCTCTTGTCCTTCATAAAGGTTCCTGAGGAGACAGATGAGGTGAATTGGAACTCCCATCTCTTGGAGAGCTTGCCACAATCTGCTGTGATCTACGCAGTCAAACGCTTTCGCATAATCAATAAAGCAGAAGTAGATGGGTTTCTGGAACTCTCTTGCTTTTTCCATGATCCAGCGAAGGTTGGCAACTTGGTCTCTAGTTCCTCTGCCCTTGCGAAACCCAGCTTGCACGTCCGGAAGCTCCCGATCCACATACTGCTGCAGCCTACCTTGCAGGATTTTTAACATCACCTTGCTAGCATGCGAAATAAGCGCGATCGTGCGGTAGTTGGAACAATCTTTGGCACTGCCTTTCTTTGGAATGGGGATGTAAACTGACCTCCTCCAATCCTGTGGCCACTGCAGGGTTGTCCAAATCTTTTGACATAATGTATGCAGTGTGTTAACAGCGTCGTGGTTGAGGTTTTGAAGCAACTCAGCTGGAATACCATCAATTCCGCTAGCTTTGTTCTTAGCAAGGCTGGCTAAGGCCCATTCAAGTTCACTCTTCAGGATGCCCGGCTCGAGATCAGCAATCACAACCGTCCTATGTTGGGTTTGCACATCCGGGTCCTTCTTGTACAGTTCTTCTGTGTATTCCTGCCACCTCTTCTTTATCTCTGAGGCTTCAGTGAGGTCCTTGCCTCGTTTGTCCTTAATCACGCCCAGCTTAGCACAGAAGCTTCCTTTGATATCTTTGATTGTCTTATACAGAGCTCTTGTGTTCCTTAATTGGCTGTTGTCCTCAACTGCTTGACACTGTATGTTCAGGAAGGCATTCTTATCTCTCCTTGCTATTTTCTGAAAATCCGCATTGAGAACCTTGTATCTTTCTCTTTTCCCCATACCTTTTGCCATCCTCCTTTCCTCAGCTATTTGCAAAGCCTCTTCAGATAACCAGTTTGCTTTTTTGCATTTCTTTTGCTTTGGAACTACCTTAGTAGCAACTTCTTGTATTATATCACGAACATCAGTCCACATCTCTTCGGGCTCTTTGTCTTCTAGATCTAATTCTTGAAATCGATTCCTCACTTCCACAGCATATTCTAATGGAATCTGATCCAGATCATACCTGAAAGGCCTTCTAGTTTTCTGCGTTTTCCTCAATCGAAGCTTAATTTTGGCAACAAGAAGCTGATGATCGGTGCCACAATCGGCCCCAGGCCTTGTTTTTACTGCTTGTATAGCGCTTCTCCATCTCCGCCGGCAAATAATATAATCGATCTGATTCCTGTACAGACCGTCCGGTGAAATCCATCTGTACAGGCGCCTCTTGAAAATGAGTATTCGCTATGGTCAGGTTGTTTTCTTGACATAACTCTACTAGCCTCTGCCCAGCTTCATTTGGCTCACCAAGACCGAACTTGCCTATAATTCCGGATATTTCTTCACTCCCGACCTTAGCATTCCAGTCTCCTATGAGAAAAACGACGTCTGGTGATGGGGTGCGGTCTAAAAGGCATTGTAGGTCCGCATAAAATCTCTCAACGTCAGCTTCTTCAGCAGCAGTGGTCGGTGCATAGACTTGGATAACTGTTATGTTGAAAGGGTGACCTTGGATCCGAAGTGAAATCATTCGGTCGTTTTTGGGGTTGTACCCTAGCACTGCTTTGCCCATTCTTCTGTTTACTATGAGAGCGACCCCATTCCTTCTCTTGGATTCGTGCCCACAATAAAAGACATAATGGTCGCCGGAGTTAAATTCTCCCATTCCGGTCCACTTGAGCTCGCTGATACCCAAGATATCAATGTTCAATCTGTCCATTTCTCGCTTGACGATATCCAATTTACCTTGCGTCATAGATGGTTGTCGGTGATCGAGAAGTTAATGTCAAGAAATCGTATTTCCCCGTCAAATGTTAGTTCATCGGTTAGTTTTAGTGGTTTGAGAGTATTCTGGAAGGCTGCTAAAATATGGCTAGCCTCGTGCTGAAGGCAGTTCCGGTCACAGTCAATAAACACTAAAAAGTCATCAACAAATCTAGAAACCTTAAAAACCTGAACCCTCAAGGTAACGCTGGAGGGCTCTGTCACGGTAGCTTAAAAACCGATCACTAAGCACCGGTGTTATACAGGAACCAATGCACACATCTTCCTTTTGTAGGAAGGGTTCGTTATTCCACGAAATAAATGTACAAATTATTTCGTTATTCCGCGCAATAATGTATGAAACCCCGGAATAATTCTGGAAGGAGACAACACCGAATGGTCGATACTGCCTTGAATATGACCAAGCAGAGAGGCATGCACCTTTTAGCACAGCAAACGTGACGAGTTCGTCCTACAACAAACGCAGTTGGAGTCAGCGCTTGTGCCGTCTTGTCGTTCTGTGTAGGTGCGTGAAGTAGTAGTGCTGTATTACGTTCTAAGAAAGGAAACCAACTAGTCCAGTAAAGTGTACTGTGAGGCCTTCCCGATTATTTATAAATAAAACAGCGAAACGTTGCCTAGATGATTTTCCGCGGCTAAGCTACGCTCGAGAACCGTTTTACGTATCTACAAAGCACTTCCATGGTGAGTTCGGCTATCAAACGACTAGTCACGGCACCAGCTCGTCCCCAAAGACGACTGCGGATGACGGGAACGTGGAACCTTGATGCCGCAATGCGCGTACAAATGCGCTATCGCCACTTGCCGCACCTCGCAGTATGCGTATCACGCGAGATCGTAGAAGCGAGGGACGTAATTGTCTTTAGTGCTTTGCACTTAACACTGCCTTCATGATACCATCGTCTTAATAAGCGGCTTGTCATCAGTATATATAATTTTTGAAGAAAAGTCGACCCTACACACCGTAATATAGGCAATTTGACAGAACTGTGTTCTCGCGAGGGCCTGCTTATTTCAAGCCAGGCCAGGGGTCTCTATAGGATAAGGCTGCACGATAAAAGAGCTATCCAAAGCGGGCTCTGTGCGCACCGGTAATGTTCCTCGTTTGTTTTCACGAACACGTCAACAAGCACTCACGCATATCTCAGGCGCTCGGCTACGAAAATAGCACACCGCTTGCATGGTGGACATTGCGAAATCGGTCGGATCAATTTCTACATTTTCGATGATGGTTAAAGTTATGCAACAGTCGTGATGATGACGTTAGTTGCTGCAAAACATGGTTAGACAAACCAGGAAAAGCTGCCGTAGATTTCTCCGGTTTTTATCCTCATAATAGGTGGCACCTACACAAGGGGGTTTCGACCAACAATTGGGGTGCAGACAAAGATGGCAAAAAATAAAATCAGTGCACTAGACGAGGGAAGTAAACAAAACATAAACCACCTAAACAAAAAACAAAACAAAAACAAACAACGATGGGGGCTCAACTCTCCTAAACCGGTATATGCGTAGCGAAGGCTACCAAACGGATTGTTCACAAAGTCCGACTCGAACTTTCTCGTCGCCGATGTACTGGTTGCAAACCGTATGGTGTGATCGACGATTCGGGGCGTCCTCCTTGGCATCTTCCGAATCTTTTTTATTAAATTTGACCGGCTTCGTCTTCTGGCCTTCTTCTTCTTCTTTTTCTTCTTTGATAAATGGCAAATACCCACGAGAGGAGGTTGGTCAGGGTTCAGTGTGAACTGCCAAATGTACTACATACAGATATTGAATTTGTGTACTAAATCAATTATCGACTCACAAAGGTTTGTGGGACTGAACCCGCATCAACATAAGTGAAGAGTTAGGTGGGGTATCCTGCATCGCATAAGAGTCAGCGTTACCTCACACTGCCGTGATTTACATGAGCGAACTCTCCATGACTACATGAGACGTTGGTAGTCTGCTGTAGATAACAAAGGATAATTGCTTGAGGCGGCTATGTATCGATAACGCTGAAAATGGGACATTCCAAAAATGGCGATATTTAGGATAGTACATGGAACAGGTGTATCAAGAGCTGATTTTGCTAAGAAATCTGCCGCTTCTTTCTGGAAAATACCGCAGTGACCTGGGGCCCAGTTGATGCGTATTTATCTCCCCGATCCCAATATGAAATATTTTAGTGAGCGGCTCAAAAGAGCATTCCGCGCTGACTCCAATTACACAAAAAAGTCTGATAGAAAATATATTTTTGACTGATTGCAGAGAACTTTTAAAAGTGCTAGCCCAATTGCCATAAACTCTGCTAAAAAGACCGATGTATAATAATCTGAGACGCGCACCGAAAAACTCCAGGAAAGAGATACTGAAAAAATTTCAATTGCTGCCTTCTGTGCGGTCACAGACGCATCAGTGACGATTACAGTGTGATCCGGGAACATTTCAATGTGATCAGATAGGAGACTGGATATCTGACTTGAAGGTAAGTGCTTCCACATTAGGAAATATAGAATCAAAATTGATATCCACAATGAACGCTGTGCAACCAATAGGACATATAGAACCAATGTCCACACCAATGTTTGCTAAAATTCTCTGCGTTAAAGCAACCTGGGGCATGCAGAACCTTGGACACTGGTGAGTGAGAAAGAGAGCCGGGTAGGACACAAAGATAGATATTGCCACCCCGGGAATAGACTCAAATGACTGCAGGAATGATCCTGCCAGTTAGAAGGCGGAAACGGAAGTTAAGGTCCGGAATACGAGCCTCCAAGTACGGAAAACCGTTGGAGACTGAGTGTGGGACACCTAGGCAGAGGCGTAGCGTACGTCGCTCTAAAAGCAGCAAAGGAGGCAGCTTATATTTTGGAGAACCAGAATAACGCGCTAAATAACTGTTTTATATATTCTTTCTTTCCGAGGACAATCACGGAATGGAATAAACTTAATAGCGAGACTGTAACTCAAAGTTCTTTACTAATGTTTGAAAAGTGTCTGCAAATTTTATGAATTTGAGTGCGTTTATATGCTTGTATTTCTTTTTGTTTTTTCCCACCCTCCTATGATCTGTACCAGATCGCAGTACCTATAAATAAATATATAAAAATAAATAAATAAAGAATGCAGCCAAATTCCAGAATCGGTCTCACGTAGGCTTTGTACAGAAGTAGAAGAGTATCCCGACGCATTCCAAATTTTCTGTTACCCATGCGTATGAGCCTACCACGTACACGCTCACCTTTCTTAACATTAATCTTGATGTGAGGCCTCCAATCTATATTAGAATCATACGTAATGCCTAAATACCGCACATATTCCACTTGAGGTATGATTTCTGAGTGGTAATTTAACGAAACATATCAGAGGGTTTCGGTTTTAAAAACTAGCACACTACTTTTGCACACATTGAAAACCAATTTAATTTTGTCCAACCACACCTCAAGTGCATTTAGGTAAGCCTACAGTGAACGACAGAGGGTATGGACATCTTTTGCTGAGGCGAAGAATGCTATGTCATCTGCAGATACATATACTGTGACGTCAGGATGAACCGGGATATTACACATCAATACGTTAAAAAGGAGTGGCGAGAGCACAGAGCCCTGGGGCACCCCTCGTATCTGGGGGGGTGCCCAGAGGGGTGCCCAAAGCAGACATCAGAGCAAAAAAAAAAAATTTCGTCCTTTCAAAAATTAATCGATCCACCAATAAGTGTAGAACGGTGGCCGTAATAATGATAACTTGAGTAGAATGAAATGCTCAGTGCTGTCGTTGGTCTTAACATTATCGAGCGTCATTAGCGCTGATACCTCATTGTGGCACATAGGAAGGCGAATTCTGCTCTCTAAATCTACATTTGCAGACCACATTGAGCATCCATGGCGGAAGCTAATCTGGGCAGAACTCAAAGCAGTGATCTCTGAAATAGGCTTTGTAAGGCGACTGTGTGCATTTTTTTTCTATTAATTTTACCAGGTTTGAAGTCAAAGCTATCGATCGAATGTTTTCAACAGGAAATCTTTCCCAGGGTCTTTCAAGAGTAATAAAAGTTTCGCCACCTTCCAGTCATGCGGCAGGTATGTAGTTTCTAACAATTCATTGACTAGATCCGGGAGGTCCTGAGTGAACTCTTGTGCTATATAGGTTTGAGCATACCTACCGTAACCTCGCCCCAACCTGGAGCCAAAGATTGCATGGAAGAAAGTACAGTTAGGAGTTCTGACCTTTCAACCTAAACATAGCCGGAGCAGGGAATGGGGGCATGCAAAGTAACTCTGCGCTGCTCCTGGAAACGTAATGCTAGCCCTTGTGCAATACGTTCCAACTCATATTTTGCCTCCTGTGGAGACAACACTTCCGAACTTAATAACTGAGAAACGTGTGAGTTCCTATTTCGTTCCATTAAACGATACAAAGCCTTCATATGTTTTGGGTTTGACAAATAGGTATCTAAATTTCGGTTGTACTCGTAATTTGCCTGAACTATAGCTGTTTTAAATGACGCCGAAAACAATTTCTAGTTTATCCAATTTACCTGGCTCTGGTTATAAGAAAGGATCCTCCATGCTGCTTTCCTGCGGCGGAAGGCTGTCCCATACGCATCATTACACCATGGGGATGGCGATTTATTGCTCACAGCAGACCGCACAGTGAACTGGAAATTTTCAGTAGCGTTCGCAACTGAGGAAAACACCTGCTGTGCTCTGTCGGTCCTACATGAACAAAGATTAGATGTGAAGGAGGAGCGTAGCGATGCAGCATAGGTGGCGTTATTTACTAGTTTTCGGGCAAAACTGCTATGTCGTGTTGGGCTCATTATGATTGTAAATGTTATTCGAAAATGGTCACTAGATGTACCACATTCTACTGTTGACCGTTCCCTTATACCTATCCCTCCTGTTGCCAGGGATAAATCGATGACAGATCGCGAATTTCCGCGCATGAAGGTTATAGCCCGATAATTGCAGCAGCGCACAGCATTTGCCCAAATCTACGTCAATAACAGCTGTCCACATGAGTCAGTGTATAGTTACTCCAAAGAGTATATGGTGCGGGTTGAAATCTCCTGCAATGTGAACCTATACGAATTTACAAGTGATCTGTCACAACAGTCTGTACTACGTACCCTTACGGGACAGTAGACGTTAGTGACTGTGACGGGGCCCACTGCGGCAAAGTGATATCTACAGTTAAGAGCGCACAGTCGGGATTCATCTTTTTTAAGGTAAACGGCTTTACGGAGAAGAGCCAAGTTTTTAGTAAAAACACTGTGTCTGGCTTATGTGTTGAAAGGAGGAAATCTAAATCTGGAAGCGAAGATAAAATAGGGCGACAATTCCACTGAAGAACCTTTACACCTGGCATGATTACTTTCCGAAAATGGAGGCTGTAACAGCCTCTTTTAACACATCGGACTGCGGTGAGACTTTGGAAAGCCCTTTTTTGGTTTTGGTCTGAGGAACGGAGGACTTTAGAGGGTGAGGTAGAAGTACGAAGCTTCTGCGTAGGAAATGTCACTTCAACATCACTATAGTGCAAACACTTTTGCGAGAAATGCTCACAGGGACACTGCCGATAGGCTGCTCTTGAGCCGGCGCTATCGGTGAAGAAGCTGCATTTAAACTTTCAGTACCGCTTTGAAGTGAAGTTGATGCTGGAACCATCACAGGCTGAGGTGGGCAAGATGTCTGACTATCAACAATATCAGGCAGGGTTTTAGCAAAGCTGCTGAGCATACGCCCAGCCACAACAGAAAGGGCTTTTTCAACAGTTGTCACAACTGTGGTAGACAACGTGGCCTCGACGACAGGAGTAGAAGAGCGCACAAAGTTGGCATAAGTGTGTCTTTTTCGATGTAGAAGCATAATCGTTTGATCGCAACAATTCTGTTGAAATAATTGCTGTTGAATTGTTGTTGTTGCTCCTGAGATCGTTTCTCACAACTGGCCTCATCAGCGGAGTGCTCGTTACTACATAGGCAACATCTAGGCCTTCTAGCGGTACAGCTGTCAGAAGAGTGGCCTTCCACACACACACCCTGCATCTAGTCACCGACCTACATGCTCTTTCACTGTGTCCAAACCTCCAACAGTTCGTACGTTGAAGGGGCGAGGATGTAGTGGGTCAATGGATAGATAATTGGCTAAATTTTCAGTTCAGATAGACACGTGAGACCAGAAAAAGTTATCACAGACTGTATACATGCACATCTACTACCACACGAGAGCAGCGACACGCAGGAAGGACACCAGCTCCTGCCGTCCTGAAATTCCTCAAAAAATTTTCTTCTTCATCTTCATCATCATCGTCACCATGATTATCATAATCATCATATTCTTCTTCTGTGTCATGGAGCGACTATTTTCCATGGTTACGACGCATGCGCCGTATTGACTAGCGACGCTTACCCGATATGCGCTGCTTACTAGCCTAGTGCAGTTTTCGCTACAAAAGGTGAAACTCGGCGCGCATTTTGCTTGCGTCGTAATGCGCTTTTCTAATGCGCAAATCTAATTTTCAGTAACAAATTGAGCCAAGATTGAAAAAAAAAAAAAAAAAACATTGCTTCATACTTTCAGGGCTGTGACCTGAATTCGCTTGCATTCATAGCCGGTTTCAGAATTTGAGATTTGTTTTGTCTGTTTTTGGCCACTGCCATCATCGGCTTAGTAAGAAAAAGTTTAGCGCGCGACCTGCGTGAGAAGCGGGCGTGTGCATGCAGTCGTTCTCTTCAAAGACGCAATAAGCGCCAGGTCCGTTCTTGTCAACAACTCTCAGATGTTATCCCGCAGTTCGCTACAGAATAATTTTATGCACTATCTTGCCGCGAGGGGGGGGGGGGGGGGGGTAAAGTACAAGCGCGTAGAATTAGCACCCCTGCATTTATTTTGTTGAAGCAGGTAGCCGGGCCAAATCAGAAACTGCGCAAACAGCAAACCTCACTAATTCTTCAGGCTTTCGGCTGCCCAGGCTTTCTTTGTTTTCAATTTTCATAAGCTACACGGAGCCTAAGTCTATACCATTCTATGTAGTACAGAGTCTGAATTACGAGCCTTTCATCTCACGGACGTGCCTACGTAGTTTTCGAGTCGATTAAGAATCATGGGAGGGGGGAGGGGGTCTGATAGAAATGCACGAGCTGTATAGCTCCGTCGAAAAACGGCGAAGCGTTGTGGCGGATATTCGCATGAATTTGTTTACATGCCAGAGAACGAGTGCTGTTTTCTATAGAGCATACAAAATTTCGTTGAAGCCCATCAAAACACTTAGCTCTGTCAAAGCAGGCCTTGATGAAGCTTCCGTTTCTCTTTATCGAAAACCTTTTTGAGAAGTAACTTCCGTTTTTGCCCAGTTGCGACTGCGGCGACAAAAGGAAACACGCGCCGAGCGTAGAGAAACAACCGATCATCGACGCTGAAAACAGAGAGGATGGAGTGAAGAGAAACGAGCATTGGGCAGGAAAAAGAAAGACGTAAGCAGGCCGTGTTCAAAGGAACAAATACTCGTTATCGCCCCGGAATACTGTTGCCGGGACGGGAGCGAGCGAGAAGAAAGATGAGGGGCCAGGGGGGAGGGGGGGGGGGAAGAGAGGGGATGCTGGGAAGGCGGCAGCGCTTCCCTGTTCCATCGGAGCGGCACGTCTCGAGCGGCTTATGAGAGAGCTCGTCGATGATTCTGCGCTGTCGCCTGCCTTATTTACTTTTCCAGGCTCAAGCCTCCCTCCCTTCCTTTGCGCGAGCTCTTCATCCTCTCCGTCCACCGGCAGCCCCCCCCCCCCCCCCCCCCTGTCCGCTTATTCGCCCTGTGCACGAACGTGCCGGCGGCACGCAAGATCAAATATGCTAATTAGCGGAGCGCGCGTGCGCGCGCATCCCGCCAGCCACTTGCAGAGCCGACGGGACTCTGGGAGGAAGCGGGAGGGACGAGGGGAGACAATATATGTAAATAAAGTGGGCGGCTAGACTTTGTTGAACCGGAGACGAACCGCGCGTGCCTCGGGCCCGAGGGGAGAACAGGGCCAAGCGTTGTCACTGCATGCCTCCGCTTTTTTTCCCCGCCGTTTCGTTTCTCGCCGCTGCCGCGCTGAACCCGCGTCGTTCCGACCTGTTTAGGCGGGAGCGCCCTGTTCCAAGTAGCGGCGGCTTTTGTCGAGAAGAGTCGCGGCGGAGTGGACGTGCATCTCGGATGGAGGTACTCCTTTGCGCACGCAAAAGGGCCTAGAAGAATGGCCTAGAGCGAACTGTTTCTTGAAAGCGGATAAAGCGCCGAGTTTCGTGAAGAAAACTATGCGCCAATTTATTCGTCTTGAGTTGTGGGAATGTAAATGCTTCGACGCGGAGTTACTTGAATCTGAAAAAAAGGCTGGTAAAGAAAGAAGAGACGGGTGTATACAAGGGCAGAAACTCTTCAACCGTTCATTTGCGCTCCGCGTGAAGCGTCGAAGGAGCCTTTGTATCTGATAAACTCCGGCTTCTTATCGTCGAGACATTTCATTCATTTTAGTTTTATTTATATCACTGAGAGTAAATCAGTAATTTTTGGCAGCTCATTTGGCGTGTACTTTTGGAATATTATGCAGAGTAAAGACAATTTTCCCCTTCGAGGGAGTAGCCCTAGATTAGGCTCCTAAAGACGTACCCACTTTTTGCAACTTTTTTTTTTTCTTTATTGGAGAAGGGTGCGCCAGTGCACCTGTGGGGCAAGAGGTTGCATTTTCATGGGGTGCGAGGGGAGTGTAAAAGCCTTACTGGCGCTCTTGAACTTTGTAATCAACTGAGGAGTTGTTCATCAAGCGTGAAAGTAATATCAAAGGACCGACTAAATGTTTCAGTTAAAAGACTGCGCAAACAAGATGCAGCTATGACCGCTGCAGTTTGCGACGCCTCTGTTTGTGAATGCACTGAATTATCTTAGGTGAACTATCAAACGCCACTGTTGAAGGCCTACTTAAACGTAATATGTAAACGTGGAGAAAAACATGATAGCCCAGCACAGGACGCGTTGCTGTGGCTTGCTTCTGTGCTGAACGCTACCACCTTAGCGAGCTGTACGAGTCACCCCATCCTGGCTTTGTTCGTCTGGTTTATGTTGGCATCTGGCAGTATCGTGTTGATGTGCACGCGCATTTTCTGAAGGCTTAGCTCCTTGGTGAAACGTGTATTTTCTTTTTTTTTTTTTCGCTCACAAAAAAAAAAAAAAAGGAAAGAAAAGAAATACGCACGCTGTGAATTGTACGGGTCTCATAAATGATATTCTACCGCGAACACGTGCAGGCACGCTGTGAAAAACGTATCTGGGTATCGCAACTGTTATTCAGAGATACATTGTAATTTTATCGCATATCGCTCGTTGTCTAGTTCCGTCCAGCGTGTGCGCCAAACCTCCTCGTTTACCGATTCTGGTGGGAGATCGAAGCGGTAACTTTGGCAGAGTCAGCTGCATGTATTTTTCCACGAGCAGCGATTATCCGACCGGCGGCACGACGAACTGCGGGGCAATAATTAGGCGCAGTGCTATAGTCATACAAAACTCAGGAACGAAGGAGCAGGTGCGCTTTAAAGAAGCCATCAGACCAATAAAGTCGAGTGATTGTCAAGACGCCGCGGATAATCACGTTATTTTCGTGCTGAATCCCTTTAATGTCCAGCAGGCACAAGGTGATTAACCAGAATGCCATGGCAGTACCACAGCGCCATCGGCTGCAAGGCCCCCTCTGACGGTAGTTGTTACTTCACTCTTGAATTGTGTCAGAGTACCATCGAATCCGGATATATCAAACCAGGAGCTATCGAAATATATTTTATATCGAACGAAGAGAACTTCCGCTTCAAAGTTCTATGCAGAGGTGTAGCTCTATTGTTTCCGCTTAGCGAGGCTAACGTTTAGAGGAACGTCCGATATATATATATTTACCCAGCGCCCCGTCCCTGCAGATGGCGCTTCTCTCAATGGCGTACTTAGATCACATTTTTGCGCTCGGAAGCAGGTCGGGTGCATGGCGTTGGGCGCCTGCTTGCTGCGCTAGTGCTGCAAGACCACGGGGCTAGGTGTGCTTGAGGGTAGTATCCGGTCTCTTCTATTCATTTTAGACGTCCTATCGCTGCCATCTGGTAAATCCGTGCGTGTACGAAGTAAAAGCTAGTGGTGGCCCCTTTTCTCCTCCGAAGGTATAGGGAAAAACTGCTCTACTTTAATATGAATGACATTATTCACTTTATAATGCGCTGGTGACATGATTAGACGTCTTATGATGGCGGCTAGTTTCAAAGCATCGCCCCGTGAGACAGCAGTTTGCTTTCAAGCAAGCATTGCGATCAATGCGCTACCAGCGCGCCGGCGGACGGCATGCAGCGCGTACCTCTGGGTGAAATGTATTGGAGAGCAAAAATGCCCCGGTTCTGTGTGATTCAGTGTATGTTGAAGAGCTCCAGGTGGTTTAAATTAATCGGTAGCCATATTCACTTTCTCGTAGTCCGAGTCGCTTCGGGACGTTAAAACCCCATAATCCCCGATCAGATCTACTCTAGCTCAATACATTCTAGTTCGACTGATATTACCTTCTAGGCGCGCTCAAGATGTGCGTGCGTTGCACTAATTTTCGTGCGCTAAAAAAAAAAAAAATGAAAGACGATCCCGCTGGCTCAAACTCCCGATGTCAAAAAAGCGACCTCAATCAGAGGCATTAAGCAATAACTAATGGACCTTAATGACACTTCTACATCAAAATTCCACTTGTGGATGACGGAAACAAAGGCGTGTGCGTCAGGCTAGGGTTACAGAGCTTGAAGAATGTAAGGACATCATTCAAACCACCAGCGAGCTTTCATCATTGAGAAGTGCCTTCGGGTGTTGTGAGGCGCGTACATTCTCAAACATGGAGAATACAAAAGCAAACCATTGTTGTCAAGTGCAAGCATTCCAGAGAGAAAATTGCTCAGAATAGTTTTATTGCGCTTGCCTTAGGAACTAGTGCTCTCGAAGGAAAGCAGGAGCTTGTTGTTTCCAACTGCCAGCTTAGAAGCATTTCTCTTTGCACAGGGAACCGATGAGCTCCTCTGCCTCGCATGCAACATTCTCCTTACAGCATATGCTCCCAAGAGAACTTACTCAAGATGGTCCTTTTTCTCGCACCTGCTCCATAAACAAAGCTAGAGTATTTTCAAGTGTTCGAACACTAAATACTTTTTTTTTTCTCTCCGGTATTCATGTCACATTTCTTTGCTTATGAGCATCTCCAGTGCAGGCGAACCGCTACCTCATTCAGCGGTTTCGTGCCTCTTATAAGAAGATGCCACAGTTTAGCTGCCTCTCTATCCTCGCCTTTATTCCTGTTTTAAGAAGATGTCTGGTAGTAATCACTGATGCAACATTACTGTGCATAGGCAGGTGGTCATCCTGTTTAACAGTGACGCCGAAACGAACCTCTGCGACAGCAGTAGCCTCTTATTTTTTTCTCCGCTGACAGCGTTGCTAGCTGGAGAAGCCCCTTGTTGCTGCTGACGTCCCAGACCGTAACCTCGATATCATCCCCCCGCGAGGCAGTTGCACAGCCTCCTTCCCCCCGCACCACTCGACCCTCCGTCGTCCACTTGAACACGTCTGGCGCGCAGTGGACACGCTAGCACCGTTCCGCGAAGCCCGCAGAGCAGAAGCATGCGGCCTCCATGGGCGCACCATCTCTGGAGGGGTTCAAAAAAGATCAAGCTAACGAACCCTAAAAATGAGCGTTTCCACCCTCCAGGGGCAAAAGGGCTCGACGGTGGCGCTGTCGAACACCCCGCGCACACCTAGACCCCTCCTTTTTCATGCCCCCACTTCTTACTGCTGCACGTTTTGTTATTTGGACCCGACCGACAAGCGGGCGGTTACCCCTCCGTCTTTCTCCTCTTTCGCCTCAGCCCCGACCTCACAGCCTCGACTCGTTCGGGCTTCATTTGTTCGGCGCGGTTCATGGCTCTAGATTGCGCGCGTGGTTTCTTCACTAGCGCTCCTGGCCGCATTATTTGAGCATGTTTTGTTTTCATTTCGGCCGATGCGTCTTTGCTTAAAGCAGACAGACAAAAGAAAAACGTGGAGGTGAGCGGGTGGGGGAGGGTACGAAGGGGCAGAATTGGGATGAGTGGGCGACGGCCGGAGGCTCTGCACGCGGGTCTTCTTCCTTCGGGCACTCCCCTCCCTTCCCCGAAAAGTGTTTCATTTATCTGATGGCTAATCAAATTGTACCCCTCCGTCTTCTGCTTCGTTTGTTCTCTCTCAGCCCTGCTCCCGGGAGTTTCGAGCCTGGATGTCCTCAGGGTGCGCTTTCGCAAGCATTGTTAAAATGGCGCCGTTGAAATAACTAAAACGACGACGGTGGCGGACTGGTGCTAGACAGGGTAGAGAAACGAGAAGAAAAGAAAAAAAAAAATGGCAAAGAACTTGCACTATGCAGGCAACCACTGACTGCAGCTAGAAGGGTAAAAAAAGATAAAAAAGACAAACCCGCAATCCCCTACAAAGTGAGAGAGCGGCAATGAGAAAACAAGAACAAGATAAATACACATGTTTTCCTTGCTGCACGCCCGCTTGCCGATGGTTTGCTGTCTTTATTGCTCGGGATTTTCTCGCAGCCCACCGCATTCTTTTACTCGCTGCGTTTGATTTGTTCATTAGCCCCTCATTATCCGCATAATCCACATAGTTTACTGCATTTTCTTTTTCGCTTCTTGAAGGCGACCAACGTTGGTTTCAACACACTATGATCATTCCTCAACTTTTGCTCAGTTATTTCAGTTTAAAATATTCTTTGTTTATCTATTTTCAGTTTGGATTTTTTTTTTTTACTGCTTGTTGAACACGCACAAAAACGCCGCTTGAAACCCTGCACATGTCTCTTTGATCTTCTCGCAGTGAACTCCATGAAATGTCGCTGGCACTTATTTGTCGTTGCCATTAATGCCCGTGTACTTCTGAAAAAAGTCGCAGCGGGCCTACCTGATGCTGTACATGACATTGCGACGGGGTCAAGGCCAGGTGACCCTGATAGAGTTCCTCATTGCAGTGAATACAATCAAGTTCTGCCTCCAAAGGGAAACTATGTTTTATATTACCGTGATCGGCACGTGCGGATAATCAGGGGAGAGCTAATCGCCACCCGAAACACCTTATCATCATTGCTTGCTTGCCATGACATGGAGCACGAACTAAGCTGAATGTTCGTGCACATATTCATGCAAATAATCTTCGGAATTTGCTGCAGATCTCCGGGTAGTGATTCGACTCCCGATGTACTGGCCAGCAGCATCAAAGGTAAATATCTTAAGTCGCCTATCTTTCTGTTTAGAGATTTTCATTATCCACATATTAACTGGGAATCCCCTCTCCTTATTTCCGTCCCATTCACCCTCCGAAGAGTCGAAATAGTTCCCTCCCTTAACGTTAGACTTCAACCTGTATTAGGCGATCACTATACCCCACTAAAGGTGATCATGTTCTTGATGGCATCTTGCCTGGGCAACATTCACAGTTTAATCATGCTTCGCGGCCTCAGCGAGAACATGCTTCTGCACATCTGCACCTCATTATTTTTGAACAGGCGATCACCTACAATGAAATTAACTACGTACTATAAGCAAAAAAAAAAATTAATTCTATTAACAAACAAATTTAATACTATTTCACTCAATTCTGAAATGTCTATTTTAATCGCACTGTTTATGAAAACTGGGAACATTATACACTTAGTATAGTCCTTTGTTGGGCTAGTTGATCTATTGAGATAGTAGTAGCGCAGACATACATGGGCAGAGGGAGGAAGACGAACACAGCGCTGACTTTCAACTGGGTCCTTGAACTGAGTTGAAAGTCAGCGCTGTGTTCGTCTTCCCCCCTCTGTCCATGTCTGTCTGTGTTACTACTATCTCAGTCTGAATCACATTATACACGTTCATAATATTGAGCTTAAAAAATAACTTCACCCCTAACATTCTTGTAAAATCAAATCCCCACAATCGTCGACTTGACAAAAATTTGAAGCTCCACTTGAACAAAAAAAAAACAAAGAAAATAAATATATATATATATATATATATATATATATATATATATATATATATATATATATATATATATATATATATATATATATATATATATATATATATATATATATATATATATATATATATATATTGCCTTTCCGCCCTAGCTTCCACAAAAGGCAAATTCCTTTCTGTCCAATTGCTATCTATCCTCAGAACAAACCCGACCAAATATTGGCGTATCCTTTTCTCTAAATATAAATCTAACCGTCTTGACCTTCTAACGGCAGACAGCGAACCTGTGCGCACTAAAAATTGCGAGGTAGTTCTTAATGACCTTTTTTCATCCGTCTTTTCGTCCGCTAGTAATTCAACATACACCACCTTGCACTATCCTTGCCCCCCCCCCAAAAAAAAAAAAAAAAAAGAAAAAAAAAAGAAAGCTTCAAATATAAGTAAGACGCGAAATAATTTCCAAACTAATTAGTGCGCGCAACTGATGGACGGGATCAAATACACGCTAAACACTTGAAAAACACTCATTTACTATCAAGCCATATATAACGCCTGATATTTACACAATCGTTAGACACCGGAAACGTTCCTGACAATTGGAAAGAGCCCACATTGTCCCCATTTTCAAAACAGGTGATCGTGTATGTCCAGCTGGCTATCGCCCAGTTTACCTAACTGGCATACCTTCCAAGCTGCTCGAACACTTCACTTCATCAAGCACCGCCGAGGCTCAGCAGTTAAGGCGCTCGACTGCTTATCGCAAGGATGCGGGATCGAATCCCGGCCTCGGTGGCTGCTTTCGATGGAGGCGAAAAGCAAGGTGCCCGTGTGCTATGCGATGTCAGTGCACGTTAAAAAAACCACGGGTGGCCGAAATTTTCGGAGCCTTCCACTACGGCATCCCTTATAGCCTGAGTACCTTTGGGAAGTTGAACACCATAAACTAGAACTAAACTATTAAGATTACGACGACTCGCTGACCAGTAAGTGCGCGGCCATGTCACCTGCAAACTACTACCTGCCACAAGTATGCTCAGGATATTTCGTAGACAACGCCGACGCCGGATTTTCTGAACAACAGGTCCTTTAATGCTGTCCCGTTGAAGAAACGTAGGATCTACAGCCTTTGCTTTTACAGCAGTTTACGCGGAAATTTCACCGAGGTAGGCATGCGGGACAATTGTTTTCATATGACCGCAACGTTTAGCGCAACGTGGACAACGATGAGAGAAGCGACAACGCCTGTGTCGGTTCTGACGTTTGATGCAGAAAAATGACTTCTAATTCTCTTTCATAAAAAAAGTAGCGTAAAAGTTTCTTGTAAGTGTTTGTTTCTGCATAACGAGAGGAATTGGCGCACGTTTCTCCGCTTCAGTCGTCCTTATGCCCGCTGCGCTTCACGCTGTAGTCTGGACGTTTCATTTTCCGGTGAACAGTCGCCCTTAGAACAGATTCAGGACGGATGCTCGGATGCCGCTTGTCTTTGCTTTTCGTAGGGTGCTCATCCGCGGATCGTGGTCTACATAGCGACGAAACTCTCAGGCCTGCTTGGAGTGTGGCCTCTCAAACAGCGCTGAAAGCGAACTGTCTTCGCGCCGCTCGTGCGCGACGGTTTACGCACGGACACGCGAAAAACAAAACAAAACAAAGAAAGACAGTGCGAGCGAGCACCCAGCGCACACGCACTCCGTATGCTCGTAACAACGTAAATAAACATGCACGCTCGCTCGGAGCAACACGCTCGACTACGCGCAGGTGGAGGCGCAATAGCGCCTGCGGCGGCGTCTACAGAGGGCTGCGTCCCGTGTGCGCCGCGAATTAACTGCGCGGTTCGCACGTGTGCGCGGGGTCTCAACGTCAAGCGCCTTCCCGTGGCGGGGACTCGCGCACCGCCAATTAATGAACACCTAATTGAATGAGCACCGCACGAGCGCCACGTCTTCATTTGCATGCGACGTTCCCTTGTACTGTACGCGCCGGCAGTGCGCCCTCCCGTCTCTCCGTGACGTGCATATATACATTTTTTCTGTATCAGGGTACCAGACTGCAACCGTCGTCCTGCGGCGCGCGTCATCCCGATTTACTGGTTGGTGATTCCGCCTACGTGGTGCGCGGGCTCAATTTTAGGGGCTACGCAGTGCAAGGTAGGCTTGTGTTTCGCGAAACACGGCGCATCCTTGGCTGGCGCTCCTTTTTCACTGCGGTTTCCACGTCATCCTCTTGGGACCCCCGGTGGACACTTGTTAATGACGCGGTCAGTACGCTCCTTCACGTATGCATGTGTTTGCACAACTTTCAGAAAAGCTTTGTTTTCCGATTTTGCTTCTTCGTTATGACCTTTTTCTAGACTCGGCAGTACAGAGAGACAAGTCAAGACTATAGTTGCAAGACCATTTAGTGCGCGAATTATGAGCCGATGCTTAGCGTGCAGACTTTAAAACTTTAAAATTTAATCTTTTAAACTTCCCATGCCGACACAAAAGCAACAAAATATTAATTGAACAAGAAAAGTACGAACGACACTGTTGCAAAGTGAAAGCTACGAGCTCAACTTACGAAGAGTGGTGTTCATAGCACGCACATTCCATTTAAATAAATAAAAAATGTCACAAAAGTGTTTGAATCCTTTCAAAGAAAAACCTGGTTTTAGTGCGAAAGCACTAAGCCAGCTACCCCGTTCCTCAAGTTTGGTCATGTGATGCCTTCACTCCTGGTTGCCACGGCAACAGCAACGCCAGCCGTTGTCCCGCCACCAAAGCGGCAAGTGGGGCGACGGCATGTGGACAGATACCTCTGTGGCAGTTCCCACTTCTTCATTGCTGATTGCGTCCACCATATTCTCGTACGGTATCGCCGAGAGACCTTATTTCCCCTCTTTCGAATATAATTGTTACGCAACGAAAGATGTACAGCCAATTGTGTGCCGGGAAATGAAGACGCTCAACACTTTGCGAAACTCTGTGCCAGTCTCCCAAGGCTAAAGTGCCACGCAAAACCGTCAAGCGGAGTCTATGGATCCTCAAGATGTGTCCAAGGGACAAAAAGAGCCGAAGAGGTGGCAGAGGCAGAAAATGGTACTATCTGCTGTAACACTAGGAAAACGGCCAGCGAGGCTGGAGACTGACCTAACGAAAGCGTGTTAAAAGCGCTACTCTACCGGAACGTCGTACGGATTTCGCTCCACCATTGGTTTAACCATGCTGAAACCCGCCTAGCTTATTTTTTTATGCATCTCGTGTAGGTTGCAGATATTGACACTAGGCACGTAGTTTGTACGGATAATACATTAAAGGGGAGGAGCAGCCAGCAAGGTTATCAAAATGAAAATATCTAGCCGTGGTCTTGTGGAATTCGTAG